>NC_140592.1:597689748-598893915 GCF_964204655.1 Triturus cristatus | reverse complement strand
ATCGTAGTTGAGGTAATATTGTATTCAAAAAAGGGAAATAGTCCCACGGATTCTGACCCCCTATGTGGATCTTAATAAGAAATTATTTTGGAGTAGGCAGTGTCTGAACGACCACTGGCAATTTTGAAACAAACCTGTTAAAAAAAGCATACTTAAAAGAACTAAATATGCATCTCTATTTCCTTTACGGAAAGGTCTGCATTAAAATTAAGTTTTCTTTATTGAGATGGAATCATAGACATGGTGGTAGGCTAACCACCATCCCTGTGATGTGCACCGATTGGGTTGAATCACAATTTGCAATCTACCTCATAAATATTAATTACATATTTTGAATTGGGACCCACTCCGAATTGTATTTTTGCAAACCTACCTATTTGTTCATAGGTCAGTTCATAGAAATATTTCTGGTAGCAAAATTACTGGCCATAAATTGAGACCAGCATTTGTGACTAGAAAGTATGCACATTTGGCCTATTGTTCTCCCAAAAATCAATACATTCATCTGGCTAAAAAAGTGTTTTCCAAATGTGTGTACATGTACTTCTCCACCAGTCCTAGGAAGCTTGTTTCCGGTCCAGGGAAGACATGGCTTGGCAGTTCGGGCTGGACTGTTCCCATGAGGCACAGGGTCAGACTGATTTGCATATGGCTATGTCTGAACTGGGGTGGCAGAGTGGGCTAAAGAACGGTGATGGATTAAACCCAGATCAGTTGACTGGGGGTGAGTGCTTGCAATGTTCAACACTCCGTCCATCATTTCCTTCGTTTTTTACATGTACTTCTAGACAATACATTTATCAAATAACATTTTATAAAGTAATTCACAATACAAACCAACAAGAAAACCACTAAGGCGTTTTAACTTCTTTTAAAACAAACCTTGAAAAAGGCAGTGTATATAACTGCAGAGTTGTTGAATTTACCAATGCTTTTTCCATTGCTATGGTTAAGGATTAATTTACCCTCCTCAAAGCAATGTATTGATTCACTGTGATAAAGTATTTCATATATTGCAGCATTTCAGGCTCAAATTATCAACAATGATATAGCCGATATTGCGAAAAATCACAAGCGCATACAGATATTACGTTAATGCATCTGTACTTCAGTCATAGTTAATGGTAAATTTTCATCAATTGTGTACGTACGTGATTCATTCAAGATTAAGCCTGTAAAGGAAGAAGTGTGGGCAGTGGCCAGGGTGGCTGACTCCGGAGCATGGTGATAATGGTTCGATCTCCAGAGGCATTTTAGCTCAGCATCGTGTGACTCTGCGCAATAGCTCACTTAATCTCCCCGAAGGCCCCCAGTGCTTTGAGACCCTTAGGGGTGATTAGTTTGCGCTTTACAAATACTGGGTTATTGTATCAAACCTTCTTCGCTTAAACCGCTTGTTCCAATGTGGTCAAACTACAATTACAACTTTTTCTTCTGATACAATCCTGTTTAAAAACAAATTAACAACCATCAAAAAGTTTCATGGAACACATTAGTCAAAGGGGATGAGTGGGGTTAATAATGTTGGGCCTGCAATATTGTAATATATGAAATAGATTATCATAATGAAACAGGGATACCACACATGATCTAAGCCATCAGTATGCGAGTTGGGCATATGCTATGGACAATGCCTTGCCATTTGCAATCATTCATACCAAAAGTATGACAGTAATAACTACTCCTATGGGGTATTGCTTAATCCACACTAATATTGGCACATGGCACATAGCACTATCCATTGGGTAGCAATACGGTCAGAGAGACAGACTTACATGGTGGGGTAAGCTACACCAGTTAGAAGAATGTGTGCCTGGTGCGTTTGTAGTGATGAACTATGAATGGAACCTATGGTTAAAGCAAATTCTCTTTGCTTTTTGACATCATTAAAGGCCAAATAAAGATGAATTGTGGTGTGTCTGCTGATTAAACGATCCGCAGAATAGTACTCACTTGTTGGTGAGTGGTTTAGAGATCTATGGATCTCAGAATATGGTGCATAATCATAACATGAGATGCAATTGGACTGGGTTTCTGTCTCCTTTTACATACAGTTTGTTTAGCCAGATGACGTGATCCTGAAACAAACCCTTCATTTATGCGGGGTCGAAACATTGACAATCCTTCCCCTCCTTGGATCTTAGATTAATTAAGATGAATAGGAACAGCAGATTGATCTACAGCATCCTAGTATGTACACCTGAACATTATGCAGAGAATTAGGGGTCTTGTACAGTGCCTTTTTTATTTGATATATATGTTTGTTCACTCATTTGAGCAATGTGTTGTCGACACTTGCGTTCATTGTCCTACTGACCAATGTACATGAATTGTGAATACATACTAGTGACAGTAACTTTTATCAGTCCTGTGTTTTCTCCTTTACTTTCAATGAACATGATATTCCTGTGATAGAAAGATATGACATTGATTGGTGGGCTCACCAAAATGTGTTAAGAGGTGTCCCACACTCTGCGTGAGTCCCATAGGAAATTGGGCACATATAAGAAATTGACCCTGATCCCCGTGGGCATACAGGGCTTTCCTCGTACAATATTACACACTTACATATAGGAGTAGTCTGGCAGCAGAATGGTAAATTTGTTGTAGTTTTTTCCATGGTAGAGGCATTGGGGTAATCAATTTTAGACAGTGCAAGAGAGATAATAGTTTGGACCTTGTGTGGAAATCCTAGGTGAGGGAATATGCGTCACAGAGTTTTTATAGTAATGAAGCTTGTTCTTGCTAGTTTGTCCACTTGGGCAGTCACTGATAATTTGGAGTCCATGGTAATACCATATTTTCTCACTTCCTTAGATGCTTTAGGGGTGGTTCCAGATCATTAGACCAGGCTCAGAGTGGGTCTTAAGTGAGTATTTTAGTTTTGGAAGCATTTAAAATCCGGTGGCCCTATGTCATCCACTGATCAGCGACTCTAATAGAACTGTAGAATTTTGAGTTTCCAACGTCTTTGGGGCTTTCCAGTTTAAGAAGTATTTGTGTGTCATCTGCATAGTTATAGCATGTGAGCTGAAATGTATTGATCATTGCCATTAATGACTTTATGTAGATGTTGAAAATCATGGGTGAGATGATAGAGAATTGAGGAACCCTTTCTTTTTGTGAAAAACTGTTTGGATAAGATAGGGGAAGTATGGATGAGATTTGTCCTGTTTTGAAGGTAGGATGTGATTGAGTCGTGAGCAGTCCCCTCTATGCCGGCTTTGTAGATCTTTGGATTGGAGTGTCATGGTCCTCTGTGTTGAAGGTAGCTGAAAGGTCCAAGAGAAGTAGTGCATTGGCCAGTTGTGGTCTACTGTGTTTTTAAGGTCATCCCACATGGTGATGAGGGCAGATTGTGTATCTCCTTCTGGACAGACTCCTGTTTGAAAGTTTAAAGTACTGAGTTATCTCCAATGAATGTTGGTGAAGATTTGCAGTTCTGGAGTGGTGTCCTCCAGTAGGGGATGCTTTGGATTGGTGGACAGTCGATACGAGGCCCCTGCCTCTGTCATGACAGCTCTTTCTGCTCTCCCTGCCCATGTGCTGTGAGATTCCTGTTATTTTCACCCTCCACTACTTCACTGATACAGACCGTAAGTTACCCTGGTTCTGTTATTCCTGCTTTTGCTCTTGCACGTTTGCTGGTCGGGGGAAGTGGTATTTTCACTGTGGGTTTCACACGCAGATTTGCTTCAGGATATCATGTTAGATGTGATATTGTAATGCTTTGATTTTTTCCTTGCTGTGGTTTGGGTTTCCCCTCTCTGACACACTTACCCCCGGCACCAAGTGGTGCTCTTTGTACCCAGTAGGTTCCTAGTGGTTTGGGTGACCATCACTCTGTGTTGCTTTCATATCATATGACACCCAACTTCTGAGATGGCTCCTGTAGGTCTGAAGGCCTCTGCTTGGCTGTCTGGGCAGTTACTGTGTTGGTTTGGGCCGGGGGGAAGCCACAGGTCTTCAGGATGGGTGTTTTTCATTTCGAGCTGGTCTGCGTCCCAGGCGATTGACTGTGGCGTACACTGGGGGCACTCCCAGGCATAGATATCTGCAGATTGAGGTGAGTTGTAATGGCCAGTAGGGGAAGGCAGTGGCCCTTCCAGATTTGAAGAGAGCAAGGGGTGCTCTGATGATTTTGACTTGTCTACTCCGTGGTCCTTGGGATTCACTCGTATCGAGGGTGCACTTGCTGGTTGAGCGTATCAAGGGATATCCAGTTGATTTCTGGTGCAGTTTGCCCTGCTTACAAGAGGAGGGTGACAAGAGTAGGTTAGGGTAATTTAAATATTTATGGTAATAAGAGGATACTAGGGTGAGATTAGGGTGACTTACATATTTTTGTCTTTCTTTGTTGATCATGTCTTTGCCATACATTATTAGCAACGTACATTTTTTGCATTTTTTACCTACTTTTTAGCATTTTTTTATTGTCGCATGGCATTTATTGCTTTTTTTATTTTTCAGAGCCTGTGACTATGCAGTGACTATTCTTCCCCTCCTGTTGCTCCCTGGAATAGGGCTTTGGGACTTGGGAATTTCAGTGTGTGGGGAGGACACATTTATGGGACCTGGTGGACCAGGGTTACTTTGCCGCTTTTCTTTGTATGCATTTATACTTGACTGAGTGCTTCCTGATTAATGAGTAACACAAGATCTGTTTTAAGAATACCGTGTGGATTAAAGCACATCTTGCTTCATTCTAGTGATATTGTGCAAGGCTCAACACAAATGAGAAATGTAAGCAAATATGTTTCTCTTACTCTCATCCCCACCCTTTTGTCAGTGTCTGGGGTTATAACCTCTGAGACCTAGCGTCAGTGAATTAGCTTGTGTTGCGGGGTCTAGTATGAGTGAAACTGTTTCAACTTGTTAGGCACAAATATTGTATCTTCAGCAATGCAGGAGGTATGGCCCCTCCTGAGTCTCATTAACGATGCACTACGTGCTCTTGTACAGGAGACCATAGACTTTGCTAAAGGGCGTTGCAACCATGGTATGGAGCTGCTCAAACAATGGCAGGAATGTTTGCAGAAAAATTATAATATAGGATTGGACTATTATAGCAAGGATGTGGAGAAAATGCAGTCTGGGAATATAACACAGAATGAAAATAAGTGTAAATGCAGGGGTAGAGCTAAATCTAGAGACAAAAGAACAGCAACCCAAATACTACCAGGGACCACTTGCTTTAACTGCAAAAAGCTTGGTCATTGGCGCAACACCTGCCACCTCCTGCACCGACCGTAGTGCTGTAATGGAAGACCACCACAGCACACCCCGGTTGCCAGCTTAGCACCCTGCACAACAGGCACCCCTGATGACTCATTAGACCGAAAGATTGAGGAACTAAGATTACAATGACTTAAATAGAGAGGAGGGAAAAACAATGATGAAGGTGCATGATTTGTCATTCAATGCCGTTATTAAGGCTATGGAATTCAGATTAGTGCCACAAGCAGTGGGAGGTGCACAGACAATCCACTGAGCTACTCTCGGCCTTGCACTTAACACATGGAGTTGATACACCGCAACGAGATACCATTTCGATTGACCATCTTACTGGTTTTCTGTTGAGGGAGTTTCGAAATTTGGCTCATTCGGCCTGTGGTTTAGTGGCAGAGGGTCATGGTCTTATGGAGGAAGTGTCTACATTCCTTACCGAAAGGCAGTCCAGACAGACTAGCGACTGTCCGGAAGCATTGCTAGTGTCGGTATCTCCACCTTATGTTTTTCCTGTCTTTCCGCGTGATAATTGTCCACCTGAAAGATCAGTGACACAAATTTTTCACTAATATGAAATGTATGATAGCCACAAAGCGCAAAGTGGAATGTACTATATTATTAACAGAATAGGAACACACCAATGCTTTCATAATTGAGATGTCAGCGAGTTTAACTTCCCCTTTTAGGCTGCCTTGCCTTTAGGTGCAAGGTAAATACAAGTAAATACAAAAATATCTGCTGTACCTATAGTTATTTTATAAACGCATCTAAGTCGTTTCTTAAGACAGAAAAAAACCACTCTTTCTGGACTGTGTAAGGATTACAAAACACATAAAAATGAGGTATTAATCCATATTTTAATTTTCGACCTTGTTAGAAAAATACTTATTCAATGAATACGTGAGATTTAAACATTATACCAACATTTTCATACAAACAAAACCCAGGACCTATTCGTCCTACAATACATTGGTACCCATGGACAATCTGTGGAATAAAATTATTCACACATACTCATTCATACTCGGACACATTCATACATTATAACAAAAGACATATGACCCTAAATGCTAAAAATAGAACAAAATACAGGCCCAAGATAATGCTAAGCGAGTCTTCTTAAATGTTAAACATACACCGAGGGGTACAGAAAAGAAGAATGGCATATGGTAAACAGAATGGGGTAACAAGAAAATGTGTTCTTGTAGTATCTTAATAAATCTGTGTGGTGAACAATCCAGTTCAATATGCCGACGCGCGTTTCGGTGTGACACCCCCTTATAACCGGGGCAACACCTTCTTCAGGGCAAGAAATTATTCAGACATAAGTTCCATGGGACCTATCAAGTGATAAATAACAATTAGTGAACAAAAAACTATTAATTCTAGACATATCCATTAGATAACACTGATTATTTATAAAGTTGCAACATACAAAATACATCTAAAATAAAAACTGGTCCAGATACATGAGTGGTTGAGCATTGAACATATTAATTATGTTATGAGCGTTGCACACATAATGGAAAATAACGAACAAAAAAGCAAAATTTGAGAGAAGTTTATGAAGGAAGACACAAGCAACAAATGGTTTGGTCATATTGGCAATTGATCAAAAGGATTCCTGGATATATAGCTAGAACTGGATACCGTTGCATAAAATCTGGTAAACAGCATTCAGATAAACACAGTAAATAAAAAAATATCTTTTGGGGATTCACCGTGGTCGTGTGTCCCCATATATCATCAAGAAAATAATATCACCTAAGGGATGGGTGAGTTTCGAGGATAGTGATAAAGAGTAGGGGTGCTATGTCTGCATGAAGCTGATGGTTAAGTAAAGGAAGATGAGAGACATGCTCACCAAGGGATCAGATGGGAAGATGAGAATATATATCTCTCTTTCTCCTTAAGTTTAATGATGCAACCTCAGTACTTCTTGTGGTACACATATATGGCAATGTAGAGGAACTTTTCAACTTATAGGCATGCGAGATCTAAGGAAGAAAGTAGATCAGGAAAGATTAGCATTTCTAACATAAAACAAAGTTTGTTAGATTTGTGATGTTTATAGAGGACGACAAAGGCCATGTCCCTGGAACTTAATCTACCTGAAATCAGCGGTTTATAGGTGTTCTCTGTTCTCACTTTTTGGGCGATGAATAAGAGTCAATGGGTCAGAAACACCAATTAAAACAAGATGGGCTAGTGAGGGTCTATTTTATATATATATAAATCATAGACCTAAGTCATAAGTGAGAAACTTAAAGATGTAAATAATCACCTGTTAAGTTTTTTAGAGAAATCACCCCGTAATTCCAGCTCGATGTGCACCTATCCTCACGCTTCCAAGGTTGGTGAGGAAAAAGGAAAATGGATTCTGCCACATCGTCTGGTAAGTCAGACAAAATGATTTGAATTAGCTGTAGGCTAATTGTGGGGTCAAGGTAATTGCTAATCATTGCCCCGTATGAAATGTGAATACCTCGAAGATGTTAATTAATCACCTTTTTAGACGTATCGCTGTTTCTGTGGCTGGGTGAAAAAAAGGGAAGAAGAATAGGATTCCGCCGCAGTATCTGGTGGGTCAAATAACAAAACAAATAGAGTTAACAATCCAGCGCCAATTAAAAGAGCGGGGAAACTGAAGTCGTAGTCATTATGTCTATTATCTGAGCGCTTACCGGGGGGAAGTTTTCTAAAGCGTTCAGTCCTTCGCCTCAGACCAGGTGTGCGGATCAATGTGGGCGCTGCTCCGCATGATACGCGAGTAACTCCAAACGTTAATTAATCGCCGTTTTAGTTCAGGGAGGACATCGCGCTGTTACGGTTTGGCGTGTGACCGGGGGAAAGAGGAATTGGATTCCTCCGCCGTATCTAATGGGCGAAATAACAAGACAATAAAAGTTAACGCTCCTGCGCAGATAGAACGAGTGTGGGAGCTGTAGTCTTAGCCTAAATACCTATTTTATACGCGCTTACCGAGAGGAAGTTTTTTGATGCTTTCAGTCCTTCGTTTTAGTCCAGGCACGTAGATCGAAGTAGACGCTGCTCCGCTGCGGGTCCTCTGCTTACTGCGAAGCGAGCAACGACCAGTTTGATTGGGAGCAGCTGCTTATATACTAACAGGGGCTGACATCACGTCCTGGGGTAGTATCAAAGAGGTGGCTATGGATTCTGGAGAGAATTCGGATAGGGGTGTTTTAAGGTCACAGCTATGATCGCTGACTGTGATGCAACACCTTACCAGATACAGTAGTTTCTGACAGTCTGCAATGCAGTCGACAACAGAGAATTCGTGGTAAGGGCTCAGGAGGATAAGTTAAAGAGCACCCTAATAGTATTATGTATGCGTCCAAAAGATTTGGCAAAGAGAACCAATGGAGGATCTATTGTGTCAGTTCATGACAGAGATTAATAGGAATCCAAATCATTTTTTTGTCTCTTTGAGAGGGATACATAGCTCTAATATGATGCTTAAATGATAGCATTCTCCCAGGGCAATTCCTCATTGAGCCCCCTTGTCTTGGAGTCCAGGAAGTAGATCCAAAAGACTTCTCGCTTTTTACGGATCCGGGTGCTGTCAGTGCCCTTTTGCATGCGGACCCTTTCTAAGATTGTCCAACGTAGGTCCTTCTCAGTGTGGTTGGACTCCATCCAATGTTTGACCAATGGTGCTGAAAGGTTATTTCGCCTGATGTTAGATTTGTGTTCCCCTATGCGTATTTTGCATTCTCTGCCAGTCTCTCCTACATAGGGGATTTTACATGGGCATAAGATAACATAAATACAGTTAGATGTTTTACAGTTGGTCATTTCGTTGAGATTGATGGTTTTATTATTGATTACAATGGTGTCGTTGACAATAGCGTTGGGGCATGCCCCAACGCTATTGCCCATGTAAAATCCCCTATGTAGGAGAGACTGGCAGAGAATGCAAAATACGCATAGGGGAACACAAATCTAACATCAGGCGAAATAACCTTTCAGCACCATTGGTCAAACATTGGATGGAGTCCAACCACACTGAGAAGGACCTACGTTGGACAATCTTAGAAAGGGTCCGCATGCAAAAGGGCACTGACAGCACCCGGATCCGTAAAAAGCGAGAAGTCTTTTGGATCTACTTCCTGGACTCCAAGACAAGGGGGCTCAATGAGGAATTGCCCTGGGAGAATGCTATCATTTAAGCATCATATTAGAGCTATGTATCCCTCTCAAAGAGACAAAAAAATGATTTGGATTCCTATTAATCTCTGTCATGAACTGACACAATAGATCCTCCATTGGTTCTCTTTGCCAAATCTTTTGGACGCATACATAATACTATTAGGGTGCTCTTTAACTTATCCTCCTGAGCCCTTACCACGAATTCTCTGTTGTCGACTGCATTGCAGACTGTCAGAAACTACTGTATCTGGTAAGGTGTTGCATCACAGTCAGCGATCATAGCTGTGACCTTAAAACACCCCTATCCGAATTCTCTCCAGAATCCATAGCCACCTCTTTGATACTACCCCAGGACGTGATGTCAGCCCCTGTTAGTATATAAGCAGCTGCTCCCAATCAAACTGGTCGTTGCTCGCTTCGCAGTAAGCAGAGGACCAGCAGCGGAGCAGCGTCTACTTCGATCTACGTGCCTGGACTAAAACGAAGGACTGAAAGCATCAAAAAACTTCCTCTCGGTAAGCGCGTATAAAATAGGTATTTAGGCTAAGACTACAGCTCCCACACTCGTTCTATCTGCGCAGGAGCTTTAACTTTTATTGTCTTGTTATTTCGCCCATTAGATACGGCGGAGGAATCCAATTCCTCTTTCCCCCGGTCACACGCCAAACCGTAACAGCGCGATGTCCTCCCTGAACTAAAACGGCGATTAATTAACGTTTGGAGTTACTCGCGTATCATGCGGAGCAGCGCCCACATTGATCCGCACACCTGGTCTGAGGCGAAGTACTGAACGCTTTAGAAAACTTCCCCCCGGTAAGCGCTCAGATAATAGACATAATGACTACGACTTCAGTTTCCCCGCTCTTTTAATTGGCGCTGGATTGTTAACTCTATTTGTTTTGTTATTTGACCCACCAGATACTGTGGCGGAATCCTATTCTTCTTCCCTTTTTTTCACCCAGCCACAGAAACAGCGATACGTCTAAAAAGGTGATTAATTAACATCTTCGAGGTATTCACATTTCATACGGGGCAATGATTAGCAATTACCTTGACCCCACAATTAGCCTACAGCTAATTCAAATCATTTTGTCTGACTTACCAGACGCTGTGGCAGAATCCATTTTCCTTTTTCCTCACCAACCTTGGAAGCGTGAGGATAGGTGCACATCGAGCTGGAATTACGGGGTGATTTCTCTAAAAAACTTAACAGGTGATTATTTACATCTTTAAGTTTCTCACTTATGACTTAGGTCTATGATTTATATATATATAAAATAGACCCTCACTAGCCCATCTTGTTTTAATTGGTGTTTCTGACCCATTGACTCTTATTCATCGCCCAAAAAGTGAGAACAGAGAACACCTATAAACCGCTGATTTCAGGTAGATTAAGTTCCAGGGACATGGCCTTTGTCGTCCTCTATAAACATCACAAATCTAACAAACTTTGTTTTATGTTAGAAATGCTAATCTTTCCTGATCTACTTTCTTCCTTAGATCTCGCATGCCTATAAGTTGAAAAGTTCCTCTACATTGCCATATATGTGTACCACAAGAAGTACTGAGGTTGCATCATTAAACTTAAGGAGAAAGAGAGATATATATTCTCATCTTCCCATCTGATCCCTTGGTGAGCATGTCTCTCATCTTCCTTTACTTAACCATCAGCTTCATGCAGACATAGCACCCCTACTCTTTATCACTATCCTCGAAACTCACCCATCCCTTAGGTGATATTATTTTCTTGATGATATATGGGGACACACGACCACGGTGAATCCCCAAAAGATATTTTTTTATTTACTGTGTTTATCTGAATGCTGTTTACCAGATTTTATGCAACGGTATCCAGTTCTAGCTATATATCCAGGAATCCTTTTGATCAATTGCCAATATGACCAAACCATTTGTTGCTTGTGTCTTCCTTCATAAACTTCTCTCAAATTTTGCTTTTTTGTTCGTTATTTTCCATTATGTGTGCAACGCTCATAACATAATTAATATGTTCAATGCTCAACCACTCATGTATCTGGACCAGTTTTTATTTTAGATGTATTTTGTATGTTGCAACTTTATAAATAATCAGTGTTATCTAATGGATATGTTTAGAATTAATAGTTTTTTGTTCACTAATTGTTATTTATCACTTGATAGGTCCCATGGAACTTATGTCTGAATAATTTCTTGCCCTGAAGAAGGTGTTGCCCCGGTTATAAGGGGGTGTCACACCGAAACGCGCGTCGGCATATTGAACTGGATTGTTCACCACACAGATTTATTAAGATACTACAAGAACACATTTTCTTGTTACCCCATTCTGTTTACCATATGCCATTCTTCTTTTCTGTACCCCTCGGTGTATGTTTAACATTTAAGAAGACTCGCTTAGCATTATCTTGGGCCTGTATTTTGTTCTATTTTTAGCATTTAGGGTCATATGTCTTTTGTTATAATGTATGAATGTGTCCGAGTATGAATGAGTATGTGTGAATAATTTTATTCCACAGATTGTCCATGGGTACCAATGTATTGTAGGACGAATAGGTCCTGGGTTTTGTTTGTATGAAAATGTTGGTATAATGTTTAAATCTCACGTATTCATTGAATAAGTATTTTTCTAACAAGGTCGAAAATTAAAATATGGATTAATACCTCATTTTTATGTGTTTTGTAATCCTTACACAGTCCAGAAAGAGTGGTTTTTTTCTGTCTTAAGAAACGACTTAGATGCGTTTATAAAATAACTATAGGTACAGCAGATATTTTTGTATTTACTTGTGAATTTTCCCCTGCTGCTCTACCTCCATTTATTCAGGGGTTCCCCTTTTCTAGTGGTTTTTAGGTGCAAGGTAGTCTGGCAGATTCAGTGTGTATTGCTTGTAGTGGAGAAATGAAATAAAATGCACAACTGGATAGGTATGAGTGACAATATTGCAATATTCTGACTTTCTTGGATTTTTCTAAATTCAAACCTTTCGGTACGCACGACGGCCAGGAGCCGTCGTGCACAACGGTGCTCATGTGCGCAGGACGGCTCCCGGCCGTCCTGTCACATAGCACCGGAAATCCCTCTGGGGCAGGTGCCAGAGGGATTTCTTCTTCTTCCCCAAAGCATCGGAAGCAGAGAAGAGCTTCCCCAGCTCCCCCCGGCATCCTGCCTTTCCTACTCTTCAGCCTTCCGGCATGTCCAAACATGCATCACGGTTGGGCCTGTCAACACGGGCTGACTTATATCCCGACAATACATTATATACTCTCCCTACCTCCTCAGGTACTATGGATACTCTATTGTTTTATCAGCTGCATGCTATATGCTGTGAGATTCATCCTACGTTCCCTCAGCCTCCACCCGCGATGCCAGCCCTTGACTTCATATACACATCCCCGAAACCACACAAAATTGTGACTAAACTATATGCCCTAACGCTGGCGTCTACTTCCGTTTCCACTGATTGGGCGTGTGTGGCGTGGGGAGCGGACCAGGGAATGGAAATAGTTCAGGCCGACCTGTTGTACTGTTGCAGCCAGACGCGGAAACTGTCCCCTAACTATCAACTCCGCCTTATTCATTTTAGGTTTTTACATAGGCTATACCGCACTCCTGCCCAGCTTCATAAACTTGGACTCATACCCAGTAATGGTTGCATGAGGTGCGCTGCCCCTGCTGGGGATTTTGCTCACTTGGCATGGCTATGCCCCAAGGTGTCGGTCTTTTGGCGGGAGGTATGTGCCGCTATTACCGAGATTACCCCCGCGATGGTGCAGCCCGATCCCCCGCTCTGTTTATTAGGCTTTGTAAAGTTTTGCCCTGATGCTTCCGTTGTTTGATCGCAATGTTGCTTGTGTTGGCTAGGCATTGGGTGGCCATATGCTGGGGTCATCGTCCAGCACCCAAGTTCGCTCATTAGCTAAAGGATGCCTCGTGATGTCAGACCTCGCTTTCGGAGTTCTGGGCCCCTTGGTGACATATCTCCGCACCCGAAGTCCCTCAGGTCGTGCTGCCCCCCACGCGTTCCCTGCCGGCACTCTGCCTGCAGCGGTCGCCGATGCAGGTCAGTAGTGGCTTCCCATATCCCCCCTCCTCCCCCTGCTCGCTGCAGTTGACGTCCCCATAGCCGTGGTGCCTCCACCCACTTCTGTGTGACACTACTCATGTTTATCTTATAGTCAAGTCAAAAGTACTGGATCTTTGTTTGCTGTATTTGGGGAATGTCTCTGCATTGTTTACAAGGGACTTGGAACTCGGTGTTTGTGTCGATTGGACATGCTGCAAACTGTGCTCTGACTGTTATGACCTGTTAAAAAACTAATAAATAAAAAAAAAGAATAAAAAAAAGAAAAAGTTTCCTGTGCAGACGGGAGGGTGCTCTACTCACAGAGCAGGGCAGGGGTGGAGTGGTATGCCCACTCAAGTGCACAATGACTGTATGGTCAGGCCTCTCGGGCTGCCCAAAGCAGTCATGCACCTTTCCCTGTTCACTGCATTACAGCCTGCATGGAGAACATGCCCACACCTCCAGCCCTTGGCTGAATGCCTTGTCAAGGAGCTCGAAGAATAATCACAATGCTGCATTGCAGCATTGTGATTGGCTTAGGTGAGGGAGCCTGGCTGCCTGATTCATGTTCCTGGAAGCAAACTCAGGAGGCAAGGAGCACAAAAGACGTGGGACCCGCCCTCGAGTTACGATTTACAAAAATATATATTTACAACCCCTGCTCCAGCGCATCCCCACCCCCTCCAGTGTCCTTTCATGTGTTTTCCACTTCCCAGCTGTCCAGTCCCCCCGCAGTTGTACTTAATGGCGGCCACTATGCAGCCATGCACAGGGGCATATCACTGATGCAACAAAGGAAAGCCTATCTGCGTCCGTCTTACCCTGGCCCACTCCCAGCAGCAAGGACCCTTCCTCTCGGACACTCCACTGCTATGACACCAGCATCCTCCTATCCATCAGCCCTGGACGCCACACCGCCTGCCATCGAGCATCACTGTAAAATCCCCATGCATCCTGTGGCTGACGAAACTGGAAACCCACCTTCTGCCACATTCGCACACTAGCACCTCCTGCTGACCAACAACGCAGCTGACTGGCTCAACTGCATCTTCCTCAATGTACAGTCCCTCCACAAACACACAACAGAAATCTGGGACCTCCTTGGCGCCACCTCTTCAGACATCGCCTTTTTCACGGAAACCTGGACCAGCCTCTGCTCTGGACCGGACATTGCCATCACCATCCACGACAGCTACAAATTCACCTGCACGGACCACCCCGAGCGTCCAGGAGGAGGCATTGCCATTTTCTAAAAAAAGCACACTCCGACTGACCACACACTCAAATTGTGAGAAATTGGCCTGGTATATGCTGAGCAAATAAAAAGATTCCCTTTGGACTCAGCAGCTTCAAATCACTCCATTCAATATCAATATTTTCACTCTCTATTATATTTCATACTTGGAACACCTCCATAAGGAATACAGAGAAACAATAAATTAAGAAAATATACATTTAATAAAAATTCAATTGAGTACATAATAAAAACATGTCAAAGTCACAAAGTACCCTCCAGTCATACAACACAGACAAAGTCTTCAAATCCTAAATCCTACATAGAACAATACATAGTTACGGCGAGACTCAAACACTACTCAAACACTACATGGAAGGATCATAGATGAGGCAAATCGACTGTGCCTTTATAAGGTTAATTAGAAATTTGTAAACAAGGCAAGGGGCAATAAGATCTGGCCTCTGTACTTCTTGTCCTAATTCGAATTTAACAAAAAAAAAATCCACACTGGCGAAGAAACGCGGTGTACGGAGGTGTATAAAAGTATAACGTTGGAGCTTATAGAGCCCAATCTTTTAAACAGAAAAGCGCAAATAATGGCTTATATCTGACCGACCTAAGTGCTATTGACAGTAGTGACAATGCTGCATACATAAGGCTTTCATTAAAGTCCAAGGATTGCAGAACAACAGAGTCCCTTCAGCTAATCTAAGACCAGACGTTTTTATCTAAAGTGAAGGCAATTGAAACCCTTCATATACATTTGCTAAGGCGTGTGCCTTTTTAACGTGCCTCCGGCCTCGACTAACCAGACCTTCTTAATATATAAGATGACAGGAGTCAAATTAAGATATACGTACTGAACTTAAGAAATAAAAGGAAGGAATATTATTTGTCCAAGTCCTGAAGAAGGTGGCATTATTGACTTGGCCCCACCGAAACACGTAGACGCAATTCTTTTTTGTTAATTTCGAATTGGGACAAGAATTACAGAGGCCAGATCTTATTAATTATTTTTATTAAATGTATATTTTCTTAATTTATTGTTTCTCTGTATTCCTTATGGAGGTTTTCCAAGTATGAAATATAATAGAGTGAAATTATCGATATTGAATGGAGTGATTTGAAGCTGCTTAGTCCAAAGGGAATCTTTTTATTTGCTTGTTAATTCAGGTGATCTGTCTCTTTGGACTGTTTTAGCCCCTCTCCTTGTTTTCACTGGTATATGCTGACCACTAATTAAAGTGGGCACCTTGTACCAGTCCAAACAACCCTTATTAATGATTATGTTAAAGACAACCTTTATCGAAAGCTATCCTAGTGGTAGCTATGGAAAGCCTCGAAGAAATATAAAGCAGCTTGTTTTACCAGACCAGAACCTCCTGAATGACCAAATGAAAGGAGAACCACACAAGAGATATATAAAATATGTGTATTTATTACTAAACACTGTCTACTAACCTCTTTATGAGATTAGAGCACAAAGCACACAATATTAAATCACTGGAACGACAGTAAATAGCACAATACACAGCGGGCTCCAGGGGTAGACTGAACCATATACTAAGAAAGTGATATAACAACCACGACTTAACTAGACACAGTGCCTAGAGCATGCAGAATCGCTGGGATCTCAAGGAACCACCCAATGTAGTGACACAGAGGACCCACGAAGGATGGGGCAGTGTGTGAACACAGGCGCGAGCTCCGTACAATCCTATGGGAAAGTCAGGGTTGGAATTTTAGAGATTAAGCACACTTCTGAGAAGACTTTAAGCAAACTCCTTGGAAGATAGAAGGTTCTAAGGCCGGCACCCTTGAGAGTACCGAGATACCTGTTTTACCTATCCCAGAGGAGCCGGGTGCCTAGGGGTCAAGTGGTGTCGGAAACCTTCGTCGTTTTCAATGGCGTGATGCGGAAAAGTGCTGCTTGCAGGATGGTGAAAAGCCTGGATCCGAGGTGAGGAGAACCTGAAATCAGAGGGGACAGGGTCTGGGTCACTTCAGGGTGACCAGGGGCACAATAGGCGAATGCCCACCGATGTCAGGTGCTTCAGCTGAGAAGATGTGATGCTTGACTCTGCAGCCACGGGGACCAGGAGACGTCGACGATGACCAAAGTCCGGAGGTGAGCTGTCCC
The DNA here is from genome assembly GCF_964204655.1 of Triturus cristatus. Classification (NCBI taxonomy): domain Eukaryota; kingdom Metazoa; phylum Chordata; class Amphibia; order Caudata; family Salamandridae; genus Triturus; species Triturus cristatus. Next base: position 598,877,081 of record NC_140592.1, on the reverse strand, counting down.
ACGAAGGATGTTGAGTTCTGGGGGTTCAGTGTCCAGATAGAACACCAACAAGCCTTGGCAACTGCACCCCACGTGGGCAGAGTAAATAAGCCTTGGTGAGGACCAGCAAGGTCCTGGGGACTCTTCAAACAATGGAGAGTCAGGACACATCTGAAGCAACCAGGAAAGCCTACTGAAAATCAAAGTTACCTTCACCAACAGACCAGGGATCGCAAAGGGACCTCGAGCTGAATCACAAAACACCAGCCCACAGAACACTCGTGGAGTGTAGGCCGGAAATCTTCAGTGGAAATACTGCTCGGGTCACGACTACACGTAGCCCAAAGCACAGCCTCAGGGATCGCCAAAAAGCATATGCTGCTTCAAAAGTTCCTTGATGCACAGGGGTTTGGGCTTAACGGTCCCCACGAGGGTTGTGGGTCTCAGAATTGCTGAGAGAACTGACCCACCTCGGGGACGCTCGGGAACCCACCTCCTGTGTTGTAGAAATCTTCGGGGTCCTCAGGAGCTCGGGAGTTAAAGGTGTCTGCCTTGCAGGGGAGTAACTCCTTTACTCCAAGGGAGATTCTTCAGTCATCCAGCGTAGTGTAGATTGTCAAAGTACTTGGTTTCTGTAGCAGAGTTTAGCCCAGGTAAAATCTAATGTCCTGTAGTCAGGGGTTCCTACTTTATACCCAAGGAAGAGGTAGCTACACCCATGTCCTTTGTCCAGTTTCACGCCAGAGCAGGAGCAAATGGCTCCTGCAACCGGTTTGAACTGGACAATGAACAGGGACACCAAATGTGCCCCCAGTGCAGACTTCAAACACTCTGAGAGCGTACCCACCCTGCCCCAATACACTAATTCCTGTCTGGGAGGTGGTCACACCTCCCTGTGACAGGAAACCTATTGTCAAGCCTTCCCCTGCTCGAGCTTGGTTCAGCAGCAGAAGGGGAGACTCGTGTCTGTGGCTGCCAGTATTTATTTTGTGATGCCCAGGTCGAGAAAGCTGGTACAGGGTTTATCGGTGTGTCACATAAGTCCCTCTAGAAGAGTGGAATCATACCTCCCACTCCAGTTACTGGTGTGGAGGTATGATTCCAAGGTGTTTGACACCAAACACGACATGTTTCTATGCAGCTGTTTTAAAGTTAGCACTTACCGCGAGGTTATAATGCACTTAAATATATATGGTTGGCTGCATCACAAACAACCCTGGAAAATAGGTTCAGAAGGCTGCATAGGGGCTCGGCTCATGCAGGTGCACCCTCTCACATAAAACCCAGCACCCTGTCTTCACGATTGATGAGGCCTGCCATAGGGGTGACTGAATAGTGCACATACCATGTGGTATAACCCTGCGTAGCTGGAGCAGTCTAGTTACGGACGGAGCAGCTATCCCCTAATGCAAAGCTTACACATGTTAAACATAAAAAGAAAGAAAAGAATGATGGAAATTGGCTGCATGAGTACAAATGCAAAACAATTATATACATAATCATTGCTGGAATGACTGGCAACCTGTTGGGGGAGAAGTCAAGAAATTGTGAATACAGTTTCAAGATAAAAAGCATATGTGAACAGTGAGAGGCAGACAGATGGTCTGGGGCCCCCTCAGCAAATGCCACAGAAAACCACTTCCATCACTGGCAGGGTATGCAATGTGATCCATAAGCCGACATGCAAAGGGTACTCCCCTAAGCTACATGCAAAGGGTACTCCCTCAAGAAACACAGTTGTCCCAAATCCAATCATTCCCAAACGGGCGAGTAAATCCCTGTACTGTGACATCCTGCACGAGCTGCAAGGCAGTCCCAATCAAAGTCAAGATAAGACAACTAAAGTGCAAGAACTGAAATCACAGAATCTACAGTATAAAAAGTGCAAAACATGCTCATATCCTTATCTGTGCAGCGTGTATCACCCAACCAGTGTCGGGGAGGAAAAACGTAGGGAAGCCCATACGGGTGCCTCTGAGCATCATGTGCAAGGACCCCTTCCTTTCTTCCTGTAGCAGAGTAAAAATGCACTGTTAAAAAACATGAAAAAGGATGAAATCCAATCATCTTGAACAGACCTGAAAGGAGGCCTAATGCAGAGTAGGGGCAGTGATAAACGGGAAATGGAAGGAAAAGGCAAGTAAGAGTATAGGATGAAGGTAATAGGCAACATGTTTAACCCTCATATACTCTGTCAGCAAGAAGGAGAGGATAGAGACAAAAAGAAGCATGGAAAGAATAAACCAGAGAAATGCTGAAAGTGCAGGAAGCGTGGAGATTTGAGATCAGGGGGAACTACCCAGATAGCCTAGTCCTCATAGAGCTGCACTGCAAGCTCCTCATCACGATTGAGCCCCCCAGGATTGTTGGTCAGTATGTACTTGGATTCTCTTTTTCTCAACCCCTAGAGTGGTGGGCAATTTGTGCAATGGCAAAAAATGGAGGGAGCTGTCAGAGTAGTGTGTCTCCTGAACATGTCTCGCCACAGGGTAGTTGGGCGTCTTTGTCGTTGATGGCACTCAGATATTCCACAATTCTTTTCTTAAACATACTTGGATCTCTTTGTGGGATATAAAGCTAGCGTGCTTTGCCGACAACATGGGTACCACCCCCCATGGGTCATAGGTCCTGGATATATAAATGTTACTTGATTATAATATATTATATTATATTTATATTATATTATATTATATTATATTATATTATATTATATTATATTATATAAGATTTTGGCTATCGCAAGACCTTGAAAAATCGAATGATACATTGAACAGCCACACACTTCATTGGTCAATGAAATGTTGCACAAAAGAAGCAAAATATTAGGAATGACTAAAATGTTTTTTATATAGATTTTCAAACCAACCTTTACTAGAATCTGCACTTTGAGAATTGTGCTTGAGAATCTACTTAATTGTAAAGTTTGTCATTATTTAAATACATCACAAATACATTTGTGAATAATGTTTAATGTGTGCATCGTGTTTTACTATAGTGATGGCTGCATGTATATTCACTTCACATTGACTATATTATCAAAAGGCCTTTATTTCCATTAACAAAGCACAATAAAGTGTGAGTAAACGTGAGATGTGAAATGGCCTCCTTTTAAAAAATAATTTTTTATTGTATGTTGTCTGTAAGCAGATGAGAAACTCTTTCAAGTGGGTTCCCTTTTTCAGCTTCTGATTTCGCATCAGTGTGCCATTTGTAGAGCTGTACCTTGAAAGCCATTAATTAAGCTGGATCTTGAGTGTCTCAACCACTTAAGGTGATCAACCTACTTAGTAGAGAGAATATATCTAGGTTGATGAACCATGAAATTGCTTTGAAGGTGAAGGTCATAAACCATCTATTGTGTCTTCCTGCTTCCCTCTTGCACCACTGGATAGTGTACTTCGCAGTGGTTCTGCAGCTGCCTATTGACGATGTAAAAAGAAATGTGTTCTAACTACAAAGATGTTTTATGAAACCCTCAGTATAATTTTAACCATATCAGCAGAAAAAATGAACAAATGAACAAATCCCTCAGAAACCAAAATTGTATAGATTTAGTGCATTATAGTAATGTTGAACATCAGCTTAATGTCTGAAAATAAAGAGGCGCTGATGTTCCACCCCAACAAAAGATAATATTTTTTGCAAAAAGTACTAAAACTTCGCCTATAAAAGTATGCCTGCGTCCGCACATGGACATCTATTAGGGATTGCCAGCGGTCGCAGCTGCGACCCCTGGCTTACCTTTCGCTTCCTCTAACACTGCCTCTGCGACCCCCAGTCTTCGAAGGGACAAAAGCAGTGGGAAACCGAGTAATTGGGGGCAGTTGGAGTGTGCTGTTAGCTGCACAGGCTGAAGAATAAAGGCACTTTCGCACAACATTGTAATTATGTGTGCAGGCGGCGTGGTGTTGCTGGTGCCAGGGAGTTTTAATAAGGAAGCTGGCTTCTCACTCTACTTGCTTTTGATGTCTGATGTCTGCTTGACCCTGGCCGAGGTGTCTCAGTTTCCTCAAACTTAGCCCAGCACTCTTCCTTCCATCCACTGCGAGATGTAAATTGATTGATACTTGTATAGCGGGCTACTCACCCGCAAGGGTCTCAAGGCGCTTGTACGAATACCGCTGTGGAACCCATCCTGGCTTTCCCTGTGAGGTGTCCACTCCTGGGCACCCCCAAGGTGGAGGCCAGGCATCCTTAGCGTTGTGGGGGCCGTTGTGGAGATTAAGCAAGCTATTGCCCAGAGTTGCAGAGTGGGACTCCATGATTGGAATGGCACCGAGGCGAGAATTATCAGGTCCGTGGAATTTTTGAGCCCAAGACCCGCCGAGGCGGGGAATTGAACCCTGGTCCCGGGCTAGACCTCTGCACGGTGCAGACATTGTACAGACAAGCCCCCCCCCCAGCCTGGGAAACCCCTGCATGGCACTCTGGAGTGGGTTAGCAGGGCACCGGCCTCTGTATCCCCACCCTGGCACATTATACTCAATGACATTTCACAATGTTAGTTTCTGTTCATGTGCAGTCTAGAAAGAGATATGTCAGCTCCTTGAAATTATTTTTGGACTCATACTGCAGAACATTCGTATTTTAAAGCTTATCCCCTACCTTTTTCTTTTTATCACATCTGTGTTTGCATAGCGTCACAGACTCAAGGCCATAGGACACTGCAGAAATGATTGCCCTCTTGATCTCTGCAGTGCCTTGATGCCTTTCGGTCTTAGCGCTATACAAACATTGACATAATTATATATGATATGATACTGGGGGGGCAGGATCAAGATAGGCCTTCACTTCAGTCTGAGACTGATGCCACAGTCTCATTCCTTTCTAGATTGCACAAGAACAGAGAGGCTCCTTGGTAGCTTTTTCTAACACTTCTCATTGAAGTGTCCTCTAGCTACTTATGTGCTTTCTCCACATCCCAGTTCGGCACCCTATGAGCGCCTGTCTGCGTTTTCCTCCAGCTGTACCGTGAGCAGCAATAAAGAGAAAGGCACCGGGGCAGAATCTGTGTCTCAAAAGAAGGTACACCTACAAAAGGACAGGCAAAATTAAATATCGGAGAGAAAGTGTGACGTAAGACATGAAGTTGATTATGAAAAATTCAAAAAGTGCTGTATTAGCAAGATCGAAAGGGTAGACAATAAAAGAATCGGCAGACACGAATAATGTGGCAGGAGGACACGTGGTAGACAAACAGGAGAGTGCAACGTTGTGTGTATGAGACAGCAGGAATATGGGCAAACGGAGATATTAGAAAAGAGCACAATCACACTACAAACTCCTCATTGCACCCTGCACACTACTCTTTGAGCATGTGACATTGCTCTGTTCACACTGCTCACCACTGTGCACTCTGGACTGCTCAGTGACCATCATGCACTGCTCACTTTATTACACTTTTCATGGTGCTCATTACATACTGCGAGTTACTCAGTGTGCACTAGTTACTGCTCAATGCATTCCACTCCCACTGATCAGTGTGCAACATGCAGGATTCACTGTTAATATTCACAGTGTTCATTGCACTGAAAATTGCTCAACGAGCACTCTGTATGGCTCACTTCTCAGTACACACTGCTTACTTGATATTGTGTACCTGCTTGACTTGCACAATGCACTGCCAAATGTTCAGTGCGAACTATTCTATACACAACAATACATACGGAGTAAATCAAGCACATAATATTGTTCATATTGAATGTATATTCCACATGATTTCATACCAGTGATCCTGACCGTTATTGTTTCTAAAAATGTTTTTTTGTGAATTTCCCAGTGAGTTTTTAATACATTTTCTCTTTGAGTTAAGCACTAGGCTTCAGTGACATTATTGCAATGTCTTCAGAACTAAGATCATGTGACATTGATTCCTAGAATTCAGTGGCAAAGGTCATATGATGTCACTTCCTGTAATGTCTTTGAGGTCAAAGGTATGATGTCCCTTCTACTACCCCTTACATTTGAAGGAATTAACTCCCATGCATGTTCATACAGATTTACTACTTTTGGAAATTCACAAACATTCCAAGTAGTAGTGCCCATGGTTGCAGGTTTCCAGGTATACCACTGAGAATGCCATGTAACATCTCCCAGGGGCACCCATGGTTTCTATGCAGAAATCAGTTTAGCCGGGGGGAATGCTCTATTACTTACCGTTAATCTTCACTACCACAGGTCCCGTTGTCCTCGTCCCATTCATTAACAAAGTGGAGATAATCATCTCCTGAGAGAAAAAAGGAAAGAGGAATGCTGGGATCCTAACCCTAGCCCTCCCACTGGGAGTACATAACCAGTACTTACCCAGCATTCCGCCTGAACAACCAAGCCCCCACAGGAAGGCCGGACGTCCGGGAGGGAGGGGTGTATGAATGGGACGAGGACAACAGGACCCAGAGTAATGAAGATTACCGGAAAGTAATAGAGCATTACTCCCTGGTCCCTAATGTCCTCGTCCTATTCATTAACGAAGTGGAGAGTGCCAAAGCAGAAAACCCGGCCTTCCAAACCCCCAAGAACACCCAGGAAACCACACCAAAGGCATCAACCCTGGAGCAGCAAAAGGGAGAACCGCAGGAAACAACAGGCAGAGCACCCAGACAGGAAAGTGCCCCACCAAAGCAGGGCCGCACCCACCAAAACAAACGGGAAACGACCAAGCCGAAGAAGAGGACACCCCACTGAGGGAAGCCAGCAAAAACCAGGAACCCCCCCATGATCAAGAAAAGGGGGGTACACACCAAACAAAAACACCCAACCAAGGCTGCCCACAACAAAAGGACAGTGAGGAGGCCACACAAAGAAGAAGACCCCCAGCGACCGAACCGACCAGCAAGCCAGAACAGGCCAGCAGGGAAACAACCAAGGACCAGAAACCAGAACCAAGGAAAACTGAAGGTGACAGCAAGGAGGCAGCCAACCAGAGAAACAGGAAACAGAGGACCCAGGCCAACCAAGGGAAAACCCCAACCCGCCAAACAGAGGAGAGTACGTGAAAAGGGCGACCAGGCCAAAAATGAAGCCGAAAGGAGGCACCCCAAAGAGAACCCACAGGCAAAGCCCCAAAAGGGAAAGAGGCGCCAAAGAAACCAATACCATGGACCGCAGTGGACCAGAGAAGAAGAAGCCCCAAAAGGACCCGACCAAGGAGCGCACCGGAAAAAAAGGCCGACAAACCCAGCTACACCAGGCAGTCACACAGGACCCCACAGCAGCCGCCGACAGAGCCAGCCCCAACAAGAAAGAAGGGAATCCCTGACAGACCAAGGGACACACAAGCAACCTCAAAAGGGGAAGAAGGGAAGGCCCCACAGACACAACCAAGCACAAAGGGCGAAAAATGGGCCAGACCAAACCAAGAAGGAGGGAAGAACCGGCCAGATACCAGAGAACAGCCAGCAACAACCACCAGAGCAGCCAAACGACAACCGCCAAGCACCCCGAGGGGGAGGCGAAGCCACAGCGATATCCCAGGAATCGGCCAAGAGCCAACAAAGGCCAAGGCACACACAAGAAAGCCGGGAACATAGGAACACAACCCCAGGAGCACCACCCCACAAGGCCCATAGAGCCAGAAGGGAGCAGGCCCGAGAACCCAACAGAACCAGTCCCAGACAGAACTCCAAGAGGACCAGACAGCCAGACCCCAACCAAACCGAAAAGGACAGGGTAAGAGCCAGAGACCAGAACCCCAGAAGGCCAAACACCCCACAAGTAACAAGGCCCCAACCAAACCAGGGACCGACAGGAAATGACAGAGCAGCAGGGGCAGACGAGGCCAACCCCAGAGGTCACAAAGACCAGGGCAGAAGAACAAGCCAGCCAGAAAACGCCCCCCAAAGAGCCCAAACAGACAGCCGACCAAACAACAGACAGGCCAGCAAAGACCAGGGACCAACAACCCGGAACCCGCACAGGCCAGAAAGGGGCGGGACAGAGCCAACGGCCCAAAACCCCCTAGGGGAGGGAAACTAAACCCTAAAACCAGCCAAACCAGAGAGGCAACATTAGCCAGGACGGAAGCCAAACAGACCGCCCAGGCCCACAAACACCACGGCCCAGCATCCACCAAAGGAGATCCGGGGAAACAAAACCCCCAGGGCAGAATCCAGACAACAGAATGCCAAGCAGACGGTGAGCCAGGGCCGAAGCCTAGCAACCCACCCGACCAGAAGAACTTAGCGGCCCCACCCACAACCAGGGAAGGCCCCTGCAGGGTACAGGCGAAAACGAAGGCCAGGAAGGGCCAGAGGAGCACCAAGCCTCTAACCACACCCCCAAACCACAGCAGCCAGCCCCGGGAAACCAGCAGCCAAGCAGGCTGACAGCCAAAGGGGCAAGAGAGACACCCAGCGACTGCCCCTCCCGAACGGAGGGAGAGGGGCACAGAGAGACAGACACCGCCAATGAGAGCGGGCCCCAGAAAAAGCGGGGGGCACGCAGAGAAGACAGGAACAGCCGCCCAGGCAGAAGACCAGAGCAGCTGAAAAGGGGAGGCCCAGGTCAAAAGGGGCAAAACCAGCCCACCCCAGCAGGAGCGAGGAAATAACCGCTGAGGAAACAGCCACCCACAGGCGAAGACCCAGAGACCACAGGACCGGGCAAAAGCCCGAACCCAACAGAGCAGAGGAGAACAGTCGGCAGCAAAAGCCGAGAGCACTCAACCACCCAGGCCCGCACAGGCAGGCCACAAACCAGCCCCTACCAGAACAGACCAGGGACCAGCAGGCAAAAGCGAGCCGGAGGCAGGGAGGGCCTGAAGAGAAAAAGGCCACCAGAAGCCCCCCTCTACAGGAGGAACAAACACCACAGTCTGTGGCAACCCCAGGCGGACAGAACAAACAGCCAACAGCACCCGGTTGCCCCAGGCGGAGACCCATCCAGGCACCAAATAGACCCCACACCGCTCAACAGCAGAGAGCAGACGAGACCAGGGCCAACAGAATGGTACAGCCGCCGGCCGCAAAATAGGGAAGTACCAGACCCAAACCAGCACCGCACCCAGCAACCAGGCAAAATCGGGAGTGGACAAGGCGGCAAAGATGCAGCCCAAAACCAGACACAGAGGGTCTAGAGACCACAGCCTCCGCAAACCCAAGGACAAGACAAAAGAGGCAGACGCCACCACACGCGGTCGACCCAGAAGGCCAACCCGCCACGAAGCCCGCACCTGGAGGAGGCGGGCCCAGCAGACACAGAACAAGGCCCCCCCCTCGCACAAAGAGACGAACCCCACAAAAGGGAAAAAAGAAGGAGCCCAGAAACGGGAACCACAGGAGGAGCACAAGGCAACCAGAGCAAAAGCAGCCAGCCAGCAACAGCACACAGAGGAAACAGCCCCAGCCACGCAGAAACACCAGGGGGAACAGAAACAGAAACAGTAACAAGGCCCCACCCCCTCAGGAAGCCAGGGACCAGGCCTGAGGACCCCGAACGCCAGCACAAAGAAACAGCGCAAAAGACCAGGTCCAGAATGAAAGACCGTGTGCAGCATGCAGCAGCCACCGCAAGGAGCAAAATGGTCAGGGCTCGAGAGACCCTGAGCAGAGCCAAAGCATGGCAGGAGCTGGACCCATCTGCACCCAGTAGGCGACCATAGCGGGCAGCAGGGGAGACAACCGCCCAGACCCACAGCATCCAAACAAGCAATTCACATACACACAGAGCCAAAGGAGAGCTCACAAAACATCCAACAATGAAAGGAACACCTCCAACATTCGAATCCAAGAACTCACAACCCTCGCAACACTAGGAGTGGAACTCACATCCTATGGAGTAAGAGTCAGTGACCCCGACCACCAGGCCACAATGACCCAATGCCCAGAAACCACAGGAACAACATAGAGCAACCGCAACCACAAGGCCACAGTCAGCTGCCCCCGAAGGCAGAGCAGCAGGTAGCCAGAGCAAGCCCTCAAGAAACCCTGGAAAAAAACAACCCCACGAGCCACAAGGCAGACTAGCAGAAAGGATGGGAGGCAGAAGCAGGGATGTAGCTCATCGGTCGAGCGCATGCGCCAAATGTATGAGGCCCCAGGTTCAATCCCCGGTATCACCAGGCTTCTCATTCGTTGTTCCCAGAAAGCCAGCCCGCCATCATGCAGAAGGAGAGATATGTCCAAGGACCCTGAAAGAAGAGCCAGGCCCATCGAGGACACAGGAGCTGCACCCGCACTAGAAAATAGTAATACACACCGACTCCACCCAGGACAGAGAAGACACCCACAGTGCGAACCACCAACAGATCACGGCCGGACTGCCGGACTCCATAGAGCTCAACCCCGACCGTGGGGGAGCAGGCCCCCCGAGGCATCAGGACCTGTGAACCAAGCTGCAGCATACCGCAGGGAACAACAGGGAAAGCAGCTGTCTGCGACCTCGGCAGGCAGAAGGAGGCGCAAGGACAGAAAAGGGAAAACATAGAAACCGCTATGTGGGACTCACCCGGGGGGTGGAGACAGGAACTTTGCCCCCCCCTTCCAGCTGCAGCCAGCCCAAGGCGACCGAAAACACCCCCCGCCAGGGCAGGAGGAAAACAGGAAGGCAGGAGAACCAGACAACACGGCTCGCCTTCCACCCGGCCAAACCCCAGGAAGACGAGCCCAGCAACCCGGAAGGACTCGGGAGACCGGCGCACAAGCCACAAAAGGCCAGCCGGCATGCAAGAGCTTATGTAAACTCGATGGCAGATGCCCTTTCTACTGTTATGCTAAGACTATGGTCATACAGAAATGATGTTTACAATTAGATTCAAACAGACATAATTCTATCTCAGATCTTAGCTTCAGATTGCTAGGTCTTGGGTGTTGGTTAGAAACTAGCCTCTGCTCATATCTTTATTATAGCACGGATACAAGATACTGGATCCAGCGCTTTGGAAGAATATTGCTCGGATTGACATTATCCACCCACGCCTGGGTTTGTGTGGGTCGGAATTATCACCAAACTTAAAGTAGGTACCTCATAATTAACCCAATTATTAGACATGATTTATGAATTTATAGCTTACCTTATTAGGGCAAGCATTAATTGCAATTTTCTCTCTTCTCCTTTTGTTTATTATTAGCAGCCCTTTAAGAATAAGACTAAGGTCTGTGTGTTTTTTTGTTTCCCTCTATACTTGTGTGGGTGATGGGTGACTTATCTCATCTTTCAGTTGTTGGTATTGATATCTCTGATTTGGCGAAGCATCTATATGGGTGAATAGACACACTTTAGATATACCTGACACATAACACACCATGGATATTGAATCAGATAGAATCACAGATGTTGGAGTTAATTTTATTAGGATGATGTGTTTATGTGACGAACATGTAGAAAGCCAGTCAAACTGGTTTCAAAATGTGTATTCCGCGTTAGTACACTTTTGGCTGGTATTGTATGAGCCAAATTGACTTTTAATTTATGTTTGACAAGTTTGTCTCTTTAATATGTTTATATTCTGTATTCACATGAGAAAGGCACTTTACTTTTCAATAGACACATAATTCACGGTGGAGGTCAAGGGGTGCAATGTCGTAGAAATTTAACCTATTTCATAATTATTGCACACATAAGTGACTGTGGTCTATATTTTACATAGCCTTGAGGAAGTCGCATGTCTATATTATGAGAAGTGATGAAACGTGTTGGCATTGGGCTCACAAACAGTCACAAGAATGAATTACTGAAGGAATCAACAAAAGGATTAAAGATCAAAGATTCCAAGATACCTGCTTTGTGCTGTGAATTTATATTGTATCACTATTGTTCTTGTAAAAATGTACTGTGTTAGTTAACAGTGATAATTCACGTGTGCTAAGGATCTGTGTGAATATCTGTTGCAGTCTTGGCTGCTGATCAGGAAAGGTGGGTGGTTCTCTCCTCCTTGTAGCACCGTACTAATTGACCGAATTGTGAATAACTTGAGTGAATATTTCTAGCAGCGCCTTTCCTATGTCCCATTCCACTTATCCTTAGTGCAACTCTCCGAAGGACACTTGTGTGCCCAAAGAGTCAATACGCTCAATAGTTGAAGAGTAATGACATTGCGCAGAAACACTGAATCAAATAAACCTCTTCCGTGCCACAAGTGTAATAATCTTGCCGGCCGGGAGAAATATCGGAACAGGCTTACCATTTAAGACTGGGCTGGCCTTACTTTCCCTCGTGGTGTAGCACAAAAGGGGAAGCCATATTATAATGACAGTGGAAACAGAAATACAGCGCCTTACCACCCTCCCCGTGCTAGAAGCTAGTTTATTATAATTATAGAAGACCTCTAGGCTTTGTCGGGGGACCCCATACCTCCAAGTTTAGATGCAAGGATTTACTTCTCCGGACATGCACAGCTCTTCTTCGTTGGAATAATTTTCTCCAAGTGTCTCTACAGGCATACAATGCCATATTAAAAGCACCCGAGTTTCAGTAATGCAGCTGTGTTCCATGTTATGTTTATGGGCGCGGGACTGACTGAAGTGAATCAACAGCATACATTATTTTTCGACCTTGAAAACGCTGTGCAGACGGGGAGCACAGTGTACAGCTAGAAGTGTGAAAAGATGACAGTGCTCATGTGAAAAAGTGCAAGCAGAGTATTTACGAGAGCAGAGCCTTGTAGGAATGCGTGCAAAAAGCGGCAAATGGCGGCCAAGCATATACTAACTTATGATTACTTTAGCAATGTCCACAGTTAATCCCATGTCCTCACTACACTCTTGTGGCTCAGTCAATATATGTTTTCTTTCATAGTTTCTCTGTGACTTGGTTTTTATTGACTTAGTCTACAATGCTATCCATGATGTGCACTGTGATCAAGATTAATAGAAAAAAACATTGCTCCTTCCCCCACAATGGCATGTGTATTATTATTGCTAAAATGTGGGTCCCCTGAGGCTCCGACTTCTCTCCTGTCCGCAAAGGGGGTTCTACTTTAGTTACTATCTAGGTCTTGTTATGACTTTTGCATAGTTCTTTTTACTATCTATACAGGTTTTACAATGGTGCAGTACCTGCTTTGCGATTTGCCTGGTGTCTTCTACCATATTTGGCCTAACATCGCGTTAGATCACTAACTCCTTCAAACATATATAATAAGATGTGTATATTGTTCTTAACTGTTTTGGGAAAAAAAAAAATCATAAAGGTTTTTAAAGTGTTATCATATCACATTATTAGATGTCCACGCAATCATAATCCTGCTCAACTTTGGACCCACTGTTCGGCCGCTACTCTCCAATCCGAGTCCTCCATGGCTCCTCTTTTTGCTTCGAGTGGGGATCTTTTGGGGAGGGTGGATGAGGGTTGTTTTAATTTTGTTATTATTGAGGTTTTGTTTAGTCATATTTCCTTTCCGTCACCTTCTGTACTTTATATCCCCTTCTCTTTTTCTGGAGTTTTCCTCCTCCCACATACTGCTTGTACTCTCAAGTTCAGGTTTAAGATATGTCTTGGCTATCACTTAAAAATGTTCTCCCTTAATACCAAGGGGTAAAACCATCCCATCAAATTAAAAAGGATTCTAGACTATTAGTGCAAGCTAAAAAGTGATATCCTAGTACTCCAAGAAACAAGAGCCAGACTGACTGAAGCTCGTAGAATGCAACAAAGTTGGATATCTGACTATGCTTGCTCCCCTGCTTTCCTCAAGAAGAATGGTGTGTTCACCTTGATTTTGAAACAAACAGACTGTAGGCTTGATACTATTGCTTATGATGATCAAGGCAGATGGTTTATCTCCAAAATTTACTCTATGGGTAAATTTAGAGACTCGTTCTCAGAGGCCCATATTGTTGTCATCCCCAAGGAGGGGAAAGACCCTCTAGATGCAAAAAACTTTAGGCCTATTCCTTTATTAAGTACTGACTATAAAATTGATAATAAGATATCAGCATTCTGACTTGAGAAAGTCCTCCCTCTACTTATACATCCTTCTTAAATAGGGTTTGTGAAAGGGCGGTTAGTCGCTGATAGGTTTAGGACCTTTTGCCACACCCTGGAAAAAGCTAAACTACTTTCTTCCCTGGCCATGGCTATGGCTCTGGATGCAGAAAAAGCATTCAACAAGGTCTCCTGTCCCTTCTTAAAAGCCACTTTAAAAAAATGTAATTTAGGTTCAAGATGTATTTGTGTGGGCGTGACAATCTACTGTACCCCAATAGCCTGCATTAAATTCAATCAACACATTTTGGAAGCTTTTAATTTAGCTCAAGGCTCGAGGCAAGGTTGTCTCTTGTCTCCTATATTGTTCCTCCTATCAATTGAACCCCAACGGCATGCTATTTGAACTTATACAAAAATGTAAGGAATTCCATTAAAAATGAATCTCAGAAATTGGCAGCATAAGCTGACAATGTCCTAATTTTCTCTATTGAAGCAGAAATCACCATCCCTGAAATTCTCAATACGATCAAAGACTACACCAAAGTCTCAGGTTATACATTAAATAAGGAGAAAAAATGAAATCTCCCCCCTTAATAAATTCATTCCATTTATGGCCTGGGATTCAAACCTTAAATGACAATCCAAAAAATTTAAATATTTGGGAATAGAGTTTGCAAGCTCTATTTCAGAAACTAAACTTCACACAGAAAACCTCCATTCTCACAAAAATCAGAAAGCTAAACAAGGATTGGTCTCTGAAGTTTAGTAAATGGTAGGGCAGGGCAGACACAGCTAAATTGCTGATTGCCTCTCAAATCATATTTTATCTCAACATGCTCCCACTTCTCTTATATATATACGAACAGTGGTCCTTAAACAAGTAAGATATCAACAAGATAAATATAGAATGGAATCAATACTATATTCAGAATGTCTACCCGGACAATCAATTTAATAATGTAATAAATCCAAAAACATGATCGAGAACAACAATATAGTGGGACACAATCCTGTATCCTATAGGGAACATGACATATACATAACACACAAGAACATTTCAGGCAAGACAGGTGTAGCTTATTAAATGTGAATTGTATCAAGCTTAGTATAAACAGTCAATGCACTTTTTTTCACAGTGGATTAATGTGCAAGCTGTTTCACATGGGTCGACGACATTTCAATCCTTTCAAAGAGATAGTAGGATCATCATCAGGTCAATGAATAGAGCATGCCTGATTTGTAAGAAATTGCATGTGAAAGAAGGAAAAAGGGGGGGAATGGGGGGGGGGGGGGTAGCAAAACTGAATTAGGACGACCTGATAGTGATTATCCAACTCAAATTGAAGGCTTTCTCAATTGTCCAAGTGACACCACACGTGTATCATTACGCGATAAGGTTCTTGTAAACTGTGTCTATTAACCACCTGACAGGTGCATAAGTGGGTAAGGAAGGAACGGTGATGGGACGATTGCACATAACAATGCCGCTAGTAGGTGAGCTTCTCGATGTGGAAGCAGCTGGTGCAAATGTTGATAAGGCATTTTAAGGACGTGAAACAAACACAGAGTAAAACATGCGGTCCAAGTGGAATTCGCAAATAGCCGCAACAGGATCTAAGGGAGTCCCTACGACAGTGCAACATTGACCCTTCCATGCAATTGACTCAATAATGTCAATATCTAATGCCGTTTAATTACACCAACAGATCATGGCCGGACTCCATAGAGCTCGACCCCGACCGTGGGGGAGCAGGCCCCCCGAGGCATCAGGACCTGTGAACCAAGCTGCAGCATACCGCAGGGGTAAATGTGCATTAAGAACGATAAGTGGGGCCAGACGTAAATCAACCAACCAACAAGGCAAATAAACAAACCTCAGAGCTGAGGTAAACAATTCCAATTGATAGAGGAGTCCAAGGGTATATGAATCAATTTGCGAGTCTAGCGGGCGGAAAATTAAGTATTAGACGGACAGCGCGTAAAAGCGAAAGTTAAAAGATTGATGCTCGTAAGGGGCAAGGCTCACCTTTACAGCCAATTATAAATCATAATTTGAATGAATCACAAGTTTCCCATCAATGTAACCTGGAGTCAAAGGATAAAACCAAGTCTTCGACGGCGTGACAATGCAATATGGAGAAAATTAATTCGAATAAAACACTGTTGCCGTGTAACCCACTAATAGTCAAAATTTTAACCGGCTACAAGTTTGCATCCTGAAACAGGGTGTTTAGGCTAGAAGCGTGCAAGCGCTGACCGATATCCCGCGTTGTCCTCGATTAAACTTTTCGAGTGACAGTGTGTGCATGCATTGCTAATGATTTTAAAAGTCCGCGAGCCGAAACGTGCATGGAGCGTAATGCGGCGCCATCTTAGGTGAGGGAATAGAAAGGAAGGATAGACTCAAATCAGGGGGAGTTGGCTTAGAATGCCATTGGTCAATAGATTTGAAAAGATTATTTGCAAGATAACACAAGTGCAAGGTATGTATCAACAATCATGGCAGGTTGTTAGGGAGTCAATTAACAGTTATGCATAACATCAATGTACAACAATTACACATGCAAGGTCGTCAATTAGTAAAATTGGCAAAAACGGGCTTTTCATAAAACAGTGTTCTTACCCATTTATGACAAGAAACAAGGAGATGACATTGAGTAAACATAGCATTATTTACAGTCAAGCAGCATTATCCCCTCAAATTAGATTAGTCCAGTCTTCATTGCGGTTCAGGCCATTTCTGATACTGTTGGTGCGGATAATCATTCTTAATTCCTCTTTGTTAAGGATTTTGGCAATGTCTCCACCTCTGAGAGGTTGTTTAATAACTCTGATCATGTCCATTTGATATCATCCTCATTATGCCCCACTTCAGTAAAGTGTTCAACCAGAGGGGCAAGTTCGGTGTTTTGCAACCCAACTTCACCTTCTGTGTGGTCTGGCCAATGTAAATCTTTTGGCACGGGCATTCAATCAAGTAAATAACATTACAGGTATTGCAATTAGAGAAGGAATTCAATTTGATTGACACATTGTTAAATGTAAACTCTTTACCTTCCATGCTTATATCACAAACAGTGCAATTACCGCATTTAGCATGGCCAACTAGCGGCTCTAGGCCCCAATGGGCATCAAGGGTCATGGCACATCTAGTGGATGGTAATGCTGCCCGTACTAGGTGGTCCTTAAGATTGCGGCTTTTTCGGAATGCAAAAAGCGGCCGATCTATCGTGAGATTACCAGCATTCACAACAGGCCAGTGTTTCAAGATGGACTTTCGGATAGAGTTGGAAACAGGTGAAAAAGTAGTGACACAGACTATACGGTTTGTATTGGTTTTCTGATTACGAGATAGCAGTACTTCTCTTGGGCAATACCAGGCGCGTTTTTGCGCATTGCGTACCAGCCTTTTCGGATACCCACGCGCTCTTAGCTTGCTGGACAGAGTAGAAGCCTCACAAAAATAGTCTTCCTTCGAGAAACAGTTACGCCTGATGCGTAAAAATTGTGAGTATGGTAAGGAGTCCCTGTGTGCTCGAGGATGACTGCTCTCATATCTGAGTAAGGTATTTCTGTCAGTTGTTTTTCTGTATAATTTGATAAGTAATTCACCATTTGAATGGTAGATAGTAAGATCGAGGAATGGAATCTGCGACCTGTCATGTGTACTGGTGAAGTTGAGACCTGAACAGTTATTATTGAGCCAGTGTAAGAATTGGGAGAGCGTTTCTTCGTTTTGATGCCAAATGTCATCTATGTAACGGCGCCACATAGTGACGCCGGTGAGGAATGGATTGGTGGGTGAGAGAATGGAAGTCATCTCTAGGTGGTCCAGGAACAAAATCTAAATGCCCTGATATCAGCCTTTCTATGGCAACAAAAAAAGGCAAGAATTGCTCTTCGTAAATTACAGTCACACAGACAAAATGGTGGCATTAATCTCCCTAACTTCACATATTAACAAACTGCCTTCTTAGTCAGATCAACCATTTGGTGGATGCACCCATCTGTGACACTTTGCCCAACTTGGGTAAACATAGGGTCGGACCTAACATCCCCTCTCTCGCTTATGAATACTCTAACAACAAAACATATTATGGTACCTCATTCTTACCAAATTTTTTAAGACTCCATCTCCGCTATCAAAAAACTAGACAAATGGTTCCCTCACAAACTCAAAGGATCAGAACTTGCCTTCATATGTTTCAATCCAACCATAAAACATGATCATAATCCCTCCTTCTGGGAAAGATGGGCCTCACTAGGCATACTATATTTCAAAGATATTAGCAACCCTGAAAACCCGCTAACTTTTGGTACACCAGCATCTAAATTCGACCTCCTTCCAATTCATTTTAAAACTTTCTGCCCCTAAAGTTGCTCTTAAAGGTTTTAAAAACAACACCCAAAGGTGACTGTCGAAATTTTCTTTAACGCCAATGTCCAAAAACCATAAAGTCTCCATAGTTTATAAAACACTTACAAAAACATCATCAACACTAACAGACGAGGTCAAAAGAACATGGGAAGCATCATGCATGAAGTACAACACTGACCACATCCAACCACCACATTGTTCCAACATCTAGAGAACTTTGCTACAACATAATGTCTCGCCTCTCATCTTACAATGTAAACTATGGACAGCATATAGAGCATTGGGGACTCCTGAATGGCTAATTAAGCGTGATCTTAAGTCTTCAGCCGCTTGTTGGAACTACCAACACCGCACAGGTGAGCTAGAAAATTCACTATTTTACTGCAAACACATTAACCCTTTCTGGTAATCTATTCAAACTACTCTATCAAATATACTCAACACACAAATTCCCTTATCACATACTATAGTCTCTCTAGGTATTCATGCTGCATCAGACTCGGTCACACTATCCACTTGGGACTGTTTCCTTATAGATATTTTGCATGCAGTTGTCATTAAAATGATCCTCGCCAATTGGAAACATTAGAACAACATCTCATACCATACTTGCCGTGGTTGATTTGAGCAGGTGGTTTCCTTTGCTCAGCAGCAGTGCTTAATTGCCAACACTGGCACTTATGACAGCTGCCACATGGTGGCGTTGTTTGTGAAATATAAAGAGAAGCAGAATAAGTAATTTATTAATTCAATAGAAATTAAAAACAACTAACACCTGCCACCCAAGTCAATCGTATAGCTTTGGTCGTCTAAAAGTGACTGGAGTGTCTCACTTGTAGCAGTGTGCTGGTTAGTATATGTGTAAGTACAGTCATTGACAGTGCTGACAGTGGCAATGTGTAGTGCAAGCTTCGGTGGCCTCCTGACGAGGGCCATGACACTTAGGGACATATCAACAAGGGGCGGCGATAATATTATCGCCGCTTTAGAGCCCGTTTTCAGGTGAAAAGCAGCGATAATATTATTGCATTATCAACAAGGACACGCTAGCGCGTGTTTCCGTGCATTAGCGCCCCTTGTCAGCACGCCTCCCATCGCATCGCTAATGAGATGCAAAGGAGGCGTGCCTGACAAAACACCATGGGAAAATATCGCTAACCCAGCTTCATCATATTAACAACGAGGGTTAGTGATATTTGAAATCATGTTAAGTATGCCTTAACGCAGGAATTTAACATCTGGTAAATTCCTGACTAAGGCATACCTAACATGGGGGGTGGATTGTGTGGCTAAGACCACAGGCCCTATCACCAAGGATATCGCCGTTTTCCATGGAACATCGCTGAAATAATTATCGCCATTGCACTATGCGTTGTTGATACAGCGCTAGCTTTGTGATAATTTCCAGCGATAGTCGGCGATAAAAATCCTCACGCTAAGAGCGGCCAGCGATAATTATCGCTGCCACTTGATAATATGCCCCTTATTTTTTTACAATTTAAGCACTGCATACTTGGTGGGCCTGTGCATGTTTTACCAGAAGTGCGGACAACCATCCACACAACCAGACTTTTAACAAAAAGTCCCCTCACCTCTTATAGCCCAAATTGGACTTATACTTGCAAAAGATTAATCCACGTGAACCGTATCGGGAGACTTTCTCGTATAACATAAGAATTCAGTATTCTTCTCCCTAACCTCACCCTCCTCTTTTTTCACTCTTGACCCTTTCCCCTCCTCCTTCTCTCTCTCCTTCCCTATGCATGTGCACCTTTTTGAGTGACACCACAAGACTACTCTTCTACTGCTTTTCGATTTTTGATCAAGATGCATTTTTTACTCTTATACTCAAATGCAAAATGTTGATATAATCCTGACTGTCTTGAATCACTTTGTGACCTCTCTTTTTCACAATTACTTGCTGTATATTTTAAAAACACAATACAATTGTTTTGAAATAAAAAAAGACAATATTTGCAAATTACAGGATCGATTTATATATTATACTTATTACTATTTATACTTAGGTATTTGATTTATAGAGTGTTTTCGCCAAACTATGAACAAACTGTATGAAAAAGGTTAATATGAAGAGGCTTCGATTTGGTCTCATTTGTTAGTCTTAAGTCATAATAACAAACTTTTAGATAATTGTTAATGGATGTTTTGAGGTCACCTTAGGAGTTGCAAGCAAGATGTGAAATGTGTTTTTATGTTGATGGCATCCCAGCCTCACTGCCAAGGTTGATATAAATATATAGCATCTGTGATGAGTTCTTTATGTGTCCTTTCTTTTGAAAATAGGTGTCATGCCTTTTTGTCCATCTTGCCTGTGCTTTATCATTGGCCTTTTTTTAAAGATGTATTCCTAATGTATAGCCGTAAATATGTGTCATACATACCCTCTTGAGCACTGCTTACGAGTCAGTCAGAGCAAAATGACCACATGGTTTTATGAGTTTATTTCACTTCATCCTATTACAAGTGTTTCCACATGAGGAAACATTGAATGCATACCTAGCAATTGGTAAAATGTCATATTATACATTTGCATGTGGAGAAATCAATCAGCAATATCACCTGTAAAATATGTGCATGTGGAAACACGCTCAGATTTACCAAGTGGCAAAATCATGTGCAGTAATAGAAAAAGATCTTCGGACTTGTCGGTGAGTTATTCAAACATTTTAAAGTTATATTTGGAGAAGCAGATTTGTCCTTCAAATGGACTACAGACCATTAGTTTCTATATTGAGTGGCGAGAGTGTGAAGAATATTGGGGCAGATTTATGTTAGACCTGCGCCACTTTTACGCCGCCGTTGCGTCACTTTAGTGACGCAGCGGCGGAGTAAACCCTGTGCCACGTTGCACCCTATTTACATCGTGACGCATCTATGGAGATGCGTCACGGTGTAAAGCCCTGCGCCACATTAAACCTGCATCAGGTTTAATGTATGCAGGGTGGGCGTTCCTCGGAAAAGTGACGCAGTGAAATCTACAAGATTTCACTCAGTCACATTTCCGACGCTGCTGCGTCAAAACCTTGCGCCTGCTTGAAGCAGGCGTAAGGCATGATGCAGCATGTTAGGTATTTGCAGCCCCCGCACATTGCTGGAGTTGTGTCGTGCCTGCGACACGACTCCAGCAATGCGCCGCCGTTACGCCATCAGATGCGTCACGCATCTGTTTATCCTTGCGTCACGATGCGCTGCATTGTAAAAGCGGCGCATCTGTGGTGGCGCAAGGGTAAACTTGCGTGATGCATCTTTCCTGGCGCATCCCTGCTGATTTGCAGGGATGCGCCAGGAAACATAAATCTGCCCCAATATGTCTAGGATTAGTAGGTCGCTTAGTTCATATTCCTCATGGTAAAACTGTTGCTCAGAGGTCCAGTTGAACAGGCTTTGCTGCTGCAGGGAAGAATGAAGTGAGGACTACTTCAAAGTTAGGCCAACTAGTGATTCACCTTGGACGGATTGGCAAGCAGGTAGGTTCCAATCTCCTTTTGGTTCTCAGGTAACTTTTTGATGAAAACATTTCTAAATCCCAAGTTCCAGGTTTTGGCTGGAGGAGCACTGTAGCACCACTTCCAACCGTTTAGGACTGGTTGGGCTCCATCTGGGGAGTAAACTTCAGGAAGAGGCCAGGTGCAGGTATCAAGATGTATCAAACTTGTTATGTCACTGTAGCTCACAAAAGAAGCCAGCCAACGAGTCCTTGGAGTCACTCTGGTAGTCATGGGATCAAGCAGCAAGACAGGCCTCAAGCAGAAGGACAGTCTCTGAGGATACAAGGCAAGCTTTAAACAGCAGGGTAGTCCTCTGAGGTACAAAGCACCACTCAAGTAGCAGGGCAGTTTTCTGAAGTACAAGGCAGTCTATCTCAGGTCCTCCACAGGTCCAGGAGTAAACCAGAGAGTTGGTCTGAGGGTCCTATATTTATACCTGTCACCAGACTTTGAAGTGGAGTGAAACTGGTAGGCTACCCCCACAATCTGGTCTTGAAAGTTCCTTCTTTCAACTGCCAGGCTCCAAGCAGTTTGGGGTGATAAATGACTGGTGTAAAGTTCATTTGTGAGTGTGCTGGAGGCAGCCCTTTGAAATTTTAATGGGCAGGAAACAGCTAGACAACTCCCACCCTGACAGAATGGCCCATCCTGCCAACATCTTGCCCCCCTTTGTCTCACTGTCTGAGAGTAATACACAAAGGCAAACTGGCAATCTATTCACAGTCACATGACCCAGGTCACTGGCTGCAGGCACCAAATGGTGAGGACAAGAAAATGCCAATTATCAAAAAGTTTCATTTTTAGAATTGTGTCTTATATCCTGAAATTACCATTACAGCGGATTTTAAATTACAATCCTTTTGAGATCAAGCATGACTTTACTACCTGTTCCTAATCAAAAGAAGGTTAGCAATTAAGAAATGTAATAAGGTAAACCAATGTTATTCTATGGGAGAGGCAGGCCTCACAGAAGTGAAAAACGCATTTGCGAGTTTTCTACTACCAGGACATGTAAAACACATGTTCTGATGTGGAGCTAGGTGACAACCAAGATGGCTGCACCCTGCTGAAGCTACTGTGAGCACCCAGGATCATATGGGTTGGTTGACCACCAGAGACAGTAGGGGCGAGGTGCTACATCCTGGGGGCCCCCAGTAGCTGCCCTTAACTGCCGCTGCAAGGAGCTGGGTGCCAGTCATCATTAATGACCTTCTGGAGCTGAGGAAGATTGCTTTCCTGACCCTAGGAGCCAGGATTTGCCCCCCTCACATTGGGGCCCAAGTTGTCCTCCCAGCTGAAAGTTGTATAAGCCCCAAGCTGCATGCTGTACCGACGCAAAGAAAGCTGGGGACCTGGGCCATGCCTCCCTGGAGACACCCCGCATTTCTGGTCAAGGCCTGTCTGGACACAGTGACTTCAGGACACTGGGCTACTCCCTCCATCCACCATGACCCTCGACTGAGGTGCTAGCATCGCCAGCATACGCAATGGTATGACGGGCTGTGAGTATGCCTTTACAGGCCCCTGTTTTCACTTCTTTTTTCCTCTCCTGCTGTGCTGCGTGGAGGATTCTGTGAGCACTAGGCCCCTCCCTTGGGCCTACACCTCATCCATGCCACACCTGGGAGTACACCTGACTCAGGGTCAGTGAGAATTCATTCCCCGGTGGTAGGACTGAGGATCACCTGTCTGATGGTCTCGACCATGGTGAAAGTGCCCCAGAAACCCCTTTCGGAGATGCAGCTCGACACCCTGTGTATCAGAGGGCAGCTGAAAAGTTTTAGCTAGGGGACAGGACCACTGGAGCCCCCATCATTTTCCCGCTGGGTTGCTGGAACCCGGGGGAGCTGCTCCACTGAGCTCTGCCTCTGACCACACTGTGAGAGATGCGCTGACAACAAACATGTGCCTTCATTTTCTTTCTAGCTGCTAATGTAGGAGCTATTATCCTTACTACTCTCTTCTCATTGTGCCCTTACTCTTATATCTATATGAGGAAAACATTAGCCCAGCTGCAATATCCTCTTTGATGGTGTTGCTGATATGTTTACACTAGCTGTTTTAGTTGTCTGCACAAGGTATCCGGCTATAGATCTGTTATAACTTACTGACTACTCATCTTTATATAAACTGTGGTTATTGTTCAGAGCTCCACTGTGTGACTTTTTTATTTACTCAAGCTGATAACTTTATGTATGAGAAAGACCAGATATCTCAAACTATATACTCTTACTCCATCGGTTACCAAGTTTCGTGCTAAAGTTGATACCTTTAATTACCTTTTTTTAGTTGAGAATATGGAGAA
This sequence comes from Triturus cristatus, assembly GCF_964204655.1. Lineage (NCBI taxonomy): Eukaryota > Metazoa > Chordata > Amphibia > Caudata > Salamandridae > Triturus > Triturus cristatus. Next base: position 598,853,047 of record NC_140592.1, on the reverse strand, counting down.
TGTAGGTACCACCCATGATCTTCAAATGTCTTCCTCTAACATGCCTGGAGCATCCACATCTACCAGAGAGATACTTTCTATCATTCCTTCACTGTCTGCTGTCTCCGCTACTAAAAGGGTCAAAAAAGATCCTCACTTCCCCATTAAATCCACCTCAGTAATATCAATGGAACTACTTCTTGAGGAGATTAGGGCACTTAAACCCTATATTTAGGATACTAATAAACAGCTTCAACCTTTAGATGACAACAAATGGTTTCATGTAGAGAACAGAGTTAGTCAGGTAGAGCATAGGGTTGAAACTCTTGAGGATTCAGTGCAGAGTGTTAAAATATTGCAGGCTGAAGTGATGTAATTAGTAAAGCGTGCTGAGGACTTGGAGAACTGTGGTAAAATAAATAATTTACGTATTTATGGTCTGGTTGAAGGAGTGCATGGTTTGGATCCCACCTCTTTCTTTAAAACATTTCTTCTCCAGATCCTGAATCTTCCTCCTTCACCTCCTTTAAACATACAGAATGCGCATAGACTTGGCCATCCATCTCGCACTGCAGCAACTTCGCACAAACCTAGGGGAGTCATCATCTATTCCCTGGAATATCTTGATCTTCTTAGAGTCATCAAGGCAGCCAAAGCTAAAGGTTGCATTTTGTGGTCTGGCTCTCATTTGTTTTTTGCACAAAATTTTGCCAAAGCTACAGAGACAGAAAGAAGAAATTTCTGGATATGCATCCAGTTCTTCACTCCCTAAATGCTAGATTTTGTCTTCTCATCCTTGTATATTCAAAGTAACTTATAACAATAAAACTACCACCTATGAAGATCCCCTTCTTCTGCAGAAATGTATTGACAGCTGCAGAGGAATGACGATGGTGACTACCAATGAATAATGTCGGAGGATGTTCCTGTGTTTCTTTATGGCCTAATAATGAAATCTCTCTAATTATTGTAATGGTGATTAGCATGTTTTAAAATGTTTAGTATACAATACATTGCTTTAAGAGGTGTTTCTTTGAATATTAAGGGTTTGGGTTCTCCTATAAAGCCTCAAAGGGTTGTAACTCATCTTTGTAAATTAAAAAGTGACATTATTTTATTTCAAGAAACTCATTCAGCGGAATCAGAAATTGTAAAACTTAAAAAGCAGTGGGTTGGTGATATTTTCTTCTCACAAAGGCAAACGTAATGGAGTGGGAATACTATGCAACAAATGTTTATTTCTCAAGATTTAGATTCTACTGGTAGATTGTTGTTTTCCTCACTATCAATAAAATGCATATTACAATTTACAAAATATATGCTTCCACACAACTAGAAAAATCCTTTTGGCCTAATATTTTATCTAAATTGATGATACTCACTGACGATTATTTAATTTTTGGGGGTGACTGTAACGTGGTTCTGGATCTTTTTTATTGACAGACATTCCAATTCCAAATTTGTTCCATGATGCATGCACTCACAATTCACATCTACAATTAAACAAAGGGTATTAATGGATGCCTGGAGAGTATGTATCCCCACACTACAAGAATATACATTTTACTCTCTTTTTCATCTTTCTCACTCTAGGATTAATTATGTGTTTGTTTCATTGCCTTTAGTACAACAAATTACACAATATGAAATTACCTACATAGTAATTTCTGACCATACTCCAGTTACGTTGGATTCTGACCTTCTTCCGTATACCTCTGGGAACAAAAGATGGATGTTCAATAATTCCCTTATTACTGATACTAATTTCACTCAATCTTTTGAACAGTTTGCAGCTAACTTTTTCATTGATAATTAAGCACCTGATATTTCTTTCAAATCCGTTTGATGCACTTTTAAAGCTACATCTAAGGATTTAATTGTTCCTTTTTGACCCAGAAGAAGAAATCATCCTCTAAAAAATTACTCCAACTTATGACCCATATAAAACAATAGGAACATAAGTATTATACTTTTAAGTCAAAGGCATGTTTAGATGAATTAATCCACACCAAATTCACTTTTAATAAGAATTTGACAGAAATTGCGAATTCATATCTCCTTCAATGCAGTGCTAAATATTATGGAGGACAAAATCAATCAGGTAAATTACTTGCTAACTACCTTAAAATTAAAAAGGAACATATTAAAATAGATTCTATTTTATTTTCGACTTATATTCTTCTACAAATGAATGAGGACATTCTATTGATGACTTTTCTCCATTAGATAATGATATTTCAATCAATAATAATCTTTCTGCTATGCGGTCACTTAAAAAAGGTAAAGCTCCTAGTCCAGATGGTTTTACTATTGATTTTTATTTGCATTTTTCTAAATTTGTAATTACCAATTGCATCATATTTTTACCCATTATGTGACATTCAAATCTGCTGGAGGCTCATTTCAGAAAGCCCTAATCAGCTTTATTCCGAAAGATAATAAAGATCTTACAATGCGCAAAAACTATAGGCCCATATCCCTTGTGAATTTTTATTCTAAACTTTTTGCTAAACTTCTTGCCCTATTTCTTCAGCTCTTACTTCCCCAATTAATAGGTAGGAAAGAATCTGGTTTTATTAAAGGCAGATATCTCTCCGTAAATACTAGATTATTTTCTAATGGCATAAGTAAATCTAAATCACATAAACAATCTTTAGCAGCTAATGCATTAGCTGCAGAATATATTTTTATCAAGTTAAATGGCCCTTTATTTTCTCCACTCTTTCTTAGTTTGGCTTTGGTTCTAAATGTATAAATCTCATCTCTCTGTTATACTCTTCTCATAAAGCTTCCAATGTGGTTAATGCTCTTATATCCTCATAATTCTCTCTTCATAGAGATGTTCGACAAGGTTGTCCTTTATCCCTGCTTTTATTTATTCTTGCTCCAGAGTCTTATCGAATGAAACTTAGTCTAAATCCGCATATTAATGTTTTTTAAGATGGAGAACAGCGATTCAAATGTCTGCTTGTGCTGATGATATTCTTCTTTTTATGTCAAACCCTCAAAGTTCCTTGCCATCCTTTTTAACAGAAGTTACATATTTTGCTTCTATTTCAGGTAATACATTAAATAAATATACATTTGAAATTCTCTCTTTAAATACATTTTGTTTTCATGCTGATTTCATTGATTTTTATTTTCATTGGAGCCAAGATAAAATCAAATATCTTGGTCTTTGGTTTCATTCCGCCATTAAAGAAACAGTCGCTACTAACATGAAACAAGTTCTCTCATCTTAAACTTCTCTTATGTCTCAATGGAACCCCCTATTTTGTCCTGGTGGGGCGGATTAGACTCATTTAAGATGATGTTAGTTCCAATAATACTTTTTACCTTATCTAATATTCCTATAAATATTCCCTTATTATTTAATTGTATTCATTATTATCTAGTTTCTTGTAGAATAATAAAAAGGTTTGTATATTCCTACAGAAACATAAGGATTCCAAGCATTTAGGAGGAGTTAATTTCCTAGATTTTAGTACTTTATCATATTGCTTTCTTCCTCAGACAAGCTGACTTCTCATTAAACGAGGACAGTACTATTTAGTCTCCCCTATGGGTTGATATTGAATGTTTTTCATTTATCCTTTTATTTTGGGAATTTCTCACTTTCTCTCAAACACATTTTTTTATGTCTCTTTCTATTTTAAAGAACTCTTGGAAGCTTTTATGCAAAAATGTTGTTCTCTACAATACTTCTAAATATCAATTTTTACAATCCTCGACATAGCAGAATAAATATGTTAAAATTAATAATAACCTATTTTTTTTAAACTTGGCATGTGAAGGGTTTAAAATGGATATAAAACTTTTTGTGAATGACTATTGTCTTTCATCTACTGTAGCTCAACAGCGTTTTTCTTTTCCCTCTTGGTTTTTAATTAAATATGCTTCCTTAATATCATCCATTTACTCTGCTTAAATTCCTCTGCCAGATGACACTGTTCTCACTATCCCCTCTCCTCCTTTAGCTTCCTCTTTGTTATCCTTCCGTTCCGCATCACAAATTTGTATTGTAAAATTATTGCTTCTCCAGAAGATAGGAATAAGACAGATGTGGAGTTACAGTGGGAGAATGACTTAAGTGCTTCTTTTTCAATTCCCTTAGGGAATACAATTTGGCTCAAAATACCAAAATCTTCAAGAGCAGCTAATACTTTTCAAACCTTTTTTATTTGTTATAGTCACCTGATGATTACACCTACCACATTACTCAAGATATGTCACACTTTCCCCTCCTTCTGAGCTTAAACATATGCTTTTAGAATGTCCCTCTACATATCAATTTTGGCTGAGGGTTTGGAAACAAAAACATGCTATTTTTAATACACATGTACCTCTTAATTTTAAAGATATATTTTTTGGTAGGCTTTCTGAAGTTTGATCATTCTACAGTGATAGAATCACAATATTAGATTTACTTCTTGCAGTAGCATTTCAACAAATAACCAAATATTGAAAAGATTCTTAGAATGTATCTTTTTAAGCATGGTGGTATGGTGTTTGTTATAATGATAGTTTTGAACTAGGCAGTGGTATTTTTAATAGAGACTAGGCGCTTGTAGTGAGTACACCTGGTATTAGTGACGTTCCAAATCAGTGGCGGTGCTCAAGGGTAGGGGAGAACCACTAGCCTCCCTAAAGGATTGTGGCCAGAGCCACAAAAGTCAAGAACAAAGGTACCCAAGCACACGCAGAAATAAAGTTTACATAGATTATTACGTCAAGTAAAACATGTAACACAATAAGTGAATCTCCGTTTCTTTCTTGTAACTTTCTTCAATTTAATATTCTTGTTCTCATAGTAATTTCGCAGTCTTCACAGTGGTTTCCAAGCCAACACGTGTTTCGTCGCCTCTAGTATTATTGTACATGCGACTTGTTCACGGCTAGGTACAAATTGATATGGTAATTGACATTAGTCCAACTGTTAACTCAAGAAGTTTGCATACATTTGCTGACACTTTAAACAAATGTGCTCCCAGGGTAGGTGTCAGAATTATGGTTTTTCCTCGTGGGAGATGGTATCACAAGGCTATAGTGTATTTAGCATGCACCGTGAGGTCAGGTGAATACTAGCCTTCTTACATCAGTTTGTGACCAACCAGATACATATAGCTCTAGCGTGAGGGTGACATATTGTGAAGTTTCACATATGTGATATACATCCTTTTCATGTGCTGTCTACTAAGTGAGCCATGCGGTATGCAGAGTCAAAATCCCGAATAGGTAGTATAAGGGCAGATGCCATTCATATAGATACTAGTGAAGGTAAATTTAGCTAATATGTTACCTATTCGGGTTTTTTTGACTCTGCATACCGCATGGCTCACTTAGTAGCCTTGTGATACCATCTACCACGAGGAAAAACCATAATTCTGACACCTACCCTGGGAGCACATTTGTTTAAAGTGTCAACAAATGTATGCAAACTTCTTGAGTTAACAGTTGGACTAATGTCAATTACCATATCAATTTGTACCTAGCCGTGAACAAGTCGCATGTACAATAATACTAGAGGCGACGAAACACGTGTTGGCTTGGAAACCACTGTGAAGACTGCGAAATTACTATGAGAACAAGAATATTAAATTGAAGAAAGTTACAAGAAAGAAACGGAGATTCACTTATTGTGTTACATGTTTTACTTGACGTAATAATCTATGTAAACTTTATTTCTGCGTGTGCTTGGGTACCTTTGTTTTTGTTTTTGTTATAATGATAGACTGAATAGAGCGTATTTTAATCCCATATCACTTGCCATCAAACAAGACATTCTTTGGCTTCTGTGACCACTTTTCTGGATTCGTCAGCAAAACCAACCACCATCCATGATCCTCGAATGGAAGAAGTTCCAAACCCCCATGAGATATTTATTATCTATATTATTAACTATTTTCTCACACTGTTCATATTGTATTTTTCTTATCTATGTTTTAAAGCAATGATGTTATGTATAGATATTTCTTCATAGGATATTTTCAGATTATCTTATTTTTCCCTTTTTTATTATAACATGTTGTAAGATTTCTTCTTTTATTTAAGTTGCTTTGCATGATGTTCTTCATTGTTTGTACTATGTCAAATGCTAATACACTTTTCTTTCAAACCTAAAAAAGGGTTATATTAGCATACTGCCAAAGGGGGTGTATCTTTGACCAAAATACAAGTACAGTAAATCAGCATTTTTCTTTCAGTTGCTTTCCTATTTTCCCAAATGCAATGCAACCAGATTATCACCTGTGGGTGCCTGGTTGTAGTTATGGAATGGTATGCCCTCACTTCTAGGAATCAGATTGTTCATGGTACTATTAAGAAGGCTTGTTTTTATTTACACATTGCTGATCACATAGAGATTCTGATCAACTCCACAAGGAGCAGATGCCATAAAAATCAGGATTGTACTTTCTGTAACATCAGCTCACCTGATGATTTGGATGTCTCTCTCACACATGCATATATGCGCACACATCCACACATACACACACACACACACAATGTGCACCTAAATATTATCACCCCCGGGTGTAAGAGTACCCAAGCAGCAGATTATTACACAGGAGGAAATGGTGGTAGAAAAAATAAGATTAAACATTTACATCAGGAAATATCTCCATACCCTTCCAGCATACATGGTTTTGTGAATTGCCTGAATCTGTCAGAGTCATCAAAGGAATAGGTATGTCAATTATGTCAGCCATTCAACGAAGGAGGATCCCATATCTCATGTTCAGGTATTTTAGTTCAGGGCCCAGGGCTTTCTTTGATCCTTGAATTGGTAGTTTTAGACAAATCTTGAGCTATCTGTAATTTGTTGCCAGAACAAATTACTACCATTATTTCTTTGACTTTCCCAAAAACTAGTATGCCTTCATCATTTTCTGATATTAAACTTACAATGCCTCTTGGAGAATCAATTTAATTGGAAGAGGAGTATGCCATGCCCAAGTAATAGGCTCTTTGTATTTTAAGTTACAAGATATCAGACAAACATAGAATCTTAGGGAGGAACTTCTACAGATATTTCACAGTAAGTTTTCTTTCCGCCCACTGGGCAGTCCATGTAGCCTCTGACTTTTACACATATTTATGTTTTCAAAGTATAATCTTGTAAAATAAAACTGTAAAGAGACAGCCTCTAAGAACGTGCATATCCGTGCGATAACCCCTTGTGCTTCAAATACACTTGGATGAACCTTTACAATTCTCTGCTCCATAAAATCCCAACAATCCTCTATTTGATGCAACATCTCATTGACAGTGTATATAAAGGACTGAGTATGTGCTATGACATAATTTAGAATTGTATTAATAATAGGATTAGAAGAAGATTCAGTGGGATAATCAGAGTGCATTTTCTCTCCATTTTGTTAGCACCACTTGTACTAGACATATTTTGAGCAGTGAGTAAGACATCAGATGAGAGATTGGATGAATTAATCTTCACTTTACAAGAGAATTGAAGCCGTTTGCATCTTCCCAGTCACAGAGACCCTCACCATATTCAGCAGTGTGACACATAACATGTGTATTTGTAAAGCGCACTATTACCCGTAGGTGTCATGGCACTGAATAACAGATGTTTACTGTTACCCAACGGTACTCATTTTATCAACCTCAGGTGGATGAAAGGCTAAGTAGACCCACTGGGATTTGAACCTGTGACCATGAGGTCGAACACAGGCCCCTGCGGTAGCTGCTTTAGTCCACTCAGCCACCAGACACGGATCAGGTGTACAAGAATGAATACTAAAATAGTAACACTGCACTGAGATGACACAGGCAATGTAACCCAGCCACATATAACACATGCAAAACTAGAGAAAATATAAATATGTTTGACAGTTAATTGACAGGCCACTCATGGCCCATGACTGCTTTTAAGATTGATGTATTGCTTTTTGTTCTTTAGATTTTACTATTGACACATAATAATGGCAATAAAAAACCTTGGGATGGGCAGAAAGAAGATCCATACAAGCACATTTCAGTCCATGGATTTTCACCTAACATGCCACTCTAGACAGGGAAATGCCTCTGCAAATCAGCTATGGTCCTGCTTCAATAAGAAGACTCCTCTCCAGGTGGGAACACAAGCAATACCAGATGGGTTTTGGCCTATTTAGGCATTGGCAGGAAGGCATAACTTGAGTCCTGTGGTATGACCTATATCTGGGCTTACACGTTTCACATATGACAACAACACCTACAAAAAAATGAGGTGATGGATGGAATGCTTCAATTAATCTTAGCTACTGTTGATTGCTCGGGCTGAATTGCCGACCATCATGTTTCACCCACGGTGCCTTTCGAGACAAAGACCTGCCATATGGAAGTCAGCCTTGGTTCTCCTCCAAAAGCTACAATTGAGCCCAAACTGCCAGGTCACATCTCATCCAAACATGAACACAAGCAACCCCAGACCTGTTTTTAACTCTCCTTAATTATATAAAGATTTATAGGAACAATTGTTACCTACTTCACTTTAAAAACTCTACAATTGTTTTAACACGCATCGACAGTCTAGATGGGGGTCACTCTCTAATATTTGAAGAATTTTCCTGACCAATTTGGGAAACCCTTGAATATTTACCTTTAGTTTAGTGTGTGATCTTGAAGTTCGCACTAAGTTTGAGCCTTATCTACGTTTTGGTGCAGAGGAGAGGGCTGGATCCTATTGGAATATAAATGATTGTCTTTTGAATATTCTAAGTGGGATGCCACCCCCATGAGGGGAGTTGTGCACTGCAGGGGAGAGTTATCCAGAACTGAAAGTTAATTTTAGTTCACAGCACTCTGTGTACAGAATAGGCAATCTCTGAACAATCCAATCCACCCCACCCCACCCCAACCCAACCCACTCCAATCCAGTTCACCCCAACCGAATCCAATCCACTTCAATCCAATCTACCACACTCCAATCAAATCCCCTTCACCTCACTCCAATCAAATCCACCCCAATCCAATCCAATCCACTTGAATCCAACCCAATCCACCCCACCCCACTCCAATCCAGTTCACCCTACCTCAATTCAATCCACTTCAAGCCAATCCAATCCACCCCACTGCAATTCAATCTACTCCACTCCAATCCACTCCAACCCCCATGCCAATTAAATCCATCCCAATTCAATTCAACCCTCTCCATTCCACCCCACTCCACTCCATTTCACCTCACTCCATTCCTCCCCTCTTCAATCAACTCCAGCCCACTCCAATCCACCCCACCCCACCCCACTCCAGCCTCCATGCCAATTCAATCCATCCCGATTCAATTCACCCCTCTCCATTCCACCCCACTCCACTCCATTTCACCTCACTCCATCCCTCCCCTCTTCAATCAACTCCATCCCAATCCAATCCTCCCCACCCTACAGCATTTGTATCCACCCCTTTCTAATCTATTCCATCCCATCCAGTCTACCTCACTCCAATCCACCCCACTCCAATGCAGGCCAATCCACCCCACTCTACTCCAATCTACCCAACTCTATCCCAATCTAATCCACCCACCCCAGTTCAGCCCATGCCACTCAATCTAATCCCATCTATCCAGCCAACCAAACTTCACCCCACCCCACTCCACTCCAGTAAATCCACCTCACCCCACTTCAATACAACCACTCCAATCCACCCCACTCCAATCCAATCCACCCCTCACAAGTCCACTCTAATTCACCCCATTCCAAACCACCCCACTCTAATCTAATCCACCCCCAGCCCAAATCAATCTAATCTAGCCGACTCCAACCCAATCTACTCTACTCCAATCCATCCCACCCCATGCCAATTCAATGCACCCCAATCCATTTTGCCCCACTCCATGCCACCCCACTACATTTCACCCCACTCCTTCATACCCCACTCCAATCCACCCCACCCACTGCGCTCCACCTTTCTCCAATCCGCCCACTCCAATCCATCCACCCCACTCCATTCCACCCCATCCCAATCCAATCCACCACACCCTACCCTATTTTAATCCACCCCATTCCAATTCTCCACACCCCATCTAGTCCACTTCTCTCAAATCCACCCCACTCTACTCCAATCTAATCCATTCCACCCCACTCAATCCAATCCAAGCAGCCCACCACACTCCAATACACCTGCTCCAATCCAATCCACCCACCCCACTCCAATCAATCCTCTCCACTCCACTCTAACTCACCCTACTCCAAACCACCCTACTCTAATCCAATCCACCCCACCCCAAACCAAACTAATCTACCCCACTCCAATCCACCCCAATCTATTCCACCTCACCTCATTTCAATCCACCACACTCTAATCCAATCCACTCCATGCAGTCCACCCACCTTAGTCCACCATGCTCCACTACCAAAATCCACTCCAACTGACTCCACCGTATTCCACCCCACTCCATTCCACTTCACTCTACCCCACTCCACTCCATGACACTACCCTCTACACCACTCCAACTCCACTGTAAGACACTCTGCCACTGAACCACTAACTTCTACTCCCCTCTACTTAACTCAATGACACTCTACTCCCCCCACTCCACTCTATGATACCGTATTCCTACCAATTCAGTCTAGTACACTTTATTCCACCACTCCATTCTAGGACACTCCACCAAACTGATTTTTAGCCATGCTGAGTGGCAGCCATACTGGTGTACGACATGGCAAAACCAGATTGCCAATGTCCTTAGCTCTTGCTTAGGCGAGATATGTTGGCTTTACCAATGCTTGTTTACCAATGTCAGAGATTACCGAAGTCGTCTTTGTGGTTTTTTGGACCCAGTTTCATGTCGCTAGACCAATACATTTTGATTGGTGTCCTGAACAACTCATCAGTCATGTGTATGCACCATAATGAAATGGGAACAACTCTAGCAGGGTGCTCTGATGTATTTTATACCTCGTTATCTTTCCTGTCTCTGTGTTTGAGAAAGTTAAAATAATAGGTCTTTCATTCATTCATTGTTTAAAGGCACCAGTAAAAGGCAGAGACGGTACTGGGTCCGGTAATATCATACCACCTTATTTACTGGCTATTATAAGTGTGAGACCTTCAATAGGTAATAACATGCAGGTTCTGCAGTGTCCAAGCCATTTAACACTTTGTTCTCAAATTCCAGGCTGTTTCTATTCATATTTTCCACTAGCTATTGTCAGGTGGGAAGAGTAATCAGTGGTGCAGGTGAAATTACCTAGTGCAATTTCACATACAGTAAACGTTGTGATAGTGTGGGTTAAGGCCTGTTGGGTCCTCACAAAGCAGGCAGGTGCTAATGAGCCCCAACCATGGGGATCATTTATTAATGGTGCCCTGCGTTCCATCCTACTATTGCTATGAAAACTAGGCCAAGTGTAACCCCTTGCACTCTTGTTGCAGGGTAGCGAGGGAGAGCAGTCTTAGGTTTCTAAAGGACGGAATTGGAATGCTTGAACTCAGCACCAAACTATCAACCAACAAGCAAAATAACTTCAATGTCCAGCTCAGTGTTTTTCCAGCTCATAGTTCGTCTCTTAAGATAAATAAACAACTTATAATTACACAGCAATAGTAAATGCTACACAGTCCAAATTAGCATACAGGATTGTGTCCCTGGGTACGATACTTCCTTATGGTATTACACCCACCGAGTTCCTCTGATAGTCCCACCCAGGTGACTCCTCTTAGGCTAGTCCCTCTTCTAGTAGTCAAATAGAATCATGAATCAGGCACAAGTGAAGTCTTAAATTTCCCTCACACGTCAAATGTGCACTCAGATCATGGTTTTCTCAGTTCTTATCTCCCTCAGTAGTATAGCGAATAGGCAATATTATTTTCCTCGCTCCTTCAGAGATGGTTCAGCTGCCTCTCTGCTCTCCTGTATGTGGGTGCTGCGATGAGCGAAGATAGTCTCAGGCTGCTGGGCAGGCCATGCGAGGGTCACTTCTTAATGTAAGCCACGCCCATCACAGGCCTGATGTGCTGCTGGCCCAGCAAAGATGTTTTCCCGGATACTGCAACTTCCTCTGGCAATGCTTAGGTTGATCGCCCACCCGGACCAACAATCGGGCCAATGTGAGAGTCAAAACAGATGCAGCCCAAACCGGGCCAATGGCTGCTGCAGCCCCAATTGGGCCAGTGGGATAATTTAGGTCAATGCTACCTAACCTGGTATATGACAGTTGCAACTCATCAAAACAATAATCACAGCAGATGCAGCCCCAACCTGGCCAGTGCTACAGATACTTAAAAGGGTTTCTCATCAAGAACCAATTGTCAAAGACCAGGGAGGCCCCCTGCAGCAACGGTCACTCCTAGCTCACTGTCACTTAGTCAGCTCTCTGTGACTGTCCCTTGGATACGCTGGAGCTCTCACCTCCTAAACAGTATCTCTTCTTTTTTGTTTTAATCCAAATTATTTATGCATTCATAACCATAATATGGCCATAGCAAAAGAGCAAGTGAGCATGACCCGAAATTCAAAAGTATTCCCATTGAAAGAATAATATCAAGACTCAGTGGTACAAAAACATTAGGCAGTTGTACATTCAGACTTCCGTGTCCCGATCAGATCCACCATCAAATGCCTCTGCCCAGTCCTGACAGAGCAAGAGAGATGGCTGTGCCTAATGTCTGTTCCGTTTAATGTTTGTTAGAAATGGTGTCCATATTTTTCCCATTTACCGACAGTGTCCCTCACAATGCCAATCAATCGCTCTATCATGTAGATAGACCGACTTTCATACACCAATTATCCATGGTTGGCAATGTAGCCCTTGCCCAGTTCTGGGCTATCACAACTCGGGCCGCCATAAGAAGACGCATGATCAGCTTTTTCACTGCCCAGGATGGCGAGGGTAGATCTTCAGCATCTATGTCGACGTAATAATATTAGTAATGCTCTGTATGGACACCAATATCTGCTACCAGAAGGACCACTCCAGCAGACAACAGTATTTCCAGTTGAGGGACTAGGCAGAGAGCTTCCCACTCTCAACAGCCAGGTAGGCTTCTAGGCACTGCAACAGAAATTTAAGACACCCCTCACTTCTGAGAGATTATGTTTCTTTGATTACTCTCCAGAATACTCCCTTTCCAGGTCAGGAAGGAGTTGGAACTGGAGTAAAATAAGGTGGGTTTGGCCCCACATTTATGCACATTTTCTAGACAGGGGATATGGATCTACTGTGTTGGAAATATCCCTATTTGCATGGTTACCCCCAAAAATTTTGCCTTCCTCTTTGACTTTTCTGACCTCATTTTTGTTGGTATTAGAACTCTGAGCAATTTACCACTGCTAACCAATGCTAATGTGCATGTGCTCTCTCCTCTAAACATGATAATATTTGCTCATACTCATAATTGACATATTTAATGTACTTATAAGTCCCTAGTAGAGTGCACTATATGTGTCCTGGGTGTGTAAATTAGATGCTATTAGTGGGCATGCAGCACTGATTGTGCCACCCACTTAATTAGCCCTGTAACTATGTCTCAGGCCTAATATTGCAGAACCTTTGTATGCAGTTTAGATTGCTATGATGACTTGGCAACATAAACCTTTTGCCAAGCCCAAACCTTCCCTTTTTATACATATAAGTCACCCCTAAGGAAGGCCCTCAACAACCCAGATTGCAGAGTGCAATTTATCTAAAAGGCAGTACACATACTTTTAAGTTTTACATGTTCTGGTAGTGAAAAACTCCCAAAGTCCTTTTCTTTACTACTACAATGCTTATTTGGCCAATAGGGTAACATTGGGATTACCTTCTTACGTTTTTATATATATATTTTTAATTATTTTATTGTCATGACATGATACACTTAGATACAAAAAGACAAATCGATGAGGTTGGAGCAGCGAGCCTAAAAACATTATCAAGACATATCTGATATCAAGATAAAATATTTCACATACAAATGTATAAATTCAGGGACGGGCCACCGTACATCAATAGAAAACTAACAGTGTGAAGGAGAAATAAACATAAAAGGATGTTAAAAACAGATTTTCATTCAGTCTCCCAAATCCATAAACCAAGTAAATTATACCCAAGATTAAAAATGCACAAAACCTTTCTCACCACATCTCAAAAGAGGGGTGTTCTTTTTGGAGCCACGAGAAGGCTATACGCAGCCAGGCCATGGTGGTAGCCATGAAGATCAAATGACTACCTTGCGATATTCCCCGGCCAGTCACTGAACCCCTTGCCAGACCCAATAGCATAGCCAGAGATGTAATCGTGATTTCTATACCAGTCACATTGGTTAAAAAGGCCTCCACCCCTGAGGAAAGATGATTCAGTTTTGGACAGGTAAACAACATTGGCCGAGTCTGCCTGCCACGAAAACATTTACCATCAATACACCCCCCCCCCCACTTAAGCATTTCTGCGGGAGTATGGTCGAGGTTAGGGATGGTCTTTTAATGCTGTGCCCTGAGGCTTTAAGAGATCAAGATTTATTTGGCAATCTCTACAGATTCCTGTAGGAGTTCCTCACCCTGACCCAGAATAGTATTCCGTTTGAAATTTTTGGACCTCTAGATCATCCTCCTGCATTTCCAGAAGACCCATATTGATTGCAGCTCTTATTTTTAAGTTTGATTGCTTCAATAAGATAATTTCCAGTCACTGCCACTTGCAGTTTTCTCTGAAAATATTCCAGAATCTGCAGAAACCTAAAAGAATCACTATTGGGCATGCACAATTTCATAGCAAATACTGAAAATGCATAGATATAATTTTTCTCATAAAAACTCCAGATGATAGAGACCCCTTAAGTTTCCACCTAGCGTTGCTAAGGTAGGTGCATAATAGTTTATTCTATCCATTTTTAGATTTCTGAGGACCTGTTTCCAGACTATAAAGGCTACCAAGAGGACCTTAAAGTGGGTCTTTTTATAAAAAGCTATGTTCAACCATCCTGAACAGACATCTCTCTGCTTCTGAGCTAAGCAGCATTTGATAAACAGAAGGAGCAGCTAGTACATTACTACGTGTTTTTCCGGTTAATAAAATCCTCATATTCTGATGCAAACATGCATATTAATAAAATTTGAAATTAGGGACTGCCCAAACCCTCCCCTCCCCAGTTTCTGGGTAGTGCCATACATTTCATAGCTCTGCTGGGTTTTTCTGTCCCCAGATAAACCTGTAACATAGCGCCTGTAGCTTCTGAAGTTGGCTTCTACTAAACTCTAAAGGAACTGACCTAAAAAAGTACAGTACCAATGGAAAACATGTTCTTTTTTAAGACATTACAACTGTCTACCAGTGAGAGTTGTAAACATTGAATACTATCCGTTTTTTTTGTATTCTTACCAGCATGGAGCCCAATTAGCAGGCACTGATTCATCCAGACAAACTCTGATTTTAACACTTCAATAAACTGCCTCCTCAGTAACTCTTGGGTCACATAATAGGGCCTGACTTGTACAGATAATCTGGGTTTTTGCAGTATTTAATGGCCAAAAAGAACAGACAAGTGCTCTATTTCAGGCATTGCTACAGCTGGTGCTGTCGTGTACAGATTTGATAATTGTGCTGTGCTCCAGCTTAACCAAAAAGGGATTAATATACAAAGCAAACAATAAAGGAGAGGAAGGACATCTCTGTCTCATCCCTCTAGTAATGATAAGTGACTTAGCTTCAACGCCCATCACTCAGATTCGAGCTTCTACCAAATTGATAAAGCCTGACCCGAAACCCAAGCAGCGGAGTACCTTCCATAAAATCTCCCAGGAGACACGTTCAAAAGACTTTTCAGCATCAAACAGTATCAGCCCCAATGGGGCCTCCTGAATCCTGGCTAGGTCAAATAAAGTCACAGCTGTACTAATTTGATTGACCATGCCTCTACCCAGGATAAAGCCTTGCTGACAGATCGAAACCAGTGGAGTGATTACCCTGGCAAGGCACATGTTTAGAATCTTTGCATAAATGTTATCATCACAATTCAGAAGAGATATAAGTCTGTGTGATCCCGGGATTGGAGGTGATTTATCCCTTTTTTTAAAGATAAGAACAGTAGCAGCATCCCAGTACAGTGGTGCCCGCCCCTGCTGAGCAGCCTGGAAAGTTAAAAACATATCATGTTTCAATTCCTGGAAGAAGATTTTGTAAAACTCTCAAGGTAGTTTATCAGGACTGGCTGCCTTGCCTATCACTAGTGAATAAATAGCATCTCCAACCTCTTCCAATGAGATCGGGATGCCTAGCTGTGTGGAATCCTCACAGCTAAGAGTCTGCCAAAACAGGTCTTGTGACAACAGGTCAAGCGGGTCGCCCTGTGCTCTTACGCCCTCTGTATACAAATGCTGATAAAAGGACGTGAGCACTCTTAAAATCTTGGAGGGTGCATTAACCAATCTCCCTGTCACATCCTCCAGGGAAGCTATCCCTTGCTCAACTTCCTTATACCGCACCGGTTTCGCCAAGCATCTGCCTGCAGCCTCCCCAAATTTCTAACATTCTCTTCTATAAACTTGATACCAGCAAGCGATCGCTTTGATCAAAGTAATAATCCTAGTCCTACATTGTGCAACTTCCATTTGTACCGAGGCGGTGGATACATTGTCCTTCATACAAGTTGCATTCGGCCCTTCTGAGATCATCATAATAACCCTGCATCAGAAAATTATGCTGTCTCAGCTTATGAATACCACAGCTCAGAATCTTCTCCCTGACTATGGAATGGGGAGCTGTATTCCTGTTGATTGCCAAAAATCGAACAATCCGCTGCGTAATATCTTTGACAAATAGATCATCTAGTAAAAGTATCCTATCAAAAGAAAAGGTTCTCTGGGGACGAGAAAAGCCCTGAACTGGGATATCCATTACTACAGGGCTATGATCGGACGTGAGTTTGGGATATAGTTGGATATTAGCCTCTGCTGCCATTACCTTGAAGAAGAAGATGAAGAAATAGTCTAATCTAACCCACTTATTGTGTGGGCAAGAAAAATGGGAAATCGGGATCAGGATACTGCTGCAGCACCCTAAAAACCTTAGTTTTCCTCCCAGTATACCGTCTGTTACCTGATTGCAGCTCTCGTCCATCGAGATGTTTTTTAAGGTCACCAAAAAATACCAAAGGAGTGGACCAAGATGCAAACTCTCTATGAAGGAAATCCAAAATATGTTCCTCCTCAATGTTTGACCCATAGACAGAGCATATAACCAATTTAATGGACATAGCCGCACACTCAGCTATCACCCAATGCCCTTATCTATCCGCAATTGTCCTGCTGACCAGACCCTAAGTCTGCCAACACTCTACACTTATTCCATGGAATACGTGTTTCTTGTAAGCACACCACGTCAGGTTGTGTACCTCTCAGCTCCACCGCAACCCTCAGTCTCTTAGCCCTATCATTCAGGCCAGACACATTAAAGGAACAAATCTGCAGTCTCCCAGCCTTCAACCTGTCCCCTATCCAGCCAGCAAGCATGCCTCCACATGTAACCTGATCATGAGAATTATGTACATCTGCAAGAAAACAACTTGCTCCAACCTTTAACCAACATGAGTTTTTGATGTTTTTGCCACCACCGCCTTCCTCCCTCAGTCTCCACTCACCCCTACAACCCCTCTCAAGGACCCCACCACCCAACCCCATCTTGCAAACCCCCCTAACCTGAGTTAACCCAACCTCCCGAAAGAAAATCCAGCGGGGCAGAAGGACCAAGAGGTCCGGTGTGATGGGAAGCTATCCTTACACCCCGAACTTACACCCCCCAAAAAGTGCCACCTACAATGTGCATTAACCGCTACCACACTCCTGATATAGCCCACAGTCTGACATGTACTATCCAGCTCTGAACCCCCAAATGCTAACCTAAATTGTTTTCAAATATTCTTTGGCTTGAACCTCAGAGGAGAAAAAAATGTATTTGGCCCTTGTTTATAACCTTCAATTTTGCATGGTTAAGTAAAAAAACATGTGCACCTTTAGCCAGAAACTGTGACATTCGCTGCCGCATTTGCCAACGCTTCTCCTCTGTTGCATGACAGAAATCGGGTCTGACAAGGAACTTGAATCCCTTACCTCCCCTTTTCCTATCTGGCCGAGTGAGATCATAAATGGCTTCTCGGGTCAAGAAATTATTCAGGAAGATTAAGATTGCCCTTGGTTTAGAAGCTGCCTGTCCAGAGCGTTAGTGCTGTTTGAAGGGAAATTGGTGGGCTCTCTGGACTTCCAGGTTCCATGACCATTGCTTGAGCTCAGGGAACACTTCCATAGACAACTCTACTATGAATTTTCATACATCCGATCCCTCCGTTCCTTCAGGTATACGGAGAACTCTGAGGTTATACCTTCTAAGGCGATTTTCCAGCTCTCCCAGCTTCCACTGTATATCATCCTTTTGTGACCTTAGAGAGTCTGTGAGGGATCTTTGGGTTACCAGCTCATTCTCCAGCATTGAATTTCAAGTCTCTGCTTCACTTATCCTCTCCGCAAATTCAGAGCAAGACTTAGCGACTCAACGGATAGAGTTCTACAGCTTGTGGCATGCCCCTTAAGTTTGTTGGCTTTCTGACCGTGTCTCCTCCCTATGCGCCATAATGCTCTTGTAGATATTGGAGAGCGAAATTTCCACGGAACTTCCCAATGCCCCTGAGGTTACATGCATGGTGGTGATGCCCCCATTGCCGACAAGACCAGGCGAGAAAGAATAATCCCATACTAAGGGTCCCTCAGACTCCTGATTCCACCTCCTTCAGAGCATCAGGTTTATCAGAATTACAGATTTGATCTGCCCGGTTCTGGGTTTTATGGCACCCAGTCTAAGACTTTTTTAGCTTTTCTCTCTCCCAGGGGATCTTGCAGGTGTCGCAGCCTTGGGCAGGGGCATTTCCATATGTTCTTCTTCTGCATCAATACAGGAGAAACTTGGGAAAGGGGTAGTTCCTGCCACTCCCCCACACGCGATTTTCCGAGTCCATTCCGTTGCTAAGGCCCCTTCCCAGACCTTACCTATGCCACCCGCATTACCACTGCTCACCTTAATACTTTGTGGAGAGACCAGAGCGGGAAGTCAGGCCCCTCTTGCTGATATAACTGGAGGTCTATCGCTTCAGATTTGGTCTCCGTGGGATGCATCTTTTCACCTTTATATGTTTGTGCTGCTTGGAACAATGCAGGTACAGTTTTCTTTACGCGAGCAGAGGAACAGGACTTCTAAAGCATCCCCGGAGCTGTACAGAGCACCTCCCATGGATCGCTGTACAGCCGAAGAACCCTTCGCTTATCCGGGAATATTGATTGGAGCTCGAGCCTGCGCGGGCTTTGGTGGCATCGGAGCCGTAAGGATAGTAGGCTCAAGCCGAAATAAGCGGAGCACAGACTTAGCATTGTGGGAAAAAGACCAGGTATGTCAAAGAAACAGTAATGTCCGAAGCAAGACACAAGCCGTAAAAGCCATCCAGATCATGCCAGTTGAAATTCTATCGGCTGTTTAGTGTAACCTGGAGAGCCCGGGAGCCGTAGAAGTCATACAGGAGGGGAGGATGTAGATCAAGAGCAAAGGAGTGAGCTCACTCAGCCAATGAGGCGCCCACCATCCTTCCCCTCTATTACATTTTTACAAGTGCAATATCCAATTGGGAAGAGAAAAGACCCCCAAGTCTGGTGTCTCTGGAATTCTAATGTAAAATCCTAATTTATGGTGAATGGCGGATTTTAAATAACAATTCTGAAGATACCATTTTTAGAAAGTTGGCATTATCTTACTTTATCCATTTGGTTCCCGCTTCCTGTCTCTCATCACATATCTTGCGTAGGTGACAGTTGGGCTTTATGTATTCCTGATAGGGAAACACATACAATGGGATCTTGGGTGTGGCTTGACGGGCCATACTGGCAGGAATGGGAGGGGAAGAGCTGGACCCAACCTCACTTACACCTGAATAGGCTTTGTCATTTCCCCACACAAAGGGATGCATACCCCCTGTAGTAAACCTGGAGCCAAGACAGGAAGAGCAGTACACTTGTGCACTTGAAAGGCCTACCTTTGAAGTTTACCCCACTTCAAAGCCTCACCTGGGTGTAAGCACTTGACCTCTGGCTCCAACCCTTCAGAACACCTCTGGACCTGTGGATACTCTGCCAGAAAGAACTGTTGTGCTGCTGAAAGGGCTGCCACTCGGATTGAGCTGCTGCTTTGCTGTGCTGACCTGCTGCTTACTGCCATCTTGCCTGGAGAGGAAGAACTGGGCCTGGAACCCAGCTTGATCCACGACCCCTGAGGGAGTTAATGGGCTAGTCTGCTGGCCTCATGAACTGAGCCTCATGGACATAACAAAACTTATCACAGCTCCTGGGCCCGTCTTCAATAAGCTCCTGACCCCCAAGAGGATCTTTTCATGGCCTGGGCCCTTGGAAGTGTTTTTAAGCTCTTAATTTCAATATGTTGGTTTCTTCATGAACACAAACTGCCTGTTCACTCGGGAACCACGCCGCTGACACTGTGAATCAGCGTGAGCCACCGCAAGTCCTATCTTTGTACAACAAGCATATTGAGCCGGTGTGAATCGTCACTGTGAGGCTCCAGCCCACCCGTCCACGACTCCCAGCCTGGTGTTCACACCATGCTGACCATCACCAGCGACGCTCTCCTTGCTACCCGGAAACTTCTCCCCCGCAAGTGGGACTCTTGGCAGAAAATTTGAGAAGGTAAAACTGCAGAGGGACTATCCTAGGACTTTGTCTGACCCGTGTTCCATCACAGTTGGCCTGAGCATTTGAATTTGACCCAGTCCAGCATGACTAGATATCCGGTCAGCACTTTATGCTTTCATGTGTGATTTTACAGTTTATTCTTGAAAAAGTCCTAACTCCGACTCTACTTGTTGGATTTTTCTTCTTTTGCTCACTTTTTATCATTAAAAGCAATGTTAAACTTTTCTAACCTGGTGTGGAATATTTTTGTGTAGTGTTTTTACAGTCTTACTGTTTACGTCTTGCACAAATAACTTACACATTGCCTCTAAAGTTAAGCCTGTCTGCTCTGTGCCAATCTATCAGAAAGGAATTACAGGTTAATTTACGGGATGCTTGTGCCGTACCCTGACTTGGATTGTGGTTACCGTGTGACCAGGGTTTATACCCCAGTCAACCAGGAACCCAATTTCTAACACACTGCCTCAAACTACAGAATCGATTTGGGCTGGTTTCCTTTCAAGTATTCACCTCAGGCTGCTCTCCCGACACAGCCTTTGCTTAGGATGACACTATTCACATTAAATTGCAAAGGGGCGGTCTCCAGATTGGAGCACCCACAACATAAATACAATGAACTGCAAGGTATGTGAACTTGTCTGTCCTCGGCTCAACTAGGGCAGTGATGACAGATATACTAAAGGGGAGGTCCATACCTAAACTCAGGGTTGTTCTCAAACATACACATACAGACAAAGACACACAGCTTTACTATTATACATGTGCTACACACACTACATGCACACTCACTTGACATACTCACGAGAAGCCAGGAAAAGATTCTGGGCATACACATAATAGCCGAACTTTCAAAGTGGGGGGGTCAATAGGTCTTAGTCTCTGTGACTCAGGTAACAATGTCTGTTCACACTACTGATCCTTAGAAAACACGGTATCTTGCCACCAATGCACTATGCAATATACGCAGATCAAGGACTATAGTCCTCTGTCCACAATGAGGTCCTGTTTGGGGTGGCCCTCCAGGTCAAAGGACAGGTTCAGAACCTCAGAGTCGGGGACAGACCTAGGTCTCAACACACATGATACTAGCTTGACCCAAGTTACTAGGGCTCAAAATAAAAGTCAGGATTCCAAATACACATAGAATTGGGTATCCAGGGTAGGGGATCACAACTTTATACCATGCAAAGAACCTTCCTGTCCCAACATTTGGATAGTGCTAAAAGCCCACAAAAAACCTACTGCACACAAGTTGAAATGGGGAATGGTGTTGGTTTATGTTGTGTTTTTTTATTGCTATGTTAACTTGCCATTTTCTACTAAAACATGAGGTTATTTTAAATGATAGTCTCCTTTTTACACCATAAACTGCTGATTCAGGTTGCATTTTGGTTCCGGATCAATACATTGGTGTGGCTTTTACGTGTGTGAAGCGCTGTGCCACTATTCGGGGAGGGACTGGGGCTGTGCTCTCCTTTACAAACAAACTGGCTAACAGCATGTCTTGGGTCTGCTTTGGAAACACTTCCTGTACTTTGGTGCCATGATTTAATTTTTTTAAATCGTTTAGCCGTTATATATCATCAAAGTCCACTGAATTTTAATCGCCGTCACACATTGAACACCGCGTGTCATCCTGATGGTGATTAAGCTCCCTGTCTTTTCTGTGCTCTACAAACAAGTACACTCTTCTCACTGATCTCAGACCGGTGAATATAATGTAGAATGTTCATAAAAAAATCATAACATTCTGCATTTGAGGTCAGCACCTTGGAGAGCACTGTGTAAATACTGTTCTGGTTTATTGTTCCACAAACTCAGTAAGACAAGGACTATTATGTGAAATCTGTCACATATCCTATGAGTCTATGCGCAGCTGACCTTAAGGAAGTACTTTTGTTTTGTGTGTGGAAATGGAAGAACTCTGACAAAGCTGAGGTATTGATTTACATTTAGGAATGCTATTAGGTAAACGGGTACATAAAATGCTTTTTTTCAAACAATATTTTCATACAGTTCGGAAATGGTCCATCAGCTAAAGCGATGCAGATTCAATAAGGCACCAAGTTTAGATTGCACGTTTGGAGTATTTAACTTTATTTGACTTTCTATGTAGGGTCCATTAGGGTATTTAACTTCCGTGGCTGCATTTGGGTATGCGCCGCTATGTATGACTACTAACCCATCGTAAAAGGGCATCCAAATCATTCTTTATCTTACTGGGTCATGTGGCTGCACCTCTTTTGTAGTTCTTTGATTCTCCCCGGCACATTGACGTGAGGGTTGTTCACTTTTTCTTTGAGGCTGGAGCCTATCACACTTTTAACCTTTTCTCTTATATATAATTATTGTTGCTCTATTTCTAAAGAAATATTTTTTGGTTGTTGGGGTATCTTTCCAGCCATTCCTGGTAAGTCTTATTCTAACATGTAGACCTTTAAACGTTGAGTAGGTATTTCTTTCCTACCTTAATTATTTACAGGCATCTGTTTCATCTGTTCCACCCTCTTTAATTGTCATTCTCTTATTTTCTAATATGGATAAAATGAAAACCTTCGGGTTTACGGACGAAGACTTTTCCAAACTACTTGTTGGTAGTTCCACTACCGATAAACAATTCACTATCGGGAACAGTTCAAATGATGATTGGTTTAAATTGCTTAATCTAAAAAAAAAGACTAGAAGAACTGAGTCCCATGCGGAATTTATGTTGGAGTACCTGAGAGCGGGAGTTATCCCCAATGGACTCCGAGTAAGGATCATACCAGGGCTATTTGTTGAGGTGAGGAAAATCTTGGAAAGGTGGTCCCTCATAGCCAATAGATGTTCTAGAGATCTGATGATGCTTATCATTGAAACGGCCAGAGAGGTGGTAGAAACTTTACTTAAAGAGATTGCCGAAATGGAGGAGACCTTAAAGAAAAATAACCCAGTAGAAGAGGCCAAAAAGAAACTTGAAGAAATCGATGGGGAGATGAGTTCTTTCTGTGAATATCTTATAAAGAAAAAAATTGAAAAACTTAAAAAAGATATTGGATACTTTAGTGAGGAGAGAGTTTATCCTTATTTGGCCTCTGGGTATTACAAAAATGAACAAGACCATCCCCACCAAAATGAGCGGCAATATTGGTCTAATCAAAGAGTTATCACTTTTTCAGATACCTCTGGATCAGATACTGATAGCAGCCCTAGCTCCTTTGGTAACTATGGACAAAGAAGGACCAATTTTCAGGGTCCTAGAAGAAATGCCCATTTTTTAGGCAACAGACAAGGCCAAATGAGAGCACGATACAGAAACCCAGAGAGGGGCTCCTATCAACAATCAGAGAACTCTCCTCAATTCCTACAGACCCGAAGGAATCAATATTGGAGAGAATAGTAGTAACATATGATATGAATACCCCCCCCCCCCCCCCGGATGTATCCACCAATAGAGCATTTGCTTCAGTTCCCACTACCTCTAAGGAAACCACACTGAAGGGATCAGAAGGATCCTCTGATAAGGATATCACTAAAGGCTTACAAACCATCCCAGTCTTAAATCTCTCTAGAACTGAACTGGATATACCTGCCCTCAAATTGTTATCACGAGGACTTACGTTTATCCCCACCACCTATTTTGACCGTTTTAAAATGACAATTGACATCCAGTCTTTTTTCCGTAAGATGAGACTTAAAAGATTTTTGGAGGATAGACCAACTCAAATTGATGACAACTATACTGGACATCGGCCCAGATCTATCTTCATGCCCACCCTAGACCAGGTTGGGGCCGAAGTTGATATTTTTGAGAAAGTGGTTAGTTCCAAAATACAGAACTTTCTTACCTTTGTACCTAAACCTGAGTATAATTTGGACTTTTCGGAATATCAAGCTTTTAAACAACTGGCTAACAACTCTGAGTTGACCATTAAGCCTGCCGATAAGGGAGGGGGCATTGTGGTACTTGACAGTTCCACATATACACAACAAATTCAGGCGATGCTCAACATCCCAGAGCATTACATCAAACATAGGTCATACCCGGAACGAAGAATTAAAGCTGATATCTTAGACATCACCCAGAGAGCTCTAGATAGAGGTTCTCTATGTGAACAAGAGTTCAACTATCTAAATACAGATTTCCATTGAATACTGAGCCTCTATCCAAATATCTAGATATATTTCTCCAACCCCTGGCATCTAATCTACAGGGATATATCAAGGATACTGGACACCTCATTAGTGAAATTGAGGGTACCCACTTCAACAACTATACCGATGTTTTGGTCTCTATGGACATTGAAGCTCTTTACACTAATATTCCGCAATTAGGAGCTTTAGAAGCAGTTAAACAAACCCTTATCAAAAGCAATAGCCCAGGTGACTGGTTATTTCTGCTGGAATGTTTGGCCATTGTCCTAAAAGAAAATTATTACGAATTTGATGGTGAAGTCTTTAAACAGATACAAGGAGTAAGCATGGGCGCGGCCTTTGCGCCCAATGTAGCCAACATCTATATGGGAGAATTTGAAGCCAAGTTTATATTCAACGAGATAGCTCCATTTAGGGAGAACATTCTAAGTTGGCATTGATTTATCGATGATATCTTCTTTATCTGGAGAGGCCCGAGGAACAGCTAGATGGATTTATTCTTTGGATCAATCTCTGTGATGTTCACCTCAAATTCAGTCCCAATATTAGTAAAACTAAAATTGAATTCCTTGACATCTGGATTCAAATTGTTGATGAGAAGATTGAGGTCAGTCTGTATACGAAACCCACAGCCAAAAATACTCTCCTCCAATACTCTAGTTACCACCCTCGTAGTCAAAAGGATAACATCCCGTTAAGCCAATTTTTGCGATTGTGCAGGAATTGTACCGCTATACAGAATTATGATCTGCATGCTGAACAACTTAAACAAAAATTCTGTAATAGAGGTTATCCGTTCAAATTGATTAAGGATGCCTACAAAAGAGCTAAATACTATGATAGAACAGTATTGTTGCAGGATAAAGAAATCAAAACTGAAGACAAACTGGTCTGTGTTACCACCCATTCGAACATTGACCATAAGATCAGACAAATCATCAACAGTGAATGGCACATCCTTAACTCTGATCACTGTAAAAACACTCTCCCTAAGCCCATCTTTGCGTTTCGATGCAATAAGAATTTGAGAAACTCGTTGGTCAAATCAAAAGGATTTGTCAACAACTCTTTTGTCCAGAAATCTATTACCGGTACCAGACCCGTCATGGGTACGCACAAATGTCGTTGTTGTCATGCTTGCCAGTTCGCCATTGTAACAAACAAGCTTACGTGGGATAAAAGGATTTTTATCTTCAAAGATATGACCAACTGTCGTACTAAACATGTGATCTACCTCATTCTTTGCCCCTGTGGCAAAGGCTACGTAGGCGAAGCAGGTAGGGAATTTCGAGTCCGATTCAGTGAACATAAGTCAGCCATTTCCAATCAATGTCCTGGGGCCCCCTTGGTTTCACATTGGATTGAAAAGAAACATACCATTTCTGATCTTCGTTGGATTATTTTGGAACATGTCTACCCACCTAGGGATGGTAATGTTGATGCCCTAAGACAAAAAAGGGAAGTGTTTTGGATATATGTTCTTCAGACTCAGGAAAGGGGCCTTAATGAGCACCTCCCTTGGGAAAATGCATTCTTTAAGGTCCTATAAACACGACTTAGTACATTAGAGGGAAGCGACGTTGTAGCCCTCCTTGTATTTTAGGATCTAGTTCAGTATTGGTCAGCATTGACATCATTCTTATATGCTGTATATCTTTATGATGTTATACTTTATTCTATATCCTGTTACCACCACATGTGATATATGTATATATTTTCTTTTAGCCGATAAACCATCTTCAATATGGCGTTCCCCCGTTGGGTTTATTTTGGGAAGCGCATTCAGGCCGCGGTTGTCCTCTTTTCATTTCCTTACTCTATCTGCACTCTCTAGACGATATTCTTTGTCCCTCCTCTATTTTCGTGTTACACACGCACTGCCTACAGGGTATTCCTTATAAGGAAGATGCCCAGTGTATTCTCGTTCACCGTCGGGATGCGGATGCCGCCGATTTCTTTTGAATACTGCTACTTTGCGGTAAGTGGAACTTTGGCCCCAGCATTTATCTTAGTTATTTTTATTTTAGTTATAACCACTTTAGTTAGTTTCTCTATTCAATAGTTGTCACTCTGTTTTTCTAGAAATTACAGTGCCGTCTACCCCATTGAGGCTTGCGGAGCATCCATATGTAAGGACTTACTATTCGGAACTTCATGGACGCTACCTCTAATAGATATATATCGGGCCATTTGTAAGTGAGCACGGGGTTACTGGTCCGTTTTTCGACCTAGATTACACTATACCCAGCATAATAATTTCTAACTTTGCACTTTCAGGCAACTCTGGCAACGTGTTATCTTATAACCATATTCCGATAGAATCCTACTGGCTCTATTATTCTTATATAGGCACACTTTCTGCCCTAACCTCCCGGCAAAGATACTGGTACTACTACTATGCTACTTAAGATTGGTAAGTGGAGGTTTGGACTTTGATATAATGTTTTCATAACATCCTTGCCTGTGGGACTTACGGTTCATTAAAGTGGTTTTGATTAGATGTTCAGCGCTTTTTGCCGCCATTAGTAATCCACTATGTTTTATCCCCGTACTTACTTTTTGGTAAAATTGGGGTCTCCAACAGTTTACAAGTTTTCGGACTAGCGCTTGACGTGAGGTTGTTTGTTTTTTTCTATCCTTTGTGCAAACCGAGTTATTTACCATAGGGGAGACTACATTTACCACTCCATGCGCCCCATACTTTCTACGACTCGTACCTTAATACTAGTAGCTCTGGTTGTCAGTGTGTAAAGTATCACCCACTGTACCTTACAGTTTAGCTGTGCCTATTATCCGTTTTTTAATCGTTAATCATTAATTCTTGATTTTCTTTATAGTTCTATATATATACCTTTAGAAGTCATCTCAGTCTTGGTGCCTTCATTGAAAGATTAATGTTCCAAGTAGGTGCTTGTTCAATATACTTTTCAACAGAGGTGATTGGTACCCCTTTATCTCTTTTATCTCTTTTATTTTCTTTTATTATTTTCTTTTATCTTCTTTTTTGTATTTCTTTCTTTCACGATTCGGTGATTCATCCAATCTTTTCACTCTTGGGTCAGTTTTTTACTAGCTTTATATTTTCTCTATTCTACCAAGCTCCAGCCACACAGTATCAAATATATAGTAAAAGTACTTACCCTGTTTTTTCTGCCCACAGACCAACGGTTGCGAATATTGAATTTATGCCAGCACCCTCACTACATGACGTTGAAAATGAAGTTGTGTCTAGTACTTGCCGCCTTCTGAAAGACCTATCTTATACGCCCTGAAGAAGGAGCCTATATAGGTTATATAGGATCTCCGAAACGCGCGTTGGCACTTGTCTTGTGTTTCATTTTATGCTTCATTGTTCTGTATATATTTCTGTCTAAAAACATTTTTTTTGTGATTTTTGCCTTCACTGTTTTAGTTTTCTGCATTTGTATTATGTCTTGATGTTATTTATTAATGTCATTATGGTGTGTGCTGTTGATGATATGTTCCTCATTTTTTTCTCATTATTGTTATTTAATATGTATCACATTTAATCTATCACACAACTTAAAATGGACATTTACATGTCTTTCAAAAAATGAAAAAATTATCTAATAAATGAAGTAATCTATTTTTGTATACCGTCTGTTGTGGGCTTTGCCTTATTATATGGACATATTGCCTAATACTGAATTATATAGGTGTAGGAAGCCCTGTTGTGTTTTATAGCTGCACCACTTTCAACTTTCTGGCATTGCACTTTACCCGCCAACCATTATGAAGTTCTATTTCCATATAAGGGACTAACATGCAGATGTTGGTGCTATACAAGGCATTGTCTCCTGTAAATATCAGCTGGTTTGAACTGGTAAAAACTGCAGGGGTGCAAATTTTTTTTTTTTTGCAGTTTTATATAGCGTAAACTCAACCCAAAGGTATTGGAGCACTTTACAATAGAACCAGTTACATTACACAAGGTTGCGAATCTCATAAAACAATTTTTTAGGCAAGGGGCCTGTTTTATATATTTCCGGTAAGCATGCTTTGTCTCAACAGAGATGGAGTATGCTTACCTCAAATATAATGGTGTGCCTGCGAATTTACATGGTGGTGGACCATAGTTTGGCAACGTCGGAGACTACTGCATCTCTGTCTTGGCCAAACTTTTCTGAAGACCTGATGGAGTAAGGCCCGTCGGAGAACTGGCTATATGTCTGCTCACATAATTGAGTTCTAAGGGATACACAGAAAAAATACCGAGAGTCGCCCACTGAGATATCTAATGAGGCAGAAAAAGAGTAGTACTTCTGACACTTGCTAAAGATGAAAGGCTGGTTTTTGCAAGTGCAAATTTGGTGCAAATTCTAAACTCTGCTATACCTACTTGGATGAGTCTTTATATTGAGGCTTAAAGCATCAAATATAATACCATATCAATGACAGTGAAGCGTATTTAGCCCCAACGTAACAACAGAAAGGAGCGCATTTGAAAACCAGAAAGGTTAATCAACACATTAGTAAAGATACAGTGTAAAATCAAGCCAAATGTAGTAATAAATCCTTAATCACCTGAATACTGCATATGTGAATATATAGTCCAGGCAAGTCAAAAGCTAAATGCGAAGTCAAGCGATGTAATTAGTGAATAGGCATCTTTTAGAAATTGCCTAGTGCTAAATTAAAGTTGCTTGCATAGTCAGATAATTCATAAGTAGCAGGTGCTTGCACAACAAGCTATCTTAGGAGGACTAAAAGGAGCATGGGGTCTCAAGAGTTTCAAAAGGGACATCAGCCTCTAAAGGTGAACGGAAGTAAATCTAGCTATGGAATCCCAAAGCAGGTAATTAAAGCATAGCATTCAGAAGAAAGATGCAACTCAATGGCTGCCACAATGCCAATCAGCTCTAATATTCATAATGTGCCTGGGAGCAGTTTTTGCCACAAAGTTTGCTATACTTTTTGATTAACTCGAAACTAACAATATTCTCTCTCACAATAACCCATTCTGTCACAAATCGCTATTTGTTAATGGTACATAGATGACATTTTCATAATTTGGCACGGTTGTGAGAACACCCTTACAGATTTTTGTAATTGGCTCAACACACACTGCAGTGGCCTGAAATTTTCACTCACACACAGCAGATCAGAAATTGCTCTTCTGGATATTGATAAAAACCTCTGCGGGTGAGCGGTTCACATCATTGTTTCGTAAACCCACTGAGAGGAATACCCTCCTCGCTCACACAAGTCATCATCCTAGAACCCTTAGGGATTCTTTACCATTCTCCCAGTTCCTCCGCTTAAGGAGAAACTGCTTCCTTAAAAAATACTTTTTTCAGAAGCCAATACCTTAGCCAATAAATTAGTAGCTTGTGGACACCAACTCAACTTGGTGAGAGGATCCATGGAAAGGGCGTGATACTGCCCCAGAGAGACACTCCTGATTCCTAAGACTGAAAAAGATAATGACCGCCTGGTATGTGTCACAACTTTCTCACCATTTAAAACAAGCTGAAGAAATGTGTTTTGAAACATTGATCAGTCCTTAATGCCAGTAAATTCAAACATGAGCGCCCCCTATTTGCATTCCACAAGAGTAGGAATATCAAAGATATTTCTGGTCAGAGCAAGCCTCCCCACATAGACAAAACAAACTCTTACTGACCTGTGGGGTCTGAAACTGTAGTGGAACACTCAAAGGGCCTCATTTACAAGCCCCTTGTGCTGCAGGTGAATTATTTTTCTTGACGTACTGGCAGTGCAATGGGATTGCTCATATTTACAAGGCCATGAAAAGTCACCCTGCATGACTTTTTATGGCCTTGTAAATATGGGCCCCTTTCACACAGTACTCAGCGTGAAAGGGGCATTCCATGGGTGTTGCTGTGTGTGTTCCCACGAAACATCTATGGAAACTGACACATTCTCAGATTTACAGGGGAGGCATAGGAGTGGCGCAACAAGGACAAATACTTTTATTTTCATTCCGCAGCATGTATAGTAAGAGGAAAATGCCATTAATTATTGTTTTTGTGCAGTATGGTGTCCCTTCCTGCACAAAAACAATCATCCCCGCAATGTAGACACACTTGCTACTTGACGCAAGGGTGTCTGTGCTGGCACACTGCTGCTGTTTGTGTGCCGGCACAGGGGAGAAGGACAGGAATGCGCCGTATCTTGTAGATAAGGCACATTCATGCCCTTTTTTTGGACGTACGGTAGCGCAGTAGGAAGGCATACTCTGCTGCAGTGTGTCAGAATAGAGTAAAAGAGGCCCTAAGTATGATAATTGCAGTGTCTACCAGTTTACCATAGTGACTAAGAAATTTGTAAATGGCAATATTAAAAGTGTTTTGAGTCAATTTTTACATTGTAATACTGTGAATGTCGTCTACGCTATCACTAGTCCGTGCAATCAAGTTTACATTGGTTAAACAACGCAGAAGGTGAGCATCCGGATTGGCCCAAAAATTAGCTGAATTTGTTGCAAAGTTACCAGTGGACCATTGGTGAACCACTTTGTAGAGAAAGGAAAATGACAGAGAATAACCTACAATAGGAAGTGATCACCATGGTAAATACCCCTCCCAGGCTGCACTGACATCACTTCAGTACTAAACAAGGAAGAACTCAAATGGATACTCCGCACCAACCATTTACATACCGGCCTGAACAGCGAGGAGGACTTAACTGTGCTGGTATAACCTCCTCATGGACTATATTACGCTCTATTCTCTTCCCCTGTATGTATATGAATTCTTCCAAGTCACAGTATTTTTTGAGTTGTCGTCATTTTCCCACACCTTGTTCACAAAGGGTACATTTTCTGACATAGAAATATACCCGATATGCAATGTGGCAGTAATTGTAAGTGTGTATTCTTGTGTATTACTTCACTTTTCTAGCCCTTGCTTTTTGATTGTTAATAATTTACTTTTGTAATAGGGATCTGTTCCTGGATTGATGTATTTGAAAATATTCAAATCCTTACTATGACACACACTTGTTTATTATTTATTGTTTACTCACTTCAGTCCTACCTTTATGTGCCGGTCCCAATATTATAATAATTGCATTCCGATGTATATACAATGGTAGGAATATGCTAGGCATAATTTAATTTGCAAGCCTTACCATCTCTTGTGTTGCTGTATATCACAGGTTCTCACACTATGGGCCTTATTATGAGTTTGGCGGTCCAACCGCCGTAGAACCTTGCCAGCCCCAACCAGCAGCCCACGTTGCTGGCAGTTCAAAGACCAACGTATTATGAGTTGTCCACGGGGTGAAGGCAGGGATCTTGCGGCAGTGGTGAGTATTGTTTCCAAATATATCAATGCCTGTGTGTGCATTTTAACTGCATATGTGTCAGATGCACACATATGCATGATATGTGGAAAAATACCATATACCGATTACCGGGGTTCAGCCCATATGTTGGTAATCCTGGCAATGGGTATATGGTATGAAAAAGACCCTCCTGTATATTGTAGCACTGGGTCATAATCCTGGGGTTGAAGATCCTGCTGTGAAGGGAGGACCTGTAGACAGGGATCCACGTCGGACTCTGCCAGAAGAAGAAGAAAGGGTGAGTACTCACCCTAAATCCGTCATCACTGCCACCTTGAAGCAGGCTGTCGGACATCTGCGATCCGTTTGTGAATCAGGCAACTTGTAATACGCATGGCGATGCAGTTCCCCCATACCACCCTATATTGGCTGCCTTTCACTGACCAGGAACCGAGCAGTTGGCTGGTGGTATCGGCGGTCCAGCGGTTCTCTTCTCTAAGCCAATCCGACCAATTCGTAATACGGTGGCCGGACCACCGGGTCTCGGTGCTCAGATCCCCACTGCTGATATGGCGGTCCACGGGACCTGCAAACTCGTAATAAGGCTCTTAATCTATTTGTGACAGATACAGCACCATTCCAAAATGGCTGCCATGTGCCTTGGTCATGTCCCTTCTTCCATTCTTGCCTTTTTTTCATTGCACACGCATGCCCAGTGCTCCCACTGCATTAGTTGGCACTAGCACTTTTTCCCAATTCCAGCATTTGCACCCACTTCACTTCACGCCTCAATCTGGTAAGTAGAGCCCTGCCCTCCATGAGCAGTGCTTCATATATATAGTCCTCACATGTCGCTTGTTGCTGCATTTGATTTAAATTGCCCTGTTTTTTAACTTTTTAGGTAGACTTCCACTACTTTCCGGTGCCTTTCCCAATTGCATATCAGGTACAGCACAATTGCAATGACCTATGTACAACCACTTTCTCATATAGGCTCACTGTTAACTCTATTCACTCTTTAACAGAATATATATCTCTGACTGCCATTATGCTTCAAATGCCTTAACAGCTTGTCTTTACCGACCACCCTACTCAGGTTGGTTTACTTATCCTTTTGGCACCTTTCCATCCACTTGCACTTGGCCATAAACTGATGTATCTTATCCTTCTATTTGGATCCCATTGTGCTGCTATGGGAATTGCTGGGGCTCCGGCCCTCCAATACTACAAAACCATCCCTGATGGTATTTTTGGTCAGTTGTTTGGCTTTTCCATTATTTACTTCTCCCTTGCCTCTTACAATTATTTCCCCACTCAGTCAATTCATCACTAGCATGGTTGTGCCGCCGTCACCTGCACGCCTGCCATAGATAGCTGTTTGAAACCACGCTGTACAGCCTGCCACATTTTTACATGGCCTGCCTAATTGGACCTTTCGGACAGTAACATGGGGGCATATGTATCAAAGGATTTTGTATTCGCAAACGCTGCGAATTGAAAAAAAACAGCGTTTGCGAATACAAAATCGCAAAAGGAGATGTATGAGGCATTTCAGCCTCGCAATCTTAAGGAATCGCTAAATTTGCGATTTCTTAAGTTTGCGTTAGCATTTAAGAAATCGCAAATTGCGATTTCTTAAATGCAATGTAACACGCACCCAAGTTGTGCATTTCTCTTTAAGAAATCGCAAATTACCACCAACTTCAAGTTGAGCTATTTGAGAATCGCAACTGGAGATGATGGTACATATGCCCCTTAATCACTTATTGGTCTAACCTTCTTTCCCTTCCCTTTTTCTCGCTTCTTCCTGTGCTCTCCTTCTTTTCTTCCTTGTCCTTTCTCTGTTCAAGTAGGCATTTTCGTTTCAGGCATAATTGCTTATGCCCTGATAAGAATCCCTGCATCCACTTAAGGGATTGAAATGTCGTCGACCATAGTACAGTGACTCTTGTTGTTATCTAATTGGGCATGTGAGCATGGAAGCATTGGAATATATGTGGCATGACTAATTTGCCATCATTGTAATCACATAGAAGAATATGAGAGCCTAGAAGTTTTTTTACCTTCTTTTCTGTTTGTTTTCCACCCTACTGATGTGCTATTTATAATCAATAAAGTTATTTGTATTTCCATTTGGACACCTGACATAAACCTCATTGTATCTCTATTTAGTATGCTTTAAGGTATTTCACAGTAAGGGACCCTTGTTACTTTAAAATAATCAATGTGCCTGGTGTCAGCCCACTTATTATGATGAATAAAATGCAGAATTTCCCATCACTGAGGCCTTTATAGTTATCAGACAAGAGAGTTCCTCATCTCCTTTCGCAAACAGGTGCTGAGAATCGCCATACAACTTGTTAAACTGCAATATTTAGGAATCAGGTTGTCTTCCAAATTTGCACAGAAAACTCATATAGAAAAGGCTTCGCTTAAACATAAACAAATTGTAGGTGCCATATTGAAAATATATTTTGCTTCTTTTAGTAAGCCTATTGTTCCAGCTTTACAGCTTAATGATGCAAAGGCAGTGGGTGCCGCCCTTTATGGTGCAGAGCTTCGGCATTTTCTACAATTCAGTGGACTTTCCTAAAACTGAACATAAGGAGCATATTTATGGGGATTAGGCATAGGGCAGCATAGCAAGTCATCTTGCTGTAATGCCCTATGTCAAAGTGAAAGGGGAGGAATGCATCATATTTATTCTATATGCTGCATTCCAGTCTTTACCCCTGTGCTGGCACCATTTTGGAAGCTTAGCGCCAATGCAGGCACCCTTGCACCATGGTGCAAGGGGTTTGTGTTGTCTGCAGGGTTGTTTTTGTGCAGAAAGTGGCACTTTCCTGCACTCAAAAATTCTGGGAGGCTTTTCCTCTTTCTATGTGTGCTGCAGAATGCATCACATATAACAAGAGGAAAAAACGAGGAGAAATTAAATTATTTCTTCTCGTTACACCTCCCCTGTGGATGCGTAAGGTTTTGGTGTATCCCCAGGTTCACATGGTCTTGTAAATCTGGGGAAGTGTCAAAACCCATGGTTGTTGTGTGGGAACGTCCACCAAAAAGTCCATGGAATGCCTCCCTAATACAGAGTAAAGCAATGCTGCAATTTGCGCTGCCTTGCCTTACTCCATATCTATGAGGCCATGCAAATCCACGCAACGTGGCTTTGCCTGGCCTCATAAATATAATTTTGTGGTTTGCCCGGCCAAAGCATCACAAAAAGTGACGATATAGCAGCACAAGCGGTTCATAAATATGCCCCTAACTTTCTGAGAAATGTAATTATGCTGCCTGTTAGCTCCCAAGTACATCCGCTTAAACTGGACATGGGAAGGTGGTGAATCATAAACAAAGAAAGACTTAGACCTTTCTTGTTTTGGAGGCTAAGAGCTACTCTGGAATTATCCCCATATGTTGACACCGTTCAAGTGGTAATGGAGTTGGATAGGTTCCAAAAAAATAGAGCGGCTCAACAACAACAAGAAACTTTTGAGCTCTCTGGGCTTACCAATTTGTAGGATTTTTCCCCAACAAGTAGTCCATTGCCTTCTAAAGAAAATATTTAAGAATATTTTAGTCCTGATTAGCTCAGAATGATGCCAGCAAAATTAAGAGGGGATGCTGTCTAATGAATTTGCTCCATTTAAGACCAGCAGTGCACTTGAACCCTGCCTGGATTTCATCGCTGACCTTACAGACAGGAAATTATATATGCAGTTTAGGCTAGGAACATTGTATTTTAGCACATTTACGACTATTCTGCATCAAACCTGTTTATTCTCAGATGCACACCCAGAGACAAGTTGTAGCTCTCAAAATTTTAAGATCGGACCCTGACCCATTGTATGGTTGTGCGGAAGCCAAATTCCTGAGAAGGGCGTGGCTTATTAGACAGAAAAGTATGGAAACACACTCAATCTCCACAGTGCAAGCGACAGCTAATATTCTACATAGATGGAAATTTTAACATCTACAATGCATTATCACACTGTCTTATTTCTGGATGGATCCTATGCTAAGCATACATAGTGGATCCACTAAGAGGTTTTTGTAGAAAGCAAGTACCCTGATTGCGGTTAGCTTTTTGTTCAATTAGTCCATTTGCCCTTGGTCTTAGATTAATTTGTTAATGAAGAACTCAGAAATGTACAGCATCTTGTCCTTTTTTTAGGTCTCTACCAGCTTGAGGTTGGTTTACAAAACACAAAATTCTGTGGGGAGACAGGTCCTCTGACCAATTGCTACCTGCATATCTGCACTTTTGATTCAAGTAATATACATCATGCTTATTCTCTGGTACTGATTGCCTATTTCAATGATGTGACCTATGATAATTTTTGTTCTTACAAATTGATGGGGCCTAGATAATTCTTGTTCTTATGTACTGACATTTGCCCTTGCTATTCAGTGTCCCTGACTGCTACATACATGTGTAGTGTTTTTCTGTAATCTTATATTTTAGTCTGCATTCCAGAACTGTATGCCCATATCTTAATATTTTGCTGTGTAAACTTGAGATGTCTGTAAATGTATCCTTAACACAAAGTAAAAAAAACTGTTGATGGGGGCGTGGCCAACAAAGATGGCAAAGAGGACGTAGTCTGTCCCGACTCCGCTGCCACCAACAAAGAAAATGGAAAGACTCTGCTCTACAAGCCAGCCAAGGCCGATGTAACATGCAGCACTGGCACCGGGGGCACACCAGCAACAGAGTAAGCCAGTTTGAGGAGTGACTTAGCCTTGCCTCAGCTGGAAGTAGTCGGGTCCCGCTCACCTCAAAGATGGCGAGTCGATGGGGGAAGGGCCAGTGGATGAGACACGAGTTGCGCGGCGGTAAGGCTTGAGGTGGACCGCCGCAACAACTGAGGGGCAACAACCTGGTGCCGAGGTTCGTGGAGGCCCCGGGGATGGGAGATTCTGCAAGCCACACAGAGGGGTTGGCCAGCAGAATGCTGAAGAGTCGGAGGATGTGGCAGACAAAAAAGTACCGCCAATGATTACTGGTGAGTCAGGCCTCTAACCAACTCTCACACACCGGGGGGACAGCGAAAAGGGAGACTGAGGCCGGCCTATGAGTATTCCATAAAATGGCAGACACACACAGGCGGGCTGCCTGACTTTAAAATGGTGGCCGTGGGGAACGTGAGCAGTCACTCATAAGAAAATGCCCACCGGAGCACGAGGTGCAGGGAGGACTGGGCACCTGGGCAACCCATTTCCATAACCCAAGGGAATTGCACCTGCACTGCATTAAGCTTTGTGATTCAAGTAACTATTAAAAGATTTGACAAACGTCATTGAAGAGTCCGGATAGATCGTTTTTGTTTAGCATTTGTGCTTATTTACATGTGTGTTGCCTCCCTGTACTCTCTTTTTGCATTATACTGGTGGGGTTCATTGGCAGTGGACCAAGGAGGTGGGCAATAGTGACTTTGAGCTTTCAAACACAGTGTACAGTCAGGTAGTGCGGCATTAATTATCCCTTGCTGCCATTCCCTGTTTTTTCTCTAGTAATTTCCATGGGGAGAATGCAGCAAGATTCCTCTACAATCGGCTGAATAAGAAGTATAACCCCAGACCAAGCACGCCAAGCCTCTTCACTAGATACCTGTCTCACAGCCGTAGTGGGGGACAGATGCAACAGCGCTGCAGAAATCCTTGTCCCATTGAGGGGGACTTCCACTAAGTCACCAGGGGTCCCGCCTTTCCATTACACTGACCAAGAAATTACACTGGTAGTGGGTCTCACCTAACGCAGGAAGTGAGAGCAGAGACCTTCCCTATTCCACCAAAGAAGACCCAAATTAACAGAGTGTCCAACTACTATGGCTCCACAGAAGTGACTTATAATCGACAACCGCAGAGAGGAGAAGAGCGCATGGCACTTACAATAGAAGACTTTCTGGCCTCTCTGTTCAATTTAAAAAGGGAATGACGGGAAAAAATAAAAACTAATGTGGCCACATCCATTGAGATGCTCAAAACAGACCTTAACGACAGACTGCTTACGCTGAAGCAGGATGTAGACTCTGTAGGAAGCAGGATCCTATACCTGGAAAGCAAAATACAGCTGCTCGAACATGCCTCTGAACAGCAGAAGAATATGACTTAATCTCTGAAACACAACTACAGTTGACCATAATGAAAACGGAAGATGTGGAGAACAAATCTCTTAGGGACAACATTCGAATTCGACAACTGGAAGAAGCGGCCGAGGGACCGGATCTGGAAGCATTTGTGACAGGACTTTTCAATGAAATACTGGGCCCCAGCACTCTCAAGGTCAAAATAGACTGAGTACACAGGGTTGGAAGGCCACCCTCGGGAGATAATCAAAAGGCCAAGGGACATTTTAGTCAAGTTGCACTCATTCAAAGTAAAAGAGGCCATTTTGCAAGCGGCTAGGAAAATCGATGAATTTTCATTTCAGGGTTTCTCCTGTACTCTAGTCCAGGACATTTACCCAGCAACTCTGGCCCAACGACAACAGTTCCACCCAGTTACTGACAAATTGTGACAGGACAATGTGAGATAGAGATGGACCTTCCCCTTTGGGCTGGCATTCAAATACCACAGTTGAACTCATATTTACACGGAGCTGGTAGAAGCTATGACCACCCTAGGCCTAGAAATAATGGAGACTGGACAAGCCACAGATTGACCCGAATTAGCGAGGAACGGAGCAGGAGGAAACACCAACACCTCCCCATGGCTCACTCAAAGACCACCTAAACAGCAGAGACGAAGGTAAAGCAACAACTACAGTCAAGGATGGCGCCGCACAGTTGTACCTTGTATAGGTGACAAAGAACAAGAACTTTGAACTAGCGCCCACAGTCTCAGGAGGGTGGTGTGTCTGCGAGATGGCAACATCCTTTCTATCCAAGAGCAGGATGTTCAGAATAGAGCAAAGCAATTATCAGTTCTAAAGGGACTTTAGTGTGATTCCTAAAAAAAAGGTGACCTCAAGGAATACAACAGCAAAGTCTCGACCCGTGTCATAAAAGTGAAATTGAAGCCAAGGCAGCGATGATGGATCATCCTCCCCATATGAAATCAATGAACATATGAACAATAGGACAGGGTTCACATTGGGAACAGTTGTTCAGGAAGGTGTGCAACTAGGGATTGGGGGGGCTCTTCTTCTTTTCCTTTTTTTAGGTATTCTTCAGACAGGAAGACTCAGATATCAATGGATAGACAAAGGACCATGTTGAGAGGTGTTTCCGGGGGAGCGGTCAGGGGGTAGGGTGGGGGAGGGGGGCAGAGGGGAAACTACACTGAATATTACCCCAAAAGTGGGCACTTCAGAGGCTCGGCTACAGTCTGGGAAATGGCACTTCAGGCTCTAACGTGGAACATACTTGGGTAAAACACGCCAGCTTACGCCACAAAATGTGGCAATGCCTA
This sequence comes from Triturus cristatus, assembly GCF_964204655.1. NCBI lineage: Eukaryota > Metazoa > Chordata > Amphibia > Caudata > Salamandridae > Triturus > Triturus cristatus. The sequence goes on along the minus strand of NC_140592.1, from coordinate 598,813,599 downwards.
TTAGATGATCACTACGATATAGTCGTCCTACAAGAGACACACCTCAAATGATCAGATGCTCATAGACAAGCATAAAAGCTACCTCCTAATATTCCAATGCTCCAACTCCACCAAGCACAATGGGGTTGAATCACTGTTTCACGCGTCACTGACATTTCAATTAGAAGGCTCCAAAACAGACAAAGAGGGTAGAATAGTGATGGTGAAGGGACGCCTGCAGGGGAGAATGTGTATCCTGGCAGCAAATGATGCTTTAAATACTAACAAACTCCCTTTTTTCATGAAAACACTAACAATGCTGGAAGATTTTGCTGAAGGGGAGGTACTTCTCATGGGAGACTTCAATCTTACCTGGCACTCGGGTATGGAGGGTACTCAATCTCACAGAGCCCAGACAGTCAGCTTCTCTAAAACGTTCAAAAATGCAATAAGGGATGTGGGTTTAATTGACATATGGAGAGTGCTACATCCAACAGAAATAGATTACACTTTCTTCTCACATATTCATTGCACTTACTGTAGACTTGATTACATTTTTATGTGTAGAACACTAAAGTGCAATATACACACTGCCGACATTAAATCTATCATTATCTCAAACCATGCACTGGTATCATGCTCCTTTGAATGGCAAGAATGCTCCCCCAAACATATACGTTGGTTTTTCCTACAGGTGCTAATGCAAGATAGAGCGGCGTGGGAGGATCTCCCAAAACCATAAAGGAATTCTTTCAACTAAACCACCCTCAAGACATGACTCCTTATAATAACTGGGATGCTTTTAAAGGAGTCCTGAGGGGACATTGTATAACAGCAAAAGTGGAATTAAACAGGCAAAGGGCCCTGGAACGTCGCTCCTTAGAAGCAGAGCTCCAAGCCCAGTCTAATGCTTTAGAGCAAAGTGACCGCAGCCAAGGGCAAATTAAACGCAATCTATGTCACGGCTCAGAACTCCTCAGGATCCGGACGATGATATAGGGGTCCACCTCCCGACCTCCCCGGACTCCAACCAAAGGTTACAGAGCCCAGAGGGGATCAGGCGAGGGAAGGATAGGGGAAGGGGTCAGCAGGGAGTTAGGCTCTGAAATGACAAAACACCATATTCTATCATTAGTACAGTCTACACTCATTTGGTCTCGCTAAGTATTTAAGCTAGAAACGAGCTAGCAGTATACTCTACACCCATGCAGTCTCACTACAGCACTAGGAAACGTGTAAGCAGTATACTCTACACTCATGCGTTCTCGCTATAGCACTAGGAACGTGTAAGCAGTACACTCTACACTCATGCGTTCTCACTAAAGCACTGTAGGCAAAAAACGTGTTAACAGAAAACTCTACACTCATTCGGTCTCACTACATCACTTAGGAAACGTGTACTCTGTATATCCTACTCTCCCTCTGACAGGGGATAGGCGCTCTTTCAGCGCAGGAAGTCTCGAGTATTACGGCTCCTCCGAGCCGGTACAACTAATCAGGAAGCGTAATTACCGCCACCGATGATCGGCTGGCGAGTTTACGAGGAAGTCAAATAGCGCTATCACAGCGCTGAATGCTGGTCTGACCGCTGGCTCCTCCGAGCCGGTCAATGCTCTATAGCGAGCCCTGAAACGGGGACGCGCTCTTTTAGCGCGGGATAATCCGGCTTGTCCAAGCCGATGTGTCCGGAAAACAGGGAAAAATGCGGTAAGTCAGGGTCCACCCCTTGTACACCGCAGCGTGCTCAGCCGAACACCGCCACGTCTCACCTGCCTCCTCGGCGTACGCCGCAGTTCCCCAGCCGCTCCCCGCCTGGTCGCCAAGCTCCGAGGGACGGGGGGGGGGGGGGGCGCGGAATCCTCAGGAAATATCTCCGTCGGTGCTTTTGGAATCCTTCAGCTCACCGGAACGCCAACTCCGATCGACGAACAGGTTCCTCTGAATCAAAATAACGCACGTCTTCTGACGTGCGTGACGTCCTTATAAGGACGCCCATTTCCTGGGTACAGGGTTGCTGGGATTTGTAGTTTTAGATGCTAGGTAGGCGCCTCAGGGCCCGTTTCCTCACAGTAGGTCCCCTCCCCAAGCGCCTCCTAGAGCCTGGTTTCCCCGGATGGTTCTCATAGAATCTCCTCACAGCCGCCGGGGCGTGCACCGCCTCGGAGGGCTCCCAAGAATCCTCCTCTGCCGAGTAACCCTTCCAGGAAACCAAGAACCACAACTTGCCCTGTCGATAGCGGGCGTCGCGGATGCCTCGCACCCGGTATTCCAATCCCCCATCCACCCATATAGGAGGGGGGGGTCTCCTCGACGCAGTCCTCGCCGGTTTCAACAAACTGCAATGAAAAACGGGGTAAATCCGCAAGGAACCCGGCAGTTTGAGTTTGTAAGCCACCGGATTGATCCTTTTCACTACAGGGTATGGGCCAATGAATCTCGGATGGAAAACACTACGGAGCTTAAATCTGATGTACCGCGTAGACAGCCAAACGCGATCGCCCAATTCGTACGTGGGACCCGAACTCCGTTTCCGATCCTCCCACATCTTGTACCTCCGTTTCGCCGCCTGCAAAGCCTCCTGTACGTTTTTATGTAGGCTATGCAATTCCCCAAGCCTGGCCTGGACTGCGGGTTGATTCCCCAAGTCCTCAGGCATAGATATCGGTAATGTTCTTGCTTCATATCCATAATTGGCTTTAAAGGGAGACACCTTAATCGAGCTATGCCAAGCCCCATTGTATGCCAGTTCGGCCATCCACAGCATCGCTACCCAGGACTCCTGTGAGTGAGACACGTAACACCGTAAATACTGTTTTAATGTTTGGTTGAGGCGTTCAGTTTGCCCATCCGTCTGTGGGTGAAAACTGGTGGATGTAGCGGATTCGATTCGGAGCGCCTTACACCACGTCTTCCAGAAGTTGGCGATGAATTGCGGGCCCCGGTCAGACACGATCACCTTCGGCAATCCGTGAAGTCGACCACATTGGTCAATAACAGCTGAGCCGTCTGTCCAGCCGTAGGGAGGTTGTGACATGGGATGAAATGACCCATTTTGGTTAGGCTATCCACCACAACCAGGATCGCTGTATTACCGCTATCCGTCGGCAGTCCAGTAATATAGTCCAAACTAATGTTCTGCCATGGTTGTGGTGGGGTGGGCAACGGGAGCAATTTCCCTTTCTTTCTCCCTCTGTCGCTTTTGTTCCTCGCGCATACTTCACAGGACATTACCCAGATGCGGATGTCCTTATGCATCTTTTCCCACCAAAAGTGCCTGGCCACTGTCTCCGTTGTCTTTCGGATGCCCGGATGCCCCGCCAGAGGGGAGTCATGGCACCATCGAAAGGCCTTGATTCGGAGCGCCTTGGTCGGGATGAACAGCCGTTGTCCCTGAAAAGGCAGCCCCTGTTTTAAGCACCGTACTGTGGCCGTGCGGCCCCACTCTTGCCATTTCTCCGCGGAGCGAGTAGCTCTTATTTCATCCAGAAACTCTTCTGCTCGGACGACACATATCACTTTAGCTGGGGTGATGATAGCTAGCGGAGCCGGGGTTGCACTCCCTTCTGCTGTGTTTTGTCTTGATAGGGCATCCGCTTTCCGGTTTTCCGTGCCCGGTCTAAAGGTAATGCTGAAGTCGAACTCGGCAAAAAAGAGAGACCATCGCATTTGTCTCGGTGTTAAGTGACGCGCCGTCTTCATATACAAGAGATTCCGATGGTCGGAGTAAACTAGAACTGGATGCTGAGCCCCCCACAAGTAATGTCGCCACTCTTGGAACGCCTTTTTTATGGACAATAGTTCTTTCTCGGCGATCGTATAGTTGCGCTCTGCTTTGTCCAGTTTTTTCGAAAGGTATGCGACTGGATGCAGCCGTCCTGTGACCTTATCTCTTTGGGACAGCACTGCCCCGATGGCTTCTTCGGATGCGTCCGCCTCCACTACGAACTGAAGGTCTGTCTGGGGATGCCGCAAAATTGGTTCTGACGTAAACATAGATTTTAACGCTTCAAATGCCTTTGTGGCTTCGGTCGTCCACTGGAAGGGGACACCTTTCCGTAGGAGTCTGGTAATGGGTACTGCTATTAAGGAATAGTCCTGTATAAATCGGCGGTAATAGTTTGAAAACCCTAAAAAACACTGTACCTCTCGAACATTGTGAGGAAGAGGCCAGTCTCGTATTGCCTGAATCTTTCTTTCTGACATACACAACCCTTCCGGCGTCAGGATTACCCCCAGGAATTCTACCGTGGATACCCCAAACTCGCACTTGCTGAGTTTGCAATACAAGCGATTAGCCCTTAATTTTTCCAAAACCAGCCGAACATGTCTGGTGTGCGCTCCCACCTCTGTGGAGTAGATCAAAATATCATCAATGTAGACCACTACAAAGATGTCCATATACTCTCTGAGGACTTCGTTTAAGGAAAACTGGAAAGCCGCAGGGGCATTACAGAGCCCAAACGGCATCACCAAGTACTCATACAGCCCAAATCTCGTTTTAAACGCCGTTTTCCACTCATCCCCCTGTCTGACGCGCACTAAATGATAGGCTCCCCTAAGATCTAGGCGAGTATACACCACTGCCTCTTTGACTTGATCCAGCAGGACACTGATTAGTGGCAACGGGTATCTGTTTTTGACCGTATTTTTATTTAGCATTCTGTAATCACAACATGCTCTCAAATCCCCATTGGCCTTCGCTATAAAAAAAGCGGAGAGGCCGCAGGGGAGCGGGATGGTCTAATGAATCCCAGAGCAAGATATGTGTCGAGGTACTCTCTTAGATGACGCGTCTCCGGGTCAGACAACGCGTAAACCCTACAAGAAGGTATGATTGCCCCGTTGATCAGATCGATACGACAATCAAAAGGTCGATGCGGGGGCAGCTGTTCCGCCTGTGTTTTATTAAAAACGTCTGCATAACCCTCATCCTCCCTTGGCAATTCTACTTCTTTTTCGGCGGCCGTAGCCAGGCGGAAGGGACCCGCTAGAGCCCTAGCCTGGGAGCAAGGCCTTTGTAGGCATTGTTCGGCACACCCCTTAGACAAAAAGCGTACAGTCTTGTCCCGCCAGTTCACCGTAGGATTGTGGCGTACAAACCATGGCATCCCCAGGATCACTTCGTATTGTGGTGCGGCTATGATGTTAAACTCAATGACTTCCTGGTGCTGTTGATCTCCATCCTGAAGGGTCATTTTCACGTCCCCCGTGTGGAGAGTGATCCTTCCGGATTTTAGTGGTTCACCGTCCACGGCCAACACCTCCTCCGGGGAGTCTCTCGGTACTGCTGTCATGGATAACAACCGTACCAGACCGCTGTCAATGAAGTTCCCTGTTGCGCCTGAATCTAACATTACTAGGACCTGATGTACTTGTTCCCCTACTTCTAAACCTGCCGTTAATACTATGTGGGATTCTGTGGCGGTAGACCTCGTGTTGGCAAGAGACGGTATTCTCCACACCGTATCCTCGCGTAGCACCGGCGAGGCGACTTCCGCGGGATTCGGTTCCCTTACGAGAGTGGATACCGCGGCCTTCTTGCCTCTATAGGGCACCCCCTGGCTTTTAGGCTTGGATGGGCATTCCCGAACGAAGTGCCCCCGTTTCCCGCAATACATACAAAGCCCCAGAGTGCGTCGGCTTTCTCTCTCAGTCTTAGATAAAGGGGGTCTCACTGCCCCTACCTCCATAGGTTCCGGGGTAGATGCACCAGGGTGGGGTTCACTCCTAGTGTACCTAGCAGTATTTCCGCTCCCTTTCTGTCTATCCCCCCCTCGTTCGGACATGTGACCGTCTAGTCTCAAAACCAAACTCATGAGCGCCTCGCAACTGGTGGGTTGGTGGTCTATCTGTGCCACGACGTCCTTTAATTCGTCACAAAGCCCTTGATAAAACAGGGACATGCGCTTTTCTTCCGGCCAAGCCGCTTCTGCAACTAACCGCGTGAAAGCAGTGAGATATGACACCAAGTCACTCTTTCCTTGTCTCAACGTTAGTAGCTCCTTGTCCGTACTGAAGGTGGTTGTTCGTCTATCAAACACCCCCTCAAACGCGGCTCGAAAGGCTTCCCAGTCCGACAGGATCGCGTCATTGTTCCGGACCAACGGAACCGCCCATGAAGCCGCGTCTCCCACCAAGTATGAGATGGCAAAGGCCACTCGGGAGTGGTTAGTCGGAAAGGACGAAGGCTTACACGAAAAATGTAATAACACCTGCGTTAGGAAAATCTGAATCTTTTGCGGGTCTCCCGCGTATCTCTCGGGACTGGCCAAAGGGATAGGCGGTGGAACCGTTACCTGTATCTGTTGCCCCATAGGCGACGTTGCATCAAAAGGGTTACGGGTTAATCTATCCAACCTATCTTTCAATGCAGCTGTTTCCCCCCGTGATGCCACCAGTTCCTGTTGGAGCAAAGCTAACGCCTGAACTACGTCCTCCAAGGAGGCCATCCCGTATAAACACCCCCGGACCGGGAGGAGCACCTATCGTGAGTGCGTTATTCTGTCACGGCTCAGAACTCCTCAGGATCCGGACGATGATATAGGGGTCCACCTCCCGTCCTCCCCGGACTCCAACCAAAGGTTACAGAGCCCAGAGGGGATCAGGCGAGGGAAGGATAGGGGAAGGGGTCAGCAGGGAGTTAGGCTCTGAAATGACAAAACACCATATTCTATCATTAGTACAGTCTACACTCATTTGGTCTCGCTAAGTATTTAAGCTAGAAACGAGCTAGCAGTATACTCTACACCCATGCAGTCTCACTACAGCACTAGGAAACGTGTAAGCAGTATACTCTACACTCATGCATTCTCGCTATAGCACTAGGAACGTGTAAGCAGTACACTCTACACTCATGCGTTCTCACTAAAGCACTGTAGGCAAAAAACGTGTTAACAGTAAACTCTACACTCATTCGGTCTCACTACATCACTTAGGAAACGTGTACTCTGTATATCCTACTCTCCCTCTGACAGGGGATAGGCGCTCTTTCAGCGCAGGAAGTCTCGAGTATTACGGCTCCTCCGAGCCGGTACAACTAATCAGGAAGCGTAATTACCGCCACCGATAATCGGCTGGCGAGTTTACGAGGAAGTCAAATAGCGCTATCACAGCGCTGAATGCTGGTCTGACCGCTGGCTCCTCCGAGCCGGTCAATGCTCTATAGCGAGCCCTGAAACGGGGACGCGCTCTTTTAGCGCGGGATAATCCGGCTTGTCCAAGCCGATGTGTCCGGAAAACAGGGAAAAATGCGGTAAGTCAGGGTCCACCCCTTGTACACCGCAGCGTGCTCAGCCGAACACCGCCACGTCTCACCTGCCTCCTCGGCGTACGCCGCAGTTCCCCAGCCGCTCCCCGCCTGGTCGCCAAGCTCCGAGGGACGGGGGGGTGCGGAATCCTCAGGAAATATCTCCGTCGGTGCTTTTGGAATCCTTCAGCTCGCCGGAACGCCAACTCCGATCGACGAACAGGTTCCTCTGAATCAAAATGACGCACGTCTTCTGACGTGCGTGACGTCCTTATAAGGACGCCCATTTCCTGGGTACAGGGTTACTGGGATTTGTAGTTTTAGATGCTAGGTAGGCGCCTTAGGGCCCGTTTCCTCACAATCTATGCAAACCGGGCCGAAATGACGTTATTCAGGTTGAAACAAACATTATACACACAAGGTAACAAGGTGGGGACAAACCTGGCGCGACAGCTCAGAATTAAGAGAGACAAAGAATATGTCAGTGAAATACAGAACTCCACAGGCTCTTTAGAAACCGCAGAGCATCGAAAAGTTTTGGGGGAATTTTATCAATCCCTATACAAGGCGGAACAAACAGACCCACATTCACAAACAAAATATCTCATTAGATCTTCCTAAATTAATGCCTGAACAAAATGACAGGCTGGCAGAACCCATCATTGAGGAAGAGGTTTGGCTTGCAATAGGCTGCCTAAAACTTTTTAAATCCCAAGGTCCGGATGGGCTGACGGCACGATTTTACATAGCATTTAGCACAGACCTGACTCTGCTCACGACAGCATTATTTAATCAAATTGCCGCAGTAGGAAAGGTCACGCCCTCAATGAGTAAAGCACTTACGAAAGTAATTCCCAAAGCTGGGGAAGACCCACAGCTGTGCAGCTCCCACCTCCCTATAGAACTTTAATTTGGACGCCAAAATATACTCAAGAATAATAGCTGCGTGCCTAGAAGAACGAATGCCCAAGCTAATTCATCCTGACCAATCGGGGATCATAAAGGGGTGGCAGACTCACAATAACGTTAGACGAGTTCTCCACCTCATCGAAAAAACAACTAAAAGAAGAATACCAACAGTTCTGCTCAGTCTAGAAGCAGAAAATGCATTTGACCGGGTCGACTGGGTGTTTCTATTCACAACGCTCGAGCCCTTTGGCTTTAGCTATACATTCATTGCTAGGAGCCGAGCAAATTACGACGCCCCTATCTCAAGAGTTCTCGTGAATGGCGCAAGTGCGAAACCATTCCGATTGGAAAGGGGGACGAGACAGGGTTGTCTGCTCTCGCCCCTTCTTTTCACTCTGAGTATTGAACCCCTAGCAACAGCGATTAGAGCCAATTAGGTGGTCAAAGGGATAACCTTAGGTAGGGAAGAACATAAAATGTCCGTATTCGCCGATGATATCCTACTCCCCCTCACAGACCCACAGGACTCCCTGTAGAGCCTTCAAAATTAATTATGTCTCGTCGAAAAAGTGGCAGATTTCTGTATTAATCTCTCCAAATCTTCTATCTTAAATCTAACCCTCCCATTGGGTGAGATGGAGGTTCTCATTCGTTTCTTGCCCTTTCAATGGGCAAAGAAAAACCTCACATATCTGGTATTAAATTGACACCAATACTTTCCCAATTATTCCAAGCCAACTATACACCCTTGTTACAAGCACTAACTCTAGACTTAAAGAGACGGGCCCCACTCTATCTTTCCTGGTTGGGCAGAATCCACACAATAAAAGTGGTAGTGCTGCCCCGATTCCTCCACCTATTCCAAAGTTTACCTATTGAATTTGAAGCAGGATTTCTGGAGAAACTCAAAACAATCCTCAATAAGTTAATATGGCAAAATAAATGGGCGTGACTTCCTTTTAAGCTTCTTCGGTGACTCAGAACGGAGGGTGGTCTAGGGCTCCTGGACTTTAATCTATACTACAGGGCAGTGCAGCTAAGGGTCATCATAGAGTGGTCACAAAGGGAATCGGACACACACTGGTTACACATGGACAGGGCAATTGCGGGTAGAGTAATTTGGGACTTACAGTGGAAACTCAAAACGGCAGTCCCGCCAATGCATATGTTAGTACTCCGACTAGAACATTCCCAAAGGTTTGGGATAAGGTGCTCGAGAAATCACATTGGACATCATTTCCCTCTCATTTTACCCCGATTCACTATAACTCAGCGTTCCCGCCAGGGCTGTACCCCGGACCCTTTGATGCCTGGAGGGAGGGGAGATGTCTAACCCTATCACATCTATTCCAAAATACGGACATTCTCACCTTTGAACACTGCCAGCGAGACTTTAATTTAACAAAAAAGGACTTTTGTCACTACCAACAACTACGACACTGGGCACTGCAGCCAGAGACGAGAGAAGCTAGCACGAGGGATATAACCCCATTAGAAACCTTTGTGAAGAGGACCCAAGGTACCAAGGGCATTATCTCCACCCTATATTCTCTGCTACTATGCACAGCACCCGGCCAGCCAACGACAAATATGGCCTTTAGGGAATGAACCCAGGATCAAGATATATCAGACCATAAGGATGAAACGCATAACATCTGACCCTGAGGAATGTTAAAGTACCATAGATGAAGCATTGCAACAATATAGACAACGAGGATATCCACAGACAATTTTGGACACAGCATGCAGGAAGGTAGAAAATATGCAACAATCAGATTTATTAAAAAGAACGATGAAACACACTAAGAAAAGAGAATTATTTTTAATGAAATTCTCGACAGATAGTCCAGCAATTAAACGCAGTATTTTAAAAAGATGAGAGCTCATTGAACAAGAAACTGATTTCAAGAACGTCTTCTTTTTAAACCCATATTTGCCCACTCACAGTCTAAGAATTTAAAAGAGCTCATAAAGAAATGGCAGACATCAACAAATAAAACACAAGTAGCAGGGATGCAAAAATGCTACAATTGTAGTCACTGTGGCAATGTAAGTGTCGGTAACAGATTTATGCATCCAAAGTCTGGCCAAAAAATGAAAATACGGCATTCTGCAGAGTGGAACACAGAGATGGTAGTATACGCCATCAAATATCCATGTGTTCTTGTCTATGTGGGCAGGACGTCAAGAAAGGTGAAGATAAGACTCACAGAACACAAAAGTATGATCAGAACAACCAACCTAAAGTCATGTCTAGCAGGACATTGGGTGGAAATGAAGCATACAATACCCGAAATTAGGTTTTAAAGTATTAGAAAAAACCATCACAGGAATACATAGAGACACCATCCAGCTGTTAGCACAAAGGGAAACTTACTGGATAAAACGCTTGAAAACATTGATACCTTTTGGTTTGAACAATAAAGTGGAAATGGTTTGCTTCTTGTAAAAATGATATACATGATTATTATATCTCCATTATGTTCAGGAATGTTGTTAAACAGATAAAAAATTGATGAGCTCATTTTTTTATTGCGTTAGATTTGCTTTAATGCCATACATGTTGATCTACAAAAGTAGGTCAGACATTCAAATACACCTTTTTTGACACTCGAACTGCCAGACGTTAAATCAGTGCCACAGAGATTTTAACAGATATGGACAATAGCATCAAGGGCCTGACGTTGAGTACGATTGCATGCAATTTTATGTTCCACATTTTTTTCATCTTTTCATTGAGGCATAAGACCATGAGGATGGACAAAGAGGGTGTCACACTGGCATTTAGTCGATAAAATTTTCAAGTATATCATGTTTCGCAGAAGAAATAAATAATAGCAATTTGTCCATTTATATTCACTCTCCTATTTTGCGTATTTTTATTATTATCTTCAATTTTTTTAGAGTGGCACATTGCTCGATGCTGTAGAAATTAGATACGGTTTTATGTCACCTGCAGTAAGACGTATGCGGATTTAACAAGTAAAGTCTGTTTTAAGTTTTTAGTCGAAAAACACACTTAGAACATACGTAACGTTTGAACTTAAGGACTGAACAAAAGTTCACTGGACCACGGCGTAACACACAGGGAGAAGACGGATTAACGATAGGCACACGTAGAGGACAAAGAAGTAAGTGACCGAGATTGCAATGGCAGGTTAATGGGCTGAATACATACCTTTTTTTCACAAGCGTCTACAATGCATGCCATATCAACGCGGTCATTACAACGACCGCGTTGTTATTTTGCATACCGTTACAACACAAGTCGGAACAATGACTTGCTGTAGGAGGCGCTGGATGTTGGAATAGTATAATTTACTATTCCAACTCCAGTCTTTGCGGACACTAGGGAAGGTGTTGGACTTTAAATCTAACACCTTCTATCCCCTTAACGAAAGTCGTTTTTCCAACTTGCGTTGTAACGGTATACGAAATACCAATGCCGTCGTTGTAACAACTGCATTGTGTTGGCATGCGTTCTTCCACTTGCGAAGTAAACGCTGTTTACCTCATGGGTTTCATAGCGTATTTTTTGCAGTAACAACAGGTTTTCTGTATTTTGTTAAAATAGATTGACCGCGTGGCATGGGACTCTAGCAGCAGCTTATATAAACTGTGTTGTGAGCACGTCAGATGCAGAAAGTGTTGGGTCTTTTTTTACATCACTTACAGTTGAACAGACAAGGAAGGGAATAGCCACTTGGGCACTTTATAAATTATGACTCAATTTTTATTACAGTTTTTGGCAAAGGCTTATGTATATTGGGCCGAGATGGAGGTTAACCTAGGACCGGGTATGTGTTTCAGAGTCGTCAGTGCATGTCTTTACTTGATGCATGCTTGAGATACTACACTTGTGGCATAGCTTGCCTTATAGACACAGTGAAAATTAGACAGGCAGCATGGCGGGTCGCATGTCAACAGGGTGTTGATTATTACACAATCATTTCTTACACTTCTTACTATGGGCGTCCACACTTTTTGACTCACAGCATGAAAACATGGTTTTAAACCCTGCATTTAAATCACTGGTAGATAACCCTTTGCTGTGATATTAATGTAAAAAAATATTTTTGAGAATTTGAATTGCACCATAGGGGCAAGAGTAGTGCACCTTGACATATGTGACAGTGTCTGTACACATAAGCTCATTAATCACTCTGGAGGGACATACACAAACATAACCATTCCCTTAGTCTCAAAGAGGCACACTACAAAATATTATATGACTGGCACTCATTTCCGACGAAGTTGAATTTTTCAATCCAGACACATCAATCTATGCTGGAAGGGATGCGGACCATTGGACGACTTCCATCATATTTGGTTAGACTGTCCGAACATTCGCCCATTTTGGTCAGAAATCTTAGCCCAAATAAATTCGGTCCTGGGCTACTCCATACCAGACACAGTATCCTTTAAGCTGTTAGGGCTCAGGATAGAATCCTTAAAGTACCAGACAAAGGCAGATAAAAGTATTATGTGGCTATGTTTGGGGGCAGCAAAAATGGCAGTGGCGGCAGCCAGGAAGCAGCCGGAGGCACCGTTCATCACCAAGTGGCACGCCCATCTCTTGCAAGCACTCACTATGGAGCGGTTGAGCGACATCGTTCGGGATGACTTTAAAAACTTTGAATATACCTGGGGGGCCCTAGCCAGTTATCTCTCGAGGGGTCTACCACTGTTTGGCGTGTCTGTCCGGAACAATACCACTACACCTCTTCCAAATCTAACCATGAAACAACTAGGATGTCTCAAACGTACCTCTGGTCTCAAGCTGCCCCCCAAGTGCGCACATATATAGATAACATTAGCCAGCCTCAGATACTCTGATTGAGTACCTTACCCCGTTATTTTCTATTTTCTTTTCACCTATTTATCTTATTGTTGTGAAGGGAGGGAGGCTGGGAGGGTGGGTGGGATTCTGGGCGCTGGGGAGGCGGTTTTTTCATGCCGGTTTAAAGTTACATCTGTAAGGGATTTGCGCCACTTAGTATGAAACTGTATCAGGAAATAGCATACCATGATGTACTGCTGGTTCACAGGACTTGCCTATATGATATATAAGTTATGCAAATTGCAATAGAAAGAACTTTGACCCAAAAAAAAAAAATGCTAGTAGGCCAGGCAAACATTTTTGTCAATTTAATGTACTCTTCCCATGATCTTTGAACTCATGCACTTTCCTGTGATAGTGCTTGTTTTGCAGTTCTTTTAAACTATTTCTGTTATTATTGAAATGATGGTTCTCTTGCAGTTACATTTAAACCAGTTCTGTTACCATTGTACTGATTGCGTTTATGTCACTGATGCCGAATAAAGTTGAAATGAAAAATGAAAAATACAACAGCAATGACCTTCACTCAGAATTCTAAGAAAACAATACAATTAACAAGATTGGGCAACTCTTGGTGCCTGGAAGGAGAAACAGATTACAAATAGAGTCTGTATGTGAGGCCTCAACGACTCTAGCTAAGCTAATGTGATCACAATCTAACTATAGTTAACTGTTCATGTAAAATTCACACGTTATGATCAATCTAAATATAACATTATACATGAATATATGTAGTAGATGAGTATGCGTTTTGTACATTAGTATGTCATTAAATGCAAACAAACAAATGTGAAACTGCATCATCACCACAAACGTGATTGCTTACCATCGTCGTTTTCCTTCTCAAAGTATCTTACACATGAGGGGTGAGTTTCCATCTAAGACACATTCTTCTTTATTTTATAACTTAAAATAAGTCTATTTCCGCCTCTTCAACTAGTGGAGGCAGTCCTTCCTCCCTTTCCATTTTCTGTGTTGGCTTTCTCCTCTTCTCCTCTTCTCCCGTAACACGCCACAATTCTGAAAGCCCCATTTGTTTTTCCTGCTTCAAACCAAAGACAAGGACATGTGCTGTTATGTTTACATTATATTTTACTTACCTATTGGACCATGGAGCTTATGTGTTTGCTTATTTTCCTAGTACTGTTTGTTGTGGGTTGGTAATGCAGGTCTAAGCAATGGGGTTGCTCCGATTTATCAGGCGTTTTACTTGTCCTTTGCATCAGGCATTCCTCAAGCTTGCTGACAGTAGATTTATCTTGCTTAGGGGCTGATTTCGATTCCGGTCGGAAGGGCTCCGAACGATGGTTGAAGCCCTTCCGCCCAACACGGAACGTGTCGGCCTGATTCCTCTCCGACCGAGCCATTCTGATGGGCTCAGTCGGAAAGGAATCCGACACGGATTTCCAGATTGCGGACGACAGGCTCGGAGAGCCCGTCCGTCATTTGGAAATCCCTCAGTTCACCCCCTGCTGCCTCTTTGCGACAGAGGGAGTATGATGGCAGTTTTTCACTGCCTTTTTGTGCCGGTGTTTCCGGCACCAAAAGGCAGTCGGAAACTGTCTTTGGGGGCCCCAGTAGGGCCCCCATGGGTGCGAGGCTGCCGAATGGCAGCCTGGGGGCACCTTTGGTGCCCCTCTGTGGATCCCTGCACCTGGTGGCAGGCACCTTGGGGTGCCGGTCACAGGGTACAGGGATGAACTGCACCCCTGTTTTTCACAATACAAGCATGCATTCCGCTCGGAATGCATGCTTGCATTGTGAAGTATACGAGTGCGACCGAACCCTGTTCGGTCGCATCGTACTGGCAGGGCCGTAACCTACGAAAGCAGGTCTGTCGGTTACGGCTCCTGACCGATGTCGGATGGACCTGAGTCCGTCCGACATCAGAATCGGCCCCTATGTGTAACTTAATCAGGATATATGTAGTATTTGTTTCTCACAATTCTACAAACTGCATGATGTAGGAGGTAAAGGATCAGCTTAGCTCATTTTACCATCTCTGCGAAAATTTGGTTTGAACAGATCCACAATACTCAAGATTAATGTTTTGTATAGGTATTTTAAGTCTGATTTGTTGGTTTGTTAGCTTTGCAACTAGTAAAAAATATTGTGCTAAATCAGTACTTTATGATTAAGCACATATTACGTCACACATCACATAGTCAATCAAATCAAGATTTGTTATTGGACCCATTTAACATCGGTAAGGGTGAAAAACTATAAGGCCTAGACCTATCAACACTTCGCGAGGGTGCAAAGTCATTACAAGTTATGCAAACTCATGAAAAGTGTTGATTTGTGATTCACATTCCAGGACAGAAGGTTGTCTAAATATTAGGTCAAAGAAATGTTGTGTAAAGACTTAAAATCCTTGGTTTACTGCGATGATTGCTCATCATAAAGAAGCATTGCAGTGGCGAAGGAGCTTAAGCCCAAAGCAGGCAATATCAGTCACTGTACAAGGATACAAAGCCCTCTATTATATTGAACATGGTAGTTCAAAGCAATTAACTTGTACACAAGCCTGACACAGATTACGCTGAAGACAGATTATTAGCCACTAATGGCTCAATTGATATTGATGTCAAGGAACTGTAGACTTCTTAGCTTTTCAAAGCATGGCACCAAAGCTTTGGGCTTCTGGAAACTATAAAAGATGTGTTCCTTGGAGACGATTATGTTTGAACTAGCAATCTTGACATGATTTCAGTGAGAGACATCCTTTACAACGCAGGCATTACAACGCAATGCCTTTACAACACAACCATTACAACGCAGGTACACTTACATCGCATGATTTTACAATGCATGCCAACACAACGCATATACAAGTACAACACATGCTTTTACAACGCATTGGTAAGTATTGTATGGTAAGCGTTTGTTAAACTTTTTGATAATGTATGTTAAATAATTTCAGAAATATTGATTTATAAAAGAAAATAATTTCATATAGTTTATTATTTTTAGGTATTAATATTGTCATTAAAGAGTTAATATTTATGCTAATCATAATACATATTTTATGGAATAGTTATAAATTTTGAGCACATTTATACTCAGGTATGAATATTAATACTACTGTTTAAATTATTATGGAAACATTTATAGATGATATTATTTAGATTTTAAGATATATAAAAAAGAATACTCGGGTATTAATTTTGTTATTAAATACTTAATAATGATCACAATAATTATTTAATTTATTTTAAGGTTTAGGTTAAATGTTATATCAATTAATACTCAGGTATTAATAATATTTACGAGGATTTATTTGTTATGTAAAAAGTTATAGATAATATTCTTATAAAGTAATAAAATATATTTAAATATTTTATACATAAAAATGTTTTAATAAACAAATAGGGAATTTGATGTTTAAATATTAGTATTTTTAAGAGTAAATGGTGAACAATAATACATAGATTTAAATATAAAGTATATGTAAATTATTATTAATTAATGTTAAAAAATTCATATATAGATTTAAATGTGTAAAATAACAAATAATTATTCAGCATTTTATAATTTTAATAAACATAAATAAATATATATAAACAAATGCAAAATATGTTATGTATTTAAAATTAATTTTTATTGATAATTTTAAATATTTCGAATAATTATAATAAATTCAGAAAAATACATAAAAATATACATAAACATATTTTATAATAAAACAAATTGACATTTTATAATACATTTTTTAATAAGTTTCTCACGCTTTTCCATTATATTCAATGAGAGAAAATTTCCTTTTTTCATTTTTGTTTTATAAAGTGGTTAATGGTATATATATATTAAACACTTAATTAAACAAAAGTGTTTGGAAAGGTGTACTTTTTTGGTTTAGCGACATGTTTACTAAATACAATATTTTTATCTTCTTCGCGGTTAGGTGTATTTAAACTTTGTTTAAAAGTAATATTCTTTGGATGTGTTCAATATTATTTTTCTACAGGATTTTTGGCCTAGATGGATTGAAATATTTGGAATTTGTAACGTTTTTTCCATCTAAAATAATTATAATTTTCGGGATTCTTGGGTTTCTTCATTTTAGATTTCAAAATATTTTTAAATGGTATTGTATTTTGATCAGAATTGGATTGCAACGTTGGAACTTGTTGCATTTTTTCACAAATCATTTTAATTTTCGGAATTTTTTTATCGGGTGTGTTTTTTGACATATGCCCTGTTTTTAGTGTGCATATTAATTATCTTTTTCATCAGTTGCTGGATTTTTCAAATGGATTCTCTGTTATTTACTATGGATTTAACCAAAAAAGGACTCTTGGTGAAGTAATGGATAGAATGTAAGCCCAAGTGTCGAAGAAAGAAAACCTCTGACGGTATGAAGACCCAACTTTTATTATTAATTTAAAAAATGTTTGGAAATGACCAATTGAATTAGTAGGAGTTGTTTTAGGGCAAAACAGACAAGAAAAAAAATTGTGTTGTAAAAGTGTAGGATGTGTGCAAGATTATCAAGGTAGTCTGAAGCCACTGTAAACGAAAATTGTTGAATTACACCCAATAGTCTTTCTGACATTTCCTAAGTTTTGTTGGAAATAACTGGGTTCAGACTACCTGTTAATGATTGCGCCATTCTCATTTCTTGGACATTTTGCTCCTTCTTCAAAATTTCTAAGAAATGATAGAAATTAGGATGAGGTTTGCCAATTGATTTGTTGAAGGAGTTGTGCCATCCCTCTATGGCATTGTTTGTTTTTGCTCCTCCCTCTAAGCAGGTCGAGTAACAGTTCCACCAGTCCACATGGAAACGTGGTGTCCTTCTGTGACCCGACCTGCTTAGATGGCCAATCCATGTGTCTTCAAAATAATTTAGTATAGGTGCCAACTTATCTTCATTTGCTGTAAAAAAATTCTGATTCAGTGATCGAAGTGTAGTACTCGTCTACACTGTAAGGAGGAACAAAGAAAAGGGCA
Organism: Triturus cristatus; assembly: GCF_964204655.1. Taxonomy (NCBI): domain Eukaryota; kingdom Metazoa; phylum Chordata; class Amphibia; order Caudata; family Salamandridae; genus Triturus; species Triturus cristatus. The sequence goes on along the minus strand of NC_140592.1, from coordinate 598,795,672 downwards.
GTTAGTATTTTTAGTTCAAACTGTAGTTTACTGTCTGATATGTAATCCTCAATTAAGGATGTTTTTTGAAGTTTTCGCCAATATGGCTGAGAAAAGTGAAAGAAACATCCTTGAATTTGGGTCTCTGGATATGTTTTTGTTATTGTATTAATCATAGTTAATTCAAAGTCAATAATTACTTTTCTCGGACTTTTGTTGGATGTTTTAGATTTTATCACTGATAACAATTCAGTGTATTTTGAGGATTGTTTATCAGGGAGTAAACTGTATACTAAGGCAACCACTGTATTGTTAATGTATGCGTGAGTGGTATATATTTGGGTGAATTGATGGGGCGTGCTTTTAAACGTTCCATCCATCATCCAAAGATCATTGTTTTCTAACCTTACTAGATTATAGGGTGTACTAAAGATTAGGATTCCCTTTTGAGTGTTTTGGTTGTCATGCAATAGGAAAGGTTCATGAAAAACAGTAACAGAGAGTTCAGGTGGGATTATTATGTCAGAGTATGTTTGGGGTGTTACTCTTTGTGGGTTACTTGTCTGTTTTTGACGGTGAATTATTATTCTCAAATTGGGTATTGTGGGCATACTACTTGCAACATGTGGGGGAATGTGTTGTGATACCTCCCTTAAAACTGCACCCCAGGTTTCATTGGAGGTGGTTGCAATATCTTTGATTTCATTTATCCTTTCTCGAACTTCAATCTCCATTGCAGAGGCAGAGTGATTATGGTCTGTGGTTCTTAAAACAGTGTCACCAAAAGTAACCGCTCCGCCTGTGCAATGGGTTGAGTAATATTGCAAACACCTCCAATGACACCTGGGTTCAGATAGTCTCTCCTTACAATAAACATACCCACTATGGTTCAGCAGTCTGTTCCCTCTTTTTGATTTTTTTTCTGAAAGAGAAGAAATTAAAAAAATTTTTTATTTATTTAAAATGTAGTGATATATACCTGTTTAGAGGGGAAATGACAGTACGTTTTCTATAATTATTTTCACAGTTTACAATGTATGCATTTTCAAAATCTGTTTAATGCTTTTATTTTGACGTATCTCTATCTTTGTTGTTTTTAAACATAAAAAAATGCTTTATTGGGAGAGAAAAAAGTTTAATTAGTTGTATAGGAAAATATTTCAGTTTTTCTTACCTATTAATTAGATGTTTTCAATGTTCTTTTGGTTTGGAAAATTGATTGTTGTTTTCTGTGTTTCTGAAAATAAAAATATGTTTTGTGTTTTATTAGATATATAGTTTAATGATGAAGTTTACTAGGGAGAGAAACTATGGGGTCGATTACGATTTGTCTGCCCGCCATCGCATTGGCAAAAGGGACCGCTCGCAATAGGTGCGGCGGTCCCACAATACCAATTACGATGCGCCCGCCACACTGGCGGGCGCATCCCATATTTTTACATTGCGGCGGGCGGTGCTGCAAGCAGCACCTGCCACAATGTAAAAATACATGTTGTGCATTTGAATGTACAACGTGACAGGCACTGCCTGCCACCTTGTACATGAAAAATGCAGGGGGGTACCATAGGTACTCCCCACGTTCAGCCCCCCACCCCCCTGGGGGCTGCAACGGGCCCCCGAAGGCATTAATCACCTGTCTTTTTGCGGCAGGATCTCTGCTGAAACAGACAGGCATCGTAATGCCCACGGCAGTGCCTGTACGGCACTGCTGCCATTGCCCCATTGTACCGTGTCCTGCAAGGCGGGTGGAAAAGGACCGCCTTGCGGGACAACGGCGGACGGTCTTTCCGTCTGCCATGGTACAATTCCCACTGCCATCCTAATTTGGCAGTGGGAATATTCAGGTTGATGGCGGGCGGATCGCCACCGCCGGGCCGGCGGTCCTCAACGCCGGGCCGGCGATGGCGATCCGCCCGCCATCGTAATCATCCCATATGTTATTTATTTTTGTTGCCTTTTCTTTTAAGAATCTTACTTTTATAATATTGTATAGGTGGTTTCTTTCTTTGATTTATGATTTTGAGTTGTTTTGTGGTCTGAAAAAGTTTAAAGAAAATTATTGTTAGTATATTAAAAATATCTTACATAATTTCTGTGAAATATAATAGTATATTTTAATTCTATACAATTTTTTCTTTTTTATTTGAAGAGATACATTTGTGTTTGTTTGTCAACATTTCTTATTCAAGTATAAACAATCTATTTAGTAGTTATATGTCTTTTTCTGTGGGAGAAATTTTTAATTTTCTTTATAATAATTTAAGTACAATTTAGAATGAAATAATTTATTGATATGGAATTTTACCTTGTAATGATTTTCTTTTTTCTGATTGTTTGAAGGTTTGAAAGCTGAAAAAAAAGGATTTGAACATTATTTATAATTTGTGTTGATTATGTTTTTTATTTTGTTTCTTTTGTGTTTGTATGTTGTTATATTTAAGGGAATTACCTTGGTATATGCTTTTGATGATGTTAAGTGGATGTATATATATCGTTGTCCTAATGTTGTGTCTGTGTTTGATGTTGGATTTTGTAGTAATCTGTTGATATAAAAAGAAAAGAAAATGAGATATCTTTAGTATGTGATGACATTTATCAGGTAGTTATTAATAAAATAGCATGTTTTACAAAGATTAGTTTATGTTTTAGAAAGTTTAGGAATTTACCTTTTATAAATATACAGCATTTTTATAGTTTTACACATTATTTAAATTAGGAATATTAGCTTTATATTATCTCTATTTATAACTATTTTAGAGGTATGCACTCTTTTGTTTAGAATAGTAATGTTAACATATAACTGTTCTGCACGTTTTTTGAAAGAAGCACATTTTGGAGTTGGAATAGTTTTTTAAACCACATCACTATCAAGCATTTTCTGTGAAGTAAGCACCCTTTGGAGTAGGAATAGTAATTTTACCTGACTACTATCCTGCACCTTTTCTGAATCAAGTACCCTTTGGAGTTTATTTAACCTAAACACTATCCAGCATTTTCTCTGAGGCAAGATCCTTTTGAGTAGGAATAGTAATCTTAACCTAAACACTATCCAGCATTTTCTCTGAGGCAAGCACATTTTGGAGTTGGAATAGTTATTTTAACCTAAACACTATCCAGCATTTTGTCTCAAGCAAGCATCCTTTGGAGTAGGAATAGTAATTTTAACATAATCAAGTAATCTGCATATAATGCAATTTTACTATGTGAAGAGAGCTGGTGTATGGGGATAATTTGATCATCGGCTCTCAGCATGTGTGCCAGGGGTTCAATGTATACATTGAAAAGGAGTGGAGACAGGGGGCAACCCTGCCTTGTCCCTCTGTGGATATCAAAGCTCCTTGTCAGGGAGGCATTTATAAGAATTTTGGCCGTGTGGTGCTCGTATAGTTTTAACATTGTCCTTATGAAGTCCAAGCTAAAACTCATAGTATCTAAAACTGCCCATAGAACCCCCAGCTAACGCGATCAAATGCCTTGGCGGCGTCTATAGTGATTACCGCCAACGGAATCGATCGAGCAACTGCTAAGTCCATTGTTCCGCTTAGAGACAATGTAAGATCCTGTATTTGTCTCTTTGGAACAAAGCCTTTCTGATCTGTGTGGATCAGTTGGGGGGCGACCTCAGCCAATCGCCCTGCCAGAATACCCGTGTAGATTTTACGGTCTACATTCAGTAATGAGATCGGGCGATATGAATCAGCCCTCCTCGGGTCCTTGGCCGATTTTAAAATCAAAGTAATTATAGCCTCTCTCCCAGACATTGGAATCCGCCCTTCCTCCCTATAGACTGAATTAAAAAACGCTTTAATTTCCGGGACTATCTCTTCGGCTATCAATTTGTAGACCTCAATTGGTACAGAGTCAGGACACGCAGCTTTCCCATTTTTCATGCTTTTAGGCTGCTCTCTGATTCCCCTCTCTGTAATGGGGGTGTCCAGTTTGTTCCTGCCCTGAATTGTTAAAACTGGGAGGCCTACGTTATTTAGCTAGCATTTCAATAACTCTTTATCTGGTCGCTTTGAGTCAGTATATAACTCAGAAAAAAGGGAGACCAGGTTCTCCTGTATTTTTTCTTCATTGTTTGTAGTAATTTTACAATTTACATTTAGTAACTCCCTCCGGGTTGATTACCAACTCCGCGATGTGGTTTCTCGCCCTCTCAGCCTTTGACTTCTAAGCTAAAAGTGCTCTGGCTTTTTCTCCATACTCAAAATGTTGCATACGCCCAGTAACCCACCTTTCCCTACATTTTAGGTCTAGTTTGATCTTATAATTTAATATAGCTTCCTCAAGGTTTTTCAAAATGTCCTCTCTATGCTGTATATTGTGTGCTCTCTGTTGTGCTCTTCTTTCTAGTGTCCCAATCTCTTCTTCCAATTTTTCTAACTCAGCCCTTTACACCTTATTCTTAAAAGAGACCTGACTTTGTAGAACCCCCCTCAGGTAAGCTTTAAAAGTGTCCCAGGTAACTCCCATTGGAGCTGATTGAGCATTAATCTGAAAGAACTCTATGGTAATTTCTTTCAAGTGAGCAGCCACATCTAAGTCTGATAATATGGATCTTTTTAATGTTCATCTCGGATTATTTCGCCTTTTTACATCCTTTAATAGGATGCTATCCATGGCGTGATCAGAGATATGTCCTGAAAGTATACATACTTCTTTCAAACTCCCTACCAACTCTCTATCTACTAACAAATAATCCAATTGTGAAAAGTGATGGTGTTTTTTACTATGGAAGGTGTAGGCTCTTGTACCTTGCTTTAGATACCTCCAGGAGTCAACCAAACCCTGTTCAAATAACATATGCTTAAGAGCTTGTCTTGTTTTTGTCCCTTGGTTTTGGGCGCCCCTCCTACTAGTAGACCTGTCTACTTCTGGGTCCAAAATGAGGTGGAGAAGCAACTAACTAGGTGGAAGAGATTACCTATGTCTATTTATGGGAGAGTAAATTTGATAAAAATGTCAGTTCTCCCGAAGCTATCATATCTCTTTAATGGCATACCACTCAGTTTTTCTAAAGACGAAATAAACAAAATCCAGGGGAAAATATCGAGTTTCATTTGGACATCTCAGGGGTGCGCCTCTCATGGAAAAAATTAAGGAGCAGTCTTAAAAAGGGCGGGTCAGCATTGCCAGACCTTAAACTTTACTGCATGGCCTTCCAATTCAAAAACATCTGTATGTTGGCAGGGGAGCCCATTAGCACCACATGGGCGTTAATACTAAGAGAAATGGCTAAAGAACTGAGTCCAAAAGCATTTCTATACAAATTTGGAGCCCAAAGTTTTTTTTCAAAAGTAAGGCTAAGGGTCCTAAAATCTGCATTGAAATTGTGGCTTACACTGAGACAATTATTAAAGATCGGTTACTTTTCTCATTTTTCTCCAATTTGGGAATCCCCTGGTACGCTGGAGTGCATGAAAGAAGCTTTGAGTTTGCCATTAAAACAGGAGGGGATAACAAACTGGAGGAACCTGTTAACAACAGAAGGAATGATTTCTTGGGAGGTATTAAATAACAGGGCAGGTAATAAGCTATCCAGGTTTAAGTATTTGCAGCTCACTTCATGGTCTTCCACTGCTGCAGAGGAGGTGGGGGGCAGGTGGAAATTTGAAGCTTCACTACAGGATACAAACCCACACACTAAAGAGGTGGCAAAATAGTATGGACAGTTTTTGGAGGCGGTAGAAGACAAACTGAAGGCCCCCTCTGATATCTGGACGAGTACACTACAGGAAGGCAGTATACAGTCTTTGTGGATGGACTCTTTGAAAATCCTATATGCTTCAGTATCTCCTGCTAACTTTAAATGTCATAATTTTTTTGTCATCCACAGGTTATATTGGACCCCACAAAGATTAGCCAAGTTCGTGCTGCAACCGGTTCCCAGCTGTAAGAGGTGCAATCTGTTAAGGGCCAATGATGTCCATGTTTTCTTTACTTGTCCAGGTATTTAACCCCTTCCCTGCTCATGACGGAACCGTTCCGTCATGAGCCACGGTTGCCGTGTGCTCATGACGGAACGGTTCCGTCATGGCAATCCTGTCGGCGGCCGCTCCGCCTGCGCGGCGCTGTTTCCCCGCCTGTGCGGGGCGACAACGCAAATGGGCGGAGTCATGACGGAACCGTTCCGTCATGAGCACAGCTCAACTGTGGCTCATGACGGAGCGGCTCCGTCATGAGCACAGGCCCGCCGCGCTGCCCCCCCGCACCCCCCCGCGCCGCGGCGGAATTCCCGCCGCGGCGAAGGGGTTAAGAATTTTGGAAGAATGTTGACACCATTATAAGGCCAATTATAGCAGAGAACATTGTTTTGACTGAAACACTGGTGCTTCTTGGGGTATGTAGTGCCTCTCGTCAGGCTCTGAGCAGAAAGCAAAGGCGCCTAGTATTCTATTTGTTGCTTTTGGCAAGAAGAGAGATATGTAAAAGGTGGTTAGATTCCTTGCCTCACCACCCTGCAGCTTGGTTAAGTGCAGTAAATTAGGCACGAAAATCAGATATTAAATGTAAACCACATAGGTCAGAAGAGTTTTGGGCGGACTATTTGAAGTGTTTAGGATAGGGTTTCAACAGAAAGCTTTTGGTTGGTCACAAATATGGATACTTGGTCCAATGATTACATCATGCCATGGATTAGTGGTGGCGGATCCCGCTCGCTCCTTATAAGACCAGTGCCGTGGAGGCCACGAGTCTGAATCTGCATGGACCACAGATGGATTGAGGGTGTTTCCATACAGCCCAGTAGCCATGGTAAAATGAGGACAAACAAAAAAAATGAATTAAACACCTTTTGGAGTTGGAATAGTTATTTTAACCTAAACACTATCCAACATTTTCTGTGAGGCAAGCACCCGTTGGAGTAGGAATAGTAATTTTAACATACTACTATCCTGCACCTTTTTTAAAGTAAGCACCTTTTGCCGCTGGAATAGTTATTTAAACCTAAAGACTATCCAGCATTTTGTCTGAGGTACGCACCCTTTGGAGCAGGAATTGTAATTTTAACATACTACTATCCTGCACCTTTTTTGAATCAAGCACCTTTTGGAGTTGGAATAGTTATTTAAACCTAAACACTATCCAGCATTTTCTGTGAGACAAGCATCCTTTGGGGTAGGAATAGCAATATTAACATACTCCTATCTTGCATTTTTTCTGAATCAAGCACCTTTTGGACTTGGAATAGTTATTTTAACCTAAACACTATCCAGCATTTTCTCTGAGGCAAGATCCTTTTGGAGTTGGAATAGTAATTGTAACCTAAACACTATCTAGCATTTTCTCTGAGGCAAGCACGTTTTGGAGTTGGAATAGTTATTTTAACCTAAACACTTTCCAGCATTTTCTCTGAGGCAAGCATCCTTTGGAGTATGAATAGTAATTTTAACATACTAGTATCCTGCACCTTTTCTGAATTAACCACCTTTTGAAGTTGGAATAGTTATTTTAATCGAAACACTTTCCATCATTTTCTGTGAGGCAAGCACCCTTTGGAGTAGGAATAGTAATTTTACCAATCTACTATTGTGCACCTTTTTTAAAGTAAGCACCTTTTGGAGTTGGAATAGTTATATAAACCTAAAGACTATCCAGCATTTTGTCTGAGGTAAGCACCCTTTGGAGTAGGAATAGTAATTTTAACATAGTCCTATACTGCACCTTTTCTGAATCAAGCACCTTTTGGAGTTGGAATAGTTTTTTTAACCTAAACACTATACAGCATTTTCTCTGAGGTAAGCAACCTTTGGAGTGGGAATAGCAAGTTTAACACACAACTATCCTGCACCTTTTCTGAAGCAAACACATTTTGGAGTAGGAATAATTATTTAAACCTAAACACTATCCAGGATTTTCTCTGAGGTAAGCACTCTTTGGAGTAGGAATAGTAATTTTAACATACTACTATCCTGCACCTTTTCTGAATTAAACACCTTTCGGAGTTGAAATAGTTATGTTAACCCAAACACTATCCAGCATTTTCTCTGAGGCAAGCACCCTTTGGAGTAGGGATAGTAATTTTAACATACTACTTTTCTGCACCTTTTCCGAAGCAAGCACATTTTGGAGTTGGAATAATTATTTTAACCTACACACTATCCAGCATTTTCTGTGAGGTAAGCACTCTATGGAGTAGGAATAGTAATTTTAACATACTAATATAATGTACTTTTTCTGAAGCAAGTCACTTTTGGAGTTGGAATAGTAATTTAAACCTCATCACTATCTAGCATTTTCTCTGAGTGAAGCAATGTTTGGAGTAGAAATAGAAATTTTGATATAGTACTAGTTTGTTTAATGAAGGTAGCATCATTCGGAGTTGGAATACTAATTTAAAGCTCAGCACCATTCACCATTTTCTCTGAGGTAGGCTCCTTTTGGAATCTGAAGAGTAATTATAAAATATCACTATATTGCATTTTTGCTGAAAACAACTGCTTTTGGAGTTAGAATAGTAATTTAAATGCTAATAATAGCCTGCATTTTCTCTGAGGCAAGCAGTCTATCTATTAGTAATAATTTTTTAACCATACCACTATTCTGCACTTTTTGTAAACGAAGCAAGTTTTGGACTTGGAATGGTAATTTAAACAAAACGATTATCCAGTATTTTATATGATGAAAACACTTTTAGGTGTAAGAATAGTAATTTTAATATTCCACTATCCTGCACCTTACTTATAGAAATCATGTTTTTGCATTGATATAGTCATTTAAAGTTGTACTTTATAACATTTTTTAGACTGAAACACTATTTTAACTTGGAATATATTCTGTAAAGTGAAAAATAATTAATATTTTCATTGGTGAGGTATCGTTTGTTTTAGAAATATTTAGTATAAACCACTATTATATATTTCTTTAGAAACGAGAAAAAAATATGTTGTCACTTACTTTATATATATTGTCCCAAATAGAGTATTTAGCAAACTTTGTTGGAGTTTGTAAAGTTTTGTAACAAACTGAAAAAAAAAGATGATATGTTTGATTTTAATATATTTGCACTTCTAGAAATTATTAAGTAGTTATACATTTCTATAGTGTGCACTTCGAGTTTTGGATGGCTTTCTTCGACGATTATATTTGGAGTGTGTAATCCCGCTTGCAGTCTCTGGTAATCAGGTAACTACAGTTTTTAAAATGGTGGACGGCTCCTTTTATACGTTTTGTTGTGTTGAACGTTATTTGAAAGCAAAATATGTATTGCGTATGATTTTTCTTTGTGTTTTTAATGGTGTGTAAGAATGTAAATAATGATTTTGTTATGTTATGTTTCGTAACTTTTTGTTTTGGTATGTTTTAACATCCATTTTAGCTGTTTCCAGGTCAAAGTAATTTCAATGAAAGAGTTGTAGGACTTTTGTTTGACGGCATTTGAAAATGGTATTTTGCTTTTTTACGTTTATATAAGTTGTGTTTTAATGTGTTTTTCGCATGGGAAGGTTTGCTATTTTTTAATGGTAGTTTACATTGTGAAATAAATTACATTGATTTTAGTGTATTTGTTTTATTATTAAATCAGATTTTTTTTTATTGCTGGATAAATGTGTATGATGGTAAAATATTTTAATATATTATTTTGTATTAATTTGGTTTTATATTTATTTAATATGTGTTTTATATATTTGGGTAATATTTAGTATAATTATATTTGAAAAAAAAAGTATATTTAGGGGGAAAAGACTCTAGTATTAGTTTTGTTATTCGAGTATTCTCTTATATTTGGGGACTTTTTCATAAATATTGTGTTAAAAAATAGTGTTTATTGAAGCAATATTAAAACAATACTAACAAAAACAATTAATCAATATTAAACATGAGTATTAATTTTAGTACGTGAGTATTAATTTTACTGGATATTAATTTTAAATAACTACATTTTAATACACTTCCCCACCCAAAACCCCTATTTTCCCTGCATCCCGCTACAGGGATGCATTATACAAATAAAAAAGAAAATGCGTTGTTAAAGTGTGTGTTGTGGTAGTATGCGTTGTAATGGATTATACAATGTATCATACTATATTTGCGTTGTAATTGTATGCGTAGTAAAATCTTGCGATGTAATGTCAGTTGCATTGTAAAAGCATGCGTTGTATTTGTTTGCATTGTAACATCATATATTCGATTTCAGTCAGAGGGGTTTAGCATCACAGATGTCAGACGTTTCTGAGAGATTCTAGGTACCAGGGTTCCAGTAGGCATACCAGGCCCAAATAGGCACAAGCACCACAATAAAAGCGACCTCATTAGAGAATTAGATAGCGAAAAAAGTGTCCGATGTCTGCAAATTGGGTTAGTTTTGAACTTGGGAAGACAGGCCTATAAGTGTTTTGAAGGTTTGGTGGACTTCAATATAAAAATTAAGGTGCAATCTTAGGGTGCATTCACTTCGATTCAACCTCTTGCAAGAAAAATCTGGGGGTCATTCTCATCGGATGCAGTCGGACCACCATCTGCTGCTGTGGTCCATCCGATGCATTACAATGCATGCGGTCGGAGGCAACAGGCGGAGGGACAGTAATCCCTACAATAGGGGTGGTGCTGTCTCAGGCACCACCGTAGGGATTACAATGCCCCTTTCCGCCTGCCCTTTTATGGCAATTCGCCTGCCTTGAAAAGGCAGGTGGAAAGTGGCTTTGGGGGCTCCTAGCTGGGGCTCCTTCCCCCTGGCTCTCCACTATGGGGTCTGAGGGGCACTAAGGTGCCCCCCTAAACATCCCTGCACCATGTGGCAGGCACCACACGGTGCCTGCCACACGGTGCAGGGATGTTTTTAAAGTGTATTTTTTCTATTACGGCTTGTGCTGCAGCCCGCAGCACAAGCCACAACAGAAAATATACACTTTGTGACCGCTGTGTAGGTGGTCTCATTGTAATAGGGGCAGGGGGACCGCCGAATCCTTGTCGGGTGGTCCCTCTTTCACTCTGGTGCTGGTCGGGCGAGAGTTCAACGGGCATCATAATGATGCCCTATGTTTGTAATATCTGCCAGTTCTTCTGCAATGTAAACAAGAGTGTTCTCTCTAAACCTTCTTTAACGCGTCTAACAACTCAATTGCACTTAATTGAACTCACGGTCTATGCTTTAACATAAGCATGAGCTTTTTGAGTATGTTGAAAGCCTTAGCACTGATATCTCTTTTCTCTCAGAAACCTGGGCTAATATGCTTTCTGGCCCAGACCTAGTTATAGCATTACCAGCTGGCTATTTAATAGACAGGTTGGATCAAGAAGGGAAACATGCTGGCAGACTATCACTAATATATAAGGACTCCTAGAGGTCTCCTGCCACCCTGCATTGATCACTGAGTGTGAAGCCCTATTTGTTACTGTTCAGTAAATGATAACACTACATTCTATGGACTTTTGTCCTATAGACCTCCAGGGCCTAGAACTACTTTCATATAATCCCTTTGTGACTTCTTGGAATCAAGCATGCAATTTAGTAATTTTACAGTGTTAGGGGATTTGAATTTTTCACTTAGAAGACATAGCCAATAATGATACAAAAACTATTGTTGATAACCTTTTGGGCTTTGAACTCAAACGAGTGGTGAAAGTACTGATACATTGTGTGGGACATAAACAGGATGTCATTTTCACAAATCTCCCTGATTTACATCTAGTAGAGGTTCTTCCACGTACCTATTCTGACCATATGGTGGTGAAGTTTGGTATTAATTTCAATACGGTAAGGGGCTTATCAAACTAAAACAACACAAGAAAGATTGCCAGGCCCTGGAGTAAAGTCAATCAAAGAAATCTTGGTGAGGAAACTGGATGCCTCTCAACCCGCCAATAATAATGATCCTAACATGGCAGCCTCCAGTTATTCAGATTGGATTCAGGAAGCAGCAAATAAATTGGCACCACTTAAGAAGGTCATCAACTACCGAATGCGCCCTTTGGCTCCTTGGTACTCTCTCAGGTTTAGGGAATTAAAAAAGAAATGTCATCATCAGGAAAGGATCAGGAAGAGTAACTATGCCCAAGATAAAAAAGAAAAATACAAGCTACTCCTTCAAGAATATAAAAACCTTATAATCTCAGTGAAAATTTGCTATTTTTCTGAAAAGATAACGTTTACCACAAACTCTTCCTGGGTACTGTTTCAAACAGTATGGAGATTAGCTACTCCCCCGGCAGTTTCCAAAATACCTTTTACTCAACAACTTTGTGATGATTTAGCATCTTTCTTCAGAAACAAAGTTGAGGCAGTTTAGACAACTTTAATCCTAGCAAAGCTATCAATCCATCACCTTTAATGATTACTTCAACAGATCCTAAATCCCAGCTCCTTGAGAGTTTCCTAGTATCCTGTTGGAATGTATAATCGAATTGATGAATGGAACCAGTCTTGTTGTCCCTTCAAAGTGCTCCAAGAGATAGCTGAATACATTGCATACCCATTGGCATTGCTCTTCAATAATAATTCTTTTTAAGACTGGCTGTATTCCCCTCGAATGGAAAAAAAATCACCACTCTGCCATTACTCAAAAAGCCACCCCTAAATACTGCAGAGGAAAAGAATTATCAGTCAATTTCCTAGCTCCCTCTGTTTGCCAAACTCCTTGAAAGACATTTAAATATCTATCGTTCCAAATATCTCAATCAAAATGTCATCCTGGACAGAGGTCAGTTCGGTTTCAGGAACACTCACAGTAAGGAGACCCTGCTGTTAGAGGTCACAGAAGAGATCAGGGACATCATGGACAAGAGTGGTAATGCTCCGGTGGTCCGTTTGGACCTATCCACAGCCTTTGACGCTAAGAGCCATGAAATTATTAAGCAAAGGCTGATTGAAATAACCATTAAAAGCTCAGCCCTCAAGGTATTATGCTCCTTTCTTGAAAAGAGACTTCAGCTCAAACCCTTTCACTTAGCCATGCTGCCTTCTCCAAGGGTCGTCTTTGAGCCCTACTCTAGTTAATAGTTATGACACACCTCTTATGAATATGATCAGATCATATGGCTTCTCCGCTGTTTTCTATGCTGACGATACTCACATTGTGGTATTCTTGAACAACAACATTAACAAGCTAGACTCTCAGTTTAATAGTTGCATGAATGCTATAGTCAACTGGATAAGCTCCCATTGTCTCAAGTTAAATTCTTAAAAGACAGAGGTGCTCCTCTTTACATGGGACACGCTGTTGTGGAATGATGCTTGGTGGCCACAATCCCTCAAGACTCCTCCTTTTCCTGTATCAAAATGAAGGAATTTAGGAATAACTTTTTATTCCAATCTTTCCTTTAAGGATCAAGCCAGCCACTTTACCTCTTCATGTTTTTTGCTCTAAAAACCCTACAGAAAATCCGTTTTACCTACCTCTGGTTCTGCAGAAAACAGTGGTCACAGCCCTAGCATTATCTAAAATACTTCAGAGATTGCAAAAGGCCACAGTGCAACTACTAAAAAATATCAGGAAATATGAATCAGTCTTTACGGCCATGGAAGAACTGCACTGGCTCCCCATTAAAAAGAAAGTTTCCTTTAAGGTGCTCTGCATAGCTCAAAAAAATGCTTAATCATTCTGGCCCTGCATTTCCTACAATACAAAAAAAATTGTCTGGTACACCCCTACAAACGGCTGTGTTTAGCCACAGCAAGGAAAGTGCAGGTTTCCTTTATTCATAAAGCCTCGTGGGGTGACAGAAGCTTTTCCCATATGGTAAATAATCTAGGGCAACTTCAAAACAATGAAAATATCAGAACATGTCAAATAAAAATAGTGACACTAGTGTTTAGAAAAATACAAAACAATTTATTCATAGTTCATAATTCTATTTTAGATATAAAAACATGATAGATCTAGTTTTACAGAGACCACGACCTTCTAATTGAACACATGATTATTAGGGTGGTTTCCAGATTAGATTAGATGTTTTGTTATATCAACTTTGGCTTATCTGTGATTCGTATTATTATCAAACAGACTATATATATTGATATGAATAATAGAGTGTAGTATGAAGGTGTGATGGATGCATGTAGTTAGGATGTTGTACAAATCATGGTCTCTGTAAGACCAGATCTATCATGTTTTTATATCTAAAATAGAATTATGAATTTTGAATAAATTGTTTTGTATTTTTCTAAAAGCGCCAGGGATTTTTTTAATATAGGTAGGGGTGGGGGCTGCCCAGAATGGGCATGTCAAGGCTCCCACACCCCAAAATAATGATATAGTCTTTCTGCCCCCCCGGGAGGCAGATGTGGCAATAGCCCCTTATCTGCCCCCCCGAGGTCAGACAGAAAGGCAGGGATTTCTTTTCCAAAGTTCGGGTGGGGGTTGCCCAGAATGGGCATGCAATGCCCCCACCCCCAAACAAAGAAGCCACAGCCTTTCTGCCCCCGCAAGAGGCGGATGGGGGCAGTAGCTCCTGATCTGCCCCCCGGGGGGGCAGAAAGTCCACTAGGCGCCAGCGATTATGCTGGCTTTTCTAGTTGTAGGGGTGGGGGCTTCCCAGAATGGGCATCCCAATGCCCCCACCCCCTTCAAAAGAATAGCCAAAGTCTTTCTGCCCCCCCACCTTGGGGGCATATCGGGGCAATAGCCCCCGATTTCCCCCCTCTCCAGGGCGGCAGAAAGCCCACTAGGCACTGACTTTTTTTCAGGATGTGCCAGCCGTGGGGTTTTGGGTCCTAGGGAAATATAGCAAACCTATACATTTTTGAAAACAAGACACCCAGGGGAATCCAGGATGGCATGACTTGACTGGCTCTCACCAGGTTCTTATACCCAGAATCCTAGACAAACATAATTTTATTTTTTTTAAAACACTTTTCCTCACATTTCTGTGGTGGAAAGTTCTGGAATCTGCATGGATCCACAAAATTCTACCCACCTCGCATTCCCCAAAGTCATCTGAGAATAATGGTACCTCACTTGTGTGGGTAGGTCTAGTGCCCTGGACAGGAAACGGCCCAAAACGCAATGTGGACACACCACATTTTCACAGTGAAAACGGACCCTTTTTTTATAAATTGCCTAGGTGTAGATTGTTAACCCTAGCTCTGCCAGCACCTAGGAAAACCTAGCAAACCTATACATTTTTGAAAACTAGACACCCAGGGAAATCCAGGATGGGGTGACTTGTCTGGCTCTCATCAGGTTCTGTTACCAAGAATCCCTTGAAAACCTCAAAATTTGTCCAAAAAACCCCACAGTTTCCTCACATTTCTGTGGTGGAAAGTTCTGGAATCTGCGTGGATTCACAAAATTCCACCCACCCCGCATTCCCCAACGTCTTCCGAGAAAAATGGTACCTCACTTGTGTGGGTTGGCCTAGTGCATGCGACAGGAGATGGCACAAAGGCAATGTGGACACATCATATTTTCACGGTGAAAACTGACCCTTTTTTTGCAAAGTGCCTAGCTGTAGATTTTAAACCCTAGCGCCAGCACCCAGGGAGACCTAGCAAACCTTTTTTTTAAACTAGACACCCAGGGGAATCCAGGATGGGGTGACTTGTCTGGCTCTCACCAGGTTCTGTTACCAGAATCCCTTGCAAACCTCAAAATTTAGCAAGAATGATACCTCACATGTGGGTGGGCCAAGTACCTGCAAAAGGCAAGGGCCCAAAATGTATTGAGGAGACATCAAAATGACCTATCACAAAACCTGGTTTTGCAAGGAGCGTCACCTGGGTTTTTGTCCCCGAGGTCAGCGGCCATCTTGGGAAACCTACCAAACCTACACATTTTTGAAAAATAGAGACCCGGAGTAGTCCAGCGGGTTATGGCTTGCATGGGTCGCCCAACAATTTCCTACCCAAAATCCCCTGCAAACCCCAGATTTAGCTGTGAAAATCACTTTTTTCTCAAATTTCTGTGTCGGAAAGTTCTGAAATCTATGTGGATCCACAAATTTCCTACCTCCCAGCATTCCCCCAGTTCTCCCGATAAAAATGATACCTCACTCGTGTGGGCGGGTCAAGTACCCGCGACAGGTAAGGGCCCAAAACGTATTGAGGAAACATTAAAATTACCTATCACAAAACAACCTGGTTTTGCAAGGGGGGGTCACCTGGGATTTTGGCCCCGGAAGCGGCGTCCATCTTAGGAAACTACCAAACCCACTCACTTCTGAAAGCTAGACACCTGTCCAGCGAGGTATGGCTTGCATGGATCCCCCAATGTTTCCCTACCCAGAAGGCCCAGCAAACCTCAAATTTAGCTGAGAAAAAACTAATTTCCACATATTTTTGGGTGGAATCACCGTGCTGGCACGAATGTCTGACCCCACAGCGTTCCTCTCAGTCTCCTGAGTAAAATGATGTCTCACTTGTGTGGGTGGGGCAAGGGCCTGTGACTGGGAAGAGCCTAAAACATAGGGCTTTAGTGTGTAGCACCAAAAAATTTTGAGCGCTACATTTTTATAAAAATACGTTTTTAGCCAATTCTGCATTGGACACCCACACAATTGAGGTATCATTTTACTCGAGACACTAGGGAGAATACTGTGGGGTAGGACATTTCTGCTGGCACGGTGATTCCACCCAAACATATGTGGAAAATGTGTTTTTTTCAGCTAAATTTGAGGATTGCAGGGGATTCTGGGTAGGGAAATATTAGGGGATCCATGCAAGCCATATCTCATTGAACTCCCCAGGGTGTCTAGTTTTTGGAAATGTGTGGGTTTGGTAGGTTTCCCTAGCTGGCGGCGAGCCTGAGGCCAAAAAACCAGGTGACCCCCAAACCAAGTACTTTTGTTATATGTAATTTTAAAGTCTCCTCAGTATGATTTGGGCCATTTCCTGTTGCAGCCACTATGCCTACGTACACATGTGAGGTGCCATTTTTATTGGGAGACCTGGGGGAACGCTGGGTGGTAGGAAATTTGTGTCATCCTAGTGATCCTACAACTTTCTCACACAGAAATGTGGGAAAAATAACATTTTTCAACAGAATTTGAGGATTGCAAGGATGCTGCGTAGGGAAATGTTGGGGGCCCCATGCAAGCCATACCTTGCTGGACTCCCCTCGGTGTCTAGTTTTCAGAAATGTGTGGGTTTGGTAGGTTTCCCTAGATGTCCACCAAGCCTGGAGCCAAAAAATCATGGGACCCCCCGTGCAAAACCAGGTTGTTTTGTGAAAAGTAATTTTGATGTCGCCTCAATAGGTTTCTGGCCCTTGCCTGTCGCGGGTACTTGACCCACCCATGCAAGTGTGGTACCATTTTTATCGGGAGACCTGGGGGAACGCTGGGTGGTAGGAATTTGTGGATCCACGAAGATTCCAGAACTTTCCCACACAGAAATTTGAGAAAAAAGTGATTTTTTCAGATAAATTTGAGGTTTGCAGGGGATTCTGGGTAGTGAAACGTTGGGGGACCAATGTAAGCCATACCTTGCTGGACTCCCCCGGGTGTCTAGTTTTCAGAAATGTGTGGGTTTAGTAGATTTCCCAAGATAGCTGCTGAGCCTGGGGCCAAAAACACAGGTGACTCCCATTGCAAAACCAGGTTGTTTTGTGATAGGTCATTTTGATATCTCCTCAAAATGTTTTGGGCCTTTGCCCATCGCGGGTACTTGGGGCACCCACATGAGTGAGGTACCATTTTTATCGGGAGACCTGGGGGAATGCTGGCTGGTAAGAAATTTGTGGATTTACGTAGATTCCAGAACTTTCCACCACAGAAATGTGAGGAAAATGTGTTTGTTTTAACAAAGTTTGAGGTTTGCAAAGGATTCTGGGTAACAAAATCTGGTGAGAGCCAGACAATTCACCCCATCCTGGATTCCCCTGGGTATAGGCTTGCTAGGTTTCCCTAGCTGTCGGCAGAGCTAGGGTTCAAAATCTACAGCTAAGCACTTTGCAAAAAAGGGTCAGTTTTCACTGTGAAAATGTGGTGTGTCAGTGTTGCGTTTTGGGCCATTTCCTGTTGCGGGCACTAGGCCTACCCACAGAAGTGTGGTACTATTTTTCTCGGAAGACTTTGGGGAACGCGAGGTGGGTAGAATTTTGTGGATCCACGCAGATTCCAGAACGTTCCACCACAGAAATGTGAGGAAAATGTGTTTTTTTTCGACAAATTTTAGGTTTGCAAGGGATTCTGGGTAACAGAACCTGGAAAGAGACAGTCAATTCCCCCCATCCTGGATTCTCCTGAGTGTCTAGTTTTAAAAAATGTATAGGTTTCCTAGGTTTGCCTAGGTGCCTGCAGAGCTAGGGTTCAAAATCTACAGCTAGGCACTTTGCAAAAAAAGGGTAAGTTTTCACTGTAAAAATAAATTGTGTCCACGTTGCGTTTTGAGCCGTTTCCTTTCACAGGCACTAGGCCTACCCATAAAAGTGAGGTACCATTTTTATGGGAGATTTAGGGTAATGCAGAATTATAGAGCAACTGGTATTACCTGTTGACTTTTGATGCATTTCTGCCTTCCAAATGAAAGACAATGTGAAAAAAATAAGTCATTTTGAAAAATGGCCTATAAATCTCATGCTAGTATGGGTACTCACAATTCCGGAAATGTGCAAATATCTACTGTTTCTAAACTTTATATTCTGTTCCAATTTCAGAAATACATAGGTGTCTTTCATACCGATTTTTCCATGTATATATTTTCCCAAATTAATTGCTATATACCCGGTATATAATAAAAAAACATTGCAAGATACTGCTCAGTTTTTGGCTCTGCGTTCATTGGGTTCTTGGTAAACCTACAAGTCCTATATATCCCCACAACCAGAAAGGTCCAGAGGATGTAACGGTATATTGCTTTTAAACAGCTGTCATAATTAGAAGAAGTTACAGGTGAAAATGTTGGCACAAATGGTTGTTTTTTTCAAATAATTTTCACATTTCCCTATATTCAACTGTTAGTTTCTATGAAGAAACCTTGAAGGATCGACACAAATGACCCCTTGCTGAATTCAGAACTGTGTCTACGTTTCTTAAATGGATAGCTATCCATGATCCATTATTGCTTTCATACCCATTTCTACCATTAACTGGAAGGAGGTTTAAATCACAGAAAATAGCAAAAATAGGCTATGTCCCAGAAAAATGCCAAAACTGTGAAAAAAATGTTGGTTTTCTGACAAAAGTCTGCTTGTCCCTGAAAGCTGGGAAAATGGTGATTTCAGCACCACAACCCCTTTGTTGATTCCATTTGCAGGGGAAAAAAAACAGACGCTTTCATATGTGGCTTTCTTATCCCATTGAAAAAACAAAAATGTAGCTATATTTTGGGAAATTTCTGGGTCCCCTCCAGGGGAATACACAAACCCTAGGTACCTTTACAATCCCCATGATGTTCGGAAGAAAAGGACACAAATGTGGTCAAAAAGTTACCGGGGCCTAAGCACAAACTACTCCAAATAGCCACAAAAAGGCTTAGTGCGGGGGGGAGGCCTAGCAGCGAAGGGGTTAAAAGAAACGTTCCACTACCCAGGTAGACCGGGTTCTCACTTGCAGAGCTGGACATAAAAAAGAAGCTGCATTGCAATGTGTAGTTCTGTTTTCTAACATGGACTTTAATAATGAAAATGCATGCAGCAATGGTTTGCATTGTTATGGAACTAGTGAGGTTAACCTGCAGAAGCAAAATTTGGCAAAAAAAGGTCTTGACTACAAATAGAACATTTTGATCCAAATAAAGCTTTAGTTTTTGTGTTTCGTGTATGCTCTTCATACATAGAGAGTTGATTGGTCCTGACTATAACTGTCAAGGACTGAATGAAATTTAGCTCTCTCTTGTTTCTTATACAATAGCCAGAAGAATGGACCAGGGTAGAAAAAACCTTGGTGGCCATATGGATTGTTCTTTGTTGATGAGGAAGAGGTGGTAAGCAACAAACCAAAAATCCCATGAGGCAGATTAGAGAAATAGTCTAGAATAATCTTACATTCTGAAGAAACCAGCAGAAAAATACAGCTGTGGAAAAGGAATCAAAAATCAGTGATTCAAAGTGTCTAAGGTAGGCAACGTATATAAATAAAATATGGGAATCAATAACATTGAGAAACATCCTCCTGAGAATCAAGCTTTTTTATATAGAACTAGAACTGTCAGAATCCTGTTCAGAGGGTCAGAGGGCAAGAAGGAGCTAATTAGCCCAACGATAGTGATAGTCATTTTAATCCAAATGTCCCAGGACCAGACCTACTATGGGCTGTGAGCAATTGGGCTAAGTACCACTTCGTTTCTCTGACACAATATTGAAACTAGAAATCTCGCGCTACAGAAATATTGTGCCAAAAATATCAAGCACAAAAAAATTGTTTTCTATAAATATACAGGTAACTAAAAAAATATCGAGAAAAAAAGTATTTTTCATAATATTGAAAAAAGATCACTTTTTAACATGTATATAGTTAAAAGTAGAAAATCTTAAATAGTTTAACATATAACAATAATATGACGTAAATTAAATATGTTTACATAATATTTAAAAAATATATAAAAATGTATTAATTTTAACACACACAAATATGTATGTGTGTCTGTTTATATACACATATATCATGTAAAACTATTTGACAAAATATAAATTTTAATTGTAATTATAGTTATCTAATTATTCTACATTTACTAATAAAACATTATAAAAATTACTATTACTATTCCCACTCCAGTCTCTGCAACAGTAGGGAAAGCGTTAGACACAGGAGGGCTAAAATGGACTATTCCCACTCCAGAAGGTGCAACTGTAGGGAAAGCGTTGGACTCAGGAGGAGTAACATTTACTATTCCCACTCCAGTCTGTGCAACAGTAGGCAAAGGGTTGGACACCAGAGGGGTAACATTTACAGGGGTAACATTTACTATTCCCACTCTTGTATATGCAACTGTAGGGAAAGTGTTGGACTTGGGAGGAGTAAACTTTACTACTCCCACTCCAGTCTATGCAACAGTATGGAAAGCATTGGATTCCGGAGGGGTACATTTTACTATTCCCTATCCATTCTGTGCAACAGTAGAAAGACAGCAGTTCACCTCAAACAAACAACATATTTTCACAACTCTATAAAATAACAAAAAATATAAAATTAAAAATATAAAAATTATATGTCTAAATCTTAACAAAATTTAAGCAAATTACATAACTATTGCAATTCTGATTAATTGTTAGCAATTTGAACAAATATTAATAATTCAATTAAAATACCACACTATGGGCCTAATTATGATGGCGGTCGGATTTTCGTCTGACTGCCATCATATCGAAAATGGGTCCGCTCAACTTGCTGTCGGCGGTTCCGCCATGGGAATTACAATGGAACCGCCTTCAAGGCGGTCGCAAAGTGAATTTTTTGTATTGTGGCATGTGCTGCGTCCTGCAGCACACGCCACAGTACAAAATAGACACATTTTGCATATCCCTGCACTATGTGGCAGGCACTATATGGGGCCACCCACAGGGTGCAGGTATATGTAGTGTCCCCCAGGTCCCATGTCTGAGGGGCAAGGGTGAAGGGGGCCCCTAATGACCCTTTCCTCCTTCCTTTTCATGGTGGATAAACTGTCATGAAACGGCCGGCGGGAAAGGACATCATAATCCCTATGGTGGTGCCTGGCAGGCACTTTCACCATTGTAGGGATTGCGGTTCCCTCCAACAGTCGATCCGCGGCAGTTGGTCTTTCCGACCGACAAGCATCTGCCCACCATTATAATGTGGCAGGTGGTAATGCAGGCTCCGATGGCGATGGGACCGCCACCAACAGGCTGACAGTGGTGGTCCCTCCTACATTGTAATGAGGCCCTATTTTCTCAGAAACATCACAACCAACAATTAAAAAGTAATTTAAGTAAAAAAGTATAACACAATTAACATATTAAGTAATGAATGCAACTGGGGGCGTGGTCTCGCAGAGCAACAAGATGGCTGCTTTTTGAGAGGGCTCTGCCAGCCGAGATGGAATCCATTAATTATCCTGATGCTAATGTGGAGTATAACGAGAATTGCTGGCACCGCGTGAAACAGTCAGCGGTCAGGAGTCTGGTGCATCCAAGAGAAACTGTGTTGGCGGTCTTGATCCTGTTGAACTGTGCTGCGGAGGAGTGGGCCTGGACGGGACCTGTGCATGGGCCGGTGCCCCGCCACTTCAGTTGCTGAGCTGCCCGGTGGCCAGAGCACCGTATCGCCAGTGTCACAGCGGTGTCTCGAGAGTCCCCAGTGAGACCTGCACTGCAGCATCTACCAAGTAAGGTGCGGGGGTTGGGAGAGAGGCCGGCTGGGCAACCCCCGTGGTCAACTCTGCATCTGCTCAGAATGATACCGGACCGATAGTGAAGGCCCGTGCCGTGCCTGGGGCTGTTGGGCAATTGCTGGGCGGTGGCTTGCGGACCGCTCCCCGTTCATCCCTGCCACTCACAGAGACTGCAGAACATCGTGATGCCCCAACCCAGGCTTGTGGCAGTGAATCTTGCCGGTCACCTACCTGCGATCCCTGAGGCCAGATTGAGGCGAGACCCAGGCAAAGTGTGAAATGCCCGGGAGGGGGCCGCTGAAGCTGCTGGAAATGACTAGCCATCGCTGTGCATGTGGATGACTGCAGCCAGCCGCGGCATGGGGTTGGCGTGCTGCCCCTGCAACTAGTGCTGCTCTGATGGGGGGGTTTGAAAGCGGGAGCATCCCAGCAACACTGCGCAGCAACTCCTACACCCTACAACAATAGCGCCACGCAGCGGGTGGGACAACTGAAGAGAGTTTGAGAACCCACCGTGCTGGCCTAAACATCCCAATATAATTTAACTTTGATGTCACAAGTGGGAGGAAAAAAGAAAAACAGAAAAACCCCATCGGTCTGGTGCGTGGGGCCGCCCCCCCCTCGGACATGGAAACACATCCTGGACTCTTTCTTGCCTAATTCATCACTTCCGGATTCAACAGACAGGCGCTGCACGGTTTGCGCTACAAGCGCCCTGGACACAGGGACAGTGTGTATCCCCTGGCACTCTGGGGCCTCGGTAACGCACCCTTGAGGAACCCAGGACAAGTGATGGTGGCGTTCTCCTCCCCTGTATGGACACCTTTTTGGGCACACACTATGGGGAAAAATTATGAAAAACAATCAAAGCTGCCATTTGAACACAAACGACAAACCTGCCAGCTGGAAACAGACCCAGACACAAAAAATGTACAGATGACGCCAGAAGAAGCCAGCGGTGGCAATGACGTATCCTATTACAAGAAATGAAATCCAGCCTAAAAAATATAGATTCGAAACTAGACGTCCTTACCGCCCAACTAGATCAGGTTAAAAAAGCAGGAGGACACACATGAACAGCGGTTGGATCAACTTGAAAACAGTCATACCGAAACGCACAAATTCCAAGCTGAAATGAAGGAACACCTGCTCAACATGGAAAAGGTACTCACGGTCATCAGGGAAAAGAATGACAATTTGGAGGCACGTTCCTGTAGGAACAACGTACGCATTGTAGGAAATTGAGAGACCACAGCTACAGGCAAGATGGAACTCTTTGTGGAAGAACTACTGAAAGACATCTTTGGCATGGAGTTGTCTCCAATGTTCATAGTTGAGTGGGCTTATTGCTCACTAGGACCAAGACCTCCAGTGGGAGCCACCCCCAGACCAATACTGGCTAAAATTCTGAACTACAGAGACGCCATTCTCAGAGGGGCCAGGGAACACAGTCAGATCTCCTACAAAGGAAATGACATATCCTTTTACCCAGATTTCACTCCTAGTGTCCAGGCATCGTGTTGTGAATTCACTCAGGCCACGCTGATGCTGCAACAGGCTGGCATAATGTACTCCCTACTTTATTCCGCCAAGTTGAAGGTCACACATGACAATAATACGTACTTTTTCACGGATGCAAAATCAGCCTTCAAATATGCCAAAGACATTGAGGGAACCAAGAAGCAGGCATAGGGGTCTGACAAAAAGTAAACTATGGATACTGGCCTCAGCGACAACAATTGACTCTTTACGAGGCAGATAACTTTGCTCTAGATATGTCCTCGAGTGCGCCGAACTCACTTCCATAAGACAGTAATGGCCACACCCTATCTTCACAGTGGTGAGGCACTTTCATGCTTTGTACTGAATATGTATGCATAGCATCGGTCTACTGCAAGACGGAGCCACCTAGTTTCCCAAGTGGGGTGTATGCCGGTGCCTCCACTCCCCCGAGGGAGAGCTCCCACGTACACAACTAGTCGTTCTGTTGTTTAAGTTTGCTTGTCACTGTTTTGTTATGTTAGAGTTGGGGTGGGTTTTTCAGTCTCAACCAATTTAGTGGGTTGATGTGGGTGAGGGAGGGTTCACAGGAAAGGGAGTTTGCAGATTTAAAGGAAAAAGGCAGCAACAGGTACAGCCCGATCAATAACATCACACCTCTGGCTTCACAACTGACAATGCGGTGCACAAAGGAACAAAGATCAGCAGACCCTGGGAGGCAAGGGGATGGGGGAGAGTGCGAAACAGTGTTGACATCATGACTTGGACAATCACACATCAACAACATGACCACATATAACTGTCTCATATGGAACATACAAGGGCTCAACGGTAACCGAAAAGTCATACCAGTAAAATCATGCTTGGTCAGACACAAGATAGACATATGCTTCCTACAGGAGACGCATCGCCCAAACTCGACATGCACCAGGCTAAAGCACAGACACTGGGGTAACGTGTATTCAACGTCATACTCCAATTATGCTAGGGGGACTGCGATCCTCATCCGTAGGGGCATACACTGGAATCAAATTTAAATGCTGTCGGACCCAGAGGGCAGATACACGACGGTGGAGGGCACGCTGGGTTTGGTGCGGGTGGTGCTGGTGGCGGTGTATGGCCCAAACATGGACGCACCTGAATTTTTCAACGAGCTATGGGGCAAAATAGTACAGATAGGCTGCGCAACCATACTATGGGGGTAGATTTCAACGTGGTCCTTGATGACTCCATAGATCACAAAGTCGCATCACTCAAGCTACATCCTAATGCTAGCACGGCACTGAACACAATTATACATGAGGGTGAATTAATAGGCGTATGGCGACAATGGCACTCAGATACAAGCGCCAAGATGCCCAAGGGTGAGTTGAGCGCTATATAAGAACACATAATAATAATAATAATAATAATACAACAGAGGGTACATGCATTACATCACAACACTCAGCCTGGTCACGCATAGACTTTTGGCTTCTATCTAGGGACACGGCTTCATGGATCACAGACATCAAGCACTTTCCTATATCACTTTCGGACTACTCACCCTGCCTGCTGTGTTTACTAATAGCCTCCACACCTACCCAGGCTTTCCAATGGAGACTCCTGACCAGAACGCTCATGGATGCTGTGTTCAGAGAGGGAATAAAAAGCGATATCCTTGAATACTTTACACATAATGTGGACACAGTTTTGTCCCCTACATCTCTCTGGGAGGCCTTCAAGGTGGTTATCCACGGGAGATGTGTAGCTAGGCAAGCGGGTGTACTCACAGCACTGAGGCAAATGCTGGAGAGCCTTGAAACACAAATCCGCACACTTGAAGTAGAATACTTCCAATCGAACAACCCCGAACTCCTGTCTAAAATTAGAGATAAACTAAATGATTATGAGGAGGAGGAACAGAGAGAGGTCCAAAACCTAGGCAAGCATGCACAGGCTAGGAGATATGGCGAGGGCGACAGACCTGGGAAAAGACTATCATCACTACTCTAACCCCCATGCACTATAGACTATATTACAGAACTAAGAGACGAGGCACAACAGGCAATCAGAGGCCCCCAGGAGATAATGAACCATCTCACAAAATTTTACTCCAACCTCTATACATTGCAATACCGTGGTTTGTCCAAAAGTATTCAATCATACTTCGAGTCAATTGAGCTGCTGTGGCTGGGCAGAGCGCACAGAACATATCTGGACAAACCTTATACTGAAGAAGACGTAATCCAAGTTATTAATAGTTTACCACTCGACAAGGCCCCTGGGCTAGATGGGCTCCAGGCCTTTTTCTATAAATGCTATGCATCAATCCTTGTGCCCTATCTTATGGCTGTGTATCAAGAATCCCTCGAAAATGGCAGGTTACCCCATGCTTTGGGAAGCAAGCAGATCGTTTACTATTAAAGCCAGACAAAGACCCCACATCTTGTGACTCATATCGCCATCTTTCTTTAATAAACACGGATAATAAAATATATGCAAAGCTACTGGCCAGGAGAGTTCAGCTGTTATTGCCACTTATAGCCAGATCCGACCAATCAGGCTTCATCCCTGGTAGGTCAACAGCACACAATTTGCGCACATTCTTCACGATCCTACACTACCTAGACCCTCAATTCCCCGCTCTGGCTGCATTACTTGACGCTACTAAGGCATTCGACTCCTTGGAGTGGCCATTTCTGTTTGCGGTGCTGACTAGATTGGGGTTCAGCCTGCTCTTTATACAAAAAACACAAATTGCTATATACCGACCCTTCCGCGTGTCTGTGTGTAAATTGTCAAATATCCAATGCGTTCGCAATTAACAGTGGCACTAGA
Source organism: Triturus cristatus (assembly GCF_964204655.1). Taxonomy (NCBI): domain Eukaryota; kingdom Metazoa; phylum Chordata; class Amphibia; order Caudata; family Salamandridae; genus Triturus; species Triturus cristatus. The sequence goes on along the minus strand of NC_140592.1, from coordinate 598,769,205 downwards.
GAGGGGTGCCCCCTATCCCCCCTACTTTTCGCAATTTGTGATGGAGCTGCTGACGGCACGGCTGAGGCAACACCACGCAGCCAGGGGCCTGGGGTTCTCCACTCAGGGGATGATAATATCACAGTACGCGACAATATCACCCTGTACATTAATCCAGATATGGCGTGAAATCACACAATTCTGTGGCATGTCCAGCATCCAGATTAACTGGAAAACGTCTACATTGTTCCCGCTGACTGACAGCATCACCCCATTTGAACTAGACTACCCGCTCAATGGGCATCTGGCCCTGTCAAATATTTTGGCATCTGGCTGAGCAGGGATACTCAATAGCTCTGGAATATGAATTTGGGTCGCGCCTCAATTTGGTTTGAAGGTAAGATCCGACTCTGGTCCGCACTGCCGCTGTCCCTAGCGGGGCAAATAGCAATTGCTAAAATGTTAGTCCTCCCCAAGTTTCTATATATTTTTGTTAACGTCCCTCTTATACTCACCCAGGACTTCTTTAGAACCATGCGTTTGCTGATGATTTCCTTGGTACAGGCTGTGGGCCAGACCAGGCCAGAATAGCCTGGGAAACGCTCACACTTCCGCAGGATCAAGGACGGCTGGGTGCGCCGGATTTCTCCCTGTAATCATAATGCGCACAGGCACAATTCCTATTTTATTGGGTGCACCCGATCCCTTTCCAGTCCCACGTGGCTGTAGAGACAGACATGGTTGTGCCCACACCTATAAACGTAGCACTATACCTGCCTCACAGGCGCCCTCGTCACACCATCGACACCACAGTAATGTTGCAATGGGCCTGGAATGGCCAACGTGAGAGAGCCCGCATGGACATACTGTAAGCCCCCTCCATGCCCTTGGATAAAAATCTACAAATGCCGCCGTTAGATGATAAAGGCACCATCGATAGAGCACAGACGCTAGGAATAGTCAAATACGCAGATTAGTTTCCTGAGGAAGGGTTCATAGGACCACCGGCACCCACTGACACGCCCCCCCAACTTTTTCAGACACACTGCTGTATCATCGTATATGAGTCACTTGCCGCCAGATACACAGCGGGTTCCCCAGTCCCACCCTCCCAGTCTGGCAAGCCTTGGAAAACGTACTCACAACCACCTCAGCACGCAAGTTCATTACACGGATCTACACGTCCATGTCCAGCACACACTCCACAGCGCAGAGAACAGTGGAACACTGAAATACACCCACCGATCACTGAAGGACAATGGTGCTTCTGCTGTGCGCAACTCCAGCAATTATCTCCAAATTATAAACTCAGATTGATACATTTAAATGGTTTAAATCAATACTACAGGACACCTGTACAGTTGTTTCGCATGGACGCTTGGTCCAACGTGGAATGCTGGAGATGTCGAAGACCAAGCAACCTTTTTACACATGGCATGGGACTGCCCTCAGATAGCTGAGTTCTGGAGAGTAATCTTCCACACAATAGGTGAAATACTCATATCACACAAAGAGCCCAGGGTAATAATGGGACTGCTGGGATACGTTAAGGATGCCCTAGTGGAGATACGTAGATTGCTGGCTTTACTGCTACTGCTAGCCAAGCACAGAGTTATGATGAAATTGGGAAGGACAAGGCCTCCCTTGCTTAAGGACTGGATCATTGATGTCACATTCTATCAGGAACAACTGACTGCCATCTGGGAATTAATGCCTGTTGCATCTAGACCCAAGGATATATGGGACCCTTTCCTCAAATGGTTGCGGGAAAGGGAGCAGGGTGTCCGAGATGCGATGGGTCTTCCGGGTTGAGCAATTGCCCCTCATGGAAAAGTGTATTACATGCCTAACATGAATGTGATTCACGATTGTGCTGTTCTGCATATTTTACGGAAAATGAAAATGTTGTGAAAGTTGGGCTTACTCCCTCCATACTCAATACTGTGCACTGCAAACTCAAATATTGCTATTGGTAATATGTACTTATGTCAAATGTGTGTTCATGAAAATACCAATAAAAATATTTTTTTTAAAGTTAGGAATGAAACAATTTCTACTAAATAATTAAATATTTTTTAATGTATTATTACTTAAATAACTCCCCACCCTATTCTCCTACAAACACAACAAAACACACCTAAAAAATACCATATAAAAATAAATGTGTAAACTTTTTACAAAAGTATAAATACATTTTAGATTTCAATTACAATGAATAATAAATTAGGAATTAATTATTACTTAATTAACTACCAAGCTTATTCGTCTACAAACTACTGAGCAGAGCAGCTCACCACCAGTATAAACTCTTCAGGACTACCACAGATGCCAATGCCAGCCTGCAGTCATGTATACAGGGAATATTTCCTGCAAGAGTGTTTCCTCTCAGAGAGAAGGCTGCTATTCAATGAGTTCAGCCTCAATTCCAGGTTATACTGAGTAGAGTGGCATTTGCCAGACTTGATAAATATTAATAATACTGTGGTGGATTAGAAATCTCTTAGGGGCATATTATCAAGCACTGCGTTAAAATTATCACCGCTTTAACGGCAAGAAACGGCCGCTAAAGCGGTGATAATGGGCTTGTAAATATGCCGCAGAGAATTCCCATAGAACCCCATGTTGACACCAGAACATGGGCTTCTATGGGAAGTCTCCAGGGCATATTATCAAGCCCATTATCAACGCTTTAGCGGCAGTTTTCTGCAGCTAAAGCCGCGATAATTCTGACGCCGTTTCTTGAAAATATGCCCCTGTGTCTGAGTTTTGAACGTGAGAATGAGGCATAATGCATCAGTCAAATTTATCACACCAAATTCCACATGTTCTGCGTTTTTGCTAGGCAGACCGCTTGATAAACAAGCGGAAAACCAAGTGGTTTTGGAGAATATCTGCCCTGCTGGACTCAAATCTGGAAAAACAATCCTAGCGCCAAAGTTTATGAACCACTGTAACAATATATGTGACAAATTGACAATTGACAATTAGATGTATTTCTTGAGCATATCAATACAGTTTTAATTTAATTAATTCTTTAGCTTCAATTTTCAAGTTTACATCATGTGTGTACCATTACTTCCAAACATATTATTTCCAAAATGTAATCTTGCTTTTTAAAATGTTATTAATGTAGTAGAGCAAAACAACTTTCAATAGTCATTATCATCAAAACACTTTGGGGCATATTATCAAGCCAGGCGATAAAATTATCGCCGCTTTAGAGGCAGAAAACTGCAGCTAAAACGGCGATAATTGGATTGATAATATGCTCTATGGAATTCCAATTGAAGCCCATGTTAGACGTCCTTCACATCTAACATGGGATTCAATTGGAATTCCATAGAGCATATTATCAAGCCCATTATCGCCGTTTTAGCAGCAGTTTTCTGACGCTAAAGCGGCGATAATTTTATCGCCTGGCTTGATGATATGCCCCTTTATTCGGCTAAAAGCCATAAAAGTGTACATCAATAAACATGTTATATATACATAAAAGGAGAAACATAGAAACATTAAATAATGGGGGGCGTGGCTTGGACGCCGACTAAGATGGCCGCCTGAGTCTGGAGCTCTGCCGCACCGGGACGGACTCTTATTTTTTACGGCGTGGTCTGCACTCCTTCATCGAGCTTTTTGGTTGTTCCTGCTGGCGGAACAGGTTGCGCGTCTGGTGAGCCCAAGATCAACTTTTATTGTCCCTAAATGCCTCATTTTCACTGCGTTGTGTGAACGCCTCAGCGCATCCGCCATTTTATGATCTAAGCGCTGCTCGTGTGGAGCCAGCGCGTGTATACATTGCAGCAAGCTCTCTTCATAGTAACAACTGCGCTGTGCCTTTAAGAGAATGCTGAATGTTCATCACCTGACGAGCACTTCTCAAGAGGATATTATCATGCGTTATTCATTACATTTTCCCCGATAGCACCAAATGCAGCACATTGGGAAGCTATTCATCATCTGAGCGAGAGCAATGTTAAAGTATTCTTCAACTTTTATTGTGGCACCTAACAACTGAGGAACTGAGTGGGGGATAATAGGAATATCGTATGTCTTTTGTACATGTTAACGGAAACGAGGTGTTGTTGCTGACTGGGAGATCCATCTGAGTCTGGAGCGCTGCTCCGCCGGAACTAGCTTTTATTACTCTGGTGTTCTCTATGCTTCTTCATCAAATTCCCTACCGGTTCCTGTGGTTGGAGCACAAAGCGCGCTTGGTAACACCAAAAGAGTTTTCACTCTCCCTATATTGCCTCATTTTTGTCGCATTCTGTAAATGCTTCAGCGCGTCTCCCACTCTGCGCCATTTTGTACGCTACATGATGCTTACATGATACCAGCGAATGAGTACGACCTCCATCTCCTCTCCAAACTTTTGAGGGCCTCTTATACAGGATCAACGTGTCCCTGGTTTACCCCAGTTGCTGCAGTTCACCATTTAATCTTGGTCGTCAAGTCAATGTAAAGGATTTGTTGCTCTGCTATGTCCCATCTTTCCAGTTCTGACATTTAGGACATCTCTGTATCTCTGGTTCTTCTGCAAAGTTGCCACGCCAGTCTTGCGGAGTTCTCTTATTTTACCTATTTACGTATACTGCGCATCTCCTCCTACATTGTTACCTCTATACGCTCAACTGCGAGGGTCTTATTGTTTTACTCAGGACTGTGTTTGTACTTGTACCGCACGGCTTACTTGCCATTGTTTTTCCTAATTGGTTGGTCCTCTCCGGTGCAACGATCCTCGTTTACCCCACTATCTCAGTGCTCAGGTATCTATGGGCAAATTACGCAACCCAAAATTCGTTTTTGTGCCCTCGAAGAGTCCTCCTACGACATCATCTTCTTCTTCCTCAATAGCAGATTCTTCTTCTATCACAGACCACATGGCAGCAGCAGTTCCCAACCGTCCTTCTTTGCCACAGCCATCTTCAAACAAAACTCCTCCCTCTACCACATCATCTAAGCGCTTGAAACATGACTCCCCCTCCCTCCAGACAAGCTGTCACCTCCTATTTCTATGGAGCTACTGCTGGAGAAGATACGTGCTCTACGTCCGTTTGTGGAGGAGACCAATAATAAAATGCAGCTTTTTGAAGCAAAATGGTCACATATGGAGAACAGAGTGTCTTCTGTGGAGCAGCAGGTTACAGAGATCCAATCAATTCTCAACGCATTTCCTCTCTCGAAAAATCTGTTCTTGCCCTCCAGCAGCATACTGTGGATTTAGAAAACAGAAATAGGAGGAATAACCTGCGCATTTATGGTCTGCCGGAGTCTTTGGAAGGTGATGACCCCGTCTCGTTTTTCTCCTCCTTCCTCCTGAAACTTTTGGATATGCCTGCTACCACTTCTCTCAGTATCCAAAGGGCTCACAGACTTGGTCCTTGTTCATCAGCCTCGACTAAGCCACGAGGAGTCATCATTCTTTTTCTGAAATTCACGGATCTACTTCTAGTCCTCTCTGCGGCCAGATCCAAACGCCAAGTTTCCTGGTTGGGCCAGAGGGTATTTCTTTCTCAGGATGTCTCTAATGCTACTGCAGCAAGAAGGAAAGCATTTTTGAACCTTCGCGCCTCTCTATGCTCTCTTGGTGCCAGATACGGCTTATTCCACCCCTGCATCTTCAAAGTTACCCATCAGAATCAAACTTAGACTTTTCAAGATCCTGCCGAACTTAAAAACTTTATTCATATTCAGTCCAATACCGCATGGATACTTCCACTTCTGCTTGTGGTTGAATGTTTAACTTTCCTTTTTCTTGCAGGCTCCCTCAGATAATGTTTTTACATTAGCCTTTGTTTTTTTTTTTTTTTTTTTTTGAAAAACCTTTATTGACGTTTCAATCATTTACACGTATGGGCCTACAACCCCCCGGGGCCGGCCGCTAAGCAATCAGAACAATAAAAGCACATGTAAACACAGGCGGCACCTCGGAGAGCAAAGTCTACAATACAGTATAGTCCGGCCAATGAGCCGCTCAGGTAGGACACCAGGAGAGAAAGGGTTTTTCATTTTATAATAAAACAAAACAGTAGGATCAGGTGCCAAACAGTTTCCCAACAGCGATAAGGGGCAAGGATAAGAGACGCAAGCAGCAAGCAGCAATACATTGAATCAATGGCGCAGACACGGGAAAGTACGGATGGGGAGAAATATCAAAGATAGTTGCGCCTACAGGTCCCCGTACCTAAAGCCCAGCGAACCCCCCGGAAACTGTGGCACACATTAAGAGCAAGCGATTCACAATAAGAGAGGTGTACCGCGCTGATCCCAGAAAAACAAGCAAAAAGAAACAGAGAAGAAAAAGGAGGCCATGGAAAAAGAGATAAAGACTAAAGAGTCCCCTCCCCCATCCCCCCACCCTGCACCTCTGCGAATGAGTATGGCCCCACCCCCCAGCAGTGTGCCTGTCGCCCTGGAACTAGACCCGAAATATAGAAGAGACAGGGAAAAAAGGAGTAAGAAAGAGCCCCCCCAGACGGGGGGGCGGAAGGAATGTAATAAACTGGAGGAGGGCCTTCAAAACATACCCCCGGCTTCTCCCTCCCGCACGGTGAAGTCTCCCCACAGCAAACAATTAGCAGCACCAAGTTGATCATATCAAAAAAGGAGGGGGGGAGCGGGGAGCATTATGCACCAGCTATGCGAATAACCATGAGAGCACGCAACCATGAGTCCGCCTGTCTACTAGGTGACCACTCCCGAAGGATCAGCCTCAGCCTTGACCGCTCTTTGCGATTCTGCCCATGCCTGCCCCTCGACCCAGCACCATGTCCGATGTCCCAAGGTACAGGAGTGTCCAAAAACAGTCGGGAAGCGACGCACACAGGTGGGGTGGAAGTCTCTGAGCATCAGCACGGACCGCTTCATGGGGGGGCGTCTTTTCCAGTGCTGCCCCAGGATCTGCACTGCACACAAGGTCCAGACAGGCTGAAGCAGTCAAATGAGACACACGTTGCTGGAATCGTCCCTGGGCCGCCGGAGACCGCGCACGGGACAAGGCCACCATCTTCCGCTCAGGTCCAATACCTCCGGAGCAGATCAAGCCCACAGTTAGCCGACCACACGGTAGCATACTGTCCAGAGTGTCCGGCTGTACACTAATCGCGGGGGGGGCCGCAACATCTTCCTCCTGTGTGCAGTGTGGAAAGCCACTGTGTACTTGTGGACCAGCATGCCGCCACTGTCCCAACGCAGATACCACACCATCTAGCTTCCTCCCCAGGACCCCGGCGCCATGAGCCAAGGAGTAATGAAGGGCACCAAGGGCCTCCAGGAGGTCGCCGTACCCCAGAGCAGCTCTCTCCGATCGCTCTGCCACACTCCCGACCGTCACACACCCCCAGTCCCGCTGCGTCCCAGCGGACAGGATGGTAGGCTGCATAGTGACAAAATGGCCGCTGGGAAGGCCCGACTCGTATTGGGGCCAGGACCCCGGGACCAACGCCTCAAGGTCCACGTCGCTGAAGACAGGGATCCTGGGGGAGGAACAGATTAAACCATTGCGCGGTCACGGGCAATAGTCGTCTCCGCCACGGACCAGCTCCCGCAATAAGCCGGGAGCAGCCCGCAAGGATCAGGGCGAACCAGGGACGGCGTCCGGGCAGCTCACCGTCAAAGGCAGGGGCAAACACCACAGAATCCGAGAATTGCACACCCGGGCATGTCCTCGGTCCGCAGTGCTCAGCAGGGGGGGAGCGACCACAGCAAAATGCAGGCCGAGGGGAGCATCACTCCGGCGGGCCGACTCCACCCAGTCACCACAGGCCGCTGTTGTTAAACTGCCGCCCGGCCAAGGCGTCCACTCGAGGTCCCGGCTTCGGGACCGCACGGGCCGCAAAGTTCAATCGCTGATTTCTCCGGCGGTACTGCAGTCAGAAACCTCAGGGTCACACGATCGGTTGCCACTTTCGTTTACGAACACGATCTCGTAGCGCAGAATAAGGATCTCATGCAGGATATCCGTGCGGGATGCGGAGGTTCACGGAGCCGGGAATCTACGCTGCCGTCCCGGTCGCCATCTTGGCTCCTCCTCCACATTAGCCTTTGTTTATTAAATTGTTGGCTCGCCTTTTGATTAATTCTTAAGAGTTTCTATTATGGTTCTTTTCATTGTTTGTTTCTACTTCTGCTGGTTTTCTTTCTTTAAAAGTCCCTCTTCTATCCCGCTCTTACTATTACTTTCAACAGTTTTATGGACTGTATTTCCATTCTTATGCATCTTTCTATGTGTTTCCCCTCATTATAAGCGTTTCTTATATTTATTTTCCTTACCCAGATCGATTGGTGTGTTCCCCCTCCTCTCTTATGGTTCGTCCTCTTCATCTTCTGTCCTGGTGCGGTCTGGTCTCCTGACTCCGGGAGGTCAATCTTGTTAAGTCTCTCCATTGCCCCAATATCCTCTTCATGTCCCCTTCAGGTATGTTACTCTCAGTCGTCCTTTATGGATATGCACTGTCTCTTCTTGTACTTTTCTCTTTTTACCTTCCCCCTCTTTTCCTTTCCCCTCCACTCCACTTATTATTTACTTTCACTCTTCCTCTGTTTATATCATTATCCTATCTTTTTTTTGGTATTGTTCCAGTCATGTACTCTTTATTTCTCTTTTCCTTTCCCCTGACTCAGCCCTCTTCTCTTGCTTCTATTTTCTTCCACTTTTTGACATTTTCTTTCTTTTTATCTGTTGCTGTAGTTATTGTTTCTGTTAATGTTATCCAGTTTTTAAATTCATAGTAATCTCCTGGAATGTAAAAGGTTTTATCAATCCCATTAAACGTCAGAGGATTCTTTCCCACCTCGCTTCATATAACCCTGACATAGTTCTCTTACAAGAGACTCACCTCTCTGAGGCTGAGTCTCTCAAGTTAAAACGTGGATGGGTGGGTATGATTTTATTCTCTCCTTCTACCAATAAGAAGAATGGTGTTGCTATTTTATGTCACAAAAGATTAAAATGTAAAGTTTTACTACAAGAAATAGATTCTGATGGTAGATGGATACTAGCTAAGTGACTAATTAATTCTACACCCCTGAGTATGTTTAATGTTTATGGCCCTACACAACCCGATTTACTTTTCTGGCCCTCAATTACGAACAAATGCATTCAGCATAGAGATGACCTCTTCATTCTAGGTGGTGATTGCAACCAGATTGTAGACCCCTTTCTTGACCGTAAGTCAACGGTTCGGTTCATACCTCACAAACCTCACAAACAATTTCTCGATACTATTTCTCAAGCACATCTCACTGATTCTTGGAGACTTTCACACCCTGACACCCTTGACTATTCCTTTTTCTCTCCTCCTCATTCATCTTTCTCTTGCCTTGATTATATTTTTCTTTCTCTCTCCTTATCGCAAAACCTACTATCTTCTTCTATTGAACCCATACTCATCTCGGACCATGCACCTATTGTAACGGATCTTGACTTCCTTCCTCCGCATCCCAATTCTTCTCGTTGGCGCTTTAACAATTCTCTTCTTACCGATCCTCTTTTCTCCTCTTCTTTTCGCTCTTTTGCAACCGATTTCTTCCTGTTAAACGATGTTTCTAACATCTCTCCGCACCTTCTCTGGGACTCTTTTAAAGCCACAGCACGCGGGTTTGTTATTGACTTTGTTTCCAAGAAGAAGAAACGTTTTCTTCAGAAGCAGAAAACTATATTAGCTCATATTAAATCTTTGGAGGATGAGTTCTACACTTCTCCTAATAATTCCGTCTCTCCGGATCTTATTCGTGCTAAGGTAGAATTCTATAAAACTACTACTGATAATGCTTCGTGGATGCTTCTTCGTAGTAGTGGTCGTTACTATGGCGGACGCAATAGGGTAGGGAAGCTTCTAGCTAATTTTCTTAAGTCACACAAGGAACGCTCTTTTATTGATTCTATTTACTCTTCTGACAATACTTTACTACATAAAGCTCAGGATATTCTTGACCAGTTTCAGTTATTTTATCGTACTCTTTACACACCAGAATCTTCTCCCACTCCCTCTCTTATCCAAGCTTATTTTGACAAACTTCCTAAACCCTCGACTTCTCATCCTAATTTTCCAGATCTGGAAGTCGATCGCTCTTTGCATGAGCTCTCTGCAGCTTTGAATATTCTCACCAAAGGTAAAACTCCAGGTCCTGATGGTTTTTCAGTTGAATTCTATTTACACTTTTCTGACCTTTTACTTACCAGACTCCTATCTCTCTTTCTATCATTTTATTTGTTGGGTAAGGCAGAGGGTACATTTCAAGAAGCTACCATTTGTCTCATTCCTAAGGATGGTCGTGACCCCAAATTTTGCAAGAACTATCGCCCAATCTCTTTAGTTAATGTGGACTATAAGTTATTTGCTAAAGTATTGGCTTTACGCTTAGACCCCCTAATGCCCCACCTCATTGGTAGGGAGCAATGTGGTTTTGTTAAAGGCCGGCTTATCTCTGATAACTCTCGCCTCTTCCTTAATGTTTTAAATAAGGTTTCATCTCTTTCTATTCCCTTAACGGCTATTTCTGTTGACACAGAGAAAGCCTTTGACAGAGTTGATTGGTCTTTCTTATTTGCTTCACTGCGTTGGCATGGTTTTGGTCCTCATTTTATCTCTCCTATTTCTTTGTTGTATTCTGCTCCTAAAGCTTCGGTTCTGGTTAATGGTCAGGTTTCCTCATATTTTCCTTTTCAGCGGGGTGTTTGTCAAGGTTGCCCCTTATCTCCTCTTCTTTTTGTTCTCGCCCTTGAACCCTTTTTGTCCTCTATCCGTAACAATGACTCCATCTTAGGTTTTCCTTATGGTGATAATCAATTTAAACTCTCTGCGTATCCAGATGATATTCTTTTATTCATTTCTGCTCCAGGCACTTCTATTCCCCCTCTACTGTCTGAGTTTGATTCTTTCTCACAGGTCTCGGGATACAAAATTAATTCAGATAAAACTGAAATTCTCCCTCTTACAAAATTTTGCACCCCTCATGTCTTTTCCTCTACTGGATTTGCTTGGAATAGCTCGAAAATTAAATACTTAGGAATATGGTTTTCCAACTCTATTTCCTCTTCAATTACCCTAAACATGTCCGCGGTTTTGTCTCGTATTGAACAATTATTTTCCTCTTGGAACCCCCTCTTTCTCTCTTGGTGGGGACGAATGTACTCAATCAAGATGATGATAGCTCCCATTTTAATCTACATTTTCTCCATGTTACCCGTTCATGTCCCCACAATTTATTTTAAACGTATTGATTCTTGTTTGTCAAAATTTCTTTGGAAGAACAAGAAATCTAGAATCTCTTTAGCACTGCTTCGTAAATACAAACCTAATGGTGGTGTCAATTTCCCAGACTTTCGCCTCTACCATAAATCCTTTTCTCTTCGTCAGGCGTCTAGATGGCTAGAGTCAGTTCCTTCTCCTCTCACTCCTCTTTGGCTTCACATCGAACAAACATTGTTGTTGCCCTTTTCTTTTAGAGAAATCATACGCTTCTCTGCCAAAGCTCCATGCACATCATTTCCTTTATTTAAACATACCTCTTCTCTTTTAAAGCCTCATCTCAATCCTACGCCTATTAGTCGTGTATCTTTTTTGAATTCCACTATCTGGTACAATTCGCTCATCCTTATAAATAATAGACCCATCTTCTGGAAACCTTGGAGGTCTAAGGGCATCATATGGGTGAACCAGCTTTTTGACGGAATGTATCCCTGTTCCTTTCCCCAATTTCAGATGTCCTTTCACTGTCCTCACTCCTTTTTGCAAAAGTTTGTTACTCTGATGGCACTTATTCTTGATCTTTTTTATTCTCTTCCTTCTTCCCCCTCTTCTGTTTCCCAAGCTCCTCTTCTCAAAATCCTTTCTACTCTCCCCAAAGCCTCTCTCATTTATAAATTCTTTTCATCTCCTAATCCAGATCGTCTTAAATCTAAATTGAAACTCTCTTTGGAGGCTGACTTGGGTTGTGTTTTGTCCGTTGCTCTATGGGATAAACTTTGGTCCAGATCTTCGAATATTTCTCATTCTGCCTCTCTTACTCAATCTTTATTCTATTTGTATCACAGACTATATTTCTCTCTGCTTTCTCTAGCTCGTTTTTTTTCCTCTTCTGAGTCTAATTGTTGGACATGTTCTTCTCCTAACGCTGACCTTTTTCATCTTTTATTCTTATGTCCTACTGTTACTCAATTCTGGAATATTGTTTGTCTATACATCTCTCGTATCTTCATACTCTCATCTCAGTATTCTATATCTACTCTTTTTCTTGGCAGTTTATCTGATTCTTTAGATCTTTCCCTACACTCTTTTGCTCTTTGACCTTATGCTTGCTCTTGCCTTTCAACACATTACCTCTAATTGGAAATCCCTCACAAAACTCTCCATACATTGTTGGTGGAATTCTCTATGTCACTTTCACAGGCTAGACACTGCTTTTGCTTCCTCCTGTAATCCTACACATAACAGGGATCTCTTCTGGTTACCTCTTACCTCATACTTAGATCGGATGGTTAGGAAGAATGTGTCAAGTATCACTTCTGAAAATTTTGAACCGCCTTGAGGAGATTACATCTTCTTCTCCTATATTAAAGTACAGGATTTATTTATTGTTATAGTCATTCTTCTAAACTGCATTTTGATTATTGTTTTGCCTACAGCACTTTCTCTTCAAAGCATAGTTTTATATTTTCACATTACAATGTCACCATTTCCCCCTTTTTCCCCTTTTATTTCTTTATCTGCCTCCCTTCCCTTCCCCTTTTCCCGTCTCCCTTAAAAAATGTTTAAAATGCTTTTGCTCGTTTCTATATGATATTAGCTTGTTTAATGTTATTTTACTTCTATTTGCTTATTTCTTATGCCTCTGCTGATATCTCTTGTATTAATATATTCTTGAATAAAGCTTTTCAAACACAAAGAAACATTAAATAACAACTAGACAGTTATGAGTCCCTAAACACATAATACGTGTTTTAAATTCAAATCACAACAAAAGGTTAAAACGATTCTTACAAAGACACATATCCTTTCAGAACGGAAGATACACAGTGAATATAATTGACTCCTGCAACACAAATACTCAGACTGCTCAAAGCTTCCTTATGTTGCCTAATTCCAACAGCACACAAGATTGGTGTCAGTAAACATTTCCGTGCACAAGAATTAGCTTGCAAAAAAACATAATGTGCATCATGCTTTGTGATGAAGTATTATTTCAGGGACAATTTGAAAGCAGCGAATTCCAATTGGACTTTCAAGGGAAGGCCACTAAAAAGTGGATGATATTAATGAAATCTGGTTAAATAAAACCTATACTTACTATTAAAAATACCCACCAAATAAATCTCGCATCCCCTGAGACTGATTAATTAATCTACAGAGTTAATACCAGAGATTAACTTTTCAAAGTCTCCCTGATGGAGTCTGCCTTGCTTCTGCAAAAATAAATCTCTTAACTGCATCATTGAACGTGTTTTTATATTCTCTGAATTGTAAAAAGCTCCAGCAATCCTAGGCCTACAAAACTATTTTTAACATAGTTTATCCAGGGAATCGCCATGGCAATATCTAAATAAAGGCAGTCTGGCAGTAATTCTCTCATACAACCTGCTTCTGAGTACCTCCAGATCCTTAACCAAAGGAGTAATAGGCCTAGTTTAGTGTTTTCTTCCATGGGATCCTACCCCAGCTCAGAATATGGCATGAAAGAGGATGTGGATTGAGGGACAGACAAAAGCCTGTGCAGAAACCTAATTTCTTCTTGCTGTAGTTGGTTATCACTTTTGTATCCCCAAACCACAGCTCCATAAACCGCTAGGGAGAGACACTTGATTTTGTGTATACTAACCAAGGAGCATATTATCAACGGCCTGCGATAATCATCGCTGACCGTGCTTAGCGATAATAATATTATCGCAGGCTATCTCTGGAATTTATCGCCCTGGTAGCGCGTTATTAACAACGCGTTTCTCCAGGGCGATAAAAATTCCAGAGATAGCGAGGTTATCGCCCTTTTGCAGGGAACATCGCTGGTTTTCCAGTGAAGTTCCCTGCAAAACGGCGATAACCTTGCTGATACGACCCACAGGGTTGTATCAGCATAATCCACCCCCTATGTTAGGGATGGCTAAGTCAGGATTTTAGCAGACGTTAGATTTTGGCGAAAACGGTCGTTTTCGCCAAAACGTGGGCTGTCTTGTAAATATCTCGATGTAAACATCAGCGATATTTGCAAGGTAGTCCATCCGGAGTACGCCCAGTAACGCCCACTTTGCATCTCATTGGAGATGCAAAAGGAGGCGTTGAGAAAAAGGGTGCTAACATGCGATTAGGCATGTTAGCACCCTCTTGTAAATAGGGCGCTGGTTTTATCTCCGCTTTTTTGGCTTTGTAAGCCAAAAAAGCGGAGATAAAACCCTTGTAAATATGCCTCCAACTCTTTCACCGGTTTGTGGCCTAGTCTGTGTGCAAAACTAAAAATGGACTCTATGGCACCAAACTAATTAAAAAATTCCAATTTAGGTTTGAGCCAAAGGAAAATCCCAGATATGTGAAAGTTGTCACTTTTGAAATCACTACCCCTCCCAATTGGAACGTCCTGCTTTTTGAATTTTTAGGACTCAGTCTCATAATTTAAGATTTACTGAGATTAGTTTTAAGGTCTAACTCACCAATAAAACTATTGAAACATCAAGAAGAAATTGTAAACCATTTGCTGTTCTAGAGATTAAAAGTGCCTTGTTCACGTAAAGTAAAACTGGTATTGTACATGAGCTAATTTGTGGCAAGTCCTGCCCTGCATGACTAAGATATTTTTCTAAGTCATTTTTTTTACATGAAAGGGAGCAATGGGCCGCCATCAAACAGCCCTGGCAAGCCCCTCAGGAAGATTTAATTATAGGTTAGAGTTTGCCTCCGGCCCGATATCTAATCCCGGCCACTAAACCCTAGTGCATCCATCTGAGTAAATCAATCATAGCCCGATCTATCCTCCATCCACTCCATAATGGCCTATAATTTTCCTCTGTTGACCATGTCAAATGCCGAGCAAATATTAATAAATATTAAATGAATGAATCCTTTCCTGGCCATGACATACTTCTCACTTATCAGCTGGAGGTTCAGGCACAGTTCCACAGTGTCTAGACCTGGACGAAAACCATACTGCACTCTGGAAAGAGCCTGTTTTTCCTCCAACCAAACCTCTAGTTTAGCAGCCAAATTCTACCTAGTATTTTCGGGAAGATGTGTATGAGGGAGACTGGATGGTAGCAACATAGAGAGTGTCTGTTCTTTTTAAAAATGGGAACTGCCACAGCATGGAACATTTTACCCTGCTATGGCACCCTAATAACTTTAGTTAACAGTGGAGCCCAAAGGTCTACATTTTCTTTTTAGCGATCCAACTGCACACCATTCGGGCCAGGGGCCTTTCCCAAAGGGCTTGAGTTATTAGCAATAGTAACATCTACTATCTCAATAGTCTGACTGTATTGGTCAGCATTCTCATAATTGCCAAATACCCAGATTAAAAATGCTAGAAATGTGATCCCCCCATAGCTGAACAGGTATCAGAGATTCCATCATAGGCATTTGATATCCTGGAAATAAGGCTGATTTACTACCTTCCAAAAAGCAGCGTTATCCCTAAATTTCATTGCCTCCTCGAAATCATCCCAAGCCTTTTTTCTAAGCTCTGTTTTCCTGGTTTCAATGATTTCTGTACATAACCTCCTAGTACACATTATATACCTTAGAGCGCACAATTTTGAGCTGACTTTAATCTCTTGTGTGCAGCTGTGTATGCATGATTAAAC
This sequence comes from Triturus cristatus, assembly GCF_964204655.1. Classification (NCBI taxonomy): domain Eukaryota; kingdom Metazoa; phylum Chordata; class Amphibia; order Caudata; family Salamandridae; genus Triturus; species Triturus cristatus. The sequence continues at coordinate 598,753,439 of NC_140592.1, read as the reverse complement.
AACCCTTGTGGGGAGTTATTTTTAGCAGGTTTACTTAAAGTGAGCCCCTTGGACATAGAAATACATGGGGCATTAAGCCCTCCAGAATGTACTCTGGGTTTCTTCAGTTGAGGTCAATATTGTACGTTAATGGGTATTGTCCTCGATAAGCCTATGTAAAAATTCCTCTTTATCTTTCCTATTTAATTCTGACACCTTTATTGTGTGTATGGGATAGCACCAAATAACCTTATACCCTTTGTCATCGTGTAAGTGGGTTGTGACCACTCAGACAGGAGACTTCAACATTACAATTCCTCAGTAAGACAGTTAAATCAACCGTCAGCATTACGCAATTTATCTCACTGCCATTCTCCCTTTCTTTATAAGTCAGAGGGAAAAGTGTCAGTTTCGACCTGTAGTTTTTATCAAAGGCCAGATGTTTGGATAATATACTTCTATTCAAAGCCTCCCCACATGCAACATGCTGGAAATGTATCTGTCCACCCTTTCCAGCATTTATATGCCATATAACCACATGGTACTAACATTAGCTAGTCGTAACTTGAAATCTGCCACACAAATTAGTAAGACCTGTTTTGTGTGACTATCTTGAAATGTTGGCAAACTACCTTCAAAGTCATCTATTACCACAGTAACATAAACATCAAAAATGTTACTGTAAAAAATTAATCAACATGGTATCAAAGGAGTTAGGAATCTAAAAACACACTAATTGATAATAGGGAAAAGAATCAACTACTTCTGCCTGGAGTTTGGTTAATTTGACTGGGATCAGGATAGCCAAAACTCCTTTGGCTCTGCCTGCCTAAGATGGAATAGCTGGACTGTACATACAGTTAAAACCATTTTAACAAAAGTCTTCAGGTGTCCAAGTTTCTTGCAAACAAATTATATTAACACCAATAATGATAGATAACCAGTCCGGATTTGTCATCTTTGAATGAATTCTTGCAGTATTCCATGAGAGGAGCTTAAGTCCCTGCTTTTCAGTAGGGAACCCTGTGGATGTAGTCCTAGTACTGCCTAGCCTCAATTCAGGCTTAACCTTAGGGCCACTTCTTTATCTGGGTGTAATGACTCCTTTTCTCAAAGTTCAGAAATATTCTTACATTCCTGTGCCCCTAGACCCTCTATACTGCAGAGTCAATCCAAATCATTCAGCGGAGATAGTACATCACAACTGTTTTGAACTACCACATTGAATTTTGGCTTATCATTTTATGATCGTGAGGGTATTGGGGCAGTATGGGTGGTTAAATGGTCCATTTGTCTATAAAAAGAACATAAAGGGCAGGGCTTGGATTGAACCTGGGACATGTTTATGGTTATATAAAAAACTTAGTAGTCATTGACAAAACATGGGGGTTTAAAATTGATAATTACACCGTCTCTTGGAACTTCTGTTTTTAGATCATTAGGCCAACCTGTACTGAATTTTATCCTGTGAATTGCCTTGTTTGTATTGCACAATAGTCTTCCTTCATGGCTGCCGATAATGTTGGACTACTATGTACGGGGTACACTCTGGAGATAATTGATGTGTCCTCTTGACTCAAAGCAGTGACATCCTCTGTCTGAGCAGAAAAATAAGATTGACTTCCCTGTTCTTTAGAGGGCCATTAGGCAGGAGCCTTAAGTTCATCAAGTTTAGAATTTAGCTCATTTAAGTACCCAACCACCTCTGAACAAAATTCCTTTATCATAGTCTACAACCTTGCCAGATGGTCTGACAATTTCGACATTATACATTTTTGCAAGTAAGACATACCCTCTTCAGATGTAGCCCTCGAATTATTAGATTGTTTCTTTTTAGTACCCCCTAGGCTCCGCACTTCTCGTTCTAAATTCTGGAGTAAGAGTGACCTCAGTACCTCTTGGGGGAACGCAATCTCCTTTCTTCCTCTTACGAAGGGGAGGATTAGATATAAAATGTGCCGCCTACATTGGGTCATTCCACTGGTTTGGATCTCCAACCAACCTTGCATGGAGAGTTGGCAGTAAATCTATCATATTTCCTCTCTCTGTACTATGTGAACTGTTGGTACAACTCTGTGCCCCTACTAGTTATGGGGTTTGGTAGTTATCACCTCAACAGAGCCAATCTTCAAGTTAATGGCCCCCATATCAGTTGTTAAATAATTAGCAATAGACTTTATCATTGACCCTTCTAGCGGGCAATTTGCTTTCCTCTTACCCATGATGTAAATAATACATAGAAAAAAAGGAATGATTTTAAACAGAAACTAGATAAAATCACATCACCTTTCTCTAGTGGCAAATCAGACCAGTAATCTATCAGACAAGAAAATAGGTCCAGACTAGCCTTGTGCAGATGCAGACTGGTGCAGACATGCCTGGTCTTCTTTGCTTTTATGATCTTCATTTCATTTTGAATATAAAGTAAATACATGTATGTACATTTGAGAATATTGTCCATATATATATGAGATTGTGCTGGTTTTTAGTTCATCAATAAATGCTAGTTTTCTCATTATTTTGCACATATTAATTCTTAACAGCCCTGAAGAAGTGGCAACTTACTTTAAGCTGAGAAACACATGTTGGCTGCACTACATCAAAGAAACCAATGATTGCACTTGGAATGAATGGAAAGTGACTCTATTGAAATTTGAAGTTGTTTGGCTGTACTACGTCAATAACATTTTAATAGGCAACGCTGAATTTTGGAAGTAATGTTATACACGTAAAGGTATGTATGAACTTGCAATTTGTTCTTAAATGTAAAAAAGTGTTATTATGTTTTTCTTTCCTGGACTCTCCGCCGAATTATAATGTTTATTGCTACAGTGGTTCATGAATATCTGTCTGATAACTTTCATCACGTTTTTGCTGCTTTATTGCAATTATGTGTGGGTGACAAGTTCCTCTCTGCCGGTGGAGTTCACTGAGTTTTGCCCATAACGCGGAGCTGCAGTAAAACTCTGCCATATGGCAGAGCTTTTTCTTGCACTCAGCTGCCAACATTTAGTTGGCAAGCTTCAGCTAGAATTTGTGTCCATTAGCTCGATTTTCAGGTGCCAAATGGCACCTGATGAGATTCACTCAACGCAGGCGTTCATGGCTAGTCGTGCCCATTCGCAGTGAGAAAGCTGACGCTCTAGTCCCACTGTGAGGCAGAAAAAAGCATCACCCTGTAGTGAGCTATGTGGTGCCATTCATGTTCATTTTACAGCACAGAACAAGCTCCCAGCACTAAAAATCAGCACAAGCCACCAAAGGTTCAAGCCAGATGCTAGACTCTGGTTTAGCTCGAGGTCCTCTTCAGCCATCTAGCCCACCCAACACTCTAACCTCATGCACAAATAATGAAAGACAAGTCATTATGCTTTGGTGTTAAACAGGAATAAGAAAGGGGCACCAGTCTAGTGGCTTAATTATACAATGTGAAACCAGAAAACATGGGATCAATCTTGGCTTAGCCACTTTACCAAATTATGTGATCCTAGGCAATTATTTGAATTTAGTGTGCCGCCTTTTTTTCATTATAGCATATGAGAATACCTTGAAATATGTGAGGATGTGTGCCGTACAAAAACTGTGCTTGCATTTTACTTAATGGTTTATAATGCTGCCCCGTGTAAAATAAGAGTATAGCCCACATAAAGATTTCACGGGACAACTAACTTGCCTCTTAGTTCACTAATAGTATTTTTGTCAGAGTAGGGGGATGGGGAATGAATTTTTCGAAGTCACTTTTGGTGAATACCTCTCAATGCATTGATGTAATATGTAGTATGGTGAAACACTTGACAACGAAATATACTTTTTTGAATTCTGGAGACACTTTCTCATATTTTTACATAATATCTGTTGTACAATTTCCATGCCAAATGTACCCATCACTCAGCTCATGCCTGGGCTCTAAAAGCTAAGATTCTTAGAAGCAAAACAGACCCATGGCTTTGCCCTCTCTGTTAATTTGGTGGCTCGTTGGCCGATATTAACGGAAGGGTGGTGGAGCGGGTGCGGTCGCGTGGGAGGCGTCACGCGGAGGGGCCATTGAATATAAAAAAAAACTAAAAAAAAACGTTCCTTTTGCAGCCGGCCGCTCCAACATCGTATCTCCTCATACCGCCTCTCCTCTTGCAGCCTGCTCGTCCCAGCAACCCTTGGGACAGACTACCTGTCGAATGCCGGTGCTGCAGAGCAGTGCGGGCATTGGTCTGAGCAGGCATAAAAGATTCCCTGCTCAGACCAGGGAGTCTGCGGGGTTTCTCCAGGCTGGCTGTTCAATGCAGCCGGGCTAGAGAAAACCTGAGTGCGCATGTGTTTTTTGGTCGGCATGAGATGGCCGGCCAAAACACATTTGCGCACTTAGGGAGTGGAGTGCGCCAGCACTCCTCCTGCCCCTCATATACATCGGCCCGTCTCTCCCAACAGCTCTGGCTAAGAGCCGGCAAATGTAAATTAAAATGATGCAAGAACATTGTTTTCATTTATATTTACTGTCCCTGAGCCAGGCAGTGGGGCAACGCTCCTATGCCATTGCAGAGGAGCCCTGCTCGACTATAGTACTGACTGTGTAAAACAGTTAATTGAGTTCCCCCTATTCTCAGTATCTCGCTCTGAGGAGCAACATCTTGTTTTCCGAGATTCTGGCTGTTTCCATGTGTCTCAGAAGGATAACTATTACTACTTCTTGTTTTAATAGCAAAGAATTGTGTATTAGAGACATAGAAACATTGTTTTAAATCTACCAGAGCATTTATTACCAGTTCTCTGTCCTAAGTAAATCTATGTTCTTTTACTAAACTCCATTGTTTGCCCTTCACCAATCAGGCTGAACGTAGTGATACTGTGAGTGTCTTGTCTTCAGAAGCCACCCAGAAGCATGGGCGTGGCTTCTTATTTGACATCTGCCGGCATCAGGCAGCCAGGGTCGAATGGTGCACACTGCATTTACAAAAATGAGCATGTGCAGTGCTCGGTCAGTCAGTGCACGCGCAATAAGGCCTTCGTAGTGTCCCCATGGGTGCTTCAGAAGATTCTGCTGCTCAAAGTCTGATTCCTGCAACGAAGGGATTCAGACAAAGATAACAGCAAGCTCCCAGTGATGTAAGAGCGCCTGTGATCTTATCAGACAGCGGTGCTAGAAAAATGTGCAGACTAGTGGTGCTGCCATAAAAATGTTAAATCACTTAACTCATATGGATTCTGAAAATTCCAAACATCCTACAAGAAACAAGTGTCACAAATGACCCATTCAGCAGGAGCATGGCAACGGTGCAGTGTGTAGCTGGTTTTGCATTTAGAAGCACACTGTCAAAAATATATCACTAAAGCACTGTGTGGTAGCCACTATCATTTAAAAGACAGCACATTTTCCATTGAAATGACTGCTAGATTTGCACAGACATACAGTTTTAAGGATATCTATAGAACGCACAAAAAATAATGTGTTAAAATTGGGTTCCAGAAAATATTTGTCATTTGTGCGTCCCCAAGTTATGTGTCTTGATTTGTTTTTTCAACGAAATCTTTCTTTTCATTAAACTTTTCAGAGCTAGAAAACAAGTGTTTCAACTGTGCTTACCTAAATTATTATTTATTTTGAATATTAGCACTGTTCGTTTATAGGTATTTTAATGTTGTGTTAGAAGAAACCTTTCCTTCACTCCAGCAAGATTGCCACATAATTCACTTTAAAAAAATCATCATATTTTGTGGTAAGTGAAAGAAAAGTAAACACCAGTCTTCGTGTTAAATGAATGAGAGGCATTTTGTCAGGAGACTAGACTGACATTTGACCCCTGTCTTTGAAAGCACAGCAAACGTGGCAGGATAAAACACAATTTAAAGTCTTCTTTAATCCTTCTTCACCTTCGGAACTCCAGTTTGGGTATTTAGGTGGACTCTCGGGGCTCAGGGCTCTCCTATAATTAAGCCCCCTCACACCTCTGGGCCCTGGCGCATTGAACCAGCTCCACCACTGGTAGCTACGCCCCTGAATGCTATATTAAACATAAAACAACCAAGAGAGAATTCTACCTGCTCAGCAACAGCAAGGGAAGCCACAGATTAAATCCGGAATGTCCCATGTAAACATGGACAAATGCAAAAACAAGTGGGATGGGTATTCCCAGACGTGGGACCCGTGCTCACTACGCCACTGGAGTCAAGCTATCCTGGCTGATGACGGCTGATAGCCAGAAACCGGTCCTAGGATGCTTGATTCCGGTCCAGGGAAGACATGGCTTGGCAGTTCGGGCTGGACTGTTCCCATGAGGCACAGGGTCAAGACTGATTTGCATATGGCCATGTCTAAACTGGGGTGGTGTAGTGGGCAAAAGAACGATGGATTTAACCCAGATCTCTTGACTGGGGGAGAATGTCTGCATTGTCAGCATTCCGTCCATCAATTGTTTGTTGTAACGCTTTTCGCCCTAAGTGGGATGGGTATTCCCAGACGTGGGACCCGTGCTCACTACGCCACTGGAGTCAAGCTATCCTGGCTGATGACGGCTGATAGCCAGAAACCGGTCCTAGGATGCTTGATTCCGGTCCAGGGAAGACATGGCTTGGCAGTTCGGGCTGGACTGTTCCCATGAGGCACAGGGTCAAGACTGATTTGCATATGGCCATGTCTAAACTGGGGTGGTGTAGTGGGCAAAAGAACGATGGATTTAACCCAGATCTCTTGACTGGGGGAGAATGTCTGCATTGTCAGCATTCCGTCCATCAATTGTTTGTTGTAACCCATGTAAACATGGACAGCCTTTTCTCCAGCTGATGGCTAACACAAAATCACTAATATTCACACATGACACAGACCTCTATTCAAATAAAGTATCACAAAGAAAATCAAGCGAGCAGGGTTAGTAACCTCGCATTTGGCAAAAGTGAAACTTTTCCTCTCTGAAAAGATTTCAGAACAACAGTACTTGCCTTGGACCTTTCTCTTCTGGAAGTAAAAAATTCTTCACTTAGTGGCCTTTCTAACACGGACTGTAACATCCTAAATACGACTGCACACTGCGTTAAAGGCCTGAAGGCGTTCTAACACATCAACCCCAAATCCAAAGGAACAATATTACCGCCCCAAGTCCACTTCATCTAAAAGACCAGAAGCATCATGCTCAAGGTTACCAGATATAACACCCCTCTCTAGCAGAACATAGGCCATCTCCAGCTACAAACCCAAAATCAGGAACAATATCAAGAACTGCTCCCCCACTCTTGCAGATTAGAAAGGAACTGATGACTCTCTTGACAGGGAGCAATAGCTCTTGACACAGTAAGGGGTTTACTCCACACATTTTTCGGAAACTTACAGCTTTATTGTTAACGGTCCTGAATCATACATTAAAGCTTCATATCCCTTGTTCAGCGTTGTTGCTATCTGTCTTGGGGGCATATTAGCAATTGCTGGCGATATCATTATCGCCGCTTTAGCGTCCGTTTTTGGTGATAAGCGGCGATAGTTATATCGCAATATCATCAAGGATACGCTAGCACGTATTTCTTTGATGTAGAGCCCATTTTTCACAGCCTCGCCTCGCCTCACTAATTAGATGCAAAGAAGGCGTGGCTGTGAAAACAACACATGAAAATATCTCAAAGGCAGCTTTGCGATATTAACAAGGAGGTGCAGCGATAAAAAAATCGCGCTACCTCGGCCTTATTGCTGGAATTTAACGTCGCTGAAATATTATTGCCATAGCGCTATGTATTGTTAATATAGCGTTAGCATGGCGATAATTTTCAGCGATAGCCAGCGATAATATTTCTACCGCTATGTGGGGCCAGCGATAATTATCGCTGGCCCTTGTTAATATGCCCCTTGGTTTGCACACTACAAATACTTTTGCATATATACATGCATTGGAAAGCGGTTACGCTGCTATAGAGGACACAGTATATAATGTCATTTTATATGTTGATTGGAGCAAACCCACTGATTATCTCTCTTCCTTATAGTGTATGACGTTGCAACACATTCATTCACAATGCATGCCTTTACAACGTGGTTGTTACAACGACCGCATTGTTACCATGCATGCCAGTACATCGCATGTCGTATCAACGACTTGCTGTAGGGGGCGCGCTGGACTTAGGAATAGTATTAATTACTATTTCTACTCCAGTTTGTGCAACAGCAGGAAAGGTGTTGGATTGTAAATCCAACACATTCCCTGGTGTTGCATGCTCCCTACAGCAAGTTGCTGATACAACTTGCGATGTAATGGCATGCGTGGTAACAACGCGGTCGTTGAAACTACCTTGTTGTGAAGCCATGCGTTGTGGAAACAGCGCTGTAAATGCTGTTTCCCCTTCCTTATGTTTAAAACCGTCTGTATGTAACCTGTCCCAGCACTTTAAGTATTTTACAATCTTGATCAACTGTACAAAATGTAAAAAGTAGATATTTGCAAATCAGTTGTTAAATGCTTAAAGATGATTAGGAAAGCGTTATTTCACATTACGTTCCTCTGCTGCTTTCCGATAGTCTATGAGTCACCATAGCAGATACGCTTGAATATCATGCTACCTCAAGCTAGACAAACAGCTGGCAAATTATTCTTTTTCAATGTGTTTTTTAAGTGTTCACTCAGTATGGGGAGTGGTCAGGTAGAATTTCCACACACTCCTTTTTACCTTGTTTAACGGGTTAGATATCCCACTTCTGTGATTGGAAAGAAAATGAATACCCAAAGGGGCTGGCTGGTAGAAGTTTCAGGTGTTTGGGAGTTGGGCCTACTGTCCTAACAATTAATGACACTAGAGTTCAAAAGCGTTTATTGCACATGGCTAGCCAGTAACAACATCATTTGTTGCTACTATTTCATAGAATAGGATGAGTCAAATTTTCAGGGTATTCAAGTGTCAATGAACTCTCAAACGTATTTGATAGTCAAGATTTGAGGTCCACTACTGCAAAATCATTATCTCTTCTGACTTGGAGCTATAGAGATGAACTTGAAAGACCCTGCATGGTTAGGGCTGAGTGGTTATAAGGGAAACTTCCTGTATTACTGATTATGGAGAAGCCATTTTTGTTGTTTGGTTGATGCCAGTGGCTTGCAGGAATGGATCGGGCAGGGGGTGGGGGGTGGAGGGGAGGAAGGGTGTAAGGGTTTTAAAAAAAGAATAAAAAACACTTAGCTGATCACCAAGTCTCTCCGTCACTGTCTCTCGCCTGGGGCTGGAACAGGAAGCCCTCAGGCTCCCATGAACCAATCGCAATGCTACAATACAGCGTTGTGATTGGTCTGAGCGCCGTGGTTCAGTACTCAGCCAGGGAATGGGAGCCTGGGCATGTTCTCCATGCAGGCTGTAATGCAGCCTGAGTGGAGAACATGCAACGCGCGCATTAATGTTTGGCCAGTTCGAGAGGGACGGACAAAACATTCATGCGCACTTGGAGTGGGCAAGCCACTCCTTCTCCTGTTCCTCTGTCATCAGAGCAGCCCCGCCCCACCTGCAAACCTGCTAACAGGAAAACATAAAATGATAATAACCTCTAGCTACTATCATTTTATGTTTCCTTTCTTTCACTGCTTCAAAGTAGTGGGGTGACGCTCTTCCGCCTTAGCGGAGGAGCCCGCCACTGGTTTGTGCTATTTTTGTAGGAAGTAAAGTGACAATCTCTTTTTGACTCCGAGTATTCGGAACACATTTTGGATGTGCGGCAGAACTTTTCATCTGAGTAGTGATAGTTTATGTTTTTGCTGAGAAAGGAGTGAAATATATATGTTTTGCATGCAGTACTCAGTGTTGCAAATGTTTTAATTCATTACTGGGTCTCGGACTTTGACGAATTATGTGCTCTATCTGGCAAAAACAGTGTCTCCTGTCTATCAGTTCTAACATCTTAATGAAGAGTTAAAAAGATTATAGAGAGAGGGGTTTTAACTCTGGTCCTTTGTTTATTGTCTAAACTCATTGTGAGTCTTCCTATGGATTGCTTCCACTTCCACTGAACTGCATGTTCACATAATACAACAAAGGCAGATATTTAACAAAAAGGTTTTCTTCTCCAGGGTTGTGCACCGCAAAAGCAACAGCTGTCAGCGGGGAAAGAGATGCTTCTCCGCCTCTATTCCCGCCTTTCACTTGAACCATTAAGAGAAGTCCACTCATGTCTTCGATCAAGTGGTCGCTGGGGGGGAGGGGGACATTGACTTATTTGGAAAATATGCCAAATATTGTAATTTCATAGGATAGAAACATCTGTATTTTCCTTCCGCAGATGCTTCCGGCTTTCCTTGCTAAAGGCTCTTCTCCCCCCACCTTTCATGATCTTGGGTCCTCCCTCCTACCTTTGGCCTTACTCCTAAATTATAACCATCATGTTTACGCACCTCAGTTGAAGGTGAGACACACGTGACTTATTTTACTGCTCATACTCGAGACACTGAAAAAATAAATGACCCCTTCAGATCAGCAGGCTCATTGTCTTTTGCGTGCCGGGACTTAATTGCATAGCTCAATATAAGCTGTAATGTCATTGTATAGCAATGTCTTTACTTTCCATCCATAGTTGATTGAGTTTCCTGGCTGGAGGGAATCCTCCAACTAACTGCCATAACCTGTACTTTCCCTTCCTCTGTCGACCCTCCAAGCTCAGCATCTTTCTCACATGCAGGCATCATCTTCCAGTGCATTAACGGGAGGTGAGACATCCCTATGCCTTCTTTACCATTTCAGCCAAATCACTTTCAGAGTGGTCCATGCCTGACTTGTCAGATCAGAAGACCCATGGCCTCTTGTGCTCAGTGAAATCTGTGGAAATTCACCCTGGTTTTAAGATTTCATAGATATTGTCTTTATTTTACATGTAGAGTTGCTTCCATCTTTCTTTGTCAAAGGTCTTCTCCACTCACCTATTGTCACCTATTATGCTCTTGTTGTCGTTCAATCCTTCTCCCCTGTCCTCTCTCCCACACGCCATGCTCCATATTCCAGTTTCTCAGTGAAGGGAGAGAGCTACATGCAGGGCTGGCTTTTGGGCAGTGCGACTAGTGGGGGGTGGGTGCTGTGTTTAGCAATAACTTGTGATTGGAGAGATGAGGGGCACATTTTCCTGGTGTTAGTGAGGGAATCCGAGGAGGTGGTCGTGGGGTGTGGGGGCACCAAAAATATATATCGCACCGAGCGCCACCAGTTCTAAAGCCTGCCCTGGCTACATGTGCCTCTATCGGGAGCCTCTCAAACAAGATGCAGGCAGAGAGGGCAGGTCCCAGCTCCTCAGATTGTCATGCCCAGGGCCCTTCACATGCACTGACTTATTTGGAACATCTACCAGAAATTGTAATTTCTTAGTGTTTGTTTGTTTCCTTATTAAAAGCTCTTCTTTGCCCACCCGTCCTGACCTCTTGTTTGCCTTCTTTCTTCTCACTCCCTTGGCCGCTCTCCCACATAGCGAGTGATCTTTCCCAGCTCCTCAGAAAGGGGAGACATCCAAGTCCATTCCCAACCTTTCAGAAAGCCACTAGCAAAGCAGTGTGTTCCTGTCTCCTCGGGTCACTGGTTACTTATTTGAAAAATCTAGATATTGTCAGAGTCAGAGTCAGAAACAGCTTTATTCGATTTTAAAAACAAAACCATAAAAGCACACATATATAACATTTCATTCATGGCAAAAGACAACAAACTTTAAAAGACAAAATATTACCATTTAAAAATAATCTAATTCATGGAGATCCTGAATCTTATAATAGTTTTAAGAAACATTGACACAGAAGAGATAAGAAATTTATCATCTAACATTTGCAATCTGACCAACGCCACTCTACATTGCCTCAACCCTAACTTTTTTAAGACGGGTCGAAGAATACTTTTCCTTGGTTCTGAGTAGTATTTGCAGAAAAGAATACAATGAAGGGAAGATTGAACAGAGACCTGATCACAGGGACAAGGAATAAGTTCCTTTAGCCAGCAATTCTTCTCAGGGAAGGTGACTAATCTAAAAAAGATATCTGCCCTGAAGCGAGACAATAACATTCGGGAATAACAACTAGGGACTAATTTCAAATATGGCTGAATACCTTGATTTTGAATAAGTAAATGGTTGGCCATAACAGAACTCTTGCATTTCTCTATCTGCCAGCGTTGCTCTGTTAGGAAATGCAGGCAGGTTTGCTTGAGCTTCTTTCTTGATAAGCCGACCATACTGTCTGGAGAGTCGAAAAATTCCGGGTGACCCATCTCCGCAAAGAAATTTTTTAGGTATTTAAACCATGAAATTTTCGAGACCCCATCAAGACCTAGACAGTCCTTGATTATATCCCTATTCAGGCCTGTCTCAATTCCAGACCAAACTTTATGCCACAACAAAATGGGCTCCAGTTTAATAAGGTCCGAAATGTATGGTACACCCAGCTCTTGATGACAGACATAAGAAGAAGTGGACCCAGGCACTGCCAGTAGATAACGAAGCAAGGCATTCTGACAAGTCTGAATGCTTGGGGTGTTCACTATCCCCCAAATTCCTGCACCGTATAGTGCTATGGATACACATTTAGATCTATAAATGTCTAACAAGACTGGTACTGGCCGGCCTCCTACCTTATTAGAAAAATGTTTAACAGCCCCTATTGCTCGCGAGAATGCTAGTTTTCGTGATTTGCCTGCTACTGTCCAAGTTCCCTTTTTGTCAAAATTAATACCTAGATAAGAAAAAGTATTTACAGTCTCGATTTTTGTGTTAGATAAAAATGAATTACAATTAAGATTCTTCTTTTTTGTGCAGCACATGTTAAAAGTTTTGCTTATATTGATCTTTAGGCCCCTGCTACCCATATACTCTGAAAAGTTACTAATCGATCTCTGAAGACCGATTTGGGTCCGGGCCATGATTACAGCATCGTCTGCATATAAAAGAATGGGGATGTAGGAGTTGCCAATTTTAGGACAATCCTGCTTGTCTTCCAGGAGGTGAGACGCAACCGAATTAATATATAAATTAAACAAAAAAGGAGCTAAAATGCAGCCTTGTCTCACGCCCTTTCCTATAGGGAATTTGGAAGTGCAATCCCCCTTGTCCCCAAAACGTACCCTAGCACCTGCCTCCCGGTATAATTCTCTGATAAATAGGAGGTTTGGGTCCACTCCCATGTCCTGCATAGTTAGCCAAAGTTTATTGTGATTAATGCAGTCGAAGGCGAACTTAAATCCACAAATGTAAGAAATAAATTCTCATTTTTGGCCTCGACGTATTTGGCTACTAGGAGTGCTAAGTTCAATCCTTGCTCTATTGTTCCCAAGCCTTCCCTAAAACCATATTGAAACTGAGAGAGAATACCTCTATCGTCGACCCATGTTTGCAATTTGTTAAGTATAACTCTCCCCGCGATCTTCATGAGTGAGTCAAGTAAGGAGATCGGTCTATAACATTTCGGTATATTGCGATCACCTTTCTTGAAAATGGGCACCACGATGGCTTCCTGCCAAGTCAGTGGGAAACCCACTTTAGTAAAGCTGTTAAGGACGTTAGTTAAAAGCGGAGCCCATAGCTTATTGTTAGCCTTAAAAATGTCCACGGGTATTCCATCCGGGCCCGGGGCCTTTCCCGCTGGGCTCTTGTCAATAGCTGTCAGGACTTCCTCCATAGAAAAATCAACATTAATTGGATAAGGTACTACATCCTGAGTTCTTAAATTTAGCCCCCTTTCTGTCACTACCTGAAAGTCTTCTTGGTAAAGCTCCCGGAAGTAGGTCACCCATGTCTCTTCCGTAATAGCTATTTCAATGGAATCTATTGCATTATCAGTAAAAAAAGGAGCATTCACCGCTTTCCAGAAAGCAGTATTATTTTTTGAATGGCAAGCTTCCCGAAGGGTATGCCAGGCTTCCTGTTTAATTTGTTTTTTCCTTTTTTTAACTGCCTGTTGATAGGCAAGTCTAGCAGATCTAACTTCAACCATTACCCTAGGGTCTCGTTTTAGTTGGGCCATTAAATGAGCATGGGTCTTACTACACTCTCTATCAAACCATCTCTTAATTCTGTTAGCCCCAGAATGCAAAGGTTTCGTAAGTAACTTTCTAATTTCCTCATTAATACTAAGGAATGCATCATTGACTTTAGAGGGTTCAACGTTCTCTGTGAGGCAGGTATTAAATTCCACTTCTTTGGAGCAAATTAAATTTCCAAAGAAGGCCACTGGTTCCACTTTGTCCCATTTTAGGGTATAACCATTCTTCCTTGCGAGTTCCAGTCTAAAATCATATAGATTCTGGACCGTAGAAGCAGTGTTGTTTTTTCCCCTCAGTATGGCAAGGGACATACTAAGTGGTAAGTGATCACTCATTGCTACCTCGCATGTTTCAAACGCACGGATATGGTGAAGATATCGTTTAGATATTAACATGAAGTCAATGACTGATTTACAGCCCCGTCCTATAAATGTGGAGTTAAACAGAACTGGTGGAGAACATAGTTTGTTTACGAAGCCCAGGTCCAGGGAGAAAAGTATATCGTTTAAGTGGTTTCCCAGAGGTGTATGGGAAAAATGTGCCGAGGGAACACCATCCATCTCTCCCAGACCACATGTATTTTGGTCGCTAAATGGGCATAGGAAGTAGTTGAAATCACCAATCCAAATCACACAGAAATCAGAGGGTTCTTTTTCATCTATATTTTTAAGGGTCTCGTGTAGTTCTTTAAAAGTCGGGGCCCATAATTATTTCGGGATGTTGTTATAGAAGTTTATCAAGTTTATATGTTGCTTGCCCCCAAACGTTATATGCAAAATGTGATAAAAAACAGAAACAGGAAAAAAAGAAATCTTAGTTTCCTTTAAACAGTTTGAGACATAAGTGCATAGACCCCCTTTATTTCTCCCTCTTAAGGTATGTATTGCTGGCGTATGATAGGTGCGGTAACCATTCATATGAATGGGATCAACCGACCAGCATTCCTGGAGGCAAATAATCGAAAACTGTTTTACGAAGGAGATGCAGTTTATATCACCTAGCCTAGAAGACAGCCCTGCAACGTTCCAGGACAGAAGTGTAATGGCAGGACCTATGTCACCCTCTGGCGATAAAGTCACAGTAGCAGTTACACAGGGAACCACACTTTCAGAGGTTCCACTATTAAACAATGTAAGATGGTCTGTTATCTCTTCACCCACGGTATTAATAGGGATGGTTTCAGATTTGTCCACTAAGGAAGTTGGCAATTGTGCGGGCCATGGGTCGGACAGTAAGATTGACACATCATCGACTACGACCTCCCCTACAAATTCAGATGCATAGGGATTTAGGGGTAGTCAGTCGACCATGTCTAGGCAGCTGTACCTGTTTGTTCTTGGAAAGGTCTCCAGCCAACCCTGTTCGACTAGAGCCGGCCTGCCTCTTTCGAAGTTGGTATTTATTTTGCCCCTCCCTACCTGTTCCCACATGCTATTATTTGCTTGATAAGGATAAAAATAAGCAAGGGGTAGTGGAGTGATGTTTGTGTTGGACAAAAAAGGTTGTACCTGCTGGATGTATTTTGCAGCCTGTGTGTCCTTAAAGTTAACAACAATGCAATCCCCCGATATGTCTTTATTCCTTCTGCCCACCAAGCTGACTCTCCGAACAAACAGAATTTTGGTATGGGTATAAGGAGGGAGTGGTCGATTAGTATTGAGCCAGTGCATTGTTTTGTTCTTCAACTCAAGGTATGACTCAGTGGTTTTTCCTTCCAAGCCAGGTACCCCCATCAGTATAATAACATATGGTGAAGATTCTGGTGGAAGGTCTAAAGTGGGTAGCTTGAGGACATCACCTTGGATGGGATCAGATCTATTTTCTATTACATTTATATTCTGTACCATGACATTATTGGCTTTTGCATTGACGTCAGAAGATTTCTGCGGGGGCTTTACTCCTGTATGTGAATTTTTAGGACAACTAACATTTGTAGTATTTTCAATACAAACAATATCTTCGCATTTGTCCCGGGATAATCCCGGGTGCCGATCCAGAGAGGGCATAGACAAGGAGGAAAAGGTTTTCTCTTTTGAGTTGCTTACAAGGTTAGCAGGGGAGGATGTTCACAGAGCTCTCTAAGTAAATCTGTCTTCAAAGATTGATTGAATTCAAGATTAGTTAAGGCGATCTGTTCTAATTTCTTGAGACGCTCCTCTATCTTAATAAGTCTATCCAGAATCGGGCGGGTTGAGTATTCAAAAACTTCCCTTATTTTTAAATAAAAACCATCATCTAGTTGCCTGGTTAGATCTGAAGTTGCTTCAGTCAGAGATTGGTCAACGGCACCCAGAATATTATTAGGTGCAGGTTTACTACTTTTAGATTTTGTCGATCTGAATTGACTCCCCTTTTTCCCTCGCGGAGCAGCCTTCTGTTTTGATTTAGCTCCTGAGATTAAGGCAGAGGAGGGGGAGGGGGAGAGAACCTCAGAATTTGCGTGTATTTGTGCTCGGGTAGATACGCCTTCTGATTGGTTGGTCACAACATCAGCCAAAGTAGTTACAGGCCTAGTTGTGCTTCTAGCATCTTTACCCCTCTTTCTTTCCAAGGTTAAATCCGTACTGATATCAATGCTTTCGCCCTCACTAATCGTGCAATCAGTTAAAATAGGATTTGTGATATTTACCCCAGGTGTCACAGATAGAGCGATTTTCCCTAAGGATGAACGTTTGGTGGTAAGAGGATCCAACGAGAGACAACGCTCTGTGAGATCTATTTCTTGTTCTAATAAATTAGCAGCTCTTACAATAAAATTGTCCAAAGTTCCTGCCATAGTGGTGCCAACTACGGTGCTTTTGACCCTAGACATTCCTCCCACCGTTTTCATTATGGTTGCTTCTATCAATTATACTAGCAAAATGCACAGGGGGTAGCCCAGCCCAGCGTCTCCAGTCTCGAACGGCCTCAAACGGCCCGCTCTTTGCCCGGTCTTCACCCCGGCCCTCGTCCCGCGCATGTCCCGCTAGCGCGCGGGGGCGGGACTGTACAATTAAGGGAGGGGGCCAGAAGGGGAGGAGTCGGGAAGGGGAAACAGCTGCGGTCACCAGCGAGCAGTCTGGTCCTCGCAAACCCGACTCGGCACAGTCCAGGTGAGAGTGGAGTCCCCCCAAAACAGCAAAGCGCTCTTTATCGCACCCAGCGGGATCCAAAAGGATTAGTCCAGGAGAGTAGAGAGCAGTGACAAGCCTGCGAGCGGCACCCCTAGATATTGTAATTTCCTCACATTGTATATCACTTGTATTTTCTGTCTACACATGTTTATGTGTTTACTCTTCAACTGCCCTCCTTCACCCACCTATTGCGACCTGTACTTTGTACTCTTTCCACTCTTCCTCCTACCTCCACCTTTTGTCTTACAAGATGACCGCCAAGTACAGGTGTCTCAATGAGGGGGGCATTCACTTGTGCCTCTATCTCTACCTTTCACCCCAGCAGATAGATGGATTCAAACTTATGAGGTCAGCAGACCCATGGACTTTCTTGTTTGTTGGCGTCTTGAAAATCTGCCTGAAATTGTTCCTCAGAGCATAGGATAGCGATACCTGCTTCTTGTGGGCACCAATGTTTTTCGTTTTCCTTTGATGCATTCTCTCCTCTTCCCACCCATTGTGGCCCCCTTTTTACCCTGTCTACTTTTATTGGCCTTTCACCTGCTGAAGAACATTTTCCAGAGGAAAGATGGTCCTTGTACTTTCCTTCGCCATCTTTTCAGGTCAATTTAACCAGGGTACTTTGTAAATAGTGACTCTTTTGGTAAATTCTCCAGAAATGATAATGTCACTGGGGTATTACCTGGGCTTTGCTTCCAAAGGTACTTGTATGCTTCCTTCCTGAAGAGCCTACTTCACCCACCCATCGTGACCTGTGTTTTGTCCTCTCGCCGCCCACCGTGATACTTTTGTTATTTCTTCCACCTCTTGAGCACTCTTTTCCAACACCTCAGCATGTGGCGTGACACCCCTGTGCCACTTCCCTGTCTTTTAACAGAGCCTCTGGCTGAATATTCCGCTCAAGACTCCTCAGATCGAGATCTTTTTATGCAGTGACTGATTTTAAAAATCCACCACACATTGTGCATGAAAGGCTCGCTTTGTTCAAACCGGGCTCAGGGCCCCTGTTCTCAGCTATACATGTCAAGCATTATAAGTAGGGCTAAGTCACAAAATATGCAATTCACTGATGCTGGTTATACGAGGATAATTCCCCTTGTCTTTCTTTATGCCGATCATGCTCCTGGTGCTTCTTACCTTATGCAGGGCTTGTGGGGCCACTGCTGCGTCAAAAAGTCTGTTGATGCAGGGACTCTATGGGGCCATTGTCTCTTATTCTTGGGTTCATTTATGCATGTCCTATGAATAGTCACTGACACACAGTAGTAAGCTCAATACTCCATCTACTGTGTGGAGCCACTGTGGCTCCTTGCACGGCCCATTGATGCATGCACTTTGTAGAGCCACTGATGGCTATTCCTAAGCTCACTGATAGGTGCACTTTGTGCGACCAGTGATGCCTGCTACAAGGTCCATTGATGTAGAGGCTGTTTGTGGCCACCAGCACCTGTCAATAGGCCCATTGATACACATTGAGGGCCTCATTTATGAAGTCTCTTGTTCCGTCGGAACCTCACTTTTTGTAACCTTCCGTGGCGCAGGAGCCTGCTCCATATATACGAGGCAGCACTAATCCACTTTTTTTTGTGCTTAATGCTGCCTTGTAAATATTGTCCCCTTTAACGCAGTTTTCTGCATTAAAGGGGTGTTGCTGGTGGCGTTCCCAGCAACATCCATGGCATTTTGACACTGCCCCAGATTTACGAGAAATCATAAATCTGAGGCAGCGCCAAAAACGTACGCCTCCTCATGGGAGGCATAACCAGGAGAAATATCTTAATTTCTCCTATTTTTTTCGTTTTTTATGTGAGCTGCATTCTACAGCACACATAGAAAGAGGAAAATGCCTCTTCTGATTGTTTCTGTGCAGGAAAGTTTCCTTTCCTGCACAGAAATAATCATCCCTGCTACGCAGGCATGCTTGCACCATGGTGCAAAGGTGCCTACATTGGCACACAGCAGCCCATTGTGTGCAGGTGCAGGGGCTAAGGTCAGGAATGCACTGTAACTGATAGATATGGCGCATTCCTGCCCTTTTATATTTCCATAGGCCACTGCAGAAGGAAGGCCTGAGGCGCTGCTTAATGGTAAAACCTCATAAAATAGGCCCTGAGTGTGGGGTCAAGGATGCCTGTTAGTTATTACACCTAATCATACATGCTCTGGGTAGGGTGCTGACAATCGTTTCTAAGTCCACTGATACATGCAGAGTGTGGGGCCAGTAACACACTGTCACTGTGACCATTTAAGTATGGACTTGCCGATTGGGTTGGTAACTGCAGCATCTGTCAAGGCAATGCTTACAACAAACAGCACAGACTACACAGAGCAAAAATAAAGTCTAAACCCTGAAGGGCTTCTTGCATAGCTGTTTCATTAATCAGATTTCTAATGGGAACGGAAAAGATTCCTCTGGGTATTTTTTTGTTATGCATGAGCAAGGGATTTGCTGAAACTCAGCAACCAGGTGCAAAAATGGAAACCGCTTTGCGAAATCCAGCATCATTTGGAAAACTTCCATTTTCAAGCTTTTATATGAAACTTCATTGATGTGTTAAAAAAGAAAGAATTACCAATTGCATACCTCTCTAAAATATCGGCAGATAAATTACAACACAGATATCACCGGGTTATTTCAAGCAAAAGTTATTTCTTTTATTTCTGGATTTACAGTTCATGGTAGCCTAAATCTGTAAAGAGGAGGAAATATAAAAACTGAGGAGATAAATATACCGAAAGCAGGACAAACAGTATTTAAACTGCAAATTAAATTGTAGGCGTTAAAGATTATGCTGTCCAGCTAAAAGTCTAAAGAATAAAGGCCCTCATTGTGAGTTGGCCAATTATCACACAATTCCGAATTTTGGGGCTCATTCTGATGGTGGCGATCGTTCCGCCATCACAATGAGATTTACCCACCACCGTGGTGGGTACCGCGGCAGACGCAAAGTCCGTCCGCTGCCTTTTCACCGGTGGCAATCGTAACGATTTCCTGGCGGGCGGAGCAGGGCCACTAATATGGTGGAGGTGCCTAGCAGGCACCGTTGCCATATTAGGATGTGGGAAATGAAAGTCCTTTCCATGGCGGCGATGGCGGCAGGGAGTGGGTCTAGGGGCCTATGGCACCCCCCTACATTTCACTGCACTGTGTGGTGCCTGCCATGTGGTGCAGTGAAATGCTAGACATGCGATTTTAACATCACGGCGGGTGCTGCTGTCAGCAGCACCGCCGCAATGTAAAATTGCAGAATGCGACCGCCATGGTGGCGGTCGCATCCTAATTCATGGTGTGGGACCGCCGCATGTCTAGCGGCCTTTCCAAACACCCCAGGCATGGCGGGTGGACTCAGGTCCGCCCGCCCACCATCCTAATGAGCCCCTATGAGTTTTGTGAAACGTATTTGCAGGTCAAAATCTAACGTTAATCAATAACTAAAAAGGCCCCAGTAAGCAGGGCCGGACTGGGAACCCAAAGCAGCCCTGGGAATTTTGGCAGACCACACCCCCGCAAATCCCTCCGGAGGGGAGGAGGGGCAAGTAGGAAGCATTGCTACTTTTGTTACAGGGTGATACTGGGCTCTAGTAACAAAACTGGCCCCCATCAGTGCAAAATTGGCCCCCAAACTTCCAGCCTCCCATGAAAATGCCCGATGCCCACTACGGTCAGTCCGGCCATGTGGCTTTTGGTAAGGTAAGCACCAAAATCCACATGCTATTACTTCTTCCACGGCATAAACGTGCCACAGGTGGTAGTATCACACCTGTAAATGATCAAGTGGTCATTTAAAGTCACATAGGCCCGCGTGACAAATGGGCTAGTAACACTGAATTGGGCGAATTTAGCACTTTCCACCAAATGATTATTACGAGGCATGCAGTAATTTTGCATGGGCCATTTCCAAAGGAAAAATTATTGTGTTCAATACTAGGAACACATTCAGTAGGCTAAACCTTGGTTATAAAATGTTGAGATTGGAACATGAACACTGATTTCAGTAGGTTATCCCTCTTTTCACAAGAAGCTATATATGAAGACTCACATATTCTTGGGTATTACTGCACTTGTAATACTGCATTGGTGTCAAGTTAACCCTGTTATATGGCCACAGTGAATGCTCTTGGATATGGTATACAGAGTTATTATTGATGCTTAAAATTCAGAATTCTATGTTATACTACTGTTAAAACAATAAAGGCTCCAATTCATAAATAATATTCCTATGTCTGCAACACTACATTTACTCCTATTCCCAGATATACATTTCAGAGTATTGGGAATTCAGAAAAGTTCCCAACATTTCAATTGGAAAATTGTGCCAGTTGCAATTTTCCAGACGTTCTACTGGGAACTTCATGTGACATCTTGCTGAGTTGCTATTTCCCCAATAATCCAGCCCCCCCTGATATATCTCCGTAAAAAAAGTGTTGTCCAGAGATTTTCATTTTTGATTTGTGTTTTTGGATCATTAGAGAAGTAATTTAGCTTGGTTAGACATTGTTGAGCCTGGCTAAAGTTTTCTGGTCAACATTTTTAAAAGTGGCAGATGTGCTGCAGCAATGATGTCATATTTCAGGAACCATGAGACCTATATACTTCATTTCTGTGTCAAAACATAGGTTTTGGGGGTGAAGTAATCTTATAGAGACAGAAAATAACTCCTCAGAGCAGCCCTTCTGCCAGTTTCCAAAATGGCGGCTATAATAGAAGAGGAAGAGACAGATATAGGGATGAAACAAATAGTAGTGTTTTTTAAACCTTTTATGTATACACCAAACAAAGTTTATGATCTGAAAATAAAAAAAAATATATGTTTATCACTCCTGTTTTACACACATTTTCATAGTTCACTGTATTTATTTGTTTTGGCAATCGCTCATGGTATATTTGCAGAACGTTGAACATTTGAGAAGAGCATATCAACAGGGACATCTTTTTGTGGTATAGGTTTTGCAAGCACATGTACGTGTAAGTTCTGTGGGTAGAGGCTTTTAGGAATTTCGTAGGTTTTAGCACCTATCAATATTTTCCCAAACAAATTCACACAGATCTTTCTGTACATATACATAATCCAAAACATTTACACATCTTCTGATCAAGTAGAATTCTCTTTTAATGTGTCCGCACACAAAATACGACATTGGTGGAAGGTCACTCAGGGGGACTGACCTCTTGAACTCACTGTACAGAAGATTGTAAAATGTGTGATGGTCAGAACTCATTTTGCACACACACACAAGGTATTTTTTTACGTCTTTAAAGTCACATTCTTCCTCTGTCTCAGCACTTAAAGCTCTAAGCTTTGTTCCAATTTTTCTTTTAGTGTCCTCACCCCTAAGAATATGTGCCTAGATAAGAACACTAGGCACCTCTCTGGGTCAAGTTTCTTTCACAGAATATGAAGAGGGATTAAGTATCTTTTCTTGCCTGTTCCATAACTTTTCCATAACTCTGACAATCCTTAGCTTATGAACATTTAAACAAATCTAAGTAGCACAATAATACCATATGTGTCATTTGACAATATTATGACTTGATTGAAACCATTACAAACAGCCCACTCAACATGTGGAACAACATGGAGGTCAGCTTCCTCCAATTTGCTGTTAAGTTCTTGAACAATATGGCTCGTAACTTTTGACTATCTCTTTGCAGGCAGCAACTCCTCATTGACAATCATTCTACTCGCAATATTTAGAAATTCAGTGTTCACTGAAGCACCAGCAATGTTTTGGCTAATCAACATCTCCAAGTTCACCTTGTTCGATGTTAATGACCAGAATTTATTAAGTTGCACAGGTATAAGTGTCGCATTTTTGATGCAGGCAAGGCCAGTTGTTCCACTTGTAGACATTCGTCTGATTCCCTCACATTCTTTAACAGATAGTTCACGATAACTACCAGAGACAACGTGCAGTTCTTGTAAGTTGCACACTGATTTGAATATCTGAAGAGTGGTCTTCCTGAAGTTTTGCATGGATGAAATCTTTACATTCGCAATATGACATATAGTACACAACAACAACAGTTTTCATTAAGGACACCTTTTCGAATTGAAATTCTTCAGGGAAAAGTTTTTATTCCAGCTCTTGTATGAGTTTATGCTTTACTGGTTTGGTTGCAGCATCTCCATCAATTAATGCATTTGCTGGAAGAAGATCATGTAACAGAATGTCCTATTTAAAATTACCCCTTTCTTTTGTGACACCCATCACTCTATGCGCTTGTGAAAGTTGTTTTTTAATAACCTGTTTTGTAGTCACTGATTGAATAAAACTCTTATTATGGCAAATAAATTGTGGAATTTTAGCTTTAGTGGTTATGTTAAACAGCTATTTCTCTTTCAGTACGAATCTCTCCTGCTTGAGTTCTGCGTTTACTCTCTATCCATGTTCCAGCACATCTAATAGACGTGTCTTTATATCTTTATCCGCATATTGTTGGGTCACTAAGTTGTGTTGTCGCACAGGCTCAGTCATTTCAAGGGGGTTTCTTTACTGCTGCATGAAATGAAGAAGACTGTAAACATGTTTATTAAGATGTTCCCTTCTCTTTCCCATAAGTTTGTGTTGAGTAACAAATTCACAATGGTCCTTTCCTTTTGAATTAGTCATCTCTATGAAAACATTGCAAATACAAAGGACTTTATGGTAAGCTAGCTGTCATTGAGCAACATATTCACTTTTTCGTGTCTAACCAACAATTCCCTTGGAGCTTTTCTATCATCTCTGGATCATCTGTTCCAATATCATATCTGGGGCAACAGCATTGAACCTTCCCTCTATGTCTTTCACCACAAAAAGTCTTTTGATGAATCTTCTGTAGAGGTATGGTGTTTCCACCTCCAGTTTCTTCACTCTGTCCAAATACCAGGACCCATATCTCGGGTAGTTTATGCAATCGATTTCGCGAAACACAGTAATCAGTGACTACACAGTCTTCACATGCAGCTCTCAATCACCTTCCCAATCAGCATGTACCAAGTTTTTCAATAGAGCTATCATGTGTAAAACATTTCCCCAGTACTTGCAAACTTCTGATTGTTTTTCACATTCTTTGACGAACTCTACAAACCTGGTTTTCAGATTTTCTGATTTTTAACTGAGTATATTGAAAATTGCCTGGCTTTGCATTATGTCTTTTTAATGAAGTGCTCCCTGTACCGTGGTCACTTCTGACATAAGATATGCAAAACCTAATTTGTCATTCTTGTCCAGAAAGCATTACACTGTAATGTTTCTATAGCCTCAGATATGATAAGCATACCTTGTAATTAATGAATGTATTGAGTTCTGCTCAATACTGACTGGACAGTTTTGCTTCCAAAGATTTCAGCCTCAATAAGTTGTCTATGCCACATCCATTGGGATAACTTCCTGCACAGCTTAATTCAACTTTTATTATGTGGCACACATCCATCACTGCAGAAAGATGATCAAACTCTTCTGGATTGCTCATAAAAACATCATCTAAAATAAGGAAAACACCTTCCTGGCAGAAAATGAATAAGCAATATGATAAATTCAGTTAATTCAGCTTTGCAGCATCAGATAGAAGAAGATCCATGTCCTCAACCCATTTCAAATTTTCTGGTAGACTGGGACGTGTTGATGGCTTGTAGTTATTTTGTAAATGTTGGCAAGGCTGTTGGGTTATACATTTGCAGCTTTGTTTGATAAGGCCTACAGCTGACATGGCTTCTTTTCCAGCCGCTACTTCATTGGTACAGTCTTGAAAAAGCACCATGGCAGTATAATGTGTGCTGGTTGCTCCAGACAAAGAAGCGCTGTCTTCAAAATCAAAATTATCAAGAGCAGCAATTGTAAACTTGGAAGTGGTGTGCTGTCGGATTCACAAGATTTTACCGCATGAACTGCTAACAAGTTCCTGCTCAGTACTATGTCATTACAACTTGCTTATACACCAATCCTATTCACTGAAGTGAATAGCTTTCTACTTTTGCACTTTTCATAGATTGCGAGGGCAGTTAACATGTGTAGCTGGGTTATATTTCTACAGTGATGTAATTCCTGAAACATATTCGGAAAAGACAGCACATCTTCATCGCATAAGCTTGTTGGAGCATGGCAATGTCTTCCACTTCTTCGCTTACATCTTCAAAGCCATCATTAATGTTGGTGGCTTCTGTTCCGAACTCAAGAACTTTAGTGTGTAACAGTTTTGTTTTGCTGATATTAAACAATGATGTAAAAAATGCTGAATCCCATGATTTGCGGAGCTCTGGGAAATCACCAAATTTGTCATTAAGTCCAAAATCTAAATCTTTCAGGACGTTTCATAATATGGTCCATACTGGTTTTACAGCATCCTATGATCTTATTTTGACAGCAATAACTCAAGAGTCAAATCAGCTGGGAACATCATAAGTGGCTTTCTTTTTGTTAGACTGACAAAAACAAATTGTGTCACTGTGCATTCTCACCAGAAAAATCTTCATTTCATTATTGTGGGTCAATAGAATTTCATCAATATTGACCATTATTTCTCTGATCTCACTGTGTGAAATCGTAGCCAGCACTCATGAGTGGCTTTAAAACTTAATTTGCTTTTTCAAAGAGTGCAAACCTATCTGAAGGTTAGCAGTTACGTTGCTGCTGGTACCTCATTGTACATTCATATTTTCAAATATATGCACACATGCAGGTCGGGTGGGCATACAACTCCGCTACAAATAAATTCACCTCACTGTTTAGATCAGCTACTCGACTGCAAACTTAATCTTGGAAGAAACTGGCTGCAGATAAAAACAAGTTTTCCCTTTGAGGCTCCCATACTGTGTACTTTGCTCTTTTTTCAATTACTTTGGCACTTGTTCTGGCTAAAGCACAGATTGGAGGAAGCTGAGAGGTAGTCATCGGTCTTCTGAGTGGATGGGCGTTGGGTTTGGGGGTCATTGCTTTCTCAGAAGACTTAGATTCTTGTTGTGATTCACGGGTTTCTGCAATTTTTTGACATATTTTTCCAGGCTTTTTCCATTGTATAGGACATGTAGCACTGGTTACAATGATAAAATATTTGATCCTCTTCACCCATTTGTTTCATTCTTTTGTGAACTTCGTCTTGCCGTATTTCTGCTGCATCTCAAACTCTCTTCTATCCAGCTGCAGTTGATGTTAACTTTTCTTTGAGATTAGTTTGGCATATAACACATTTTACTTTATTGAAAAGTCCTCAGATTTTGATTTTGTAGTTAGCAACACTCTGTCAGGAGGTAAAGATCCTCTGTTGCCACCTTCTCTGCTCATGTTTACAAATTTGAATCAATGGAAAACATGAAACAAAAACAATATTAAAATAAATTACCAATATGGTGGCTAAAAAACAAATCAATATAGAAGCGCCATTTTGGAAAATGATAGAAGGGTTGCTCTGAGGAGTTAATTTCTGTCTCTCTAAGACTATTTGACCACCAAAACCTATGTTTTGACACCAAAATGAAGTTTTAAGTCTCATGGTTCCTGAAAAGTCCAAGGAAAATCTCTAGACAACAATTTATTTACAGAGGTATATCAATGTACCAGGACGACGAATATGACCAAACAGTACAAATCCATACTGTAGTAAAGCACCCTACTATGCAAATGCACATTTTTATTTTATTTTATTTTTTCTATGCTGGCAAAACGTTTTTCCTCTTAGAGACACATCTCCTGCCCTACTCCTTCACAAGAATTGGGCGTGTTCTATTCTCTTTCTCATCCTTAAAGGGGACTCACACCACCCCTTTGCTGGAGTAAATCTCAAAAGCATTTGCAGAGTAGGAGTGGATCGGAAAGGAGTTTGCCTACAAGGGGAAGGAAAGTGCACAAAACTGAAAGAAACAAACTTTTTCCAGCCTGCGATTGAGAAAGGGTGCAGTGGCCTCACGGCATTCATGGTGAAGGGAAGACTAAATAACACATCTGGGTGCTAGAAGAGAGTGCCACTGGCATTTGTAGCCACCCATTCCTTAACTAAGGAAAAAGTCTGCAGTTCTTGGCATTTTTCCTAGAACAAAACTACTTTTTTTGCTTTTTTCAAAGTGCCATGTGGCACACATACATGCCCTTAGTGCATGTATGTGCACAACATGTGCACACATGCACATTTCAAGGGTGCAAAAGGGTGTCCTTTTGGAACCGTTGCACCCTTGAAATTGTGTGCGCAATTAGCAAGTACCTATTCGGTACTCGCTAATTGCGCACACAATTCCCATTCATTCCTATGGGCCTCTTGGCCCATGAAAATGAATCGGGAGCCATTCCTCATTTGCGACTCGCAATCTGCGAGTCGCAGATAAGGAATGTGTAGGATTCGCTATTTTTAATACAAATCCTACCTACATAGCAGTTTGCGAGTCCTTAATAGCGATTCACAAAAAATCGCGAATAAGGACTCGCAAAACTGTACTTTGATACATGTGCCCCCTAGTGCCAAGGCACCTCACAGAATGCCCAAAATGAACTGCAACTAATAATGAAAATGGAAGGGCATTGTGCAAGACATCCTTTATCTTACTGTCCTGCAGGTGAATAGCTGTTGCAGTTTTGTATATAAAAACTAGCACGGTTCACAGACCCCCTGCATGAACCTTCAGACTTCTTTGGCATCTCTGTGTGCTATACCATTGTGTGCCAAGCAGTTGCCCACTCATCCTAGCCTGGAGTTTATTTACCATAGGTGATAAAGTCCGATGCTGACAATCCTAGCTGGAGCTCCCACAACATGGGCACAATGAAGAGTGTTTTTTTCTTGAAGCAGCAATCAGGATCAACCAAAGTACAGGTCTGTTGTAGAAACTGTTTCACCATGGGTGGCTCCTCTGTTTGAGTGGAGGAGCGTTTCCACGCTTAAAATACTCCCAGAGTCTCAGAGATGAAAAATAAAATAATAATTAATGGAATTTTATTTTTTATCCCCTGTCCTGAACAGAGCATCATGAGAGGAGCAGGGCCTCTGCTCAGTGACAGCAGCAGGGAGTAGGGTGGGCTGTGTATGCACAGTTTGAAGTGTGCATATCTTTTTGGCCCGCCACCTTGCAACGGCCAGCTACACATGCACACTTTAAACGTCTCTAACCCAGCTGTCTTAAGACAGCTGGGTTAGAGCAAGTGCAGGCTTACAGAGCCATGTGGAGCACCAAGTATGGTCTCTCCCTTCAATCAGGGCACTGCTCTCATAGTATCTGAGCAGCCCCGAGATTGGTCAAAAGAGTGCTGTTTCACTATTGTCTTTCTTTCTGAATCTTGATTGGGTGTTGTCCAACCAGTGGTAGATCTCTCAGTGGGTTGAATGTGGATGGTTGGTGGCCTTCTCAATCCCTTTGGTTGGGAAGGGGAGCAGGGAGATAGGTCAGAAGTTGCTCAGTTGGTTCAGTACAGCTGCTGGGTTCTTGAGGAGAGTGTTAACTTCTGCATGTTTCCAGTCATCCTGGAGCATGGTGAAGGCAGTGGAGGTGCTTATGATGTGGGTGAGGGTGGTGCTGATTGGTAGGGTTACCAGGCTATAGACGAGATGGGGCATACCTCCGTAGGGGCCTACGAACAGATGGTCCACATGATTGTTGCTTTGTCATCTCTGGTGAGGGATGTCTGTTCAGTCAGATGACTGTCTTGTTTGGTGATTGGTAAGTTGGGGATGATTTTGCAAGGTCAGGTTGGTGTGCAGAGTTGCTGTAGATGTTTTCAATTTTGCTGTGGAAGATATTTGATAGGTCATCGCAGAGTTCTCGGAAGGGGGTGATGTTGTTGATGGAGTTTGAGGGTGTGGTGAAGTCCTTGACAAATGAGAACATCTCCTTGCAGCTGTTGAAGCTTCTTGTGATGCAATCAACTAGCGCTCTTTACATGGTGTCTCTTAGTTGCTGGTGGTACTGTCTGAGTGAAGCCCTGTAGGTGGTTCTATTAGTGGGTTAGTGGCTGGCTCTCCACTGCCTCTCTAGCTGTTTACAGTGTTGTTGAGGCCTTGAGAACCCTCTGTGTACCAGATGGCCTGTTTGTTGGATTTTCTCTGCCTGTTAGGTTTGATGGGTGCAAGGAAGTCCACATAGTTCCTTGTCCAGTTGTTGAAGTTGGTGATGTCCTTGTTGAGGTTATCTGTGGAGTTGTGTTGATCTGTGCGGAGGGTGCTTAGCCAATCTGCTTCAGAGATTTTTTTCCCAGCTGTGGCTTGGTAGGCTGGTTCTGGTGGGTGTGTAGACTTGTGGTGTGTTGATTAGGAATTGGATGATGGAGTGGTCTGTACATGAAAGCCGTGAGGTGGAGTTTGATTTTGTGCTGTTGCTGATAGTTAAGATGGGGTCCAGTGTGTGTCCTGTGGAGTTTGCTGCACCTGAGACATGCCAGGTAAGTCTGATGCTGGTGCTGGGAAGCGGGCGGGTCCGTCTTCTAGGTGGAAGTTGAGGTTGCCAAGGAGTATGTAGACTCTGGAGTCCATGGTGAGAGGGACGATGAAGTCAGTGACAAAGCTAAGCAGTGAGGTGGAGTTGGATTTTGTTCTGTTGCTGATAGTTAAGATGGGGTCCAGTGTGTGTCCTGTGGTGTTTGATGTGCTGAGACAAGTTGGAAATGTCTGATGTTGGTGCTGTAGACCAGGGGCGGCCCTGCTTTCTAGGTGGAAGTTGAGGTTGCCAAGGAGTATGTAGACTCTGGAGTCGATGGTGAGTGGGACGATGAAGTCAGTGACGAAGCTGGTGATGGTGGTTTGCACTGCGTGTAGTCAGTAGGCTTAGGGTTAAGTTTTCAGAGCTTTGCAGCTCAAAAGTGGAAAAGTTACATGAATGGGGTGTCTTTCTCTGTGGATGTTGAGCATTTGATGGATTCCTTGTAGATGATTGTGAGTCCTCCTCCTGGTGTGTGGGCAAGATGCTGTTGTGTGATCTTGTAGACTGCTTGGACTGCTGTGGCAATGCTGGATGCCACTGTGAGGTTGAGCCAGGTTTCCGTGTGCCACTGCTCAGTAGGTCCCAGATTTCAGTTGAGTGTTTGCTGGGTGAACATGTGTTGAATAGCATGCATTCTAGTCAGTGTTGTTGTGTGAATTTGCTGTGGCATGTGGTGTTGGGGGGATGTTAGAAATGGGATTCCTAGTTGGGTAGCATATGCATCCAGGCCAGGCAGGAACCACCACTTGAGTCAGGGTCAGCTAGGTTCACAATAAGATAAACTGTGCTCACCCTCTGGTAGCTTGGCATAGACCAGTCATGCAATGTGTAAACTATTCGTGCAACACACACAGTAACACAATAAATACACCACAAAAAGACTCCACAATAAACATAATATTTTTATAAATACAACAAAACCAAAATGAAAAAACCCAATAAGTAGAACTGGAGTTATGATTTTTTTAAGAATAAACCAAATGCAGTCCTCAGAAGTCAATAGCGCTAACAGGTTACTTTAGGTTATGCTAGACTGATGTGAATCCAAAGTTCAGGCCAACCGCGATGGAGCGTAGATCCGATACAGTCCCACACAGGTATTGCTGAAGTTTTACATTTTCAAGCTGAGCCAAGATCCCCATTCACAGGGGAGACGGTTGCCGAGAGTAAGTAGAGACCCGCGAGCAAATATCCTGCGGGCGCAAAGAGTTGGCCGGGCATTGTGGATGGCAGATGAGTCCTCTTGGTTGTGGGTGGCATTGATTGCTGTGTGAGGAGATGATGCTGCAGCGGCTTGCGCTGATCCTTCGAGTGAGCGTTGTAATCCCAGTGCGAACCGGCCCATTTGCGTTTGCTAAGAGCCTAAAAGCTTGATTTCAAGGGCCCAGGACCTGTAGATGATGAAAACAGCTGCAGAAGCCACCTCTGAGGTCCAGAATTTGGAGGGAGTATGTCAGACAAGGGTAGAAATCACAGAAGGCAGAGTCTAGCAGAACCAGCAGAATTGTAGGAAGTCTTTTACAGTGATGGCCCCTCCATTAGGCTGGAGGAGCGTTGCCCCATGCATCCAGTGCTGAAAAGGTGAAAAATAAAATGGATTTATTACCATTCTATTTTTCCCTTTCTCCAACCTGAGCAGTGTTCGGGGGCGGGGCCACTATTGCTGACTGACAGCAGGGGAGTGGTGCTCTTTCCACCAGTTTATAGTGCACGTGTCTCTTTGGCCGGCTGTCTTGCGATGGCTAGCCTGAAATGTGCATTATAAGCCAATCAGCTGGTTTGACAATAGGCATAGGCCTCACCTGCCTGCAGGAGCATGGAGGCAGCCGGCTCAAGCCAATCCTGATGCTTCTGTCATGCTGCTGAACATTTTCAGCAGCATGAGAGTAGCATCTGGATTGGTGTGGCGGATTCAACTGCTGAAGACGCTAAAGGACTGAAGCAGAGGACCGGAGCAGGTGAGGCACCAGAGTGGGTAAGGTAAGTACATTTTTATTTTATTTTTTATTTAAGTTGGCTACTGTTCGTGATAGCTGGGAAGTTGTAAATGTATGGGAGGTTGTGTTTTTTGGAACTAAAGACGTGTGCGTATAGTTTTGCAGCCATAGCTCAGGTTGTACTCAATTATTTCTGTTGTTGCTTTGTGCACATGTAGTATATTTCGGATTCTATAAATAACATACAGCTGCACTACTTTGGTGTCACATGCCAGTTTCCATAGATGCATCAAAATATGTGTATAGGACATACTGAGTTCAGTAAATTTTGAAACCACAAAACATTGTTCTACTTGAATCGATGTCCCTCCAGACCACCAATCAATAAACAAACTCTCAAGCTTTGTGAGCGCTTTGTTATCGAGCCCACGCACCTCCTTTATACCAGACTGGTTGGTCCGTTACTAAGGTTCAGAGACGCTGATTCAGGGCACAATGCAGAATACTCGCAATGAATGATTCAAGCCTTTTATCAATGTCCAGCACTGCGTTTGCCTCCACCTGTTTGGTTGCCCCACCACATATTTGGGTTACCAGCCACTACTGGTCTTTTGTGTGCCTGAGACTTCAGAAAACAGCAGGCAAGCCAGCAAATCCTTGGAGATCACTTGGAGGGAAGCAAGAGTCCAGATCACCTTCCAGCAGAGTCAGTGTGCAGCAGAGCTACAATCATAAAAGCAGTCCTTCCAGAAAAGTTGTCCAGTTGACTTTTAAGCAGCTCAGTAGACCTTCTGGCAGAGGTTCAGTTCATGATCCTGAAGTTTCTGATTTCAGGGGGTCAGAGACCCAGTACTTATACCCAAAAATGCCTTTGATGTAGTGAGTGACTTCAAAGGAACTCTCTGAAGTGCACAAGGATATCTTTTAACACTGTCATTTCTGCCAGGTTAACCCTGGGGCGTAAATCAGTGCTTTGCGTGAGGACAGGACATGATAAATTCTGTTCTAAAGCCTATTTGATGTAAGTGTGAACCAACTCTCCCCCCTTCCTGCCCAGGAAGGCTATCCAAATGCAGATGAGTCCTCTGTCCCACCCAGCCCTTCCTGTGTTTGTGGCTATCTAGAGGGATTGCACAAAGTATAGCTGTCATCCAGCTCTGACGTATATTGGAGGCGTGAGGCATAAAGAGCAGTAAGTACCAAGTTCACCAGTAAGGAGGATATATTAGTACCATTCCAAATTTATCAAGCATGAAAAACTTACACCTCTCCAATTAGGAATTACAGCTTAAAAGTATATTAAGGAATTCCCAATGATGGCCTATGAGAGGCATAGGCCTCACAGTAGAGAAAAATGAACTATGCTATTTGTCACTACGAGGACATGCAAAACATAAAGGAACATATCCTTCCTTTTACTTACATAGCACGCTGCCCTTAGGGTTACTCGGAGCCTACCTTAGGGATGACGTATATTTAATAAAGGGGGTGTTTAAGGCTTGACAGGTAATTTTAAATCCTATTTGAAGTACATGCCCTGGTATATGGTATACCATTTTATAAGGGACTTATCAGTAAAACAAATATGGCAATCAGGCATATACCAATGTCATCTTGTTTACGGGAGAACCATGTGAAGTTTAGCACTGGTTTTCAGTGGTAAAGTGCTCAGAGACCTAAGTCCAAAAAGAGAATCAGCAAATATGGGAGGCAAAAGGCAAACAGTTGGGGGAAAAACCATCATAAGGATGAGAGGTCTAATAGGGGTGTTGATGCCATCTCAGGTGCTTGCATAGCATGTCTGGTTGGGTAGGTGCAGGAAAAACAGCAGTAGCTGCAGGTGAAAGCCTCTACTGTGGTGCAGCAGCAGTTGAGGAGAGCCTCCTGGGTTGAGAGACAGAAGGAGCGCTGTACAGTATCACTGGGGGGATTGATCAAACAAGGGTGTCCGGTGTTGAGAGTGGTCCAGTCATAGACATGCTTGCCTTTGGCATGCCAGCAGCTGCCATTAAGTAGGTCTTGGGAGGGGCGAGGAGTGCCAGCTTGTGGTGTTTGGGGCTACCGCGGTAAGGGATGAGGCGGGAAAGAGAATAGGGCAGTAGGGCAAGTAAGGACCATGGGAGGCGGGAGGTGGGAAAAATCACAGCAGGAGGGTGGGAGTTGTGCAGAGTGCAACAGAGGTGGCAGAAGGCCTGACATGGGGTAAGAAGGCCTAAAATTGACAGAAAAAAGTGCAAAAGCACAAAAATATACAAACTAGTGCAAAAGAGTACAGAAAAGCACAACATTGCACAAAATAACTATTGAGAAAAAAGAGCATAGAGAGCTGAAAGGAATAATGCGGGAGCCTCGAGGATATGACGCCAGATATGAAAGGACCTTGATTGGTCAAAAAAAGGGTCCAGGTGAGTGGGGGGCTGGGCCTAAGCATCTGCCCCTGTAGCAAAAAACGGTGACCTGCTACTAGTTCTAATGCCTATCAAAACATACCTAATCCAGTACTGTCTGACATGCAAATAATTAAGGTGTTTTATAGAGTTTTGTTTCCCCTGAGTTCACACTATCTCAAAAGTCTACTCTATGTTTCTAAAACCCTGTAAGAAATAGTTTGACTTTGACTTAAAATTCTTATTGTCATATCTTCTTTGTCTTTGAATGACCCTCTCCTTACTTTCCATTCTCTGCATGCCTCCTCTCTCTGAGTACAGTATATTCTTCGGCAAGTGCAAGTATGCATTAATATCCATTATTGTATTTCTACAAATTGTCCAAAGTATATCTAAAAAATCATACCCCTCAACCTAATCTCCTCTCGCTCATCTACTAATCTCACCACCCTATCATCATGAATTCACATACTCCTAACACCACCCTACTATTTTCACTCATAACTCCGCCTAATTTAATCCACCACAAAGACAATGGAGTAAGTGAATAGCAAGGTCTCCTTCAGAGATGAACACTGGATTAGCCACTACTCATGGGTACCAGAACAGCATGCTACCTAGCATAATGTACTTCAACACCTTGTTGGGACTAGTAGGCACTGTAAAAATGAAATTACAATGCAATGATATGTAGCTGTGCAAGGGGGTCCCGCTTTGTTGCCGTACTCCATTGAAGTGAATGCAATGCATCATCATTGAGCCACAGAGAGCGTCGTCTTTGATCCGCGCAGGCTGTGGATCTGTTGTTTGTCGAGCAGCCCCTGTGTCGGCGCTGAAGGACGATGTGGCAGAAATTCTCACGTAGCCGAGGCAATGCATTGTTTTTTGCAGAACATTTCTCAGGCCCAGGACTCAAGGGATCCAGCACCACCAGCAGGATTGCAGAAAGTCTTTTGTGTCTGTGAGACTTCAGAAAACAGAAGGAAAGCCAGCAAGCCCTTGGAGTTACTCTAGGTTCCAGTGAGGTGGGTCCAGTCCTTGTCGTCAACAGGCAGAGATCAAGAGGCAGCAGGGCAGCCCTGCAAAGCAGAGAAGCAGTTCCTCAGAACAGTCATTTAAAGGAAAGTGGCAGTCCTTACGGCACAGCAATCTTTACTCCAGCAAAGTTTTTCCCAGGCCCAGTAGTGTGCTGATTTGGTAGAGTCAGAGCCCAAGTCCTTATCCCCAAAAGTGTCTCCGATATCGGGGGTGACTTCAAAGGAGCTCTATGAAGTGTGCAAAGATTCCTTTCAGCCCACCCTGTCTTCTAGGCTATCTGTGGGGTAATCCGATGTTTGTGTGAGGACAGGACACAGCCTATTTAGATGTAAGTGTGAGCCACCTGTCCGCCTTCCTGCCCAGAAATGTTATCAGAATGCAGATAAATGTAGATGAGTCCTCTATCACACCCAGCCCTTCCTGTGTTTGTGGCTGTCTAGAGGGAATGCACAAAGTGCAGTTGTCACCCAGCCCAGCTGTGTATTGGAGATAGGCTGCAGGCACAGAGAGCAAAGTTAAGAGCAGAGAAATGTCCACTTTCTAAAAGTATCTGAATGAAAAGTGCACTCCTTCCCTTTTGAGTAATCCGGAAGTTGACAAATGTTCTGATTTGCGTGCGCTCCACTTAGGGACCCATCCCAGGTCACTGATTCATAAATGGAAATGCATAAAGCGCGTGGTTGACGCTCAAGATTGGCGCACTGCATGAATGGGACCTTTTCCCTTTCCAGTCCAATGTATTCATTCATATTTCATCCAAAACTTGACCATTAAATCACCATTTTTTAATCGATTTCATCCTTGTAAATATCACGGAGACAGCGAGATTCCATTAAAGCGTTTATTGCACATTTTCAAATGCAGCTGCTTTCCAATCCAGGCTTTTAACAGCGGCACGTGTCATTCAATAAAACACTCGTAACAGCCCTTAATTTGTGACCCAATGCATTTCGAGCTAAATGCTCTTCGTCAGGGGTTTCTGCAAAATACAACATAATAAGCTATA
The DNA here is from genome assembly GCF_964204655.1 of Triturus cristatus. Lineage (NCBI taxonomy): Eukaryota > Metazoa > Chordata > Amphibia > Caudata > Salamandridae > Triturus > Triturus cristatus. The sequence goes on along the minus strand of NC_140592.1, from coordinate 598,717,640 downwards.
ACAACTGTTCGCGAACAAATATATAATTCACTAAGAAAAAACCCTCTCTGTACCCATTTCACTTGAAATCTAGATGAAAACATACAGTATTGAAAATCACCCACACCCTTCCAAACATCAAACCACAGTTGTGAACCCATAGTTATCCCTCACATCATCTAAGTCACAACGAACACTTCCCAGAACTTTCCCGCTTTTTACCTGTTGAGTATAAACTTCTCGAACGTCGTTGCTCACTCTGACAATCGTCAAGAATGCTCTCATTATCACCCTCCCACACAAACTGATATAAAGGGTAATGCTCCCGCTCAGGTGTCATCAATCAACCTAACGTAATCGACCACGTGATTCAATGCCTGCAACCCTCGTACTACAACACCCATGGTACACTCGCCAACCAACAGAAAAAAACAAGTCATCCCAACCCCGTGATGTAACAGAAAAACCTGCATACTAAACCTACCAAGAATCCCACCCATGAACTACAACCAATAATTGAAAAAAACGAAATGCAATGTGAAACAGTTGAAATAATGCCATCACATGTTATATAAAATGTAAAGTCTTTTCAAATACAAGGCGCTCTCTGATGTACATTTGTCTCCGATATCGAATCCTTAATAAGTTTTATCAACTTTTAAACTTTTTTTGGGGTGCACTCTCCGTCGGGACGGATGAATTGTAACAACAAGAGTATCTGAATGAAAAGTGCACTCCTTCCCTTTTGAGTAATCCGGAAGTTGAAAAATGTTCTGATTTGCGTGCGCTCCACTTAGGGACCCATCCCAGGTCACTGATTCATAAATGGAAATGCATAAAGCGCGTGGTTGACGCTCAAGATTGGCGCACTGCATGAATGGGACCTTTTCCCTTTCCAGTCCAATGTATTCATTCATATTTCATTCAAAACTTGACCATTAAATCACCATTTTTTAATCGATTTCATCCTTGTAAATATCACGGAGACAGCGAGCTTCCATTAAAGCGTTTATTGCACATTTTCAAATGCAGCTGCTTTCCAATCCAGGCTTTTAACAGCGGCACGTGTCATTCAATAAAACACTCGTAACAGCCCTTAATTTGTGACCCAATGCATTTCGAGCTAAATGCTCTTCGTCAGGGGTTTCTGCAAAATACAACATAATAAGCTATAACAACTGTTCGCGAACAAATATATAATTCACTAAGAAAAAACCCTCTCTGTACCCATTTCACTTGAAATCTAGATGAAAACATACAGTATTGAAAATCACCCACACCCTTCCAAACATCAAACCACAGTTGTGAACCCATAGTTATCCCTCACATCATCTAAGTCACAACGAACACTTCCCAGAACTTTCCCGCTTTTTACCTGTTGAGTATAAACTTCTCGAACGTCGTTGCTCACTCTGACAATCGTCAAGAATGCTCTCGTTATCACCCTCCCACACAAACTGATATAAAGGGTAATGCTCCCGCTCAGGTGTCATCAATCAACCTAACGTAATCGACCACGTGATTCAATGCCTGCAACCCTCGTACTACAACACCCATGGTACACTCGCCAACCAATAGAAAAAAACAAGTCATCCCAACCCCGTGATGTAACAGAAAAACCTGCATACTAAACCTACCAAGAATCCCACCCATGAACTACAACCAATAATTGAAAAAAACGAAATGCAATGTGAAACAGTTGAAATAATGCCATCACATGTTATATAAAATGTAAAGTCTTTTCAAATACAAGGCGCTCTCTGATGTACATTTGTCTCCGATATCGAATCCTTAATAAGTTTTATCAACTTTTAAACTTTTTTTGGGGTGCACTCTCCGTCGGGACGGATGAATTGTAACAACAAGAGTATCTGAATGAAAAGTGCACTCCTTCCCTTTTGAGTAATCCGGAAGTTGAAAAATGTTCTGATTTGCGTGCGCTCCACTTAGGGACCCATCCCAGGTCACTGATTCATAAATGGAAATGCATAAAGCGCGTGGTTGACGCTCAAGATTGGCGCACTGCATGAATGGGACCTTTTCCCTTTCCAGTCCAATGTATTCATTCATATTTCATCCAAAACTTGACCATTAAATCACCATTTTTTAATCGATTTCATCCTTGTAAATATCACGGAGACAGCGAGATTCCATTAAAGCGTTTATTGCACATTTTCAAATGCAGCTGCTTTCCAATCCAGGCTTTTAACAGCGGCACGTGTCATTCAATAAAACACTCGTAACAGCCCTTAATTTGTGACCCAATGCATTTCGAGCTAAATGCTCTTCGTCAGGGGTTTCTGCAAAATACAACATAATAAGCTATAACAACTGTTCGCGAACAAATATATAATTCACTAAGAAAAAACCCTCTCTGTACCCATTTCACTTGAAATCTAGATGAAAACATACAGTATTGAAAATCACCCACACCCTTCCAAACATCAAACCACAGTTGTGAACCCATAGTTATCCCTCACATCATCTAAGTCACAACGAACACTTCCCAGAACTTTCCCGCTTTTTACCTGTTGAGTATAAACTTCTCGAACGTCGTTGCTCACTCTGACAATCGTCAAGAATGCTCTCGTTATCACCCTCCCACACAAACTGATATAAAGGGTAATGCTCCCGCTCAGGTGTCATCAATCAACCTAACGTAATCGACCACGTGATTCAATGCCTGCAACCCTCGTACTACAACACCCATGGTACACTCGCCAACCAATAGAAAAAAACAAGTCATCCCAACCCCGTGATGTAACAGAAAAACCTGCATACTAAACCTACCAAGAATCCCACCCATGAACTACAACCAATAATTGAAAAAAACGAAATGCAATGTGAAACAGTTGAAATAATGCCATCACATGTTATATAAAATGTAAAGTCTTTTCAAATACAAGGCGCTCTCTGATGTACATTTGTCTCCGATATCGAATCCTTAATAAGTTTTATCAACTTTTAAACTTTTTTTGGGGTGCGCTCTCCGTCGGGACGGATGAATTGTAACAACAAGAGTATCTGAATGAAAAGTGCACTCCTTACCTTTTGAGTAATCCGGAAGTTGAATGACACGTGCCGCTGTTAAAAGCCTGGATTGGAAAGCAGCTGCATTTGAAAATGTGCAATAAACGCTTTAATGGAATCTCGCTGTCTCCGTGATATTTACAAGGATGAAATCGATTAAAAAATGGTGATTTAATGGTCAAGTTTTGGATGAAATATGAATGAATACATTGGACTGGAAAGGGAAAAGGTCCCATTCATGCAGTGCGCCAATCTTGAGCGTCAACCACGCGCTTTATGCATTTCCATTCACTTTCTAAAAGTGGCATTTCTAAAATGGTAATGCCAACTCTAACTTTACCACTAAAAAGGATTTATCACCAGCATTCCAGAGATATGAAACATGATTTAGCTACTCCTTAATGATCAGGAATTACAGCTTTAAATGCGTTTTAAGGAATTTCCAATGCTAGTCTATGAGAGGAGTAGGCCTCAGAGTAGTGAAAAATGAGTTTACCTGTTTGTCACTACCAGTACATGTCATACCTTTTAGTTACACCGCACCCTGCCCATAGCAGTACCTAGGGCCTACCTTAGCGGTGACATATGTGTAATAAGAGGGGAGGTTAAGGCTTAGCAAGTGGTTTTAAATGCCAAGTCGAAAGTGGTAGTAAACGGTATACACAGGACCTGCTATGGCAGGCCTGAGACAGGTTTGAAAAGCTACTGGTGTGGGTGGCACGTAAAACATCTGTTACAACACAGGCATTACATCGTAATGTCTTTGCAATGCATCAATTACAACGGATATGCCTTTACAACGCATGCTATTACAACACATGCCATTATAACGCATGCTATTACAACAAGAATTAAGTTAAGTGCTTTAGGTAAGGTATTTTTTAATGTTTTAATTTATTATTTCATTTATTCTTAAATGATTTATTAATAATTTATTAAAACAATAATAAACATTGAAATAGGGGTTTTGGGTTGGGGAATGTAATAACAGCCTTATATTAATTTAAGTACACAGTATTTAATATGTTTTGATTTTTTTATTCATAATAGTTTTGTGTTTAATATTAAGATAGGTAATTTTATAAACATTTTATGTTAATGTTTATTAATTGTTTCAGAGATTTATATCACTCATCCTCTGGCACGGGATGCAAGGGAATTAAGGGGTTTGGGTTGTATTACTACCCAGGTATTAATGTCAATACTTGGGTATTAATCAGTATTGATTTTAATATTTATTTTTAGTAATTTAAATAATACTTATGAGGGTGTGATACCCTTTCTCTGGCATGGGATGCAAGGGAATTAGTGGTTTTGGGCGTGGGACTATATTAATACCCAAGTATTAATTTTCTGACTATTGACATTTCTAAAAACATGTTTACAAGTTTAATCCTGTTATCATGTGTTTTTGTCATTTGAGATTGTTTATTGATTATACCCTGTAAAAAAAAACGGAACAATAATTATTTGTTTGACTTTTGACTTTTCTAAGACCCTGTTGTTTAATAAGCTGTTTGATTTTGATTTTGTCACCCGGGATTTTCTACTATGGTTTCTAGTTGTTTCCTGTGAAAAGAAAAATAGGCTTTTCAAATAATTACAGTGGTTTGACTCACCTTAGTTAGGTTAATTTGTTTGCTTCTTTGTCCTATTGCTGGTATTGATGTTTTCCTAAAGGGTTTTCCCTGTTTTCAGGTTCTTCCTTTCGGGTAATGTTGGATTGGTCTTAAAAGAAATGTGGATTTTAATGGATTGTTTGCATTGCTTACTGCTTTAAAATAAGAAATGTTTTGGTTAGTTTTGGTTGCAACATTAGGATTATTTGACCTATGAAAGGCCTTCTGGTTGTTGAACAAGTGCCTGCGGTGATGGTTTGCAGTCCAATTTATGCTTTTGATTCCATTTATTTTAATATTTATTTTATTGAACCTGTGTAGAGAAAATATAAAGAGTGTATGTTTACTTATTTGTGATTACATTTATTACAACACGAAGTGACCACCACCTTTTCTGAGCCAACCGCCTGCCAGAGCTGTCCCACTGGATACAAGCTAGCCTGGCTGATGAGGGGTGTTATCCCAAAACTGGTCCCAGGATGATTGTTTCCGGTCCAGGAAGGACCCAGCTTGGCAGGTAGGTCTGCAATGTTCCCATGAGGAGCAGGGTCAGGACTGATTTGCATATGGCTGGGTCCAAACTGGGGTGGCGTAGTGAGTAAAAGAACGATGGATTAAATCCAGACCTCTTGACTGGGGGTGTATGTTTGATTCATTCAGCTTTTTGTCCATCATTTGTTGCCGGAGCACTTTTTGCACTAAGTGGAATGGGTATTCCTAGGTGTAGGCCCCTTTCTCTCTGTGCCACTGGAATCAAGCGAGCCTTGCTGATGAGGGATGTTACCCCGAATCCGTTACCAGGATGTTTGTTTCCAGTCCAGGGAAGACCTGGCTTGGCAGTTCGGGCTGGACTGTTCCCTAGAGGAGCAGGGTCAAGACTGATTTGCATACGCGTCCAAACTGGGTTGGCGTAGTGAGCAAAAGAGCATTCTGTCCACCATTAGTTGCCGCAGCAACTTTCTAAAAGTGGCATTTTCAAAATTGTAACTTAAAATCAGGCTTATTTATTGAAGAGGATTTTAAATTATAATTTCTTAGACACGAAACATGAAATCTTTACCTGTTCCCAATCAAACGTTAGCACTTGTTAGGTTGGCGATGTTGGGGTGGCGATGTGAGCAAAAGAACGATGAATGATTTACCAAGATCTAATAGTGACTGGAGGTGAGTGTCTGAAAAGTTTCAGTGCTCCTTCTATCATCTTATTGTGTTTACTTTGTTTGTCCAAAGTTGACAGGCTATGCCCAGATGTGGGTCCCTTGCTCACTTTGACACTGGATTCAAGACAGCCTGGCTGATGAGGGGTGCTACCCTGAAATCGGTCCCAGGATGCTTGTATCCAGTTCAGGGAGGAAGTGGCTTGGCAGTTCGGACTGCACTTTCCCCTGAGGAGTAGGGTCGAGACTGCTTTGCGTATGGCTGGGTCTGAACTGGGGTGGGGAAGTGAGCAAAAGAACGATGATGGATTTAACCCAGATCTAACTCAGGGTGGGTGTCTGAAAAGTCTCAGCACTCCATCCATCATCTTATTGTGTTTGCACTCATAGAATTTTGGCATTTTCCAGCCATAGCTATTTTGTGCCTTGTGCCTGCAACCTGTTCTTTGGTCACATGACTGGTTGTAATTGGCAATTGGACCTTGATTATTCTTCCCAGTCAACCACACAATAGAGAGATTATGTGTGCCAGGAGGGGTCACCACTGGCAGGGTGTGGGGGCACCCCAGGTCAATGGACTGTGCTCTGCATTCTTGCAAAGGACTTCACACTACCTCATTGTTTATGCAGCCAGGCTTGAGCCTGGGGAAGGAAGGCAGGACACTCCAAACACTGCTCTAGAAACTTCACGTAGTTCAAAGAATACATCAGGCATAAAAATAGGACCCTCAGACCCACACTTCAGTTACTTTCTGGACCTGAGGAAGGTCTCACAGAAGTCTGCCTGCTGCTTTGGCTTTCTGTGTACTTCAGAACACTGCTTTGCTGCAGCTGGTAGGAGTGTTCTGCCGTCTGAAGCCTGCCTTGAACGTTCAGAGGCCTACCATGCTGCTTGAGCCCTCTTCTACCCCTCGAACCCAGGACTACCAAGGTGATTCCAAGGGCTAGTTGGCTAGCCTCCTGATCAGAGCCTCTGGGACAGAAGAGGCTGCAACCATCTCAAACCCTCACTGGGACCCGGCCTGAGTGAGTCTCAACCCTCCAAGTAGATCCTCCCCAGTCCTGGATCCCTGGAAGTGGTGTTAAATGTGGCCATGTCTGATCTGGGGTGGCAGAGTGGGCTAAAGAACGGTGATGGATCAAACCCAGATCTGTTGACTGGGTGTGAGTGTTTGATTGGTTTTGATGCTCCGTCCATCACCACCCCCTTTTGTACCGCTTTGTTCCCCATTAGTTGGCAGGGTATGCTCAGACGTGAGTCCCTTGCTCACTTTGCTACTGGATTCAAGCAAGCCTGGCTGAAGACGGCTGAAATGCCAGAAACCGGTCCTAGGAAGCTTGTTTCCGGTCCAGGAAAGGCTTGGCTTGGCAGCTCGGGCTGGACTGTTCCCATGAGGCACAGGGTCAGACTGATTTGCATATGGCCATGGCTGAACTGGGGTGGCAGAGTGGGCTAAAGAACGGTGATGGATCAAATCCAGATCTGTTGACTGGGTGTGAGTGTTTGATTGGTTCTGATGCTCCGTCCATCACCACACCCTTTTGTACCGCTTTGTTCGCCATAAGTTGGCAGGGTATGCTCAGACGTGAGTCCCTTGCTCACTTTGCTACTGGATTCAAGCAAGCCTGGCTGAAGACGGCTGAAATGCCAGAAACCGGTCCTAGGAAGCTTGTTTCCGGTCCAGGGAAGGCTTGGCTTGGCAGTTCGGGCTGGACTGTTCCCATGAGGCACAGGGTCAGACTGATTTGCATATGGCCATGTCTGAACTGGGGTGGCAGAGTGGGCTAAAGAACGGTGATGGATCAAACCCAGATCTGTTGACTGGGTGTGAGTGTTTGATTGGTTCTGATGCTCCGTCCATCACCACACCCTTTTGTACCGCTCAGATAGCCAACATCCATAACTTGGGAAGTAGAAAACGTTTGGTTGAAAACTGTTCACGGAACTGAGAGGAGGCTGGGACCAACCTGCTCATCCATCCATTCAAGGAACATCACCAGTCTGACTTTGAGGCAGCTCCTGCTATGTTCTTCTCTGCGGCAAATCATGTTCAGCAGTCCTTTGTTGAAGTAGTACCTTGCCTTGTATGGCCCTTGTCAGCTACACCCTCTAGCCTCGTTCCACTCTAGATATTTGACTTCCAAAAAAGAGACTAAGTCCGAAAGTGAAAATCTCCCTTGCAGCTTCATCCTGTGGCTCCCGGATGACAACACGTCCTCCTCGGACACCACCTGCAGCCTTGCCCAGCTGAACTTCTACCTTCTCAGAACATTTTTCTTAAAGTTTCTTCTAAGTCTGAAGGTAAGCAATGACCGGGCCCAATCTGCTTCTTCTTTCCGACTCATTCTCCATCACAGTCGGCCATATATTTCAACTTTGACCGAATCTGGAGGACCAGATGCCTGCAGTTAGGGCTTGATCATTTAGGTGCTAGTTTTTGCCTTAAACTTTAAGAATTCATAACTCTAGTTCTACTGATTGGAATTTTTGTCATTATGGTACAAATAATTTATTCAAATGTATTGAATTTTTCTAAATTGGTGAGGGATTTTTCATGTTCCCCTTTATTACTGTATGCTGCATAAATACTTTAGACATTGCCTTTTAACTGGGCCTGATTGTTTTTGTGCCAAGCTAACAGAGTGCTAAGCAAGGTTAATTTAATGACTTTTGTAGTACACTCTGACAGGGATTGTGGCTGTTACTGGAGGAGGGTTAACACCCCACTCAACCAACAAGACAATTTCTTACAAATATCAAAAGCAATGATGACAAACACAACACTTGTGGTTCCAGAGAAGGCATCCTTATGCTATTTGATCTATATGGGAATAGTTTGGGAGACTGGCAGACCAAATCAAGATAGTATAAAATGACATCCAAGAGGGATGTCCTCATTTTTTAACTTCTCTTATTTGTTGGCTTATTTGTTGACTTGTCTTTATATTGACTGTGGCGATAAATTCAAGAGGGTCACTCCCAATTTATCACCTCCATCCCAAAAGGCCCTTAGACATTCTGTTCCTATCACAAGTGGTGTTTATTTCTCTCTCTCAGGATGGAAAACCTAGTTGTGAAAGCTGAAGGGCATATTACTCTTCCAGGATATGTAACACTTTTTCCACAATTATCACTAGGACTTTACCTAGAACTGTGTTGAGCCTCAGGGAAAAAAGCTGGAAATGTCACTCAGATCCAGTCATGGATATTTGCGTAGTGGGACCTGACTTCCTTTTATTAAAACCTTGCACATTGCCTCTTAGATGGTGATTAGGTATTAACACTGTCCATAATTACAGGAGTAAGTCATTGTCATATTTGTGATGCACATGTCCTCCTAGATTTATCTGCTGCGTTTGACACAGTGAATCATCACACCCTCATGTCCAGGCTTTCGGCAGCGGGAGTTGGGGGACCAATGTTAAATTGGTTAAAGTCATACCCGTCCAACCGCTATCAAGCCGAATCTCTTCTCCCGTTTCTCTCCAAATTAAAAAAACAACACATGGTGTCCCACAGGGCTCTTCCCTTAACCCTATCTTGTTTAATGTCTACATTAAACTGCTGATCTCACTCATAAAAACCTACAATATTAAACTAATCAACTACGCAGATGACACCCAATTGATTCTGTCATTGAACAATAACCAGTAGGAGACTATTGGAAACTTACAAGCATGCATTCTTGACATCTTTGATTGGATGAACTCTAACTCATTGAAAATGAATTGAAATAAAACTGAACTCCTTTGCTGCTCTTCCAACAAAATCCCAGTGTCCTTACCACCGAACTTCAGGCGGCTACCCATGGAAAAGCCTTTGGGCAATCCTAGTGCGAAACCTTGGTGTGACCATCGACCAAGGATTATCTCTGGAAAATCAAGTGAATAGACTTACCGGGACTTGCTTTGCTCTGATCCGGTCTCTAAGAAAGCTATACACTCTGCTCGATCCACCAGCCAGATCATTGTTCTCCAGAGGGTAAATACTAAGTCGGCTGGACTACTGCAACGCCCTGTTGCTAGAAGACCCTAGTTACCTTCTAAAAAAGTTAGAACGTATTCATATCATCACCGCTAAACTGACATTGAACAAACCCCGATATTCATCTGCCACAGATGCCCTGTGGGAAATCCATTGGCTACTTGTCAAGCAGAGAATAGTCTTTAAATCTCTCTGTATTGTTCACAAGGCACTACATAACAAAGGGCCAATACCTCTCTAAAACAAACTAAAAAAGTACACCCCCGGCAGAAATCTCTGGTCTACTACTGGTAACTATGTCCAGGAGATCAGCTACAAAAAAGTCAGACAAGGAGGACGTACCTTTACGATTAATGCGGCCCGGTCATGGAATAGACCTCCAGCCTCATTACGATCTCAATCTGATTTGCAAAGATTCAGGAAAGCACTGAAGACCTGGTTATTTCCCCACCCGCTTTTCATCTGCTGCATCTTACATAATGGTTCAGCGCCAGGATACCATTTTTGGTCACAGTGCGCTCTATAAATAAGTAACCCTTACATTACATTACATTACATTACATGTATTCTTGGTGGAGCTTGACTTAATTCTAATGATAAGGCAGTCGACTTCCTTCCAAGTTGTGAACAACTGCACAATAGAACAAACCAAGGAAATAGCAGTACACATATGAATGGGAGACCGTTTTACCACAACATTCAGGAACTGCCAATCATAGAATCTCACACCAAAATACCCACTGCACAGAACATGTGGTGGAAACAGTTCTCTACTCCTCTATACCAACTTCTCCCATTTATAAGAAAAAAGCGATATTGGATTAAAAACAATAAAAGAAGATAATAAAAATAAAATGTATGTTTAATATAAGCATGCTATATTTAAATATTACAGATAATTGTGATGTTCATGATAAGTAGCTACGATTTGGATCTCTTTCAACAGATTACACAAAATACCTTTACCACAATCAGACAAACAGCCAACACTGGCACCCTACGAGGAGTCACAATGTTGTTTGTACTCTAACTTTCCATAAGCTTGTATTTCATATATCAACATAATTTCCTTCCTACACTCAGTCAATTGCCCACTATCAATTCAACACAAGCCGGAAGCAGCTTTTCTACCCTGAATCATCATAATGTGAGTTATGTATCACTAAGTGTATTGTTGCCCTAAAACACCAGAAGATACCTCTAATGCCTAAATACATTTAACCAACAACCATTGCACACAATCCATTACAACATAGTTTACTCTTTCTGTGGGCCAATTGGCTTGCCCATGTCACAAGACAGTCCAAATATGTACCATACTTGTTTCAAGCAAAATTGTACTCTTGTCACCAGCAGTAAACTACCCTCCAGTAACAATACCATGGCTCATCAGGGATCTGATGAAATATGACCACATCACCCCCTCCTGAAGGCACTACACTGGCTCCCCTTGCTGGCCCCTCCCACTGACAAAATCAGCTGCATATTTTACAACAACATTGTGAACAGAATGCCTGCCTATCTGTGTGACTCGGATGGCTCCTGGTACACCCACAGTCAGGACATAGTTACACTAGCCACAAAAAGTAAAAACATTAAAAAATAGGGCAAAGGCTGTCCAAATTTAGAAATGGTAGCCACATCACAACGCAGTAGCAGTTAACTTCCACTGTCAGTTTTCAGCTATCCCTCCAATCACTCATTTAGTGTATTTCTCCCTTTGGCTGTATACAGCACTCCTCTGCCTGTTGCGTTCCATTCTAATACCACATATGTGCATACATACAATTACAAAGCATACATCTTACTATTTAGAGAAGAGTCGATCAAACTTCTGGTATACTTGGAAATATTCCATAATATATATACATAGATTTTTCTTCTTGATTAATCGTTCTCAAAAAATATGTCTGGAAAAAGGCATTTATCTAGCAAGTTAAAAATTGACCAACTTTGTATTCTAACATTATTGTTCATACTTTTTAGCAACAGCTTTCCTGAAGATTTTTTTTAGTGAAATACCAGCACTTCTACCCACTGGTGATCCTTTCTCTTGATTCAAATACGTCCCTTTGTCTGTAATCCACTTCTTTTCTAAAGTGTTGGAATGACTTGTTTCCAATGCTTCCTGCTCCATTTATTATCAAATAAGTTACTCCAACTGGGTGTTGAGAAAACAGCGCTCTCACATGCAGCCAGGTATCTCACACCACATAACTATTTTTATTCAGCCTTGTATTCCTAGGCGTGTCTGCTGCCTTAACACAGTCAATTGTCAAACTCTCCTATCCTCTCTCTCAAGTCACTAGGCATCACTGGACACCATAGACCTTGCACACAAATGGATTATCTACTGCTTTGCAAATGTTACTTCTTGGATGCCTTAAGCTCGAAGATATCAACATTGACATTGCTTCAAATGGGCATCCCTCAGGTTTCTGTCATTGCCTCTTCCTTTCTCACTGTACACCATCTCCCTCCAAAGCATAGTCTCCTCATTCAGGTTCCTATACCATCATGATGCTGGCGACCCTGATAACTTCCACATTTTCTCATTTCCTCTTTCAGTCATGTGCATATACCCGCCTCAATGTTATGCATTCAACAGAATGAACTATCGTCCCGCATGTAAAACTCATCTACATGTGAGGTCCTGCATTTCACTTTTCATCCTTGGCTATCTTGTTCACAGGCTCAATCCACTTTCATCCATTTCTTGACATTTGCCTTATCCGCTAGAAACCTTGGTGAACTTTTCTCTCATCCGTGGAATAGAATCCTCACAAGCATTACAAGCACCACAGAAGGACATTAAATAATAAAGATACACATGATCCACCTACTCATCCCGCTCAATACATCCAAACCAATCACCAACTCAGACTGGTCTTATGTAATAGCCTACTTCTGTGCCTCCTCCACTGTTTCTTCACCCTTCTTGACTAGGTCCACTCGAACCTTGGTGTATTTTCCTAGACATACTTTGAGGCAGATGTACAAGCCCCCTGAGCCACCAGTAGGTCACTTTTTGTGCCGTAGCGGTGCCGTATTTCTCTGCCCCACATTTACACCCTCCGTGGCTTTTCCTGTCCTTGTAAATATGGCCTCTTTACACTTCCTCGTAAATCTGCCCCTCCAACCTCATTATTTTGCTCCACGCTAGTTCATTCTCCACCAAAAATGTCATACACAAGCTATTGCTGCTTGTATTCAAATCAAGAGCCCCAACTGAAGAAGCAACAACGGAGCATTTAGCTCACTCACTGACAGCCTTTTGGCTCGTTTTAGTCAGAAGAATTGATATTTCAAACCATGCAGATGGTTGAATATTGCAAAGCCAGCGACAGAAAGGAAATGCACCCTGTTTCATTTTAACATTCGTCAAATCAGGTCCAGTGTTTCTGAGCCCTGGATTGCTGGTCCAAAAACATCAGGCCACTTTCAATTTCCTGCAGGTATCTCCCCAGTGATACCACTCCAGGCAATTCATAATGAGGCTCCATAGCAACTTTTATAGGTTGATAAACATCATGATGGATGTCAGACACACACTGTTTACCTGTCATAAGGAACCGCGATGAAAATAGTTATCTGTGATGCTGGCTCAGACATGCAATGCACATTCAGTCTCTGACTTAAATTTACAAGAGACCACCATCTCTTTTCACACTCTTAAACTGACATAACATATTTATTGTTTTGGTTTACGTAGTGGGTCGCGACACTGCTCGTCATACTAGCAAATAGCCCCAAAGAATTCTGGATAATGTAGTGGCAGCGGTGAGTACGCCTATGCCACGAGTATGTGAAATAATGCCATCCCTGGACACGTGTTTCGAGGTAATTGCCTCTCGTCAGCAGGGAGCAGGTAGGTATGCGGGGTGCCAAGTAGACTGCCAAAATATATAGGTAAAGTACCTTTCAAGGCGCGCAGGTGCAGACACCAGGCTCGTCAGCCCAAAGTCGCTCGAAAGAGCTTTAAATAGTTTACGTAGTGGGTCGCGACACTGCTCGTCATACTAGCAAATAGCCCCAAAGAATTCTGGATAATGTAGTGGCAGCGGTGAGTACGCCTATGCCACGAGTATGTGAAATAATGCCATCCCTGGACACGTGTTTCGAGGTAATTGCCTCTCGTCAGCAGGGAGCAGGTAGGTATGCGGGGTGCCAAGTAGACTGCCAAAATATATAGGTAAAGTACCTTTCAAGGCGCGCAGGTGCAGACACCAGGCTCGTCAGCCCAAAGTCGCTCGAAAGAGCTTTAAATAGTTTACGTAGTGGGTCGCGACACTGCTCGTCATACTAGCAAATAGCCCCAAAGAATTCTGGATAATGTAGTGGCAGCGGTGAGTACGCCTATGCCACGAGTATGTGAAATAATGCCATCCCTGGACACGTGTTTCGAGGTAATTGCCTCTCGTCAGCAGGGAGCAGGTAGGTATGCGGGGTGCCAAGTAGACTGCCAAAATATATAGGTAAAGTACCTTTCAAGGCGCGCAGGTGCAGACACCAGGCTCGTCAGCCCAAAGTCGCTCGAAAGAGCTTTAAATAGTTTACGTAGTGGGTCGCGACACTGCTCGTCATACTAGCAAATAGCCCCAAAGAATTCTGGATAATGTAGTGGCAGCGGTGAGTACGCCTATGCCACGAGTATGTGAAATAATGCCATCCCTGGACACGTGTTTCGAGGTAATTGCCTCTCGTCAGCAGGGAGCAGGTAGGTATGCGGGGTGCCAAGTAGACTGCCAAAATATATAGGTAAAGTACCTTTCAAGGCGCGCAGGTGCAGACACCAGGCTCGTCAGCCCAAAGTCGCTCGAAAGAGCTTTAAATAGTTTACGTAGTGGGTCGCGACACTGCTCGTCATACTAGCAAATAGCCCCAAAGAATTCTGGATAATGTAGTGGCAGCGGTGAGTACGCCTATGCCACGAGTATGTGAAATAATGCCATCCCTGGACACGTGTTTCGAGGTAATTGCCTCTCGTCAGCAGGGAGCAGGTAGGTATGCGGGGTGCCAAGTAGACTGCCAAAATATATAGGTAAAGTACCTTTCAAGGCGCGCAGGTGCAGACACCAGGCTCGTCAGCCCAAAGTCGCTCGAAAGAGCTTTAAATAGTTTACGTAGTGGGTCGCGACACTGCTCGTCATACTAGCAAATAGCCCCAAAGAATTCTGGATAATGTAGTGGCAGCGGTGAGTACGCCTATGCTCCCTGCTGACGAGAGGCAATTACCTCGAAACACGTGTCCAGGGATGGCATTATTTCACATACTCGTGGCATAGGCGTACTCACCGCTGCCACTACATTATCCAGAATTCTTTGGGGCTATTTGCTAGTATGACGAGCAGTGTCGCGACCCACTACGTAAACTATTTAAAGCTCTTTCGAGCGACTTTGGGCTGACGAGCCTGGTGTCTGCACCTGCGCGCCTTGAAAGGTACTTTACCTATATATTTTGGCAGTCTACTTGGCACCCCGCATACCTACCTGCTCCCTGCTGACGAGAGGCAATTACCTCGAAACACGTGTCCAGGGATGGCATTATTTCACATACTCGTGGCATAGGCGTACTCACCGCTGCCACTACATTATCCAGAATTCTTTGGGGCTATTTGCTAGTATGACGAGCAGTGTCGCGACCCACTACGTAAACTATTTAAAGCTCTTTCGAGCGACTTTGGGCTGACGAGCCTGGTGTCTGCACCTGCGCGCCTTGAAAGGTACTTTACCTATATATTTTGGCAGTCTACTTGGCACCCCGCATACCTACCTGCTCCCTGCTGACGAGAGGCAATTACCTCGAAACACGTGTCCAGGGATGGCATTATTTCACATACTCGTGGCATAGGCGTACTCACCGCTGCCACTACATTATCCAGAATTCTTTGGGGCTACTTGCTAGTATGACGAGCAGTGTCGCGACCCACTACGTAAACTATTTAAAGCTCTTTCGAGCGACTTTGGGCTGACGAGCCTGGTGTCTGCACCTGCGCGCCTTGAAAGGTACTTTACCTATATATTTTGGCAGTCTACTTGGCACCCCGCATACCTACCTGCTCCCTGCTGACGAGAGGCAATTACCTCGAAACACGTGTCCAGGGATGGCATTATTTCACATACTCGTGGCATTGGCGTACTCACCGCTGCCACTACATTATCCAGAATTCTTTGGGGCTATTTGCTAGTATGACGAGCAGTGTCGCGACCCACTACGTAAACTATTTAAAGCTCTTTCGAGCGACTTTGGGCTGACGAGCCTGGTGTCTGCACCTGCGCGCCTTGAAAGGTACTTTACCTATATATTTTGGCAGTCTACTTGGCACCCCGCATACCTACCTGCTCCCTGCTGACGAGAGGCAATTACCTCGAAACACGTGTCCAGGGATGGCATTATTTCACATACTCGTGGCATAGGCGTACTCACCGCTGCCACTACATTATCCAGAATTCTTTGGGGCTATTTGCTAGTATGACGAGCAGTGTCGCGACCCACTACGTAAACTATTTAAAGCTCTTTCGAGCGACTTTGGGCTGACGAGCCTGGTGTCTGCACCTGCGCGCCTTGAAAGGTACTTTACCTATATATTTTGGCAGTCTACTTGGCACCCCGCATACCTACCTGCTCCCTGCTGACGAGAGGCAATTACCTCGAAACACGTGTCCAGGGATGGCATTATTTCACATACTCGTGGCATAGGCGTACTCACCGCTGCCACTACATTATCCATAATTCTTTGGGGCTATTTGCTAGTATGACGAGCAGTGTCGCGACCCACTACGTAAACTATTTATTGTTTTGCTTTGCTTATTAAAGGAGTCACCCAACCATTCTTATTCAACAGGAGTGTAGGCTGTGACCAGTATGAATTATTTACAATCTCAAGGGAAAAATTGTAAGATAATGCTTAATGATATTTGCTAGGATAGAGAGCGGAAATTAGATTGTTCGTAGGATGGGGTGGAGGTTATGTGTTAGTGCGACATGAGCAGAAAGGGAAGGACATTACAGAATTGAGATGTATTTCTTGAAAAAATGCCTTCAACGTGATGTAGAAGAGGAAAGAGGAGTTGGTACGTTAAAAATGTGTGCGATGTGGAGAGTATGATAGACAACACCAAAAAGACCGAAAAATATGGAGTAAAGAAATGTTGAATATATTTTTCAGAAAATAAGAAGAATACAAACTGAAGATGAAATAGGAAGAAACGGCTATGTCAGGAAAATCAGGGAATGGATCATTCACAGGGTGAATCAAATTAGCCACTAAAGCATGTATGCAGCATAACAACAGTGATAAAGTAAGAAAAGACAAGAAAAGTCCCAATCCAATTTTTGAAATAGAGTGAATTAAAACAAAGTATTTGACACTAAAACAACAAAAATCCAATCAGTAGCCCTGGAGTGATGAATTTTTAAGGTTTTTAGTAAAAACTAGCACCTAAAAGATCAAAGCGCCAACAGCAGATATCTAGTATGCGCAAGGTGGGATCAAAGTAAAAAAAACAAAGGGCCAAACGTGATGTAGCTCAGTTTGGATACAAGAAGCAGATTGGGTCTGGTCAGGGCTTACCTTCAGACTTAAAAGATATTCTGAGAAAAAGTGTCCAGAGAGGTAAAAGTCAGCGGGTCAAGGCTGCAGGAGGTGTCTGAGGAGAGAGCTTAGTTACTGGATGTCCTTGGGTCAAAGATTTCCACGTTTGGACTTAGTTGTCAAAATGTACATCTTAAATCTTCAGCAGGACGAGGCAGAGGCCTGTAGCTGAAAACAAATCCTCAAGGCCAGGTACTCCTTTGGTGAAGGAGTGCTGAAAAGGGGTTGCTGCTGCAGTGCAGAACATACCTGGAGAAGGCGCAAAGTCAATCCAACCGGTGATGCATTTCGGACGGATAAGCGTGCCGGTTGGTCCAAGTCTCCTCCTGGTTTTCAGAACAATTTTTGGCGAAAATCTTGTGCCTATCAGGGCACCTTTAGCTCCACAACAAAGGGGTCCAGGTTGGGTAGGACACCAATTTGAGTTCAAGACTCACTCAGGCTTGGTCCAGGAAGCCTTTTATGTTCCTGTGGCTCAGAGCGGGAGGCAAGCAAATTAGCCCTTGGAGTTATTTATGGTAGTCCAGGATGTAGGTGAAAATATAGGACCCAACAGCAGGGCTGGCCTCTGAGGGTTCAATGCAGGGTCCAGGCAGCAAAGTCCTTCCAGGTACAGAACTTGAGTGAAATGCAGGTCACAGCAAGAGGCAGTCCTCTGAGAGTCCTTCCACAGGTCCAGTAGTGAACTGAAGAGTGGGTCCTATTTTTAAACAATGGTACCCTTCTTCTGGAGGATGAGAGAAACTTCTCGAAATATTCTTTGAAGTGCACAGCATTTTCTGCCTCCCCTGCCCTGGCTCCAAGCTGGCTGCAGTGACAATGCAGGGTTGTTAGGCCCTTTGTGTGAAGGCAGATCACAGGCCATTCAGTTGTAAGTGGAGCTGCGCTCAGCTCCACCCTACATCCTGCCAGAAGATGGCCCATTGAGGCACACCTAATCCCTGTATTATGTGACTGTTTGAGTGGAATCCACAAAATCTGTCAGCTACACCCAGTCATGTGACCCAAGACAGGCTGCTGACACTAAGGGCCAAGAGAAGGAAAATGCCAACTTTTTAAAGTGGCATTTTAAAGCTTGTAATGAAGAATCTGACTTTACCTTTAGAGAGGGTTCATTATAACAATTTCTCAGGTACCAAACATGATATAGCTAAATGCTCTCAATTGGAAATTACAACTTATTAAATGTAATAAGGAATCCCCAATGCAATTCCATGGGAGGAGTAGGCCTCATAGCAGTGAAAATGATTTTGAGAATTTTTCTAGAGCCTACCTTAGAGGTAACTGATATGTTTTAAAGGGGTGTTTAAGGCTTGGCAATGGCGTTTAAATGGCAATTTGACATGGTAGTGTAAAACTGCATTCAGGTTGTAATGGAAGGCCTGGGGTATGTTTTAAAGTGCTACTTAAGTGGGTGGCAAAGTACCTGCTGCAGGCTCATTCTTAGCAATTAATTTACAGGCCCTGGATATATGGTATGCCCCTCTTCAAGGGACTTATCAGTAAATTAAATTGGCCAATTAGGTATATGCCAATCAAACCATGTTTAGGTGGGGGAGCACAAGCACTTTAGCACTGGTTTGCATAGTGCTTAGTGTCCTAAGGTCAGAAAAAATAAATTCAGCAACAAAAGTGGAGGGAAAAACGCAAAAGGTTTGGGGGATGATCTTGCAGAGAGCGCCAGATCCAACACAATCAATTCAGGGTAGGTCATTAACAATCCATTCACACAAACAGTCCATTCAGGCAGAGTCATATCAAATAAACAAGTACCATATGATATTGCACTGTTCCAACGTCCTGCCCAATGTCAGTGTGGGAGGTCTGTGAAAATGACGGTGGGCAGTTGCGCTCTCAATATAAACCTACCTTCAGGCAGCTGGACTGCCGATGTACACTGCTTTTCTCTACCTCGGGGTTGCTGATTGTTTAAAAATGGGCTGTTGGTTGACTGGGGAATGTGCCCTGGTCAAGCAGCAACCACAATCAAGCGCAAGCTAACCCTAAATTAACCTGTGCTCAACCCTCTGGCAGCCTGGCACAGAGAAGTTAGGCTTAACTTAGAGGCAATTTGTAAGTATTTGAAAAACACTTTAAACAGTAACACACTGAAAGCACTCCACGAAAGGGTCCCACTTCAGGTTAGAAAAATAGAGTTATTTATTAATTATAAAACAAAAACAAAATGTCAAAAATCCAATTAGTAGAACTGGTGATATGCAATTTTGAAGGTTCCAGTAAAAATAGTGCGACCCTTGACCCCACCAGGTAGGTCGCTCCCCCTCCGCACAGCACCGCCTGTGTGTCCCGGCCCCAGCTGCCACTGCTGCTGAGGAAGTTCGA
The DNA here is from genome assembly GCF_964204655.1 of Triturus cristatus. Classification (NCBI taxonomy): domain Eukaryota; kingdom Metazoa; phylum Chordata; class Amphibia; order Caudata; family Salamandridae; genus Triturus; species Triturus cristatus. Next base: position 598,697,932 of record NC_140592.1, on the reverse strand, counting down.
GGCCCTCCACCACCCGGAGGCTACCACCTGCGCCTCATCCCTGATGGCCAGTGGTAGGCCGTAGGTTTGTTCATCTTCCGCTCTTCTGTTTTATTGTATTGCCCGTGTTTCATTGTTGTGTCTGTGACTGCTGTTGTTCTGTCTTCCCCCGCTGCCTGTTCGTGGTCCGTGCCCGTTTTCTTCCCTCTGTTCCCCTCCCTGTCCCCGTGTCTCTCAGCCTGGTTTTTCCTTCTGTACCCCTCGCTGCCCCCGTGTCTCTGCCCAGTTTTTCCTTCTGTACCCCTCGCTCCCCCCATGTCTCTGCCCGGTTTTTCCTTCTGTACCCCTCGCTGCAACCGTGTCTCTCTGCCCGTTTTTGCCTTCTGTTTCCCAGCTGCCCCTGTATTCTTGTGCCCTCTTGCCTTCTGTGACACTCTTTTTTCCTGTATTTCTGTGCCCTTTTTGCCTTCTGTGCCACTCGTTTTTTCCCTGTATTTCTGTGTCCTCTTGCCTTCTGTGACACTCGTTTTTCCTTTATTTCTGTGCCCTTTTTGCCTTCTGTGCCACTCGTTTTTTCCCTGTATTTCTGTGCCCTCTTGCCTTCTGTGACACTCGTTTTACCTCAATTTTGTGCCCTTTTTGCCTTCTGTGCCACTCGTTTTCCCTTGTTTTTTGTGCCCTTTTTGCCTTCTGTGCCACTCGTTTTCCCTTGTTTTTTGTGCCCTTTTGCCTTCTATTCCCTTCATCGTCCCTCACCTTCCCCGCCGCTGTGTCCCCTGCGGCCCCGCCCCCCTGACTGCCCACTGCCCATTCACTGCCCCCGTCTCTCACCTCCCAGCAGCTCCTCCCTCCCACCTCCCATATATGCCGGCCGCTGGGTGGCCGCACCGCTGGCGCGTCGAAGGCGCACCTAAGGCAAGCCCGTTTGCACCCGTCCGCGCCTGGAACGCACCCAGTGCCAGAACCCCTGGCCCCCGCACCCGCCACAACGACTGCCGCTACTATGACGCCAGCACTCTGCACGCTCTCAACTCCGAACGGACCCAAACCTGCTTCAAGGCCGCCCCGAAACGCACACACGGTCCCTTCACCTGCCGGAACTGCAACTACACCAGCCACAGAGCCGACGAACCACCCGCCAAGAAAGACCCCAACCACCTCCGATGCATACTACTGAACACCTGCTCCACACGTAAACACGCCGTCGAGCTCTGGGACCTGCTCGACACAACATCCCCAGATGTCGCCTTCCTGACAGAGACCTGGCTGAACGACTCCTCCGCACCCGACATCTCCATAGCCATCCCTGATGGCTACAAGATCACCCACAGATACTGCACCAATGGAGTCGGTGGAGGAATCGCCATCGTCCACAAGAACAGCATCAGGGTCTCGACTAGCACCGACGACGTGCTCAGCACCGCCGAACACATGCACTTCCAGATCCACATAGACCCTAACTCCACCCTCAGAGGCGCCCTCATCTACCGACCCCTGGGACCCCGTCCCCAGTTCAGCGACTCCATCGCCGACTTCATCAGCACGCATGCTTTGACCTCCACCGACTACATCCTCCTCGGAGACCTGAACTTTCACCTTGAGAACAACAACGACAACAACTCCACAACCCTGATCAATAACCTTGCCAACCTCGGACTGAAGCAACTTGTCACAACGTCCACCCACTCTGCCGGCCTCATGCTCGACCCCGTCTTCTCCTCAAGCCCGCACGTCTCCGTCAGCCACACCACTTCTGTACCCCTCGCTGCAACCGTGTCTCTCTGCCCGTTTTTGCCTTCTGTTTCCCAGCTGCCCCTGTATTCTTGTGCCCTCTTGCCTTCTGTGACACTCTTTTTTCCTGTATTTCTGTGCCCTTTTTGCCTTCTGTGCCACTCGTTTTTTCCCTGTATTTCTGTGTCCTCTTGCCTTCTGTGACACTCGTTTTTCCTTTATTTCTGTGCCCTTTTTGCCTTCTGTGCCACTCGTTTTTTCCCTGTATTTCTGTGCCCTCTTGCCTTCTGTGACACTCGTTTTACCTCAATTTTGTGCCCTTTTTGCCTTCTGTGCCACTCGTTTTCCCTTGTTTTTTGTGCCCTTTTTGCCTTCTGTGCCACTCGTTTTCCCTTGTTTTTTGTGCCCTTTTGCCTTCTATTCCCTTCATCGTCCCTCACCTTCCCCGCCGCTGTGTCCCCTGCGGCCCCGCCCCCCTGACTGCCCACTGCCCATTCACTGCCCCCGTCTCTCACCTCCCAGCAGCTCCTCCCTCCCACCTCCCATATATGCCGGCCGCTGGGTGGCCGCACCGCTGGCGCGTCGAAGGCGCACCTAAGGCAAGCCCGTTTGCACCCGTCCGCGCCTGGAACGCACCCAGTGCCAGAACCCCTGGCCCCCGCACCCGCCACAACGACTGCCGCTACTATGACGCCAGCACTCTGCACGCTCTCAACTCCGAACGGACCCAAACCTGCTTCAAGGCCGCCCCGAAACGCACACACGGTCCCTTCACCTGCCGGAACTGCAACTACACCAGCCACAGAGCCGACGAACCACCCGCCAAGAAAGACCCCAACCACCTCCGATGCATACTACTGAACACCTGCTCCACACGTAAACACGCCGTCGAGCTCTGGGACCTGCTCGACACAACATCCCCAGATGTCGCCTTCCTGACAGAGACCTGGCTGAACGACTCCTCCGCACCCGACATCTCCATAGCCATCCCTGATGGCTACAAGATCACCCACAGATACTGCACCAATGGAGTCGGTGGAGGAATCGCCATCGTCCACAAGAACAGCATCAGGGTCTCGACTAGCACCGACGACGTGCTCAGCACCGCCGAACACATGCACTTCCAGATCCACATAGACCCTAACTCCACCCTCAGAGGCGCCCTCATCTACCGACCCCTGGGACCCCGTCCCCAGTTCAGCGACTCCATCGCCGACTTCATCAGCACGCATGCTTTGACCTCCACCGACTACATCCTCCTCGGAGACCTGAACTTTCACCTTGAGAACAACAACGACAACAACTCCACAACCCTGATCAATAACCTTGCCAACCTCGGACTGAAGCAACTTGTCACAACGTCCACCCACTCTGCCGGCCTCATGCTCGACCCCGTCTTCTCCTCAAGCCCGCACGTCTCCGTCAGCCACACCACCGAACTCCTCTGGACCGACCACCGCTGCATCCACTTCGCCTTCCAGAAACCCACCACACACCACTGCACCCAACAGATCCCCCGCCGCTGCTGGAACAAAATCACCAAAGACCAACTACATGCAAACCTCACTCTCAGCCCTCACAAAACCCTCCAACACCGACGACGCTGCCCACAGCCTCAGACGCTGGATCGAGGACTGCGCCAACACCCTCTCCCCACTGAAGAAACCCCCCCACAGAGACACCAGCAAGATGGCCAGCTGGTTCACCCCAGAACTCCTTGCCTCCAAGCAAGCCTTCCGGAAACTATAGAAGGAATGGCACAGTAAACAAACTCCGGACAGCCACGCAGCACACAAGTACGCCATCCACAACCACCACCACCTCATCAGGACGGCCAAGAGGACCTCCTTCAAAGACCGCCTCAACAACAACGCACACAATAGCAAGGAGCTCTCACATCGTGAAGGAACTCTCCAACCCCAGCTCCAACACCAACGACATCCCACCGTCACAGGCCCTGTGCGACTCCCTCGCCACCTTCTTCCACCGCAAGATAGCAGACATCCATGACAGCTTCAACACCCAGACAGCCCCAACAGACAGCAACACAACAGACCCTCCGCACACCATCGACCACGACCCCCTGCTAGCCTGGACCAGCGTGAGTGTTGATGACACCATCAAGACCATGAGCACAATCCACTCCGGCTCTCCGTCAGACCCATTCCCGCACCACATCTTCAACAAAGCAAGCAGCTCCATCGCACCCCACCTGCACAATGTCATCAATCTCTCCCTCGAGACCGCGACCTTCCCAGAGAGCTGGAAACACGCCGAGATAAACGCCCTACTCAAAAAACCTAAGGCAGACCCAAGAGACCTCAAGAACTTCCGGCCCATCTCTCTGCTCCCCTTCTCGGCCAAGGTCATCGAGAAAATCGTCAACAGACAGCTAACCCGATACCTCGAAAAAAACAGAATCCTGGACCCTTCCCAGGGTTCCGCAGCAACCACAGCACCTGGACAACGGTGAGACCACAGCACTTATCCTCCTAGACCTCTCTGTGGCATTCGACACCATCTGCCGCCACACACTACGCGCACACCGCAGGGATCTGAGACAAGGCTCCGGAATGGACCACCTCCTTCCTCTCCGGCAGAACCCAGAGCGTCTGCCTCCCCCCATTCTGTTCCAAAGCCACCGAGATCATCTGCGGCGTACCCCAGGGATCCTCCCTCAGCCCAACACTGTTCAACATTTACATGGCCCCACTCGCACACGTCGCCCGGTAGCACGACCTCAACATAATCTCCTATGCCGACGACACTCAACTGATCCTCTCCCTCACCAAGGACCCCATCACCACCAAAGCCAACCTCCACAAAGGAATGAAGGCCCCACCGACTGGATGAAGATCAGCCATCTGAAGCTGAACTCGGACAAGATGGAGGTCCTCATCCTCGGCTCCAACCCTTCAGCCTGGGACGACTCCTGGTGGCCGACGGCACTGGGGGCAGCCCTGACAACCACCGACCACGCACGCAAGCTGGGAATCATCCTCGACTCAACGCTCTCAATGACCAAGCAAGTCAACGCCGTCTCCTCCTCCTGCTTCAACACGCTCCGCATGCTTCGCAAGATCTACAGATGGATCCCGACAGATACAAGAAAGACAGTCACCCAGGCCCTCGTCAGCAGCAGACTCGACTACGGAAACGCCCTCTACGCGGGAGCCCCGACCAAGCTCATCAAATGACTACAACGCATTCAAAACGCCTCGGCACGACTGATCCTCGACGTACCACGACACGGCCACATCACCCCCCACTTGAGAAACCTGCACTGGCTCCCCATCAACAAGAGGATATCCTTCAAGCTCCTCATCCACGCACACAAAGCACTCCACAAGACCTGCCCAGCCAACCTCAACAGACGGCTCTCCTTCTACATCCCCAACCACCAGCTATGCTCCACCGACCTCTCACTCGCCACTGTCCCGCGTATCCGAAGAACAACCACCAGCGGGAGATCCTTCTCCCACCTCGCCGCCAAGACATGGAACACCCTCCCACTGAGCCTACGATAGACCCAAGACCTGCTGTCCTTCAGGAGGATACTCAAGACATGACTGTTCGATCAGTAGCGCCCCCCCAGATTGAAAGTGACAACTGTGATTATCTGGTCACGTCAGACCGAGACAGAGTCAGAAGTTGAACCTGACTGTGATGGAGCGCTTGATGTCTACTGGGACCCAGTGAGGCCCACTGAACAAAGTAACTTAAATCTGGGTTTGTGGAGCTTTGTTTGGATCTGTGTCGAAGAAGTGTCATGCAGCCAAAGTGGTGTTTCAGTTCTGAGGTGCAGTGAGGCTGTGATGCGAAGTCCTGCATTGTTGTTGAGGATCTCACTGATGAAGGCTGCCAATTTCGGTGCTGAGGATGAGTTGCGTCAGCGGGGCAATACGTCTGTTTCGAGGAGCTGCAAGGCTGGGATGTGGAGTTTGAAGTAGTTGTCGAGGTTGCCACCCAAGAGAGACACAATGGTCTGCACTGAGGATGCATTGCGCTACATCAGTTGTGAAGAGGCTGCGGAGGTGATGTGGGTCTTTGTGAAGGGTCCGATCCATGCAGCAGTCGTGATACATCAGCTCTACTTGGGGTTGCACCACGTAGCAGAGGAGATAAGTTGGTTCCTCTGGGTTCCCAGGGGATAGCAAAGCATATTAGGCCCGCTTCCAAAGGTTCAGGACTCGGGTTGGCACCACTTGGCAGGGTAGACTCACAGATGGCAGAGTTGAGGTGCAGATGCAGGGTTGTAATAAGCCTGTTGTGTCCCTGAGGCTTTATATCAGAAGGCCAGCCAACTAACACTTGGAGTACTCTGGGGTTCTGGGTTTAAGAGTAGCAGGTCCAATCTTTCTTACCCAGGAAAGAGGTCAGCAGGCAGGAGGTCACCATAACAGGGAAACAGCACCTTTAAGTCAGGAGTTTAGCAGAGTGACAGTCCTTTCAGCAGCACAGCAGTCGTGGCAGAGTGTCCACAGATCCAGAAGTGGACTGAAGGGTTGGTGTCTGAGGACCAATATTTAAAATGCATTCTGCCTTTGATGTGAGGGAGAGCTCCAGACTAACTACAGGGGACCTTTATGTGGGGGCAGGAAACAGCCTATTCAAGCGTAAGTAGGGCTGAGCCCAGCTCCTCCTTCTAATTATGCCTGTGATGACCCTTACAGGCATATCTAAGTTCTCTATTGTGCGTGGCTGCCTAGGAGTAATACACAACGTCCAACTGTCAACTGCACCTAGTCTTGTGACCCAGAAACAAGCTGCAGGCACTAAATGGAAAAGGCAGAAATATGCCAACTTTTAAAAAAGTGGAATTTTCAAAATTGTAATTTAAAATCCAACTTCACAATAATTTAGGATTTTTCATTACAATTTGTTAAAAAGTGGTTACTGTTACATCATGTAGCAGCGCTGGCCACTTATTTTAAAAGGAATACATCTCGGCCGAATGAAACACCTGAATGCCTGGAATACCAATCAGAAAGTGAGAGAAACAGGCGGTTTTTAGAAGGCCATTTAAATAGCCTGACTCATTGAGTACAGGTGAGGGCCCTTCATGATGCAATCCCACACCGGACTCTTAGTACTATTAGTGTGCCAACCTTCTATTCCAATTAACTTATGTCTCTGAAAACAAACAACCATTTGGAAGTGTAAATCACCAGCTTAAAGAGTCTATGAAATAAAAGATCAGTATATACACACATCAATGCATTGTATTTTGAAGGTCCTCATTATTTCAAAAACATTGGGACGATTCTAACTGCAATGGGCATCATAAAGAAAAAAAAAGAAAAACTATGTTATGTATATCTGTAGAGCGCACTATCAACCCGGAAGGGTGTACTTGCACTAAGCAGGTGCGAGTCTAAGCACACCTAGAGCCTTTTAGGGCTACTTAAAAGCCAGGTGTTGAGCTTCATGTGGAACCCAAAAAGTGGGGAGGAGGATCTTACGTCTAGTTGTAGGTTGTTATATACTTTAGGAGTGATATAGGAGAATGCTTGACTGCCAAATATTGTTTTCTGTATGTCTGGATGAGCGGAGGTGTCTGAAAGACATGAGAAAGTAGATACGATTGTTAAGGTATGTTGGGTCTGTGTTCTGAAGTGCCTTGAAAGTGTGAGCGACGAGTTTGAATTGTGCTCAATCGTGAATGGGGAGCAAGTGGAGTTCTTTCAGGTGTGGTGGGATGTGATTGCGGCTTGGGAGGTTGAGAGTTATTCTGGACACCTTGATCTGAATCGTCTGCAGTCTTTTGGTAAGATATTGTTGATCCCAGCATAGAGGGTGTTCCAATAGTCCAGCTTGCTTGTGCGTGATGTGACTTTTCTAGGGGTGGGCAGAATTTGTGAAATTCACTTTCGCAAACTATCGCGAAAATGTTAAAAATCTCAGCAAACACGTGGAAATATCGCGAAGACGCAGAAGTTTTTTTCCCGCCCATTTGCTGTATTTTCTGCATGATCGCGGCTCGCCAACTTACCCATGCGGTTGCTCACGGGCGCGGCCATCTTGTTTTCACTTGTCCCACCCGCTCGCGTTCGATATGACGTGCCCGCATCCTCACGCTCTCGCTCGCGGTGGAGCATGACGTGTTCGAGATCTCAATCATCTCATACTCTCGCGGTGCATGATCGTGAGAAGAAAGACGTGATCGCACGATGAATGACATGATAGCGCGACAAATGACGTTAATGCGGGCGCGAACTGTCGCGAGACAGCGCAAATGGCTACCAATAATCCAACTTCTCGTGGAGAACGCGACAGGATCAGGAAAACTTGTCGGTGAACGCGGGGCTTCAGGTAAGGCGATCGCGAGAATGCATTTTTTTACAGCGCGAACAAGAAAATAGTTTCCGGTAAGATGCGGATTGCGGAAATTTTGACATTTTCGCGCTCTCCGCAGAACGCGAAAATGTCAAATTATCGCAATTTCCGCAAGCGGAATGAAATTTTCGCCCAGGCCTAGACTTTTGCATGCATGTGTGCATGATGGTTTAAAAGGTGCTGATTAGGAGTCATTTGAAAATCTTCCACAGCATCTTTAGGGTATGGAAGCATGAGGCTGTGACAGCATTTACTTCGGCAGTCATTTCGAATTTTTTGTCAATGATGATCCCTAGTTTCTATGTGTGGGGGCCGGTCCTAGATCTGTTGGCCACCAGGTGGAGTCCTATGGAGATGTGCTCTTCCCAAAGATGGAGATTCGATCTTGTTGATGTTGATTTTTAGATAGTTGGGTTTCATCCAGTAGGCAATTTCAGTCATGCAGGCATTTAACTTGATCCGGGTACTGTGTGTTTTGTCCTTGAGGGAGATAATGAGTTGGATATCATCGGTATAAGAGAGGATGTTGGTATCGTGTGAGCAGATGATGTGGGCTAGAGGGGTCTTGTATGCACTGAAGAGGGCCGGGCTCAGGGAGGACTCTTGCAGAACTCTGCATATGAGGTCATGGGCATCCGAGGTGTACAGTGCCAGGCTCACTGACTGGGTCCTTTGAGTCTGAAAGGATCAGATCCATTAAAGAGCATGTCCTTGAATTCTCATGTCAGCTAGTCGTTGGATGAAGATGGAGGGGGCGGAGGAATGTGACAAATTCTGCAGAGGTCAATGAGAATGAGGGCTGCCATGTTTCCTCTGTCCAGAGTCATACAGATGTCATCTGTAGCGGCAATGAAGACAAATGACATGGGATCCTCTACTGAAATGTCCAAATTACCCAAGCTTATCATTAACCAGAAGCACACAATATTTAAAAAAGTCTATGCTAAGAGAGGCATTGAACAAAGCGCTGGGAAAACAGTAAAAACCTCCAAAGAAAGTCTTAAGCTATGAGGTATATAGGGCAATTGCCCATTTTAGGAATATAAAAAAAGGTCAGTAGTGCCATAGGCAATCCAATCAGCAGTAAATAAGGAAAAATATAAAATAAAAAATGTAGCACAAAGGGCTAAATTGAAAAGGATTATATAATTGCCCTAAGCAAACAGATTGAATCTCTTTCCAAATGAAGAACAATGTTACTTAGTTATAGTATATCTCTTGTGAAATGTAGTGTACAGCATCACTACTCCTTATTCAGATTACAAAGAGGCTAGATGGTACTATTCCAAAGCAATTTTCAGTCTCGTGTGTAGAGTACAAAAATGTTCACATTAAGCATCTTCTTTGAAGGATAACACAAACCCCTTTTAGAGGGATACACAGTTTCAATCACAAACTAGAACATGTCCAGAAATGTTGTGGCCTTTTTTCAAAATGTGCTCAAGCACAGAGTCTGAAGCAACCTCATATTTAACCCTTGTGGTGCGTTGAACAGCCATTGGCCGACACCAGGGAGGGCTTCAGAAAATCCACACAAGCCACACCCCTTAGGTGTCTAGTTTTCAGAAATGTCTCGGTTTGGTAGGTTTCTCTAGATAAACACAAGGAGATGTTGGACGGAGTGCTGAACATTGCAAACACTCACCCCCAGTCACAGATCTGGGTTGAATCCATCATCGTTCTTTAGCTCAGTTTGCCAACCAAGTTCATACACAGCTATATGCAAATCAGTCTTGACCCTGTGCCTCATGGGAACAGTCCTGGAGTTGGAATAGCAATTTTCACCCCTACGCTAGCCAACGCTTTCCCTACTGTTGCACTCACTGGAGTGGCAATAGTAATTTTTACCCCTACGCTATCCAGCCCTTTCCCTACTGTTGCGCTCTCTGGAGTGGGAATAGTAATTTTAACCCCTACGCTATCCAGCGCTTTCCCTACTGCTGCACTCACTGGAGTGGTAATAGTCATTTTTACCCCTACGCTATCCAGCGCTTTCCCTACTTTTGCACTCTCTGGAGTGGGAATAGTAATTTTTACCCCTACACTATCCAACACTATCCCTACTGTTGCACTCACTGGAGTGGGAATAGTAATTTTTACCCCTACGCTATCAAGTGCTTTCCCTGCTGTTGCACTCTCTGGAGTTGGAATAGTAATTTTTACTGCTACGCTATGCAGCGCGTTCCCTACTGTTGCACTCTCTAGAGCTGGAATAGTAATTTTTACCTCTATGCTATCCAACGCTTTCCCTACTGTTGCACTCACTGGAGTGGGAATAGTAATTTTTACCCCTACGCTATCAAGTGCTTTCCCTGCTGTTGCACTCTCTGGAGTTGGAATAGTAATTTTTACTGCTAAGCTATGCAGCGCTTTCCCTACTGTTGCACTCTCTAGAGCTGGAATAGTAATTTTTACCTCTATGCTATCCAACGCTTTCCCTACTGTTGCACTCACTAGAGTGGGAATAGTAATTTTTACCCCAATACTATCCAGCGCTTTCCCTACTGTTGCACTCTCTGGAGTTGGAATAGTAATTTTTACCCTGACACTATCCAAGGCTTTCCCTAATTTCGCAATATGTGGTTTAAATATATATAATAATTTATATGTAGAGGTTTAAATAATTTTAACATTATAAGTATTATTTATTATTTTTTAAATATGTTTTAATATTTATATCTATAATTTTTGTTAATTATATGTATTATTTACTTATTTTTACATTATTATTAATACATTTTAAAAAAACGCTATTTTTAACATTGATATTTTTGACAACAATTTATTTTTTCTCTATATTTTTGTGCTTACCTTTATTTAGATAGGACTTCAATATTTCTGTATCGATATTTTTGTAGGTCGATTTTCTGTCTGTCGATATTTTGTCAGACATTCCTGCTGACCCTGGGCCCAAAATCAACGACTAGGCACATTGCAAAAAAAGGGTTAGTTTTCAGTGGAAAAATGTAATGTGCTCATGTTGCATTGGTTCTGTTGGGTAGTACAATTACTGAGTTAATGTGTAATTAATATCAAAGCAACTGAATTAAATTAAGTGCTATCAAAGTTTTGGGATATGCTCATGTTGCATATTGGGCTGCTTCTTGTTGTCGGCACTAGGCCTACCTACACAAGTGAGGTTGCAGTTTTATTGGGAGGCTAGCGAGGATGCTGGGTGGATGGATGTTTGTGGCTCCCTTCAGATTCCAGAACTTTCCATCACAGGATTATGGGGAAAGTGTGATTTCCAGACACATTTTGAGGCTTGCAAGGAAGTCCGGGTGATGGAACCTGGTGAGAGCCACACATGTCAGCCTACTCCTGGTACCCCTAGGTGTCTAGTTTAAAAAAATGTACAGGTTGGCTAGGTTTACCTAGGTGCTGGTTGAGCTATGGTCCAAATCCAAATGCTACCCATATTGTCAAAAAGGGTATGTTTTCAGGTGAAAAAATGTGATTAGTCTATGTTGCGTTTAGGGCTGTTTTCTGTCACAACCACTAGCCTACCCAGAGAAGTGAGGTACCATTTTTATTGGGAGACTAGAGGGAATGCAGGGTCGATGATAGTTTGTGGCTCCTAACATATCCCTAAACTTTCCATAACAGAAATGTGAGGGAGATGTGCTTTTTTAGTCAACATTTGAGGTTTGCAAGGGGTTCTGGATAGAAAACAAAAATGTTGAGAGAGCCACGCAAGTCAGTCCACCCTGGATACTCCTAGGTCTCTGGTTTTCAAAAATGTACAAGTTGGCTTGGTTTCTCTAGGTACCAGCTGAGCTAGTGTCCAAAATCTAGAGCTACCCACATTGTAAAAAAAAGTCTCAGTTTTCAGTGGCAAAATGCGATGCATTCATGTTGCGTTTTGGGCCATTTTCTGTCACGGGCAGTAGACCTACCCACATAAGTGAGGTACCATTTTTATCGGGAGACATGTGGAAGGATAGAATAGTAAAACATTTGTTATTACCAATTGTATTTCGCTCCATTTATGCATTTCAGATAGAAGCAAGTGTTTGAAAAACATAACATTTAGAAAAATACCCTCTAAATTCTACGCTAGTACAGGCGCCCACAAACTCAGAGATGTACAAATAACCACTGCTCCTAAATTCCATAGGTTGAGTCCATTTCAAACAGGTTTCCTACAGACCCATTTTTCACCCTACTTATTTCACTGTATGAATTGGTCTATCCTCGGTACTCAATGCAAAACCATTGCACGGTGGAGCTCAGTTGTTGACTCTGGGTACCTTTGTTTCTTGGGGAGCCTACAAGCCCTAAATAGCCCCACATCTAAAAGTGTCTAGCAGACTAATTGATATATTGCTTTAGTAAATCGGCCATCGTGACAAAAAGTTACAGATGAAAATGTCACAAATGCCTGTTTTTTCCCACTCATTTTCACTATTTCTTTATTTCAACAGTTATTTTCCTTGAGGAAGCCTTGAGGTATCTGCACGTATGGCCCCTTGCTAAATTCTGAGTTTTTTCGATTTTTCCGAAATCTATAGATTTGTGGATCACTCATGGGTTTCACATTGACTCCCACCATAAACCAGAAGTAACTTGAGAGCACAAATTAATAAGGAAAATAGGATACCTCTTAGAAAAATGCGAGAACTGTGGTACAAAATCAGGTTTTCTGATTCAGCCCTGTGTGTTTCTGAAAGCTGAGAAGATGGTGACTTTAGTTCATAGATGCCATTTCTAGGAAATAACTTTTATCTGAAGCACGTTTTCCATTGTTGGATTAAATAACTCAAACTTTTTCTATATTTTGCCCATTTTCTCAGTCCCCTCCAGGGGAATACAGAAAAACCTGGGTACCTTTAGAATGCCCGGGATCATAGAAAAAAAGATGCAACATTTATTTGGATACCTTATCTGGAAAAAATGTATGGTGCCCTAAACTAAAACTACCCCAAATCGCCAAAAAAGGACTCAGCACAGGGTGGGGGGGACTCAGCATTAAGGGGTTAATTCTGGACTCAAGTCGAAGAATACATGTTTCTACCTGTTGTCAAGTGTTACCTCTATATCTCAGGATCTCAGGCTACACAGGCATTCAACACAATTGGGCCGATTATGATGCGGCCATAAAAGGCTCCGAACCTCGGTCAGACCCTTTACGGCCGTATCATAATGGGCAGATCGGTTTACTTTGTGACCGTCTCATTACGATGGAGGCGGTCATAAAGGAAACTTGCCATTCATTCCAGCTGGCTTCTGACAGGCTCAGAGAGCCCATCGGCCAGTCGGAATACGGCCTGTAATCTTAAAGGCGGGCATGTCCACCTTTGAGATTACAATGTCGGGCTTCTGCAGCCTTTCTGTGCCAGCCTTACCAACACGGAAAGGCTGACGGAACTCGAGTTTGGGAGCCCGCAGCAGGGCCCCCTTGGGTGCACAGCCTCCAGTTGGAGGCCGAGGGGACACCTATGGTGCCCCCCTTTTGATCCCTGCACCCTGTGGCATGCACCTTGAGGTGCCTGCCACGGGACCCAGGGATGAAAGGCACCTTCTATTTTACTATGGGATCATGCATTCCAGACAGTTTAGGGCCGGAATGCATGCTCCCCTAGTAAAATGTAGGAATGCGACCGAACAGTGCTCGGCCACATCCTAATGGGACAGTCAGTCGGTTCAATGACCGATGAGGTGCCGGGTGGCAGTGATTCCGCCCGACATTGTAATGACCCCAAATATATTACTTTCTGGGTATAACAAGTCAAAGAGCCGGATATGGTCAAGATTTCATCATTCACAGCATAGCTCTTAATGGTACTCGTCATGCTGCATGCAGTACAATGTTCGTATTTAAAATGACCTCGTACTCTCTTCTACACAAGACTTTCAAGATTATCAAAAGATCTCAAAGTTTTTACAAAAGCTTTCAGCAGGTTATCTCTCAAGTTAGGCACCCGCTTAAAAGCAAAGAGAGGGGAAGGATCTTTGAATTTCTCTGGCACCAATAGATGGCAGTTTTTCCTCACAATATACTTACATTATCACTTTAGTTGCCAAATGTTGACACACACACAATTCTTGATCGGCTATTAGTTTTTGTGGTTAGGGGGCTCTCGATTGTTATTCCAAGTATGTTTCATTGCTCTGCGGACCATCTTTTTGGAACAACGTTGTGCTCTCAACCGTGGTGACAGATTCTCAGCTGCTTTAAAGTAGTCCCCCGCCTTTGAGTAGTTTTTAGGAAGGAACTTCCCAGAAGTCCATCGGGGTACCGTTCAAGGAAGATTCTTCCGCTAGGTCTAAAATTCTAGCAAGCGGGCCAAGGGTGTCGAGTAATTTATCTTGGCATTGTTTAAGGCATCGTTCTAGGCCCTTGCGAGGATCCCTTCCAGATTTAAATAGAAAGGTGAGTAGTTCAGGGTCTAGGTTTGGGGTTAACCCAGCCTTATTATCTAAATACGGTCTTGGACATTCGGATCTCATTAGGTTTCTGGTGTTTCTTCCTAGAGGTTTTCTAATCCAAAATTTAATGAATTTGGATACATGATCGAGTGGCCACCAGTCTGACCCTCTAGGATGGGTTATTTTAGAGGGATTAAACATTTCAGATCCAGAAGGGTCCAAAATTATATTCGACTTGGTAGAGTGTCCAAGATCTTTGTCTAGGTCATCCTCCATTTTTTCTTCAGGGTCAAAGATGTATTCATCGCCCTCATCAAATATGTCATTTGGAGACAGGTAATCATCGTCATCTTCGATGATGTCTATTGTGCCCTGAAGTGCACCTGATCTTATTGTGTCGCGAGGGACACCTCTGCCTTTTGCGCCATTTGGGTCGCTCGTTCTTTTTGTGCCGCTCGGGGCACCTTGGTCTTTTGTAGCGCATAGGCTACCAATGGATAAGATCCTGTCATCATGAGAAGAGCAAGTGGCAATGTTAATATGAGGTTCAATGTGTTTACATTTTTTAATTGCCTTACCGCTTTTGGTTGGAGCGGGGTCATGGTCATGGTCTTCATCTGAAGAAATATTTTGCTCTTCATTAAGGGTAATCCTTTTTCTTTTGGCCAAAGCCGCCTCCACAGCTTCTTTTAATGAACTTTTTAACTGTCTCTCGAAAAGGTTCATGAGAGAGGACTCAGTAAGGGGGGATTCATTAGTTGGATGAGAGTCAGACTCACCTTGAGACATAATGTGGAGGTAACTATTCTTGTTAAATAATATGGTAAATAAAGGTGTTAAAATCAATAAGCTCTTCTCCCCCCTTTTCTTTTTTTTTTTTTGTGTTATCTAACAGTTATTCCTAAAATCCTGTTAATAAAAATGAAACCGCTACGATAAAAGGTATATAAACAGCTGATTTCCTTGTGAGAAGGCGAAGGAAAAGCTGTTGGCTCGGGTGATCGTTTCTATGGAAACGTCAGCGCGAGATCGTAGGAGCATACTTTAAAAGGGTCTAATTTTCGCTTGCTGGGTCATTAAATCAAGTCACGTGATGTTGGGGAAGCTCATTTTTGCAAGCGAGTCACATTCGAAGACAGAGGAGTAGCGCATGCGTCTCCTCGAGTACGGAGGTAAATTACTTTCAAAATAAAACAAAGTCGTATCCTAGATTGTTTTAAAATTAGTACAGCTTTTCAAATTAGTACAGCGTGAACGTGTTACAAATACCGCCTCATCTCGTCTCGTATGCCATAATCCCAAACTTGTTGTGAGCGTGTAACTAAGGGTGCGCTCGTTTAGAAAGGATGTCTTTTAAAAAGGCATAAAGGAGATAATGTTGCGCGCAAGTGAAAAAGGCATACTTTAGGGGATTAACTACAAAGGGAAAAACGAAGGGAAAGAAGGTAGCCCGACCATAAATTGGAAGGGTGTCAGGAAGGGAAAGACATTAAGTAATTTACTTAAAAGGTCTAATACATATATATTTCTTACCTGAAAGGATTTAAATATGTCTACAAATACATTAAAGGTTTATTCTTAATGAAAAAATATAACAAGTATGAGGAGTAGAAAGAAGTTGTACTTAACTGTCCGGTGGGCAGCGAATAAAAGAGGAAGATACCTGGTTGCTAAGGCTCATTGTTATGTTGATTGGAATGTTTTATTTGTGATGTAATGGTTACACTTTGAAGGGCTGCATGTCTTGGGCAGCAATAAAAGTTATTGCATAATGTATAATGTAGCCTCCGGTCTTGTAATGAAATGACGATTCTCCAATTATCATACAGAGAGAATCTTGATTTCATTAAAGACAACGGAGGCTGACATTATCCCCCCCACCACTCCCTGGTGGATATATATGTATATTTATATTTTATTTCTTTACTTCAACATACTTTTTTGGCTACCAATATTTTTTCTTTTTCAGATTCATCTTTGTAAACAGAAATGGACGTCTAACTTGAAGAAGTTGTCCTTTATATGTTTTTTTCGCAGCTCTAAGAGGAAGATACCTGGTTGCTATGGCTCATTGTTATGTTGATTGGAATGTTTTATTTGTGATGTAATGGTTACACTTTGAAGGGCTGCATGTCTTGGGCAGCAATAAAAGTTATTGCATAATGTATAATGTCAGCCTCCGTTGTCTTTAATGAAATCAAGATTCTCTCTGTATGATAATTGGAGAATCGTCATTCTCAGCTGCTTTAAAGTAGTCCCCCGCCTTTGAGTAGTTTTTAGGAAGGAACTTCCCAGAAGGAAGATTTCCACCTACATTTTTCAGATGGACTCTAGTATAATGTAGAAGGGCATTTCTTTCAATTTTCTTCCCAATCAAACTACTGTACAGTTTCCCTTAGTCTAACCATATGGCAAGATCTAGGAAATTAATCTCACCTTGATCAAAGTCTATGGTAAATGCAAATCATCATAAGAGCTGTTTAACCATTCATGATGCTAATAACTCACGACTACCTATCCATATCCTCAAAATATCATCAATATAGCATATTTCCTCACTTTGGTAGGCAACGGCGGTATGAATTCTGATTGTTATAAATATGGAGCTCCACAAATTTTGCCAAATATGTAATTGCTATATCTGGGGCGCAGGTAGCAGCCATCCCAGTCCACTTACTCTCCTGAGTAAGTTCAATCACTTCACATTCCACATTGAATGGCATCATCAGCACTTCATAAGGTCGTGGCCTCTCCAACAGGGAATAATCTCAACTTCCTGGGATTGTGAGATTTATGAATTAATTAACTTCTAAATCTTCGATAATTTGGATAGCCATCATGCTGTCCCTCACATATGGGTGTCTGGGAGGTGACTAAGCATTCTTACAGATATTAGGAAGTGCATATAGAATAGGAATCTATATTAATTAGAATGTTTTATTCCTTCAGGCTAATCCATACCTCCTCAAGTGCATTTCTTGTCAGGGATTTGATCAGTGAACAAATAGAATTTGTAGGATTTTTTGTAACAGTTTTTAATACAATTCATCTGATAGCTGGTGCTGAATGTCATGAACATTTCTATTTCTATCCTGGAGGACGATGCCTCCACTTGCATTCTCCGGTTTTAAATATTATCTCATCTAGGGCCACATGCATCAAAGTGAGGAATTGCGATTCCTAAATTGCGATTTTTAAGGAATCGCAAAATTGCGATCGCAAACGGCCGAATTTTGCAGTTTGCACTGTTTGTGATCTCAAAATGGTTTGATGCATGTGCCCCTTAGATTTGATAGACGTGTAACAGCCTCTGATTCACATACAGATAGGTTATATGTCATATACTTCTCCCTAATAAACACCTCATCAATTTTCGTGAGAACAACTTTCTTGTAGAGAAGGAGTTCCTTATGCACTTGAAGATTTAGCGGATAAAAGGCTGAAGGTAAATGTAAACCTGTCACCTTAAAAGAGGGTTTAGGCTTTATTTTTTCGAAACTGTTTTTCAATGTGATGGTTCTGGAAAACCAAAACAACTCCAACCAGGTCTGAAAGAGATCATTTCTATATGAGGGGACAAAAGACAAGCCTTCATTAAACACATCAATGTTATATTGCTCAAGGACAAATTGAATAGGTGTATCTCCATGTTTTTCACCACCCGTAAAACTGATTTGCGGTCTGTCATTGTTCCCACCTGTTATGTTTTCTCTACCACCCATGCTGAGACCTCTGCAACACCCTTGCCTTGTTAAAATGCCTGTCTGTGTTATTGTGTATCCATTGATTGTGTCTTTTTGTATATAAGGGGTGACAGGTGTTTTTTTAAGGACGTGATTTGTTGAATTGTAAGAAAACTATGTTTCATAAATAAATGACATTTTCAGCCTTGATACTCTATACTCTATATGACACTTGATAGTCTGTTGGTTTATCTCTCACAAATTGTTGTTTTTCTTGCTTGCAAATCGTTGCTCAATATACATTGTCTTTCTAGTAGAATGAGTCGTCCTACTATTAATTGTTGCAGTACTGCACAATGATTATTATACATGTCCATAGGGGTAATGCAATGTGTTTATGTTAAATCAAAATACCACGGCCGTGGGAGTAAGACTCTTTGGGGCATATTGACAAGCCAGGCGATAAAATTATCGCCGCTTTAGCGGCAGAAAACTGCCGCTAATACGGTGATAATGGGCTTGATAATATGCTCTATGGAATTCCAATTGAAGCCCATGTTAAATGTGAAGGACGTCTAACCTGAGCTTCAATTGGAATTCCATAGAGCATATTATCAAGCCCATTATCGCCGTTTTAGCGGCAGTTTTCTGCCGCTAAAGCGGCGATAATTTTATCGCCTGGCTTGTTAATATGCCCCTTACTAAGGGGCATATCAACAACAACCGGCGATAATTAGCGCTCAGCGCTCTTAGCGTGAGGATAATTATCGCCGGCTAGCGTGAATTTTTATCGCTGAGATAGCGTGCTATTAGCAACGCTTATGTCAATAGCGATAAAAATCTACACGCTAACAGGCTAACGTGAGATTATCGCTGGAAACCCAGCGATAATCACACGTTACCTTGTTGATAGGGACAGGCAAACTTAGCCATGATATCCTCCTTCCATAGGATATCATGGCTAAGTCTGAAAAATAGCAGACGTAAAAAAGCAGCGTTAACCGTGGTTAGCGCTGCTTTTTTTGTCTATAACAGGGTTAGCGACATTCTTGATAATAGGAGAAATGTCGCTTAGCGACATTTCTCCTATTATTTTACTCTGGAACGCCCCCTTTGCATCTCATTAGAGATGCCAGGGGAAGCGTAGAGTAAAAGGGTGCTAACATGCAAATTTGCGTGTTAGCACCCTGTTGTTGATAGGGTGCTAGTTTTGTCTCTGCTTTTTTGGCTTTTAAAGCCAAAAAAGCAGAGATAAAGCCCTTGTTGATATGCCCCTTTGTCAGCTCCTGTTTCTAAGCCGAGCTCTGTTTGTGGGTGGTAAATGGTTTCAGATTAGAAACTGTTCTACCTTTAGAAAGTGTCTTTATGCACCTCTGGAGTTTGATCATTCCAGGCCACATGCCTTTGAAAGTTGGTTGGTGTACTTGACTTTTAAAGCAAAAACCTTAACAAAGTACTTCTTAAGGAATGGCTCTAAAGGCCCATTCAAAAACAGACTCTCGTGTTTCATCCCCACAGCTGTAGACTGATCTATTCTGCTCCAGCTCTTTTGATGCGCCATGCTCTCTCCAGTTCGCAATAACAACATTTCTTCAGTTACTTGAAATGAAAAATGACAATTTCTTCACTTTGTTCAAGCGTAAATGTCACCCAATTAGTTCCATTCAATGAGAGGTTATGCTGTTCAATATAGGTGGAAGTGTTCCACAGAACACAGTGTGCTCAGCTTCAGCTTGTGGAATATGACTTCATCTTCACAGGCTGACTGGTATCTTCAGGGACAATGCATTCTATTATGGGAACGTGGGAAGGAGACACTCGCTGCACACTAAAGTCATTAACCCATTCTATTGGCGACAAGCCATCCCAGTGTTGGATCGCATATTTAACTTTGTGGATGTAAGCCTTTCGTTCAAACTGCTTGAGCTTGGCATCATTCTAGCACACAAAGGCAGATTTGCTGCCCTGCATTGCCTGTAAGAGAGAGGACAAACAAGCCATATCCACTAAGATATGGTGCTGTTCCCTCTCTCCCAGTGCTAGCACACTTTAGGCTGCTAGGCGCCAATGCACTTACACTTGCACCATAGCACAAGGGTTTGTGCCCTCTGTTTCCAGTCCAGGGAAGACATGGCTTGGCAGTTGGGCTGGACTGTTCCCATGAGGCACAGGGTCAGACTGATTTGCATGTGGCCATATCTGAACTGGGGTGGCATACTGGGCTAAAGAACGGTGCTTGCAATGTTCAACACTCCGGCCATAAGTTGGCAGGGTATGCTTAGACGTGATTCCCTTTCTCACTTTGCCACTGGATTCAAGCAAGCCTGGCTGAAGATGGCTGAAATGCCGGAAACCGGTCCTAGGAAGCTTGTTTCAGGTCCGGGGAAGACATGGCTTGGCAGTTCGGGCTGGACTGTTCCCATGAGGCACAGGGTCAGACTGATTTGCATATGGCCATGTCTGAACTGGGGTGGCATACTGGGCTAAAGAACGGTGATGGATCAAACCCAGATCAGTTGACTGGGGGTGAGTGCTTGCAATGTTCAACACTCCGTCCATCATTTCCTTTGGTTTTTGCTTTGTTCGCCATAAGTTGGCAGGGTATGCTCGGACGTGAGTCCCTTGCTTACTTTGCCACTGGATTCAAGCAAGCCTGGCTGAAGATGGCTGAAATGCCAGAAACCGGTCCTAGGAAGATTGTTTCCGGTCGAGGGAAGACATGGCTTGGCAGTTCGGGCTGGACTGTTCCCATGAGGCACGGGGTCAGACTGATTTGCATATGGCCATGTCTGAACTGGGGTGGCAGAGTGGGCTAAAGAACGGTGATGGATTAAACCCAGATCAGTTGACTGGGGGTGAGTGCTTGCAATGTTCAACACTCCGTCCATCATTTCCTTTGGTTTTTGCTTTGTTCGCCATAAGTTGGCAGGGTATGCTTAGACGTGAGTCCCTTGCTCACTTTGCCACTGGATTCAAGCAAGCCTGGCTGAAGACGGCTGAAATGCCGGAAACCGGTCCTAGGAAGCTTGTTTCAGGTCCAGGGAAGACATGGCTTGGCAGTTCGGGCTGGACTGTTCCCATGAGGCACGGGGTCAGACTGATTTGCATATGGCCATGTCTGAACTGGGGTGGCAGAGTGGGCTAAAGAACGGTGATGGATTAAACCCAGATCAGTTGACTGGGGGTGAGTGCTTGCAATGTTCAACACTCCGTCCATCATTTCCTTTGGTTTCTGCTTTGTTCGCCATAAGTTGGCAGGTTATTCTCAGACGTGAGTCACTTGCTCACTTTGCCACTGGATTCAAGCAAGCCTGGCTGAAGACGGCCGAAATGCCAGAAACCGGTCCTAGGAAGCTTGTTTCCGGTCCAGGGAAGACATGGCTTGGCAGTTCGGGCTGGACTGTTCCCATGAGGCACAGGGTCAGACTGATTTGCATATGGCCATGTCTGAACTGGGGTGGCAGACTGGGCTAAAGAACGGTGATGGATTAAACCCAGATCAGTTGACTGGGGGTGAGTGCTTGCAATGTTCAACACTCCGTCCATCATTTCCTTTGGTTTTTGCTTTGTTCGCCATAAGTTGGCAGGGTATGCTTAGACGTGAGTCCCTTGCTCACTTTGCCACTGGATTCAAGCAAGCCTGGCTGAAGACGGCTGAAATGCCGGAAACCGGTCCTAGGAAGCTTGTTTCAGGTCCGGGGAAGACATGGCTTGGCAGTTCGGGCTGGACTGTTCCCATGAGGCACAGGGTCAGACTGATTTGCATATGGCCATGTGTGAACTGGGGTGGCAGAGTGGGCTAAAGAACGGTGATGGATTAAACCCAGATCAGTTGACTGGGGGTGAGTGCTTGCAATGTTCAACACTCCGTCCATCATTTCCTTTGGTTTTTGCTTTGTTCGCCATAAGTTGGCAGGGTATGCTCAGACGTGAGTCCCTTGCTCACTTTGCCACTGGATTCAAGCAAGCCTGGCTGAAGACGGCTGAAATGCCAGAAACCGGTCCTAGGAAGCTTGTTTCCGGTCCAGGGAAGACATGGCTTGGCATTTCGGGCTGGACTGTTCCCATGAGGCACAGGGTCAGACTTATTTGCATATGGCCATGTCTGAACTGGGGTGGCAGAGTGGGCTAAAGAACGGTGATGGATTAAACCCAGATGAGTTGACTGGGGGTGAGTGCTTGCAATGTTCAACACTCCGTCCATCATTTCCTTTGCTTTAAGCAGAGGTTTTGCACCAGAAGAGGACCCGTCGAATACAAAAACTATGCTTTTGTACTTTTCCCACTTTACAAGTATGCTGTACAGTGCAGCCCACATGCAAAGTTTGAAGAGGTTGGAGAATTAAAATCATTTCTCCAATGTAATCCCACCCTTAAAGAGACGTTAGTCTTTGGCTCAAAGCCCCGCCTAGAACTTTTATTAGGTAGGGCTTTGCATCAAAACCCATGGGTGAGTGCATGTGAATACACATGTACCACCTATTTGACGCCCCCTTGACGCAAAGTAATGCAATGCAGTGCATAGAGCTAGTTTGTATTACTTTAAAGCTACTTTCCAGTGCGAAACAAGTGTTATGGTGGAAAGTGTATCTGATGCTGCACTTTGCAACAGTTTGCGTCCCTGATGGAAAACATTAGTAAATCTACCAGATGTAAGAGCATTAGTCAATATCTATCACTTAACAAACTGAATTTGAAAAAATTGTCTTTATCTAACTGATAAAAGCTAATATCCGCATGGAAAAGTAACAGATAGATTTATGTTTACCTGAAGGTACATTCATTGTACAGTTAGGCATTCCATTTTAGGTCTGTCACAAGCCTTTTTGGGGCCTGTGGTTTAACATTCATTGGGGCCCTCCTACCTGGGGATGGGATAAAATATTAAAAATCCAGAATAATACAAAATTCGTTTTTTTGAGTTTGCCTGTGAACCGAAAGTGGTTTAAAAAATAGAAATCTGCTCCTCCATCAGATACATGAGAAAGGCACATTTCTAGCTAAACTAACTGTGCTAGGGATGCCAGTGTCTCCCTAGAATCCAAAATTTGATCCAAGGAAGTGTGGATAGACCACAGCAATTCTGATTGGCTGGCAGTAACCAATCTCAATGTCCTTACAAACAAAGACCGACTCTGATTAGCTGAAAAGGAAGCCATGGTGTAGCAAATTGGTTCTGCCCATTTAGTCCATCAGGATTATTCGCCTTATGACTATCAAGTTTTTGGTCCTTTACTGTGAGTGGGTTTCACTTCCTAAGCTTCATTCACAGTAAATTCCTGGTAAATGCACTGAGCGTGTTTACCTCTGGAGCTCACCTTTTAAGATGATGCCATTGCAGCGTGGCTAAGGTAAGGGGCAGTGGGCAGGTTAAATGTGAGCTTTTGTACAAATGTATTCGGGTTGCATGTGTAAGAAGAATACCCTCATGCGCAGCCCGGTAACTACACCCAAGTAGCCTTGCTCAGAAGGGTCTCTGAAAGGATAGGTGCTGACCCGAGGCAGGCCTTATAATATTAGTAAGCATTCAAAGATAGTTTAGTAGGGTTTACTGGAAAAATCTACTTTCACTATATTATACGTCTAGGCAAAATCTGCTTTAAATTGCAGTTTACCTCAGCTTATGCCTACATAGTCCAGCAAGGTGTCAAATTGTGTTAAAACACGCACACCAAGTTTGATTTTGCAGTTTCCAACAAAGGCCTCACCACACAAAAGGAGCAACTATCATTGATTGACTCTTCCTGGGTAAGGAAGGGATTGGAAGGAAAATATGCATCTGATAAATAGCTTGTCACACTGCACCTGGGTTGCATCACCCCAGGATCATTGGAACAAAGGAGGGAGCCCAGAACTCTGGAACCAATACAGGAGGGGCTCACCATTGGAGTTCTGGTGGTAAGGGATCTGGCAGTGATGTCAGCTGGGGCAGAGCTGATGCCTTCTGAGGACTTCTTTGCAGCGAAAACATAACGGCGCCATGTTGGATTGTACCAGAATGCTGTGCAGGAGGGTTGCAACGAGGTAGAGCAATGATGTAACATCCTAGGACTGACCAAGAGTGCCTGGTATCTAGAACTTTCCAGTCCCACTTAAAACCTCCTGAACAAGAGAGGGATATTGGAGACGACCCTGGGAGGTGACTAGAGCAAAAGAATGACCAGCTGGAAAGAGAATACCCTGTCAAGCTGGATTAAGGACTTTGAATTCAACTGACCACAGGACTACGATTTGTATTTACATGGCCAATATTGATGGCTCCCTTTGGCACTCTTAGGGCTATTTGGGGGAAGACCTGGAGACACCATTCCCCCCCTTGTGCCTTTAAGACAGCCAGAAGGTGCTGGTCTTGCGGAGGGAGGGTATTACGGTCCTCTTCTGGCTGGTTGAGAAAGTGCTGAGCACAATGTTCCACCGGCAAAAGAGTAACACCAGGTGTTAGACAGAGGAGAAGGCTGGCACCCTTTTAGAGGCCAGGTGGCCCATTGAAAATGCCCTTGGTGGGTACCCTTGCCACTAGGTATAAAACAAGCCAAATGTGAAGAATATTGTCCCAAAAGTACCAGAGATATTTATGTTTGGAGATGTTGTTCTTTAATCTAAGAGCCCAAGAGACAGAGTTCATAGTGCTCCCCCATTCTCTGCAATTTACCACCATCCTTATTTTCGTACTTTCTTCAGGGAGGGGGAATAAATGGGGCCTCATCTATGGATTCTGGATGCCCCCGGGTCCTCATAATCCCAGGAGTCAGCGCATTTGTAACAGGTCTGGGTACCCATACCCGCAAACTGCTCAGCTACGCAGGGCGCATTGCCTGCCCCTGAGCCTGGGGGAATGGGATGTGTCTGCCCTCTCCATAGTGGCCCTCTTCGTGGCTAGGAAGAATCTGCATGGCTCCTGCCACAGCTGGGAGCTGAAGAGAAAGAATGTTCCTGCCTGGAGGACAGGGGCTGTGCCAGTGACAGGGGGTTTAGAGATTATGGGGCTTCCATAAACAGCCCCCAAGGGGGCCCTCCAGCCTCTGGGTGCCCCGAGTGGGCTTAGGGCACCTACCAACAATAAAACCAAAGAGAAAACTGGCCTGCGGAGCAAAGCCTCATAGAGTGCAAGCCCGCAGTTTAAATATTAATTTTCTTAACCTGAGGTATGCCCCATAATGCCGCGCATGGGTTATAAACTAAACCCTGTATTCCATGGACAACCCTAACAATTTTAAGCCACTGTTTGGGGGCCACTAATGTAAGAACTAACCATAAATGTTCTGGGTCCTAGAAGGCATGAACCCAGGAGAGGTTTACGTTGTGTACAAGCACACCAGAGCTGTAGATGTTACTTCTAGGCTCTGAATTGTGGGGACCCCTAGTGAGGAGTCCTCATCTACATTTTGTGGCCTGAAGAGTGTAAAAGAAAGGCTCAATGCTTTAATAATAATGTATTTAATTAATATTGCCATGCTGATCCTTATAATGGTTTCATATGAGTATGATTATTGTTTTTATTGTTATTAATGATGAGCTATTGCAACATTTTAATATGTGGTATTGTTAATATTGTGGTGGCACCCTGACAAAGCCATTAGGCATGCACGATGCATAATAATGGGGTAACCCTTTGATAAAGCCAATAAGTCTGCCATATATATTGATGTATTGATGCCTGAAAAAGCCAGCAGGCCTACCCCATGAGCAATGTCACTCCTTTATATTGGGATGTTGGATCTAGTATAGATTTGGGGTATAAGGATTACAGTCTTCACAATGCACTAGAGATAATATAACATGAGTGTGTCACCGAAGGTATTTTAATCTACCTGATGTATATATTTGCAGTTTAATGCCTAGCATTTAGTAGTGTGTTTGTTTACAATACTAGTACTTTTCCTTATAACAAGAAAAAGAAATTCTGACTGGACAATAAGTTATTGCCACTTGTGGGTACATCCCAGTGAATGGAGATTACTATCCCACACCACCTTCCATTAGAAGTCATTGGACTGCTCTGCTTCGCTACTTGGAGAGAGTCCAATGCTACTGCGGGATACTTAGGTCCCAGGAAAACGTCAATTGTCGATTTATTACATGTGCAGGACTCATATCCGTCCTAACCAATAATTCAGTTTCCAATTTCTTACACAAGCCAATTATTATCCTTCAGCAATATCTCTAGCCACTCTTTCAAAAGATCATAAAAGGGCTTACGGTTCACACCTGGGGACGTATAAAATTGCAGCAATCTTTGAACCACTACAATTACCACCTGCAGTTTGCCTTCTCATTTAGCCCACTGTGGGCAGATTCAAAACGGACAACATATTGAGGGCCTTATTTACAAGCCCATTGCGCCGCTGGTGCATCACTTATTTTCGGCACATCAGTGGCGCAGTGTGCCTGCCCATATTTACCAGTCCACGTAAATCCACCCTGCGTGGCTTTTCATAGCCTTGGACAGATGGCCCTCTAGCAAACATAGTATATCTGTTTGGAGCACCTTAAGATCTATGGATACCTTTTCCCTTTTTGAAAGGTCATTCTGCCCACATACATTCACCGAGGTCATACTGGTTTTACTCATAAGGGAAAATTGGACCTAGAGCCTTGAAACATGACCATCACCCTAGGGCCGTCCATCTCTTAAATCTTTCAAAAACGATCAATACTATTTTATTGCTGCATTAAAAAAAAAACAAATGTTACCTTCTTCTGGTGTTGTCCACCTCCCTCCGCCCCCTCCACTCCCCAGTCCCCTCATCCCGCAGCCCCCACCACCCATATGGAAAATTCAGGCCTGGACAACCTCAGTGATGTCACCCTTTATTTCACCTGCTGCGCCCCGTCTCACAACCTTCAACATATTGGCATTGAAAATTTTATGAAGATAACCAAGGAAGAAAAAAAGGACACAAGAGAACAAAGTGAGAAACAAAAATGAGGTAACACGTGATATCAAAAAAGCTCTCCTTTCTTCACCCTACTATTCACATGACATTATTTGTTAACATTCCATCTTAATCATCCTAAAAATCATTATTGCAGACCTCCCAATTAATTCTCCTTATGATCAAATAAGAGTCCCCGAGAAGAGCTCCCTTAAACATGCTTGGGCCTTAATCTCAGAGATAAAGTTTGGTGTCCTCCCCCCTAATAGTGACCTTCAGACGTGCAGGGTTAAGTAGGAACACCTCTCCTCCAAGCTTTTGGAAAGGATTAAAAAATTGCATGTCTCACCACAGCCTCTCCACTGCGGCGTGGTAAAAATCAGGACTAGCAAAAATAGAGTGTCCATCATGTTCCAGTTTATTATCAGGTCCAGCTTTCCCGTAAATGACCTGCTGAAGGAGAAAGTTTACAAAGTAAATCAGTCTGGCTCTTGGTTTCTCTGAGGCTACATTCCGGAATTTCTTAAGCATAAGCAGAAATGAGTGAACCCGATTCACGTCTTATAAGGAGCAGAGAGACATCCAAAGTCGTTCTGATGTGAGTCCTCAGACCTTGGTCCCAGGACCTCACTCTTCCAGGCAGCTCAGCGGTGCTCTGCGTTGCCTTGTCTCCAACCAGCCTCCGTTGCAGGATTCAAGCCTACCCTGATTCCACTTCTTGAGTGATTGCTTACTGTACTTTTGTCTGGTACTGTCTCCGTTAGTTTTTCAATAGAATTTTGCCTGCTACTGTTTAACGTTTGTTTTCTGTCTCCCCTCGCTCTGTATTCTTGCTTCCCTCAATTTTCCCTCTGTTGCCACCGCTAACCACTAACCCCTCCCATTCCGCCCCACTCCCGCCTCCCAGCTGGCACACCTAAGGTAAGCCCGTCTGTGCCCGCCCGTGCCTGGACCACGCCCAGTGCCAGACCCCCTGGCCCCCACGACCTCCACAGGACCCTACACCGCTACGATGCAAACAACCTCCACGCACTCAATGCCGGCCGGAATTCAACCTGCCTCCAGGCCACCCCTAAGCTCACCCACAGACCCTACACCTGCCGAAACTGCATCTACACCAGCCATCGCACATCCTGCCCATCCCAAAACTGTAGGCCGCAAACATCTCAGCTGCATACTACTCAACACCCGCTCAATCCACACGCACGCTGTCCAACTCTGGGACCTGCTCGACTACTCCGCCCCGGACGTCTCCTTCCTGACGGACACCTGGATGAACACCTCCTCGGCAGTGGACATAGCCATAGCCATCCCGGACGGCTACAAGATCACACGCAGGGACCGCAACAGCAACAAACAAGGAGGAGGAATCGTCCAAAGGAACACAATCAGAATATCAACCAACACCGAAGACTCCCTCAGCACAGCTGAACACCTACACTTCCAGATCCACATCTATCACAACACCACCCTCAGAGGAACCCTCATCTACAGATCCACGGGACCCCGACCACAGTTCAGCGAATCCATCGCTGACCTCATCAGCACGCACGCCCTCGCCTCCACAGACTACATCCTCCTGGGAGACCTGAATTTCCAGCTCGAGAACGCCAACGACAGCAACTCCACAACACTGATTGACAACCTCGCCAACCTCAGGCTCAAACAACTCGTCACGACACCCACCCACTCCGCTGGACACACGCTCAACTCCATCTTTTCCGCCAGCGACTACGTCACCTTCAGCCACACCACCGCACTCCACTGGACCGACCACCACTGCATCCACTTCTCCTTCGCGAAACACACTGCACACATCCAACTGCAACGCATTCCACACCGCAACCGGAAAAAAGTCACCGAAAACCAGCTCATCACCACACTCACCCAAGACCCTCCACCCGAGCCCTCCGAGACCGACGCAGCAGCCCGCAACTTCAGGAAATGGATCGACAACTGCGCCAACACTCTCGCCCCGATCAGGAAGCCCTCTAACAGGCGCACCAACACGAGAGCCATCTGGTTCAACACCGACCTCCAGAACTCCAAGCACACCTGCAGAAGTCTCGAGAAGCAATGGCCCAATGACCAGACAACAGACAACCACGCAGCCTTCATCAAAGCCAGACGCAAACACCACCAGCTCATCCGGTCCGCCAAAAGAACCTCCTTCAAGGAACACATCAACAACAACGCACACAACAGCAAAGAGCTCTTCAACATCATGAAAGAACTCGCCACCCCCAGCTCCAGCTCCAACGACAGACCGCCATCACAGAAACTCTGCGACTCCCTGGCTACCTTCTTCCACTGCAAGATCGCAAACATCCACAACAGCTTCGACACCCAGTCGCCGACGACAGACGCCGACACCCCCAACTCTCACCCACCAAACACACCGACCTTCTGCACTCCTGGAACAGCATCAAAGATGAAGACACCATCAAAATCATGGACACCATCCACTCCGGCTCACCTTCCTACCCCTGCCCCACCACATCTTCAACAAGGCAAGCTCCATCATCGCACCCCAACTCGGAAAGATCATCAACAGCTCCTTCGAGACCGCCACCTTCCCAGAGAGCTGGAAACACGCCGAGATCAACGCCCTCCTCAAGAAACCCAAGGCGGACCCAAAGGACCTTAAGAACTTCCGACCCATCTCCCTGCTCCCATTCCCGGCAAAAGTCTTTGAGAAGACCGCCAACAGACAACTGACCCACTTCCTGGAGAAGAACAATGTCCTGGACTCCTCACAATGCGGCTTCCGTGGCAACCACAGCACCAAAACCGCCCTCATCGCTGCCACTGATGACATCAGGATCATACTGGACAAGGGCGAAACCGCGGCCATCATCCTCCTGGACCTCTCGGCCGCTTTCGACACCGTCTGCCACCACACCCTGCGCACACGCCTCCACGACGCAGGAATTTGTGGCAAAATACTGGACTGGATCACCTCCTTCCTCACCAGCAGAACCCAGAGAGTCCGCCTCCCCCGTTCTGATCCAAAGCCACCACGATCGCCTGTGGTGTACCCCAAGGATCATCCCTCAGTACGACCCTTTTCAACATCTACATGGCACCGCTTGCCAACATCGTATGAGCACACCACCTCAACATCATCTCGTACGCCGATGACACACAGCTGATCCGCTCCCGCACCAAAGACCCGCCCACCACCAACTCCAACCTCCACGAGGGAATGAGGGCCGTCACAGATTGGATGAATACCGGCCTTCTGAAGCTGAACTCGTACAAAACGGAGGTCCTCATCCTCGGCTCCACCCCCTCCACATGGGATGACTCCTGGTGGCCGACCATGCTGGGCCCTGCCCTGACACCCACAAACCACGCATGCAACCTGGGGTTCATCCTGGACTTAACGCTCGCTATGACCCAGCAAGTCAACAGAGTTTCCTCCTCCTGCTTCAACACCCTCCGAATGCTCCGCAAGATCTACAGATAGATCCCCGCCGAAACCAGGAGAACAGTCACCCAAGCACTCGTCAGCAGCAGGCTGGATTACGGCAACGCCCTCTACACAGGAACCACGACTACACTCCAGAAGAGACTCCAATGCATTCAAAACTGCTCCGCACGCCTCATCCTCAGACTCCACCACCAAAGCCACATCACCACCCACCTAAGAGATCTGCACTGGCTCCCGGTCAACAAGAGGATCACCTTCAAACTCCTCACCCATGCTCACAAAGCACTCCACAACGCCGAACCAGCATACCTCAACGAACGACTGTCCTTCTACACCCCGAACCGCCAGCTTCGCTCCGCCGACCTCGCCACCGTCCCACGCATCCGCCAAACGACCACCGGCGGCAGATCATTCTCCTACCTCGCCACAAAGACATGGAACAACCTCCCCGCCCACTTGGGGCTGACCCAGGACATGCTGACCTTCAGGAGACTCCTAAAGACCTGGCTGTTCGACAAGTAGCTGCCTTCCCCCTTCCACAGCACCTTGAGTCCCTCATGGGTGAGTAGCGCACTCTACAAATGATTGATTGATTGATGTCCAAATCATGGGATGGGAAAAACAAGTAAAGTTGGCAATTTTGACTAAGAAGAAGGTGGAAATCTACTGGAGTTGATGAGATAGAATTCTTGAATGTTCTGTTGGTTAATTGGTGCAGTTGTGCTGGCTCTCTGCTGACACAGCTGTGCCAAAGCCGCACAAGCACCGGCCACCTTATTACGAGTTGAACTCGTATAAGGTGGATGCTTCTTTGCCTTTCCCATGGCAGTGCCTAGAGAACAGGCACCGCAATGGAAATGGCAAAAAAGTTCCAGCAAGGCATGGATGGTGACGTCCATGCCGTGCTGGAACTTTGGGGGAAAGCAGGCAGAGGGGCACATGTGGTGCCCCCCTGAATGTATCCCCATGGTGAGGGGCATGGGGGCCTATAGGTCCCCATTTGCTCTTCCACCACCAGCCTTTTCATGGGGGGGCTACCGCCATGAAATGGCTGGTGGTGGCGGAGCTCTTGATCTGCTAAGCGGGACTGCGCCGGTCCCACTGAGCATCTTACATTATGGTGCAGCTGCGCCACTGCCAGGGAATGACTGTTCCCTGACGCAGCTGGTGGTCCTCTGCTGCAACGACTTTTAAAGTTGTAATGTGGTGGATGGTGGACCACCACTGCGAGTGTGGCAGTCGGAAGTCCGCCGCACTCGTAATCAGGTCCTTAGTCTTTAGAGAAGATACCATTTGGACTCTGACAGGATTAAACCTCTCAGCTCATAATTCCATTGTGTGGCTTTATGCCATACTTTACCTCTTTTGGAGAAGTTTCCACTATGCTGACACCTTCCTGCTTTCCCTGATTGAACTAGGTTTCCCTAGTCTTCAAATTTAGCTCAAAATTAGTTAAGGTGACTTTAGGTTTATTCATGTAGAGATGGGAGGATCGATACCTGTACACTGATCATCAACTGAATTTCTTGTATGTTTTTTGTCACTAAAGCATAATTTCATTCGTCATTTTGGCATATCTGTTGTGATTTTCTTTTTTTATACCATGTTTTTGAGGTTTTAAATAGTGGTCTGCCTCTTAATTTGTAAGAAATTCTTTAAATGTACTTATTGATTCAGGATCCTTAACGTGTGGCTGAATTGGTTACGCTGTAAAGTGAATTGTTCAATTAATGTTAACTCCTCTTTACCTCTCAGACATCTTTCAAAGGTCCATTGCAAGATAAATGGTTATATGGGCTCCGTTCTCCATCACTTGTCTGGGTTCCCATTCCTGATACTCTTTTCCTAAGGGTTTTTGAAGAAAGATTCTGAAAAAGCTTGTGTATGGCATACTTTCAGTCTCCATCCATATAAAGTAAGGAGTAATCTTTGACCATCACTTGTCCAAAACCTGGATTAACCTAGAGCTGTTCACTACACATTAATGGGAATGCACAGTTCTGCCAGTGCACCTCAATCATGACCCAGAGAAACTCATGGTCTGCCCATTCTTGAACACATAATGAACTACAATTATTCAACTCAATTTCTATTTATTATATGCTCAGTCACTGAAAACCATTGCTTAAAAATACACCAATAGCATTTATCATTGAAATTATAATAAGAATCTTTATAAAATGTGATGATGTGCTCATTATCTCTGGCAAAGGGTCACAATGGGCGTAGAGTAAATAATAAATTATAAAATTCATAAAGTTCATCTGGCAAATGCATGATTGGAAACTATGGTGTAGCGGAGGGAACAAGCTATTTGCATACAATTATACTAGTCGATACTAATGTGCAACAATCCAATATGAAAACTTGAACAAACACACACAGTCTTGCAAATGCACCTAAGCATTACACTCCAGTGCCACATAGTATTACAGTATTGCTATTCAATCAATCAATCAATCAATCAAACAGGGGTTTATAGAGTGCGCTACTCACCTGTGAGGGTCTCAAGGCGCTTTTATTCCATGTGTCAAGCATCTCTGTTAATGCACCTTATTCTTGTCCTGAAGCCTCTTTTGGAAATTCAGTACTGAGAGCAAACTACTCACTCTGCCAGTGCACTTTAGTCTTTACCTACATCATCTCAGCTTTATGGCTGCAACATAAACATCAATTTGGTGCACACTGCTACTTGTAATTTGTGTTTTAGGTGTACTTATCTGAAAGCCATAACATATCTTAAACAATGATTTTTAAACTGTAGGACTAGGCTTACCTGGTAATGCTGTACACTTCAACCATGAGAAGCAGCACTTTCCACTTCATTACTGATATTCACACTCTGGGGTCGATTCCGATCCGGGTCGGACAGCTCTCCGAGAGCTATTCATAGCCTTAACGTGCGACCAACCCATACCCGGAGCCGGTCCGTCCTGTTGATGAAGTACGATGCGCATAACTGCCAAAAACCCGACCGACACGTAGGCTGTGACTCAAGCTCCAGCCGTAACGCCTAACGCCGAACCGAGTCACCCGGAAGCAGTATCCATAGCCGTTTCTGCCCTGACAAGTACGATGCGTACTTCCTACGTGCCGGACAGGTCGCCACGTACGGCACGTCACAGTATCCGGAAAAGAAGCATATCAGCTACGATTCGCGCCACAACTCAATCCATGGCTACGAGATGGACCAGCTTGCAATGGGTACGAGACGGAGCAACAAGCAGCGTGTACGAGACGAACACATCATGAATCCCATCGCGCAGGTCATACCAGTACTCTACATCTATGACCGGATCAGGAAAAATGTAAATTTGATACTTGTATAGCGCACTACTCACCCGCAAGGGTCTCAAGGCGCTTGTACGAATACCGCTGTGGAACCCATCCTGGCTTTCCCTGTGAGGCGTCGACTCCTGGGGACCCCCAAGGTGGAGGCCAGGCATCCTTAGCGTTGTGGGGGCCGTTGTGGAGATTAAGCAAGCTATTGCCAGAGTTGCAGAGTGGGACTCCATGATTGGAATAGGCACCGAGGCGAGAATTATCAGGTCCGTGGAATTTTTGAGCCCAAGACCCGCCGAGGCGGGGAATTGAACCCTGGTCTCGGGCTAGACCTCTGCATCAGGGTCTGCCGCTCTAATCATTGAGCCACACTTTTCCACTACACTAGGAACAGACGCAGACGGTGCAGACGGTAAGTCAGACACCTACCACACAAACAAATGACACGTACCTGCAAAATTGCACACACACACAGGGGATCCACATCCTGGCCACTAACAACAGGCCACCATAGGGGTTGTATGGCCAGCCCCACTACCCCCCCACACATAGGGCTCATGTTGACCATCACTACTGCCACCCCCACCCATATGGCTTAAGTTGCCCATCACCCCTGCCACCCCCACTCATAGGGGACCTGTTGCCCATCACTCCTGCAACCCCCACCCATAGGGGACCTGTTGCCCATCACTACTGCCACCCCTTCCCATAGGGCTTATGTTGCCCATCACCCCTGCCACCCCCACTCATAGGGGACCTGTTGCCCATCACTATTGCCATCCCCATCCATAGGGGACCTGTTTCCCATCACCCCTGCCACCCCCACTCATAGGGGACCTGTTACCCATCACTCCTGCAACCCCCACCCATAGGGGACCTGTTGCCCATCACTACTGCCACCCCCAATCATAGGGCTTATGTTGCCCATCACCCCTGCCACCCCCACTCATAGGGGACCTGTTGCCCATAACTACTGCCCCCCCCCACCCATAGGGGACCTGTTGCCAATCACTTCTGCCACCCCCACCCATAGGGGACCTCTTGCCCATCACCCCTGCCACCCCCACTTATAGGGGACCTGTTGCCCATCACTACTGCCACCCTCACCCATAGGGGACCTGCTGTCCATCACTCCTGCCACACCCACCCATAGGGCTTATGTTGCCCATCACCCCTGCCACCCCCACTCATAGGGGACCTGTTGCCCATCACTACTGCAACCCCCACCCATAGGGGACCTGTTGCCCATCACTACTGCCACCCCCACCCATAGTGCTTATGTTGCCCATCACCCCTGCCACCCCCACCCATAGGATGGGTGATGCACCACACATCCATCATATACCAACATTAGGTATGGCAGCAAAATACATCCCCCCTAACATCATGACAACAGTGTGTAGTCTGTGACAAATGCCCACAACAGTGATTATGACTTCGAACATACAATGTAACTACCATCACATGTGTGACCAAAAACTGAGTGTGGCCTACACAAGGCAGGCATCACTATAGCACTGTGTCAATGTAAAAATAACACCCTCTCACTGTGTAGAACAAAAGTTAAGTGTGTGGTTCCAAACTGCAACAAATGTTGAGCATTGTGGTGATGGGGTCTAAAACCCCCCTAATCACAGTGACCAAAAGGTAAGTGTCATCATGGTCAAAGCTGTAAATGCCAAACAGCATGTATGATTCCAGGTCCCAACACATGAAACATTTTTGGGGCAAACTAGTGGTTGTGTCCCATACCCAGGCTAACAGTGCTGTGAAAACCTAACATACTCTCGGCCATGTGCAGACAAGCACCACCTATGGGGGCTGACAATGCATACAGTGTACAATGACACAAAAGCAGAAGTGACCATCACAAAGCATACAAACATCTCAAAAATAGACACACAAATCAAAACAACCTGTGTAGACTGTAGGTGTCAGGTCACAAACTCCCATTCCATGCCAGCAATGGGACCTAACAACCAGAATGAATGTGCAGAATGATGCGATATGACTCACAGGGACAGCAGGGTAAATCACAAAAACAACATCCAGACAATGGCCCACAACAGCAATAACAATGCACTGGTGCAGATGTACAAACACAAACAGGCAACCTCACACTGCATATCTGACACAACATGTGTGTGTGTCTCAGTATCCCCAGGCAACTACACAATAAATGGGTGGGGGGGCTGAATCACAGTGACACAGATGTGAACACAGTGCCATTCAAGAGTAAACCATAATTGGGACCCCCTTAGTGGGCAATCATGCATTGTGAGATGAGAGGAAGCACAACAGACACATGTGGCACAAGCTGGAATGAACACAAACTAACACAGCAAGAGACTGACACACAACAGCACTACCCCCAGGGACCAGACATTGGAGTGACACAAGCATGCATGACACCTCCACTGTGATGACAAAGGTCGATGTCGTACAAACTGTGCCACTAACGTACATCACATCTACACAAACACAAATCCCTCAGCATGGCCCGTCATCCATGGACAAACGGGAGCTAGGGGCCCATCCATGCAAACATTTACATCAGTCCACCCTCAACACCACACACCCTGAATGCACCAATGTGCATCTGTGAAGTCCACATGGACAGGTGATATTGCACATGCACCTATGACAAACACAGGAATGTTGGGAGGAACTAAGGTGCACAGGTGAATGACAGACACACTGCACAGTATGCGGTACATGGCCATGATGGCAAAGCTCACGTAACCTTCAGAATACCTGCCACAGTCCCAGGACAATGCAGAAGCCAAGGCGAACCACAAGGCACACATGCTGACACCTGCAAACATTGCAGCCCTGAACCGGACAAGGGGGAGCGGTCACACACACATACGCATGTCTCAATCACTGAAAGGTATCACCTAGGGTCAACTACTTGATATTGCAAATAAACAAGTGCCTTGGGGACCCATTACTGTGTCCCATCTGCGTCTGACAACATCACCACCACTCAGAACTGACAAATCCCAATGATGAAACACCAATTAACAGTAGTGTGTCATGCACCCACACATCTGGTAGCCCATGGCAAAGTTGTGGAATGAAAACAGTACCACTCAGCAAGTATAAACAACAGGAACATATCAAGGGAACACTGCCTGTGTATGAAAAGGGATGTGGACACAAATACACATGCTCACACAACACACACCATGAGCCCAGGCAATGTCACAACACACTTACTTGAGGGGTCTCAACTCCTGTGGAAGCTCAGCTGTGCCAAACATAGTCACAGCACGTCTCAGTCATGTCAGCAGAACACTTGGTCAGTCAGCCATCAGTTACCACACAATGAAGGCTCTGGTCAAAACAGCCTGGGTACGGGAGTGTCCCTTAAGCCATCTGCACATACTCAACACATATGTCCAGCAAGTTGCACAGAGGACCCAGTTACTCCTACACCAATGATGCCCACACCTGTAGGTCCAGTGGCGATGCACCCAAAGTCAGGGAAATAGACAAATTGAACAATGGGAGGCACATCATATGTGCATGTGCGCAAGCCACAGATGTGACCATGCAAATTAAATGTTCACAGAGATGTCCACAAATTGTTGATCATGACACACCCAGTTAGCTGCAAAGGATGACATGGATACCGACCGGAATAGGATACATATCTCATGGACCACATGTAGTACCTCACATCAACACCTCAGTTCTCAACATTGGAAAACCAGCATTACAGGTGCAAGGTCATGGTAAACATCATCAACATAATGTACAGCTAAATCAAATTCACAAGGATAAAGAAAAAAGCTTTATTCAGCAGATGAAAAATTAAACATCCGTTCAAAACAAAGGCCAATGGCCAGTCCATTATCAAATGACAAGGAGTGAACTTGAGTGACAACTGTCACAAGTTGCTTGCCTGCACTGCTAAGGACAGGGGACATCCCCTCGGAGGGGCATACATGGGGGCTGGCCAGGCACTGCAGGGACAGTTTCAGGGCGCAGCAGAAGGAGGCAGTGAAGGGGTGGTGGATGCAGGAGAGTCACTGGCAACTGCAGTGGAGCTGACTGAAGTAGTGGGTACAGTCACAACTGTGGGGCAAAAGTCAGATGGGGTGTGTGCCGGCACAACTGCAGTGGGCATGTCAGATGGAGTGGATTGGGTCCCCACTGCAGTGCCCATGTCAGACGGGGTGGTCATGGACTCCACTGCAGTGCCTAACTCCATGGGAGCAGAATTGGGTGCAGGTGAGGTCGGCAGGACACGGGGGGACACGGTCGGGGGTGGAAGAGCAAGTGGTAGGGGGGGAGGGCCTCAGCATTTTGGGGATGGTGTATCTGTGGGTGGGGGAACCCGGGGCAGGGTGTGATGGGAAAACCTCTGGAGTGGTGGCCTGGGGGATGGAGGATGGAGACTTCGTTGTGGAGCTGCGTTGCAGGGTGGGGTCCTGCTCTTCCGGCTCCAGGGGGACTTGCGGGTGGGGGCCTCAGTCTGACTGCACCTGTGGGAGGGTGTCCGGGTATGAGGGGCACTCCCCTCTGTGTGTGGGGACTTCCTCTTCCCCTTGTCATCTGGATCTGCTGGGAAGGTGAGGAAGAGGCCAAGGTCACAGAGGAAGAGCTTCTGTGGAGATGGGGTTGCAGGTGAGGGAAGGGAAGGGGGCTGGGAGGGAGAGGTATTGAAGGACTGCTGTGTGGTTGTGGATGACTGTGTGTGTGTCTGCAAACCATCCCCTGTGAGTGTGGTATCAGTCCCCTGCACTTGCTTGTGTGCACGTCTAGACCTTGGTTTGTGTGCTGCCCGTGTCTGTGGCTTTGTGAAAATGTGCAGGTGTGTGTGTGCTTGGGACAGGTAGGGTGATAGGAATCGTGGGTATTGCAGGGGTAGGAGGGGTGCAGGACTGTTAGAGGAGGAACACTGCTGCCGTCAGGGAGGAGGCCACAGACTGATTGGTCCTCTGTAAGGCAGACATGCCCGATGACATGCCCTCCATGAACGACACCAGTTGCGTCAACAGACTGGTGTGTGCATGGAGGACACTCAGCCTTGATGTCTGCCCTACATGGATCTGTCTACGTAAGTCCACAGACTCCTTGCTCAGGGCAGCAGGGGACACAGGGGCAGGGGGTGCGGTGCGTGCCACAAAAAAGACATGCTCACGAACACGGGAGTCTACAGGGACCTATGGGATGGGAGCCGATGGGAGGGTGATGATGGTGGGGGCGGTGGCGGGGACAGACTCAAAGACTTGTGTTTGCTGGCTGCTGACACCCACCTCCACAAGGGAGCCATCCTCCAAGCTGCTGTGGCCCTCAGCTGGGGTGGATGGTGCTGAGGACTCCTCGGTGTGGCTCCACTTGCCCTCCGTGCCACTGGGTCCTCACGACTCCTCTCCTTCTGTCCCAGTCTGCACTGACTGCACACACCACAGTGAGTAGATCACATCACAGGGCAAGGCCTTGCATCATCAGCTGAACACTGCTCAAAGTGCCAACACTGTTTAGAATAAGCCAATTGTCAGTCTCACCATCAACCATGGCACACATATCCCTCCTGGACTTGCACCCATATGGCTGTTGCATGCTGGATGCTAATACCCCAATGTGCCGACATGCACCACCCACATATTTATTGGACATGCAAGTGAACATGTAGGAGTATGTCACTATGCACACAGCACATCTCTTGCCACTGACTCAGTATGGGTGTTCAGATGAAGGGATGGGCAGAGACTCATTTCACATGCTTGTGATGCATGCCAGCAACACACACTATGATGTTCTCATGTCCTGATAGTCAATGCCATACTGGGGTGCATGGGGCACACTTGAGCACAATGCAGGATCACTCATAGCAAGTTAAATTCCATGGCACTGGCATCCCTGGAAAGTCAGTCAACACTGTCTCCTGTCACAGGGGCAGGGCATCCAGTCAACAACAGTATGCACTGTGTCACAATCATAGCTCAGGGGTAAAGCAAACTCTGCAGCTGACAAGTGCACTTGCCCATCCCCTGCAAACAACATATCCAGTACCCAGAAGACCCCACATCATGCAAATCAGACATATGAGTCTCTGCGAACACAACTCCCTGTATCACAGTCTGCTGTGCATGTAACACAGCTGCCTGAAGCACACAGTTGCATACACCATTGTGCACTGTCAAATGATCACACACCTATATGTCACACAGGTCTAGTCTATCACAGTCACATCTCAGATGTCCTGTTGACCCTCAAACTCATGAACACCCCAGTTGTAAGTAACAGGAAGCCACATCATAATGACACAAAGGCAGACACCTGAAAGCACATGTCACTAAGCACAACCTGCAAGTTGATACACAGGAGTGGGATTACAGAGTGTTTCTAAATGCCCTTGAGTAGGCATGACTGCCCAGGTCTACGTGAAACAGTGTTTGGCCCTGGACAGTAGTCAGGTGGCTAAGCAAGTGTGACATACTTTATATACATACTCCTGAGGCCCACAAATTGGAGTCCCCTCCTGCATGGGTTTGTTTGAAATACCCCAGCCACATGTGGCGAGTCAGATCAGCAATTGGAACACATATCAAGGGCACACACAGATCACATGTCAGATCTCAGGCATTGGGTAAACAATTGACACACCCATGAAACACACAACAGAGTCACGGGAACAGATGCTGTCCGGGAACTGAAGCATAGCTGACTGCAGGGACACAGTACCCTAGTGACACAAGCAACAGACTGTAGGGGCCACACCTGTGGAACAGATGAGGAGGGTGCATCACACAATTGAGGGACCAGAGTATTGGACTTCAAGACCTACATAATGTGGAAATGTGACCAGGCCAAAAGACTGCAATTAGCATGTCAGACATAGTACACAGATTAGGCATGGACTTACCCCCTCCTTGCTGCTGTCTGGCCTTCAGCTGCCTGGAAGACCACCGCCAACATCCGGAGCATGTGGGGTGTCAGGGTCCGGTGTCCGCCCCTCCTGCGAGGAGGTGACAGCTTCAGCTTGACACTTGCGATCCTCCGGGTCCAGCCCCGAAGGTCCTGCCACCTCTTCTGGCAGTTGCAGATCCGGCAGTTGTAGACCCCCACCGAACGAACTGCCCGGGCGATGGTCAGCCATATCTCCTGCTTCTGGTGGGCCTCAACCTGTGAGAATGACAAAGTTCAAAGTCTATTAACACACATGCCCCATATTTGTGCTGCACACATTTGGATATACATGTCATCATCACAAAGTGAAATGAGTGACACAGGTAGTGCACCCATGGAAAATGACAAATAACCTGCATGTCTGACATGTTAACAAAGCCTGGGAAGTTTAAGCTTGCACAAATGCACTTTAGCTGCAGAACACCTGTTTATTACATGTACCTACACACTTTAGGGGATGAAAGTACTCAGTTAGAATGCTTTCCACTGGTGTACACACTGCTAGTACTGCTAGTCAGACAACATGCATAATTAGGAAGGCAGTGGACTGCACACTTACCTGCTCCCCTGGTTTCCCATACAGCTTGCTGTACGGTGGAACGAGCCCGTCCAGCAGGGCCTGGTTCTCCTCCTCAGTGAAGGCTGGGGCCATAGCAGGAGCCAGATGATGCAGAGACAGCAGCAGTGGTAGCAGGGATGTGGTCCAGTAGCATGTAGTGCAGGCAAGTGAGCTCCCTGGGGTCCATCCAGCCTTATATCTGTGCTGCAGAGGCAGACTCTGTGCCATGTGTCCCCATTGATAGGTCCAACACAGTTGCATCCCATGAATCTGGCCAATCCATCGAAATGTACGACTCGTACACGTCTTCGGCATCGCTCAAATCTTCACCTTCACAAAACCCTAGGAATTGCAACATTGTTGTAGGCATCCAACTGAATTTCCAGCACACAACTCGTACAAGTTTTGAATCCGCATCCGTCTCCATGACAGCCCAGAGGTGCGCCCGGCTCAGTCAACTGACTGTACAACGCGTATTTTGAAAATACACATGCAACCCTCACCATACGATTCAATGGCCAAGGCGTACGCCTGTATCGGAACATGCCTGCCCGACGCGCATGCATGATAGTCACCTGCGTCGGAGCTCATTGCAGTCAATGGCAAAGCGTACGCTCGGCTCGGTCATGAACCGTGCAATGCGTACACATTGTCACCCGCATCGGACCTCATTGCAGTCAATGGCAAAGCGTACGCGCAGCTTGGTCATGAACAGTGCAATGTGTATGCATTGTCACCCGCCTCGGAGCTCATTGCAGTCAATGGCAAAGCGTACGCACGGCTCGGTCATGAACCGGGCAATGCGTACGCATTGTCACCCGCATCGGACCTCATTGCAGTCAATGGCAAAGCGTACGCACGGCTCGGTCATGAACCATGCAATGCGTGCGCATTGTCACCCGCGTCAGAGCTCATTGCAGTCAATGGCAGAGCATACGCACGGCTCGGTCACGAACCGTCGGAGCTCAATGATGTGACTATTTGACGGCTTCAGCACACAATTACTTGCCAGGGACACATGTGCACACCTACCACACTACAGCATTGGCCACACAGTGTCCCATGGCATGTAAGGCTGCATTCCCTGTGTGTTGGGGGGCCAACATTTGGTTTGTTGTGTGGCACTTTTGTTCATTCACTCCCAGGCTGTGCACGTGTTCATGGGGCAGAATCCTTTGTGTGTTGTGCACATTACCACTGTGATGTGCAACTGTATAGTAATGGGCATGAGTCATGGACACAATTGCAGGTTGCATATGTTTAGGACATGTCACATACACCCTGAGTCCTGGGGGTGATGGCCCGTGCATCACAGTGAGACCTGTAGCACAATTCTGATGTGCACCCACAGTCTGTGTGCATGTTGTGTCTCAGATGTGGATGATCAAATGTACCCAATGGGAGACAGTCTCCACATCCATGTGATATGTGCAGCAACCTTGATGGTGTGTGTGTGTCTAAGAGACGTACATGTAGGGCCTGCAGAGACAACAGTGGCCACTACCTGGGGGACTCACGCTTGCCTTGTGGCTTGTACGTGATACGCCATGTCATGCCAGTGTCGATGTGGCAATACAGGGACCCTGGGTATCTGCATGGCAAAGATCTGTGAAGCCTGGGAGACATCAGGCCACACTTGTCACTGTGGTGTGTGTTTGTAACGTCACAGCAGTACATAGGTAGGGTGACACAGCCCAATGATTGACCATTGGACTACATATGACTTATGTGGACATGTGAAATTGAGATGTGAGGTGATGGGCATGTAGGTGACATATGTGTCAATGCCCAACAGCACACACCTCAGTACATTGTGTAATGTCATGATGTATCATGTGATGTTGAACCTGGTCATGACCACATGGGTGGATGAACGGACAATCTTCCTTTGTGCATCTCTGTTCTGCAGGGCACCAGCTGTCCATCGACCGTTCCCAGACCTTGAAACCATGCAGGAACATGACTGCATCTGACGGTACCGCTTCACCAGGCCACTGATTGAGGAGTTGGCGGAGCAGTTGGCGCCACATCTGCTACCTGGCCGGACATACCCTACAGCACGGACCCCAGAGGTGAAGGTGATGGCACCCCCGCACTTCTTTGCTACTGGTACCTTCCAGTACATTGTGGCTACAGCAGGTGGGATGTCGCAAACTATGTTTAGTCGTGTGCTACGTGATGTCTTGGAGGGGATGTTGCATTTCCTTGACCTGTACATCAAGTTCCCTAGCCCAGCTGAACTCCCTGAAATAAAGGATGCCTTTTATACACTGGGGAGGATGCCGAACGTCATCGGATCTATTGATGGTACACATGTGGCCCTGATACCACCACAGGCACATGAGCGGGCATACCGGAACAGGAAACATTTCCACTTGATCAATGCTCTGGTGGTATGTCTTGTAGACATGTGTATCACACATGTGTGTGCATGGTTCCCCGGTTCTGCGCACAATGCCAACATAATGAGGAGTAGTTGCATTGCAACGCTGATGTCACAGATGCCAAATCAGCGTGCCTGGCTTGTCAGTGTGAATTGACTGTTTACCATTGTGTGTGATTGGCAATGTTGTATTCTGCACTCCTACAAAACTCAGCTAATTGTTCAATTTTATCTGTGTAGTTGAC
Source organism: Triturus cristatus (assembly GCF_964204655.1). Lineage (NCBI taxonomy): Eukaryota > Metazoa > Chordata > Amphibia > Caudata > Salamandridae > Triturus > Triturus cristatus. Next base: position 598,654,135 of record NC_140592.1, on the reverse strand, counting down.
TCCGGATACCCCAACATGCCGTGGTTGCTGACACCTCTCAGGAACCCTGTGACACCAGCCGAGATGCGTTACAATGAGGCACATGGACAGAGCAGGAGGGTGATTGAGCGGACATTTGGCCTCCTGAAAAGCCGCTTTCGCTGCCTGGACAAGACCGGAGGGGCCCTCCCATATGAGCCTGCAACGGTGTGCAAAATTATCCTTGTATGCTGCATGCCACACAACATGGCAGTGCGGAAGAAGGTGCCTCTCATCCAAAATGACGATGACCAACTTCCGTCACCTGTGGAGGATCCCGGCCTGGGCAGCGATGCCAGTGATGATGAAGATGAGGGTGACGTCCGCACACAGCTCATCAATAACTTCTTCACCTGAATGTGAGTTTACAGGGTTGTTATGTCAATGTATGGAGTTAGCCTGAAATGTGTTGTGGGTGCTGGGTTGCTTTCTGAGTGTGTCTGTGTGCCACTTTACTGGATGCGTGCAGTGATGTGTCCATTCAGGTGGTCTGTACTCCACAATAGGGTAGTACTGCTAACTTGTTTCTGTGTAGGTTTCTTGTGACATGTTTTGTGCATGTGTATTGCATTTCTGTCCTGTTCTGCTGTGCTTTTGACTGTGTCTTGTGTCTGTCTTTCCCAGGGTACTTTGCCTGTTGTTTGGTCAACACTGACCCCCAACACCCAGAATACAACCTCAGTGTGGGAGTAGTCGATTGCCATCACGTGATGTGCCACACACCCCTGGACTTCTATTCTCAGACACTCTGTGACCGTGTGTCCACCGTAACGTACAATTGCCTTGCAACTATTTTAGAATAAACATGTTGCTGATGTGTAATGAACCTGTGCTATGCTTTGTTAGGTGTGTTGTCTGTCTTCCCACATCTGAGTGACATTTGCTTACCTCACCTGTGGACATGTTACCACTGACTGTGGATAGGTGTTGTGTCTGTGCATACCTATGTGTTTCAGGCCAACATCATTGTGTGTGATGAGTAACATGGCCATGGTGAGTATGTGTTGTGTTGCCATAGTGGTGTGTCTCCCTCACATGTGTCACATCACCATGACTCACCTAACGGTGGTCACATTGTTGTAGTATTTGGCATGCACTGTGTTGTTTAGAAGATCGACATCTCCATGACACATGACAAGTTGGAATCACAACAGACGCAAAGAACATTGTCCACAACGGGTTTAGAGGCCCTGGGGGATGTGCTGGGACATCTGCCTTTCACATGTCCTTCTTCTGACGACCCTTCTTCTTCTTGGGGGTGGGGGATCCTCAGGTGCAGGCCTCTGCGGTGCAGGGGACACTCCGCCAGAGTCCTCCTCCCTCCCTGTGGCACTGGCAGATGCTGTGGCAACAGATGTTGTGGCCACACAGGGAGGTGTGGACATGTTTGTGGTGATCTGGTGGAGGCATTGGAGTATCTCCCGATGCACCGCAGTAAGGGCATCCCACTTTGCCTCCATGCGGGCATGGTGGGCAGCCTGCTCCTGTTGTATGTCCTTGAGGATCCCCACTACCTGGCCAAATCCTCCGGTGCTATCCTGGTACACATCTATGATGCATGCCAGTTGGGGGTCATCCTGCAGTCCAGACCCCTCTGCAAGGCGTGCCCTCTGCCTCCCACCCCTCCCAGCACCCCTATCCACACAGGCAGGACCAGCGGCGGCACGCACAGGTGACACTGGGACCCCTTGGGTGGTGTTGCTGGTGGTGTTAGCTGTAGCTTCCGGGGGATCCTGTGTCCCTGTGCTGTGGGTGTTCTGTGGCCTTGTTCTGTTCGTGTTGGCGGGGGTGCCCTGTAGGTTTCCAGATGCTGGAGGCGTGGGTACAGGGGGTGCAGATGTTGATGCTCCTGGTACTGCATGATGACTCACACGGAGGTGCCAGGTTGTTCATCGTCATCCGAAGAGGACAGAGACAGAGTCAAACCAGAGAGCTCAGTGTCCACCAGAGTCTGGGACTGGGAATCCTCTTCATTTGGTACTGTGTCCCCAGCACCACCTGTGGTTGGAAGAGACACACAATGTAAGTTATGTTTCTACAGGCATCAATGGTTCACAAACATGACATTTTCTACTGTACGAACGAATGCCTGCCTGTACACTGCTTTTTTCCGGCTTGTCACAGACAGAGATTAATATTGTTGTTGCACATTGCCCAGCCATAAAGAAACATTTCAATGTGCATGTCGAAGTGTGTGCATGCCCAGCTCATGAATAGATTTGTCTGTACATGACCATTACTACTCAAGGGACATCACGTTGCTGACACAGGTGTGTCATCCCTGTACACATGTGAGATTTAACAAGGACATACGTGCTATTCCACTGGGGATGTACTATTGGGGCATGTTTGGTAGCAGAGTTTGCTAGTCTTCGTGTGCCACATTGGTGTATTGGTACAACATGTTCACAGTCCGGTAAGCCTGTGATCTCTTTAGAGGGAGTGTTTTCTTCCAGTGTTCCTAGTTCCCATCTCATTTCATACAAGTGATGATGTCACCATCGTTAATGAGTCTGGTGCTGAGTTTTGTACGTGCATATGTGATTTGACTTGTCAATGTTATCCATGGTGACATGGATTGGGCAAGGTAGCACTCTGGCTTTTCAATGTTCATGACAGTGAGGGGTGGTGGTGTGTGTGTTGCAGTTTGGCTGCTGTGAGTAGCATGTCTCCTCCAATGCTGTCTAGGGTTGACCTTGTGTCTACAGTGTCTATGTCAGTGAGTGGTGTGTTGTGTGAAGGATGCCTATGTTTCAGCATGATGTAGGAGTGGAATGCAGCTCACAACAGCACCGAGTGTGAATGAGACCATGCTATGGTGTCGGCTATATTGGTGTGTCTATTCCATTCACTGTCAGATGTCCAATGTCAATGATGTATATGTGAGTTCCTGTGTATTTTGTGCAATGTACCATATATATGGCTCTCCACATTTGTCATCTGGAAGACACACCATCCCGGCCCCGCCAGGGGGCACCCCTGGACACTGCATCCCCAGACAATGATTTTGAACATATGGTTGCAATGGCTGTGTGTGCGACCGGGTTTTGTTTGATCAGTGCATATGTGTGATTGTCAGCCACATCATTTCTCAGGCCCAGTATCAGATATCTTGTCAGTCCCTTCCCACTCCCTGTGAGGCGAGCATGGTTCAGTGTGAGCTTGCTGGGCCATGTGGGTGGCTGGGGATTGTCTGTGACTGCAACTCCCATCATGCTCTTGGCTATACCCCCTTCCCAGCATGCCCATACTTCCTCCCTCTTGACTCTGCTTCCTTGTGAGGGGGTGTGACAGCAATGGCAAGATGGCTGACTGTGAAGTTCTGGTGTTTGTTGTTGCCCAATTCCCAGCAAGGCCTTGTGCTCCCCACAACAGAGCACAGTGTCAGACATCTTGTCAGTCCCTTCCCACTCCCTGTGAGGCGAGCATGGTTCAGTGTGAGCTTGCTGGGCCATGTCGGTGGCTGGGGATTGTCTGTGACTGTAACTCCCATCATGCTCTTGGCTACACCCCCCTTCCCAGCATGCCCATACTTCCTCCCGCTTGACTCTGCTTCCTTGTGAGGGGGTGTGACAGCAATGGCAAGATGGCTGACTGTGAAGTTCTGGTGTTTGTTGTTGCCCAGTTCCCAGCATTACCTTGTGCTCCCCACAACAGAGCACAGTGTCAGACATCTTGTCAGTCCCTTCCCACTCCCTGTGAGGCGAGCATGGTTCAGTGTGAGCTTGCTGGGCCATGTCGGTGGCTGGGGATTGTCTGTGACTGTAACTCCCATCATGCTCTTGGCTACACCCCCCTTCCCAGCATGCCCATACTTCCTCCCGCTTGACTCTGCTTCCCTGTGAGGGGGTGTGACAGCAATGGCAAGATGGCTGACTATGAAGTCCTGGTGTTTGTTGTTGCCAAGTTCCTAGCATGGCCTTGTGCTCCCCACAACAGAGCGCAGTGTCAGACATCTTGACAGTCCCTTCCCACTCCCTGTGAGGCGAGCATGGTTCAGTGTGAGCTTGCTGGGCCACGTGGGTGGCTGGGGATTGTCTGTGACTGCAACTCTCATCATGCTCTTGGCTACACCCCCTTTCCAAGCATGCCCATACTTCCTTCCTCTTGACTCTGCTTCCCTGTGAGGGAGTGTGACAGCAATGGCAAGATGGCTGACTGTGAAATCCTGGTGTTTGTTTGCCTACAAGTCCAATGAGAGCCTCTGTGCTTCACACAGCAGCACCCAGTACGGGGTATCTTTTGCTGATATTTCACTGAGGTGTGGGTCAATGCATTCTACCCTGTGAGTTGTGTGGAGTTTGTGTTGAGGGGGGTGCGTGTCTCCACATGCTGGTAAGTATGCTCAGAGCTGTCAGTCCTCCTTCCCACCCGGCCAGACATCCCACCATGAGACGTGCTTCCATTGGAGGGTGTGCAAGTTGTCTTTCAGGATGTCAGTCAGTGGTGTCCTGCTTCTGATTTGCACACAACCCCTACCAGGGCCTTGTGCTCCCCACAGCAGGACCCAGAGTCAGCCATCGTACCAGTCATTTTCCACTCCCTGTGATGTGGGCATGTTTCAGAGAGGTCTTGATGGGCCAATTTGGAGGGGGAGCATTATCTGTGACTACACACCCCATCATGCCTTTGGATACACTCACTTCACCTGCATCCCCACTATTCCTTCCTGTCAGTCAGCTGCACTGTGAGGTAGTGTGTTTGTGGTGGCAAACTGTCTGGCAGTGTTTATTTGACTTTGTGGCACGGCCTTGCTCTATTTGTTTGTAGGTTGGTACATGTCATGACACAGTTCCAAGTCACTATAAGATGGCAGGTATTGTGTTTGTCTGACTAGCCTTTCACATATTGGGATGATTATCTATTGGTTACTGTGGCTTTGCTTGCGGTGCATGGTTTCACTGTCTCCTTGCCACACAATATTGAGTATGTTGTTTGTGTACTCACCAGGCTCTGGTATGTCTGTTAGACGATGGACGCTCTCTGGTGGTAGGATGTCTCGCACCTTCTCCTCCCAGGTCCTGAAGTAGACTGGTTTGGCAGGAGGGCCACCGCCGGTGCACTGACTCAAGGCGTGATCTTTTTCGATGAGTTTCTTGACCCTCCTGTGCACGTCATACCACCTGTTCTGGATATCGTCCTTTGTGCGCCTTGTTGGTGCTTGTGCATTCACCTTGTCCACAATCCTCGCTCACATCTTGGTTTTCTGTGACATGGGGGTCCTTTGGACCAATGTACCAAATAAATGTGGCTCTACTCTGATGATCTCGTCTACCAGCACTTCTAACTCACTATCTGTGAACTTTGGATTCTTCTTTGGGGGCATGGTGATGGGTGGTGGTGGTGAGTAATGTGTGTGTGAGGGTGCAAGTGAGGGTGGGTTAGTGTTGGTTTAGCTAGCTGTATGTGTGAGTGCTTTTGGTGAGGTGCTGATGGTGTGTGAGTTGTGTGATGGGTGAGTTGTGAGTGTGTCTGTGGTTGCTGTGTGATGGTGTTTGCTGCTGGCTGTGTCTCCTATTAGCAAAGGATCATGGTAGTGATTGATATCCTTTATATAGGTGCAGTTGTGGGTGTGTCGTTGTCCAGTTTTTTGGGAGGGATATTTATTGGCTTTGTCATTGCTTGCTTGGTCCTTTTTTTCTATTTTTTCCTTTGGGTTTTCTAGGCATGAAGGAGACGTTCTTCTGACCGAGACGGACGTTGGCTCGTGCGGGCTTCTCCGCCTCGTTCACGCTGACTATCTTCTGTGTTTCATATGCATCAGTCGCGGAGATCTCTATTACTTGTGGGCCCGGTTTTCTCTGTGTGTCGGTCAAGCGGCTTGGGCTCCGTGCGAGTCGGTCCGGTTTTACACGCATTGCATTGTACTGTGTGGATCGGACATCGCGGGTACATGTAGGTCGGGTTCATTCCGGGTTCGTGTCGGTCGGTGAAATTCGTGTCGGTTTTTCCAGCTGGATCACTATTTTCCCTACGGCTCGGTCGTACGGCTTGTATTCCGTACGTGTCGGTTGTAATTCACACGCGTTGCATCGTACTGCACGGGTCGTATGGTGCTGGTCCGTGTCGGACGGTCTCCAGTCCGGGTCTGTGTCGGTCGGTACGTTTTGCGACCGGAATCGGAATCGGCCCCATAGTTGTAGCACATTATTTTTTGGTTCCAACACTTATTTCTGAATTTCAGACTTTGACCGCAGAAAAAGAGAGAAAGGAAGCATAGAGATAAAGAAGGAAGAAATAAAAGATAGGAAAACAATGACAAAATAGAAAGCAGGGATCGACAACAACCTGCAAGAGTGAGATGAAAAGACAGGAAGAGATATGAGCTGGATTCAAGACTAGGCTGCTTGTGTTGGAAAATGGCCCTCTCTGTAGACCCAAACTTTTTTTTGCCTTCCTCCTACTCTTTTTGACTAACTCTTTTTGTTGGCGTTAGGACTCTGAACACTTTACTACTGCTAATCAATGCTAATCAATGCTAAGGCGAATGTACTTCTTCCCTAAACATTTGTGTAATTGGTGTATACCTGATTGACATATTTAATCTACTTGTAAGTCTCTTGTGAGGTGGTATACCATATACCCAAGCCTGTAAGCTAAATGCTACTAGTGGGCTGTAACGCTGATTGTGCCACCCTCAAAAGTAGCCTTTCAAACCTGTCTCAGGCATGCGACTTCAGTGCCTGTGTCATGCACTCTCCTAGTCCCAACTGCGAAGATGACACTGGAGCTGATGCTGAACCCCCTATCCCACCTGAGGACAATGCAGATCCAAGAAACAAAACCTGAGAGTCCACACCTTCCTCCTGGAGAGAAGGGAGTTGGGCTAAAATGATAAAAGAGAGACTTGTGGTACTGGATCTGCTCAGTGGCTGTGCAACACTGTGTAGCAGGAGTTGTCACTTCTGAGACCTTCTGCATTTGCAAGGTAGATGTGCACTGGACCAGAACCTGTGGCTTTGCAATGATGCAATGCACTGAAAATATGCATTTACTTTAGTGACACAAACTTACAAGTTTCATCAGCAGCTTGGCATGAGAGCAGAAACACCAAAATCACAAATTTTAGTGTGACACTCCTAGGAATAAACTTGAAATACAGATTTGAGTTATTGTCACTCCCACTGATAAACTCAAAACATAGGTTGAAGTTACTCGTACTCCCCAGGATAAACTCAGAGCAAAGGCTGGAGTTACTTGCACTCCTAGGGATACACTCGGAGCAAAGGTTGGAGTGATTTGCACTCCTGGAGGTACTCTCAGAGGAAAAGTTGGAATAAATTGCACTCCTAAAGATACAGTTGGAGCAAAGGTTGAAGCTGCTTGCTCTCCTGAAGATACAATCGGAACACGGGGTGGGGTACAAGATAGATGTATATATCAAAGACTCTGACGTGCTTTCTCTTGGCACTACTGTTCATCAGAGAAACACAGAACTAAAGTATTTAATCCTTGTGCAGTGACAGTTCTAGCTTCAAGGTTATAGGAAGGGTCCGGAGGATATTCACACAAGAAGCACTGGAGTAAGTCACAGACAGGAAATGAGGAAATGTCTATAGTCTTTGAGGACGGGGATACTCGGTCCTGTTTACTACTGTTGGAGGATTAGTGTGCACTAACCTGATATCAAGTACTCAGCCTAGTTCTTCAACTTGTCTGAAGCTTGAAGAAGATCTTAAGGCCTCGACTTAGGGTGTCGCGAGGGATCCAGAGTAGCTGTGCAGGAGGAAGATGTTGAGGGAGCTAGTGCCACGGCAACCACTGGTTCTGATGGATTTGAAGGAGACTGGAGTGCTTTTTGGTTACTACAGGATTCTTCGGGTAATGGGAAGGGTGACACTTATTCTGCAGGTAGTGAGGCATAGCCCCAGTTTGAGTTTTGGCGGGTTTCTATTCACTCTCAAAGGCTCGATTGATGTAGCTAGAGCACGTGGGGCACATGGCCATTTGGAGGGTTCTAAAACCAAGGGGAAACCATGAGTTTGTACACTCTCTTTGACCTTGCAGAATGGGCGGGTGCAACTTGTTGATCGGAACCAAATGTATTGTTTTCTCTCAAACGTGCTTAGTAGAAAACAATACAAGGACCCCAGTAACGAATATATGACGTTACAATGTATACTTTTACAACACAGACTTTACAACGCACCAACCATCACAATGTATAATTTTACAACATAAACCATTACAACGCAGGTCCATAGTGATACATTCAAGTACCATTACAACGCATAACATTACCATGCATACCAATACAACGCCTGCTATTACAACGCATATTACTGAACCTTTGTAAAACATGATTTCATGCTCCCTAAAAAACCTGTTAAAATTAATTAAATTAATAAATATTGATATATCGCAAACTTAAAAAATGCAATACATTTTGGGATATAAATTAATAGATGTAGACGTTGAGACAATTTTAGTAAAAACAGTATGTGGTCAATGGCTAAACCAGAGTGAGCACTCCAATGCAAAAGAAACTGGTGTCCGTCCTCTATTTCAACTGTGACTGTACAGCCAAGGTCTACACAAAATGGCTGTCATTTTGAAAAGGAATGTAAAGACCCAAATTTTACACACTACATAATAAATATACATTCTGTCAGGTTCTGAGTCATGCAGAAAAACTTATTTGCAAACACATTTTAATTTCAAAATAAAAAATCAATCACACCTAAAAAACATAAATTCAGCTGACCAACATTTTGTGCTCAGTGGTAGACTGATTTCCCGAGTGACCACACACTGCTGGAGTAGGAGGAGACAGCTGATGGTTTGGATTCCAAACACTGCCATCTATTGACAGAAGTAAGTGACAGTTTCACACAAAAAACATTTAATTAGAACAGAAATAATACCCAAACCTAAAACTAAATTTATTTTAAAAATAAATTCACACATTTTGGACAAAAACATACATCATTCAAATTTGAATAAATTACCTGAAGAAAAATCTCTGTAAATGTATGCAAAACTATTTCCCTCCCGCCAAAAATCATTAAACAATTTTAATTAAACAATGTTTACCTCAAGAGAGGTGCTGGTCACTGTAGATGGGTAAATATACTATTCTTTGTCTGCCGGGAGCTTGACCCAAGGAAGGTGCTGGTCAGTAGTGGGGGCAAAATTAATAGTCTAACTCCACCCGGTGCTTTCCTCAGGAAAGGTGCTGGTTAGTGGAGTGGGCAAAATCAATAAACTAACTCCACTGGCTGCTTGCCTCAGGGAAGGTGGTGATCAATGGTGGGGGGCAAAATTGCTATTCTAACTCCCCGGGTGCTTGCCTCAGTGAAGGTGCTGGACAGTTGTTGGCTTTTGAAATGTATTTCATTTACAGTGGAACATATAGTCATCATACTTTTTTTCAAAGTACTAGTAAAGTAGCCATCCAAGAATTACAAACAAAACCATCATCTGGACTCCTGACCATAATCCTCAGCACTTGTTCAACAAGTAAAAGACCGAGAGGTAAAATGCCCAAAAAAGATCACAAACAACAATCAGTTTAAAAAAAGAAATTACAATTTGGCAGAAACTAGCTGCTCTTTACATAACAGTGATTTTGAACTTCTCTGTTAATGTCAACCTTTCCTTTCAGGTCTACCCAACAACACCCAGAAAAGAGAAAACCAAGTCAGCCATATCAATTGGAAAAAATCCTATACCGCCAAAAAGACTAGCAATCAGACAAAGGAACCTCACTAAGGTGAAGCCAAACACACAAACTATTTAAAATACCTGTCCTTCTTTTATAGGCTTTAACTACGAACCACAATATTAAATCAAAGTTGAAAAAAATCAGAGTCCAGCAATAGAATAAAAAGCATGCTCTTAGAAGAATTAACAGGCAGGCAAAGAAATAATAACCAGATTTTTTTACAGGTTGTAAACGATAAACAAATTCAAGTTACCCTAACACATAATCACTTTTGTCTTCTTTTTTCAGAAAAAAATCAATATGGCAACTGGAAGACAGGCAACATACATCAAGTACCACAGAGGCGATTGATTACCTTAGTATGGTGGCTACTTTCATTGTAAGGAAAGATTAAATGAGCCCAGAAGTCATTGGAGGTGTGTGCAGTATTACTCGTCCCATTGCACAGGCAGAGCGGTTACTTGTGGTGACACTGTTGATCGGACCACAGAGCATAACCACACTGGCTTTTCAATGTTGATCGAGTTTAGAGAAAATATAAATCAAATAAATGTACTTGCATCCACCTCCAATGAACCCTATGGCGCAGTTTTGAGGGCGGTATCCCAAGACATTCTATGCATGTAGCAAGTTCTATGCTCACAGTTCCTAACCCATGCAGAATTTGCACAAAAAAACAGGCAAGTAACCCACAGCGTGTAACACCCAAAACATTCTCTGATATTAGCGTTCCTCCTGAACCGACTGTAACCTTTACTAAAGAAACCTTTATTTTGCATTAGAACAAAAATCCTCAGAAAAGGATCTCTTTTTTTAGCACACTCCATGACCTTGTAAAGTGGGAGACTATTGATATTTGGATGATGAATAGGACCTTTAAATCAACACTCCATCCATTAACCCAAATATACACTCTTCACGCCAACATTAATACCAATACAGTTCCTTTAATATACAGTTCAATTCCTGATAAGCAAACCTCAACATACACTGAATTTTTAACAGTGGTAAAATCTAAAACACTCAATAAAAGTCTTAGAAAAGGGATGATTGATTTTGAATTACCCATGATTAACACCATAAACAAAATGTATCCCGATACCCAAATTCAAGGATGTTATCTTCACTTTTCACAGGCCTATTAGAGAAAAATGTGCAAAACATCCTTAGTTGAGAATTACATTTCAGACAGTACACTGCAGTATGAGTTTGAGAAAGTATGTGCTTTATGCTTTGTACCTCCTGACAGTGTAGATGGATACTACACATTAACTACAAAATTTGAGCACTTTACACCAAACAAAGACAAATTGGTACCCTTACTAAATTACTTTGAGGACACATTGATTGGCCATCTAAGCAGGTCAGGTCACAGTAGGAATCCAAGGTTTCCTGTGAAGTGGTTGAACTGTTACATGACCTACTTAGAGGGAGGTGTAAAGACTTATAATGCCATAGAGAGATGGCAAAACTCCATCAACAAATCAATCAGAAAACCTCATCCAAGCTGTTAGATCTGGGGGTCTCTAGTTGGCAGAGGTATACACCTTAGACCAAATAGGGACCCTTGCTTCTAGTCAGGGTACAGGGACACACACGGTAGATAACCCCTGCTCACCTTCTAGGTAGCTTGGCTCGAGCAGACAGGCTTATCCCCAAGGCAATGTGTAAGGTATTTGCACGTAGACACCACAATGATCCCCCCTCCGCACACCACAAACTTAGACCACACAGGTGAGTTATATCAAAAATAATATATCTTTATCTAGTTTCCGCAGTTGAAATCAAGCATCACAGGTTTATACAATATTCGCTTTCTTGGTTGGTCGGGATCGTAAGACGATAGTCTCTAGTCTCTTGTGTGATTCGATACTCACTGAGAATGAATCAGTTTGTAGGCTCTTGATGTTTATGCAGCTACGTTGCTCCGGCGGTGTCGCTGCACTCGTTGTACAAGCGCTCCTCGGGATGTTCGATGCAAGGATTCCACAACTCCCTCGACGAGCCCCCAGTGACGATGTCGACGTCACCGGAGTCAGCCACTCACAGCGCGGCTTCGTAGAGCAGGGAAATACGACTCTCAATCTGCGTCAGGCCTCCGGGTCGCGGCAAGGCACGTGCCGATGAGCACGTCGATCTTCTTGATGCGGCAACCGGTGTCAGACCCGGATCGGTGCGGTACTCTCCAGCAAGACAGAGAGCAGCCAGCCCACCTCACAGGCAGATGTTGAGAAGCTTGGTAGAACAGTCCCCGGTTCCTGCGGCACACAGCAGCGCAGGTGGGACACAGCAGAGTCTTGAGTTCTTGGCAACCTTTCTATCCCTGGGTTGCGAAACAGGAGGCCAGCTCTTCTCAGGCCCTTGGAGATTCAGTTGAAGACACAGCACACAGCAAAGTCTTGTTTGGTCAAGTGGATAGGGTCAGCACACAGCAAGACCCCTTCTCCTCCTCAGCTTCAGTTGTACAGCAGAACAGGTCAGCCTTTAGAGCACACAGCATGGCAATCTTCCTTTAGTTCTTCAGCGGTCCGTCTTTCAGCAGAGGTTCCTCTCGATGGTCGAATCTAAAAATCTGTTGTCAGGGGTCGTATACTTATACCCCTAAAAGTCTTTGAAGTCTTTGTGCAAGTGGGTCCTGAGCCCGGTCTGATCCAGTTCTGGGTGTTGCTGGAGCACTTTGTTTTCCTGGCCTCTACATTCTTTTCAGAGCGAGGGGCAGAGTCGTCAGCCGCCAAGCAGGAGGTGGAGCCAGCAGAGTGGCAGGCAGGCACAGCCCTATTCAATCCCAGGTGCTATCTCCTCCCTCCACTCTCCTTGCAAATGTCGCTATTCAGCAGAGGGCTGACTCAGCCAACCTCCCGGGGGATCCCCAGCCCCTGTCACTCTCAAACCAGACAGTCAATCCACAAGCGCGCCCAGGCACACAGAAGGGTCAAACAAGAGAACAGCTTCTCTCTGAAAAGTACTATTCTCCAACTCAGGATTTAAAAACAACCTCTCCTAAAAGATGTGTTATTAAATGCTGAGCTCAGGGATATCAAACACTCATGTCTTATCTTGTTCCTATGAGAAGATAGGCGGAAAGCCATTGGCACCCGCCTCCCCCATGTTAGCCTATGGAACAAGATAACCTTGCAGTAGTGAACACACAAAATGGCCGGTGTTCACTACCAGAACATGTTACCTGCACTAGTACATGCTCTACCTTCTACATACACTGCACCCTGCCCAGGGGGGTACCTTGGGCCTTCCATAGGGATGACTGATGTGTACGAAAAGGGAAGGGTTAGGCCCGGCCAGTGTGGACACTGGCCAGGAGGACATGGCAGTCCGGGGACTGCAGGCAGGCCTGCGGCGGCAGGCCTGAGACACTGTTTTAGAGCAACACAGGTGGGTGGCGCAACCAGCGCTGCAGACCCACTAGTAGCATCTGTCATCACCAGCCCTGGCACACACAGTGCACTTTACTAGGGACTTCATGGTGATACAGATATGCCAATCAGGTATATCCAATCAATACGATATTTTACACAGGGAACACTTACACTCTGGCACTGATTAGCAGTGGCAGAGTGTCCAAAGCATCTAAACCAGCAAAAACGAAATCCAGCATAGCATCAAAAATCCAGGTAGCAGAGGCAAAAGATAGGGGAAAAACCCACGCCAAGGATGTCAGGTCTAACACGTGTCCCCTCCAGCTGAAAGTGGGGAGAACTACCCACCCTCTTGGGAGTTCTCATCGCTAAGGCGGAAAAATCTGGACAGACCATAAGCATTGCCGTGCTCTGTACCAGGACGGTGTTCCACCGTAAAGTCCATTCCCTGTAGGGAGATGGACCACCTCAACAGTTTTGGATTCTCACCCCTCATCTGCATTAACCATCTGAGGGGCCTGTGGTCAGTCTGAACACGGAAGTGAGTCCCAAACAGGTAGGGCCTCAGCTTCTTCAGGGCCCAGACCACAGCAAATGCTTCCCTTTCAATAGCGCTCCACCTCTGTTCCCTGGGAAGTAGCCTTCTACTAATGAAAGCTACGGGTTGGTCCCCGCCCTCGTCGTCCATCTGTGAGAGTACTGCTCCCACACCTTGCTCTGAAGCGTCTGTTTGCACTACGAACTCACTCGAAAAGTCAGGCGCCTTAAGCACCGGTGCTGTGCACATTGCAGTTTTCAGGGCATCAAAAGCAGTTTGACAGGCCTCGGTCCAATTCACTTTCCTGGGCTGATTTCTAGAGGTTAGTTCCGTCAAGGGGGCAACAATGGTGCCCTATCCCTTGATGAACCGTCTGTAATACCCGGTGAGTCCTAGAAAGGCTCTCACCTCCGTCTGCGTCTTGGGGGGTTCCCAAGCCAGAATGGTATCGATCTTCGCCTGTAGGGGCGCCACCTGGCCGCTCCCCACCTGGTGTCCCAAATACACCACCGATCCCTGCCCTATCTGGCACTTACTGGCCTTGATAGTGAGGCCTGCCTTCTGCAGCGCCCTCAACACTTCACAGAGGTGTTGCAAGTGTTCCTCCCAAGTGGAGCTGAACACAGCAATGTCATCCAGGTACGCGGCGCTGAATTGCTCCAGCCCGGTCAGTACCCGGTTGACCAGTCTCTGGAAGGTGGCAGGGGCATTTTTCAGTCCAAAGGGCATGACGCGAAACTGGAAGTGCCCCTCTGGCGTGGAAAATGCCGACCTCTCCTTTGCCCCTTCAGTTAAGGCAATCTGCCAGTACCCCGAAGTCAAATCGAAGGTGCTGAGGTACCTGGCAGCTCCCAACCGATCCATGAGCTCATCAGCTCTGGGGATGGGGTGCGCGTCAGTCTTGGTGACCGCATTGAGCCCGCAGTAGTCCACGCAAAACCGAAGTTCTGATGGGCCACCAGGTGTAGCAGATTTCTTGGGAACGAGGACCACTGGGCTAGCCCAGGGACTGCTAGAGGGCTCAATTACCCCTAACGCCAACATCTTGGAAACTTCTTCCTTGATGCTGGCCCTGACCTTGTCAGCTACTCTGTAAAACTTCTGTTTCACAGGCAGGCTATCTCCAGTGTCCACATCATGGACGCACCAATTGGTGACACCTGGTGTCAGGGAGAACAGGGAGGCAAACTGACCCAACACCTGGCGACAGTCTCTCTGCTGCTCTGGGGTCAGGGTGGGCGAGAGGACCACACCATCCACTGACCCGTCTTGCTCCTTGGTTGCCAGGAGGTCAGGGAGAGGATCACTATCCTCCTCCCCACCGTCATCTGTAGCCATGAGCATCGTCACTTCAGACCTCTCGAAGTGGGGTTTGAGGCGGTTCACATGCAAGACTCTAAGGGGCTGCCTCGGGGTCTTCATGTTGATCAGGTAGGTCACCTCACTCTTGCGTTCTACCACCTCATATGGCCCGGTCCACTTGTCACGGAGCGCACAAGGCTCCACCGGCGCCATTACCCACACTTTCTGCCCAGGATGAAATTCTACCAGAGTGGTATTCTGGTCGTACCATCTTTTCATCTCCTCCTGGCTGGCTTCTAGGTTCTCCTGAGCGAGCTTCCTGAAGCGCTGCGTTTGGTTGCGGATGGCCAGCACATAGCTGAACACATCCTGGGGGGTTTTCCCACGGGATTTCTCCCACCCCTCCTTCACCAGTGTGAGAGGTCCTCTAACAGGGTGGCCATACAGCAGTTCAAAGGGGCTGAACCCTAAGGACTTCTGAGGCACCTCCCTGTAGGCAAACAACAGGCATGGTAACAAGACGTCCCACTTCCGTCTCATGGGCTCCGCTAGGCCCATAATCATACCTTTCAGGGTGCGGTTGAACCTTTCAACCAACCCATTTCCTTGAGGGTGGTAAGGAGTGGTGAACTTATAAGTTACTCCACACTCCTCCCACAGAGACTTCATATACCTAGAGATGAAGTTGGTTCCCCGGTCGGAGACCACCTCTCGGGGGAACCCCACACGGGAAAAGATCCCCATCAATTCACGGCCCACCACGGGTGCTGTGATTGTCCTGAGAGGGACTGCTTCCGGGTACCGAGTGGCGTGATCCACCAAGACCAGGATAAACCTGTTGCCTAAGGCGGTCTTGGGATCCAGGGGCCCTACGATATCAATGCCCACCCGCTCGAAAGGGGTGCTCACTACAGGAAACGGCTGGAGGGGCGCCACGCACTTCCCTCCGCTCTTACCACTGGCTTGACAGGTTTGGCAAGACTTACAAAAGGTACTGACGTGCTTCTTCATCTGGGGCCAGTAGAAGTGGGTGACAAGCCTGTGATAGGTCTTGTCTTGCCCCAGATGTCCTGCGAGAGGCACGTCGTGAGCCAGACCCAGTAAGAAGTTCCTGAAGCGCTCGGGTACCACCAGCACATGGGCTGCACCGGGCTCAGCGAACTTAGGCTCACTATACAGTAAGTCATCCTCCCAGTAAATCAAATGTTCCTTGGACCCTAGGCCTGCTGCCTGGTCTGCAGCCTGCTGCCGCACACCGACGAAAGAAGGGCACTCCTTCTGAGCCTGGCAGAATTCCTCCCTGGAGGGGCCACCCTCTTGCTGCCAATGGGTCAGCTCAGGCAACTCCCCCAGTTCGGCCACCTGCTCCCCTGTAGGTTCCAGGGCATCCCCCTCAGGTTCTGCTTCCTCCTGGACCGTGGGAACAGTGGGGGCCGGTTTCCCGCGCCCTCTGCCCCTTCCTCTCCTGGCAGGTTCCTGGGCCATTGTTCCAGGCTCCGGTTCTACTAATCCACCCTTACTGGCTGTCATGGCACGTGTGGATACACAGATCCACGCTGGCAGTCCTAACATCTCCAAGTGAGTTCTGTGCTCTACGTCCTTCCATGGAGAACTCTCCAGGTCGTTACCCAACAGACAATCTACCGGCAAGGCATCACTGACACAGACTTCCAAGGTACCAGAGACTCCCCCCCATGTAAAGGGAACACGCGCCATCTTGCAGAGGCGAACTGAAGTGTCAGCTGCCACTACGGGGCGGAGCACATTGGGAATGACTTGCTCTTCAGACACCCACTGACACCTGACAGATGTCACACTAGCCCCGGTGTCTCTCAGAGCCTCTATCTCCCTCCCATTGATGGTCACCTTTTGCCCGTTTTTCTTAGTGTTAGCTGGTATCAAGGTATCCTGGACCATCTCTTGGTCTCCTAAAGAGACAAGGGTCATCATAGCTAATCCCTCTTCCCCACTGGAAATCAAATCCCCTCCCAAAGCTACACTAGCTAACCCTGGGACTGGAGCAGCAGCTGGTGCTGGGGGTTTCTTGGGACATTTAGGGGCGATGTGCCCCACTTCCCTACAAGCATAGCAAGTAGGCGGTGGTCGGTTGCCCTTAGGGGGCCAAGACCGCTTAGGCTTGGGGGCTTGGGACTCCTTCTCCTGGGAACTGTTTTGGGGCCCTTTAGAGAACTCCTTACTGTTACCCTTGTCCTCCCCACCCTTGGCTGGCATACTTACCACCCCTTTGTTGACCCTGGTGCTAGTCCAGCGGTCTGCCTCTTTAGCAAGCTCACTGGGATCAGTTAACTTACAGTCTAAAAGATGCTGGCGCAGCTCTGGAACACATAGACTACTCAAGTGCTCCCAACTAATCAAGTGACACAACCCCACATAATCAGTAACTTTGCTGCCCTTTATCCAACCTTCCAGTGCACGCGTGTACATACTCACACACTCCACCCACGTACTCGAATCAAGTTTCTTGAACTTCCTAAACTTCTGGCGGTACTGTTCTGGTGGAAGCCCATACCTGAGGCATAAGGCCTCCTTCATAGTGGGGTAGGGTAAGGTCCCTGCTGCTTCTAAGGGTGCTAAGACATCCCTCCCAGAGGCCTCAAAATGCTTCCACAAACCTGCTCCCCAACTCTTCTCAGGCACTTCATTCATCTTCAAGGCAAGCTCATAGGATCTAAACCACGCATAGATATCCTCACCCCTCTGATAATTCTGCACCAAATCTTTCGGTATGTATACTTTACCCGCCTGTACTGGTTGTGCGCTGCCACCATTCGGACTGGATGCCACCTGTTTGGCTTTAATGTCCAGCTCCCTCATGCTCAACTCATGAGCCAACTGGAGTTTCTTCTCTTCCAAAGCGAGAGCATTCCTCCTCTCCTCCGCCTCTTCCCCCTCACTGTCAAGGCACAGTTTCGTTTCTTCCGCTTGAGCTTTGAGCTTAAAAAGTTCAATCTCATGGGCCCTAACCCTCTGGTTTTCCTCCAGCTCCTCTGGAGAGAGGCTCCTACTGGAATGGGCGCTGCCAGCCCTAGACGCTGGCCTATTCACTGGCAGATCATCGGATCCAAATCCGTGCTCCGGTGTGCCATCCCCTTCAGTAGTTTCCTCGGTTGCTCCATCCTTGGCCTCCCACCAGGCCCTTAGAGCTTTCTGTAGCTCCGTCTTGTTGGCGCTGCCCTTCGCTGGGCATCCAAGCTGCTTTCAGAATTGCTTGAGTTGCTCCTTCTTATATTCAAGCAACTTTTTCACTTCGAATTGCAATTCCGATTCCTCACCTACTCCATTCAGAGACATGATGCTTCGTCGATCCTCCAAGAATAGTCTTCGCAAAAACTTTGTGCGATGCAACTGCTTACTAGATTAGTGATGTACGAAGAATCACTGCAGGTCAAGTGCAAATACTGGTTCTAATCCGCACCGCTGACCACCAATGTTAGATCTGGGGGTCTCTAGTTGGCAGAGGTATACACCTTAGACCAAATAGGGACCCTTGCTTCTAGTCAGGGTACAGGGACACACACGGTAGATAACCCCTGCTCACCCTCTAGGTAGCTTGGCTCGAGCAGACAGGCTTATCCCCAAGGCAATGTGTAAGGTATTTGCACGTAGACACCACAATGATCCCCCCTCCGCACACCACAAACTTGGACCACACAGGTGAGTTATATCAAAAATATTATATCTTTATCTAGTTTCCGCAGTTGAAATCAAGCATCACAGGTTTATACAATATTCGCTTTCTTGGTTGGTCGGGATCGTAAGACGATAGTCTCTAGTCTCTTGTGTGATTCGATACTCACTGAGAATGAATCAGTTTGTAGGCTCTTGATGTTTAAGCAGCTACGTTGCTCCGGCGGTGTCGCTGCACTCGTTGTACAAGCGCTCCTCGGGATGTTCGGTGCAAGGATTCCACAACTCCCTCGACGAGCCCCCAGTGACGATGTCGACGTCACCGGAGTCAGCCACTCACAGCGCGGCTTCGTAGAGCAGGGAACTACGACTCTCGATCTGCGTCAGGCCTCCGGGTCGCGGCAAGGCACGTGCCGATGAGCACGTCGATCTTCTTGATGCGGCAACCGGTGTCAGGCCCGGATCGGTGCGGTACTCTCCAGCAAGACAGAGAGCAGCCAGCCCACCTCACAGGCAGATGTTGAGAAGCTTGGTAGAACAGTCCCCGGTTCCTGCGGCACACAGCAGCGCAGGTGGGACACAGCAGAGTCTTGAGTTCTTGGCAACCTTTCTATCCCTGGGTTGCGAAACAGGAGGCCAGCTCTTCTCAGGCCCTTGGAGATTCAGTTGAAGACACAGCACACAGCAAAGTCTTGTTTGGTCAAGTGGATAGGGTCAGCACACAGTAAGACCCCTTCTCCTCCTCAGCTTCAGTTGTACAGCAGAACAGGTCAGCCTTTAGAGCACACAGCACGGCAATCTTCCTTTAGTTCTTCAGCGGTCTGTCTTTCAGCAGAGGTTTCTCTCGATGGTCGAATCTAAAAATCTGTTGTCAGGGGTCATATACTTATACCCCTAAAAGTCTTTGAAGTCTTTGTGCAAGTGGGTCCTGAGCCCGGTCTGATCCAGTTCTGGGTGTTGCTGGAGCACTTTGTTTTCCTGGCCTCTACATTCTTTTCAGAGCGAGGGGCAGAGTTGTCAGCCGCCCAGCAGGAGGTGGAGCCAGCAGAGTGGCAGGCAGGCACAGCCCTATTCAATCCCAGGTGCTATCTCCTCCCTCCACTCTCCTTGCAAATGTCGCTATTCAGCAGAGGGCTGACTCAGCCAACCTCCCGGGGGATCCCCAGCCCCTGTCACTCTCAAACCAGACAGTCAATCCACAAGCGCGCCCAGGCACACAGAAGGGTCAGACAAGAGAACAGCTACTCTCTAAAAAGTACTATTCTCCAACTCAGGATTTAAAAACAACCTCTCCTAAAAGATGTGTTATTAAATGCTGAGCTCAGGGATATCAAACACTCATGTCTTATCTTGTTCCTATGAGAAGATAGGCGGATAGCCATTGGCACCCGCCTCCCCCATGTTAGCCTATGGAACAAGATAACCTTGCAGTAGTGAGCACACAAAATGGCCGGTGTTCACTACCAGAACATGTTACCTGCACTAGTACATGCTCTACCTTCTACATACACTGCACCCTGCCCAGGGGGGTACCTTGGGCCTTCCATAGGGATGACTGATGTGTACGAAAAGGGAAGGGTTAGGCCCGGCCAGTGTGGACACTGGCCAGGAGGACATGGCAGTCCGGGGACTGCAGGCAGGCCTGCGGCGGCAGGCCTGAGACACTGTTTTAGAGCTACACAGGTGGGTGGCGCAACCAGCGCTGCAGACCCACTAGTAGCATCTGTCATCACCAGCCCTGGCACACACAGTGCACTTTACTAGGGACTTCATGGTGATACAGATATGCCAATCAGGTATATTCAATCAATACGATATTTTACACAGGGAGCACTTACACTCTGGCACTGATTAGCAGTGGCAGAGTGTCCAAAGCATCTAAACCAGCAAAAACGAAATCCAGCATAGCATCAAAAATCCAGGTAGCAGAGGCAAAAGATAGGGGAAAAACCCACGCCAAGGATGTCAGGTCTAACACAAGCTTTTATAGTTTCTTGGAAATTCTGAGGAAGTCACAAAGTTTCCAAGAAATGAGAATAGCGCAATTATTGACTGGCAGTCTGAACCCAAGAATTTCCAAAAGAACTTTCAGAGCGACTACTGAGACAAATTCAACAGTTTTTGCTGATGGTGACTGCAGACTACCTAGACAATATTGCACACATACTACATTTCGAGCTGACAATAACACCTATTCTATCTTACTTGAGCGTTTTGCAATTTAAAAAAAAAACAATTAGATTGGCGTTTTTCAAATATTTTTTCTAAATTAAAGAAATGTCAGGGTTCTTACCTGGAGTTGTCTTCTTTCTTCAACTCCTGGTGATTTAAGAGTCTTCTGCCCTCCAACAATCCAAAGTTTCAAATCCATAATCCATGAAGCAATCCATAACCTGTTGTAAACTATCAAAGGAGACACAGATTGGCATAACCATATTTTTGCACAAAATCACTGCTGGAAAATTTACTGGGCAGTTTAAAAAAAATTCAATCCCCCTCAAAAAATCCTGAGAAAGTAGTGTTTTTTGGCAAAAACACAACAAATCCATAGCTGCAATCCACTATCCATACAATTAAAATCCATCCATATTCTTGAAAACAATTTGTAAAATTCAAAAGACAAGTTCCTCATGCACGAAAAATACAGCATAAACCAAAAATCCACTAAATAAATTCCAAAATGTCCACAAAGTCCAATAGACGATCCAAGGCATCCATCTTGTCCAAACTTCCATGTGCTGTGAGTTCTGGTAATACGGTACACTTTGTTTAAAAAAACACGCTGGAAAACAGTTGTTTAAAAAATATTGCTTTTTTCCGCTTTGGTTTAAAAGAAATCCTAATCTTACTTTAAACTTATTATTATAAAACTAAATGTGCAAAAAAAGCAACCACCCTGATGTGGGCGAACAACTGCTAGCTGCATAGGAATTAAAATGGTGGTTGAAACTTGCAAAACATACATCTTAGTACTGATATATGTATCTAACAACCTCACTCATCTCTCCTTGCAATAAAGTATGCCACCCACAATCTCTGTTTCATAAATTAAATTTATCTTACCTAATCGCAACTCTTTCTTACTTCCGATCTTGATCGCGACACACCAATCGACTGTAGAAACAGACGCACAACTGCATACATAAACTCTGAAGGTCAAAAGAAAAAAGGACAATTTCTCCTATTGACTTTAATGGACAAGCGTGGGAAAGCAATGTTAAAACAGTTGTTTAAATTGGTATTACATTATTTTGAAATTTCTTTTTTTTAAAAAGATATACTTTATCCTAATTTTAGAAGATGTTTACATTTTTTTAGACCAGAGTCATATATTTTTTTAAATAAATATACCTTCTTATATTTGTTTTATGTGTTCTACAAATTTATTTCAATAAATAGAAACATTGCTTCACTTTTAAATGTGTTTACTTTTTACTGTTTATCTTAAAAAATGATCTCCATGCTAACCATTTGTAATGTGTTTTTAAAGTTTTATAAATTAATACCCGGGTATTAACATTAATACCTGGGTATTAATACACTCACCCACAATCCATGCCAGAGGATGGATGTTACACCCTCAAGACTGCTATTTTTTCCCCCACAATATTAAAATGTATAATAAACATTACAAAAATCTCTTTTTCCTTCACATCCCATGCCAGAGGGTGAGTATTACACCCTTATAACTATTGCTTTAAACTGTTTTTAAAATATTAATGTTAATAATAAAAATTAAATTGACTTAATACCTATGTTTTAAAATGAATACCTGAGTAATAATACACTACCCAATCCAAAATCCCTAGTTCCCTCACATCCCGTGCCAGAGCGTGGATGTAACACCTTCAGGAATATTGATTTACATTATTATTAAAATATTAAAATAATTCTTACAGTTTTTAAAAATTAATAACCAGGTATAAAAATGTATACCTGGCTATTAATACACACCCCCACCCAAAACCCCTATTTCCCATGCATCTCGTGCCACAGGGTGCATGTTACACCCTTAATAATAGCGAATTACATTTTTCTATAATTAATTAAAATTCATATTAAAATGTAAACACATGAATACCCAGGAATTAAAATTTATACCTGGGTATTAATACACCCCACTGCCCAAAACCCCAATTTCCCACACATCCCGTGCCAGAGAGTGGGTATTACATCCTCAACAGTATTTTATTTTAATTCTTCATTTTATTATTAATAATAATAATTAAACTTTAAATATGTTAAATGTAACAAAACCAAAAAAACTAAAAAAAATCAAAAACATGACTTTCCTATACAACTTACCTAAAATTGCATTGTAATGGTATGCATTGTAATGACTTCTGAGATGTAATAGCATGTGTTGTAATAGCATACATTGTAATGGCATATGAGATGTAATGGCTTTATCGTAACAGCAATATGATGTAATGCCTGCGTTGTAATGGTAGTTTCCCCCAGTAACAGCGAGAGCAAGGCTTGCCATTGGCTCAGAGGATTCTGGGGTAAGATTGCAGGAATTTTATGGAAAACCACACCAAGGCCCTAGGAACAACAAGAGCAGTTAATCCATTGGTTCACAGGATGTGGAGAACGCTAGCAGGAATGTTAGAACAATGAAATTACGGGTTAGAGGGAAGTATCGGTCATGAAGGTACTTGGGGAACATTAGTTACGAATGATGCTGAGGGCGCATCGGTCTTGAGGAAGCAGGGGGAACATCAGTGACGAGGGATGCTGAGGGAGCATCAGTCATGGGAGTGTTGGGGGAACATCGGTCAAGATATTACAGCATGCACAGAGCACCATAAAGAAAAGCAGCATGAGCCCTGTGCACTAGACTACTATGCCGAGGACACAAGATGGGGTTGCGACAGGGAGGGAGAAGGAGGTGGTCATGACAGCCTGTGTGTGCAGTTCACTGCCACTTTGAATTGGCATTTAAAACTACTTGCAAAGCATTAACTACCCCATTTATTTCATATAAGTCACACTAAAGGTAGGCCCTAAGTAGCCCTAAGGGCACCGTGCTATGAAAGTAAAAGGTAGGACATGTACTCTTATGTTCTGCTGGTCCTGGTAGTGACAAACATCCTATTTTGTGTGTCACTACTCTGAGGCCTACTCCTCTCATAGGCTGGCATTGGGAATTCCTAGTACACTTTTAGGCAAAATTTCCTGATCAGAGAAGAGTAGCTTTTTCCTGTTTAATATGTTGGGAATGGTACCGAATATGCGGTCCGCCCGGGGACGAATAGGTGTCATTGACGGAGGAGTGCTGAGGCAAGGTTACTACAAGCCCCTCCACCCTGGCAGTCCATGAGGCACAGCATTACCAAAACAAAAAATACTACGAGTCTGATTTCAACCGTATTTATTTAATTGTGGTGCTCACATGTTAGGTGTGCATCTGTTCTTTATTATATTATTTCTTTAGTATAGGATTGTTTTTCTCATGGAGTGGTACGCATGTGGCTGGTCCCCATGTGGTCCTGAAGAAGAGGTTTAGGGGACACCTCGAAACATGTCTACCAAATACTAGGGACAGTATACACAGTTACACTTCCTCCCTACTATTAACACCTTTTTATCCATACCAACTAGGAGCAGGAATGAATTAATTGCTCACTAGCTAGGTATTTTTAGCATCACCACACCACTCCCCCATACACTGCACTATACATTTTTTCACAATAAGTGCTCCTACGTAGTTCTGAAAGTTGCAGAACGCCCCAGACAGTAGCTGTCTGGGATGGGCCCAATGATGAAGCATGTCACCTAGGGGCAACCCTTGGTGAGTGAGGAGACTCAAGAAGAGAATTTCCTCTTCTTAGATTCGGGGTGTTGTTTCGCACATTTAGCAGAAGCCCTTCCCATTGGTTAGGTTCTCTGATCTGTCATTTACAGATTTGTTAATAACTGGAATGGTACTGATACATCCTACTTACTGGTAAAGTTGGATTTAACATTACTTTTTTGGAAATGCCACTTTTAGAAAGTGAACATACTTCTGTGTGCCTGACAGTTTGCCTCCAATACATGATTGGGGTGGGTGACAGCTGCGGTTTGTGCATTCCCTCTAGACAGTCACAACACAGGAAGGACCCATCTACATACATTTGCATTTTGATGGCCTTGCCAGGGCAGGATGGAAGTAGGGGTCAACACTTCACTTGAATAGGTAGCATCCTTTCCCCTGCACAAAGGGCTGATTTAGCCCCATAGATAGCATGCCAGACAGGACTGGGCTGAAAGGGGAACCAGTGCACTTCAGAGAGCTGCTTTGAAGTCACCCCCCACATCAAAGGAACTTTTGGGTGTAGGTACTGGGTCTCTGACCCCATGAAATCAGACACTACTGGATTTGTAACTGAAGCTCTGCCAGAAGAACTACTGTGCTGCCTAAAGGACTCATCCGGACTGCTTTTATAGGAGGACTGTTTTTCTGTATGTTGCCCTGCTGCCTGCTGTTCTCTGACAAGGGCTTGTTTGATTGCTACCTGTTCGGATAGTCTCAGGGACAACAAAGACTTTGTTTTTCCCTACACAGCAGCGGGGTGCTGCCCTTCATGCCCGAGTGACCGATAAGCTTGTCTATGACCAGTGCTTCATGTCCGATTGGCAGTGGAATGTGTCCAGGATCAGAGCTTCATAGCTGCACATTAAGTGAAGTTGCGGCATTCCTTCATGACAGCGCTGAAGCCCACCTATGTAAGGAGGATTCACGTTGTGTGCATGCTATGCTGGCGGCCTCCCTCCTGTCCTAAAGACTCGATGACACGTACCCTGCCTCTAAGGTACTGTGTGTCTTTATATGCTACTGGTTCGAGAACAGGAACTTGGTATGTTTTTTTATTTTTAATCAGAGGAGAAAATAGTCCTTTAAAATGCAATGATACAACAAAGAGGACTCCTAACCCAAACTAGCTGGAATGAGCAAATCACATCACCTCCTTCTTCCCCTTTCCTACCTGAAATTAAAATAACAATGTCACAGTGAGGCCTTGTTATCTTATTTCTTTATTGTCCACTCGACTTTTGCTCTTGTGAGCTGCAGAATGGAATCATGCAAAGTGTAGTGCCAGGATAAATTAGCCCCAGCTGCCCCTCGCTTGTGAATCAGATGCATGCGTTTCCTTCCTAATTGATCATCAGAATATGACCAATAGATCTGATTTTCTTCAGGTGTGTGAATCTGTTTTTCACGAATGCCAAATTGATCTCCCTGTATCATTTTAGGGAACCTAACGATGGGTGTGGTTAGGCTGTGTTGTGGAGACCGTGGCAACAAGAGATACAACAAAGGGGCCGATTCTGATTCCGGCCGCAAACCGAACCGACCGGCACTGACCTAAACCGAATACCGACCGACACGGACCTGCGCCGTACGACCCGTGCAGTACGATGCAACGCGAGTGAATTACAACCGACACGTACGGAATACAAGCCGTACAACCGAGCCCTAGGGAAAATAGTGATCCGGCTGGAAAACCGATGCAAATTTCACCGACCGACACAAACCCGGAATGAACCCGTGATGCCCAATCCGCGCAGTACGATGCAATGCGTGTAAAACCAGACCGACTCGCACGGAGACCAAGCCGCACGACCGACACACAGAGAAAACCGGGCACACAAGCAATAGAGACCTTCGCGACCGACGCATGTCAAACACAGAAGATAGGCAGCGTGAACGAGGCGGAGAAGCCCGCACGAGACAACAGCAGCACCGGTTTCCGTCACATGAAGGTCTCCTTCATGCCTACAAAACCCAAAGGAAAAAAGACAAAGGAACAAACAAGCAATGACAAAGCCAATAAATACCAAATAAAAAACATGGGACAAAGACACACCCAAAACTCCAACTATATAAAGGACTACAATCACTACCATCATCCCTTGCAAACAGGAGACACAGCCAGCAGCAAACACCATTACACAGCAACCACAGACACACTCACAACTCACACATCACACAACCCACACACATTCAGGACCTCATCCAAAAGCACACACACATACAGCCAGTTAAACCAACACCAACCCACCCTCACTTGCACCCTCACACACACACATCCCTCACCACCACCATGCCCCCAAAGAAGAATCCAAAGTTCACAGATAGTGAGTTAGAAGTGCTGGTAGATGAGATCATCAGAGTAGAGCCACATTTGTTTGGTAGATTGGTCCAAAGGACCGCCATGTCACAGAAAACAAAGATGTGGGCAAGGATTGTGGACAAGGTGAACGCCCAAGCACCAGCAAGGTGCACAAAGGACGATATCCAGATCAGGTGGTATGACGTGAGCAGGAGGGTCAAGAAACTCATCAAAAAGATCATGCCCTGAGTCAGTGCACCGGCGGTGGCCCTCCTGCCAAGCCAGTCTACTTCAGGACCTGGGAGGAGAAGGTGCGGGACATCCTACCACCAGAGCGCATCCATGGCCTAACAGACATCTCAGAGCCTGGTGAGTACACAAACAACATACCCAAGATTGTGTGGCAAGGGGACAGTGAAACCATGCACCGCAAGCAAAGCTACAGTAACCAATCGATAATCATCCCAAGATGTGTATGCCAGTCAGACAAACACAATACCTGCCATCTCATAGTGTCTTGGAACTGTGTCATGACATGCACCAACCTACAAACAAATAGAGCAAGCCAGTGGCACAAAGCTAAATAGACACTGCCAGACAGTTTGCCACCACAAACACACTACTTCACAGTGCAGCTGACTGACAGGAAGGAATTTTGGGGATGCAGGTGAAGTGTGTGTATGCAAAAGCATGATGGGGCCTGAAGTCACAGAGAATGCTCCCCCTCCTGATTGGCCCATCAAGACCTCACTGAAACATGCCCACATCACAGGGAGTTGAAAATGACTGACAAGATGGCTGACACTGGGTCCTGCTGTGGGGAACACAAGGCCCTGCTAGGGGTTGTGTGCAAATCAGAAGCAGGACACCACTGACTGACATCCTGAAAAACAACTTGCACACCCTACAATGGAAGCACGTTTCATGATGGGAAGGAGGACTGACAGCCCTGACCATACTTACCAGCATGTGGAAACACCCCCCTCAACACAAACTCCACACAACTCACCAGGTAGACTGCTGCTGTCTGAAGCACAGGGGCTCTCATTGGACTTGTAGCCAAACAAACACCAGGATTTCACAGTAGGCCATCTTGCCATTGCTGTCACACCCCCTCACAGGGAAGCAGAGTCAAGAGGAATGAAGTATGTGCATGCTGGGAATGGGGGTGTAGCCAAGAGCATGATGGGAGTTACAGTCACAGACAATCCCCAGCCACCCACATGGCCCAGCAAGCTCACACTGAACCATGCTCGCCTCACAGGGAGTGGGAAGGGACTGACAAGATGTCTGACACTGTGCTCTGTTGTGGGGATCACAAGGCCATGCTGGGAACTGGGCAACAACAAACATCAGAACTTCACAGTCAGCCATCTTGCCATTGCTTTCACACACCCTCACAGGGAAGCAGAGTCAAGAGGAAGGAAGTATGGGCATGCTGGGAAGGGGGGTGTAGCCAAGAGAATGATGGGAGTAGCAGTCACAGACAATCTACACCCACCCACATGGCCCAGCAAGCTCACACTGAACCATGCTCACCTCACAGGGAGTGGGAATGGACTGACAAGGTGTCTGACACTAGGCTCTGTTGTGGGGAGCACAAGGCCATGCTGGGAACTGAGCACCAACAAACACCAGGACTGCACAGTCAGCCATCTTGCCATTGCTGTCACACCCCCTCACAGGGAAGCAGAGTCAAAAGGAAGGAAGTATGGGCATACTGGGAAGGGGGGTGTAGCCAAGAGTATGATGGGAGTCGCAGTCACAGACAATCTGCACCCACCCACATGGCCCAGCAAGCTCACACTGAACCACACTCGCCTCACAGGGAGTGGGAAGGGACTGACAAGATGTCTGACACTGCTGTTGTGGGGAGCACAAGGTCATGCTGGGAAATAGCCAACAACAATATCAAACTCTGTCCGTGACAAGCTGGGAAAAAGCAGTGTACAGACAGGCATCTGTTCGAAAAGTAGAAAATGTCATGTTTGTGAACCATCAATGCATGTTGAAACATAACTCACATCGTGTGTCTCTTCCAAACACAGGTGGTGCTGGGCACCCAGCACCAAATGATGAGGATTCCCCGGCCCAGATTCTGGTGGACACTGAGCTCTCTGGTCTGACTCTCTCTCTGTCCTCTTCGGATGACGACGACCAACCTGGCACCTCCGGTGTGAGCCATCATGCAGCATCAAGCAGCACCAGCAGCATCAACATCTGCACCCCCTGTACCCACGCCTCTAGCATCTGGACACCGACAGGGCACCCCCGCCAACACAGACAGACCAAGGCCAATGAACACCCACAGCACATGGACACAGGACCCCCAAGAAGCTACAGCAAACACCACCAGCAACACCACCCAAGGGGCCCCAGTGTCACCAGTGCGTCCCGCCGCTGGTCCTGCCCGTGTGGATAGGGGTGCTGGGAGGGGTGGGAGGCAGAGGGCATGCCTTGCAGAGGGGTCTGGACTGCATGATGACCGCCACCTGGCACGCATCATAGATGCGTACCAGGATAGCACTGGAGGATTTGGCCAGGTAGTGGGGATCCTCAAGGACATGCAACATGAGCAGGTCGCCCACCATGCCGGCATGGAGGCCAAGTGAGATGCCATTACTGTGGTGCATCGGGGCGTACTCCAATGCCTCCACCAGATCAACACCAACCTGTCCACAACATCTGTCGCAACACCATCTGCCAGTGCCACAGGGAGGAAGGAGGACTCTGGCGGAGAGTCCCCTGCACCGCAGAGGCCTGCACATGAGGATCCCCCCCCGGAAGAAGAGGGGTCATCCGAAGAAGGACATGTGAGAGGCAGATGTCCCAGCACATCCGCCAGGGACTCTAAACAGGTTCTGGACAATGTTCTTTGTGCACAACCCGTTCACCTTGTCCAATCACACACAACTCGTCCACATGACATGGAGGGTTCATGTTGGGCCAATGTAGTAGATGACTGTGGACTTTACTCTGGACATCTCATCTACCAGCACTTTCAACTCTAATGTGAACTTTGGATTTCAAAAACAATGTACAGCAGCCACCATCCTGTGCACTTCCCTAACACATGTTTGAAAATAAACTCACCAGTACACAATACTTGCCTCTGTTGTGATTCCAACTTGTCATGTTCAGGGAGATGTCGATCTGCTACACAACACAGTGCATGCCAAATACTGCAACAATGTGACCAACGGAAGGTGAGTCATGGTGATGTGACACATGTGAGGGAGACACACCACATTGGCACCACAACACATACTCACCATGGCCATGTTACTCATCCCACACAATGATGTTGACCTGAAACACATTGGCATGCACAGACACAACACCAACCCCGGTCAGTGGTAACAAGTCCACAGGTAAGGTAAGCAGATGTCACTCAGATGTGGGAAGACAGACAATGCACATAACAAAGCATAGCACAGGTTCATTACACATCAGCAACACGTTTATTCCACAATAGTTGCACGGTAATACTTCGTAACAGTGGACACACGCTCACAAAGTGTTGGAGAATTGAAGTCCAGGGATGTGTGGTACATCAGTTGATGGGAATTGACAACTTCCACACTGGTGTTGGCTTCTGGGTGTTGGGGGTCAGTGTCAGTTAGCAGTACTACCCTATTGTGGAGTACACACCACCTGAATGGACACATCACTGCACGCATCCAGTCAAGTGGCACACAGACACACACAGACAGCAACAGAGCTGCCACAACACATTCCAGGCTACCTCCATACATTCACATAACAACACTTGAAACTCACATTCAGCTGAAGAAGTTGTTGATGAGCTGTGACCGGACGTCACCCTCATTCCCATCATCATTGGCATCTTGGCCCAGCCTGGGATCCTCCACAGGTGCCGGCGGTTGGTCATCGTCATCCTGGATGAGAGGCACCTTTTTTCGCACTGCCATGTTGTGTAGCATGCAGCATACAAGGATTGTTTTGCACACCTTTGCAGGCTCATATGGGAGGGCCCCACCGGTCCTGTCCAGGCAGCAAAAGCGGCTTTTAAGTAGGCCAAATGTCCGCTCAATCACCTCCTGCTCCGACCATGTGCCTCATTGTAGCGCAGCTCGGCTGGTGTCACAGGGTTCCTGAGGGGTGTCAGCAACCACGGCATGTTGGGGTATCCGGAGTCACCTAAACACAAAAAAATGAACAAGCAGCTGAGTTTTGTAGGAGTGCGGAATACAACATTGACAAACACACACAATGAGAAACAGTCAGTACACACCGACAAGCCAGGCATGCTGATCTGGCATCTCTGACATCAGCGTTGCAATGCGACTACTCCTCATAATGTAGGCATGGTGCGCAGAACCAGGGAACCGTGCACACACATGTGTGATAGACATGTCAGCAAGACATACCACCAGAGCATTGATGGAGTGGTGGTGCTTCCTGTTCCGGTATGCCTGCTCATGTGCCTGTGGTGGTATCAGGGCCACATGTGTCCCATTAATAGATCCGATGACGTTCGGCATCCTCTCCAGTGTATAAACTGCATCCTTTATCTCCGGGAGTTCAGCTGGGCTAGGTAAATTGATGTAAAGGTCTAGGAAATGCAACATCCCCTCCAAGACATCGCGTAGCACCCGACTAAATATCGTTTGACATACCACCAGCAGTAGCCACAGTGTACTGGAAGGTACCAGTAGCAAAGAAGTGCAGGGCTGCCATCACCTTCATCTCTGGGGTCAGTGCTGTAGGGTATGTCTGGCCAGGTAGCAGATGTGGCGCCAACTGCTCTGCCAACTCCTCAATCAGTGGCCTGGTGAATCGGTACCGTCTGATACAGTAACGTTCCTGCATGGTTGCAAGGTCTGGGAACGGTCGATGGACAGCTGGTGCCCTGCAGTACAGAGATGCACAAAGGAAGATTGTCAGTTCATTCACCCATGTGGCCATGACCAAGCTCAATCGCACATGATAGATCATGACATTACACAATGCACTGAGGTGTGTGCTGTTGTGCATGGACACATATGTCACCTACATGACCACCACCTCACACCTCAATTCCACATGTCCACATGAGTCCCATGTATTGCAATGGCCACTCATCTGGCTGTGTCACCCACCCTATGTACTGCTGCAACGTTCCAAACACACACCACAGTGACTAGTGAGGCCTGATGTCTCCCAGGCATCACAGATCTTTGCCATGAAGAAACCCAGGGTCCCTGTATTGCCACATCAACACTGGCACGGACATAGCGTATCACGTACACACCACAAGGCAAGTGTCAGTCCCACAGGTAGTGGCCACTGTTGTTCCTGCCGGCCCTACATGTACGTCTCTTAGACACACACACACCATCAAGGTTGATACATATACCACATGGATGTGGAGACTGCCACCCATTGGGCACATTTGATCAGACACATCTGAGAAACAACATGCACACAGACTTTGGGTGCACATCAGTATTGTGGCTACAGGTCTCACTGTGACGTACATGCCATCACCCCCTGGACTCAGAGTGTATGTGACATGCCCCAAACATATCCAACATGAAACTGTGTCCGTGACTCATGCCCATTACTGTACAATTGCACTTCACAGTGGTAATGTGCACACCACACAAAGGATTCTGCCCCCATGTACACATGCACAGTCTGGGAGTGGCTGCACAAAAGTTCCACCCAACAAACCTAGTGTGCCCCCCCACAAACACCCAGGGAATGCAGCCTTACATGCCATGGGACACTGTGTGGTAAAAGCTGTTGTGTGGTAGGTGTGCACAGGTGTCCCTGGCCAGTAAATGTGTTTTGCATCCGTAGAATAGTCTCACCAACGAGGTCTGCGCTGGTGACAATGCGTACGCATTGCACGGTTCATGAACGAGCCGTGCGGATGCTTTGTCATTGAATGCAATGAGGTCCGACGCGGGTGACAATGCATACGCATTGCACAGTTCATAGCCGTGCGTACGCTTTGTCATTGAATGCAATGAGGTCCGACGCGGGTGACAATGCGTACGCATTGCATGGTTCATGACCGAGCTGTGCGTACGCTTTGTCATTGAATGCAGAGAGGTCCGACGCGGTGACAATGCGTACACATTGCACGGTTCATGACCGAGCTGTGCATACGCTTTGTCATTGAATGCAATGAGGTCCGACGCGGGTGACAATGCGTACGCATTGCACGGTTCAAGACCGAGCCGTGCGTACGCTTTGTCATTGAATGCTATGAGGTCCGACACGGGTGACTATAATGCATACGCGTCGGGCAGGCATGGTCCGAGACAGGCGTACGCCTTGGCCATTGAATCGTATGGAAACGGGTGCATCTGTATTTCCAAAATACGCATTGTACAGTCAGTTGAATGAGCCGGGCGCACCCATTGGCTCCGGACTGTCATGGAGACGGATGCGGATTCAAAACTTGTACGAGTTGTGCACTGGAAATTCAGTTGGATAACTACAACAATTTCAAGTGTTTCATGAAGGTGAAGATTTGAACGATGCGGAAGGTATGTACGAGTCTTACATTTAAATGGATTTTTCCAGATTCATAGAATCCAACCGTGTTGGACCTATCACCTTAGACACATGGCACAGATTCTCCCGCTGCAGCACAGATATAAGGCTGGCTGGCCCCCAGGGAGCTCACTTGCCTGCACTACATGCTACTGGACCACATCCCTGCTACCACTGCTGCTGTCTCTGCATCCTCTCGCTCCTGCTATGGCACATACTCTGGAGAGGGCCCCAGTCTTCACTGAGGAGGAGAACCAGGCCCTGCTGGACGGGCTCCTTCCACAGTACAGCAAGCTCTATGGGAAACCAGGGGAGCAGGTGAGTGTGCAGTCCACTGCCTTCCTAATTATGCATGTTGTTTGACTAGCAGGACTAGCAGTGTGTACACCAGTGGAAAGCATTCTCACTGACTGCTTTCATGACCCAAAGTGCGTAGGTACATGTAATGAAAAGGTGTCCTGCTGCTAAAGTGCATTGGTGCAAGCTTAAACTATCCATGCATTGTTAACATGTCAGGCATGCAGGTGATTTTTCCTTCTCCATGGTTGCACTACCTGTGTAACTCATTTCCCTTTGTGATGATGACATGTATATCCAAATGTGTGCTGCACAAATCTGGGGCATGTGTGTTAATGTACTTTTCACTTTGTCATCCTCACAGGTTGATGCCCACCAGAAGCAGGAGATCTGGCTGACCATCGCCCGGGCTGTTCGTTCGGTGTGGGTCCTCACGCGCCGGATCCGCAACTCCCAGAAGAGGTGGCAGGACCTTCGGGGCTGGACCCGGAGGATAGCTAGAGTCCAGCTGAAGCTGTCACCTCCGTGCAGGAGGGGCGGACACCGGACCCTGACCCCCCAAATGCTCGGGATACTGGCGGCGGTCTTCCTGGACCGGGATAGGCAGCTGAAGGCCAGACAGCAGCAGGAAGGGGGTAAGTCCATGCCTAATCTGTGTACTATGTCTGACATGCCAATTGCAGTCTTTTGGCCTGGTCACACTTCCACATTACGTAGGTCTTGTAGTCCAATACTCAGGTCCCTCAATTGTGTGATGCACCCTCCTCATCTGTTCCACAGGTGTGGCCCCTACAGTCTGTTGCTTGTATCACTAGGGCACTGTGTCCATGCAGTCAGCTATGCTTCATCTACCGGACAGCATCTGTTCCCGTGACTCTGGTGTGTGTTTCATGGGTGGGTCAATTGTTTACCCAATGCCTGAGATCTGACATGTGATCTGTGAGTGCCCTTGAGATGTGTTCCAATTGCTGGTCTGACTCGTCACATGTGGCTGGGGTATTCCAAACAAACCCAAGCAGCAGGGGACTCCAATTGTGGGCCTCAGGAGTATATATATCGATTATGTCACACTTGCTTAGCCACCTGACTACTGTCCAGGGCCAAACACTGTTTCATGTAGACCTGGCCAGTTATGGCTCCTCAAGAGCATTTAGAAACACTCTGTAATCTCACTCCTGTGTATCAAATAACAGCTTGTGCTTAGTGACATGTGCCCTCAGGTGTCTGCCTCTGTGTCATTAGGGTGTGGCTTGTTATGACGTACAACTGGGGTGTTTATGATTCAGAGGGTCAGCATGACATCTGAGATGTGACTGTGAGAGACAAGACCAGTGTGACATATAGGTGTGTGATCATCTGACAGTGCACAATGGTGTATGCCACTGTGTCCTTCATGCAGCTGGGTTACACCATGGCAGACTGTGATGTGTTAATGTACAGGGAGTTGTTTTTGCAGAGACTCATATGTCTGATTTGCATGATGTGGGGTCTTATGGGTCCTGTATATGTTGTTGGCAGGGGATGGGCAAGTGCGCCGGTCATCTGCAGAGTTAGCTTTACCCCTGAGCTAGGATTGCGAGTCAGTGCATATTGTTGTTGTCAGGATGCCGTGCCCCTGTGACAGGAGACAGTGTTGACTGACTTTCTGGGCATCCCAGTGCCATGGCATTTAACTTGCTATGAGTGATCCTGCATTGTGTTCAAGTGTGCACCATGCACCCCATTGTGGCATTGCCCATCAGGTAATGAGAACATCAAAGTGTGTGTTGCTGGCATGCGTCACAAGCATGTGAAATGAGTCTCTGCCTATCCCTTCATCCGGACACCTGTACTGAGTCAGTAGCAAGAGATGTGCTGTGTGTAAAGTGGCATACTCCTACATGTTCACTTGCATGTCCAAATGAGGTGTGGGTGGTGCATGTCGGCACATTGGGGTGTTAGCATCCAACAGGCAACAGACATATGTGTGAAAGTCAAGGAGGGATATGTGTGCCATGGTTGAGGTTGAGAATGACAATTGGCTTTTTCTAAACAGTGTTACCACTTTGAGCTGTGTTCAGCTGATGATGCCAGGGCTTGCCCTGTGATGTGATGAACTCACTTTGATGTGTGCAGTTGGTGCAGGTGACTGATGTTGTTCTCTTACTTCCTATTCCTATCCAGATACATCCACGGCCACAGGTGGGGACAGCTTCACAGACCAGGAGGAGCCACAGAGCCTGAAAGAGACAGAAGGAGAGGAGTCGGGGAGACCCAGTGGCACAGATGGCGAGTGGAGCCACACAGAGGAGTCGTCAGCACCATCACCCCCAGCTGAGGGCCACAGCAGCTCGGAGGATGGCTCCCTTGTGGAGGCAGGTGTCAGCAGCCACCAAACCCCAGCTAGTGAGATTGTCCCCGCCACCACCCCCACCACCACCCTCCCATCAGCTCCCATCCCAGAGGTCCCTGTAGGCTCCCGTGTTCGTGAGCATGTCTCCTTTGTGCCAGGCACCGCACCCCCTGCCCCTGTGTCCCCTGCTGCCCTGAGTGAGGAGTCTGTGGACTTACTTAGACAGATCCATGTAGGGCAGACATCGATGCTGAAGGTCCTCCATACACACACAAGTGTGTTGACACAACTGGTGTCATTCATGGAGGGCATTTCCTCGGGCATGTCTGCCCTACAGAGGACCAATCAGTCTGTGGCCTCCTCCCTGACGGCAGCAATGTCCCTCCTCCAACAGTCCCGCACCCCTCCTACCCCTACACCACCCACGATTCCTAGCAGCCTACCTGTCCCAAGCACACAAACACCCAAACCAAGGTCTAGACGTGCACACAAGCAAGCGCGGGGGACTGATACCACACTCACAGGGGCTGGTTTGCAGACACACACACAGTCATCCACAACCACTCCGCAGTCCTCCGAGACCTCTCCCTCCCAGCCCCCTTCCCTTGCATCACCTGCAACCCCATCTCCCCAGAAGCTCTTCCTCTGTGACCTTGGCCTCTTCGTCACCGACCCGGCATATCCTGATTACAAGGGGAGGAGGACGTCCCCATACACAGAGGGGAGTGCCCCTCACACCCAGACACCATCCCCCAGGCACAGTCAGACTGAGAACCCCACCCGCAAGTCCCCCTGGAGCCGGAAGAGCAAGACCCCCCCCCCCCCCCGCCACCACACAGCTCCAAGGCAAAGTCTCCGCCCTCCATAGGATAGGATAGGATGGTCATTTATAAAGCGCAAACGTATGCCGGAGCGTCTTGGCGCTGGTAGAGAGAGGGAGAAAGGTTGTCTTCATCCGCGAGTCTCGTTAAAAAGCCATGTTTTTAACTGTTTCCTGAAAGCCAGATGATTGCCTAATGATTTCATAGAATGGGGAAGCTTGTTCCAAAGACTGGCAGCCCGGAAAGAGAAGGCTCTGCCACCCCATCTGACTTTACGTATCCGATTTATCTTGATGAGGCTTTGGGTGGTAGACCTTAAAACCCATCCGGGCACATACGGAACGAAAAGCTTCTGAACGTCCTTGGCTCCTCCTCCAAATATAGCCTTGTGCACTAAACATATAGCCTTAAATTCTATACGCTGCTGGATCGGGAGCCAGTGTAGTGTTTTCATGCCGCCAGAGATAGAATGGTCTTGGGGTACAACCATCAGGAGTCTAACAGCAGCATTTTGCAGAGTCTGTAACCTCTTCATCTGGGTCTTATTTATGCCTAGCAGCAAGGCGTTGCAGTAGTCAAGTCTCGATAGTACAAGAGCCACCACCACCATCTTGCGAAGGTCAGATTCGATGAGAGGAAGAGTCTTCCGCAACGTCCTTATTAAAATGGAACATGCTGAAGCAAGATTGCTGACATGTGCTGAGAAATTGAGTTGATTGTCAAAGAGCATACCCAGATTCCAGACTGTATGGACGGGACTAGGACATTCCCCCGCCTCCACCGGCCACCAAGATCCATTCCACACCGGGCTGCCATGGCCAAACTCTATGATCTCGGTCTTCTCTGTATTCATTTTCAGGAAACTCTCCCGCATCCAGCTCATAATCTTAGACAGGCAGCTATGGAACTTGTTAGACCTGGCACCTTGGCGTGAGTCTCCCTTCCTCTTTTTGTCGCTGTGCCTCATGTGTTTTTATGGTGTTGGCCGCTCAGCGCGCTGTGCCACTGCCAACCAGTGTCGCGGTGCGAGTGCTCCCTATGTAAATTGTATATGTTGGTTGGATTCCATGATTGGATTGTTTGGTTTACTATCAGACCCCAGTAAAGTGCGCCAGGGGCGCCAGGGCATGTAAATGCGAACACCGCTGGTGGGCTTGCAGCACGGGTTGTGCCACCCACAGAAGCGGCCGGTAAAATACGTCTAAGGTCTGCCATCGCAGACCCTGCGTGCAGTCTGGTACTGACACGCCGACCGACAAGTGCCCACACTTGCCAGTCCCTAAAACCTTCCCTTAGCTACATGTTAGTCACCCCTCTGGTAGGCCCACGGGCAGGGTGCATTGTACGCCTAAGGTAGGACAAGCCTGGATGCATGGCATGTCCTAGTAGTGAATTACCGCCATCTTGTTGTTCACTACTGCAAGGCTACCCTGTTCTCATAGGCCAGTATGGGCGGCCTGGATTATTACACCCTATGATCCTAACCGACCCAGGGAACATGGTAGGAGATCGAGTTTAGTATGCCTGAACTCGGAATAATAAGGTACACCTTTTCGCAAGGTTTATTTTAATATTCCGGGTTTGCAAATGCCGCTTTTAGAAAGTCGGCCTTTGCTTGCCTAAACATTTCAGCCGCCTCTGCGTGATGTGTATCTGATGTCTGGCTGGTGTGAGTGACAGGGCTGGGGGAACCCAGATGGGCAGGGCTAGGTAGCCTGGTATGAATAGGACGATCAACAGATAGATGGGTGGGAGGAATGCTCCTAGGTTCTGAATAGGACAGTGCTCCGCTACCTCGATGCCGGCTCCACCCCCTGTGGAGCGTCTGATGACTCTGCCCTGCACTCTGAAAGGAGAAACCTGCATCACGTAAACAAAGTGCTCAGAAACCGGACTGAACTAGGCAAGGGCCCCCCTGGCCTGGGAGAACAAAAGATTTGTGGTATAAATGGAGGAGCCCTGCTCCTAAGAAACTAGATCCGCTTTCGACCAAGAAGAATCTCTGCCTGAGGAGGAGGCACCGGGAAAGCTGTAGGAGGAAGACTGTCCCTATCCTGGGGGATTGGCCTGCAGTGGTGACCTTGCTGCCAAGGGAGAGAAGAGAACCTGTTGCTTAAGACTTTTACTTTACTTTTACTTTCAAGACTTGTGCTTTTCCAAAACGATCTCCAAGGGCTTGGAACTGAGCTTGCCCCCTGAACTGAGCCCCAGGACCATTGGGCTCTACCTGATCTTCACTCGCCTGCTGCTGGACTGTGGTGTCCTTTCCCTCGCCGGAGCTGTGACCCTTGTGCCCAGTCCCTCCCTGAGCCGTGACCAGGACTGCTTAGCCGCCCCCGCCTTGGGAAGAGCCTCGCTCGATCGGAGCCGCTCCCCCTACGCTGTGCTGGGCTGCCCCGTCACCTCGCTCGTGGAGGCTCGCTGCGCACCTTCACCCTCCCGCCGGAATCGGCGTTTGGGAGCATCTCCAAGCCTCGGACGGCCCGGACGCATCGGCGTGCCCGGCTGCCCCGCTTTGTTCCCCCGCCACCTGCAACACCCCGCTCCTGTCGTGAGCCTGAAGATCAGACCCCCATCGTGAAGTGTGGGAGCCCCGGACGCCGCCTCGCTCTTCTGTCGCAGAGCCGCTGAAATCCCGCACCCGCCTTTGCGTCAAGAAACAAGGTACTGTACTTACGAACTCGACCGCGAGCTCGCATCGGATCCAGGGTCCGCAACGTTCTTATTTCCCTGTCATCTGCTGTGTGCTCCCCGGGCGCTGCCTCAGCACGAAGTGCGCTGAGGCCTACAGTTACCTTGTGCCCGCCTAAAGAACTTTCCGTAAAACCAAGAGAACTTGACCGTATTTCCAAGAATTGTGGCCCCATCAGTTTAACGTTACTGGGCCTTGTATTTGAATCTGCTGAAACTACATAAAAGCTTATTTTTATATACTTCCTGATTGGTGTCCGTTTGTGGTGCATGCAAGGGGTTTACTGTATGTGTAATTGCATTTGCTTAACCGTGTACGCCTGAGACTTAGCCTAGACTGCTCGCGCCACGCACCTAGAGGGTGAGCAGGGGTTATTCTGGGGAGTCATCCTTCGCCCTGACAAGAAGTAAAGGGTCCCTGCTTGTTGTGGGTTCACACCTGCGTCAACCAGAGCCCCCTCATTTCTAACATTGGTGGCAGCGGTGAGGATTTACGGATTTTCATTTGTGGTTTGCGTATAGTGAATCACTGATCACCACGTAGTGAGAGCAGACCAGTAACACAGCCCCAAGGCTAGCATTTGTTTTTGTTTTGCCAAAAGTCTCCGTTGTTAGAGCCATGCCTGGTTCACTTTCCGCCGGAAGGGCGGCTTCCATAATCTCTGGATTTGAAGACGTAGATTGGGAAGAAGGCGCACTTCTGGATCGTACCAATGAAGACTTGAAAGGTCTT
Source organism: Triturus cristatus (assembly GCF_964204655.1). Taxonomy (NCBI): domain Eukaryota; kingdom Metazoa; phylum Chordata; class Amphibia; order Caudata; family Salamandridae; genus Triturus; species Triturus cristatus. Next base: position 598,614,111 of record NC_140592.1, on the reverse strand, counting down.
TGCTCCAAGTTCAGGATTGCCCAAACTGGATTGAAGAAGAAGGAGCAATTTGTGAAGGCGCTGAGGGCCTGGTATGAGTCAAAGGCACCAGAGAATCAGGTGGAAGTGGTTCCACCAGAAAGTGTCCATGAGTTTGGCAGGTGCCTGTCGCCAGAAGAGTTGGCAGACAGGGCCGCAACCCGGGCACACGAGGTGGAAATGGCAAAACTTCATGGGCAGATGGATATGGAAAAACAAAGATTAGCCATGGAAGAAAAGAAACTACAATTAGAGCATGACATGAAGCTGAGGGAGCTGGAGCTGAAAGCAAAAAGTTTGGAGCTTAATCCCTCTGGTGGCAGCACACCGCCAGTACCGGCGGAACCAAGAGTTTATATTCCCAAGGATGTAGTGAAGGAGTTCTTCAGGAATGACGACATCGGGCAGTGGTTCCGAGCCTACGAGGTAGCCATGTCTTCCCACCGGGTCCCTGAGAAAGATTGGGGAGCGGGGTTGTGGGGAAGGTTCCTGAGTGAAGGGCGGGACACACTGTTAGATTTACCTGTTGATGTTCGTAATTCTTATGCCCATATGAAGGAAGCATTGATGGCTAGGTATGGGTTGACCCCTGAGTTATATAGACAGAGGTTCAGGGCTTGCACTAAGATTCCCAATAGTACGTATGTGGAGTATGTGACTTTCTTTTGCAGAGCGCTGGATGGTTGGGTAAAGGGTAGTAAGGTAAATGATTATCAAGGGCTTCTTGATTTGATGGCATGGGAGAACTTGTCCAGTAATTGCTTTCCTGAGCTACGCCAGCACCTGATAGATAGTAAGCTGACTAACCCGAGGAAGCTTGCTGAGGAGGCGGACCGCTGGGTCAGTACCAGGGTCCACAAGGGTACCGTGGGAGATTCCGCCAAAGGTGGGCAGGGTCCCCAGCAGAAGAGTGGGGGGGACAGGGGTAAACAGAAGCAGTTCCAAAAAGGGCCCCAAAATAGTCCCCAAGGGAACCAAGGGAAGGGTTCTCAGCCTCCCCCACCCCAGAAACCGACCGGGGCCCCGACAGGTCCTCCTGTTCCAAAGGGGCCCGTAAGATGTTACAGGTGTAACAATTTGGGGCATTTTGCCTCTGATGTAAAGTGTCCATTGTTTGGTAAACCAGCACCCACTGGTGCTCCACCCCGGCAGGTGACTAGTGTAGCCTTGGGGGAGGAGAGGGATGTCCAAGGTGGGTGGGGTCCCGCAGAGATGTCCCTGGTCTCGCTAGGAGACCGTGAAGTGGTCCCTCCAACCCAGCTGCCTGAGAACACTAAGAAGTACAGGCAGTGGGTGACCATAAATGGCCATAGAGTGGAAGCCCTTAGAGATACAGGAGCCAGTGTGACAGCTGTCAGGTGTCACCTGGTGTCTCAGGAGCAGGTGGTCCCCAATGCATTCTATCCCGTTGTTGCCGCTGACAACACAGAGAGACACTGCAAGGTGGCTCAGGTTCCCTTTGAGTGGGGGGGGGTCTCTGGTACTCTTCAGGTAGCTGTGAGGCCCGCCATGCCTGTAGACTGTTTGTTAGGGAACGATTTGGAGAGCTCACCTTGGGCTAAGGTGGAGCGGAGTGCTCACCTGGAGATGTTGGGTATGCCGGATTGGGCGTGTGTCACCACACGGTCCATGGCAGCCAGTAGAGGTACTCAAGAGGTCCTGGAGCCTGAGAGGGAGGCCCAGGAACCGGCCTCAGAGAGAAGGAGCAAGGGGCGCGGGAAGCCGGCCCCTGAAGTTCCCACGGTCCAGGAGGAAGCAGACCTTGAGGGGGATGCCCTGGAGCCTACAGGGGAGCAGATAGCTGAACTGGGAGACCTGCCGGAGCTGACCCATTGGCAGCAGGAAGGGGGTCCCACCAGGGAGGACTTTTGCAAGGCACAGAAGGAGTGCCCTTCTCTCGTGGGTATGCGGCAGCAGGCTGCAGACCAGGCCGCAGGTGATCAGTCAGGATCGCATTTCGTTTATTGGGAGAACGACCTCCTGTATACAGAGCCTAAGGTTGCTGAGCCTGGGTCAGCCCGTGCGCTGGTGGTACCCCAGGACTTCAGAGCCTTCCTACTGGGGCTGGCTCACGATGTGCCATTGGCAGGGCATTTGGGGCAGGACAAGACCTTTGAAAGGCTTGTCACCCACTTTTATTGGCCTCAAATGCGCAGGAGTTCAGATACTCACTGCAGGACATGCCCGACTTGCCAGGCAAGTGGAAAGAGTGGAAGGAAGCAGAAGGCTCCACTCCAGCCATTCCCTGTGGTCGGTACCCCATTCCAGCGAGTGGGGATTGACATTGTAGGGCCACTGGACCCCAAGACAGCGATGGGCAATAGGTTCATCCTGGTCCTGGTGGACCATGCCACCCGGTACCCGGAAGCCATTCCTCTGAGGACAGTGACGGCCCCCGTGGTGGGACGTGCGCTGATGGGAATTTTCTCCCGAGTGGGATTCCCTCTAGAGGTGGTGTCTGACCGAGGTACCAATTTCATGTCCAAGTACATGAAATCTCTTTGGCAAGAGTGTGGTGTAACCTACAAGTTCACCACCCCTTACCACCCCCAAGGAAACGGGTTGGTTGAGAGATTCAACCGAACCCTCAAAGGCATGATAATGGGCCTAGAAGGAGCCATGAGGCGTAAGTGGGACGTCCTCTTACCATGCCTTCTCTTCGCTTACCGTGAGGTGCCACAGAAGTCTCTGGGGTTCAGTCCCTTTGAGCTCCTGTATGGTCACCCAGTCAGAGGACCTCTAAGTCTGGTCAAAGAAGGCTGGGAGCAATCTCCCAGGAAACCTCCCCAGAATGTATATAGTTACATGCTGGCCTTCAGGAATCAGACTAGGCGATTCAGGCAACTTGCTGAGGCAAATCTGGAAGCCAGCCAGGAGGAGATGAAGCGGTGGTACGACCAGAATGCCACTCTGGTAGAGCTTCAGCCTGGACAGAAAGTATGGGTCTTGGCCCCCGTGGAGCCGTGTGCGCTCCAGGATAAGTGGACCGGTCCCTTTGAGGTGGTGGAGCGCAAGAGTCCTGTTACCTACGTGGTGGACCTGAAGTCTCCTAGGAACCCCTTAAGGGTCCTACACGTCAACCGCCTCAAGCCCCACTTGGAGAGGTCCCAAGTGGGCATGCTCTTGGCAACAGATGCTGGAATGGAAGAGGAGACAGAACCTCTTCCTGACCTCCTGTCAGCCAAGGAGCAAGATGGGTCAGTGGATGGTGTCATCCTCTCTTCCACCCTGACCCCTGAGCAACAGAATGATTGTCGCCAGTTGCTGGGACAGTTTTCTGACCTGTTTTCCCTGGTCCCTGGTGTCACTGATTGGTGCGTCCATGATGTGGACACTGGGGATAGTCCACCTGTGCGGCACAAGGCCTACAGGATGACTGACAGGGTGAGGACCTGCATCAAGGAGGAGGTCTCCAAGATGTTTGCCCTCGGGGTAATTGAGTCTTCTAGCAGTCCTTGGGCCAGCCCCGTGGTCTTGGTCCCAAAGGCTGCAGCGCCGGGAGCCACACCCGAACTCCGGTTCTGTGTGGACTACAGAGGACTCAATTCGGTCACTAGGACTGACGCCCACCCCATCCCCAGAGCTGATGAGCTCATCGATCGGCTAGGGGCTGCCAACTACCTCAGCACGTTTGATTTAACGTCTGGGTATTGGCAGATCGCCTTGACCGAGGGGGCCAAAGAGAGGTCAGCATTTTCCACCCCAGATGGGCACTACCAGTTCCGGGTTATGCCATTTGGGATGAAGAATGCCCCTGCCACCTTCCAGAGATTGGTCAACCAGGTGTTGGCTGGGCTGGATTCGTTCAGTGCAGCCTACCTGGATGACATCGCAGTGTTCAGCTCCACTTGGGAGGAACACTTGCGTCACCTCTGGGAAGTGTTGATGGCGCTGCGCAAGGCAGGCCTCACGATCAAGGCGAGTAAGTGCCAGATCGGGCAGGGTTCCGTGGTGTACTTGGGACACCAAGTTGGGAGTGGCCAGGTGGCACCCCTTCAGCCAAAGATAGAAACCATCCTGAATTGGGAGGCGCCCAAAACCCAGACGGAGGTGAGAGCCTTCCTAGGTCTCACCGGGTACTACAGGAGGTTTGTCAAGGGGTATGGCAACATGGTTGCCCCCTTGACAGCGCTGACTTCGAAGAAGCAGCCCAGGAAAGTGATCTGGACTGACACCTGTCAGAAAGCTTTTGAGGCCTTGAAAACTGCTATGTGCACGGCGCCCGTGCTCTTGGCTCCCAACTTCTCCAAAGAGTTTATCGTTCAGACAGACGCTTCAGAGCATGGTGTGGGGGCTGTTCTTTCACAGATTAATGAGGAGGGCCTAGATCAACCCGTAGCCTTTCTTAGCAGGAGGTTACTTCCACGGGAACAAAGGTGGAGTGCTATTGAGCGTGAGGCATTTGCTGTGGTCTGGGCACTGAAGAAGCTAAGACCCTACTTGTTTGGGTCTCACTTCCGGGTTCAGACGGACCACAGGCCCCTCAGATGGTTGATGCATATGAGGGGTGAGAATCCAAAGCTGTTGAGGTGGTCCATTTCCCTACAGGGTATGGATTTCACGGTGGAACATCGCCCTGGTACAGATCACGCCAATGCTGACGGTCTGTCCAGATTTTTCCGCCTTAGTGATGAGGAACTCCCTGGGGTAGGGTAGTTCTCCCCACTTTTCAGCTGGAGGGGACACGTGTTAGACCTGGCACCTTGGCGTGAGTCTCCCTTCCTCTTTTTGTCGCTGTGCCTCATGTGTTTTTATGGTGTTGGCCGCTCAGCGCGCTGTGCCACTGCCAACCAGTGTCGCGGTGCGAGTGCTCCCTATGTAAATTGTATATGTTGGTTGGATTCCATGATTGGATTGTTTGGTTTACTATCAGACCCCAGTAAAGTGCGCCAGGGGCGCCAGGGCATATAAATGCGAACACCGCTGGTGGGCTTGCAGCACGGGTTGTGCCACCCACAGAAGCGGCCGGTAAAATACGTCTAAGGTCTGCCATCGCAGAACCTGCGTGCAGTCTGGTACTGACACGCCGACCGACAAGTGCCCACACTTGCCAGTCCCTAAAACCTTCCCTTAGCTACATGTTAGTCACCCCTCTGGTAGGCCCACGGGCAGGGTGCATTGTACGCCTAAGGTAGGACAAGCCTGGATGCATGGCATGTCCTAGTAGTGAATTACCGCCATCTTGTTGTTCACTACTGCAAGGCTACCCTGTTCTCATAGGCCAGTATGGGCGGCCTGGATTATTACACCCTATGATCCTAACCGACCCAGGGAACATGGTAGGAGATCGAGTTTAGTATGCCTGAACTCGGAATAATAAGGTACACCTTTTCGCAAGGTTTATTTTAATATTCCGGGTTTGCAAATGCCGCTTTTAGAAAGTCGGCCTTTGCTTGCCTAAACATTTCAGCCGCCTCTGCGTGATGTGTATCTGATGTCTGGCTGGTGTGAGTGACAGGGCTGGGGGAACCCAGATGGGCAGGGCTAGGTAGCCTGGTATGAATAGGACGATCAACAGATAGATGGGTGGGAGGAATGCTCCTAGGTTCTGAATAGGACAGTGCTCCGCTACCTCGATGCCGGCTCCACCCCCTGTGGAGCGTCTGATGACTCTGCCCTGCACTCTGAAAGGAGAAACCTGCATCACGTAAACAAAGTGCTCAGAAACCGGACTGAACTAGGCAAGGGCCCCCCTGGCCTGGGAGAACAAAAGATTTGTGGTATAAATGGAGGAGCCCTGCTCCTAAGAAACTAGATCCGCTTTTGACCAAGAAGAATCTCTGCCTGAGGAGGAGGCACCGGGAAAGCTGTAGGAGGAAGACTGTCCCTATCCTGGGGGATTGGCCTGCAGTGGTGACCTTGCTGCCAAGGGAGAGAAGAGAACCTGTTGCTTAAGACTTTTACTTTACTTTTACTTTCAAGACTTGTGCTTTTCCAAAACGATCTCCAAGGGCTTGGAACTGAGCTTGCCCCCTGAACTGAGCCCCAGGACCATTGGGCTCTACCTGATCTTCACTCGCCTGCTGCTGAACTGTGGTGTCCTTTCCCTCGCCGGAGCTGTGACCCTCGTGCCCAGTCCCTCCCTGAGCCGTGACCAGGACTGCTTAGCCGCCCCCGCCTTGGGAAGAGCCTCGCTCGATCGGAGCCGCTCCCCCTACGCTGTGCTGGGCTGCCCCGTCACCTCGCTCGTGGAGGCTCGCTGCGCACCTTCACCCTCCCGCCGGAATCGGCGTTTGGGAGCATCTCCAAGCCTCGGACGGCCCGGACGCACTGGCGTGCCCGGCTGCCCCGCTTTGTTCCCCCGCCACCTGCAACACCCCGCTCCTGTCGTGAGCCTGAAGATCAGACCCCCATCGTGAAGTGTGGGAGCCCCGGACGCCGCCTCGCTCTTCTGTCGCAGAGCCGCTGAAATCCCGCACCCGCCTTTGCGTCAAGAAACAAGGTACTGTACTTACGAACTCGACCGCGAGCTCGCATCGGATCCAGGGTCCGCAACGTTCTTATTTCCCTGTCATCTGCTGTGTGCTCCCCGGGCGCTGCCTCAGCACGAAGTGCGCTGAGGCCTACAGTTACCTTGTGCCCGCCTAAAGAACTTTCCGTAAAACCAAGAGAACTTGACCGTATTTCCAAGAATTGTGGCCCCATCAGTTTAACGTTACTGGGCCTTGTATTTGAATCTGCTGAAACTACATAAAAGCTTATTTTTATATACTTCCTGATTGGTGTCCGTTTGTGGTGCATGCAAGGGGTTTACTGTATGTGTAATTGCATTTGCTTAACCGTGTACGCCTGAGACTTAGCCTAGACTGCTCGCGCCACGCACCTAGAGGGTGAGCAGGGGTTATTCTGGGGAGTCATCCTTCGCCCTGACAAGAAGTAAAGGGTCCCTGCTTGTTGTGGGTTGACACCTGCGTCAACCAGAGCCCCCTCATTTCTAACAGAACTTAAGAGCCACCTCGACAGATTGATCCATGGTCGAGACTATGAGCTGGAAGTCGTCAGCATAGGAGATAATGGTAAAACCATATTTCCTGATGAGCTTGGCCAAGGGGGCTACATAGATGTTAAAGAGTGTTGGTGATAAGGCAGAGCCCTGCGGTACCCCACAGGGCAGCTGGAAAGTGCTAGACTGTAGACCATCCCATAGCAGACTCTGTTCCCTACCTTCGAGAAAAGAAGAGAGGAGGGACAGAGCGGTTCCCTGCACACCAATCTTCTGAAGTCTCCGCTTCAACACCGTGTGGTTGACAGTGTCGAAGGCCGCAGACAGATCTAACATCACCAGCACTGCCCTGCCTCCCCCATCCACAACACCACGAATTTTCTCCGCTGCCACCAGGAGTGCTGACTATGTGGAATGCTGAGCATGAAAACAGTGCTGAGAAGGGTCGAGCAGCTCATGGGAAACCAGATATTCTGTTAAGGCCCGGTTTAACTCCCTCTCCATCCCCCAGGCCAACACTCCAGAGGTTCCCCTGCCACTCCCTGCCCCGGGTTCCCCCACCCACAGATACACCATCCCCAAAATGCTAAGGCCATCCCCCCTACCACTTGCTCCTCCACACCTGGTCAGATGGTTAGTGCCACTGATGTGGGGACCGTGTCCCCCCCTGTCCTGCTGACCTCACCTGCCCTCCATTCCGCTCCCATGGATGTAGGCACTGCAGCGGAGTCCAAGACCACCCCGTCTGACTTGGGCACTGCAGTGGGGACCCAATCCACTCCATCTGACCTGCCCACTGGAGTTGTGCCGGCACCCACCTCATCTGACTTGTGCCCCACAATTGTGATAGCACCCACCACTTCAGTCAGCTCCACTGCAGTTGCAAGTGTCTCGCCTGCATCCACCACCTCTTCACTGCCTCCTTCTGCTGCGCCCTGATCCTGTCCCTGCGGTGCCTGGCCTGCCCCCATGTATGCCCCTCCGAGGCGATGACCCCGGTCCTTAGCAGTGCAGGCAAGCAACGTGTGACAGTTATCACTCTAGTTCACTCCTTGGCATTTGGACATGGACTGGCCATTGGCCTTTTGTTTGAACGGACGTTTAACTTTTAATATGCTGAATAAAGCTTTTTTCTTTATCCCTGTGAACTTGATTTAGCTGTACATTATGTTGATGATGTTTAACATGCGCTTGCACCTGTAATGCTTGGTTTCCAATGTTGAATACTGAGGTGTTGCTGTGAGGTACTCCATGTGGTCCATGAGATATGTATCCTATTCTGGTGGGTATCCATGTCATCCTTTGCAGCTACCTGGGGTGTCATGATCAACTATTTGTGGACATCTCTGTGAACATTTTATTTGCATGGTCACATCTGTGGCTTGCACCCATGCACATATGGGGGCAGATTTATGTTCTCTGGCGCATCACTGCAAATCAGCATGGATGCGCCACGGAAGATGCGTCACGCAAGTTTGCCCTTGCGCCACCGCAGATGCGCCGCTTTTACAATGCGGTGCATCGTGGCGCAAGGACAAGCAGATACGTGACGCATCTGCCGGCGTAAGGTTGGCGCTGTGCTGAAGTTGCGTCGCAAGCGCGACGCAACTCCAGCACTGTTCCAACCTACCCTATCCCTAACATGGTGCGTCAAGCCTTACGCCTGCTTCAAGCAGGCGCAGGGTTTGGACGCATCAGCATTGGGAAAGTGACTCAGTGAAATCTTATAGATTTCACTGAGTCACTTTTCAGGGGCGTTCCTACAACGGAACGCCCCTCCCCCCCTGTGTCGAAACGCCCATGTGAAACCTGACGCAGGTTTCACTTGGCGCAGGGCTTTACACCATGACGCATCTCCAAAATTCATCACGATGTAAATGGGGCGCAATGTGGCGCAGGGTTTACGCCGCCGCTGCGTCACAAAAGTGACGCAACGGCGGCGTAAAAAGGGCGCAAGTCCCACATAAATCTGCCCCTTGATGTGATTCCCATTGTCCAACTTATCAATTCCACAAACTTTGTGGGCATCACCACTGGACCTACAGGTGTGGGCATCATTGGTATAGGAGCAACTGGGTCCTCTGTGCAACTTGCTAGACATATGTTTTGAGTATGTGCAGATGACTTAAGGGAGACTCACGTACCCAGGATGTTCTGACCAGAGCCTTCATTTATTTATTTATTTATTTATTTATTTATCTTGTATAGCGCACAGATACCCCAACGGGGTGTCCCGGCGCTTGTGTGAGAGCGGATACAGTGCTAGCTATTGAGTGGAAATTAGCAGAAAAGAAAGGTTTTCAGGGCTCTCCGAAAGGGAAGTTCGTCCCGAATGATCCTAATGAACAAGGGTAAGTTGTTCCAGTGGGAGGCAGCACAAACTTGGAACGTTTTCCCCCCAGATCGAGCCTTTTTAACCCTAGGGGTAAAAAGAAGATGTTGAGAGCTCGACCGGAGTGAACGAATGTTTCTGTAAGGACGATGGCATGAGGATAAGTGAGCAGAACCCTTCCCATTGATCGCGCGGTGGGCGAGGGTAAGAGCCTTAAATTCCGCCCTTTTATGAACTGGGAGCCAATGCAGCCTGAGTCGGTGGGGGGTGATATGTTCCCTGAGGGGGAGACCACAGACCATACGAACAGCGACGTTTTGAACTGTTTGGAGACGCCGCTGAAGACCTCTGGATAACCCTAGATACAGGCCATTAGCATAGTCAAGATGGGAAGTGATTAAGGCCTGCACAATCGTTTTTCTGGTTTGGTTAGGAATGAAGTTGATGAATTTTTTCATCATCCTCATTTTGGAGAAGCAGGCCACAGATACAGACTGAATTTGCTTCTGAAAAGAAAGATCACTATCCCAAATGACTCCTAAGTTTTTGACAGAATCTTTAGGCAGGGGGGGGGGGGAACTCAAATCGAGAGGCCACCACAAATTAGGGTCCAATGGAGAGGGCTGATGAAAAAATATAACTTCGGTTTTGCCAGCGTTAAGCCGGAGGCAGTTGTTATTCATCCAGCTGGCGATATTCCGAAGGCAATTTTTTAGTGGGTCAAAGGTAAACTGAGAAGGGGAATCATATGAGAAAAGAAGCTGTATATCATCCGCATAAGAGGTGGCCTGGATTCCAGATAGGGAGATGATCTCGGCCAGCGGGGAGAAATATACATTAAACAAAAGAGGGCTTAATGAAGAACCCTGAGGGACGCCCCACTTAAGGGGACGACTGCTTGAAGTAAAAGGGGGAGTGAATACAGCCTGAGTCCGATTGGACAGAAAGGAGGCAAGCCATTCCAAGGCCTTGCCCTGGATGCCTTTAGCCTGTAATCGATCAAGAAGGACAGGGTGAGAGACGGTGTCGAATGCTGCCGACAAGTCTAGCAGCACCAACACCGCTCTAGAGCCCTCGTCTAGTTTCCATCTGATGGCGTCAGCCATCTCCAAAAGGGCAGATTCGGTGCTATGACCCGACCTGAAACCATGCTGGGAGATGTGGAAGGCGCCACTCATCTCCAAGAAACCAGCCAGTTGACCGTGTACAAGTTTCTCCAGCACTTTAGCTGGGGCAGGGAGCAGGGAGATGGGGCGATAATTAGCTGGTTCAGAGGGGTCTGCGGTTGCCTTTTTAATGATGGGAACCAGTCTAGCGTGTTTCCAGGAGTCTGGAAAGATACCTGTCTGAAGGGAGTCATTCCAGATTTTGTTCAATAAACGATTAAGCAGGGGGGCAAGGGATTTATACTGCTTCGCTGGCCACGGGTCTAGGGGGAACCAGATTTGCATTTGAGTAATTCTGCCAGTGACTGTTCCAAGGAGATCACCTCAAATTTAGAAAAGACCTTATCAGAATTGGAGCTGACTGGACATGATTTCGGATGGGAGGGGATGATGTTACAGCGGAAAGAGTTCTGAATGACAGCAATCTTGTCTTCAAAATAGCTTGAAAGATTGTCACAAAGGGCCTGGGAAACCAGTGGTTGGCGCTTGAGGGCCTTAGGGTCAGTAAAGGCTCTGACCCTGTCAAAAATTACTCTGGAGGATCCCTTAGCCCGGTTGATTTTCTCCTCAAGGTGGGATCTTTTATGATCAATGATTTTCTTTCTATACTCCTTAAGGGAGGTTTTGTATTTGGATCTACTATCAGGAGAGTAAGACCGTCTCTCCAGCCGCTTGCAGATTGATTTGTGAATCCGGAGTTCCTCAGAATACCAAGGTGCAGAGGGAGTGGCACAAAGGGATTTGATGGATCTCATAGGAGCTAGAAGATCCAGAGCCAAAGTGACCCAATGGTTGAAACTGGCCACTCGAGAGTCCAGATCGTTAGCCTCCACTGGGAAGGTCATGGAGAGATGAGGGGCTAAACTCTCAGGAGAGATCCTCCTCCAATTCCGCCCCTTAGTGTTGGACAGGGGTCTGGAGCGATCCGCAGGACGAGGGGAAATGGAGAAAGGGATCACAAAATGATCGGACCAAATAACAGGGGTAGGCTTGCCTAAAATAATGTCAATAAGATTAGTACAGATCAAATCCAGAGTGTGTCCACCCTTATGCGTAGGGCCGGAGACAATTTGCTTTAGACCGCTGTCAGATAAGGTTGACAAAAAATTAGAGGCAGTAGGTTCATTAATGTTATCAGCGTGAAGATTAAAATCCCCCAGAGGGCGAAATTGGCATAACGGAAGGATGCTTGTAAAGCAAAATCAATAAGGGCCGGGAGATGAGAAATTTTAGATTTGGGGGGACGGTAGACTAATAAGCCTGAATAGGTGAAGTTAGCAGGAAGTTTAATACAGAAAGGTAGTGCCTCAATACACTCTATTTGAGGATATGGGAAGGAGGAGATTGACCAGATAGATCTATATATAATGGCCACTCCTCCACCGGGGTGGGAATTCTGTCTGTTAGCACACAAGATTTTGTAGTCAGGCGGTATAGCAAGACAGAGGGCAGGATTGGAGTCAGCTCCCAACCAGGTTTCAGTGAGAAAAAGGATGTCCCACTTATTGTCCTCGAGCGATTGGGCTATGTCTAAAGAATGTTTTACCAGTGAGCGACAATTAATTAGTCCGGCTTTAATAGTGGTGTTCCTACCGGTCAAGGGTTGACGGTGTACGGGCTGACAAAAATGGCAAGTAGGGTGGGAAAAATTATCTGTATGCCATACGCAGCAGGGTTTGAAAACAAGGGATGTCGAATCATTGAGCAGTGCTTGGAGTGCCTGTGTCCAAGAACAAGAATTTGAATTGAGGCGTAGTAAGGTTTCCCTGTTGTAGAAGATGGAGCTGACGAGCTCCGGCGGTGAAGGGATAGGGCATGGCGCAGCCGCGTCCGAGACGCGGACGGGCGCAGACGGGCAGGACTCTGGCACGACTCCGGCGCGAGTCAGGCGCGCCCACTGAGTGCGTTCGCTGCGCGAAGTCATGACCTTCCCCTTTTATACGCAACTAGAGCGCTCAGGGTCCGATCCACCCCCAAGATGGCCGCTGCGCTTCTGTGCCCCGGGACCGACTCCACAGCGTCGCTACTCAGCTGCGAGTGGGCGCCGGGCAACGGGAAACGGGAGGACACAGAAGGTAAGGAGGTCTGCCTTGTGCAAAATAAAGCTTGATGCCAGCAAAGGTTAAAATGCCAAATCGGCAAATAGTGCAAATAATCGCAATAGCAGCAAGTAAAGGTACACAGCAAGAGCAAAGCACACAGCCTCCCGGCTTCCGCCTCAGGAGGAATACACGCAATCACACAGAAGGGCGTGAGGGATCTGGGCCCCCTTTATGCGCAACTAGAGCGCTCAGGGTCCGATCCACCCCCAAGATGGCCGCCGCGCTTCTGTGCCCCGGGACCGACTCCACAGCGTCGCTACTCAGCTGCGAGTGGGCGCCGGGCAACGGGAAACGGGAGGACACAGAAGGTAAGGAGGTCTGCCTTGTGCAAAATAAAGTTTGATGCCAGCAAAGGTTAAAATGCCAAATCGGCAAATAGTGCAAATAATCGTAATAGCAGCAAGTAAAGGTACACAGCAAGAGCAAAGCACACAGCCTCCCGGCTTCCGCCTCAGGAGGAATACACGCAATCACACAGTGGTAACTGATGGCTGACAACCAAGTGTTCTGCAGACATGAGTGAAAGGTGCTGTGAATATGTTTGGCACAGCTGGGCTTCCACAGGAGTTGGGTCCCCTCAAGTAAGTGTGTTGTCCCATGACATAGCTTGGGCCCATGGTGTGTGTTGTATGAGCATGTGTGTGCGTCCACAACTCTGTTCATACACAGGCAGTGTTCCCTTGATATGTTCCTGTTGTTGATGCTTGCTGAGTGGTACTGGGATCATCCCACTACTTTGCCATGGGCTACCAGATGTGAGGGTGCATGACACACTACTGTTAATTGGTGTATCATCATTTGGATTTGTCAGTTCTGAGTGGTGACTGATGTAAATGTTTGCATGGATGGTCCCCTAGCTCCTGTTTGTCCATGGATGAGGGGCCATGCTGAGTGATTTGTGTTTGTGTATGTGTGATGTATGTTTGTGGAACAGGACACATGTCTGGGTTTCCCAGTCTGTACGACATCTGCCTTTGTCATCACAGTGGAGGTGTCATGCATGCTTGTGTCACCCCAATGTCTGGTCCCTGGTTGTGCTGTTGTGTGTCAGTCTCTTGCTGTGTTAGTTGGTGTTCATTCCAGCTTGTGTCACATGTGTCTTTTGTGCTCCCCCTCATCTCACAATGCCTGATTGCCTACTAAGGTGTCCCAATAATGGTTTACTTTTGTATGGCACTGTGTCCACATCTGTGTCACTGTGGTTCAGCCCCCCTCATGTGTTGTGTAGTTGCCTGGGGATACTGTGACACACACACACATGCTGTGTCAGATGTGCAGTGTGAGGGTGCCTGTTTGTGTTTGTGCATCTGCATCAGCGCATTAGTATTGCTGTTGTGGGCCTTTGTCTTGATGCTGTTTCTGTAATTTTCCCTGCTGTCCCTGTGAGTCATATCACGTCATTTTGCACATTCATCCTGGTTGTTAGGTGCCATTGCTGGCATGGAATGGGAGTTTGTGAGCTGACACCTACAGTCTACACAGGTTGTTTTGATTAGTGTGTCTATTTTCGAGATGTGTGTATGCTTAGTGAAGGTCACTTCTGCTCTTGTGTCATTGTACACTGTATGCATTGTCAGCCCCCATGTGTGGTGCTTGTCTGCACATGGCCAAGAGTGTTAGGTTTTCACAGCACTGTTAGCCTCACCACATCTCTGTGGGAATGGGACACAACCACTAGTTTGCCACATAAGTGTTTAAAGTGTTGGGAGCAGGGATCATACATGCTGTTTGTTATTTGCAGCTTTGACCATGATGACACTTACCTTTTGGTCACTGTGATGAAGGGGGGGGGGGTTGACCCCATCACCACAATGCTCAACATCTGCTGCTGTTTGGAAGACCACACTTAACTTCTGTTCTACTCAGTGAGAGGGTGTTCTTTTTACATTGCCACAGTGCTATGGTAATGCTTGCCTTGTGTAGGGCACACTCATTTGTTGGTCACACATGTGCTGTTAGTTACATTGTATGTTCAAAGTCATAATCACTGTTGTGGGCATTTGTCACAGACTACACACTGTTGTCATGATGTTAGGGGGGATGTATTTTGCTGACATACCTAATGTTGGAGTATGATGGATGTGGGGCGCATCACCCATCCTATGAGTGGGGGTGGCAAGGGTGATGGGCAACATTAGCCCTATGGCTGGGGGTGGCAGGGGTGATGGGCAACAGGTCCCCTAGGGGTGGGGGTGGCAGTAGTGCTGGGCAACAGGTCCCCTAGGGGTGGGGGTGGCAGTAGTGCTGGGCAACATAAGCCCTATGAGTGGGGGTGGCAGGGGTGATGGGCAACAGGTCCCCTAGGGGTGGGGGTGGCAGTAGTGCTGGGAAACAGGTCCCCTAGGAGTGGGGGTGGCAGTAGTGCTGGGCAACATAAGCCCTATGAGTGGGGGTGGCAGGGGTGATTGGCAACAGGTCCTCTAGGGGTGGGGGTGACAGTAGTGATGGGCAACAGGTCCCGTATGAGTTGGGGTGGCAGTAGTGATGGGCAACAGGTCCGCTATGAGTGGGGGTGGCTGGGGTGATGGGCAACAGGTCCCCTAGGGGTGGGGGTGGCAGTAGTGATGGGCAACAGGTCCCTTTTGAGTGGGGGGGGGGCAGTAGTGATCGGCAACAGGTCCCCTATGAGTGGGGGTGGCAGTAGTGATGGGCAACAGGTCCCCTATAAGTGGGGGTGGCAGGGGTGATGGGCAACATTAGCCCTATGGCTGGGGGTGGCAGGGGTGCTGGGCAACAGGTCCCCTATGAGTGGGGGTGTCAGTAATGATGGGCAACAGGTCCCCTATGAGTGGGGGTGGCAGGGGTGATGGCCAACATTAGCCCTATGGCTGGGGGTGGCAGGGGTGATGGCCAACAGGTCCCCTAGGGGTGAGGGTGGCAGTAGTGATAGGCAACAGGTCCCCTATGAGTGGGGGTGGCAGGGGTGATGGCCAACATTAGCCCTATGGTTGGGGGAGGCAGGGGTGATGGGCAACAGGTCCCCTAAGGGTGGGGGTGGCAGGGGTTCTGGGGAACATAAGCCCTATGGGTGAGGGTGTTAGTGGTGCTGGCCATGCAGCCCCTATGGTGGCCTGTTGTTAGTGGCCAGGATGTGGATCCCCTGTACCATTTTGCGGGTACGTGTCGTTTGTTTATGTGGTAGGTGTCTGACTTACCGCCTGCGCCATCGGCGTCAGTTCCTGAGCCAGTCATAGATGTAGAGTACTGGTATGACCTGCGCGATGGGATTCATGATGTGTTCGTGTCGTACACGCTGCTTGTTGCTCCGTCTCGTACCCGCTGCAAGCTGGTCCGTCTCGTAGCCGTGGATTAAGTTGTGGCGCGAATCGTAGCTGATATGCTTGTTTTCCAGATGCTGTGACGTGCCGTACGTGGCGACCCTTCCGACATGTAGGAAGTACGCATCGTACTTGTCATGCCGGAAACAGCTATGGATACTGCTTCCGGGTGACTCGGTTCAGCGTTAGGAGTTACGGCTCGGACGGAGAATGGAGCTTGAATCACAGCCGTGTTTTTGGCAGGTGTGCGCATCATACTTCCTCTGCAGGATGGACCGGCTACGGGTACGTGTCGGTCGCACGGTAAGGCTACGGACAGCTCTCGGAGAGCTGTCCGACCCGGTATCGGAATCGACCCCAAAAACGTACTATATCGACTGTTTTGTAATATTTGGCATTGTATTGTTCTGTATTGTATTTTATTGTATTGCAGTGTTTAGCTGCATTTATGATATGTGTAATACTTCTTTTGAGACTGCAAAATGTTTTTTTTTAATATAGCTTTATTTTCAAATGAAAAAAATGAATACATATTTCCCACATGGAAAAGAACACATACAAAACGTAGGATTTTTTATAACAGCAATAAGAAAGGAGAAAAATGAATAATACATTATTCGTATAATAATCTATAATCTTCTAATTAATATGACACAGTACACCTTAGTGGGAAATAGTTATATTTTTACCTTTATAGTGAAAAGATATAATTGTGGAAAAAAAGAAAGATGAGTGACAAGAAAGTTGTTAGGATTAATCTACTTGCCAGTAGCAAAACATCCTTTTTATTGCACAGAGGTCACCCTTTTGGTAAGCCCTGGACAGCCCATGGGCAGGGCGCAGTGTATTTAAAAAGGCAGTGTATTTAAAAAGTGGGACATGTACTTTCACGTTTTACATGTCCTGGTAGGGAAAGACTTTTAAATTTGTGTTCCACTACTGCAAGGCCTATCTCTCCCATTGGATAACATCGGAGCTGCCCTGTAACATATTACAAGTGTAGCTTCCAATTGGAAAAAGATAGGAAAAACAACTTTGGTGTCTCTAAACTCACAATCTAAAAACACATATTTTAGTTAAGCTGATTTTTAGATTATAGTTTTGAAAATGCCACATTTAGAAAGTTGGTGTTTACTTATTTAAACAATTTGATGGTGCCTTCTGCCTGTCTCTGGGGTGGGTGACAGCTCGCTTCCTGCATTCCCTCTAGACAGCCCCCCACACAATAAGGGTAGGTGTGCCTGAGGGGTCATCTGCATGTTAATGGGTATAACTGATAAGGATGAGAGGGAGGAGCTGACACTTCTACCTGAAAGGGCTGTGTCCTGTCCCCACACAAAGGGTTGCATTCCCCCATGTAATGAGTCTGGAGCCAGGGCAAAAATGGGCAGGGTCTTGTGCACTACAAAGACCTTTCTTTAAAGGCTCAATACTTCAAAGGCTAAAATGGGTATAGGTACTAGACCTCTGACCCCACCAGCTCAGAACACTGCTGGTACTAAGGAAATTCTGTCAGGAAGAAGAGCTGCTGTGCTGTAGGAGGGACTGCCACTTTGCTAACTGCTTTGCAGTGTTGTCCTGTTGTCTGATGATTTCTGTGCTGGAGGAGGGGCTGCCACTTTGCTACCTGCTTTGCTGTATTGGCCAGCTGCCTGCTGCTCTTTGCCTGAAAGAAAAAGAAGACTGGGCTTGCTCTCTATATTCTATTATTAAAGTTTCTCAAAATACATGTTGGTTTGTCTCCTGTTGCTGAAGTCTCAGGGATAGCACAGACTTCACCTTTCAGCTTCTTTCCAACACCTGGACTTTACTGGTAAGTGGTGCCAATCCAGTCCCGGGCTCTTGGATGTGAGCTTAAAGTGCTGCATCTACCGGAACCTGTGCTTCAAAATCTCTGCGCCATTCGGACACCAGTGTATCCCCTGCTACGACATCAGGATTGATGCATCACTGTTGTTGCGTGGTCTGGACCCGGCGTACTGCATTCGGCTTTGGCATAGTGCCTCCAGAATCACTACTTCAGGGTTCAATGAAGCTCCTCCAGCATGTGGAAAAGATCGACACATCGCCTCCAACATGGATTAACCCGGTGCATTGCAGGTCCTGTATGGGTCCTGTAACTGGCCTGTGCTCTGTCTCAGGCAGTCTACACTCTTGACTCTGTCCTGGTCCAGCGTGACCTACAGTAACTCCAAAGCCCTATTTGCTTCTAGGCATTGTTCTTCACTTATTCTTTAAAAATTCATATCTTGACTTGTACATATCAGCGACCAGATTTTTAAAAGTTGTGCTATCCATGAAGATTCTACTTTTTATTATTGAAATTAATTTTCTTATCATAAGAAGGAAAGTGGAGAAACTGGCCTTGCTCAGAGAATGGGTCAAAAGCATGGGCAAGAGTGTATGGCATATATATGATGGGATTCTCCAATCTCTGTATACCAATATGCTTCTAATTTCTTTATAATAGGTGCTTTGTGACACACTGTGTGGTCTATTATAAAGAACTGACATCAGAACTCAACTGTAATAATTTATTACAGTTGAGTTGTGACATCACAATGTCTTGGTGGTCGTTAGGCTATATCTGCACCCTCCTGATACCACCTCCTTTGTAGCACTGGTGTTTCCTCATCTGTTTTTGAACATTCTTTGCCCTCCCCCCTTTTTATCATTTGGTGACTTTCCGGTTATATCTGCTCTTGTTCGATACTGTCCTTTATTGAACACTGGAGCCTCAACACTTATCTTTGATCACTCTCTTTTTGTTTAGATTCCACTCAAATGGGTGCACCTCGGTCTTATTTAACTAAAGCAATTTATCATATTGGTCCTTTGTTATCTATATATTTTCTACGTCTGAACCTGGGCCTTACTGACTCGTATCTCAGATTTCTATTCTTTAGCCCCTATGTGTTTTTAGTGGCTCTTCCGTACTATTGAGAGCGCTGATGGAGATACTATGTTGTTAATGTATTATGAACAGGATGTCCTCTCAAATTTTGATCTATGTTCTCTTGCTTTTTTATAACTTAACAATTGGTTTCTTCTGTGTTGTCCCACACGCCCTCTATCACCGTTGCCCTGATGAAGGTGTAGCCCTATATTGGCAAACACCGAAACGTGCGTTGGTTCTCACTTTCTCGTGCCCACCTGAAGATCCCATCTGCCCCTAAGAACTGGGAGCGCACAAGCTTGTTTGAATTGTCATCTTGCTAAATGCATATATTGTTGATGTTATTTTTAAACTTAACTGGAAATTAATGCATTTTTTGTATATATGTTTGTTTCGTCCTATACATGAGTATGATGTATGAATGAGTGTGTGTATGTCTGTTATGTGTGGGACCTCCACATATCTGTAAATTGGATCGTATTTTATATTGTCTATCCTCTGTGCAAAGATTATCATCCTGATTTTTGTCATTTAAATAAATTATGTTTTGTTAAATCTCCCTCTTTTGTCTCCTTATCTTCCCGAGTCAGTTTTGGCCTTTGGTTCCTTTCTATAACCCTGACCCATGATTGGGCTTATTTAAATTATTGTAGTGTAGACAGTTGGTTCTGTTCTCCTCTCTTGATCACAATGCCTGCTGCCAGAGCCTGCAGCCCAGGGGAAAGGCTGGTCAGGTCATACAGTATAATTAAAGCAGCTGTTTAAAGAAAAATTAAAGTTACTTTTCTTTCTATTGCTCTGTGTTTCTAGCTTAAAGTGAAAAGCATAGAGGAGATATTTATAGCAACATGTTTATTTTTGTACACTCTTTAGGTAATTAAAGAAAAACGCTAGACTCTCTCATCATATTTCCACACATTCAAGCTATTACTATTTTCTTTTAAAGGTACTTGTATTTAAATAATTCTAATATCTTTTTTGCAACAAATATCTAACAGCTTTTTGATGTGTTTAGCTTTACACAAGAGATCCTATTTTTATTTACCATATTTGCAAACATGCCCTTAGTTTAATATGCAAGACCTATGCACCAAGGTTATAAGTGGTTTGTGGGAAAGGGGATGGTGTGTCCATGTATTATATGAGATGAAGTACCCCCACCATACATGATATTGATAGTCACCTTGGCATTACATAACCATACAAAGGAACTCTGTCTGCGAACTTGTTCCTCTATGTGGTCATGGAACTCCTTGTGACATGCAATATCCTTATACTATACGGCAGGGGGGTGTTTTATCCCATATTTTATCACCTCAAGATCCTCAAGAGCACTAACAGTTTTGCTCTCATTGTTCTGCTCACTATCGATAGAGGTAGTGAGACCTAGATGCCCAGTGATCTGTTGCAGCCCCCAATCAATCAGTCTATCTATGTTGAATGTGTGCCATTTATGCTCTGTATGTGTCACAGTTATTTGCATATGTCTGAAACCTCCCAGCTCCCAGGGTATTTCCATTTCTTTTTAGCCCATCATGCAGAATGTTCACAAACTCACCCAGTGTCACAACAAATATTTCTTTTAATTGAATCTCAGTCCATTCATAAGCATGCCACTTACTCCAGATGCTTTGCATAATAGTCTAGTGCATAGTTCACAGAGAGTGAGACTATATGCTTGTGATTTACACCTCTGCAAAAGAAACAATTGATGGACGGAATGCTGGACAATGCAAACATTCACCCCCAGTCACAAGGATCTGGGTTTAATGCATCATTCTTTTGCTCACCACACCACCCCAGTTTGGACCCAGCTATATGCAAATCAGTCTTGACTCTGTTCCTTGTGGGAACAGTCCAGCCTGAACTGCCAAGCTTGGTCCTCCCTGGACTGGAAACAAGCATCCGGGGACCGGTTTCAGAGCATCACCCTTCATTGCATTTGTCACCCCGAGTGATTAGGATGCTTGTTTCCAGTCCAGGGAGGACCTGGCCTGGCAGTTCGGGCTGCACTGTTCCCATTGGGCGCAGGGTCAAGACTGATTTGCGAATGGCTAGGTTCAAACTGGAATGGCATGGTGAGCAAAAAAACGATGGATTTAGGCCCGGATCTATGTACTGGGGTGAATGTATGACATTGTTCTGCCTTCTGTCCATCAATTGTTCTTCTTGCATTTGTCACCCCGAGTGGGATGGGTATGCCCAGACGTGGGACCCGTGCTCTCCATGCCACTGTTGTCAAGCTATCCTGGCTGATGAGGGGTGAAACCCCGAAACCGGTCCTAGGATGCTTGGTTCCAGTCCAGGGAGAACCTGGCCTAGCAGTTCGGGCTGGGCTGTTCCCATTGGGCGCAGGGTCAAGACTGATTTGCATATGGCTGGGTTCAAACTAGAATGGCATGGTCAGCAAAAATACGATAGATTTAGGCCTAGATCTCTGTACTGGGGTGAATGTATGACATTGTTCTGCATTCTGTCCATCAATTGTTCTTTTTGCATGTGTTTTAAACCTCAGCAGCTAAGTGTGTTAGAGAATGCCTCAACTGGTATGACAATGGTTCCACTGCAGTGGCTTTGTGTAGAGTAGTTTTAGTAGTTTTGCCAATTTCCTGAACAGTGGGCCAAAGTTGATTACTGTTGATGCTGTTGATACTGCAGATATATGATGGTCTGTCAAAGGCTTTCTCGATGTCTAACACCAATACTTTCGTATTCTTCCATTATGTGTCTCAACCACTTTATATTTAGTGCTGTTCTCATTCTAGATAGAAATATATTTTGGTCTTCATGTAACAGTGTGCAATTATATGCACTGAGTATGGACAGCAGGCTGTAAACCTTAAAGCCCAAGATCTTTACCAGGCTTAGGCAGGACTAATTTTAAACCCATCCTCGTGGATCTTGGTCGCACACTCTCCACCAATGCTTCCCGATAGTCATGCAAGAGTCTGTCTGCCAAAAGGTTGTTGTATGTCTGGTACCTTTCCTTCGGAAAACCACCCATACCTTGTGTCTTGGATATATTTAAATATTCTAGTGTGGGTTACTTCATCCAGCATCAATGGTTTGTCTAACTGTTGTCTTTCTTTATTCATGTGTGTATGGGGAATGATTTTCAAGCTGGGCTGTAACAACCAGATAAATGCGTATTGTGGGCTAGGTCTGTAGGCTTTGAGTGGTGTGGCAAAGTTCTTTATATGCAAATAGATGTCTAATCCAACTCTCTGGCTTACCAAGAGTTCATCTTAAAGCTTTCCATGTTTTCTAATAGACGTTGTCTCTTATAGCTCAATCTTTCATGCCAGGTTCTGTTTCCATTCTCCTCGATGTATTTTGCGTGATTAGGCATTCATTGTCCTTCATTGTCTCTAGGTGGGGATCTCCATTTTTGATTCCATGGAGTACAACCCTTTATTGAGGTCTGTTTTTGCAGCCACTCCCCTGCTTGGGTTTGTTCCATGAACAAAGTACATAAGCAAAGCATGCTTGACTTTTGTGTCTAATGTTCACATTTGTTAGAAAAAACAATGTATTTCTTGTTTCTGTCTCTGCATTTTATCTTCACCGCTTCAAAAGAGCGAGTATGTCTCTGCACTTGTGTCGAGTCAGGAATCAGCATGCGGGCGCCATCCATCAATATTTCTCTTCTGGTTCCTGCTGTTTGGAGAACTCCATCTCAGTCTGTCTTGTTAAGGAGACAAAAGAAAATTGCCCTGGGTGAAGTGTCTGGAGGAAGGGGCATCGTTAATATCCTGGGTGCTCTTTCGGTTTAAAAGACATGGGCAGCCCCTTGGTCTTTAAAGACTTTGACCTCATTTACTATATTTTGATACACGGCAGCGCAGCAAGACTTCCTTCTGCACCGCCTGCTGTGCCTCAAAATAAAAGGGCAGGAATGAGCCGCATCTATAAGATACAGCGCATTCCTGTCCTTTTCTCCTGTGCACAAACAGCAGCAAGGTGCCAATGCAGACACCCTTGCGTCATGTTGCAAGGGTGCCTGAGTTGGGGGCATGATTGTTTTTGTGCAGGAAGGGACACCTTACTGCACAAAAACATTAATTGATAGCATTTTCCTCTTTCTATGCATGCTGCAGAATGCGGCATGCATAGAAAGAGGGAAAAAATGGGGCGTAGGATTCTGACGCATTCCCAGCTTCACAAAACTATGTAAATCTGGGAATGTGTCAGGTTCCTTGGATGTTGCGTGGGAACACCCATAGCAACACCCATGGAACACCTCTTTCACGCAGAGTAATGAGTGAAAGCCTCCGGATGGGCAGAGAGGAGTAGGTCTTGAATGCGACTCTGTGTCAGATCATTTTGTGACCACAGTTATTATGATGTGCTCCGCCTTGCTCTCAAAGATCGGACACAAAATAACCACAAGGTGGAAATCGCTATCTCATTTAGGGACTCCACAATCAGGTACAGTTTACCTTTAAATACCAGTTGAGATTCTTTGAGGTTCTCCCTTGTTCGCGATAGGCAGAGCAAAAACACCCGCCCTGGTGTACGGTAGGGCTCATCTTCACTTTTTCCTCAAGAAACACAACGGATCCCTTCTGGACTACATAGGTGTGAGAGAGGGTAGATTTTGTATCATAGGGGGCCCCTGGCCCTTTCTGGCCACAGCTGAAGTATGAGTCCCTTGTCCTTGCCCTGCCAGCCTAATTTGTAGGCCGTATTAAATTGACCAGTGGGTCCTGTGTTACAGGCCCTTCTATTCGAAATATAGGCCTTTGTTAGATTGACCATACCTCTGCCATTTCAGTGTATTGCAGGCTGATGGCAGGTCTGACCCAACTCTGACCCACCTCAGATTCAGTTCCTCTTTCTGCAAGGCCTTCTGCTCCGAACTAGTAGCCCCCACCCTACCACTCTGTGCTCGGAATCAAAGTTCAGCATACCCTTGAGACTTCGACATACAGTAAGCTGCATCCTGGCATGGCACTTGTTTCCTGAGCAGGTTTCCCGCTTTTAAGGAAGTGGCAACCGCAGAGCGTCAAGTTAGGAGAAATGAGGAGATTTACATATGTCTATATTCGATTCGCTCACAATATCTGTTTATATTTTCTGCTTCGCGTACAATATCTGTGAAATTTACGACAAGCGATTGGCCTGAGACACTGACCTTTTCACCTAGTTCATTGTCAGCATTAAATGGGTAAATGACGACATGTCTGGTAAATACTGCAGACGAGGCTTTTTTGGGTAGAAGTTGCGTGCAAAGGAGCCCAGAAAATAGTATAAATAGGGAGCACCCACAGTCATCGACGGACTACCTCGCTGTCTGTATGTGGGTTACAGACTGCGTAGAGTTTTCCCCAAGAGCAAAAGAAGCTCTTGCGTCTGCTTAGCATTATGTTGTATTTTACCCATATGAAATGTCCTGTTACGTTTAATCATTGTTCTCTTTATTTGTTTCTCCTTTTTTGTATTTACATAATGTATTCATTGTAATTGCAGGAATGCTTGCTCTAGAGTAAACGTGAGAGTTCCTAGGTAACAGAGTTCTTATACTCTGAAACGTTTCTCCTTGGTGTAACCTGTTTCTTCAATTGCACTTATAAATGTGTTCTCTTTCTCTCTGACAGTACAATAGTGCAGATACGGAGGGTATCATGATGAGCTCCATGTGATTATCTGAATTCTGTATTTTGTATTTTATGCCTTTGTCTTGCAGTTTCTTTGAAGTTGCATCTTCTCATTAAACTGCCATTGTGTTCAGTCTCCCATTCCATGTCTCACATGTCTGTTTTCTTCAGTTTTAGAGCAAGCGTTCCCAGGCACCCCTGCTCAAATTAAGGTGCCCCTTTTGTCCCTGACTCACTCTCCTGCTCAGTTCTGTGGTGGCGCAGGGTGCTCTAAGTACCGCCCCTAGCTTCCTTGACCCGTAATGAATCCTCCCTCCAACAGGTGTCCTTTTGATTTAATGGATTGTAAACGTCACATCTCATTGTTCCCTAACGACAAGTCTTCGCATCTTTGTTTTTAATCCTGCCAGGCGGATCATATTTAAAAAATATTTTGATACTCCTTAGGTAGTTTTAAGTCATCAACCTTGCACCATACACTCTTCCCTACATATACAAACCCGCACTCACTCATACAGCTTAATAGAGATCTCGCCAAAGAACCCTGTTGTGAGACCCATGGGCACGGGTCCCACGAGGAGCTAAGCCATATGATGAAGCATTACACCAACATGGGTGTGTGAGGGCTCAATCTTCCAATAAGGAAGACCCCCTCAACCAATTCGATTTTCCACCTACACGTTTCTTCTAGAATTCTCTCTCTCTCCTTCACCTGGAACATTTACCCTTATTTTGTATTTATACACTGCCAAGTCGGATCATGGGTTCTGGTCCATTAGCTTGCTCCTAGTTCACCCCTCATTTTTGATTGACAGCCATATGTATACCACATGGCAACTTCCAGTGAAGTGAGGGCCTCTTTTTCAGTTCATTTTTTTACTTCTGAATTTGCTGACCCCAGGGATTTTACATATGTATGCACACAGAATAATTTCACATTTCACCATGTTCGTAACTGCAAACTAAGATGGGCAGCTTGGATTCAGACAATTTCAGGATTGTTGGCAGCTGTCCAGTTACCCGAGATAGTCCAAGTATTTACGGGGTCCCTGCTAGCCATGCCTCCCCCAGATTTATTTTTTATTAGCTTTAAACACATAGCTGTGCATAAAAACATGAGTTGGTGTGGAAAGGCAGGAGACCTTAAGCAGTTGTACAGGCAGGAACAAACCACATTTTCAGCATCCTTCCAGACTTGAGGTCGTTGTCAAATATTTCTATTCCCATAGCAATTGCATTCCAGAGTCTATGGCGGGGGTACCCTCGATGGGTAATGGTGCAGTTTTTTTATTGAAGAAGTATGACCCAATGCCCAAGAAGGCTCCAAGGGCTATTTACAAACCCCTATTGCCACAGAAACATCACTTTAAGTGACGTTCCTGTGGCGATATGGGCTTAGCCTCATTTACAAGGCAGTGTTAAGCCACTTAGTGTGGCTTAATGCTGCCTTGTAAATAAGGCACCCTTTCATGCTCCCTTTCATGCTATACTTTGCGTGAAAGGGGCGGGCAATAGGTGTTGCTGTGGGCGTTCCATCGCAACACTCATTGATTTAGACGCTGCCCCATATGCACAAGTGTTGCATAAATATGAGGCAGCTCAAAATTAATACTAGGGAGAACCTGGTCTTAACCTGGCGCAATGAGGAGAAATGTTTAATTTCTCTTCGTTTTTGCTGTTTCCATGTCTGCTGCGTTGTGCAGCACACATGGAAACAGCAAAACACCAATGATTGCTTATGTGCAGGAATGTGTCCCTTCCTCCACATAAACAGTCATTAAAAAAAATTGCTTTGCAACTTCTATTTGTGCTGCATTAAGCGGCACACTTAGAAGTTACAAAACGCAGTTTAAAGATTGTATATGTGCAGGAAGGGACTCTTTCATGCACATAAACAATCACTCCCCTCAACGTAGGCCCTCTTACACTATGGTGCCAGATGGATAGGCAGAAGTCCATATTTACTCTCAAATTCCTCAGCTGTTTTGACAGGATGGGAGTGGGCTGAAGTTTTGTGGGCCGATGATAAATCGGTAATAATGGGTCCACTTTCCAAATGTACTTAATAGAGTTTTCAATTAATTTAAGCTCAGCCAATAGCTGAGGTAGAGCTCCGCCAGCATCCCACAGATCCGAGCCCCCTCAGGGCATGTGTTGTGGAAACATTGTCTTGGATGCCATGAATTAAACATGTATTGATGGCATGATCGAGCAGCATCGGGATCCGACCACTGAAGGGCCCTGGAAGAATATTTTGGAGCACCGGTGGCGAAGCGCCTGCAAACACATTGTATGAGACGCCCACATGGCAGGGGAACATTACCCGCTGGCCGAGAATGAATCGGGTGCTGCAACTGAGGTAAGTGGAAGGAAAACCATGTCGGAGCCAGCTGAGACAGCCGCGGTGTGGCTACTGCTGTCTGAGATTTCGGGCTGCCGCTGTGGGCCTGCGGCAATCTGGGAGTGGTGAACAGGGTGCTGCTGGTGGGCTGCTGGTGCGGCCAGAGAACTGCAGGCCTGGGACGAGTTCGTACAGACTGTTGTGGTGCGATCAGCACAGAGCGGGATCTTTGAAGCTTGGCTCAGGTGTGCGGTAGGAGCGGCCCAGGGCCCAGTTAGGCACTGAGGGGCCGCTGGGTGCCATGTGTCTGCCCCTTGATTGTTGGAGCTCTGCTGCACGAGGGATGCAGCACACGCTGCTGACTAACGGGCCTATAGTGAGGTGACACAGCAGGGGTAATTTGCAGAGTGCTGGGCGCTGTTTGCCATGCAGACCCCCATGATCTGGCATCGAGTGCAGAGGGTCATTGGTTGGACGGTGCTGCTTATCCTTGAAAAGACCTGGTGGGACAGCTGAGGACACACTTCTCCAAAGTGGAAGTAGTTGCCATTGAGTGGTCCGCCCCACCAGGACAAGCATGGCTAAGAGGGACCCAAAGCAATGCAAGCTGCTGTTTCACACTGCATAGGACAGAGCTGCCACCCTCCCATACAAAAGAAACTACGGACCCCGCCATGGTGCCAGGGGAAGACACCGAAAGATTGAGCACAGAAGCGCTTCTGAAGGAGCTACGTTTCAGCTTTGAGGCCCTGGATAGCAGATTAGATGCGCTTGATAAAAGGCTTGATAAACTGTGCAAGAGCCTGAAGAGCCATGGGCAATGGCTGGATGTGACAGAAGCCAGAGTGTTGGATCTAGAAGATGGTGCAGGGCAAATGTCCAGAAAAGTAGAAAGGCTGAAACGGCAGGTGAAGATGCTAGCCATGAAGACTGAGGATTTGGAAGTGAGAACGAGGAGGAATAACCTGCGTATAATGGGGGTGCCGAAATCATCAAATAGCGGGCAACTTGACCATTTTGTTGAAAGGCTACTTATGGAGTTTGTTCAGAGCTGAATATTTCACCACCACATTTGTAGAAGAACGCACCAATAGGTCTTTCGGGCAGCGCCCGAACACGGGCCTCCAACCTCGCCCCATAATTGCAAGGCTTCTGATCTTCAGGGACCGAGACACTGCACTCAGGCTAGTGAGGGAGAATGGGCCACTTACATGGCAGGGGCAGCTCTGTCCTTATTCCCTGAATTTACCATCATGGTGCAAGAGGCTTGACCCAAGTACATCGGAGTTAAAGCCCGCTGCACAACCTAGGCCTGCAATATGGGATGCTTTACCCGGCTCGGCTGCGGGTCGATGAGCAGGGGGAGGCATACATTTTTGACAACCATACAGCTATGCAGGAGTTTTTCAAGGCCTTCTCGGAAACACAGCAAAACAATCATTGCTGATCCCCTGGTGGTTCGCAGCCGGAGATCCACCATAGTGCCAGTGCTGGAGCAGGGTTTTCTATTTAAACCCAAACATCAGTTTATATTTTTGTATGTCATAATTAAAAATACTAATAATTAATTACTAAGTACTAAGTTTTGTCGAGAGTTTTTTATTAATCAAACCTTACTAATGAAAGAACTATACGTGGGAATGCAATTGCATGGCTAAATTAATAAGTGAACTAAGTTGGTGAGCAAATTAATTAAATAAGTGTGGCTTAGGTGCTATTTGTTATGTGATTGCGCTTTAAAATAATATGCTTCAATGCTTCTTTATGTCGGAAATGGCTAGATAAATACATACACATAAGGGTATTAGTGGGAATTAACACTGTATAATCAATACAATGTAGTAACGTTGTTTTATGTTTCTTTTTAATTAAGTTGTCCATTTTGGCCTGCTAAGAAAATGGCCGACATCTACAGCCTGCATTAGAGTAGATGAAATATGAAGAGAGGCCTCGCTGATTATGACCTCGGCCTCTGCCTGAACTAAAAGTTATGAAAAAAAACGACAACTCTGGGATGGTCTTCAATTATCCTTGGTAGAGAACATTTGTCACAAATGAACATTTTTGATAAACTTGCGGTGGCTTCACTGCGAGTGATACAATTCCGGAGAAGAGCATCCATGGATGTTGCAAACTAGTTTTGGACTTCCTATTTCCTTGTTTTGAACTTTGAGATATCCGAGTGCGGAGATTTTTCTAATGTTGCGAGCTAACATTCTTTCCTTCTCGCTCTGCTCAACGGACGTTTTAGAGCTTGTTTGTAACTTTTAGTATGTACATTTTAGTATAAATATTGTTAGACTAGAGAGGGTCTAAGGCCACTTCTTCCCGAACTTATGCTCAAGAGGATCGATGCTGACTGAAAGGACGGCGACTCGAGAGACTTTGATTCTTTACTGAGAGACCTGTCCTAACTTAGAGTACGACATTTAGCCAGAATAGGTAAATATGAGAATAATAATTTTGCAATTGAATGGCTTTCCTTATGAACTAATTTAGATAAAATAATTTCTGTTTGAATTACAGTGTCGGGTGGTTATTTCTTTGTCATGTTATTGAGATCTCAAGTGTGTTAAACTGTTTTAAATCATGACTCAAGGCAATTCAATTTGGTTGCATTGACCTCTAATTAGGTGCAGATTGATTTAGGAATTCTTTCTTATATTCAGTGTGGATAGAGTAATAGAATGAATGTTGGTGTAATGGGCCCCACCAGCGTATGATGAGTGTATGTGCGCATGACTGTGAAATTACTCTGTCCGTGGAAGTAGAGAGAATTTATAAGCTCTGATCTGCAGCAGTTTCCTGGTAGCAGTATGATGGTTTTGATTATTGTCTTGATCTGATAGATTGCTTGTACATAGGCTTTGGATTTATTGATTTATTGATTGATGTTGATACATGTACTAACACTAAATGTTGAAGTCGTCGTATTGAGTTATATGTAGTGTGTACGGCTTCTGGGACGTAGGGAGTCGGTGACAGTTCCGTAGTAGGGCAGAGGGAAGTGAGTGCTGCTCTCGGGAAAGACGGGATTGTTGGCCCTGTATGAATGCAGGGAAAAGCGTGTGACAATTGAAGTTGCGCGTCGCATTGTCTGGGTTCGATTCAGTGACATCGTCGTGTGTTACTATTAGAAACATATTTTCTGTATAAGAGAAGTGTGTATGGTTGCGAAGGTTATCTGTGAAGTTCTGGTCTTAGGTATCAGGATCCTTTTGGGATTGCCGTTAATGCTTATCACTGGGAAGGTAATAGGTATTCTCTGAGCTTGTTTGAAGGTCAGAGCAGAGGTAAGCGCTGCTTTGTTAACGTGTGTTATAATTCTGTAGTAGGTCAGATTGTTCGCTGTTCTCGGGAAAGACAGGATTCTGTGTAAATGTACTACATTTTCTGGTGTGAAAGTGCGTGAATGTATGGGCATTTAGTTGATTGTGAAGCTCTTAGGAACATTCCGGGAGAAACCAGTTAATGGATGCATGTTAGAAGGGCAGAGTAGAGGGATGTGCTACTGTGTCAACGAAAGTAATAATTCCGTGGTAGAGCAGAGGTAAGCGCTGTTCTAAAGAGAAGCGGGATTCTCGTGGGAAAGGTCGTTACTATTCTGTGGTTAGCGGAGCAGACAATGGAGATGTTTATATGTTGTAACTAATAGATTTGTAGAATCTGAAACAAAGTCTACTGAGAAGGTTTTGTAAAGGAGGGGTAGACGAGTGACAGGAGACAGGAGTAGAAGCGACTGCAGCGACTACTGACGTCAGAAAAGACCGCGCTGTGATTGGACAGTGGGTTAGAACAGTGAAAGTACTGTGATTGGTGCATTGGTGTGAGCCGCGCAGGGATTGGAAGAAGTACAGGGTGACGTAGACGCTCCGGGATTGGTGCGTTAGTGTGAGTCGCGCTGTTATTGGACAAAAGATCATACAGTTGAAGGAAGGACTAGAGGGTTGTGGTAAAAGCAAAAATGTATTACCAAACAGAGGAAAAGAAAAAGAAATCCTTGTTCAGTAAAATTAAAAAACGGTTTGACAAGGATAAGGATATAATAACTAGAGAAGGTGAGTTACTACCTCCGACAAGAACCCCTGCATCCTCCATGGTTACGAAATATGGGTATCATACCTGTATTTGGTTAGACAATTGGGCTAGATATACTAGAGAAGATGGTGTTTTAGCATTCCCGGAACATGGTTCATTTAATCTGGCCGTGTTGAGAAATTTACGGGAGAGAATGATGAGTCTAGAGCCCAGACCAAGGCCGACACAGTTCGAGGCATTGGTAGAATGGGAAGATGAGGTGCATGAGCGAGAAAAGCAGAGGAGTGGAGGCAATTATAGGTATATTTTTGGAAGGAAATATGATCGTGAAACTCATCATGATCGAATGAGGAGATGGCGAGATGCTAGTATGTCAGAGGGACTATATCCGATGAGAACTGTTGAGGAAGCAGAAGGGAGGAAAGGTACGGAAAAGGTACATGATGCAGAATTGAGAAGGTATGGGGCTAATGATTATGAAGATGAAGTCTTGGATGACATGATTTACAAGAGACCACCTCCATATAGACCAGAACCAGAAGTGAGAACACCAGTTGCTACCCCAATGAGAGATACTTTGCAAATCATAAAAACAGAAGTTGTGACACCTGAAAGGTGGTAGCTCTTTCGCGGAAAGGGAAAGAGAGAGGGAGCGAGAGAGAGGAAGAGAGAATGAAATCGAGGATGAAAAAACAAGAGAGTTAGCATGAACCACATCTGAATTGACAAAGAAGATAAGGGAATTAACCAAGAATCTAGAAGCTGTTACAGTGCCTGTAACCATAGGTCCGGTTATGCCTATTTTTGATAAGCAAAGAATGGGTGAAAGTGGTTTAACAGTTCCATATGTAGGAAATGGACTAGTTGGTTCTCCGGGAGAGTCAGGAATGAGGACAGGAGAGAATCAGTTGAGACATGCCACATGTGGTGGAGAGTTAAATGTACAGCCTAATTCAGGATTGAATACTGGTTGTGTGGAAAGAAATGTTATGATGGGAGGATAAATTTTGGAACCACAGAGGATGGCAGAACAAGTGAGTACAGGGAATAAATCTACAGAAATAACGGCTGAGGATTTGAATGATTGGATGAAAGTTCCCCAAAGGAGGGACAAAGATTCTCAGGCAATTGATGTAGCCAGGTTGCGTATAGAACTGGAGGAGCTTATAGCAGGAACAATTCCTACAGAGACGTTAAAAGATCATCATGATGGAGAGTTGTTATTCATGTGCAAGAGCATCACATGGAGGGCTAGGAATACACATGACAGGTTAAAAGGAATAGCGAGTGAAATGGGAATTGACATGGATAAAGTGAAAGCATTACAGAAGCCTTACCGAGTGGATTTTTCGGACAAGGATATTGAGAATCTAAATGATGTTGGCCGCACAGGGCAGATTAAGGAAATGATTGGATTATTGCGAAAATGGGGTGATGTGGAAAGGTGGAAGGATAGATGGTACAAGAAAAGAGAAGATACAGTGGACAGGACTTACTCAGCATTTCCCATGAGAGAAAAGGAAAAAACAGTGGATGCCTATCCTATGAGAGAGATTCCTGGAGGAGGATATGTACATGTCCCATGGACTAGGCAGGATATTTTGTCATTTACAAATGATTTCCCTCGACTGAGAGAAAAGCCTGTCGAGTGGTATAGGCAGGTAGATAGGTTTGTGAAATTGTCAAAAGTGCTGTGGATTGACCTGAATAGTCTGTTTGATATAATTGTTCCAGCAGACTTGTGGGCAGAATGTAAAATAGTTGTAGATTGGCCTGCTAAAGAATACCCGAGAGATCAAAGGACAGGAGCTCCAGACCCGGAGGTTATGAAAAAATACGAGCAGGTCATAGTGTTCCTGAAGAATAAGGTACCACCAAAAGAGACAGATTGGGTTAAAATAGATCGAACACATCAGGAAGTAAAATAATAAGTTCATGCTTTTTATGAAAGGTTGATACTGGCTTTTAAACAGTTCAGTGGAGATGAACATCTGGGTGATAAGGATTTGAGTCATTTTGTATACAGATTTGTATATGGCTTGAGACCTGAAATCAGTGAAATGATACGTGAGCACACAGTTGATTGGCAGAGTAAGAAGATTGATGAGATCCTAAGACATGCGAAGTACTTCAGTGATGAAATTGAGGCAAAACAAAGAAAGCTGAAGGAGAAAGCGATGTGGGCACAGGTGAAGGTTGCAGAAAGACAAGAAGCACAGCTGGTTGAACAAGCAAATAATCCAGGAAATAGGCCCAGATATGGCACAGGAAAAGGAAAGGGGAACATAGAAGAGGCAAAGAAAAAGTTTCCGTGCCACAACTGCGGAAAATTAGGGCACTGGAGATCCGAGTGTACGAATCCACCATTAGTGAATAATGACAATCAATCCTTGAATCAACAGGTGCAGAACGAGGGGTGTAATCATCAGCAGCAACAGCAGAAGGTTGTCAAGCAGCAGAATCAGGAGCCAAAACCGCCCTTGCCACAGAATAGAGGATCTCAGAAATACAATCAAGACTCGGGATTCTACAATGAGGAACAGGTAAACAAACCGAGACGTACAAATCCGGTACAACAATACTGGCTAAAGAATGAGGGGAGTGAGTCTGAAGGGGACTACTGACGGTGCCGAAGAGAGGAGGAAGAGTGCATACTTGGGGCAACTCTAGAAATAGACCAGGCAGGACCATTTGTAGATGGGAAAATAAATGGGGAAAGTGTTACTTTTTTAGTAGACACAAGAGCAACGAGATCAACTGTCAGGTAAGCAGATATAAGAAATCTTCCTCTCTCGGACGAAGCAATCCAAGTGGTTGGTGTGTCTAATACACAGATTAAGACTCGTCTTACTGAACCAGTAAGGGTAAGGATAGGGAAATTTTCGGACATGCACAGGTTTGTAGTGTGTGACACTAGTCCAGTGAACTTGTTAGGTAGGGATTTGTTGTGTAAAATGAATTGCACAATTTTTTGTACTCCGGATGGAATAGCCTTTGAGACACCGGATGAGGATGTCTTATACAGAGTAACTCTAGATAATAGAGAAAATGAGATTGTTGGAACATATGCTGTATTTAATCCAGATGATTTGCCTCAAGAGTTGAGACACACAGTAAAAGCAGCAGTTTGGGATTTTACTGGAGAGGATGTGGGATTGATGAATAATGTAGATCCAGTAAAGATTACAGTGAAAGAGGGAATCTCTTATCCTAATATCCCACAATACAGACTGACACCAGAGATAATTGAGGGAATAACACCTATAATTGACAAAATGATTCAGCAAGGTGTCTTGAGAGAATTACTGAGTAGCCCATGTAATTCACCAATAATGGGACTAAAGAAACCTAATGGGAAGTTCAGAATAGTACAAGATTTGAGAAAAGTTAACAAAATTGTGGTATTATGCTGTCCCATTGTGCCAAATCCATCAGTGATTTTGTATCAGATTCCTCATGATGCTGAATGGTACACAGTAATTGATTTGTGCCATGCTTTCTTTTCAATTCCATTGCATCATGACAGCCAGCCGATTTTTGCATTTCGGTTTGGACAGCGTATTTTGGCATGGTGCCGAATCCCACAGGGGTATACAGAGAGCCCTTCAATATTCAATCAGTTGCTGAAGAAATCATTGGAAAGTCTGATCATGCCTGAAAGCTCAGTACTAGTACAATATATCGATGACCTACTTGTGGCATCGAAGACACGTGAAGCATGTGAAGTAGATACCATAGCTTTACTGAATCATCTGGCTGATGGAGGATTAAAGGTATCTCCAGACAAATTGCAATTTTGCAAGAAAGAAGTACATTATCTTGGACACAATATTGAAAAAGGTCTGAGAAAAGTGACCATTGACAGGATCAAAATTATCAGAGGAATGAGAGCCCCAATGACCCAGAGAGAAGTGAGAATGTTTCTGGGAATGGTGGGTTATTGTCATCAGTGGATAAGTAACTTTTCCCTGATAGCAAAGCCACTGATTAAATTGACCAAAAGTGAAGTAAAAGACCCATTGGAATTGAATGCAGAACAGATGGCAGCATTCGAAGAATTAAAGAGCAGATTATGTGAAGCTCCTGCTCTAGGAATGCCAGACTATGAGAAGGAGTTTGAGCTGTACTGTAGTGAGAGGAATGGATGTGCACTTTCAGTGTTAATCCAGAAACATGGACGACTGAGAAGGCCAATTGCGTACTTCTCATCAACACTTGACCCAGTAGCTGTGGGTTTACCAGGTTGCCTGAAAGCAGTAGCTGCTACATGCAGAAGCTTGGAACAGAGTGAGGGTATAATAATGGGATATCCTGTACGGGTGTTCGTACCTCATGATGTGGCAATTCTTTTGACAAGAAGCAGAACTCAATACATGTCACATAGTCGGCTGACTAAATATGAGAAAATCATTCTGGGAGCATCAAATGTGACTCTTGAGAGATGTGTGAATGTGAATCCAGCAACACTGTTGCCAGATGCTGAAAACGTGAGTGTGAGAGATGATGTTGATCATGATTGCTTGGATGTGCTTGATTACTGTACAAAACCGAGACCAGACATAAGAGATCTGCCACTGCCTGAGAGTGATCATGTGTTGTTTGTGGATGGATCATGTCTGAGAACAGAGGAAGGTGTGCTGAGTGCAGCATATGCGGTGTGTAAAGTTTCAGAAGTAATGGAAGCTTCACCTTTGAAAGGAGTTAAATCTGCTCAAGTAGCGGAATTGGTGGCACTGACAAAAGCTTGCAAGATTGGAAGAAATGTGAGAGTGACTGTAATGACTGATAGTCAGTACAGATTTGGAGTTGTGGCCAGCTTTGGCTACAGAGAGGTTTTCTGACCTCAAGTGGAACTCCTATAAAGAATGCTGAAGTGATTGGGAAATTGCTTGAGGCGATACAGCTACCTAAAGAACTAGCAGTTGTAAAATGTGCTGCTCATGGACAGGGTGATGATTTTGTTACTCTTGGTAACATGTTTGCAAATGACATAGCACAGTATTGTGCAAAGAACAATCATTCCATTAACAGGGGAAAAGAGAAAGAAATGTCTTTTTGTTCTGTGATGTTTACTAATGTGATGGAAACATGGGATGAGGTGAGGCAGTTGCAGGATGAAGCAGGAGATGAGGAAATGAGAGATTGGATCAAGGCAGGTTGTGCACCACGAGAAAAAGATCATGTGTGGATCTATAGGGATGGAAGACCAGTCATGCCAAATTCTATGTTGTCAACAATGGCAAGAATGTATCATGGCCAGGGACACCTGGGGAGGGATGCTATGATTAGGTCCTTTAAACAGACCTGGTACAATGCAAAGTTCAGGCTGATAGCAGAGAGCATCTGTCAAAGATGTTTGATTTGTCAGCAATTCAATACTGGAAAGAAAACAGTGGTGAGCCTAGGAACAATAGGTAGAGAAGGAGGTCCTTTTACCAGAATGCAAATAGATTTCATTGAAATGCCCCAAGTCAATAGATTGAGGTATGTTCTAGTGGTAGTCTGTTTGTTCTCGAGGTGGGTGGAAGCATATCCGACTAGGAGAAATGATGGAATAACAGTGGCCAAGTTGCAGTTAAGAGAGTTGATTCCTAGGTACGGGTTCCCAGTGACAATTGAGTCAGACAGAGGAGGACACTTCTACAATGAACTCATGAGTTTAATTTGTGAAGTATTGAGTATACAGTAGAAGCTACATTGTGCATACAGGCCAGAGGCTTCTGGCGTTGTTGAGCAGATGAACGGCACAATCAAAAACAGAATTGGCAAGATGTGTTTAGCCACTGGAATGAAATGGCCTGATGTCTTGCCTCTAGTGCTGATGACTATTAGATCTACTCCAGACAGAACTACGGGGTTGAGTCCACATGAAATAATAATGGGACGAGCAATGAGACATGCATTCGTGCCCGTTAACAAGCTGATGACTATTACTGATGACATGATTTTGGATTACTGTAAAGGCCTGGCTGACACAGTTCATTCTGTGTTTCACCAGGTTGGAGAAGACGCCACCACACTTGAAAATAAGGCAGCCCATGATCACAGCCCAGGGGACATGGTGAGAATAAAAGTGCACAGGAGAAGAAATTGCTTGGTTCCGAGGTGGGGAAGGCCAAGACAAGTCATTCTGACTATGACGACTGCAGTGAAGTGTGCTGGAGTGAAGAACTGGATTCATGCAAGTCATACTCTGAGAGTTCCAAATCCAAAGGATGGGACTGGGAAAGAGTACTTTGAAGAGTCAGATTCCAGTGATGATGCAGACACTGAAACAGTGAGAAGAAAAAAGAATCCTGAAAGGGGGGAAAGAGAGTCAGAAAGAGAGTCAGGTGATTCTTTTTTCTTACCAGAAGAAGTTTCAAGAGTTACAAGAGGAACATTGCGAACCTCAGAAGAGAGTTCAAATTCTGGGAAAGTGCCTGAAGTTCTAACAAGCAGTGGAGAAAATAAAGAGAAAGAAAGAAAAGAAAAGAGCAATTCCACAGGCAGTTCCACAGAGACTAAACCTGAGTCAAATGAAGAGATTGAGAATCCATCTTAGACAACTTCTGAAGAAGTAGGGTCAGAAGAAGATAGAGAGGGACAGATTGCGGAAGACCCCCGAGGAGGTGTAGGGAACATTCCTGATAAGCTAGGTGAAGGGACAAGTAGACAGCAAGAAGATTGCGTGTCGGAGACCCGAGGAGGGACAGTAGCAGGGAAATCTCAATTGGTGGAGAGGAAGACTGTGGAAAAAGAGAGAATTGTTGAAGAACAAGAGGCAAATGAGACGGAATCGGATGAGAGTGAGAATGAGATACCAGAGGGTCGAGTTCTGAGAAAGAGAACTTGGATTGGAGAAAGAAACAATAGAGAAGTGAAACAGAAAAGAAGTGTGAAAGGAGATATTTGGCCTAACAAGATAAAGAGGCTGAGATATCGACTGACACGAGTGAATTCATCGAAAGCTGAACCGGTGAACGAAGTGTCAAGCCAAAATCAAGCGAAAGAAGAAGAACCAAAAGAACCAAAGGAACCAGAGCCAGAGGCGATCAAAAGAATTAGAAAGCCCAACCAGAAGTATAGGTCACCAGAATGGACGTATGTGGCATTGCCTGAAGAAGAAGAAGAGGCAGAGAGTCAAGGAAATCCAGAGGAGACCTTACTGAAAGTGGTTGAGGAGAAGGAAACTGTTGGAATCCTGAAAGTTATCTTGTCTGACATTGGAGAAGAGACAGATGTTCAGGATCTGATACAATTTGATGTTGACGAAGAAGAAGTAAAAAGTGATGAAAATCCAAATTGAGTGAACTAAAGGAGTCACTTGGAGAAGAGTGAAGAAGAAGAAATCTAAAAATTAACAGATTGTAATAATCTAGTGTTCTAGAGATTCAGTAGTGGAGTAGTAAAGGCTAAGTCAAAAGACACAGTCAAAGTAATAAGATGGCTAACACAGAAAATAATCAAAGTAGATGTACCTTCCTGAAAAGATGGTGCAAAATGTGCTGCTGCTGTATAAGATTATTAATGCTACTATGGAGTGTGCTTGCTTTATTGGTTACTTTTAGAGTTACAGTAGATACTTTGGGAATACATACCGAGAATATGACTAGCATAGAGAAGAGTTCACAGAAAGTAGTACCAACTAGAATTAGCAATATATATATACACAAAGATAGGTCAATTAATGATTTTTCTAGCAATGTTTTTTCAAAATTGTTGTATGAATACGTAAAGACAATGGAAGTAAGGGATTGCTATGTCTGTATGCAGTTACCTGCATCCGTTTCAGAGGGAGTTACTTATCATCATCTTCCAGCTACGTATGGAATTTCATGTAGTGTGTTGATTAGTATTTTTATCTATTAGGGAAAATAGATTATGATATGTCTAATAAGGATAACATTTTTGGGCAATTGCCTATGAATAAAAAACTGAATCCTGCTAAAGAAGCTAACATTTTTGGTGAGATTTTTATTGAAACAGAAGAATTAACATTAGATTACATTTTTAGAAACAATTTGACTTGTAGTTTGAAGGAAGAAGAAAAAGCTTTCCTAGACATGGTAGAGAAAAGGAGAATGAACATGCATGAAAAGGCAGGAGGATATAAAATGAGTGAGACAATGTGGGACATTGAGATGGGAAAGGAGTTGAAGAATGGGGCCAGTCCAACTTTGGCTTTAGATGCACCACAGAAGGGTAAACTATGCATCACCAGAAGGAAATCCCAATATGATTATTATTTTGTTGGGACTAGTGAGTGCCATGATACATACTTTATTGCAACGGGATGGGGATTCAAAGGAGGAGAAGATCCAGTTTTCCCGGGAGTGTATTATATTTGTGGGAATAAGGCTTATTACAGGTTGCCTGACCATTGGTATGGCACATGTTATGTTGGCCTGGTCTTTCCAAAGATTTTTCATATGGAGAGAATAGAAGATGCAGAACAAATTAATTTACTAACACGCTTTAAAAGAGAAACTTGGACAGAAATTGTAGGAGATATTTTTGGAGCTTTGATACCAGCAGTGGGAATTTCAATAAATGCATATGGAATTTGGAAGCTGTCAACAGTGGTGGATCGCTTATCGACAAGTACCGCTGGAGGGTTTCTATTGGTAAATACAGAGATGGTTGCCTTACGCGCCATGTCTATGCAAAATCGACTTGCCCTTGATATTCTATTGGCCAAAGAGGGTGGAGTCTGTGGAATGCTGAAAGTTCAACATTGTTGCACTTACTTTCCTGATGAAAGCAAAGATCTAAAGGTTTATATCAAAAATATCACTGATTTGCATGAGGAATTAGTACCACTGGAAGCTGAAAGTATCTGGACTAAAATGGCTAATAAAATGATTGCTGTTAAGAATTTTATTGCTAAGATAGGTAGTACCATTTTTGGTAAGATAATATTTCCTTTAACATGTGTGATTGTTGCTTTATTGATTCCTAGATTAGGGTGTTTATGCTGTAGATATAGGAGGAATAAAAAGAAAATAATAAAAGAAAATGTTGAAAAGAGACAAAAGAGGTCAAAAAGAGACCCACAAGAAATAGAATTGGAAGAATTTAGAGAGAGCATGTACTTAGAAACTAAAAGAGATGATGAAAGAGAAACTGGAGTTTAATGTAAGAACAAAAAGACATTTGGATTTTTCCTAAAAGGGGAAAGTACATTTTTTGGGTTGGATTTTTGTGGTGATGATATATCACCAAAGGGGGGATTGCTGGAGCAGGGTTTTCTATTTAAACCCAAACATCAGTTTATATTTTTGTATGTCATAATTAAAAATACTAATAATTAATTACTAAGTACTAAGTTTTGTCGGGAGTTTTTTATTAATCAAACCTTACTAATGAAAGAACTATACGTGGGAATGCAATTGCATGGCTAAATTAATAAGTGAACTAAGTTGGTGAGCAAATTAATTAAATAAGTGTGGCTTATGTGCTATTTGTTATGTGATTGCGCTTTAAAATAATATGCTTTA
Organism: Triturus cristatus; assembly: GCF_964204655.1. Classification (NCBI taxonomy): domain Eukaryota; kingdom Metazoa; phylum Chordata; class Amphibia; order Caudata; family Salamandridae; genus Triturus; species Triturus cristatus. Next base: position 598,573,921 of record NC_140592.1, on the reverse strand, counting down.
ATGCTTCTTTATGTCGCAAATGGCTAGATAAATACATACACAAGGGGTATTAGTGGGAATTAACACTGTATAATCAATACAATGTAGTAACGTTGTTTTATGTTTCTTTTTAATTAAGTTGTCCATTTTGGCCTGCTAAGAAAATGGCCGACATCTACAGCCTGCATTTGAGTAGATGAAATATGAAGAGAGGCCTCGCTGATTATGACCTCGGCCTCTGCCTGAACTAAAAGTTATGAAAAAAAACGACAACTCTGGGATGGTCGCCAATTATCCTTGGTAGAGAACATTTGTCACAAATGAACATTTTTGATAAACTTGCGGTGGCTTCACTGCGAGTGATACAATTCCGGAGAAGACCATCCATGGATGTTGCAAACTAGTTTTGGACTTCCTATTTCCTTGTTTTGAATTTTGAGATATCCGAGAGCGGAGATTTTTCTAATGTTGCGAGCTAACATCCTTTCCTGCTCGCTCTGCTCAACGGACGTTTTAGAGCTTGTTTGTAACTTTTAGTATGTAAATTTTAGTATAAATACTGTTAGACTAGAGAGGGTCTAAGACCGCCTTCTTCCTGAACTTATGCTCAAGAGGATCGATGCTGACTGAAAGGACGGCGACTCGAGAGACTTTGATTCTTTACTGAGAGACCTGTCCTAACTTAGAGTACGACATTTAGCCAGAATAGGTAAATATGAGAATAATAATTTTGCAATTGAATGGCTTTTCTTATGAACTAATTTAGATAAAATAATTTCTGTTTGAATTACAGTGTGTAGTAATCCACTCTCTTCAGTAGGTATTGAAGTTAGTTTATTAGAGCAGATAAATACACAGCCACCTTCAGCTTCATAAGCATTACTGGTTTAACTTAGAATCCTGTCATGGCTGAGATTCTATTACATCACAGCCTGCCAAACCATTCTACACATTTCCACATATCTTCCCCCTTATAAGAATAAAAGAAAACATTTGAAAACATTCACAAAATCAAGAAGAATTAAACATTAGAAAAATATTTACACAATAACTTAACTTTCATCTCGTAGATGCATCATAACTTTCCGTAGATTTTTTTCCTCAAACACATTTTCATAATCCACATCCTCTTATAGATGAGATACTTTGCACAAATCTCCAACACTCCACCTCTTACCATCATCCAATAAAGCCACAGTACCATTCACAGATATCACTTTATGCGGTTGAGAGAATTTGCTTTCTCCTTTTTTCACAAATCCAAACTTTCTTATCACAACCCAGTCACCTTCCCGAAACACAATCTCCTTAACCGCTTTCCTGTGATCAAATTCTAACTTACCCCGAAACTGACTCTCCTGTGCTCTTGATTTCATTCCATCTCTATCCACCCAAACTTGATTTTTTTTTCTCAACCACATCGGAGACTCCTTAGTACCTGGCTCCCTTCCTTTCAAAGCTATGAAAGGAGAAATGCCTGTCACCGTATGAGGGGTAATCCTATGACCCCACATCATCCTTCTCAACTCATCCCTCCATGACAAACCATTAGCTAGTGAAAGTTGAATGCTACCCATCACAATGCGGTTCACCCTCTCCACAAGTCCATTAGCTTGTGGATGGAATAAGGCAACTCTATTGTGAGATACCCCAAAACTACACAAAAAACTGCTCATTTCTGAAGATACCAATTGCACACCGTTATCTGTCACTAATGTCTTAGGCACCCCCTCCTCCATAAAAACTTCTTTCAAAAACTTGATCACATTGGTAGTTGTGACTTCACCCATAGACTTGCACGTAAACCATTTGCTATGGTAATCCACCAACACTACCAAATAACGATTACCACTTCCTAATTTCTCAATCGGGCCTAAAACATCCAACGCCAACTTTTCCCATGGTCTTTCTGGTAACCCAACACATTTCAAAGGAGCTTTTCTCACAATTCTCGTTTTATCACTATTGCTACATGCATGACATTCTTTCACCAACTCCTCCACATCCTTATCCAACTCCGGCCACCAAAAAGACTCCCGTAACCTCCGCTTAGTCAAACTCCTGCCCAAATGTCCTTCATGCACAATTCTCAATAATCTTGTCCTCAACAGAGTCGGTGGAACAATCTTATTTCTTCTCCTTACCTTATCCCCTTGTAGACTAAGTTCATCCTTTACTGACAAATATTTCTTATGTACTGCTGTCTCCTCAGAATTATCCCAACAATTGATAATGAATTCCTTCAATTGTTTGTATTCACAATCCGACTCCATTGCCTCCTCCCACTCATTTCTACTAATAGCAAATTCAGCTGCCACATCCAAAACTAAATCATCCTGAACTTCCATGCACAAATCACCTTCCACTGGCATTCTGGAAAGACAATCAGCTATAACATTTTTGTTCCCGCGTACATACTCTACGACAAAATTGTATTCCAAAACAGATAACAACCATCTCGATATTCGAGGAGTCACACTACCATCTAAACCTCGACCACCCTTGAATATGTGAACCAAAGGCTTGTGGTCCGTCTTGACAACAAAGGGTATCCCCCACAAATAAAACCTAAAATGCGCTATGCCCCAACAACATGCAAGCGCCTCTTTCTCTATTGTCGAGTAAGACTTCTCCGCACCTTGCAACCTACGAGAAGCAAATCCAATTATTCTTTCATTCCCATCCGACACCTGCAACAAAACAGCTCCTATTCCAACATTGCTTGCATCACTGATTAAAATTGATTTCTTCTTAGGATCAAAATGTCCCAACAATGGTGCACTAGAAAGACGAGTTTTCACATCATCAAACGCCTTTTCACACTCCAAATTCCACTCATACCTGACACCCTTCTTCAACAAAAGTCTCATAGGTTCCACCAAATCCGTGAACTTTGGAATAAATTTCGAGCAATACTCAGCAAGGCCCAGAAAAGACTTCAATTCCTCCTTATTAGTGGGACACGGAGCTTCCTTCACCGCCTTTACTATACTACTTTTAGGTTTTATTCCCTCAGCAGAAATTTGGTGACCAAGATAACTCACCACCCCCAACCTCATCTGACACTTTTCTCTTTTTATCGTCAGGCCACACTTGGAAATCCTCTGCAAGACTTCTTCCATGATTTCATCATGCTCTTGAAAAGATCTTCCAACAATCATTATATCGTCTTGGAAACAAAGTACCCTCTCCATACCTTTGAATATGTTTTGCATTACCCGCTAAAAAACAGCAGAAGCTGATGCCAGCCCAAATGGCATCCTACAATATCGAAATGCAACTAAAGGTGTAACACCTTAGTGGACGAGATTCTGGATGCAGGTTAACCTGATGATATGCCGAAGACATGTCTAACACACTAAAAACATGCCCCCCACCCATCATACTAGGCATCTCCCCAATGTTTGGTAATGGCTGACGATCTACCCAAATGTTCCTGTTAAGGTCCCTCAAGTCAATGCATAGCCGAATTTTGTCACCATCCTTCGGTGCGACGACTATTGGAGACAACCATTCTGATGATTCAATGGGTTCGATCACTTTAGCATCTAACAGTTTCTCTAATTCTTTTTGAAGAGGTTCCTTCATCATGTGAGGTATTGTCCTCAATTTATGCACGATCGGTCTCACATTACTCTTCAAAATAATCCGATGCGTGAACCCTTTTAGCATACCTAATTCATTAGAAAATACATGAGAATACCTCTTCATTAACATCTCTCCCCATTCGTTACTCGTTTTAACATCAGAAAGTACATCTCCTACATTAGACTCAATAGCCATTACAGGTTCGACAGCGTTCGGATCCAATTTAATTTTTAAGTCTCTTTGATGCCTCCATCCCAACAAATTGGATCCTTCATCAGTGACATAGACTCTCCCATAAACACCGTTTTTCTTAAAGATGATACTCATCCACTGCATTCCTAAAATGTTGATCCTTGAACCTCCATAGCCTACAGCCTTTACATCAGAAGGTTGAAGTTCATTCATGTTTCCATTCAACTTCTCTTGAAATGCTTCTTTTGACACCAGAGTGAAAAGACTACCAGAGTCAGCCAACAGTCTTACCGTTCCCTTTCCTATAGTAATCTCACAATGCGGTTTTTCAATCTTCCTCAATTTCATAGGATTATTATCAATATTCAAGATGATCTCTGAACCAACCTTGTCTATCCCTTCTATTTTATGGTGTTTATTTATTTCTATCCCATCAATAGTAAGAAATAATTCATTCTCCTCTTCTTCTCTCACTACTTCCTTCACACTTATTCCTTGCACACCTCCTTTTGATCTGCACGCTTTCGCTAAGTGACCCCTTTTTCCACATTCTCTGCATGTAGCATTCCTTGCCCCACATGCAAAGCTGGAGCTTATATGTCCAGGACAACCACACCTGTAACAGATTATGGGCCTTCTTTCACCTGCTTTAATTGCAACATTTCGATATGTTTTGCTTGTCGTTTTTTTAAATTCTTTCTTAGCATCTTTTACTTCTGCAGAAACTTCTTTTTCACTTATTACCGTTGTGTTCTCAGCAATATATTGTTTCCTTTATCAATTTCTTTCATCCAGTGATCAGTATCTTCCATACTCCTCGCAATTTCGATAGCCTCCTCCAGAGTAGGGTTCTTTGATAACAATTTTTGTTTCACTGACTTGTTATTTGTACACCTGACTATCTGGTCTCTTATTAATGAATCACAAAGAGCTTGGAATTCACATGTTATAGCCAACCCACGCAAAGATGCCACATACGATACAATGCTTTCATCTGTTTTTTGTATTCTGCAAAAAAAATTGTGTCTTTCAAAAACGACATTAATTTTTGGTGTGAAATGTTTTTCCAACATTTGAAGAGACATCTCATAAATGTTTACAGGTTGACCATCTCCCATGCCCAAGGATATCTCTGGTAAATCATCGTATATTCTCCTACCTTCAACACCGAGATGATGCAAGAGAATTGCCTGTCTCCTCACAGGACCGTACTTATCACCCCCAATCGCCAATAAGTATGTGAAAAAAATGTTCTTCCATCTTTTCCACGGTATAGCAGGTTCACCTGGAACAGGTAAACATTTTGGAGGCGCTGACATGGAGTCATCTGACATTTTGTTATTTACGTGAGGGATTTAATAATAACCTAGAATGACAATTAAACACAACAGACTAAAATAATTAACTAATATAATTAATTAATATAAATAATTAAAATAACCAACTAAAATAATTGATCAAAATAATTAACATATATTTCATCAATCCATAAAGTTGAATTATGCTGTAGTGTAGATATCTATTTCAGTTGTCAAATGGTTCATCTATACTTTTCAGAACCAGGTTAGTCCCTTCTTTGTTTCAGCCTTTCTTTGTTTCCTCAAGGATAAGATAGTCCTCTCTTTGTTTCACAACTTTATCAATGTTGCTGCACGCGTACTACTTTTGAATATACGTGTCTATTTCACACGTGTACTAAATTTCAACTACTGGCTTTTATTTCACTCGATTTCATGTACACGCGTCTATTTCTTTGAAGCAAATCTAATTACTCACTGCGCGCTCATTAACTTCAAATAAACGTGTCTATTTCACACGCGTTCTTGTTAAACTTTATTGACAGGACAACGTGGTTGGCAAGACACATACATTAAAGAAAACTGCATCAGACTCTGTAGAACGTGCCAAGCAAAAAATGGCGGCACGCTGCTTACGTGGATGCAGGGTGGCTCCTGGTGCGCTTGTGCACTAAATGTCCCATAGCAGCCGAGAGAGGAACGAACGTCATAGAAGACACCCTGGAGCTGCGCACGTCTTCATGCAGGTAGGAGATTGCATGTTGTAGATGGCTCGTGCATAATTTTTGAATGGCAACACAGCAGTTAAAAGATACTCAATACCGCGCAGTAAAAGTGTTAAAGTTAAAAATGCCTCGCCTCGCCTGAGTCCCTGAGTCCCACACGCTGCCAAGTCAAAGCTTATATGTCCAGGACAACCACACCTGTAACAGATTATGGGCCTTCTTTCACCTGCTTTAATTGCAACATTTCCATATGTTTTGCTTGTCGTTTTTTTTTAATTCTTTCTTAGCATCTTTTACTTCTGCAGAAACTTCTTTTTCACTTATTACCGTTGTGCTCTCAGCAATATTTTTTCCTTTATCAATTTCTTTCATCCAGTGATCAGTATCTTCCATACTCCTCGCAATTTCGATAGCCTCCTCCAGAGTAGGGTTCTTTGATAACAATTTTTGTTTCACTGACTTGTTATTTGTACACCTGACTATCTGGTCTCTTATTAATGAATCACAAAGAGCTTGGAATTCACATGTTATAGCCAACCCACGCAAAGATGCCACATACGATACAATGCTTTCATCTGTTGTTTGTATTCTGCCAAAAAATTTGTGTCTTTCAAAAACGACATTAATTTTTGATGTGAAATGTTTTTCCAACATTTGAAGAGACATCTCATAAATGTTTACAGGTTGACCATCTCCCATGCCCAAGGATATCTCTGGTAAATCATCGTATATTCTCCTACCTTCAACACAGAGATGATGCAAGAGAATTGCCTGTCTCCTCACAGGACCGTACTTATCACCCCCAATCCCCAATAAGTATGTGAAAAAAATGTTCTTCCATCTTTTCCACGGTATAGCAGGTTCACCTGGAACAGGTAAAAATTTTTTGGAGGCGCTGACATGGAGTCATCTGACATTTTGTTATTTACGTGAGGGATTTAATAATAACCTAGGATGACAATTAAACACAACAGACTAAAATAATTAACTAATATAATTAATTAATATACATAATTAAAATAACCAACTAAAATAATTGATCAAAATAATTAACATATATTTCATCAATCCATAAAGTTTAATTATGCTGTAGTGTAGATATCTATTTCAGTTGTCAAATGGTTCATCTATACTTTTCAGAACCAGGTTAGTCCCTTCTTTGTTTCAGCCTTTCTTTTTTTCCTCAAGGATAAGATAGTCCTCTCTTTGTTTCACAACATTATCAATGTTGCTGCACGCGTACTACTTTTAAATATACGTGTCTATTTCACACGTGTACTAAATTTCAACTGCTGGCTTTTATTTCACTCGATTTCATGTACACGCGTCTATTTCTTTGAAGCAAATCTAATTACTCACTGCACGCTTATTACCTTCAAATACACGTGTCTATTTCACACGCGTTCTTGTTAAACTTTATTGACAGGACAACGTGGTTGGCAAGACACGTAAATTAAAGAAAACTGCATCAGACTCTGTAGAACGTGCCAATCAAAAAATGGCGGCACGCTGCTTACGTGGATGCAGGGTGGCTCCTGGTGCGCTTGTGCACTAAATGTCCCATAGCAGCAGAGAGAGGAACGAACGTCATAGAAGACACCCTGGAGCTGCGCACGTCTTCATGCAGGTAGGAGATTGCATGTTGTAGATGGCTCGTGCATAATTTTTGAATGGCAACACAGCAGTTAAAAGATACTCAATACCGCGCAGTAAAAGTGTTAAAGTTAAAAATGCCTCGCCTCGCCTAAGTCCCACACGCTGCCAAGTCAAAGTGTCACTGCACCTCACCGCAATTTGATTAAGGTGCTTTCATTGAGAGCTCAATAACAATCACGCAGTTAGGAGAACCAAAGGGTCTTCACTTTAGATCCCACATCAGCAGTTGAACTTCCAAACGTTACAGTGCAGAAATAATACCTATGTTCCCATGAGTCTCCTCTAGACGTTGAAGTCAATTAGATAAACATCCATAAATAGCAGACTTACAGTTGATGAGGATGAATTCAAGAAATCCTTTAGAAGCACTAATTTTCAATTAGTGGCGTTCCAGGGGTGAAGGTTTGGCTTCTTGTCCCCTGCACAAGATCGCTTGTCGCCAAATTTGTAGTAATCCACTCTCTTTAGTAGGTATTGAAGTTAGTTTATTAGAGCAGATAAATACACAGCCACCTTCAGCTTCATAAGCATTACTGGTTTAACTTAGAATCCTGTCATGGCTGTGATTCTATTACATCACAGCCTGCCAAACCATTCTACACATTTCCACACAGTGTCGGGTGGTTATTTCTTTGTCATGTTATTGAGATCTCAAATGTGTTAAACTGTTTTAAATCATGACTCAAGGCAATTCAATTTGGTTGCATTGACCTCTAATTAGGTGCAGATTGATTTAGGAATTCTTTCTTATATTCAGTGTGGATAGAGTAATAGAATGAATGTTGGTGTAATGGGCCCCACCAGCGTATGATGAGTGTATGTGCGCATGACTGTGAAATTACTCTGTCCGTGGAAGTAGGGAGAATTTATAAGCTCTGATCTGCAGCACCAGCATGGAGGTATTTCCTTCGGGGTAACCTGTTGGGGCGGTGTTCTTGACCCGCAAATCTACAGATAAGTTTTGCATGACTTTTATACATCTGTACTTACGCCTCCTGTCCAGTATAGATGAGAGTGTTGGACATGATGGCGTACTTACCACACACAGACTATAGATGGCAGTACAAATCTCTTTTTCAGGATGCAGGGGCTGACGTAGCGTTGCCACACCCCCAGTGAAGTACACATTACTGAGAAAGTTTAGCATAAGATGGCTTTGGGAAGTTGAGCAATTGTTAAGTTTACTACTTTGGATATTTGCTGGGTGGTTATCCGCTTGACACGGGTTGGGTGAGGGGGAGGGGAGATTGGGCCAGATGGTTACCCTTAGGAGAGGGGATGTTTTGCAGACAGGGTGGCAACAGTGTGCAACAGTATTTAATGTCAAAATGACCTTATTGTGTGTAATGTATGATGATGGCGACTAATGTTAAAGCATTTGCAGAGTTAGCATTCATAACGTGGAACATTAGGGGGCTCAGTAGTTTGCGTAAATGCCGGCAGGTGGTACAGTACATGCGTCGGCTCACAGTAGATATTGTGTTTTTGCAGGAAAGAAACCTGGCACTAACCCGGGCGTCCGCTCTGGGGTCCACGCGGGGGGAAGATAGATTCTTCTCCAGCTATAGTTTGTATGCGCAAGGGGTGGCCACCCTTATATGTAAAAAGTTGCTGTTCAGACACCTACACACGGTGGCAGACCAAATGGGGTGTTATTAGCTATTCCTGGGGGTGCTGATGGTACATCGTATACTACTGATGAACGTATACACTCCAAATGTAGATGACCAAGATTTGTTTCATGGCTCACAGAAGCAAATTGCTTTACTAGAAGCAGACCACATACTAATGGGGGAAAACATGAACATAGTATTAGATCCCACATTTGACAGCACAATCAGGGCGTCCCGTACTAAACCAAGAGCACGCATGGCATTAGTGGTCCTCTTCGAGCATTACCTGCTTCACGATGCTTGGTTGCTGCAAAGCTGCACTGGCCTGGCGTACACGCATTATGCAGAGCAATACCACACAAGGACGAGATTGGACTATTGACTGCTATGCGGGACATTGACCCCCTGACTGCTTGAAGTGAAACACCTGCCCTGCACACTGTACGACCACTCGCCGGTGATCCTGAAACTCTGGGGGAGGGGGACACAGCGAGACAGTGTCAGTTCCCAGAGAGGGCACTGATGGACACTGTCTTTAGAAACGAACTCAGGCAGGCAATAATTGATTATTTTGAAATCAACACTGGGTCGGTCCCACAACAAGCCACACTATGAGAGGCATTCAAGGCATCCTTAAGGGACGTATGCATCTCCAAGGGTGCAGGGATACTGAGGGACCTCTGTAACACGCTCATCCAAATAGACGGAGCACTTGTGTGCCTAGATCAGGAGCAGGCAGATGGGACTTCTCAGGAATACTTATCCAAGAGGGCGACACGATTGATGGAGCACCAAGAAGTGGCAGAGAGAGAATCCCACTACTTGAGTAAATATGCCACTGCTAGGAGGTATGGGGAAGGGGAAAGGCTGCTACAACTGACACGTGGGCAATCGTTCACATCTAGTCTGCGTGGGCTGCAGAATGAATACATAGACAACACTCCCGGTAATAAATGAGAACTGGTGAGGTATTATACAGATTTATAGACCCACAGGCACACACAAGGGGAGGATGACATTGCCAACTACCGGGATAGTTTAGCTATGGTATGGCTCAGGTCTGCTCAACAGCAATTCCTAAGTGAGCCCTTCTCCTTTGAGGAGATTAAGCAAGCAATAGAAGCCATGGATGGCAATAAAGCCCTGGGTGGATGGGTACACGCGTTCCTTTCTGTAAAGCCTTTAAGGATCTATTAGCACCACAGCTGCTGGAAGTGTACGCTGAGGCGGTGCAGGAGGGCCTTCTCCCCCCTTCATTATGGGAGGCAGTTATTCTGTTACTTCTCAAACCAGGGAAAGATCCTTCCCAATGCAGCTTCCACAGGACACTGTCGCTATTAAATTTTGATCTAAAAATACTAGCCAAAATAATTGCAACCTGTTTGAGGTTACTAATGGGGCAAATAATATCACCGGTACAATCAGGTTTATCCCACATAGGTCCACCACATTAAATCTCAACACTTTATTTTCTAATCTGCATAGAATAGCACCCTCAGTGCAGGTGATCACGGCGCTATTGGACGCGGAAAAGGCCTTTGATTCGCTCGAGTGGCCCTTCCTTCAGGCAGTGCTGCGGAAGATGGGGTTCCCATCGGGGTACACATTGCTTATCACCCTACTATACACCCGTCCCACATTGCAAATACGGATAAATGGCCGATAACTCACTCTTTTGAGATAGCGCAGGGCACACGACGGGGATGTCCCTTGCCGCCACTTCTCTTTATTATTGCCATAGATCCAATAGTGAGGCGCCTACAAGAAAATCAAATGCTTATGGGACTACAATTTAAAACTGGCCCTGTTCTGGTGACAATGTATGCAGACGATATTATACTGTATGTCAGGCACCACGCCGAGAATCTAGCCCCACTGCCTCACGAGATCACTCGTTTAGGGGATCTCTCGAACTGCATATCACTGGACGAAATCGCTTGCATTTACATTAATGGACATACAAGACCGTGTATGTGAAGGGTTCCCATTAACATGGTGCATCACAGAAACTCGGTATTTAAGAATTGTTCTTCACAAGGACAACAAACAGATAGTTCGACTTAACTATGGTCCAGTGTTGGAATGACTAAAAGCACAAATTGATCGCCGGATCGGTCTGCCTCTCTCCATGGCTGGTAGGATCGCTATAGTTAAAATGGTAATCTTTCCAAAGCTGCTGTATCTCTTTCACAACATTCCCATACCTCTTACCAACTCTTTCTTTGCTCAGTTGAGTACACACTTAACGCGCCTGGTATGGGGAGGATGGCTGCCACGTGTTGCGTGGGACACACTAACGCTACCCTATGAGAAGGCAGGGTTTGGAGTCCTGAAAATGCAGTTATACTACTTAGCTGCACAGTGCAGCTACGCATGGCATTGGTATCACCCAGACGCCAGCCTGCCATATACAAAATCCGAGGTGGACCTGGCTGCCCCAGTGCCGCTACAATGGCTCCTACCAGCGGGGCTGCCGCCTGATAAAGTGGATATTCAAACGTGCTCATCATGTCAGAGCCATTAGTAAAACATTTGGGGGCATATTAACAAGCCAGGCGATAAAATTATCGCCGCTTTAGCGGCAGAATACTGCCGCTAAAACGGCGATAATGGGCTTGATAATATGCTCTATGGAATTCCTATTGAAGCCCATGTTACATGTGGAGGACGTCTAACCTGAGCTTCAATTGGAATTCCATAGAGCATATTATCAAGCCCATTATCGCCGTTTTAGCAGCAGTTTTCTGCCGCTAAAGCGGCGATAATTTTATCGCCTGGCTTGTTAATATGCCCCATATTGCGGCGGTATAAGCTTTGTGCATTTGGGGATTACATTTATTCACGTACAGAAGACAAGCGCTTTGCAGGCGCTACACTCATGGACCAGTGTGCATTGACCAGACTCCAAAATGCGCTGCGGAGCCGAGTATCCAGCTATCCCCTACAGCCAGACAGCTCTAGCCACTGAAGCTACTCTTATCTGATACTGAAGGGGGCAGACTGGTATCCAGACTATACCATGCTGGTCTAGAACATATGCCAGCGTGCGATGGTAAGGTCAGAGGCACGTGGGAGGCAGATCTGGGACACCCCATTTCAGATAAAATATGGAAAGAATGCTGCACTTACACCCACATAGTCTCTGGTAATTACAAACACAAGCTGCTACATTACAAATATTTCCGTAGGGTGAATATGACGCTGGATAAAACGGCATGCATAGACTCGTCCCTTACTACAAATTGTCCTTAGTGCCAGGCCCAGGGCTTTAAGTGGGCCGGGTCTCACCGGGTCTGAGCACCGGCAGTTTTTTTAAGGGGGCCTCGAAACGGGTCCCTATCGGGCTCTGTTTTGTGCCCTGGCGCAGGCGGTCCGTGTTTTTTTCCACACTGCAGTGACAGCAGGCACATGGATGTGCGCGTGGTGAGCGTTGTTGGGGAAGGGAAATCCTTTAAAGAGAGTCATTTTCTCTTTGGATTTCCCTTTTCTTTCTGAGACTCAGGAGCAGCAACATTGTCGTGGTGTCACCAGGGCTTTAAGGGGATTTTTTTTCAATATTATGTACAAGCCATAGTTGTTGCTTATTTAACGTATGCAACTAGCAACCATTGACAAAGCCAATAGTCCTGACTTGTAGGTATGATGTTACTTGTTGTATCATATATCTGGACGTAATGACCGGAACAGCAAAATACAAGTCGGGCGGCACACTGTGCTAAACACAGATTTTTAGCTTACGTGTTTTTAAGCCACGCCCTTAATTACACTGACCACGCCCTTTGAGAGACCCCCCAGTTTTTTCATCCCACTTAAAGCACTGGCCAGGCCCCAGTGGTGTACTATATAAACAGACTATATGGACATGCAGCAAAGTGGCAGGGTACTGGGAACATATTTTTAAGGCACTGCAGCAAATGACAAGTCTCCAAATTAGGCTCCATTGCTGGTGCTACTGGGCTACGTCGCAGACATCCCCAAAGCGATGCGTAGATATGTTAGTATAGCACTGCTCATTGCCAAGAGGGAGTTGGCCATTCATTGGGGCCCCAGAAGTACACCAGTACTCAAACAATGGCCTAAAAGTTGAATGTACTGCAATAATAATAGTGAACTGTTTGCTGAACTACAACCTATTGCATCAAGGCCTAAAGATATTTGGCAACCTTTGAGAAACTATTTGAGTAACGGGTATATGATGACAGCAACCAATGAGCATTATGTATAATAATGACGGGCCCGGGTGGGAATAGGGGCACAGGAGTGTGGGGAAAGGGCAGGGCAGGGTTAATCTTCTGTAGTACAGGTGTCTAATGGGTGCCACAGAGGAGGAAACTGATAAGGCACTGTAAGGTGCACTGTGTGCTGGGAGTAATGAACGCACTGTCATACATTAGGTTGTTAATCATGCAAAGTGACTTTAATGATGATGTCATGGATATTGAGAAAAAGTGCACTGTTGTACTGTTGCTTGTAATCCTACCGATATAAAATGATAAATAAAGTTCATAAAAAAAAACTTTTAAGGACGTTACAGAACACTGTGTGGCAGTGTGACGTATGCATGATACAGTCCATGATTGCACAGAGATGGAATGTAGTTGGAAATATTGTGTATGTAATTTGCACATTTGTTTAGGAGTATACAAAGTTATGTGACCTTATGGAATCTAAACATTTTCTGTGACCACTGAAATATTCTTAATACTTCACAAAATATGCAACATTTTTTCCCTTGACATGCTGTTGACAAAGTCTGATGTAATTCCTGAGGGCCAATACATCAAGTGCCCATTCTTTGAAGCATTTTTTCACTTATTTTAATGGAAAATGAAAACTCCCAAATCTAAGTTTGTAGGACAGCTTACCAGGAGAAGAAGCCATGCCAGAACAGGATTGGCAAACAGCTACACAAAAATCACAGCTTTGCAAAGTGCAAAAGTCATACATTTCACTCAGCTACATTGAGAAAATAAATATAAAAAAGTTGTTTACCTATCTGTCTCTCCAGATGATGTCCAGAAACGGCAAAACCCTATCAATAACAGCCGCAGATCGAACACAACATTGCAAAAATTCATGCTGGTGAGCTTAATGGTATCCCCAGAAGTAGCCAACGCTGTGTATCCTTACAATCAACCACTAGACACCTCTCAGGTAGAGAAGTTGACATTCCTACCAGAATGTCTGAACTATTCCTAGACACCTGACCTGCACAGAATACAAATGAGCTGTCCAGATATAATACCTCACCAAATAAACACCACAAATACTAAGCACCCGCATGCCAAATTCACGATTCCAAAGCTAGAAGCATGTGGAGGTTGATGGGTCCAGCATAGGCAAGACTCTTAACCTTTGCAGAAGAGCATAAAAAACAAGACTTACATGCATAAAAATTAATGTCTCTCCATGTATGATTGAAATCTATCTACCTCACCGACTCGAACATAGCTACAAGAGTGTGTTTACTAACTTCCTAAATCCTATTTAATATGGACCTCATACTCCCTGTGAACACTTTTTCCCTGCCTCAGCATACAAGGGGATGAAAATGCTAAGTATACAGCATCACAATGCTATCAAAGCCCTATTTTTCAACGGGTTCGTCAACCTCTAAGCTTATGTGATTGGACCATTTTAGGTTTTGTCTAAGACAGCGCATGCGCTGTCTTAGACTAGGCATGTAGTTGTCTAACAGTGGTCTTTTAGGCCGCCCATTGCTTACCATTGGTTGACTTCATTGTCACTCTCATTTCCATGCTTCTTATTGGTCAGCTCCCAGAGGCTTCGTTCCTCTGTGTGTGTGAGTGTCACTCCCCTGGAGCGTGGATGCATTACTTGTGTACTTCCACTGTTCACTTCTTCAGATGCTACTTTTTAATTGTTTTTAAGCACTTCACCAGAGTGCTTGTTTCTGAGGGGTCTCCCTTCTGTACTTCATCCCCCACTGTGTAACTGGTTTCTGTAGTTTCGAGCCCATCCATTTTCCATGTTGCCCCATCCATTGTCAATGTTGCCTCGACCCTCCGTCCATTGTCCATGTTGACCCTCCCATACATTTAACGTGTTGCTCCATCCGCGTAGCCTACCTCAGTTGTCCATATTACCCCACCCGCCGATCCTCCCTCCATTGTCCATGTTGCCTCATCCACCCATCCTCCCGCAATTGCTCGTGTTGCACCATCCACCTGCCCTCCCTCAGTTGTCCATGGTTCCCCTCTCCTATGTTGTTTGTTTTTGAACCATCCAACCATTGTACCTCCATTGTCCATGTTGCCCCATCCGTTGTCTGTGTGGTTTCTCCCACCCGTCTTCCATCAGTTATCTGTGTTGCATCCCACCCCCATAACACTATGCACGATGGAACGGACACCGCTGCCTGTGTTGTAGGGTTTTCATCCGACCTCCCCTTCAGGGCCGGACTGGCTGTAACGGGCATTTTTCCAGGAGGATGGAAGGGTAGTGGCCGGTTTTGCGGCAGTGGGGCTGTTTTTTGTTATTGGTGTCTGGTTTTTCAGCTTGCTGCAATATCAGCACCAGTAACAAAAGCAGCAGTGCTTCACGCTTGCACTACTCCACCACCTCCTCCCCTGGGGGAGGAAGGGCTGGTCCTACAAAATTGCCAGGGCTGCTTTGGGTTCCGGATTCTTGCCCTCCACTCCCCATTTTCTGTGTAGTCTGATCCTGTTGTTCATGTTGCCCCTCCCACTCGGTGTAGTAAAAAAAAGAGCAATGTGAACCGGCCAACTGTGGCCACATCATGGCCACATCATGGCACTTTTTTCAAATTGTTTCTGGTGGGCTCCCACATGCCATCCCTCCTTTCATGTTACCTTATGCTCCAACCTCCTGCCTGTGCTGCTTGTGCTGCTGTACAACATGACTAAAACATTGACAAAGGCATTACCTTGTGTGGTGGGTGCATATTGGTTTTGCCATTGAATGTTTACATTTTGGCCTAGTGCTTAGTGCTTAAGCTCTGTTTTGGAAGTACTTTTCAGTACTGACTTTTGTAAGCAATTGTTTTGAGGCTACCTGATCTTGAGATTCCTTCTTATGCATACCTTCTGAACCAAGATTTGTTTGTGCCTAGTCGCTTTATCACTCAGGCCTGTCAATCTTCTCTCAGAATCCTTCTGAGCAAGTTTACATTTTTGTATGGAGCATATTGGCTTCCAAAGGTATCACCCATACCGCAGACTGTTCTGGTTAAAGTTTAAAGGATCACTGTTGCCAAGTTGAGACAGGTATGTCTCCAATGCTGCTCTCTCCTGCTTGAGCGATGCAGGGTGGCAACTTTGGATGCTGCACTAAATTGCTCTATATCTTAGTAAACCTCCCCAATAGGGGTTAGAGAGCATGGCAGAGCCATATTTATTAAATATGGCCTGGTGATGATTCCTTTTGATGGCGCACACATAGGTGCCTAGCGTTATACACAATGGTGTAAAAGTGAGTGTGTAATGTCTAGTATAGGTTTTGTACTGGAAGTATACAAATTCATATTCCTAGACAATTTTAAATGTGTAAGATAAACAAGGACAACCCTATATGCTCACAGGGACTAGGTGGCTCTAAAGTAATGTGATCAATCACTGTTTTTCTTTCCGATATGTAACATTCAGTTCTGAAATTTGACTACAATCTTGGAAAAACAACGCCACTTTTCTCTGTGCTTCAGATCTGATAATTTATCTGCCTTTGGGTCACTGGTGTTCATGAAGGTATACATGTGCTGGAGTATGATAGCACTTGTAAGAAGTAGTTTCCATGGACTACATGAATGGCACTCGTCCCTCAACAGTGCCGGGGTTGATACAGTTTCACCCATTGGCATGTGACACAAGCATAATATAACACACCCTGGATGTGGTATTTGAATAACAAGTAATCACCATCGACTGATTGATACTAAATTTTGATTAATTGTAGAATAGATTTGATCGCATGGACAGTTACATGTTACCTATATCCTAGACCAGATCAGCACAGTGTCCGTTGATGAATGTATATGGTCATTATTGAAGCAAGAGATAATAATAACCACATATCTTGACTGAGCTCCATCTTCTCTTTGGTCTTTAGGTGCATTAGACAGCTGACTAGGTCCTGAAGAGACCCAACAAGTAGTCTTGGTTTGAAACGCCAGGACTCCCCCCTTAGCTGTAATGTATATGAATTTACTGAGAGAAGATATGTAAAGTTAGATAGTCTCCTTAAGGCAATCGTTCAACTAAATGACACCTTTCCGCCTTGTACAGTATTGGTTTTGTGTTTGTATTTATATGTTCACCTTTTGTAAGAGCACTACATTGTCTGCACCATGTTTTCACTATATGTATTGCACCGTTTGTTGATCAGATAAACTGGTATTTGGACTAAATTGATTTAAAAATATTGAGGCACAGAGATATCAAGTTTTTAATATTGTGTTACCCAAACATTGTGATGGAGGAATATTGTTGACAAAAATATTGATTTTTAAGGTAAGTAACATTGATATCTATGTTGTTAACATCATTTACAAAAATATCGCTGAAAGGGATATCGATTTTTAATTATCTTTATGTATTTAAGTACATGTTTAATTCTATATATTATAATTAGTTTGTGTAACTATTGTTAATGTTTTTAAATATATATTGTAAATTTTTAGTTGTTTTAAAATGTAATTTAATTGGTAATTGCAATTTTTAGTGTTGTAGCGGGTTGTGGGGTTTGAAGGGATAAAGGGTGGTTAGTAAATTAATTAGAATTAATTATAATCTTAATAATCTTTATTCGGCATGAGTCACAGCCATAAAAGAAACAACATTAAAAAGAATAAAAACATCAACAGCAGGATCAATTGTTAGCAGCATAATGCCAATGCGCAAGAATCACAAATTAACAATGTAAACATTAATCACTTCCACCATCAAATCCAGATACAGTTCCGATACACCCTTCGATCTGATTGTTGACACAGAAAAGAACCCATGATTAAAATCCTGACCCAATTCATTAGGGCCAACTTATCACATAGAGGGGCCGATTCAGATACTGGCCACAAAACGAACCGACCGACATGGACCCGGACCCAATACCGACCGACACGGACCAGCGCCATAAGACCCGTGCAGTACGATGCAACGCAAGGGAATTACAACCGACACGTATGGAATACAAGCCGTACGACCGAGCCATAGGGATAATAGTGATCCGGCCGGAAAACCGACGCGAATTTCACCGACCGACACAAACTCGGAATGAACCCGACCGACCCGTACCCGCGATGTCCGATCCGCGCAGTACAATGCAATGCATGTAAAACCAGACCGACTCGCACGGAGACCAAGCCGCACGACCGACACGCACAGAAAACCGGGCACACAAGCAATAGAGACCTTCGCGACCGACGCGTATCAAACACAAAAGATAGGCAGCGTGAACGAGGCGGAGAAGCCCGTACGAGACAACAGCAGCGTCCGTTTCCGTCACATGAACGTCTCCTTCATGCCTACAAAACCCAAAGGAAAAAAGACAAAAAAAGGACCAAACAAGCCAATAAATACCAAATAAAAAAACATGGGACAAAGACACACCCACAACTCCAACTCTATAAAGGACTACAATCACTACCATCATCCCTTGCAAACAGGAGACACAGCCAGCAGCAATCACCATTACACAGCAACCACAGACACACTCACAACTCACACATCACACAACCCACACACCATCAGCACCTCATCCAAAACCACACACATACAGCAAGCAAAACCAATACCAACCCACCCTCACTTGCACCCTCACACACACATTACTCACCACCACCACCCATCACCATGCCCCCAAAGAAGAACCCAAAGTTCACAGATAGTGAGTTAGAAGTGCTGGTCATCAGAGTAGAGCCACATTTGTTTGGTACATTGGTCCAAAGGACCCCCATGTCACAGATAACCAAGATATGGGCGGGGATTGTGGACAAGGTGAACGCCCAAGCACCAGCAAGGCGCACAAAGGACGATATCCAGAACAGGTGGTATGATGTGCGCAGGAGGGTCAAGAAACTCATCGAAAAAGATCACGCCCTGAGTCAGTGCACCGGCGGTGGCCCTCCTGCCAAACCAGTCTACTTCAGGACCTGGGAGGTGAAGGTGCGGGACATCCTACCACCAGAGAGCGTCCATGGCCTAACAGACATCCCAGAGCCTGGTGAGTACACAAACAACATACCCAAGATTGTGTGGCAAGGGGACAGTGAAACCATGCAGCGCAAGCAAAGCTACAGTAACCAATAGATAATCATCCCAAGATGTGTATGCCAGTCAGATAAACACAATACCTGCCATCTCATAGTGACTTAGAACTGTGTCATGACATGCACCAACCTACAAACAAATTGAGCAAGCCAGTGGCACAAAGCTAAATAGACACTGCCAGACAGTTTGCCACCACAAACACACTACCTCACAGTGCAGCTGACTGACAGGAAGGAATTGTGGGGATGCAGGTGAAGTGAGTGTATGCAAAAGCATGATGGGGCCTGTAGTCACAGAGAATGCTCCCCTTCCTGATTGGCCCATCAAGACCTCACTGAAACATGTCACATCACAGAGAGTGGAAAATGACTGACAAGATGGCTGACACTGGCTCCTGCTGTGGGGACCAACATTTCGGTGCTTTCACCGAAACACGCGTCGGCGTCTACATGTGGCCCACCCAAGTTCCAATTCCTCAAATTTGAACATATGTCGCCTAATACGATTTTGAATGTCCATATGATTTTATGTACATATTGAGCCCTGTTCATTAATTGAGTATTCTTTTTATATGTGAATGTGTGTTTTGAGTGCTGATGTTGTGGATTGATCCCGGTATGAATGTGTAAGTTGTTGAGTATCTGAGTACGCCTGGGACCTTGCTTAGTACCTTCATTGTTATTCTGAAAACTCTTTTGTATTAATTATTCATCAGTTTATGTACTGAATTCATTTGTTTGAAATTGATTTAATTAAAAAAATTAAAAAATATTATTACACTTATATATTTGTTTTTCTGATTATGTTCTGACTTAATAGTTTGTTTCTTCCTTTTGTCTTAGTCCTAGTTTTGATCTATTTAAAAACGATACATTGTACGTTTGGAAAAATTATAGGTAGAGACCCTCTCTTTGTATTCATCCTGCTGTGGGGAGCACAAGGCCCTGCTAGGGGTTGTGTGCAAATCAGAAGCAGGACACCACTGACTGACATCCTGAAAAACAACTTGCACGCCCTACAATGGAAGCACGTTTCATGATGGGAAGGAGGACTGACAGCCCTGACCATACTTACCAGCATGCGGAGACACATCCCCCCCTCAACACAAACTCCACACAACTCACCGGGTGGAATGCATTGACACACATCTCATTGAAATATCAGCAAAAGATACCCC
The DNA here is from genome assembly GCF_964204655.1 of Triturus cristatus. Taxonomy (NCBI): domain Eukaryota; kingdom Metazoa; phylum Chordata; class Amphibia; order Caudata; family Salamandridae; genus Triturus; species Triturus cristatus. The sequence goes on along the minus strand of NC_140592.1, from coordinate 598,553,449 downwards.
ATACAGGGTGCTGCTGTGTGAAGCACAGGGGCTCTTTTTGGACTTGTAGCCAAACAAACACCAGGATTTCACAGTCAGCCATCTTGCCATTGCTGTCAAACCCCCTCACAGGGAAGCAGAGTCAAGAGGAAGGAAGTATGGGCATGCTGGGAAGGGGGGTGTAACCAAGAGTATGATGGGAGTCATAGTCACAGACAATCTACACCCACCCACATGGCCCAGCAAGCTCACACTGAACCATACTCGCCTCACAGGGAGTGGTAAGGGACTGACAAGATGTCTGACACTTGGCTCTGTTGTGGGGAGCACAAGGTCATGCTGGGAAATGGCCAACAACAATATCAAACTCTGTCCGTGACAAAAATCAGTGTACAGGCAGGCATCTGTTCCAAAAGTAGAAAATGTCATGTTTGTGAACCATCAATGCATGTAGAAACATAACTCACATCGTGTGTCTCTTCCAAACACAGGTGGTGCTGGGTACCCAGCACCAAATGATGAGGATTCCCCGGCCCAGACTCTGGCGGACATTGAGCTCTCTGGTCTGACTCTCTCTCTGTCCTCTTCGGATGACGACGACCAACCTGGCACCTCCGGTGTGAGCCATCATGCAGCACCAGCAGCATCAACATCTGCACCCCCTGTACCCACGCCTCCAGCATCTGGACACCGACAGGGCACCCCCACCAACATGGACAGACTAAGGCCAATGAACACCCACAGCACAGGGACACAGGACCCCCAGGAAGTTACAGCAAACACCACCAGCAACACCACCCAAGGGGTCCCAGTGTCACTTGTGCGTCCCGCCGCTGGTCCTGCCCGTGTGGCTAGGGGTGCTGGGAGGGGTGAGAGGCAGAGGGCGTGCCTTGCAGAGGGGTCTAGACTGCATGATGACCCCCACCTGGCACGCATCATAGATGCGTACAAGTATAGCACCGGAGGATTTGGCCAGGTAGTGGGGATGCTCAAGGACATGCAACACGAGCAGGTCACCCACCATGCCTGCATGGAGGCCAAGTGGGATGCCCTTACTACGTTGCATCGGGACATACTCCAATGCCTCCGCAAGATCGACATCACCCTGTCCACACCTCCCTGGGTGGCCACAACATCTGTTGCAACACCATCTGCCAGCACCATTGGGAGGGAGAAAGACTCTGGCAGAGAGTCCCCTGTACCGCAGAGGCCTGCTCATGAGGATCTTCCCCCCGGAAGAAGTGGGGTCGTCCGAAGAAGGACATGTGAGAGGCAGATGTCCCAGCACATCCCCCAGGGACTCTAAACATGTTCTGGACAATGTTCTTTGTGCGCAACCCGTTCACCTTGTCCAATCGCACACAACTCGCCCACATGACATGGAGAGTTCATGTTGGGCCAATGTAGCAGATGACTGTGGACTTTACTCTTGACATCTCATCTAACAGCACTTCCAACTCTAATGTGAACTTTGGATTCCAAAAACAATGTACAGCACCCTCCATCCTGTGCACTTCCCTCACACATGTTTGAAAATAAACTCACCAGTACACCATACTAGCCTCTGTTGTGATTCCAACTTGTCATGTTCAGGGAGATGTCGATCTGCTACACAACACAGTGCATGCCAAATACTGCAACAATGTGACCAACGTAAGGTGAGTCATGGCGATGTGACACATGTGAGGGAGACACAACACTATGGCACCACAACACATACTCACCATGACCATGTTACTCATCCCACACAATGATGTTGACCTGAAACACATTGGCATACACAGACACAACACCAACCCCAGTCAGTGGTAACAAGTCCACAGGTGAGGTAAGCAGATGTCACTCAGATGTGGGAAGACCGACAACGCACATAACAAAGCGTAGCACAGGTTCATTACACATTAGCAACACATTTATTCCACAATAGTTGCACGACAATTCCACGTAACAGTGGACACACGCTCACAAAGTGTTGGAGAATTGAAGTCCAGGAATGTGTGGTACATCAGTTGATGGGAATTGACAACTTCCACACTGGGTTGGCTTCTGGGTGTTGGGGGTCAGTGTTGACCAAACAACAGGCAAAGTACCCTGGGAAGGACAGACACAAGACACAGTCAAAAGCACAGCAGAACAGCAGAGAAATGCAATACACATGCACAAAACATGTCGCACGAAACCTACACAAAAACAAGTTAGCAGTACTACCCTATTGTGGAGTACACACCACCTGAATGGACACATCACTGCACGCATCTAGTCAAGGGGCACACAGACACACTCAGACAGCAACAGATCTGCCACAACACATTCCAGGCTACCTCCATTCATTCACATAACAACACTTGAAACTCACATTCAGCTGAAGAAGTTGTTGATGAGTTATGAGCGGACGTCACCCTCATCCTCATCATCACTGGCATCTTGGCGCATCCCAGGATCCTCCACAGGTGCCGGCGGTCGGTCATCATCATCCTGGATGAGAGGCACCTCTTTCCGCACTGCCATGTTGTGTAGCATGCAGCATACAAGGATTCATTTGCATACCTTTGCAGGCTCATATAGGAGGGCCCCACCGGTCTTGTCCAGGCAGCAAAAGTGACTTTTAAGTAGGCCAAATGTCCGCTCAATCACCCTCCTGCTCTGACCATGTGCCTCATTGTAACGCAGCTTGGCTGGTGTCACAGGGTTCCTGATGGTTGTCAGCAACCATGGCATTTTGGGGTATCCGGAGTCACCTACACACACAAAAATGAACAAGTAGCTGAGTTTTGTAGGAGTGCGGAATACAACATTGACAAACACACACAATGAGAAACAGTCAGTACACACCAACAAGCCAGGCATGCTGAGCTGGCATCTGTGACACGAGCGTTGCAATGCGACTACTCCTCATAATGGAGGCATCGCGTGCAGAACCAGGGAACCGTGCACACACATGTGTGATAGACAAGTCAGCAAGACATACCACCAGAGCATTGATGGAGTGGTAGTGCTTCCTGTTCCGGTATGCCTGCTCATGTGCCTGTGGTGGTATCAGGGCCACATGTGTCCCATCAATAGATCCGATGACGTTCGGCATCCTCCCCAGTGTATAAAAAGCATCCTTTATCTCCGGGAGTTGAGCTGGGCTGGGGAACTTGATGTAAAGGTCTAGGAAATGCAACATCCCCTCCAAGACATCGTGTAGCACCCGACTAAACATCGTTTGCGACATACCACCAGCAATAGCCACAGTGTACTGGAAGGTACCAGTAGCAAAGAAGTGCAGGGCTGTCATCACCTTCACCTCTGGGGTCAGTGCTGTAGGGTATGTCCGGCCAGGTAGAAGATGTGGTGCCAACTGCTCCGCCAACTCCTCAATCAGTGGCCAGGTGAAGCGGTACCATCTGATGCAGTCGCGTTCCTGCATTCTTGCAAGGTCTGGGAACAGTCGATGGACAGCTGGTACCCTGAAGTATAGAGATGCACAAAGGAAGATTGTCAGTTCATGCACCCATGTGGCCATGACCAGGCTCAATCGCACATGATAGATCGTGACATTACACAATGTACGGAGGTGTGTGCTGTTGTGCATGGACACATATGTCACCTATATGACCACCACCTCACATCTCAATTCCAAATATCCACATGAGTCACATGTAATGCAATGGCCAATCATATGGCTGTGTCACCCAACCTATGTACTCCTGCAACGTTCCAAACACGCACCACAATGACTAGTGAGGCCTGATGTCTCCCAGGCATCACAGATCTTTTCCATGCAGAAACCCAGGGTCCCTGTATTGCCACATCAACACTGGCATGGACATAGCGTATCACGTACACACCACAAGGCAAGCGTAAGTCCCACAGGTATTGGCCACTGTTGTTCCTGCCGGCCCTACATGTATGTCTCTTAGACACACACACACCATCAAGGCTGATGCATATACCACATGGATGTGGAGACTGCCACCCATTGGGCACATTTGATCAGACACATCTGAGACACAACATGCACACAGACTGAGGGTGCACATCAGTATTGTGGATACAGGTCTCACTGTGACGTACATGCCATCACCCCCTGGACTCAGGGTGTATGTGACATGCCCCAAACATATCCAACATGAAACTGTGTCCGTGACTCATGCCCATTACTGTACAATTACACATCAAAGTGGTAATGTGCACAACACACAAAGGATTCTGCCCCCATATACACGTGCACAGCCTGGGAGTGGCTGCACAAAAGTGCCACTCAATAAACCAGATGTGCCCCCCAAACACCCAGGGAATGCAGCCTTACATGCCATGGGACACTGTGTGGCCAATGCTGTAGTGTGGTAGGTGTGCACAGGTGTCCCTGACCAGTAAATGTGTGTTGCATCCGTAGAATAGTCTCACCAATGAGGTCCGACATGGGTGACAATGCGTACGCATTGCACGGTTCATGACCGAGCCGTGCGTACGCTTTGTCATTGAATACAATGAGGTCCGACGCAGGTGACAATGCGTACGTATTGCACGGTTCATGACCGAGCCATAAAGTACGCTTTGTCATTGAATGCAATGAGGTCCGACGCGGGTGACAATGCGTAGGCATTGCGCGGTTCATTACCGAGCAGTGCGTATGCTTTGTCATTGAATGCAATGAGGTCCGACCCGGGTGACAATGCGTACACATTGCATAGTTCATGACCGAGCCGTGCGTACGCTTTGTCATTGAATGCTATGAGGTCTGACGGGGGTGACTATCATGCATATGCGTTGGCCAGTCATGGTCCGAGACAGGCGTACGCCTTGGCCATTGAATCGTATGGAGAATGGTGCATGTGTATTTCCAAAATACGCGTTGTACAGTCAGTTGAACGAGCCGGGCGCACCCATTGGCTCCGGACTGTCATGGAGCCGGATGCGGATTCAAAACTTGTACGAGTTGTGCACTGGAAATTCAGTTGGATGCCTACAACAATGTTGCAATTTCAAGTGTTTCATGAAGGTGAAATTTGAACGATGCGGAAGGCGTTTACGAGTCTTACATTTAAATGGATTGGCCAGATTCATAGGATGCAACCGTGTTGGACCTATCACTTTAGACACATGGCACAGATTCTGCCTCTGCAGCACAGATATAAGGCTGGCTGGCCCCCAGGGAGCTCACTTGCCTGCACTACATGCTACTGGACCACATCCCTGCTACCACTGCTGCTGTCTCTGCATCCTCTGGCTCCTGCTATGGCACGTACGCTGGAGAGGGCCCCAGCCTTCACTGAGGAGGAGAACCATGCCCTGCTGGATGGGCTCCTTCCACAGTACAGCAAGCTCTATGGGGGGAAACCAGGGGAGCAGGTGAGTGTGCAGTCCACTGCCTTCATAATTATGCATGTTGTCTGACTAGCAGAACTAGCAGTGTGTACACCAGTTCCAAGCATTCTCACTGACTACTTTCATGACCCAAAGTGTGTAGGTGCATGTAATGAACAGATGTCTTGCTGCTAAAGTGCATTGGTGCAAGCTTAAACTATCCAGGCATTGTTCACATGTCAGACATGCAGGTGATTTTTCCTTCCCCATGGTTGCACTACCTGTGTAACTCATTTCCCTTTGTGATGATGACATGTATATCCAAATATGTGCTGCACAAATCTGGGGCATGTGTGTTAATGTACTTTTCACTTTGTCATACTCACAAGTTGATGCCCACTAGAAGAAGGAGATCTGGCTGACCATCGCCCGGGCTGTTCATTCGGTGAGGGTCTACAAGCGCCGGATACGCAACTGCCAGTAGAGGTGGCAGGACCTTCGGGACTGGACCCGGAGGATAGCTAGAGTCCAGCTGAAGCTGTCTCCTCCGCGCAGGAGGGGCGGACACCGGATCCTGAACCCCCACATGCTCCGGATACTGGTGGTCGTATTCCCGGACCTGGATAGGCAGCTGAAGGCCAGACAGCAGCAGGAAGGGGGTAAGTCCATGCCTTATCTGTGTTCTATGTATGATATGCCAATTGCAGTCTTTTGGCATGGTTACACTTCCACATTACGTAGGTCTTGTAGTCCAATACTCAGGTCCCTCAATTGTGTGATGCACCCTCCTCATCTGTTCCACAGGTGTGGCCCCTACAGTCTGTTGCTTGTGTCACTAGGGCACTGTGTCCCTGCAGTCAGCTATTCATCTACCGGACAGCATCTGTTCCCGTGACTCTGGTGTGTGTTTCATGGGTGGGTCAATTGTTTACCCAATGCCTGAGATCAGACATGTGATCTGTGTGTGCCCTTGAGATGTGTTCCAATTGCTGGTCAGACTCGCCACATGTGGCTGGGGTATTCCATACAAACCCATGCAGCAGGGGACTCCAATTTTGGGGCCTCAGGAGTATGTATATCAAGTATGTCACACTTGCTTAGCCATCTGACTACTGTCCATGGCCAAACACTGTTTCATGTAGACCTGGCCAGTCATGGCTCCTCACGGGCATTTAGAAACACTCTGTAATCCCACTCCTGTGTATCAAATAACAGGTTGTGCTTATTGACATGTTCCCTCAGTTGTCTGCCTCTGTGTCATTAGGGTGTGGCTTGTTATTACGTACAACTGGGGTGTCCATGATTCAGAGGGTCAGCATGACACCTGAGATGTGACTGTGAGAGACAAGACCTGTGTGACATATCGGTGTGTGATCATCTCACAGCGCACAATGGTGTATGCAACTGTGTCCTTCATGCAGCTGGGTTACATGCATGGCAGACTGTGATGTGTTAATGTACAGGGAGTTGTGTTTGCAGAGACTCATATGTCTGATTTGCATGATGTAGGGTCTTCTGGGTCCTGTATATGTTGTTTGCAGGGGATGGGCAAGTGCGTCGGTCATTTGCAGAGTTAGCTTTACTCCTGAGCTAGGATTGTGAGTCAGTGCATATTGTTGTTGTCTGGATGCCCTGCCCCTGTGACAGAAGACAGTGTTGACTGACTCTCTGGGCATCCCAGTGCCATGGCATTTAACTTGCTATGAGTGATCCTGCATTGTGTTCAAGTGTGCACCATGCACCCCATTGTGGCATTGCCCATCAGGTCATAAGAACATCATAATGTGTGTTGCTGGCATGCATCACAAGCATTTGAAATGAGTCTCTGCCCATCCCTTCATCCGCACACCTATACTGAGTCAGTAGCAAGAGATGTGCTGTGTGTATAGTGACGTACTCCTACATGTTCACTTGCATGTCCAAATGAGGTGTGGGTGGTGCATGTCGGCACATTGGGGTGTTAGCATCCAACATGCAACAGGCATATGTGTGCAAGTCAAGGAGGGATATGTGTGCCATGGTTGATGTTGAGAATGACAATTGGCTTATTCTAAACAGTGTTGGCACTTTGAGCTGTGTTCAGCTGATGATGCCAGGGCTTGTCCTTTGATGTGATGAACTCACTGTGGTGTGTGCAGTCGGTACAGGTGACTGATGTTGTTCTCTTACTTCCTATTCCTATCCAGATACATCCACGGCCACAGGAGGGGACAGCTCCACGGACCAGGAGGAGTCACAGAGCCTGACAGGGACAGAAGGAGAGGAGTCGGGGGACCCAGTGGCATGGAGGGCGAGTGGAGCCACACAGAGGAGTCGTCAGCACTATCACCCCCAGCTGAAGGCCACAGCAGCTCTGAGGATGACTCCCTTGTGGAGGTGGGTGTCAGCAGCCACCAAACCCCAGCTAGTGAGGCTGTCCCTGCCACCACCACCCTCCCATTGGCTCCCATCCCAGAGGTCCCTGTAGGCTCCAGTGTTCGTGAGCATGTCTCCTTTGTGCCAGGCACTGCACCCCCTTCCCCTATGTCCCCTGCTGCCCTGAGTGAGGAGTCTGTGGACTTACTTAGACAGATCCATGTAGGGCAGACATCGATGCTGAAGGTCCTCCATGCACACACAAGTCTGTTGACACAACTGGTGTCGTTCATGGAGGGCATTTCCTCGGGCATGTCTGCCCTACAGAGGACCAATCAGTCCATGGCCTCCCCCCTGATGGCAGCAGTGTCCCTCCTCCAACAGTCCCGCACCCCTCCTACCCCTGCACCACCCATGATTCCTAGCAGCCTACATGTCCCAAGCACACAAACACCCAAACCAAGGTCTAGACGTGCACACAAGCAAATGCAGGGGACTGATACCACACTCACAGGGGCTGGTTTGCAGACACACACACACTCATCCACAACCACTCCGCAGTCCTCCGAGACCTCTCCCTCCCAGCCCCCTTCCCTTGCATCACCTGCAACCCCATCTCCCCAGAAGCTCTTCCTCTGTGACCTTGGCCTCTTCCCCACCGACCCAGCAGATCCTGATTACAAGGGGAGGAGGACATCCCCACACACAGAGGGGAGTGCCCCTCACACCCAGACACCATCCCCCAGGCACAGTCCGACTGAGACCCCCACCCGCGAGTCACCCCAGAGCCGGAAGAGCAAGACCCCCCCGCCACCACGCAGCTCCAAGGCAAAGTCTCCGTCCTCCATCCCCCAGGCCACCACTCCAGAGGTTTTCCCGCCACTCCCTGCCCTTGGTTCCCCCACCCACAGATACACCATCCCCAAAATGCTAAGGTCATGCCTCCTACCACTTGCTCCTCCACACCTGGTCAGGCGGTTAGTGCCACTGATGTGGGGACCATGTCCCACCCGTCCTGCCGACCTCACCTGCCCCGCATTCTGTTCCCATGGATGTAGGCCCTGCAGTGGAGTCCACGACCACCCCGTCTGACTTGGGCACTACAGTGGGGACCTAATCAACTCCATCTGACCTGCCCACTGGAGTTATGCCAGCACCCACCCCATCTGACTTGTGCCCCACAGTTGGGACAGCCCCCACCACTTCAGTCAGCTCCACTGCAGTTGCAAGTGTCTCGCCTGCATCCACCACCTCTTCACTGCCTCTTTCTGCTGCGCCCTGATCCTGTCCCTGCAGTGCCTGGCCTGCCCCCATTTATCCCCCTCCGAGGGGATGACCCCGGTCCTTAGCAGTGCAGGCAAGTAACGTGTGACAGTTGTCACTCTAGTTCACTCCTTGGTATTTGGACATGGACTGGCCATTGGCCTTTTGTTTGAACGGACGTTTAACTTTTAATATGCTGAATAAAGGTTTTTTCTTTATCCCTGTGAACTTGATTTAGCTGTACATTATGTTGATGATGTTTAACATGCCCTTGCACCTGTAATGTTTGGTTTCCAATGTTGAATACTGATGTGTTGCTGTGAGGTACTCCATGAGGTCCATGAGATATGTATCCTATTCTGGTGGGTATCCATGTCATCCTTTGCAGCTACCTGGGTGTGTCATGATCAACTATTTGTGGACATCTCTGTGAACATTTCATTTGCATGGTCACATCTCTGGCTTGCACCCATGCACATATGATTTGCTTCCCATTGTCCAATTTGTCAATTCCACAAAATGTGTGTGCATCAGCACTGGACCTACAGGTGTGGGCATCATTGGTATAGGAGAAACTGGGTCCTCTGTGCAACTTGCTAGACGTATGTTTTGAGTATGTGCAGATGACTTAGGGGAGACGCACATACCCAGGCTGTTGTGACCAGAGCCTTCATTGTGTGGTAACTGATGGCTTTGATTGATAGGCTTTATTTCGACACAACTGGTGTCGTTCATGGAGGGCATTTCCTCGGGCATGTCTGCCCTACAGAGGACCAATCAGTCCATGGCCACCTCCCTGATGGCAGCAGTGTCCCTCCTCCAACAGTCCTGCATCCCTCCTACCCCTGCACCACCCATGATTCCTAGCAGCCTACATGTCCCAAGCACACAAACACCCAAACCAAGGTCTAGACGTGCACACAAGCAAATGCAGGGGACTGATACCACACTCACAGGGGCTGGTTTGCAGACACAGACACACTCATCCACAACCACTCCGCAGTCCTCCGAGACCTCTCCCTCCCAGCCCCCTTCCCTTGCATCACCTGCAACCCCATCTCCCCAGAAGCTCTTCCTCTGTGACCTTGGCCTCTTCCCCACCGACCCAGCAGATCCTGATTACAAGGGGAGGAGGACGTCCCCACACACAGAGGGGAGTGCTCCTCACACCCAGACACCATCCCCCAGGCACAGTCTGACTGAGACCCCCACCCGCGAGTCACCCCAGAGCCGGAAGAGCAAGACCCCCCCGCCACCACGCAGCTCCAAGGCAAAGTCTCCGTCCTCCATCCCCCAGGCCACCACTCCAGAGGTTTTCCCGCCACTCCCTGCCCTTGGTTCCGCCACCCACAGATACACCATCCCCAAAATGCTAAGGTCATGCCTCCTACCACTTGCTCCTCCACACCTGGTCAGGCGGTTAGTGCCACTGATGTGGGGACCGTGTCCCACCCGTCCTGCCAACCTCACCTGCCCCGCATTCTGTTCCCATGGATGTAGGCCCTGCAGTGGAGTCCACGACCACCCCGTCTGACTTGGGCACTACAGTGGGGACCTAATCAACTCCATCTGACCTGCCCACTGGAGTTATGCCAGCACCCACCCCATCTGACTTGTGCCCCACAGTTGGGACAGCCCCCACCACTTCAGTCAGCTCCACTGCAGTTGCAAGTGTCTCGCCTGCATCCACCACCTCTTCACTGCCTCTTTCTGCTGCGCCCTGATCCTGTCCCTGCAGTGCCTGGCCTGCCCCCATTTATGCCCCTCCGAGGGGATGACCCCGGTCCTTAGCAGTGCAGGCAAGTAACGTGTGACAGTTGTCACTCTAGTTCACTCCTTGGTATTTGGACAGGGACTGGCCATTGGCCTTTTGTTTGAACGGACGTTTAACTTTTAATATGCTGAATAAAGGTTTTTTCTTTATCCCTGTGAACTTGATTTAGCTGTACATTATGTTGATGATGTTTAACATGCCCTTGCACCTGTAATGTTTGGTTTCCAATGTTGAATACTGATGTGTTGCTGTGAGGTACTCCATGAGGTCCATGAGATATGTATCCTATTCTGGTGGGTATCCATGTCATCCTTTGCAGCTACCTGGGTGTGTCATGATCAACTATTTGTGGACATCTCTGTGAACATTTCATTTGCATGGTCACATCTCTGGCTTGCACCCATGCACATATGATGTGCTTCCCATTGTCCAATTTGTCAATTCCACAAAATGTGTGTGCATCAGCACTGGACCTACAGGTGTGGGCATCATTGGTTTAGGAGCAACTGGGTCCTCTGTGCAACTTGCTAGACGTATGTTTTGAGTATGTGCAGATGACTTAGGGGAGACGCACATACCCAGGCTGTTGTGACCAGAGCCTTCATTGTGTGGTAACTGATGGCTTTGATTGATAGGCTTTATTTCGATACATAAAATATCTTAAAAGCAGTTCAACAGTTAAGGAAAACAGCAAATAAAACACTTTCCCAAAAAATAAAAATAAAAACAATAACTTAATAAATACAATTAATACAGTTAAAATCAGGATTAAATTGATACGGAAAGCCTTTTTGCACGAATCAACCAGGTCCACTTTAAGAATTTAGACACACCACAAACCACCAAAGTGGATGTGTCAGACAATAAAATGCGTAGGGCCACAGTGTGATAGCGAGTTCCCAACTGTCTACAAAGTGGTGTGAGCCAGCGCCTCCTGGGAGAGCAATAGTCAGGGCATTCAAAAAGAATATGTGCCACCGTCTCGACCCGCGTGGAATAGAGGGCACAAAAGGGGGAGGGCTGGGGGGACAATTTCCACCGGAATATCAGGTCACGTACAGGTAGAATCCCTACTCTAAATTTAAAATATAAAGCCCTATCAAAAGGAATAGAAATCACATCAAGATAGGGTTCGTAAGCTACCACGTCTTTAATCCTCAAAAAGGCTACAGTTGACTTACATAGGCGTGGATCGACAGTAAGTTTAAATGAAACCCAATCCCAATACAATTTCTTTAAAGTGGCTTTGGGAGGGGCAGATCGAGTAACCCAAGCTTCACCTAAGCCCAGCTCCCCCAAAAGATGTTTAACGTCCCTCAACCATTTAATCCTATACCAGTCCCCTATTGACATCACATCGGACAGTCCCTCCGCATAGGAGGCTAATTCGGGAACCCTCCACAAGCAGGCCCACAGGAGCAGGGGACGAAGTCGAGCTTGGTCCGCAATTGATCTGCAGCCTAGATCCAGCAAAACTGGAACTGTGGGTGTGCTCGGAGGGCGAGCCATCAGATCTTTCAAAAATTTGCTCTCCGATTTTGCAAGTACATCGAGATTGCCTGTACCCCACAACTCCGCCCCATACAAGGCAGCACTAACCCCTCTAGCTTTATAAATCTCCACAACTGGAGCAATAAATTGTTTTGTGGAAGAACAATGTTCCCTGAGCAAGACACCACCCACCCTTTTGTTGTTAAGGAGCATCTTGTTGATATGCAGAATCCAACTCATAGAGTCGCTAAGGGGGATTCCCAGGTAGTCAAACTCTGATACCCTCTCCACGTGAGCAGAGTTCAAGACCGGGAGGCGCCCCAGTTTCCCAGGAGGATTCATGATCAAATATTTGGTCTTGTCAACATTGATCACCAATCCCCTAAGGGAACAAAACTCCTGGAAGCGGTTAAGAAGTTTTTGGAGGCCCTGGGGGGTCTTTGCAATAAGGAGGGTCTCATCTGCAAAGAGCAGTGTGGGGATCCGAGTACCCGCCAGGGAGGGTGCATCAGCAGGTTCTTGTAGCAGATGCTCAACCATACCATTCACATAGAGAGAGAATAGGGTGGGAGCTAACACACATCCCTGGCGGACGCCCCTACTCACTGGAATTCTGTCAGTTTTCTCCCCATTCTTACCCCACCGCACCTGCGTATAATTGCCTGTGTGTAGTTTTATCAGGAGGGATAGGATATAAGAAGGCACCCCCAAACCCTGCAAGACCCTCCACAGTTCCTCCCTAGGTACCAGGTCAAAGGCAGTCTTGAGGTCAATGAAGGCCAGATAAAGACTGCCCTTGCCCAGCACCACCACCTTCCAATGCAGGAGCGCCAGTCTGAAGACTTGCTCAATGGTCCCGGTTCCAGAGCGAAAGCCAGCCTGGAAATCTGACAGATTCTTGTTATATCCACCCATTGAAGGATCCTCCCCAGAATCACCTTCCCTGCCACCTTTTGGGATGAATCAATGAGGCTTATGGGCCTATAGTTAGCGGGGTTGTCCCGACATCCCTTCTTGAATATCGGGACAACCTCCGCCCCTTTCCAGGATTCAGGTACAGATGCTCCCTCCATAATAGCATTCAATAGAGTGGAAACCAACTTCCTCCATTGCTTAGGATTGGCACGTAACAAGTCGCCGGGTATCCCGTCAGGCCCGGCAGCTTTTAGGTGGACCAGGGACTTGATTACGAGCTCCACTTCTCTGTCAGTAAAGGGATCAGCCTCAGTGTCCACTGCCTCGACCACCAGAGCAAAGGAGTCATTAAGGACCCCCTCGGCAGGGGTATAAAGGGACAAGAAGTGGCTAAACCAATTCTGAGCTGGGATATTACATGTCAGCAATGTGTCAACAGGCCTATCCCTGGATCTTACCAAACTCCAAAATCCCCTAGCATTCCTGTCCAAGCTTGCAGCCAAGAGGTCCGCCCAGAACTTCTCCTCCCCCTCTCTTTTTGCTACCTTTAAAGTCTGGGAGTAATCTTTCCTTGCGAGCTTAATTGCAACCTGGGATTTAGATTTAACAGCCCCTACCAGCGCTTTTTTCTTGACTCTGCATTTTTTTGTAAACCAACCCTGCGTTTTGGGCAGCCACCTCCTGTTGTTAGCACGAGAAGCCATGCTAGGGAGAATAAATAGGTTGCTCAGTGCCCTAGTTAAGTCGCCGAAGGTCAGCGTGATCTCCTCAGGCGATCGGGTCAGCGACTCCAATTTGCACTGTGCTGCAGCCAGGAGTGCCCGTATATCTGCCACTTTCTCTTCGGACATGATAAGCTTAGCCCACTTCAGCCGTCTACCACAATTGGATGGGAGAACTTCGTGGGGGTTTGGAGCTATATAAGATGATAATCCCCCCTTATCAGTTAACCACTGGGAAAAGAGGGCGAGTGAGAGGAGATTATGATCGCTCTCAGTTGTCGGTATGATCTCCATATCCTTCAGGATGCTCCATAGACTTACGTCAAGAAGAATATAATCTATTCTAGACGTATGATTTGGCCTATTATAAGTATGAGCACCCACTAGGTCAGACTTGGACCTCCCATTAACAGCCCTAAGGTCAAATTCCATGTTGAGGGAATTAATCTGTACCGCCACTTGGGTCCACCTCTTGATGGGAGGCAGCGCTAGGGCAGGAATCCTCCTCCTGGAGTCCTCCTCACCACTTCCCAATGTATCGTCCAGGCCCAAGGGCTCGAATGTACAATTCAGGTCTCCTGCCACCAAGATGCGTGATTTATTGGGGCGCTGCCTGAGCAGACCTTCTAATAGGGATATTGTGGCTGATAGTATACCACCCTTTGTGCCTCTGGCGTAGATGTTAAAGATGTCCAGGAGGAGGCCACCCCGTGCACCCTTTATAGTAATATTGAGGAGATCGGGAGAGTTGGTGAGGTGCTGAACCACCTGACAATCGAGAGCAACATCAACCCATATGAGGAGACCGCCCGAAAGGCGTCCCTTCCCTGAGACAGGGGGGACAGCAGGAACAAAATATGTTGAATATCCTACCTTATGGCAGGGCTCCCTGCACCATGTTTCTTGAAAAATGAAAATGGAGTAGCCCTCCACAAGCGCATTCCAGTATGGTAGTCCCAGCTTCCTTGAGATACCCGCGACGTTCCAGCTAAGAATGTTAAAGTCTGGATCCGCCACAACCGACTCCCTGCGGGGCTCAGTGTTTAGTGCCCCCTCCGTCAGATCTATGAGACCTAATCTACTGCCCCCACTTAGTCTTCCTGCGAGCAAGTTAATGTCCTGTGGTAGGTTAGTGGCTTCGTCTAACTGAGAGGGAAGAAAGGCATTGCTTTCATCCGACTCGTTAGGCAAAGGAACATCACCTGGGCTTTGGTCCCTGCAGGCCACCCTATGGCAAGTGTCGGTTCAATATCCCGACGACCCCCCATAAGACCGGGCCAGACTGCCGGTTGGAATAAATGAGGGATGACAGGATTCACGGGATAGATAGGGTTATTGCTCCAACCCCCGCCAGAATGTAAACCATTATAATATACTGCAGTTCTAGGGTAAAAATAGGTTAAGTCTACTACACCAATGCTTGCCCCCCCAATTGCATACTCTTGATTGCAAATAGTTTGAGCAACCCTATTGTCTTTGAAGTTCACCACCACACAATCTCCTTCTAGGTGCTTTCAACCATATCCTACCCACCCTACCCTTCTCACTCCTAGGATCAACCCATCTAGACCCCTAGGAAGAGGTCTATTGATCTTTAACCAGTGCATGGTTTTATTTTTTAAAGCCTGGTGGGATTCATAATGATCATCCTTCAAAGTGGGTACGTTGGTAAGTATGGCGACATACGGGTGGCACTCAGGGGGCAAATTCACCGGTGGAAAAGTTGGAGCCGCTTTTGGGGAAGATTCTTCTGGCTGGGTTTCTCTGGGGAGGTTAGTACAAGTTCTGGTCGAGTAGGCTTGATCGGGACCATTGCCTTTGGCAATCCCATTCGAGGTTCCCTTATATTTAGGAGGTCCCTTCCTACCCGGCAGCTCAGCCCGGATAGGCTTCTTTACCGAGACTTTAAGAGGCTTCGACACACTCGGTTGTGCTAGGCCCAATTGGCTAGTGCCACCTGAGGTATCCGTAACCTGAGCAGGAGGTACATTAGCCACAGCCAACATATTTACAGTGTTTGCTGTATTAGAGGCGGTAGGTGTGTCCTGTGTGGATGCAGGGAACATCCGGGTGCCACTATCCCCTCCCTGTCCACCCTCCTTGATTTTAGAATGCAGTTTGATAAGGGTTTTCAGAGAGAAGAAATTATCCAAGGTTGCCTGTTCAAATCTATCCAACCTCTCTCCCAACCCTTTTACTCTCTCCACAATCGGGGACAATAATGTTATCATCAGATCTTCAAATTGTGTAATTGTTACAGAGTCATTAGATGGTGCTAAATGACAGTCTGATGTTGGATCTACACATGCGTCCTCAATCATATGACCTGAATGATCTCCCCCCTTTTCCATACCGGGATTTTTCGTGCCCAACCCCTTATCCGCTTTAGTTCCTATTCCCCTTGCACCATACTTCCTCTTGTCTCTTATAAAGTTTTGGGAAGCTGACTTTACGTGGGCTGGCAATCCTTTTCCTTTTAGTATAAGTTACATTCTTAGATACCGTTAGTGGTAAGACAGGTGGCTGAGGGATATTAACTTGGGTAGTTGGAATAATTGGGCGAGTTGTTAGGACAGGGAATTCACTGGAGCATGGGTCAGAACTACTGCTATCGACAGGAGGGGGAATAGATATGGCTGCCAAGCTCTCCAACATATCTATACTGGCCCTCAGAGATGCAACCTGTAAAAGCTCCGTTGGAGGGGATGTAATTGAGAGGGGATCTGAACTACATACAGGCGAGGTAGCAAGCGCCAGGGAACCCAGTGAGGACCGTTTCGACAGAGGAAGTTCTAGGGAGAGACGCCGCTCTGTCATTACAATCTCCTTCTCTATGACAGCAGCTACCCGTGTGATAAACTGATCCATAGTGCCTATAATACAGCTGGCTCCACCCTCACCTCCTCTCCTGAGGCTCTTCCCTGAGCGGGTGGACATTAACACAGGCTATAGAGGTAACCAAATATTAATAATAGTAGTAAAACCCCTATGCGTCTAACAGTACCAGTGATGTTGTCAGGGGGGTGGCCCGACCTGGCCCTGGACAGCCCCGGACTGCCACAGACTGTCCGCCCTTTGCCCGGGCTTCGCTCCGAGCTTCGACCCGCGCGCGACCCGCGTTCGCGGATGTGAGCGTGATTAAATACGTATACGCTGGGGGTGTGGCCCGTGAAGCGGGACCCGCGAGGCGGGTCCGGCGAACAGTGAAGGCAAATACAACAATTAGGTCCAGGCACAAGATTCCTTGGGATGAGGGTCCACTTGCCCAGGGTCCGAGTAAGAGCACACAGAGTCCCACTAGCACCGGGAAAAGAAGGTGATCTTAAGTGCAGCCGGTGCGCTGGGGGCGTGGCTTGCAGGGAGAGCGGGCCAGGTGTCAGCTAATGGCCAGGCAGGGACTCCTGGGAGATGGAGTCCCTGCAGTAACGCTCGCAGCCCTGCTGTACTGCCACAAACCTCCCTAGCTGCCGTACGAACTGCAAGTGCTCCGCTAGTTAGTCCCGTGAAGCGGGACCCGCAAAGCGGGTCCGGCGAACAGTGAAGGCAGATACAACAATTAGGTCCAGGCACAAGATTCCTTGGGATGAGGGTCCACTTGCCCAGGGTCCGAGTAAGAGCACACAGATGGCTGACTGACCAAGTGTTCTGCAGACATGAGTGAGAGGTGCTGTGAATATGTTTGGCACAGCTGGGCTTCCACAGGAGTTGGGTCCCCTCAAGTAAGTGTGTTGTCCCGTGACATAGCCTGGGCCCATGGTGTGTGTTGTATGAGCATGTGTGTCTGTCCACATCCCTGTTCATACACAGGCAGTGTTCCCTTGATATTTTACTGTTGTTGATGCTTGCTGAGTGGTACTGGGTTCATCCCACTACTTTGCCATGGGCTACAAGATGTGTGGGTGCATGACACACTACTATTAATTGGTGTATCATCATTGGGATTTGTCAGTTCTGAGTGGTGATGATGTTGTTAGACACAAATGGGACACAGTCAGGGTTCCCCAAGGCACTTGTTTATTTGCAAAATCATGTAGTTGTCCCTAGGTGGTACCTTTCAGGGATTGACACATTTGTATGTGTGTGTGACTGCTCCCACTTGTCGGGTTCATGGCTGCAATGTTGGCAGGTGTCAGCATGTGTGCCTTGTGGTTCTCCTTGGCTTCTTTATTGTCCTGGGACTGTGGCAGGTATTTTGAAGGTTACGTGAGCTTTGAAATCATGGCCATGTACCGCATACTGTGCAGTATGTCTGTCATTCCCCAGGGTTGTAAACTGTCCATGTGTGATGTGTCTGTGCACCTTAGTTCCTCCCAACATTCATGTGTTTGTCATGGGTGCATGTGCAATGTCACCTGTCCATGTGGGTTTCACAGATGCACGTTGTTGCAGTTCAGGGTGTGTGGTGTTGAGGCTGGACTGATGTAAATGTTTGTATGGATGGTCCCCTAGCTCCCGTTTTTCCATGGAGGAGGGGCCATGCTGAGTGATTTGTGTTTGTGTATGTGTGATGTACGTTTGTGGAACATAACACATGTCTGGGTTTCCCAGTTTGTACAACATCTGCCTTTGTCATCACAGTGGAGGTGTCATGCATGCTTGTGTCACCCCAATGTCTGGTCCCTGGGGGTAGTGCTGTTGTGTGTCAGTCTCTTGCTGTGTTAGTTGGTGTTCATTCCAGCTTGTGTCACATGTGTCTTTGGTGCTCCCTCTCATCTCACAATGCCTGATTGCCCACTAAGGATGTCCCAATTATGGTTTACGTTTGTATGGCACTGTGTCCACATCTGTGTCACTGTGGTTCAGCCCCCCTCATGTGTTGTGTAGTTGCTTGGGGATACTGTGACACACACACACACATGCTGTGTCAAATGTGCAGTGTGAGGTTGCCTGTTTGTGTTTGTGCATCTACATCAGTGCATTGGTATGGCTGTTGTGGGCCTTTGTCTGGATGCTGTTTCTGTGAGTTTCCCTGCTGTCCCTGTGAGTCATATCACGTCATTGTGCACATTCATCCTGGTTGTTAGGTGCCATTGCTGGCATGGAATGGGAGTTTGTGAGCTGACACCTACAGTCTACGCAGGTTGTCTTGAATGGTGTGTCTATTTTCGAGATGTGTGTATGCTTTCTGATGGTCACTTCTGCTCTTGTGTCATTGTACACTGGGAATGGAACACAACCACTAGTTTGCCACAGAAGTGTTTAATGTGTCGGAAGCAGGGATCATACATGCTGTTTGTTATTTGCAGCTTTGACCATGATGACACTTACCTTTTGGTCACTGTGATGAGGGGGGGTTTAGACCCCATCACCACAATGCTCAACATCTTCTGCAGTTTGGAAGACCCCACTTAAATTCTGTTCTACTCAGTGAGGGGTTGTTCTTTTTACATTGCCACAGTGCTATGGTGATACTTGCCTTGTGTAGGGCACACTCATTTGTTGGTCACACATGTGCTGTTAGTTACATTGTATGTTCAAAGTCATAATCACTGTTGTGGGCATTTGTCACAGACTACACACTGTTGTCATGATGTTAGGGGGGATGTATTTTGCTGCCATACCTAATGTTGGAGTATGATGGATGTGTGGCGCATCACCCATCCTATGAGTGGGGGTGGCAGGGGTGATGGGCAACAGGTCACCTAGGGGTGGGGGTGGCAAGGGTGATGGGCAACATAGGACCTATGAGTGGGGGTGGCAGGGGTGATGGGCAACAGGTCCTCTAGGGGTGGGGGTGGCAGTAGTGCTGGGCAACAGGTCCCCTAAGGTTGGGGGTGGCAGTAGTGCTGGGAAACATAAGCCCTATGAGTGGGGTGGCAGGGGTGATGGGCAACAGGTCCCCTAGGGGTGGGGGTGGCAGGGGTGATGGGTTAACATTAGCCCTATGGGTGGGGGTGGCAGGGGTGATGGGCAACAGGTCTCCTATGAGTGGGGGTGGCAGTAGTGATGGGCAACAGGTCCCCTATGAGTGGGGAGGCAGGGGTGATGGCCAAAATTCGCCCTATGGCTGGG
Source organism: Triturus cristatus (assembly GCF_964204655.1). Taxonomy (NCBI): domain Eukaryota; kingdom Metazoa; phylum Chordata; class Amphibia; order Caudata; family Salamandridae; genus Triturus; species Triturus cristatus. Next base: position 598,533,646 of record NC_140592.1, on the reverse strand, counting down.
AATTGCAGGGGTGATGGGCAACAGGTCCCCTAGGAGTGGGGGTGGCAGTAGTGCTGGGAAACAGGTCCCCTAGGGGTGGGGGTGGCAGGGGTGATGAGCAACATTGGCCCTATGGCTGAGGGTGGCAGGGGTGATGGGCAACATAAGCCCTATGAGTGGGGTGGGCCGGGGTGATGGGCAACATTAGCCCTATGGCTGGGGGTGGCAGCGGTGATGGGCAACAGGTCCCCTATGAGTGGGGTGGGCCGGGGTGATGGGCAACATTAGCCCTATGGCTGGGGGTGGCAGGGGTGATGGGCAACAGGTTCCCTATTAGTGGGGGTGGCAGTAGTGATGGACAACAGGTCCCGTATGAGTGGGGGTGGCAGGGGTGATGGGCAACAGGTCCCCTATGAGTGGGGGTGGCAGTAGTGATGGGCAACAGGACCTCTATGAGTGGGGGTGGCAGAGGTGATGGGCAACATTAGCCCTATGGCTGGGGGTGGCAGGGGTGTTGGGCAACAGGTTCCCTATGAGTGGGAGTGGCAGGGGTGATGGGCAACAGGTCCCCTATGAGTGGGGGTGGCAGTAGTGATGGGCAACAGGTCCCCTATGAGTAGGGGTGGCAGGGGTGATGGGCAACAGGTCCCCTATGAGTGGGGGTGGCAGTAGTGATGTGCAACAGGTCCCCTATGAGTGGGGTTGGCAGGGGTGATGGGCAACTTTAGCCCTATGGCTGGGGGTGGCAGGGGTGATGGGCAACAGGTCCCCTATGAGTGGGGGTGGCAGTAGTGATGGGGAACAGGTCCCCTATGAGTGGGGGTGGCAGGAGAGATGGTCAACATAAGCCCTATGAGTGGGGGTGGCAGGGATGATGGGCAACAGATCCCCTATGAGTGGAAGTGGCAGGGGTGATGGGCAACAGGTCCCCTATGAGTGGGGGTGGCAGTAGTGATGGGCAACAGGTCCCCTATGAGTAGGGGTGGCAGGGGCGATGGGCAACAGGTCCCCTATGAGTGGGGGTGGCAGTAGTGATGTGCAACAGGTCCCCTATGAGTGGGGTTGGCAGGGGTGATGGGCAACTTTAGCCCTATGGCTGGGGGTGGCAGGGGTGATGGGCAACAGGTCCCCTATGAGTAGGGGTGGCAGTAGCGATGGGAAACAGGTCCCCTATGAGTGGGGGTGGCAGGGGTGATGGGCAACATAAGCCCTATGAGTGGGGGTGGCAGGGATGATGGGCAACAGGTCCCCTATGTCTGGGGCTGGCAGGGGTGCTGGGGAACATAAGCCCTATGGGTGGGGGTGTTAGTGGTGCTGGCCATGCAACCCCTATGGTGGTCTGTTGTTAGTGGCCAGGATGTGGATCCCCTGTGTGTGTGTACCATTTTGCGGGTACGTGTCGTTTGTTTATGTGGTAGGTGTCTGACTTACCGTCTGCACCGTCGACGTCGGTTCCTTAGCCGGTCATAGATGTAGAGTACTGGTATGACCTGCGCGATGGGATTCATGATGTGTTCGTGTCGTACACGCTGCTTGTTGCGCCGTCTCGTACCCGCTGCAAGCTTGTCCGTCTCATAGCCGTGGACTGAATTGTGGCGCAAATCGTAGCTGATATGCTTGTTTTCTGGATGCTGTGACGTCCCGTATGTGGCGACCCGTCCGGCGCGTAGTAAGTACGCATCATACTTGTCAGACTGGAAACTGCTATGGATACTGCTTCCAGTGACTCGGTTCAGCGTTAGGAGTTACGGCGCGGACAGAGAATGGAGCTTGAATCACAGCCTACATGTCGGTCGTGTTTTTGGCTTGTATGCACATCGTACTACCTCTGCAGGACGGACCGGCTAGGGGTACGTGTCGGTCGCATGGTAAGGCAACGGACAGCTCTCGGAGAGCTGTTCGACCCGGTATCGGAATCCACCTCAGAGTGTGCGAAATCGCTAATCACCTGACCTTTTTAGTCACCTCTAGAATGTCTAGTCTTGAGTGCAGCTCTTAAAAAGTTAACAACACAAAATAGGGTATGGGCATTAGGCAGAAGCTGTAGAAACAGTGAAGTAACATAGGCATGCCTACATCTAATTTCTTTCAAAAGTGGTTTAAAAAACAGTCGGCTAGGGTACGTAAAATATTTGCATTAAAAAAACAAAATGTAGGGTAACCTGTGCAGACCTATTTTCACACCCACAGGGACCTCTGTCTTCTAGATGTGCAACAAAGCCAAGAGGTGATGCCAATAAATGATGCAACAAGTTCAATCTAAAATGGGTAATTAAAAATCAATCATAGACATTTGTTAAAATCGATAAATAAGTCTCCATTCCCAACACTGATTTCACTAGAACATGTACTCTTACCCTGGGTTTTCTAAGCTCCATTTCCTCCCTAGAGGCCATAACGTGCTTATAAAAAAATTATTTCACTATGTGCTTGTCCTGTACTTTCACTGTGCCATGTTGTTTGAAGATGTCTGCTCTGCCTCGATCCCTAAGGGTATCCTTAAAGTTTCTTATTCATGGGATTTTTAATCTATGATCAATGGAAGAGACAATCCTCAATCATCAGTTGATTGAAGCCCACCTCCTTAATGGTTATAATGAGTTCATTTTAATGGTTACTAATTATTAAATTGATAGTTAATTATGGTAATTGCGTAATTATTTAACTTTTTAAGTTGTAATTTAGATGCAGATTGTGGGATTTGTAGGGGAAAAGTGTGTGAAGTTAGTTGATTTTATTTATTTAATTAATTGTAATTATTGTTAAGTATTTAATTGATAATTAATCATGTAAATTGTGTAATTAATTTGTTTTTTAAGTTGTAACTTAGGTGCAGGCTGTAGGGTCACTAAGAGTAAAGGGTGGGACCTTAATTAATGTTAATTACTTAATTATTTTTAAACTAATTAATTATGTAAATTGGGTGAATATTTTGTTTTTAAAGTTTGTATTTAGGTGCAGGTTGTGGGTTGTGTAGGGGTAAGGGGTGGAAAGCTAATTAATTAATAATTTGCAACTAATATTGATTATTTAATTGATAATTAGTTATGAAATTTGTGCAATTAATTAGTTTTTTTATTTGTAATTTAGGTGTGGGTTGTGGAGTTTGTATGGCTAAAGGATGGGGAATTAATTAATTTCAGTTAATTAATTTTAATAAGTTACTTCTTTTAAATGACTATTCATTTTTAAATTAATAATGAATTATGTAAATTCTGAAATTAAGATATTTGTTAAGTTGCATTTCAGGTGTGGGATGATGGGTATGTAGAGGTACAGGGAGGGGAGTTAATATTAAATAATTTATTGATAATTAATTATTAATTTATTATTAATGATTTAATTGGTAATGTCGGAAATTGTGAAATCATATTTGTAAATTTATATTTTAGGTGTGTGTTGTTTAGTTTGTAGATGAATAGGGTAGGAAAATATTTAAGTATAACACATTTAAATAATACATACATTTATCAAAAACTGATTTTTGTAACACTTAATATGCTAATTGTGTTATACTTTTTTATTTGAATTACTTTTTAATTGTTGCCTTTTATGTTTGTGAGAATACAGTGTGTTACTTTAATTAAATTATTAACATTTGTTTTAATTAATAAAAAATTTTACAAATTGAAATATTTATGTAGTTTGTAAAACCAAAGTTGTTTAGACATACATTTTTATATTTAGAATTTTATATTTTGGGGTATTTAACAGCGTTGTTAAAATATGTTATTTGTTTGAAGTGAACTACTCTCGCTCTACTGTTGCAGAGACTGGAGTTCATTGTATATCTTTGGTGTCCAGTGCTTTCCCTATTGTTGCACTGAATGAAGTGGGAATAGTACATGTTACCGCTCCTCAGTCCAATGCTTTCCATAGGGATGTAGCACAGACTGGAGTGGGAATAGTACATTTTATCCATCCTGAGTCCAGCGTTTTCCCTACTGTTGCACAGACTGGAGTGGGAATAGTACATTTACCCCTCCCGAGTCCAGTGCTTTCTCTTCTGTTGCACAAACTGGATTGGGAATAGTAAATCGTATCTCGCCTGAGTTTAAAACGTCCCCTACTGTTGCACAGACTGGTGTGTTGATAGTAAATTTTACCCCTCCTGAGTCCAACTCTTTCCATACTGTTGCACCGATTGGAGTGGGAAACGTGTATTTGACACCTCCTGAGTCCAATACTTTCCCTACTGCTGTATGGATGAGAGTGGGAATAGGCTATTTATTATTCATAGAATTTAGGAGTGTTGTAAAAATTGTTTAAGTATATATTATTATTATGCGCCTTATTTAATTTTATATTTTTTATATAAAGAAATGTATGTAGTTTTAGTAAGACTTAGGGGGTGATTACGATGGTGGTGAAACCGCCACCGGCAGGCTGCTGGTAGCGGTTTAACCACCATCGCCAAACACTCCTCCGCCCGCCAAATAATGATGGCGGGCGGTGTGCTGTCGGACGCAACGTCTGCCTGCCATGGGTCCGCCACAGGCAATTATTCTGATTGCCTGGCAGACTGGCCAGCATCCATAAACTGGTGGCGGTGCCTAGCAGGCACCGCCCGTAAGATTAGGATGCTTCAATCTGCAAACCTTTTAATGGCGGTTTCTCCGCCATTCAAAGGTTGGCGGAGATTGACTTTGGGGGCGGTTGTGGGCCAGCCTTGCTCAGGGGCACTTTCGTTTTGTGCTTGGGGGGCACCATTCCCTGCACCCGGTGGCAGGTACCGCGCGATGCCTGCCACGTAGTACAGGCAAAAACAAAACATTCATACAGCCAGCAGCACACGCCACAATGTTAAAACTGCATTTTGCGGCCGCCATGGTGGCGGGGGCATGTAATTAGAAGTGTGGGACCGTATAGGCGGGCGGTCCCTATTCCTGGGACCCTCTTAGTTTTGTGTATTGTTTAGTATTTATATATTATTTAATTGGCAATATTTGAAATGTTTTTGCATTTCATTTGTTAAATTTTTTTGTATGCGTATGTAAATATATATATATATATACACACATTACCTACTGGCGGTCGCCAGTAGGTAGTTATAGTTAGGACCACGTTTCCATAGGAAAACCTCAACATTCTATTTTGAATAACTTTGGCGCCGGTCGACGAATCCTCGCGAATTTCTCAAAATAGGTGGGGCGCTACGCTCCGCTCCTACCCTGAAAGTCTCGGGGGGATCCGTCAAGCGGGGGCTGAGATAAAAGGGGGGTCCCAAAACGCGTTTTTCCCATGCATTTTTCCATAGGACCTTTAGAACGAGCTACAGCCCGAACGGCTGAACAGAATTACTCAAAATTTGGCAGAGAGGTAGTCCCTAGGTCAAGGAAGTGCCTTTTGTAGGTTTGGTGTAAATCTGTTCAGTAGATTCTGAGAAAATAGCCTTTAAATCAATATATATATCTGAGCCCGCTTACGGTACGCTTACCGTACGCTTACGGTAAGCGTACGGTGGCGTGCGCGAGCGCGATTCTGATTGGCTCTTAGATCTTAGTAAACATTCGAATCTGCCGAAACCAGGAAGCGGCGGCCGCCATTTTCTGTGTTTCACTCTGAAAAAAAAAGAGTGAAAACAAGAAAAGGGGGCAATGAGGAGAGTTACAGACCCCCTTACATTTGTGAGGGGGTCAAAGAAGGACTGTAAAGTACAAAACAAACATTTATTGATTTTTAAAAAAAATCACGGGGTACGCGTACGGTAAGCTTACGGTAAGCGTACGGAAGAAACATGGCGTGCGCGAAGGAGATTCTGATTGGCCCATAGATCTTAGTAAACATTCGAATCGGCCGAAACCAGGAAGCGGCGGCCGCCATTTTGTGTGTTTCACTCAGAAAAAAAACAGAGAAAACAAGGAAAGGGAGCAATGAGGAGAGTTACAGACCCCCTAACATTTGTAAGGGGGTCAAAGAAGGACAGAAAAGTACAAAAAAAACATTTATTGATTTTAAAAAAAATCACGGGGTACGCGTACGGTAAGCTTACGGTAAGCGTACGGTAAAAAAAATAAAAATAAATAAATGAAAAGCAGATTTAAGAGTTTAGAAATTAGGGAGCTCTAAAAAGAGCTGTTGTGTTTATGAAGTCATTTTTTTAGTGGTACCTACAAGTAAGTACCGATGCAGAGTCTAAGGTTCAAGAGGAAGACTCTGTTCCCTTCATCATTGAAGTGCACACCATCTCCTCTATAAATGTCTTGCATGTCATAACGCAAGTTGTTGTGGTAAATGGCACCCATACCATAGTCACGGAGGAAAGCAGAAACAGATTTGTTGACGTGCTTTCTTGCTTTGTCAATCTGCGGACAGAAATGATTGGACCAGTTCCATTTTTGCCTTTGGCATATGTTGGAAAACACAAAGGCAGTTTTAGGGAAAAGTGTAAACAGTTGTGCAAAGGTGTCCTTCATAAGCATTTCCAGACCTACCCCAGTCAAAGTGCCTAGGTCATTGCCACCACAGTGCACTATTATGAGGTCAGGGTGTTGGATTTGAATGAAGGATTTCACCAATGGCATCAATTGGTGCCACTTTAACCCTCTCTGACCAATCCATTTAATGTCTACATTTGGCAAAGCAAGGTCTCTCACCATACCTGTTTTCTCTGCAAACTTTTCACTCCAGAAGACATAGCTGTGCCCTACAATCCACACTGTGAACATCTTCAAAGGAGAACTGGATGCACTCAGGAGGTGTCTTTCAGTAGAATGGCAATATGAAAAGAAAGACAGTTTGGAAATGGAGGCATACATATTTTTTTCAAAACAAAAAGAACTGATTGGCTGTTTCATACCATTCTAGAATAAAAACTAGGCTGTATGTGTAAATTAATAGAAGCATGTTTTGTATTGGTACAAAAAAATGTGTAACCAAAGAACAGTACTTTGGATTTGCTGTAAGGTTTGAAAAGTCAAGCACTCTTGCTCTGTGGAATTGAAACATTGTGTGTCGAACTTCTGACCTAACTCTACACAGCAGTGTTCCATGAGCTGTTGCTATGGTAGCAGGCAGAAGTCAAGTTGGGGGAAGGGTACTAGGCAGAAGTCAAGTTGGGGGAAGGGTACTTTTGGAAAAGGGTTGGTTTTCAACCAATAGAAATGTGTGATTACATTTGAAAAAAAGGGGGAAGCACTGAGATTTGAAACTTACATGTATATGTGTGGAAAAATAGAGGGAAAGTTTGCCATTATCTGGTTCTGCTGAGAGGAGAGAGGTGAACACAACAGAGATCCTGGCTCTGATAATCTGCTGTTTGAGTGTCACATTTCTTTCACAACTAACTAATTTTAAAGGTGAGTTTACAGTTTGAGAGGGGATGTATGTGGTAACTTAAGAAATGAATAATAGAAATGGGAATTGTTTTTGTTGTAGTTACACATGGTGGTTTCATAATGTGTCAGTCTGTAAAAGTGATTTACACTTGCCCCGAAAAAAAAAAGAGCAGTAAGTGTGCTTTCAAATTGGCAAAGAAATTTCGTTTTGGGACTAATGTGAAAACATGACTCTGTGTGCATAGAGGAATTATAGGCAGAGATTTATTGCATCTTGCTCTGGTGATTTCACAGTTGCATTAGATGGAAAGGGGGGGCGAATTTTTGGGGGAAGAAGCAGAGTCTTAGCACACACCCATGTGCTTGCCATGTATAGTCATGCACAGTATTTACAAGCGAGTGGGGTTTTCAGGTTTAAGTCTGTAATGCAAATACATTCAGCATCACTAAGGCTGGTTGCCCTTGCTGGAGTGTAGGCAGTCACAGAGAATACACATGGTGGTGGTCTGAAAAAACAGCTTGGACATGTGCATTTAAATAAATCAAAAAAAGTGGTTTCATAATGTGTCAGTCTGTAAAAGTGATTTCCAATTGTAAAAAGTGATTTTCACTTGGCCCGAAAAAAAAAGAGCAGTAAGTGTGCTTTCAAAATGGCAAAGAAATTTCGTTTTGGGACTAATGTGAAAACATGACTCTGTGTGCATAGAGGAATTATAGGCAGAGATTTATTGCGTCTTGCTCTGGTGATTTCACAGTTGCATTAGATGGAAAGGGGGGCGAATTTTTGGGGGAAGAAGCAGAGTCTTAGCACACACCCATGTGCTTGCCATGTATAGTCATGCACAGTATTTAGAAGCGAGTGGGGTTTTCAGGTTTAAGTCTGTAATGCAAATACATTCAGCATCACTAAGGCTGGTTGCCCTTGCTGGAGTGTAGGCAGTCACAGAGAATACACATGGTGGTGGTCTGAAAAAACAGCTTGGACATGTGCAATTAAATAAATTAAAAAAAAAGGTTTCATAATGTGTCAGTCTGTAAAAGTGATTTTCACTTGCCCCGAAAAAAAAAGAGCAGTAAGTGTGCTTTAAAAATGGCAAAGAAATTTCGTTTTGGGACTAATGTGAAAACATGACTCTGTGTGCATAGAGGAATTATAGGCAGAGATTTATTGCGTCTTGCTCTGGTGATTTCACAGTTGCATTAGATGGAAAGGGGGAGCGAATTTTTGGGGGAAGAAGCAGAGTCTTAGCACACACCCATGTGCTTGCCATGTATAGTCATGCACAGTATTTAGAAGCGAGTGGGGTTTTCAGGTTTAAGTCTGTAATGCAAATACATTCAGCATCACTAAGGCTGGTTGCCCTTGCTGGAGTGTAGGCAGTCACAGAGAATACACATGGTGGTGGTCTGAAAAAACAGCTTGGACATGTGCATTTAAATAAATCAAAAAAAGTGGTTTTATAATGTGTCAGTCTGTAAAAGTGATTTCCAATTGTAAAAAGTGATTTTCACTTGGCCCGAAAAAAAAAGAGCAGTAAGTGTGCTTTCAAAATGGCAAAGAAATTTCGTTTTGGGACTAATGTGAAAAAATGACTCTGTGTGCATAGAGGAATTATAGGCAGAGATTTATTGCGTCTTGCTCTGGTGATTTCACAGTTGCATTAGATGGAAAGGGGGAGCGAATTTTTGGGGGAAGAAGCAGAGTCTTAGCACACACCCATGTGCTTGCCATGTATAGTCATGCACAGTATTTACAAGCGAGTGGGGTTTTCAGGTTTAAGTCTGTAATGCAAATACATTCAGCATCACTAAGGCTGGTTGCCCTTGCTGGAGTGTAGGCAGTCACCGCGAATACACATGGTGGTGGTCTGAAAAAAACAGCTTGGACATGTGCATTTAAATAAATTAATAAAAAAGGTTTCATAATGTGTCAGTCTGTAAAAGTGATTTTCACTTGCCCCGAAAAAAAAAAGAGCAGTAAGTGTGCTTTAAAAATGGCAAAGAAATTTCGTTTTGGGACTAATGTGAAAACATGACTCTGTGTGCATAGAGGAATTATAGGCAGAGATTTATTGCGTCTTGCTCTGGTGATTTCACAGTTGCATTAGATGGAAAGGGGGAGTGAATTTTTGGGGGAAGAAGCAGAGTCTTAGCACACACCCATGTGCTTGCCGTGTATAGTCATGCACAGTATTTAGAAGCGAGTGGGGTTTTCAGGTTTCAGTCTGTAATGCAAATACATTGAGCTTCACTAAGGCTGGTTGCCCTTGCTGGAGTGTAGCACTCTGGACATGGGCTTTTTAAAAAATCTGAAAAGTGGTTTCATAATGTGACAGTTTGTAAAAGAGATTTTCACTTGCCCAAAAAAAAGAGCAGTTTGTGTGCATTCAAATTGGCAAAGAAATTTTGTTTTGTGACTATTGTGAAAAGAAATGTAGTAATATATTTAAATACAATAAAGGATTTTTTTTTAGTTTTTTTCAGGTATTGCTGAAGAACAGTGAACAAAATTTAAGATGCCTACAAAATCTCGAGTTCAAAAAACGCTAAAAAAAAAACTATATTTGAAGACAACTGGAGGACCAAAGTTAGTAGAAGATGCTCATGTTGGGAAAAAGAAAAAATCTTCTGGTAAGCAGAAAAAACAATTTCTTAAAAAAATATTCAAAACAAAGAAAAATGTACAAAATGTCTGTCCTGGGAAGAATGTAACAAAACGAAGAGAACAGCAAAAAATTGAGAATTTAGTTAATGCAAATATACCTTCTGCAACTGAAAAGTTTTACATAAACAGAAAAACAGCGTTTAAAGAGATACGTAGAAAAATGTTTCAGAGAAGAGTTATGTCCAATTTGATAAAGGATGTGAAGAAATATAAGCAAAAGGCAAAATATTACAAGAGAAAAAAAGAAATTGAAGCCATTGCAGCAAAAGCATTAGAATTAAAAAGGAAACTATTCATATTAATTTTGAATAGGATGCGTACATTAGATAAAATGGTTAATGTACTGAAATCACAAAGCAAAAGCAAAAGAGTAGTGAACAGAACAAACTTTTGTAAAGTGTTTTTAGGAAAGTGGATACATAGTTCAAGTAGTGAACCTTTTTTTAATGAAGAGAGCTATTTTCAAAGTAATAGTTTGCTGCATGCAGTTGACACCAGAGGTCGTTCATACGAAGTAAAAAATGGTTGCATAATGGAGAAGGAGATAATGGTTCCAAGAGATGAGGTACAAGTGATGGCAGATGAGGCAATGGGGAGACGTCCTAAAGCCCCAGTGTACACTTGGAATTGTAGTAGTATTTGCACTGTGCGTCAGGAATCTATTGACAGATTTCGAGAGTTTCTAAGAGAATATAGTAAAAAAAGTGTAAAACAGAAGATTAAGGTGCTTCAAAGTCTGGATCCATGCAGAGTGAGAGAGAATACTGGTTTGCAGGGTCATTCTCTGGCTTGTCTATCTAGAAAAGTGTGCAATAGTGTTTTCCATCATTTTAGGATGCTGGCTGTTCATCATACTGAAATGAGAAAGTTTGTGAGACGGTTGTATTTTGCCAAAAGTCCAGCAATAAAGTTAAATGAATTGAATAGGGCTCTGTTCCGAGGAACGGTATCAGATGTAGAGAAGGTTGTTGATGAAATTCAGTTTTGTTACTTTGGTCCTGAACAAAACAGTGCAGAGAAGGACACAGTAAATGAGGAAGAAGTGGAAGAGAATGTAGAACCTTCTGTAAGTAAGACATTTAATGATCACATAACAAAATTTGCAATAGTCTCTAATGAAAGACCAAATGTTACTTGTATTTGTTGCCGCAGAACTCATTATAGAAAACAAACTAGGAATGTTGATCTCTACAGAAAGAGTGAAAATGAAGATAATTATAAGTGGATGGATTTTGCCACATATATATTTCTTGAAAATTGTTTTGAATTGGGTGAAGATCAGCGTATTTGTAAATACTGTTACAACAAGTTAGAGGAAAATAGAATGCCGACCAGAGCTGTACATAATAATTTAGAATTGGATGCTATTCCTGCTGAACTTTCTGAATTAAATACATATGAGTCTATACTCATTCAATGTGTTCATCCGTTCCAGACCATAGTACGTATGGAGCCCAAAACTGGTAAATTACCTCCTTCAGATTTACTGAGAGGTTTAAAAGGTAGAGTGGTGTATTTGCCCTTGGATTTGAAAAAAAATATGGAAACTATTGATGCGGATACTTTGGAAACTGAACCATTAATTATTCCGGTTAATGGTGTACCTACAAAGAATAAGAAGATTTGGCAGGAGCTGGTAGATGTGCGGAAAGTACAAAGAGCAAATTTGTATTTGAAAAAAAATAACAAATGGTATGAATCAATTTATATAGAAGAAGAAGAAGAAGACGAAGATTTTCAAGAAGACACAGAAACACCAACTGGACAAATTGAAAAAGTGGACAAGACAAAGGAAGAAGAAATTTATGAACATTTTAGCATACATCCTCTTCATTCGAAAGAAGTTATGGGAGACAATATTGATCTCTTTCAGATGAAGAAAGCAAAAGGAACTCCCGTGAGTGTATGGGAGGAGAGCTTGGAAGCTCGATGTTTTCCCCAGCTGTTTCCTACGGGAAAAGGAGGACGATACGATGAACGTCCAGAACAGATTCCAGCTTCAGAGTATCGGACTACAAGACTATATGCTGAAGATCCCAGATTTCGACAAAGTATTCCTTATTTGTTCCATCTTTTATTTGAAAGCGACTTGTCTGCACTGTCTTATGCAGTAAATCACATTTTAAAAAGTGGAGTACATTTACAAAATGTGTCTGCTAAGGATTTTATGGAGAAAGTGCAGCACCGAGATGATCATTTGGAAACACAACTGATCAATCTGATGGCTTGTCAGCGTGGGACAAATGAATATTGGTACCGACGCCATGGTGAACTAAAATGCATGTTACGCAATTTAGGAACACCAACATGGTTCCTTACCCTAAGCTGTGCCGAGTACGCTTGGGATGATTTACTGGATTTTCTACGAGAGGCCAATTCAAACATTAAAAACATCGAATACAAGACAGCAGGAGAACTGTGCTCATTGGATCCGGTTAATGTTTGCAGATATTTCAATCATAGATTTGAGGCTATGATGTCCTTCATCTGCAATAAAAAAAATCCACCCCTTGGAGAAGTAGTGGATTTCTTTTGGAGAAAAGAGTACCAGGCAAGAGGTGCTCCTCATATTCATATGCTGTTGTGGATCAAGGATGCCCCAAAGTTTGGAACAGATACTGATGAAGCAGTGTTATCTTACATTGAAGAATATGCAACATGTGGTATACCAAAAAGCACAGAAGAGAACAAGTTAAAGGAGCAAGTTTTACGTTTCCAAAGTCATCGGTGTGGAAAATACTGTCGACGGAAATACAAGAGCAAAGAAAAATACTACACTAAATGTCGATTTGGATTTCCTAGACCTGTTCTTTCAAATGGAAGAGTAAACAGTTTTATGTCAGCTGTGAGACATACTATCACAAGAAAATCACCTAAGAATACCTACAACCTTAAAAGAAAAGAAGAATCAAAAAATATAAATCACTACAACCCAGTCATTTTATCCATGTGGAACGCTAACATGGATATACAGTATGTAGCTGACAATTCCATTGCTGTTGCACGATATGTAACGTCTTACATTACAAAATCAGAAAAAACAGAATTGAAGGAAATGTGGGAAGAGATTTCTCACGAGAAAACTGTCAGTAAGAAGCTGTACAGTTTCAGTTTGAAGATGTTATCGCATCGAGAAATTGGATCCTACGAATGTTCAGATAGGTTATCTTCTGCAAGTCTCTACTCGAAGTCAAGAAGAATAATTTGGGCAAGTTTAGGCCTTGCAGCAATGAGAAATCGGGTACTGAAATCTGTTGGAGAAATTGAATATTTGGCCGAGAATGACCCAGAAAGTACAGATATATTGAAAACAAACATGTTGGACACATATTATCCCAAGAGAAGTCATCATCTGGAGAACATGTGTCTCTATGAAGTGTTGCAGAACTACATTTATTCACGGAAAGCTGCAGAAGACATTAATAATGGAAAATATAAAGTTGTTGGTGAAGAAGGATGTTTGGTGAAGCAAACCAAAGGAAGTTTGATAAATCACCGGAAGCTGAGTTGCGACACTACCGACAAGAAAGAATTTTACTACTTGGCTCTTTTACAGTTGTTTAAACCATGGCGTACAGAGGATGAACTACTGGGAGAATTTCAAAGCTATGAGGATTCATTTAATGCTTGCAAAGACAGCATACAATGCAATACATTCACAACTTATCTGCAAATGTTAAATGAAGAAATTGAACAGGAAACTACAATTGCAGCAGAAATAGCTAGAGACAGTTCTCAGGACAGCCAAAGTTCAGGAACACACAGTCAAGATCCCCTAGGACAACCAATCGTTGAAAATGAAGCATCAATAGCCATGAATGAAGTGGAAACAGCTATGAATCAAGCTCAAGAAGAATTTATAGACTTAGAAAATTTGGAAAGACAACTGAATCAAGAGCAGCAACAAATTTATGAAGAGATCAAAAACAAAATTGATCACGGATTTCTACATGTAAAAAAAGAGTGCTCATGCACATCATTTCATCCAATCAGGATGTATGTAAGCGGACAAGCTGGCACTGGAAAAAGTTTCCTAATTAAAGTCATCAGAAGCTACCTAAAGCAAAAAACGGATTCTACTTTGTCTTGTGTGGTTACTGCTCCAACTGGGTTAGCAGCATATAACATAAAAGGAATCACCTTACATCGTTTGCTAATGTTACCAGTGGAGCATGAGAACAAAATACAATTCAACAAGCTAACTGGAGAAGCATCCTTGGAAGTTTCACGAGTATTGAAGAAGATGCAAGTTCTCATTATTGATGAGGTGAGAATGGTATCAAACTTAATGCTTGCCTTTGTGCATTTAAGAATGCAGCAAATTTTGAAGACAGACTATGACGTGTTATTTGGTGGAAAACACGTCATAGTTTTTGGAGATCTTTTGCAACTTACTCCAGTTAAAGGACAACCAGTGTTTAATACTGTGACACATGAAGACACGAAGAAGTCATTGGGAAGCATCGGTAATACAAATATTTGGTCCTTCTTTGAGTACAAGGAACTTACAACTAATATGAGGCAAGCAAACGATGAAGAATATGGAAGTATTCTGAAAGATATCAGGATTGGACTACTCACAGAAGCTGGCAAAAAAGCATTACAGACTCGGCTGCTACATAATTTATTTCCAAAGGAAGAAATAGTTGCAGAGAAGATATACAAGAACATTGCAGAAAACAAAAGTGTCATCTGCTTAATGCCTACTCTACGTGAATGCTCAATATTCAATGAGGAGCTTTTGAAATTGGAAAAGGAAGAGATCAGGAAATTGGAAGCAGTGGACAAAATTGAGGATGGAAGAATTACTGTCACAGTAACAGGCAAACTGAAAAATAAATTGGACTCACTAGAGAAGAACATCTCCAAAACAGCTGGATTAGAAAAAAATCTATATGTTTGCATGAACTGTAGAGTGTTTTTAAGGAGAAATTTGGATGTTGAGAAAGGTTTAGTTAATGGAGCGATGGGAAGAGTTGTGGGTTTTATTAATTATCAGAAAAAAGAAGGAATTGAATGTTTAAAAATAAAATTTGATCAGATAGATGAAGTTAAAGATATTTGTCGTTGTACAGTTCGTTTTATGCTTGTGAAAGACTTATATGTACGTAGGAAGCAGTTTCCGTTTTCTCTAGCATATGCTGTAACTATTCACAAGTCTCAAGGATTGACTGTAGATTGTGCATTTGTGAACATTGGTTCAACTGTGTTCAAAGAAGGTATGGCATATGTTGCTTTGTCACGAGTGAAAACATTATCAGGTTTATTCATGATAGACTTTGATGACTCAAAAGTTAGTGCTGATACAAATTGTGTAAAGGAGTATAATAGATTAAGAAGAAGCTATGCTCCTCATTTAGGTCAGTATCCTGTGTTGGAGAAACGTGTAGTTTCTCGTAAAAGGAAAAATGAGAATATCTGTAGTGAAGATGTAGAGAAGAGGAAAAAAAAGAGGAGTGATGTAATTGCAAGCAAAAAGAAAAAGGAAAATGAAGAACAGGTTGTAGGATGTCATTTTGAAAATAGCTCTGGTGTCAACTGCTACGCAAATGTAGTGCTGAATGTTGCATTTTATCTGGAAAGTTTGCAAGAGCAGATAATAGTAAATCAGGGAAAAAGATTCTGTTCAGAGCTGAGTCTCCTTTTTCAAAAGCTGAGTAAAGATAAAACTCAAATAGAAAGTGCTACTGACATTAGAAAACTTTTAGATGTATGTTCAGGACGAACACAGTTTTCACAAAATGAACAGCAAGATGCACATGAATTTTTGATGTATTTTCTTCAGGTAGTGGAAGAAGAAGGAGTTCCCATTGACATTTTTTTTGGTCTCTCTTATAAATGGGAACATAGTTGTGATAATTGTTATAATATAAGTGGCTCTATTGTTGATAATGAAAGGTTTATTTATTTGACATTGCCAGAGAGTAAAACAGTCACTTTTGCAAAATTAGTTAAAGATGCTAATCATAGCATGAAATGTGGTGAGTGTAATTCTGACATGTTTTCAACATTAATTTTAAAGGAATATGGACAGTATGTAATTTTAATGATGGAACGATGTAGAGCTGATGGTTCAAAATTGGATACTTTAATAAAGAAGTTTACAGGACAGCAATTATCAATTTCAGGAAAAACTTTTGTAACTGTTGCAATAATTTTCCATGATGGACCTACTGTTACTTCTGGACATTACACAGTTTATCTAAAATGTGAAAAAGGCTGGACACTGTGTAATGATTCCCAATTGATTTTCAAACAACGTTTGCCTTTTGATTTAGCAAATTCCTATCTAATCTTCCTGAAACCTAAATTTTAGAGAGACTTGGCAAGATCTGGACAAAATAATTTTACCATTTTACTGGATTACCATTGCAATTTTGTAAAAAAAAGATTTTTAAAATTATCATTTGGCCTAATGGAAAGATAACCAATTGTAATGTGGACTTTTTTAATTTTTAATGCAATTTTGAAAAACCAATAATTTAGAGATTATCGGTAACTTCTGCACATTTTAAATTTTGGAATGTTATTGGACTGCCATTGGAAATTTTTTTAAAAATGATTTAAAAAATTACTATTTGGCCATGTGGAAAAGTAACCAATTCTATTGTGGACTAAATAAATTATTCAAAAAATTTTCGTGAACCAAAATGTTACAGAGAATCGGTGAGATCTGGACAAATTAAACTTTAGAATTTTATTGGATTTCCGTTGGAAATTTATTCTAAAAAAAAAAAAAAAATTACTATTTGGCCTAAAGGAAATGAAATCAGATGTATTTTGGAGTAATTTGAGATATAATATTGTGATTATAGTTCTGAAACAAACATATCAGACGGTATTTTAAAGAAATAAGTATTGGTATTAGATGATATTTTTTTACAATATTATGCATTTCTATAATGTTAAGTTTAAGTAAAAAAAGAATCAGGGCTTTTTTAATACAATCTTTGTGATTGGTATTTTTTTTTGCCCGCTGTAAAATGATGAATGCAATTGCTTTCACAATTTATAATGAAATGCAATATATTCTGAAAACAGCAAAAATAAGGCAAAAAGATTTTTTGGTAAAAAATGTAAATATGTGTACTGTATTATAAAATGTTTAAAAAATATTAATACTTTTTTCTTTTTTTCCAGATAGATATAGAAAATTTTCGAAAACTACAAACATTTTTAAAACTATTTTTAAAAAAAAGAAATGAATAAATATTTTTTCAGTGAGTATGGTAAGTCAATAATAATAATTGTAGTCTCTCAAGGACAATGTAATGTGATAAATGATTTTTAGTGTTTTTTTTAAAAAATAAAAAAAAAGTACGCGCACCATACGCGTATGGTAAAAAAAAATAAAAAAAAGTTTTTAAAAACATATGTAAAAAAAAGATGAAAGATAAGGTTGGCTCTTAAAAGAACCGTTGTGTTCATGCAGGGACAGAGGAAAGGAAGCATGGGAAAATTATTCAAAGCGACAAATGTGCTGATCTATTTTGTTGTTCACTAGGGAAACACTGGTCTCCCTATGGCAAATTAGATCTTTACAAAATGTGCAATGAATATCAACCTTCCGAAATCGAGGGTTCATTTCCAGAGGGCCAGCAAAAGGAGATTCTCCCCCCACAGATGAAGGGCTCACCTGACCTGCAGAAGAAGGAGTAAGCCCTGCAGATGATGGTCCAGGCTGAGCTGCTGTGGATGTACTGGCTCGTCTTTCTGAAGAGTTACCTCCAAAAAGATGACCATGTGTCCTTCTGTGTACATCCTGGAGGTGTCTCTTCATGGTGTGATTCCCAAAGGAATACTTCCTGTCAGGATTACCTCTAGAAAGTACACGCTTACACAGCGTGCAAGTAACTAAGGGTGCATTCACCTTTTGCTGGCCTTCTGGAAAAGTAAAATAATCCCAAACATAAGAAGGCTTTTGTTTCCTCGATCTCTGCCTCAAGACAGTGCTGCTAGTGCTAGCCTCACTCTCAGAAGAGCTCTGCTGTTCTGCCATCGTATCCCAAAGACAAACCAGCTCCTTCTCCCAAGGGATCACAAGCAGAAATGAGGGGAATGGGTGTGGTGTAGGAGAGTTCTAGAACTGAAAGTAGTTTCAACCAATCAAAAGTTGTGTTTCAAGATCACATGACCTACCGTACGCTTACGGTACGCTTACGGCAAAAAGTACGCGTGCGCGTAAAAAAGACACGCGCTTGCGCGCATGCGCATAACAGTCACTCCCCGGCACTTCCGCGTAACG
Organism: Triturus cristatus; assembly: GCF_964204655.1. NCBI lineage: Eukaryota > Metazoa > Chordata > Amphibia > Caudata > Salamandridae > Triturus > Triturus cristatus. Next base: position 598,515,480 of record NC_140592.1, on the reverse strand, counting down.
TGCGCGTGTGGCGTAAGCGCGCACGCGTCCCACGCGCAGTACGCGCGGCTACGCAAAGTGCGTAACTGTACGCAAGCAGCGTAGATAGATTACGGACGTTGCGTAAACCGTACGCTTACCGTGAGCTTACGGTACGCGTACTAAAAAAAAAATTTAAAAAAAAAAAAAAAACTGGAAATAAATTTTACATGTTTATTTTAAAAAATATATTAAAAAAAAATATTTAAGGATTTTAAAAATTTAAGCATAGTCTTTATAAAAGGTAAGAAAATTAAATTAAAAATATGTTTGAAAAAATTGAAGAATAAAAAAAAAATTAGCATTTAAAAAACCTTGCAAATTCACTGAAAAAACCATGGGTTTCACACACGTTATAGTTAGGAATTAGCATTTAAAAAACCTTTGAAATTCAGTGAAAAAACCATAGGTTTCACACACGTTATAGTTAGGAATTAGCATTTAAAAAACCTTAGAAATTCAGTGAAAAAACCATAGGTTTCACACATGTTATAGTTAGCTGGACATTTTACTCGTAAAAAACCAATGAAATTGCCCCGTTATAGTTAGTTCAGCTAACTATAACTCGCGCGCCCGCAATGCACTGCTGATGACGTCACATATTACATCACTCATGACATGGTCAGTGACATCACTCATGACATCACTGATGACATCTCAAATGACATCACTGATGACATCACTGATGACATCATCCTTGTGATAGAGTGGCAGACCTCCTCTTCCCCTAATATAACCTTTGACACACACATTCAAAAATAGAAACTACAATGTTCAAAACAATGGACATACCAATACCAGTTAAAACAACCTATTCAGTAATTCTAAGATCCACATACACATCCACTCATTCACCAACAGTCCAATTTAGTCACTCATACATGTACTCACTCATCATATGTACTCATACACCTATACATCCTGTTACACAATGCCACTCATCCATAGAGTTACTCACACACATAGTCACTCATGCTAACAAAGAATCAAACATACATTTACTTGCATATACAGTTATACACACACCACCACACTTACTTCTACGGAAACTTACACATACTTAGTCTTTTAAACAATAACTTATAGAAACACATACTTATTCATACAAGAACTCTTTCAATCTCTCACTCTCACATATACTCACATATATACACCAATAGTCACATATACTAGTTTAAAACATATGTAGTTACTCATAAAGACACTATTGAGACAGTCATTCACTCAATAACACATCCATGCACACACTCATCCACCCATACAGTCCTGCACACATGCTGTGTTCAACACATACAAACAGTGAGTCACTCATTCATACACCTATGCACTACGTAATACCCCCCACCGAACCATGCAGACACTCAGACTGATACTCAAAAAACCAACTAATAACCTATATAGACACCCATGTAGCTACTCACCAACCCATGCAGCCACTTATACACAAAGTGAGAGACTGATACAGATATATACATATTTAAACATTACTCACTAAAACATGTATTCACTATGATACACTTAATCAGTCAGTTAAACAATCAATTTTTCAAAAACAAATCATCCATTTAGACACTTATATACCCATTTATTCTTCCATCGACCTTGAGATATACATATATAAAACATATTTAATTTTCAGAAAAACACACATTCACTGGATGATGTCATCAGTGAGGTCATCAGTGATGTCATTTGAGATGTCATCAGTGATGTCATGAGTGATGTCACTGACCATGTCATGAGTGATGTAATATGTGACGTCATCAGCAGTGCATTGCGGGCGCGCGAGTTATAGTTAGCTGAACTAACTATAACGGGGCAATTTCATTGGTTTTTTACGAGTAAAATGTCCAGCTAACTATAACATGTGTGAAACCTATGGTTTTTTCACTGAATTTCTAAGGTTTTTTAAATGCTAATTCCTAACTATAACGTGTGTGAAACCTATGGTTTTTTCACTGAATATATATATATATATACACACATATATACTTGCATTAGTGAATGTAAAAAAAATTACAAAATTATAATAGAAATAAAAAATAATATTTTGTAAAATAGTTTTACATGATATATATGTATATAAACATACACACACAGACATATGTGTGTGTGTGTTTGTTTAAAATAGTATATTTTTAAATATTACTCATTATATTAATGTTATATGTTAAAATATTTCAGATTTGCTACTTTTAATTATATATATGTTAAAAAAACATTTGGGTGTCGACTCCGAACCGGTAAAAAAAATTACCGCACGACTCGTATCCGTATTTTTTTACGTACGGGTCGCACAAGTACCGTACAAACTGCAAAGTACGATTGGTACGTGAAAAATAACTACGAATAGTGTTGGGAAAAGTTTACGAGAGTGCGTCGGAAAGTGTTCACGTCCGAATATCGTCGGGAAAAGTGAACGAAACTGAGCCGGACAGTCTCACGTACAAATTGTAAAACACAAGTCCGAGCGCGCAAGTACGATCCCGACCGTCCGTTTGAATACACAATCGCACGTAAAAAGGCCCGTACGGAGCCAATGCTGGAGCACGCAAGTACACGGGTAAACGAGCCGTACAGCCCCCCACCCCCAAATATGCCAACACCGTACACCACCCTGTCTGCACTGTACCCCAGCCCCCCATGTACGCCCTGCACCCCCAGCCCCCACCGCATTTACGCACCGCACACCAACACCGCATGTACGCACTGTGCCCTCAGCCCCCCCCGCATGCACGCGCCAAGCACCAACACCGTACCCCAGCACCCTCACCCAGCATCGCGTATGTACGGGTCGTACCCATGCCAAAAAGACACATACAGAACCAGGACAGTGTAAAACAGCATAAGGAGGGTCAAAGCGACTCGCACAACTACACAAAACACGTCCACACGACAAAATACAACTCAATGACTGACCTGCCACATCCAAACTGGCCAACAGAGGCCCCAAACACAACCACCACTTATAACACACCCACCAAAATTCAAACACAGCCACACCCAAAAATTGATCAATAAAAAGGGCCCACACACACAAACCATGAGCCTTTGCAACAGACCTACTGCGGACAAAGCCCACACGCAAACCACCCCACAGAACTCATACCTTCGCTACACCGCAACACCGCCACTCACACACCTCCACACAACCTCCCCCACAAACATCCCCCTCTTCACATTCACACACACACACAATCACACCCACACACACACCCACAACCACCCACACCCCACACCATGAACCACAGACAAGAATCCAAAGTTCACTACGGCGGAGCTGGAGCTCCTTGTCAACGAAGTCATCAGAGTCCAGCCACAGCTGTTTGGAACAATGGTCAGACAGACCAGCATATCTGAAAAATCTGCCATGTGGCAGAGGATCGTCGACAAGGTGAATGCATTTGCGCCCGTTCAAAGGACCAGGCATGAATGCCAAGCCAGGTGGTACGATCTGCGCAGGGCGGTCAAGAGGAAGATGAATGAAGAACATGCCCAGACCAACATCACTGGAGGTGGGCCGCCCCGCAGACCCGTACACTACCATCCCTGGGAGGAGAAGGTGATGGCCATGCTACCGCCGGTGGGACTACACGGAGTGGAAGGAGTCGCAGAGCCTGGTGAGTACACAAACAACTCACGTAACATGGGGGGAATGGCATCCACACCCCAACAACAACAAATGCACGCACCTACCCCCAAGCACTCACCGCACACAACCACACTCAATAACCACGCCCATGCCACGAACGTCACCATCCACCCTTCACAAATCAAGGCAAGGCCATGTCCAAGGCCACAACAACCACAAACACAAGACTGGATGTCCGGGGGGTGGGCCCCACACAACACATCGTCAAAATGAGACGCAGACAACAATGTCCTCAGCCCATATGGCATAGGGACATACCCATGCACAATGCACAAGGACTGGCAACCTACTGACAAGGTAGCTGACACTGGGCCCTGCTGTATGCAGCACAAGGCCCTCCTGGGACCACTGTACACTCAAACACCAACTCCACAAGCACAGCTATCTAGCACAGGAACTCACACACACTGTCATGCCAGCATACACCATGAGGGGACACACACATCACCTGGGAGACCCAATGACAACTCACACTACACACAACAGCATGCCCCTTCACACTCCCCCCCCTAACATAAGCACACACTTCCGGGGCAGGCAACGGATTCACACATTCCCACAATGGACATGTGACCCAACAAGACCAATCCAGAGCCAAGTGAGCATCAGAGCCAGGCGGACAACTAGAGGCAATTTCCGGGGGGGCAGGAAAATATTTCGGGGGGGGGGCTAAATCCTCCAGCCATAGGCAGAGTGGCTGTAAGAAGGGGCGAAAACACAACAAAAGCATAATTAACGAGTAAATGGTCTTCCAAAGACCTGTGAAGTACCCGGGTCCGGCTGCAATTAGACGGACGCCAGCCCGCGAGGCTGTCTCAGCCGGGCTGACACACATGAGGGGGGGGCCGAAGCCCGGTGAGCCCAATGGGTGTTGCGCGCCTGATCAGAGCCAACTATCTACAGGTCACACATTCAGGAGAACATCCCAATCTGTCCCCCGCAACATACCCATCCCCAAGTGGACACTGAGAGGAATGCTAGGGACATCCAACTACCTGGGGGAACTGTGTCAACTTGATTATGTATGAAACATGGATGTGGCATGAAACAGCATTAGCATTGTCTCTCTCTCACACACAGGGCAACGTCGACGATCTCCCCCCAACACTGGGGGGGAAGAATCACAGTCCCAGGCACCGCGTGAAGACGATCCCACCGGCAGGGACGACTCTCACCACTCCATAGATGACCCCGACCAACCTGGACCCTCTGGTGTACAAGCACCTGCAGCACCTGCACCAGGTACATCTGTGCCAACCACCACCCCCATTCCCGCCACATCCCAGGACACACCCAGGATCCCTGCTCGCACTGAACAACACAGCCAGTCTGACCAGGAGGGACAAGGTTCTGCGGGCACCCAGGAGGAGGCAGGCAACCCTGCAAATGCCAACCCTCAGGGGTCCCGTAGACCCGATGTGCCCACAAGGGCAGGCCAGGCTCAAGTGGGCAGGGGTGGTGGGAGTGGAGGCAGGCGGAGGCGCGAACCTGACCAGCCAGCTCAGGAGCCCGGTATTGCACACATACGCATCATCCTGGACTCATACCGGCTTGACACCAGAGGCATGGACCAGGTCGTGTCCAGACTTTCCGGTATGCAAGGGACCCTCGATGAGATAAAGAACCTGCAGGTCGAGCATCATGCCAGTCATCAACAACACCAAGGACGGATGGAGGCATGACTGGCTGAGCTCCTGGCGGTGCACAGGGACGTGAGCCAATCACTCCGTCAGTTCGCCCAAAGTCTGGCAAACTCTCCCTGTGCCACCAGGCGTAGACCAGCACCAGACACAGGGAGGGACGAGGAGGAGGAGGATTCATCTGACGGAGCATCCCTAACATCGTCAAGGCCTGCATCTGAGGGTCCCCGGAGGAAGGTGGGTCGTCCACGTAAAAGACCGTGAGAGTCAGCGGACCATCGCCATCTCCCAGGTCACCTGGCCTGGCACCTGGCCCTCTGGCGCAACAGCAGCACCTCACCCAATGACATTCTCTGCCACATGGACTTGCTGGTCACAGTCTGACCAATGCTGACCAACACTGTGGTCTGGACTCTGATGACTTCCAATGCCAAGGATGCCATCTCCCCCAGTGAACTTTGGATTCTATTCCCCCGGTAGAGCACCTTAGCACTTCTACCAAAAGACTTACCACCCCAAAATAAATTCACATTGTACTGCACATGAGATGTTGCTGTCATTTTGCATTATTCTACGACAAATGTGTGTGGAAATGTCTAACCATGCCTGAGTGTTGAACCAACTCCAGCCATCCATACCCTGGGAACAGAGGCTGGTACAGGACACACATGGGTCACAAGGTATCATTCAATGTAGGCATGGAGCACCATACTCACCTGTGATGGGCGCTGGCTGCTGAGGGGGGGCTTGCAAAACTGTGCATAGAGACCTATTTGGGAGATCACCATCAAGGCGTAGAGGTCATGGCCCATGTGGAGGTACCTGGGGAGGGAGTCCCAGGTATGTGTGGCCAGGTTGGAGTACAATGTCCTGTATGCTGGAGTACGGTGGATGTGAAGAACGGTGGCCAGGGCAAGTTTGGATGCACGGAGATGGACCAACGGGATCTAGGATGACAGACGTACAAGGTTGGTGTGGGGTCGGGTCTGTGGACTGCCTCCTGAGTGTGGGTGGGGTGTGTGGAGGACACCCTGCAGCAGACAGTGATCCATTGCAGCTATCTATGGTGAACAGTGAGGTGGCTGGGGCGCAGGGTGTAGAAGCTGAGGTGTGCAGATGCCCCCTGGAAGTGGGCCAGTGTCCTTGGAGTTTGGATGTAGTTGCTCCGTAGAGGGCAGGGCAGTATATGAGATGGATGTTGTCATGGACCTGGGGGATGGTCTGTCGTAACTTGGAGTGGATCTATCTGTGGATCATGTGCATGAAGCAGAGGGCTGCAGCATGAGGTACAGTTGCAGTGGACTAGCATGGCATATGTGTGCGAGCCAAACATGATGCACACCATCTTGTGTGTGTGGCCACTGGGTGCTTGTGCAGGGCCTGCAGCAGCAGGCGCCATCTCCCTGCCAAAAGGCCCATTTCTCACGCAAAGACTAGGATGTCAGAAGGACAACTGCAACAGGCGCATGTGTAAAGTGAGGAGTGTCCAGTGTCCCATGGCACACACAGAGACAATGCATTCACAATCACCAAAGAAACATTACACCGCATCAGGAAACTGAAGGACGACCTGCACACTGGAGACACAGCCTCAGCAACTGGTGATGGCCCATTGTGTGGTTGACCTCGCCAAAAAACATACACCACCATGTACTACATGCCCAATAGGGAGCCTAATCCATGATCAACTGCATGCATGTCGCTAAACTACACATGGACTCCTATGCATTATCTACAGCAAGTATGCCAGAGATGCCGCATGCCAAGTGACAAGAGACCTGCATTGACAGAGACGAGGCACCTTGGTGTGTGACGAACACCTTTATTACTCATCCTCACTCTAATGGAATGGCATCCATTGGAACAGAAGCACAGGTCATTCGGCTGAACATGTGTGACCTACACTGGACACCCCCTGCAACACCCAGATGTGGTAAATCCTACTGAGCTGGCACACATGTGAAGGTGTTGAGCCTCACACCCCTCGCTGCACACGGAGAGTTTACAATTCCACATTGAGCCTCATATGGGGATGTCCCACACCATGTCCACCATGGCCATCTCGTATGTACCTGAGGGACGTTACACACACATTGATGCCTTCATCAGAATCCACAATCCATGACAGATGACTGTCAGGAAGGGTGACTATCAATTCATGGGAGCCATGCAAGATGTCACGTGGCCCATGGTGAGTCGACATGTATGCATGGTGACACAACATGCACAGGAGCAGTCCCCACATCTAACAAACACGTACCACCCACAAAACGCCTTGCTGCACTCCTTACCCCAGATGACCTTTCACCATCTCTGTGCATGTAACTCTGATCCAGCACACGTTACAATACTCATGAGGGATAGCAGGAGTGCAATGATGACATGAGCAGACGACAGCCGCAGGAACCTGGGGAGGACAGACACACAACAAGTCAGCGAGGAGCTAGTAAGCCGCAGACATGTACATGCACTCTACAGGATTGATGTTGTCACCATGGAAATAATGACTTTGGTGTTCCTGCACAAATATGGGGAATGACATTATCACTTGTAAGACACATCAGAACACACCTCCAAGTCACTTGGCACACAGACAGCTCGACACACACATTGCAACACATGCCACACAAGGCTCTAAGCGTGCACACTCAGCCACAGGGACTCACCATCATGAGAAGAAGTTGCGGATAAGCTGACTCTGGATGTCCTCATCCTCATCCTCACTTGCCCCGTGCCCAAGCCCTTCATCCTCCACGGGTGGATGATCTTGCTCATCAGGATCTTCTCCACTGCCATGTTGTGCAGCATGCAGCACACAAGGAAGATTTTGCAGACCTTCACCGGGGCATATGGGAGTGTGCCGCCGGTCTTGTGGAGACACTGGAATCTGCTCTTCAGGAGTCCAAACGTCCTCTCAATCACGTGCCTCGTCTGCCCATGGGTGTCGTTGTACCGGTGTTCTGCGGCTGTTCTGGGGTTGCGGAGAGGCGTCATCAGCCATGGCATGTTGGGATAGCCAGCGTCCCCTACATGGAAACATCATGGACAGAAGTGGGTCAGGAGAGGCAGTGAGATATGAAGAAACCGCCAAATACAGGACTGACAGAGTATACCCACCAACAAGACATACACGTTCGTTGCGCAGCTGTAGCATCATTTCCGGCACCCTGCTATGCCTCATGATGTAGGCATTGTGTGCTGATCCTGGAAATCGGGCACAGACATGGGATATCATCATGTTAGCAAGACATACCACAAGGGCATTGATGGAGTGGTAATGCTTGCGGTTATGGAAGGCTACCTCCTGTGTGTGTGGTGGCACCAAAGCCACATGTGTCCCATCAATGGCCCCAATGACATGGGGCATCCCTCCCAGGGCATAGAACTCACCCTTGACACCTGTCAACTGCTCACGAGTTGGAAAAGTTATGAATTCATCCAGGTGTAACAACATGGCCTCTAACACATCATGCAGGACACGGCTGAACATGGTCTGGGACATGCCACCTACATCAGCTATGGTCAATTGAAACGTACCCGTGGCAAAGAAATGTAGGGCTGCCATCACCTTCATCTTGGCTGTCAGTGCAATAGGATACCTGTGTAGCGGTTGGAGGTGTGGCTCGAGCCTTTTGGTCAAGTTGTCAATCAACGGTTGGGAGAAGCGGTAGCAGCGTATACAGTCACGTTCCCTCATGGCAGCCAAGTCTGGCATTGGTCAGGGGAGAGGCGGTGCCCTGCAGAAATTTGGAAGGAATAACGAAGATTGAGTACAGCACTACACCACTGTTAATGGACTGAGCACATGCTCAACAGCTACTACACATCTGCTACATACAGAGTCTGTACTGTGCAATGCATCCAGGACACATATGCCAGCCAGGTAACGCCCCTATCAACAGTCAGCTACACACGTGGGTGCGCAGGGTCAACATGACATGCCATGGAACTAGGTGTGGGCCAGTGTTAGTGAAGAGGCTGACGCATTACAGGAGTGACAGACATCCACATATGTGCATGAGAAGGATGTATTATCACACAGACGGGTAGCGGGACACTAGAGGCACAGGTCACATGTCCTTGAAATAGGACAGTCCACACACCTTGCCGTGTAGGGGTACATGGCAGGAATGATCAGACATACATTGAGACTACAAGTCCATGTACGAGGCATACATACACCCGTCACGTCTGATTCCACATGTGGCCTGGTGTGCGTAATAGTGTGCCATGCTCATTGACACGCACACACATGTTGGATGCAGCAACTGCAGATGCATGTCACGGAACAACTACAGCAAGCTCATGGGAACAAATGACACACACATGACATAGTCACATCATGCAACGCCGGTAGTTACATGTCAGGTGTCATTATCCATGTCCCTGGCATCGGGGGACAGTTGCGGGTACAGGTGACTGTGCCATGCCAGTGATGCAGTGCTCGACTGTCCCCAGAGAGTGGCTCCTCTGTATCGATTGAGATCAAGCGATTTGCTGTTGTGTCATGCTCCCCATTGTTTCCCAGTGGCATGGTGGGTAAACCAACTGTGTGGTGCAGGGCCTACATATGTTTGTAGTATTGGAGATGTCACTCATGTTGCTGTTCATGCTATGCGCTGTGTCCTATGTAGTTTGGACTCATGTATCATATGTATACAGGTGTCTGATCATTTCCTGTCTCTTCACCTTGGCCACAGCATCGTCGGGGGAAACTGAGGTAGACACTGGCACGGACGTGGGGGAGGGATCCAGCACCGGGGCCACCAGTGCTGGGGATTCTGGCGCTGCAAGTGGCACGGAGGCCGAGGGGAGTCAGGTGGAGGACCTGTCCAGTCCCAACACCAACTATGACGCTGAGGGATCCGAGGCTGAGCCCCCAGAGGGGGCGGAGGCTGCTCCCAGAGCAAAAAGCAGCACTCCATCTCTCGCCGCACCCTCCATTCTCATCACCGCCCGCCCAGTAGCTCGGGTCCCTTGTGTCCGTGCTAGGCGACAACAGGTGCGTGAGAGACAGCAAGGAGGTGTATTTAAGAGGTGAAGGGTGCAATTCCACTCCGGATCATTCTGTGGTGTGTAGGCACATTCAATAGCATGGTACTTGTCACATGCACGCTCATGATGTAGCTTGTATTCTGATAGGGATTTGTGTGCCAGTCATGACCCCATCTTGTAGGCTGCTTGCTAACGGTAATTATGTGCTATTCAATGCTGAAGCTTGCTGTGGGATGCTTCTGGCAATTCCTGACATTGTGACTGTATCACTACGAGTGGTTTTCTGTCATTACGACCTTTTCCCACCCCCGCATGGCCAGCTGGATGTATCATCTGGCCTTCCATTCCAACCTTGAAAGCGGAGTTCAACAAGATGAGCAGTATTAGGGCTCCATTGTCTCAAAAACAAGTCGTGTTGACTTCATCCCGAGAAACATTTGGCCTTCACGTAGATCACACGCGCACAGAGGTGCAAGCGCTTTTTAACACTGATCTCCCACTACATATTTGGGACTCGGATTCAGACTATCTTTCATGCCTCGTCAACAGGTGGTCTGGCTGTTTTTTTCTACATTGTGTGCTCCGGCCTCGTGAACACCTTCCAAACTCTGTTTGGTGTGATCACCGCATTTCATCATTCGATTTTGTCTACCGTCTTCGGAGGTGTCCCTTTGCTTCTCGCCCTCGTAGCTGGGGTGCCATAATTGATCTGCATACTACGCTGTGGCTTCACAACTTGCGTTACAAGACAGCATGCACCGGCTGCTCCATCTTCGGAACATGATGCTTGAATTCTACGACCTTAAGCAGTGCCTATGGATTGTCCTTCCGGTTTCCCTTCTTTACCTGCGTGCAACCTGTCTTTCATTGCCTAGATTGTCCATTCAAATGGGCTCTGGATTTGTGCCTGTCTAACTCGGTGGCTCTTGACCCGGATTTTGATCGACTGATGAGCCCCTTAGTGGCTCATGAGTTGGACTGTTCTGGTGTCAGTGTCATGGCCTGTCCTGCTGCACATGGAGTCCTAGGGAATTGGGACATCGGAACGGCAGCAAATGAATTCTTGTCCAGGAGATATCTTGATGTCCGCACCTGTTGTCCACAAATTGTGCTGGATGGCCTGATTGTTGAGGAACACGTGTGTTCTTTCCCCCTGCTGAACTGGATGGCAGACAATTTTTCGGAACGTGCAGATGATTTCCTGTTGGAAGCTGTTTCAACTTATAGTGCCTATGCCTTGATGGATTGACTTTAGCCCTGCTCATTTCATGGTGCATCCGTCGATGTGATATTTTTCTCCCCTTTTACATGGTTAATTGCCCTTCAACATCGTTCATAATTGACATTTCTTTTCTGACTTTTTCACTTACCTTCTATGGACTTCCAGTTCATGCCCTTGGTTCCGTTCTATCAAACTTGAACTCTGCGTTCTCGAATTTGCGCCCCTAGTGGTTAGTGGTACAACCAAGGGGGGGTGTAGTGACGATTCCTATTTCCCTATTTACAATGCTAAGTTGGCACCACCGCGTTAGTTGTCAGTAAGCCATCTTGCCACTTTTTCTGCTTTTGCACATGACACTGTGGTTGCGTGTTATTACTTTTGAAATGCCTACTCGAGTTTACTTCACATGAGGACTGTCTGTTGATTGACATCCTTCACAGTGAGCAGCGAGCTTGTACAGTACATTGTGTGCAAACACAGTCAGGGTGACTAGACGGTGCATGTTGTTGTGTGCAGGTTGATCGTCCCACTAGTTAGCCATTACATGCACGCAGCTGCAGATACCTGATAGACGAGTGCTTGCCAAATTGCAGTGCAGCACGTTTTCGTTTCTTTGTGATGGAGGAGTTTTGCAGGAGATGGGACTAGATGATCCTGTGATGTGATTCCACTGAGCTTATCTGTATGGTGGGGGGTCCCCCGTTCTAGCTTAGGGACCTTCTATTAGTCGAATGATACTACTATTAGTTTACTGGCGACAGGAAGGTTGCTGTTTCCACTGTCAGTTTGTTATGATTGCTCCTTTCAATGTCTATGATATTGCAACAATGCTGATGTTTCTGGCCTTAACCATTTGTCTGCTTATGTTGGCCACAGTCCTGCATCTTGGGACGCGAGGTTCATTGAATGTACTCATTAAACTTTACCTTGTCTGTGTCTATTCTGTTGTAGACTGATCTGTGAATCATGACGAACAGGTATGTCTGATTCCCACCATTCCTGAGGATTTTGTAAGTCGCTTGTTCTGGCTTGTCTATACATTGGGACCGCCGGGCCCAACCTCGGATATCGAATGGGACACTTAGCTAGTCGGATGTGGGTTTCTGGGTTCTGAGGGGAGTGTGTGGTACGCCAAACATGTCTCCTTCATGCCAGGCACCGCACCCCCTGACCCTGTCTCCCCTGCTGCCGTCAATGCAGAGTCTGTGGACATTCAGCGGCAGTTGCAGGTTGGGCAGACATCGATTCTGACTGTCCTCCATGGCCACACCAGACTGCTGACACAGATGGTGTCGTACATGGAGGGCATGTCATCAGCGATGTCTGACCAACGGATGTTGCTGAGGTCCATGGACTCATCACTGATGGCAGCGGTGGGTCTCCTGCAGCGCTCCGTTCCCCACCCTACCCCGGCACCATCCGCACTTCCCACTCCCATGCCTGTCCCATGCACACCCAGACGTCCCCATGCACGCACCCCACCGGACACAGGCAGCACACAACCAGGGAAGGCCAAGCGCACACCTCCTGTCACGCACACACAGGGGGGAGAAGGCACAGGCACTGGGTCGGGGGGCAAACAGCAGCCACGCTGTCACAGTAGGAGTCCGCATTCATCATGACACACTACCTCCAATACAACTCCCCTTGGCTCTCTTGCCCAACAGTCAGACAGTGTCCTTCATGGCCAGTCCGTCCCTCAGCCCCAGTGTGACACCACCCCGCAAGCGTTTGTGGAATTCCCCTGGCAGGGTAGTTGAGTCCCCCCCCCTGTCCACACCCTCCCCCAGTTGCGCTGTGACCCATCCTTCCGACCCCCCCCTCCTTGGGGCCTGTGGTGCCTTCGGGTGCAGGGGAGACACTGGAAGAACCGGCGGCCGTGTGCAGCGCCATACTGCCCTCCTCCTTTGGCGCTGCCCCACCCCCTGTGGTAGAGTCGTCCGTCCCTGCACCCACGACACCTACCCGTGCCCCTCCTGTCCCTGCGGTGCCTGGTTCTTCCCCCCCACATGATGGCCCCCCTGCTGTGGATGATATGGTACAGTGAAGTGTGCAGGTGGGCTTGGGGAGACGCGTCCCAACGTGTCCCCCCCGGGACTTCGCAACTGGCGTGGCCTATGGGCTTGTTGAATGGTGTACTGTAGCTACTTTTCTTCGAGATGCTGAATGTGGTTGTTTCTTTTTCCTTAGCACACTATTTCTTTTCTGGTATTGCTGGTGGTGCTGCTGCTCCCTGAGTTGGGGTGGTGATGATGTGTTGGGTGTCTGGTATATGTTGTTGTGTCCTGCTCATGGGGTGGACCCTGGTATCTGCATGCCGTCACAAGGTGTCTGCATATATTCGTAGGTCATGTTAGCTCTTACTGCATGGTGACATTGTCCCAAGGTGTGTTCTTTCCTCTGTGGCACCTGTCATCTCCCCTGCAGGGTGTTTCCCAATTGTTGTGCTGAGCTGTGTCAACATTTCCTCGGTGTGTGACACATCCCTTCGACTTTGGCCATGCATGCTGTGCAATGTCTCCACCTGCATCGTTTGTGGCATCCTTGGTGGACACTGTACTTGTGTATGGAGTATATTGACATGACTTCATGTGGACTTTTTCCCTTTTCCGCACTTTGCATGTGTGTACTCCCTGCCTCACACACGTGTTACGTGTTCTGCAGGGTATTTGGGCACCTGCCGGACAATTGTGGGCATTGTATCTGTGTGTACTCCACCCTTTTCCTTCCATGGGAGGCAACGACTTGTTGGCTGCCCCGGCACCTGTACATTTATATCATTCCTGGAGTGTGGGTGACAGTGTGTGTTCCCATTGGCTTTGTTGATTTGGTGGTGTTTGACATGAAGATGCAGTCTTGTGGCATGATCTCAGTGTGTGTATTGTGCTGCCTCTGCCAGGGGTGGGTATGCATGTGTAATTTGTCATCACACCCACATGTGGTGTGTCATGCAGTGGGGGAAGGACGTCCATCCTCATGGGCGTGGGACACTGCTGTCAGTGATGTGTTGTCATGGCACTCTCAACATTGCCGCACATTGTGGATGCCTTCATGCACCCATGGAGTTTGCTCATCGGAGGGTGATGTACACACCCCCATGTCTCTGGCCACTGCTGGGGGTCCTCTGCACCCACCCTTCCTATGTCTGGCCACTGCTGGGAGTGATGGGCACCCACCCCTCATTTGTCTGGCCACTGCTGGGAGTGATAGACACCCACCCCTCATATGTCTGGCCACTGCTGGGAGTGATAGACACCCACCCCTCATATGTCTGGCCACTGCTGGGAGTGATAGACACCCACCCCTCCTATGTCTGGGCACTGCTGGGAGTGATGGGCACCCACCCCTCATATGTCTGGGCACTGCTGAGAGTGATGGCCACCCACCCCTCCTATGTCTGGGCACTGCTGGGAGTGATAGGCACCCACCCCTCATATGTCTGGCCACTGCTGGGAGTGATAGACACCCACCCCTCATATGTCTGGCCACTGCTGGGAGTGATAGACACCCACCCCTCCTATGTCTGGGCACTGCTGGGAGTGATGGGCACCCACCCCTCATATGTCTGGGCACTGCTGGGAGTGATGGGCACCCACCCCTCATATGTATGGCCACTGCTGGGAGTGATAGACACCTACCCCTCATATGTCTGGCCACTGCTGGGAGTGATAGACACCCACCCCTCATATGTCTGGGCACTGCTGGGAGTGATGGGCACCCACCCCTCATATGTCTGGCCACTGCTGGGGGTCCTCTGCACCCACCCCTCATATGTCTGGGCACTGCTGAGAGTGATGGGCACCCACCCCCCATATGTCTGGCCACTGCTGGAGTGATAGGCACACACCCCTACGTGATTGTCCACTGTCGTGGTACGAGCCGTACCCACGTGCTGATGGCCTGGGTGGGGTCCATACCCCTAGGGCACCCCAACTTTGGGGGTGCGGCCCGTACCCATGCCTTTGGGATGTGGGTACAGGCCGTACCGGTGTAGTTGGTGTGACGTAGGGGTGGGCGTGGTATGTGCCATCCACACGCGCTGTTGGCATGGGTAGGGCCCGTACCCCTAGGGCACCCCAACTTTGGGGGTGTGGCCCGTATCTATGACTTTGGGACGTGGGTACAGGACGTACCGGCGTAGTTGGTGTGACGTAGGGGTGGGCGTGGTATGTGCCGTCCACACGTGCTGTTGGCATGGGTAGGGCCCGTACCCCTAGGGCACCCCAACTGTGGTGGTGCGGCCCGTACCCATGCCTGTGGGACGTGGGTACAGGCCGTACCGCCATTGTTGGTGTGACGTAGGGGTGGGCGTGGTATGTGCCGTACCACCATTGTGGTGGTGACGGGTACGCGTCCACGTCCACTTCCGTTGTGGCGGGACGTGGGATTGGTGGACACGCCCCCCGAAGTGACCACTCCATGGTGGTAATTACTGTACATGATGTTTTAGGAATTTGTGGGGTGTGGGTTATGTTTCCTGACCCTTGCACACACCCCCCCCCTTTGCCCCTGGGGGTTGTTCTGACCTTCTGCGGCGTCTGCGTCGGTTTCTGTATACGAGGTGGTAGGCTAGGAGGGCCAGGATGACACGTAGGTTGGGGTCCATCGCTGTCCGTGGCGTGCCGGGGCTCCTTGTTGGCGTCAACCTCAATTTCCCGGCAGTTTTTGGCTCCCGTAAGAACTGCTGCGTGCGGAGTGACGTCGGCACGAATCGTATTTGCTGGTCCGTGAAACGCTGCCTGACTCTGTCCGGACGTCCCTTGTGCACCGTCCAGACAGAGATTTGTATGTAAATGTTTACCGGACGGTGTTTTTTCCGACTCGGGCGGTAATGGTATTTCTGTGCAAATCGTACTTGTGAGTTTGTAAGGTGTTTTTACCGGGTACCAGTCGGACGAAAAAACGCTCCGTCCGACCATTCGTACCCGGGTTTTACCGGATCGGAATCGGCACCTTAATTTCCATTTATTTTCGAAATTAGTGTGAAGCAATATTTTGTTTTGATATTGTTGTACTTACCTTTCCTCATATGCATAGGAAACAATATTTTTGGTTGCGATATTTTTGACGCAATATTTCTGTTTTAGATATTATGTCAGTGAACCTTCAAATTACCAAGTAAGAGACAGAGAGAAAAAATGTGTTGTTTAGGCTATTTAGGGCCCATATTGTGAAGTCACAAAAGTCACATTCTTCAAGGTAACTTCTGGTACATTGCATGATGGGATCAATTAAAGGGTGAAGGTGCTATGATTCTTGCAACCCAAATACTTGGGTCACCAGCTAAATGACATCCTCCTTGGTGACTTCCAGTATATCTTTTATTGGTGGGTTATGGGTCTCACTTCCATGGTGAGAATTAAGCTAACAGGTGACTTTCAGGATGGGTCTTCTGGGCCAAGGTTCATAGGTGAGGTCACTTCCAGCTCAGGACTTCCATTTCACAATCAATGAGTGGCAATGTTTATGGGTCATGTTGTACAGGCATTGTCACTTCCAGGGCGGGTTGTGGAAAAAGCGTGTGGCACTTGCAACCACAGCACTTTTGAGTTTGATCAAAGGTCTTCCTTTTTATGACTATTGTCTAATGGTGAACCTGACAGCTTTCCTGATGACTCCACATATCTAAATGATGTGCTTTTTTCCTGTTCCCTATTTTCCATACACATCAAAAAGAGGGAGATTCCTTAAACAGGCTAAGTGTCTGGAGGAAATGTTATATGAAAACTAAGTAGACATTGACATCTTGGATTAAAGAGACAGCTATCATTCGTGCAACAGGAGTCTGAATTTTGTCCAACTCCAGTTCCCTTTCCACCAATTATTGCTGTGTCTTTTGTCTCTGACAGCTGAGCCCACAGTGGGTATTGTCCGTAAGTCCTATGGCTTGACCACACTCTCTAAAACCTCTCAATCGATACATTTCGTACTACTGTTGTGCCTTTATTCATTTCATCGATCTCGCTTGTTTGTTGACAGTGTCACTGTGTGTTTACCGTTCTCTTTGTATGTATTATAACGTCCAGCATAAGCAGCATGGTCCACCTTCCACACTGAAATCAGTCCAGATCTCAGTGCTGCATTGCTAGTTCATAGTTGCAACAAAACAAGATGGCAGCTGCTGAGCAGGTCATTTCAAATATATCTTTCATGAGTCTGACGTTCAGAATTACCTGTGGCGGTGACCCATTGGTGCGTTTCTCTAGACACAATTTAATTGCTGAATCCCGCTCAGCGGCATGTTTCACTTCATTTATAACGAAAAAGACACGGTTTTTATGTTTTATGGATGTGTTTCCAAACAGACGAGTATCACTGCTGTGTCTGAAAGCCAGGGATATAAAGCAGAGAACACCGTGGTGCAACCCAGCTGCAGCAGCCGAGCTTCTTGTCAATAAACGTGTTCACTTGGACAAAGAGTATTCCTGTATACCTTCTTTGTCAACTTAACATACACAGAAATAAAGCCTGGCACCTCAGGCAGGTGTCAGTAAAGGTTTTGGCTGGGAGCTGACATTGCATCAAATGTTTATTTTACACTACAGGACAGTGGGAAAAATATAGAAACAGGTAAACAGATGAAAATATTAGGTGGCAGTGATAAAACAAAACAAATCAATCAAGAAATCCGAGGTGCTGTGCACTTTTCGCCTCTTCCACCCTCTCCCTTTGTAACAAAATTTTGTGTGTGCTCTGAGGACCTCCTGCTCCCTTTTTCACAGGACTTTCTTTGGCAGGTATTACTAATACAAAAACAAAATCATAATATTATGATGCATGGATTTCCTCATCAGTGAGCATACCATGTCCTGGTAAATTGCCCCCCCACCTGTTCTTTTGTCCGAAATGATAAAGAAATACATTTTTGTGGTTATAATTTTTTTACCTATCGCCTTAATTCATTAAGAGTACCACTGGTCATGCAGTGCAGTCTCTGAAGCTGGAACACATCACAAGACTGTCACCCCACCATCAATAGTGATGTCACACTGACAGTGCCTTTTACAGGCCTCCTCCCACAATACATTATGAGGGAGACAATGGGCAAGAATGTAGCATTCAATGGGGCATATTCTCAAGAACGTGTGATAACCATCGGAATGGTTACTTAACGCAACCCTCAACATCGCAGTCCATCCCAGGAAATTTATGCCGTGTTAACCAGGTATTCACAACGCGGCAGTACCATGCGATATTCCCCAGATAACACGTCAACTAACCGCAATGAAATCAATGTCACGCCACAAAAATGAGAAACTCGAACGCAAAAAAAGCTGCGATGAGGCCAATCGCGATACAAAAATTAGCGAAAACCAGCAACAGGCCTGCAATTCACACATGTCAGGCAGGAATAATCACCATAAAAGTAGAAAACAAACTGACAAACAAATGCAAAACAACAGCCAAGCACAATGGATGTTGCCGGAGCAAGTATGGAGGAGAATCAGAATCCCACAAGCCCCCCGGAGGACCTACCTGGGACCTCGGGGTCAGGGAAGGGCAAGGACAAGAAGAGTATGAAGAAGTGCTTCAGTCGCAGGAAAACAGGATCCTGATAACGGAGGTGGTAGAACACCATCAACAACTGTTCATCACCTCCACTGTGTCATTGGCAATGAAAAGTGGACAATGGCAGTCCATTGTGAACAAGGTGAATGCAGTCGGAGTGCTGAAGAGGACAATGGAAGAGGTCAAGAGGCACTGGAATGACGTCAAACGCAAAACCAAGCTGAAACTCACCAACAACCAGAAGGCAGCAATGCAGACTGGAGGTGAGAGTCCTGCGCCACAGGAGGAGCTGGACAACATGGAGGAAATGGTGTCCACAATCATCAGTGGGGAGGCCGTGGCTGGAGTTGGGGAACCTGACACTGCTCAACAGGACCGGACACAACAGCACCAGGGTGAGTGATGACCAGGGACTGGGGGGACGGGGAGAGATGGGCAAATTGGCACACATGCACAAGTAAGCTCAGCACATCTGCAGACAAACCATGCCCCAGACCCCAACTCCCACCAAGAGAACAATGTACCTAAGTTTCCTACATGTCAGCACTGTACAAGCACAGAAGTCAAAGGCACACCCCATGAAAGGGATAAGGGGCAGCAAAATAGAGCAGCAGGGGCAACCGCCCACCCTCCCAAATCCGGCAAACACACATAACATGCAGAGCACATCAACACTGACAACAATGTGGCACAAACCCCAACACGTACACAACAGAACACAGGACACAACTGGTACCGACTGGGTGTATACACTGGCCAATCGCAAGTGGCATTGCAGGGAAATGTGAGTTGATATTGTACAAGTACAAACACACATCTGTAATGTTGTCAAAATGTCCACTGTCCCGCAGCAAATGGACAGTCCCTCCGAAACAGCCACGATGTACACAGTCATGCAGTCTGTATGTAAACATGTACAATGCGACAACACACATGTGAACACATTGTTAAACAGCATCTCCCCTTCACATTGCAGAGGGACAATCAACACCTCCTGCTGAGCAGCCCGAACCTCTCTTCTCTGATGACGAAAAGGGCCACCGAAGCTTCAACCCCGACGCCCTCGAAGAGTTCATTAACAGTCTCCGCACCCCACCTCCAAGAACAGGGCAGCCCAGCTGCAACGGGGACACCCCACCCCCTGCACAGACCACACAGCAGGCAGCACCCACCACCACGGCTGCCTCCCAGGACCCCCACAAAGAGCATATGGCCTTCCAATGCCATGTGTTGGGATGCCAGGAGCAGCTGGCTGAACAGGTGCGGGTGGGCTTCAACCACATGGCAGACAAACTAGATGCCATTCATGGGTGTCTAAGTCCCATCAGGGACCACTCACAGTCCCTAACGGACACCGACAGTCCCCTCCATGCCCTCCAATGAACCATGGCTGACATCGCCAGAGTCCTGACTGTGCGACAAGAATGACTGTGGAGAATGAGGGTGGCTCCAGCGAGCTCGCCCAGAAGTTGGGACTCATGCGGAGGCTCATGGAGACCATGGAGCATGCCAATGTGTAAAGAGCGGCTGCCACGGCTGCACACAAGCGAGAGGTAGCTGGGTTTCACAATGACCTCAAAACCATCCTCATGGCATTGCTGCCACAAGGCCTAGTGCAGATGCATGCTGCTGCTACCACTACATCCACATCACTGCCCCCTGAAGTGTCAGTGGCACACAGTGTGGCAGACATTCCACCTCCAGCCCCTGAGGTGTCACTGCCACACAGTGGTGGAGAAAGGCCAGCACCACCCACACATGAGGCACATGAAACAGCAGAGGACGAAGATGCGGATGAAACCGACTTACTAGTACAGAGAAAACTGTAGCGTTCATCTCCGCCATATGGACAGTTTCAGCTTGGTTCTGCCCTCTGCATCATCACCTTCCACTGTCCCCCGATACTCACCTTGGACCTCATAATGGACTGCCCTATTCTGTTTGATCACCAATGACACAGCTGACAGACTGCGGACTGAACTCTTCCACTTCCTTTGGACTTGTCATTCCCTAAATGACTCTGGCTGGCCCTTCACGGGCCAATATTTGAAAGTGGGGTTTGCATGGCCCTGTACTGCTCCAGATGCAACACTCCACTGAATGTGCATTAAACGTTCTGAATCACACAGATGTGTTGTCTCTCTGGTCTTTCATGTGTGGTAGTATGGATGAATGTAGGGTCAGTGAATTCCTCTTGCGTCCATGTAGCTCATGTCGTTGGACTTGGGTCATAGGGTGGCACATTGCCGATTGTTGTCCGGGTGGCGCCGATGCAACAACAGACACACACGCACTTGTTACTTCCTTGTCCAGCCCCGTACGGAACCACGCGCAGAGCCCCGGGGTCATTGTTCAAACCCCAACGCTGGACTGGCATACGCCAGGCCAGCCCACTACGCTTACGCTCCAGGGGGGACAGCAACACCACATGTGCCAGAACTCCCCTGTAGTGATCTGCTGTTCACAGGA
Organism: Triturus cristatus; assembly: GCF_964204655.1. Taxonomy (NCBI): domain Eukaryota; kingdom Metazoa; phylum Chordata; class Amphibia; order Caudata; family Salamandridae; genus Triturus; species Triturus cristatus. The sequence continues at coordinate 598,493,975 of NC_140592.1, read as the reverse complement.
ATAGTTGTCAGCATGCCACGGCCACACCCTCACAGCTGGTTCACACCCACACTACACCCATCCAGCACACGCGTCACAACACATGTGACCCGGCCAATAAATAGGACTGGGCACACATGCACGACGCCATTTGCAACCTCTCCCGGGGTGTATCTGTGTGAAGTGCATGTAGGCATTGGGGCCCATGGGCCTGTGACATCATATTCCAAAGGCCCGGAGGTGACATGATGGCCTCCGCACCACGATACCCAATTATAAAAGGTCCACGACTACCGGGGCACAGACATAGTGGCACTGGATATACTGCAGCTGGCCCATGCACACCGCCATGGGATGGTGACTTTCGGTGCACTGAGGTAGGGGCACCTTAAGTGCTGAGCGGGTGTGCAGCCTGCGATGATGCTCCGTCCCGGCGGTCCAGACGGCTCAGGTTTTGTGTGTCCTCCTGGACCGCAGTGTAGGACTGAGCCAGGGGGCAGTGCGGGCCTACCTCCATGTGGTGTCGCCTCCTGGATCACAGAGTTTGTGGCACCTATGAGGCTGAGCAGGTGTGCCGCCTGCGATGATGCCGGGTGCACTGGTATGTCCTCTGCCATGGAGTAATCAAGACCCAGCACCAAATGTGAGACCTGGTGGCCTGTGGAGTGGGGCTGCATGATATGGAGGGTGTCATGCCTGCGGGACCCGGGCTTGTGGCGTGCAGCGGCAGATGGTGGGCCCTCTTTTCTACACGCCGGTGACAGAAGGTGAGCAGTAAGGCATGCATGCGCAGGTGCGGGCATGCACCGCTGGGCGGCGGGAGGGGCTGGGGTGCAGCTGCCTGGGTGCGCAGGGGTGGACAGGCGATGATGTCGCGTGCAATTGTATGTACTTTGCCATTCAGGTATCTGATGACGGGTCTGTCTTAGATGTGAGACCTGGTGAACTGCACTACATAGCGGCACGTGGTTGGAGACACACCGGTGGTAGCAGGTGAGCAGCATGGCCTGGGTGCGCAGTGTCGGCACCCTCTCTCCCTGTCCCTCTCTTCTTTTCTCTATCTCTCTCTCCCCCTCTCTGTCCATCTGTCTCTCTCTCCCCGTCTCTGTTTGTCTATCTCTCTCTCCCCCTCTCTGTCTGTCTATCTCTCTCTCCCCTCTCTGTCTGTCTGTCTCGCTCTCCCCCTCTCTGTCTGCCTATCAATCTCTCCCCCTCTCTGTCCGTCTGTCTCTCTCTCTCTCCCCCTCTCTGTCCGTCTCTCTCTCTCTCTCCCTAACTGTCCGTCTATATTTCTCTTTCTCTCTCTCTCCTTCGCTCTCTCTCTCTGTCCCTTGATGTGCACAGGGCACACCTTCTCATCATGATTTTTGTCTTGCAGGCTGTGACCTACGGATTGTCCCGAGTGGAGCCGCCATGTGTCTTCATTTCTGTTCTGTGCTTATTTTAATAAATTGTCATTTGTTGCTTTGAAGGTGAATGTGTGATGCTCATTTTTGTGACTACACATGCACGTCACCAGATGTGATTGTGCGACATCATGCTGGTTATTTGGTACATGATTCTGTGTAGTTGATGTGGCATTTCTTTGGTTGGGGGGCAGGGAGGGGAGGTCCTAGGGGTGGTGGTGGTGGGTGTTGTGGCCCTCTTGGGTGCCCAGCACGCATGTTCAGTGGCACCATGGCATCTGTTGTTCTTCAGGTGTGGCTCTGGGCTGGGCTCTCTTTTCTGGTGCAGGTTGTAGTCCGACTTTGCACTAGGTCGGAGCAGGTGTTAGTTTCCTGGTGGTAACGCGCCTTATCGCCTGTTATGTGATCTCATCGCAGATCAGGCTGGTCGTTGTGAATATTGTGGAGTGGTGTTGTCGCGGCTATTTGCACGGGAACGCCTACTCTGCATCTCATTAGCGATAGTTGCCGGGGTCATCTGTTGTGATGATTTTTGCGGCTGCTATCGCCGGACGACTGGTGATATGGGCTGTTAGCACCAGCTTGTGAATTGGGCGGTAAATTTATCGCGACTTTGGCTGCGTTAAGGTGCCATTAACTCAGCGATAGCTCCTTGAGGATATGGCCCCATGTCATGTCACTTATCTCCTCTTCCTGCAGCCATTTTAGGAATATGATGAGAACCCTCTCTCTTGGTTCAGGAAGAGTACCGCCCATATTTAGAACCAGTAAAAGTGTAGCCTTGACTCCAGAAACCCCTAGGCCAATTTCCCTGCTCCCATATATCACCTAGCAAGTATAGAAAATTGTTACCCATCAAATACAAAGCCATACTTAGAAGGTTGCTGAGTTAGATATTGCCCAAGTCAGATTCAGGCCACAGATGTTCACTGACTCTGTAGTATCATCTGCCATGGCTGATGTTAGGCTGATAGTGCATTGTGACGATGTTAGCATAGTGATTCTTTTTGACCTTTCTGCTGCATTGGACACACTCTGCCACCCACTTTTTTTTGACTTGCTAGAAGGTCAATGTACTTTAGTGGTTCAATTCCTTCCTATTAGAGAGGTCGCTGCTAGATCGCTTCAGATCTAACTTTAGGAGAGTATTTTGCACTGTTCCTAGTTGAGCCCCTTTTCACTGCTTTTTCTTAATATCTATTGCAGTCCTTTAGCCTGGTTATCCAATAATGATATTATTGTATGTAGATGACAGTCAGATTATCTTTAACCTACAGCATCATCTTGGAAATCCATTTAAGAATATCTCTCACAAACTACTCCACATTCAAGCATGAATTACAGAAATGTAATTAAATTAAATCTATCAAAAACATAAATGATGCTCTTTAATAACAGATCTAGAAGCCTCTGTGTCTAGAGTCTGATTCAACCATCTGATCTGTCGGCAGCGTTCGACACTGTCCCTCATGATCTGCTCCTGGCCCGACTAGCGGACATTGGTATTACTGGACGAGCCTGGAAGTGGTTGGAATCCTTTCTTACGGGACGGTCGCAACAGGTCTGACTACCGCCTTTCTCGTCTCCCCCGCAGTTGGTCACCACGGGAGTTCCACAGCGGTCCTCTTTGAGACCCCTGCTGTTTAATATATACGTCACCCCATTGGTCCATCTGGCAGAGGAACGAGGTGCCAAGATAGTTGCTTATGCCGACGACACCCAGCTTTTGTTCACCTGGGGCAAATCGGATTTCTCCACCGTAAGGGTGCAGGAGTGTCTGACAGCCGTTTTTCAATGGCTCTCGGCGGCTCAACTAAAATGCAATGAGGCAAAGACTGCAATCCTCCTCTATGGCAACTTTCCCCCTCGTTTTAGGGAATCACTCTGGCCATCTGACTTTCCCTTGCCTTCGTGTTCAGGCCTCCCAGTCAAAAACTTGGGGGTCTGGTTTGATGAGCAGCTGTCCTTTTTAACTCAGATTAAAAAACTGGCAGGGAGCTGTTTTGGGATACTAAAGTCTCTCAAGAAATTTCTTCCACTATTGCCAAGATCAGTGAAGGAAACAGTGGTAGGGCTTTGATCCTCTCCCGGGTCGACTATGCCAATGGGCTGTATCTGGGCCTTCCTGACTATATTTTTAAAAAGCTACAGGTGGTCCAGAACGCGGCAGCCTGGTTGGTGCTGAACATTCCGGCTAGGATGAGGACTGAGCATCATCTGCGCATGTTACACTGGCTCCCGGTGAGGAAGCGGGTTGAGTTCAAGGCCTTGGTCATAGCTCATCGCGCTCTTTACGTTGGAGGTCCACCTTATCTCAGAAAACGATTTGCTTTTTTATTTGCCTACTAGGCATCTGAGATCGTCCTCTCAGCTGCTTGTGCAGATTCCTCGGGTGCGCCTCCAAAGAATGGGGGTAGATCACTTGCTGTCAGGGCTGCGACGGCCTGGAATCCGCTGCCTGTCTCTCTGCGCGCTATCAAAGAGCTAAGTCAGTTTAAGAAACAACTCAAAACTTTCTTGTTCTAACTCCCTTTTCTCTGGAACTCTACAGGCTCGTGCCGGGACACTCCTAGGAGTAGCTGTGCGCGTTACAAAACTCAATAACATAACATAACATAACCAGTTGTGAATTATTCGCTGAGTTCTCTTTCAATAAAACCTGCTGACTGGGGTGGCGAAGTGAGTTAAAGAACGATGATGGATTCAACCCAGATCTGACTGGGGGTGAGTATCTGAAAAGTTTCAGCGCTCTGTCCATCATCTCCTTCTGTTTGCTTTCATAATTAAAAGGAACAAAGACAGAAAGGTCACATGACAAACGAATACATACTTTTTATTTAGAGCCCTATTTAGTGTCAGGACATGGTCTTTGCAGGCTCTTTAAACAACATACGACTGCCATTTTTCTTTTGGCAACCCTACTTAATATTCCTTTTTAAGAAATGCATTCTCACACTACGGCAGTAAATGTAAAATACAAATGTAAGGAATAGGCAGAGTGGGGGCCAAGGGGGTACTGGAACCAGAAAAAAACTAAGCCTCAGTAACCAGTCTACCAAGGTGTGTAAATATGCAAATGGTATTTAAAGACCTGTAAAAAACTCGAGGGTGCTGAAGATAACACTCCAGACACTGCCCAGCGGAGCCTACAGCTTCTCAAGCTGCAGCAGCCCAGGTTGAGACACACGACGGGGGAGGGGTGAAGCCCTTTCAGCCCTTTCAGCCCTATGGGCGTTGCACGCCTGACCCCACCCTGTGATGAGTTGGAAGACAGAGAAGTTGTTGAAGGGTGCCTTCAGTTGTGGAATCGGATAGCAGACTAGGGTGCAGAAGAGTACTTCCATCTGCGATTGCAACATCAGCCTCTGAAGAACTGGCCAACACTGCCCAGGAGTGGAACAGAGGACAAGACAGCATGTCTCACCCTTGACGACCCTCTTCCACCCTTGTACAGGTCAGGAAAGCCCTACTGCCTGCCATTCTTGATTACCAGACTGTGTTTTTTTTTTTAGCAGAAACAAAAAAGGGAAATAATTTTAAAAAAGACACTGAAACAGGCTGCTATGGGGTCCTATATACATGTCCTCAATTAACTGTACTGTCAAAAACAATGATAGAATGTTAAAAATGTTGAGGTAATCCATGTCATCAAATATAGGGGCATATTTACAAGCCCCTATCTCCTGCACAACGTCACTTTTACGGACGTTGTGGTGACGATAGGGGCTACGCCTTATGTACTAGGCAACGTTAAGCCACTTAACATGGCTTAACTCTGCCTTGTACATAAGTCACCCTTTCACGCTATGGTTAGCATGAAAGGGGCGTGCAATGGATGTTGTGGTGGGCGTTTCACCGCAACACCCATTGTATTTGACGCTGCTCCCTATGTACAAGGTTGGCGTACATAGGAGGAAACACCAAAAGTAAGACCAGGATAATTCTGGTCTTAAGTTGGCGAAACAAGGAGAAATGCATTATTTCTCCTCAATTTTGCTTTTTCCATGTGTACTGCCTTGTACAGCACACATGGAAAAGCCAAAATACTATGGTTTGTTTATGTACAGAAAGGTGCCCCTTCCTGTACATAAACAAACCTTTAAAAAAAAATCCATTTAGTAACTCTTATGTGTGCTGCATGAAGTAGCACACATGAAAGTCACAAAATGTCATTTTAGGATTGTTTAAGTTCATAAAGGGACACCTTCCTAAACATAGCCAATCCTCCCCTGCACACAGACACCCTTGCACGCTGGTGCAAGGGGGCCTGCGCTGGCGCTAAGTTGTTAAACGTAGTGCAATCGCAGGGGGAAATGCAAGGCTTGCACAACATTCTAACGACATGCTCCGCCACTTCCTAGTACATATCCCGCTTAGTTCCTGTTTATGTTTCACATGCTTTACTTAATCTTGCATTCCCTAAAAGTGTTAGCTATTTCCAGGATGTGGTGTTTCTGTATTTCTTTTGTGCAGCTTATTAATGGCTGGACAGGCCTAACTGGGCATCGGCCCCAGCGGACTGGAACGTGGGGGTCCGGTTTTGTTACTGGGGGAACCGATTTTCTGAGCAGGGGGTATCGGGGTCAGGTTTGCAGCAGTGCTGCAATGTAGGCCCCCAGTAACAAAATCAGCAGGCTAGAAAAATCCACATGGCACGCACCTTAATTTCCAGTCTCATTTGAAATATGGGATAGTTTTAAAAGCACTCGTTACAGAGTTCTTTATATATAGAGCACTTTTAAGCAACAATTAGAGAGTCAAGATATCTCTGGTGATTAATTTTTGTGCTGGAGTGAGCTAGAGTTTTGTCTAGTGGCTACTTTGACTCATCTAAGGTAGCGCAGAGGGTTAATATGCTGGCTTAAAAGAATGTGTGCCACCAGATCACATAAGTGTATTTTATCTGCATAGGTCGGTGGGTTACTGCTTTTGTCACAGAGATCCTTTTATTACACCCCAAACCCCCCTTGTAGTGGTCGGGCTGATTTACTCTGCTCGCTCACTACGCAACGTACAGGGGCCTGTTCTGACTAAATTTGACAGGGCTGCTTTGGGTTCGCAGTCTGGCACTGAGCATGTCACTCTTAGATAGTGCATATTTTGAACTGAGTCTCTTCCAGTTGTTTGTAAGGGGCTATGGCTAAGAGCTCTGGGGTTGAGACTGAAGACTGTGTGAGTTTCTCAAAGTGCCTTTTAACGAGTCATAAAGGTGTTCAGAATGCATCCACATCAAATGCTTAGCCTCTATACAGATTGCATAGGGCAATGGCCACATATTCCAGTGGCAATTGAGATTCTGTGCAAATGTGTGTGAAGGAGGAACGCAGTATTGAAGAGGCGAAAGTAAAAACAAAGAATGCAGTGCTTAGTATTCTGCATTGTGGCACCAAAGACCACAGGGCACTAGGTACCTCGCATAAATCCTGTTGGAGGCTGCACTTTAATGTTTTTTGTTGTTTAAGACCTTCTGGGTTTCTGGCACCCTGTGGACCTTCATGGCTCCACTTACATTACACACGCAGAAAAAGATAACATGTGAATGGCACGTCTGCGTAGATTGCAAGAGTATAATATTGTAAGGACATTGGCAATATGCATGAGGAGTGGATTAGACGACCTGCTCTTATATTTGTTAATAATACACTGCTGGTTCGTGCATGCTGAGCATCAAACCAACCACGAAAAACACATTTACCACTAGCATACTATGTCATCAGCAAAATTTCAATGCTTGAGAAGGCCAACTCATTAAGACACTGCAGGGCATATTCTCAAGGAGCTATCGCCGAGTTAACGGCACTTTAGCACAGGCAAAGTCGCGATAAATCCATCGACCCATTCACAAGCTGATGCAAACTGCCTATACCACCAGTTTCCCTGCGATAGCATCCTCAAAAAACATTGCCACGGATGACCCTGGCAGCTATCGCTAATGAGATGCAGAGTAGGCGTTCCCGAGCAAAAAGCCATGACAACACCACACATCAACATTCTCAACGACCAGCCACATCGGCGATAAGTTCACAAAACATGCGAGAAGGCGTGATAGCAGCAGGAAACTAACACCTGCTCCGACCAGGTGCAAAGTCAGATGACAACCGGCAACAGAAAAGGGAGCCCAGAGCACAGCCACACCTGAAGACCAACAGACGCCATGGAGCCACTGATCATGCAGCTTGGAGCCCCAACAGGGACACAACACCCCCCGGCACCACACCCGGATGGCCACCCCCCCCAGACCCACCCCCCCAGACCACCACAGAGGCAGAGCAGACAAAGACAGCGGACACCCAGGAAATGCACCGGCCTCACAGACACAACACCTGACAATGACATTGCACACTACAGGCTCAAAAGGACAACCATGTTGATGGCACCAACAAAGCGGACAACCAACATCCCACCTCAGACAAATCTGCTGGCTGTGCTGCACCTGTTTGCCACTGGTACCTCCCAATCAACACCCGCCAAAGTCGGAGGCGTCTCACAGCCTGCCACATCCGAGTACCTCACACCTGCCTGGGATGCCATCAGCAGCCTGGTACCCCAGTACCCATACGTCCACCCCAATGCGCTGGATCCGCATTAGACCATGCAAGGACCATACGCCATAGCTAGATGCACGCACATGTCATGGGCAATCGACACCACACATATCCCACTTGTGCCCCCTGCCAACACAGCACACTAGTAACCCAACAGAAAGCACACGCCTCCCATCAATATGCAGGCAACATCCCAACACCGTTGAATCGCCACCAATGTCGTTGCCAACTACCCAGGCAGTGTGCATGATACCTACAACTTCAGACAGTCCTACATCAACCAGCGCTTCCAGAATGGCACCAATGCAAATGCACTGCCCTGTGGCAACTACCAAATGAACACCGCACACACCTCAACTCCACAACCATGCGACTCACAACTCTGGCAATGCACATGTCACAAATTCACATGCAACATGCCAAACAACATGCCCACCCACCAGACACGACGGCACAACTTACCATGGTAACCTGGGCTAGCCGTGAACATGAGCCATCAACGTCATGGCACCCCAACCACACAATAGCCGAATGTGGGGAGAGGTGGGTACCAGGCACGTGTGAAGGAGGCAAGAGACCCATGTATGGGAAAGTACACAATGCCAAGAGTGGGGGAAATGTGCTGGACAGACTGCAGTATGCAGACTGCACCCATATCCATGGTGACATACACCGCTGCTGTATGGAGTGTAAGAGACAGTGGACGCAACCACATCACCTCAGCCAGTGGGGAAGTTTGCAGAAATGTAGCCTGTTATGTCCCCCCCATAAGTGTGTGCGGGGTGGGCTGGCCCGGCGTATGCCAGGCCAGCATAGGGGTGTGAATAAAAAGCAGTTAGCCCTGAGCGTGGTTCTCTTCCAGAATGCCCAACGTATCTGCCAGGACGGCACCTCTCACCCCACCACGAGGCCGACACCGTCGTCATCAGCGAAGTTGCCTGCGATCCTATGCACCTGCTGTACCCCAGGCTGCTGGACCACGAACCCGTCGGGCCCGCCCAGTGCAGCCAGGCCACACTGCCCACCTGCCGACATGGCATGTGTCAAAGAGGGCCCACTACGTGCCGGCACAAGCTCCAAGCCCAAGGCCCGCGACCTTGGCATCCTCCTCAGACCATCACGGCCTCCGTGACATAGGCCCGTTTACTCCTTTCTACTGCCACCTCCGGCCTACACTATGTTCAAGATGGTCATACATTTGGAACTGAGTCTTGATTATGCAATGGCTGAGTACACACGTCATGGCTGAGTCATATCTATGTTCTCCCTTCTCTGGGGGGCCACCAACTCTGTGCATAGCAGTCGAACGACAGCTGTCTGTGGTCCCTTGCTGACTACTGCCTTTGGCCGACACTGAGTCCGAGTAGGTCACACACTTAGAACTGAGTTGTGATTCATGTCAGAGTTCATATCATTGCACGCAGGGAGAGGTGTAAGAGGAAGACATTGTTCAGTACGGCGGAGAAAAGGAGCATCGTTACGGAGGAGGTCGAACACTGCCGACAACTGCTCTGGTGTCACTGACTCTGTGAATCGCTTGTCAATAACACATGGCTGTGTGCCCCTGCTGACCGCTGCCTCGGGCCTACACTGCAGTGCAGTAGGTCACACATATGGAACTGTGTCTTGATTACATGATGTCCAAGGCCTTACATACATGGCAACCTTACTTCACTGTACACCCTTCTATCAGGTGGCAGCAACTCTGCATGTCATCCCAACGACACGTGGCTGTGGGCCCATGTGGACCCCTGCCTCCGGTCTACACTGCGATCCAGCATGCCTAACTCCAATACAATACAGTCCGTAGCAGGCAGGACACGGCATCGTCGCTGACTGAACACCCGCTCAGCTTTGGTGCCACTGAGTCTGTTCCACAAAATCCATGGATACTTTCTGGGTGAACTGTGGTGGCGAATGGGTCTATGGCATTGGGATTGTCGTCATCATCATGTCTGTGATACTGACTTTGTGGCGAAAATGAGGCAGTAGCATTCCACTCATCCATCTGCCGCTACCGGACGGCTTGTACCCTCTGCATCCTGCCCTGGAGGACACCTTCCACTGGCTCCCGCAACCCTATGCCTCGTTCACCTTGGACATCGATTAGGACCCGCTCAGTACTTTGCGTGGCCCGATCTCAGTGCTCCATAAGTCACCGTCCATTGCAGGTGTGCCTGTGCCAGCCGCGGTGCATCCGGGGCCACTAACTCTGTGCAGCTCTAGTCAGGGACCCTGTCTGCTGAGATATTGGATGGCCTCTGAGATGGTGGCCTTGGGTCCTGAACGCCATGTGTCTGTGGCTCTGTGCTGTCCGCTGCCTTCGGCATCAGCAGCGGTCCACCAGGGCTCACACATCAATCTGAGTCATGACCGGCCCGGACCTCCAGAGTCATATCGGTCTTACTGCCAGACTGTCAGAGTTGGTCTGACCTGTCGTGGATGGCATCATCTGCCTGATGCCCTGGTCAGCACTCAAGGTGCCACTGACTCAGAGCACCACGACTCATGGACCATTTCTGATTGGGTCATGTACTGTGGGGAGCTCACGCAGCAATGTCACCTCAGGCAGTGTGGGAGACCGGGGACGATGTTGAGGAAGATGATGCAGGTGTGACACACCCCACTGCAGCTGCATCAGGTATTTCCCGAAGGGACACAATCCTTGAAATTTTCTTCACATGAGCGAGCTCAGCTCTGATGCCCCAACATCGGTGCACTGGAAATCACAGACCCATCTGTTTGCATGTTGTTTGACCTCTGTACTTGCTCCGGCTACCAACATGATGCTCCACAGTAGTTTCTGTAATGCTGGTGTTTACTGTTTTCGTTTCCATGGTGTTAACTGTTCAAGTTGTTGCCAGCACCAGCAACTCCCTGCTGGCTGGCTTACACTCACCCCAGACACATCCAGCACAGGCGTCACTGTACATGTGTCCCTGTCTATAAAGGAGCCGGGTGCTCGTGCCTGTGGCCAGTTCCACGAACTATCGCAGTGTGTCCGTGTGGTCATGATGTATGCATGAGGGTCCCTGGGCCTACAACATTACATTGTGCTGTGTACATCGTGCACAACCATGTTTCCTTTGGCAGCGGGTAAGACCTTGGACATGCAGCTTCGTCGTCACCCGCTCAATGCGCGGTAGGAGTGGACTGGGCTATTGTACGGAGGTCCAGCGTGGGGGTGTGGATGATGATTCCTGGGCTCTGGGCGTGGTTCTTTGCAAGAGGTGTACATGTGTCTCTGTTGAGGTGTGGGTCTCCTTTGTGGGGTGTGGGTGGTCTCTAGTGGGAATTAAACACCCACGTGTGTGCTTTGGTTCGGGTTCCATGTGCTCTGACCCCACCCATACCTGTTCGGCCACCGCCTTTTGGCATTATGACACCTGGCATTGGAATGCGATGTGTGCTGAGGTGGGGTGTTAGTAGACAGACATGAAGGCGGGTGCTTACTGCTGTGTGGTCTGTGCAGGGTTTGGTGCCTCCTCCATGTGGCTTGGCTGCACTGCTCCTGGGGGTGGGTCACCTAAGATGCCCATGGGCTGTTGTAGGGCGTCGGTGTTGAAGGTGTGGTGGTCCTCTCCAGCATCACTGATGAGTGGTCTGGTCTGCTCTGCTGGAGGTGTTGTTTGCCCCTCTGCAATGCAAAGGGGAGATGCATGTTGACATTGTGTTGACATGTATTTTGGCGCATTGTTCTGGTTAACATGCAAATTGTATGACGATGTACATTGTGACTGTTTGAGAGGTGCTGTAAATTTGATGCAGGACAGTGGACATTTGGAGTACATGATGTAGGTGAGGATGTACACGTGCATTTCCAGCTCACAGTTTTCTGCTGTATTACATGTGATTGGCCTGTTCCTGTGCATTTGCGGACCCAGTTGTGTCCTCTGTTCTGCTGTGTCGGTGTTGCACTTTGTATCACATTGTCGTGGGATGTGCTGTTGTTGCTATTTGTGTGTGCTTCAGTGTGTCACGGGAATCCGGGGTCATTGTGGTTGTGCAGTGTTGCACATTTGTGTGCATGTGTGCCATTGTGCCCATCTCTCCCCATCCCCCCAGTCCCTGGTCTTTGCTCACCCGGTGGATGTTGTGTCAGTTCCTATCGAGCTGTGTCCGGACTCCCAACTCCTTGCGCCGTCTCCACCCTGATGACTGTGGCCTTCATTTAGTCTGGCTCCTCCTGTGGTTCAGGACTCCCAACTCCTGTCGCCTTTGCTGCCTTCCTGTTGGCAGCGGGTTTGTACTTGGTTTGTCTTTTCACATCGTGCCAGTGCCTCTTGTCCTCCTGCATAGGCCTCCTTGACACTCCTACTGCATTCACGTTTCTCATGTTGACGTTCAGTGGATGGTGGTGTTCTCTCACCTCTGTGACGCTGACCTTGTTTTCCTGTGGACTGCACCACGTCTTCCTCTACCTCTTCTCCTTGCCCTTGCCCATCCCCGAGGTTGCTTGGTGGTGCTCTGTGGGGCTTGTGGGGTTCGCGTTGGCCTCTGCACTCGGTCCGGGTGCATCCATGGTGCTACTCAGTTTCTATTTTTTGTCCTTTTGTTTTAGTTGCTTTTATGGTGCATTTTCCCACATGACACGTGGGTATTGCATGCCTGTCGCTGGTTACCGCTGATTTAGGTATCGCGGTTGGCCTCATCGCTACTTTTTTTGCGTTGGCACATTCCTGCCCTTCCATTTTGATGCAGGGCAACACAGCAAACTGGCTTACTGCACTGCACTGCCCTGCATCAAAAACCTGCAAATGAGGCCTGTAGTGTTTCAGAAAAGTTAGACAAAGGAGTTTCTTTTACTGGAACTTGGTCTGCGACAGCTGGAAAATTAATTTTTAGAGCAATATGTGTGCCAATATTACTTTGCAATTTACAAACTTTGCAAAGTTTGAATTAAAAGAGGAAAAATAAGAAAAACAAACAAATGACTTGAAATGGATTAATGATTAAATTATCACATTTGTTGTGAGTACAGAAAGGCAAAATAATATGAAAGTTTGAACAAGGAACAGAAAAGCCTCAACTTAAAGTGAGAGTGAACTCCAAAGAGTCATTTGCGATGAAACAGTGATGGCTAAAATAACCATCAGATGGTAGATTGAGAAAGAGATTTTTAAACTAACAAGTAAATGACATTAGGTTTAATAAAATGTGCAAAATTAACATACAAGCTGTGATTAAAATAATGTATTTAGAATCCACACAATTGAAAGCTATCTTATTTACTCATACTAGCCTTCAAAATGACTAAAGTAAATCTGCTTGAAAAACAAGCTTGATCAAGAAAATGCGAAATATGCATAAAAGTTAGATTCTTGACATCTCCATGAAAATATTTTTTCACAATAATTAATGCTACTTTTATCATTTCAAGTATTTCCACAAAATGTTTCTACTTATTCAAAGACCTCTGTTTATAGATGATACATTTTTGTCATTTGTGGGGAAATGAAGAGTTCATACATTAAAATGCAGAGTTTTAAAACGTGAGTATGACTTTCTAACCTACATGTTTTTCCTTTATGAATGGTGATCCTGAAAAATGTTTTCTTTTCCATTAACATTTATGTTTTGACTTTTACCATAGACTATTGTTTAGAAACTTGATATTAGAATGTTAAAGATGTAGTGTATAAGAAGGGAAGTAAGCCTGAATGAACTAAACTCCACGTGAGCACATAATCATTACAATTTAGTTGCAAACATAACATTGATGTTTCAGGACTATTGTATTAGTGCGAGAAGATGAGGAGTGATCCTGTTCCCAGGAGACCATCGGACGTTGATTGGCTGATGGGAGATGAGAAGAGCAACATGTTGCAAAAGTTTCACAAAATGTGAGGTCTATAATAGTGAGTGTTTATAGAGTAGGTTACCACACCTTTTGGCCCTTCTTTTTGTCCCACTTGCTATTGAGACTTTCCAGACACAGACTTTATGTCATATTGCTTCAAGACTCTACTGAGTTTCCTGATCCTCTCTTTATGGAAAGTTCTGCTTTGATATTTTTATCTTTTTGAACTTATTTAAATGCTGAAGATTTATGCTTTTCTCTCACTCTCTCGGGCTATAACTCTTTATGGGTTCTGTCTAACTCCATTTTCATCCGTTTCTTAGATTAGGGATTCTTTCCTTTGCGAAAAACACTTAAATGCATTTATTACATGATTTGCTTAACCAATATTAATTTTACATATCTGTCACACATTGACTATCGTGATTAATCTGAATTTGATGTGTGATTTTCAATGAAGATGATCTAAAAAAAAGATTTGATTAATAAAACCAATTATACTAATCCAAACTCTCTTTATTGACAAAAATTAGACTAATGATTGTAATGATAATGTATCTGATGCATTTCTTTCTTCTTCTCTAAAACAACAGCAAAGATCCATATGACCAGAGGCCGACAAATAGAGTGGGAATTAGCCCTTTAATGGTAAACTGAGATACTTAAAAAATTGTGAACTAGTTTCTGCTCGAGCAGTCCATAGGTAACATTAGTGATATTGACAACATAACTATTAAGCTATCTATTTTAAGAAAGTAAGTGGCGCTTCACTAGCACAAGTTGAGTTACCTTATAAACTTTGCTTTCCTTTGTGAGAAGCAGTGTTATATTCCCAGAGTTAGGCCCTTGAAGCGAAGCAGCTCATTTCGTTCATTGTCCTCAAAAATAACATTTGCAGCTGTGACATTTTGCACACGTTTGCCCGCACTACAATGTTGGATTAGTTTCTCTGAAACTAAACTTATTTTCACACCTAGCTTCGCATTACATTATCACAATGCCCATGAACATCATGTTCGCTGTCTCGTTTCATACTACGTGAAAATGTCATCATTATCTTCATCCATGGGGTGACAGGGCTATCACATCACTAATCTAGGCGTACCTCTTTATTGAGGCATTTTTGGATTATCAAAGCTCTCATTGTAAGCAGTTCTTTAGTAATACCTGTTGGAGCACCTGCCATTATAGCAGCAAGCCTATCAACTAAGGTTTACAATTGCCTAATAATTAGACATGGCATCCTTGGAGTATTTTTCCCTGACTTTTTGACTTCTGACCTTCTGTTTTTGACTGTTGTACTGACTTCGTTTTTGCTAGCTTTAGGAATCTGAGAACTTTACCACTGCTTACCAGTGCTAAAGTGCATGTGCTCTTTATTAAAACATGGTACCATTGACTTATCTTCCATTGGCATATTTGATTTACTTATAAGTCCCTAGTAAAGTGTACTACATGTGCCCAGGACCTTTAAATTAAATGCTACCATTGGGCCTGCAGCACTCATTGTGCCACCTACGTAAGTAGCTCTTTAAATATGTTTCAGGCCTGTCACAGCAGAGCCTGTGTGTGCAGTATTAAAACTACCATGTTGATCTGGCAACTTAACCTACTTCATGTAAAATCTGGTGTGTGAGAAGTGCACCCAACCCGAGACACACAGCATATAACGTAGGTTGAATTTAAACCAAGTAATCCATGATAGTCAAAATGCTATTCCAGTTTCAAAGTTCATCCAGAGACAACATGATTCCAATCTTAAATGCTGAAGATATCCCCATCCAGGCTTATTTCTACAGCTTGATGCAGGTGACGTTTCATCCTGGGTAACGGTAACCATATATACCCAATACATTTCAGGTAGGCAGCCCTTTGCCAGGGGTAGCTATATTGTAAAGAAAAGCCCATCAGCAAGCTTTAATAATGCCACAAACGTAATTGTGGATAAAGCATTAAACACTGTATGTCGCTATGTCATACACTTTGTGGAGATAATACAGAGAACCAAAACCAAATCATGCTGCAAATAAATTCACCTGACAAATGCGCACTATGACTTTAAACTAGCAACATCATTTTTTCTGCAAATCAATAAAAACCCAAGCAGTTAGTGCTAAATATATCCCTTATTACAACAAAAGCAGGTGATGTGCCCCATGCTAAGTGTAATCATGAATCATGTGAATATAAAACCAAATAATAACTGATCAAAAATAATCAAACAGTGCACTCACTGTGTACAAAACAGGAATCTGAATCCACCAGTGTACCGGTGCCATAGTTGGAGGCATAGCCATCAGACACACCATCCATAAGGCAGATGAAGTTAACGGCAAGGGAAACTGATCCTCGACAACCCCTTCATGAAACCCGCTGGTCAAACCAATGCTTTTAAACATGCTGTGGATTCAAAAGCTTTCTTGGCAGGCTCAAACCTTCCTTTTTATTAATTATAGGTCACCCATAAGGTAGGCCCTGGACAGACCATGGGCAAGGTGCAGTGTATTTAAAAAGTAGGAGGTGTACATTTCAGTTTTACAGGTACTGGTAGTGAAATACTCTTAAATGTGTTTTTCACTTTGGTAAGGCATTTCTCTCCCATAGGATAACACTGGAATTGCTGTACTACATTTTATCAGTATAATTTCCCAATGGGAAGGCATGGGACCCTCAGTTTTGGTGTCTCTGGACTCGCAATTTAAAAATACAACTGATGGTGAAGTTGGTTTTTAAATTGCAATTCTGAAAATGGCACTTTTCAAAAGTTGCTATTTTCTTATTTAAACCATTTGCTGCCTTCGCCTTGCCTATGGTATACATGCCTGGGTGGGTGACAGCTGGCTTCCAGCATTTCCTTTAGAAAGCCATACACAAAGGAAGGGTAGTTGTGACTGAGTATCCATCTGCATGTTGATGGGTCATCCTGAGCAGGATGGGAGGTAGGAGCTGATACTTTACACCTGAAAGTGCTGTGTCTTGCGCCCACACAAAGGATTGCAGACCCTCCTGGAGGGAGTCTAGAGCCAGGGCAGGAAACACAGTCTCTTGTGCATTTCAAAGTATCTCTTTGAAGTCTCCTTACTTCAATGTCCCAACTGAGTACACATACTGGGCCTCTGACATCACCAACTCAGAACACTGTGGAATTGAGGACATTCTGGTAGTAAGGACTGCTGTGCTATAGGAGAGACAGCCAATTAACTGAAATGCTTTGCTGTGTTGGCCTGCTGTCTGCTGCTTCTTACCTGGGAGTGAGAAGAACTGGACCTGCATCTCTACATCCCAGAACCTAAGTACTCTCCAAGGGCTTGGTGTCTTGCCTCCTGTTTCTGAAGTCTCAGGGATATGAAAGACTTCACTTTCATCTTCAACTCTGCACCTGGACCTTACTTACTGTAAGTCTTGCTCTGCCAAGTGGTACCAGTCCAGTCTAGGACCCTTGGAAGTGAGTTTAGAGTGCTGCAGCTGCCAGAACCTGCACATCGATGCTGTTATGCTGATCAGAACCAACGCATCTCCTGCTGTGAGATCGGGATTGACGCATCACCGCTGTTGCAGAGGCCAGATTGGTGCATTACACACTGACCGCCGCATCGCCTCCAAAACCACTACATCGGAACCAACGCATCGTCGCCACTGCGTAGAGAACATCAACGCCTCGCTTCTCCAGTATGGATCAAGCTGGCGCAGTGCACTTGGAACCGCCGCTCTTTGAAACCAGAAATTCACTCAAGGATCCGACACATTACCGTAGTTGCATGAAGTAATCTTTCGCAACATCCCAACAGTGAGGGAATCCCCAGTGCATCACCCTGATGGGCCCAACATCTTGTGCATGTGACGAAGAATAAGGTAGGTTTGCTTAGCGGGCCCTGAGTGGATGCATTAGCCGGCCAGTACTCAATTGCAGACATCCTGAACTCTTGACTGTGTCCAGGTCCAGCCTGACCCTTTAACTCTTTGAGCACTATTTGCTTCTAAGCGCGGTTTTGCATTTAACCTTTAAAAATACATATCCCCACTTCCTGCTGATTGGATTTTTGTCATTATGGTCTTACTTTATTTATGAAATTAGTCTCTGTTTTTGTAAACTGGTGTGGGGTCTTTTTGTGGTGTTTTCACTGTGTTACTGTGTGTTGTGTGTAGAACTACTTTACACATTGCCTCATAGTTAAGCCTGACAGCTCTGTGCCAAGCTACCAGAAGGTGAGCACAGGTTAATTTAGCATGTGTTACTGACTTACACTGACTACGATTGTGTTTCCTTCTTGGACAGGCATACCTCTGCCAACCAAAAACCCAATTTTCTAACACTAAGCTTAGCATTGTTCAGTGCTATTCTCACTGATGATATTAAAGTTCTAAAAATATCACTAAGTATATGCTTAAATCTACACTTGCTATGCTTTACTTAACAATCAAGTTGACGATCTATATCATTAGTGTGATAGATTCTTGGGAAACCTAAAGCTGCATTGCAACTGCCTACCCAATTGTGTGTCAACTGGAAATAAACTAACTTACCACACACATGATATATACCCTTAACACTTACTTCTAATTAATACTCCTCCTCTAATAAAATAACTATGCTTGCATTTACTCCAACAGTCTCATTACCTTCTTGTCGTCTTATCATACGCAAAGTTTCCTGCTTGGCGACATCAATGTTAGACCTTGGGATCAGACCCTCCAAATTCCCTCTATCCCTTCAACTAGGTGCTTTCAATTTAAATCCTTTGCTCCACTTCTCTTCATTTTGCCTTAATCTTTCATTTAAATAATCGTCCAAAATTCTCTCATCTTTGCTGATTTTGAAAGTTAGGTCATGCATATATTGATTATTGGTACTCACCTTAGTCAGATGGGTAAAGAATTTCATCATATACCCACGCTGATTACGATGTTTAAAAGCCTTTGAAAAATTATACATTATACTTATTAGATCACAAATATTCAATCCCTTCACAAATGGCAAATTTTCTAAAGGATTTTCATTATCAGTAGAAAACAGTTTAATAGAGTGCTGCTGATATAACACAGTAAGATAAACACTGAAGGAGAATGGATAGGACAGGGGCAAGTGAAAATATGTGGAAACTTCAGCTGCAGAAGCAAGGGGACAGGAGCAGCTGAAGCAATTCTCTATCTCCATGATCCTGACATATTCAGATAGCATTTGCAAATATACATTAGAACTATAAACACAGTCAGAGTGAGTGTAATGTAAAATTCTACCTTTATTCATCTTCCTGATAGTAACAGCTTTATTAAAAGATGGCAGGGCACTGTTAGAGGCGGAGCGGGCTTCCCCTGCCAGCCTCCCAGCCGGTCAGATAATCTGGTCCAAAGGCAGATGACGAGATGCGACGCTAAAGCAGAACTTTTTGCCAGCGCAGAGAGCTAAAACCATGCCTGCCTGGCAGCATATTAATGGAGGCGGTAGCGGCAGCAGCGCTATTAATTGGACGTCATGGATAAAGACAGACGCTGATGCAGGTCGGATAACAGGGCCTTTCAGTCTGACATAACAGAGTCAGCAGAGAGACATACACCACTGCCTTACCTGAGGAAGTTGAGGTGCAGTGAGTTTGGCAGTGCTGGGAGGGGCCATAATGTTGGTATTCAGCCTAATGTATTTCCTTGACTTCCTGGTTTGATTGAGGGAGAGGTGTGGATTTCTCGGCTTTGGTGGTTTAGGCTCTTTGGGCTCCCCTAAGAGTTGCAACCCCCTTCATGTAAAAATAATTTCAGACTACACTATTTCAGATACTATGCAAGAGGGGCTGGCCATGATAATAGGAGCCGTTCTGGCTTGGATAATTGGAGCCGTTCTGGCTTGGATAATGGTCTACTCTTGAGAACCTCAATGGTAGCTTGGCCCCTTCTGAGTCATTAATGGTCTGCCGCTTAGACAATCAAACTGCTGCTAGTTGTGGGATAATGGTTTCCCTGTATTGGATCCGGGAATATCATGGCGCAATTCTTTAACATGCGCTAAAATGTCTGGAGACCTATCTGCTCAGGCGGGGGTACCAACTGTGGGGGACAATGAAAGCCAAGCATGTTGACATTGAGGGAGAGGGATCAAGTATTGGCAAGCAGCAGGTACCTATGGGTACCTCACAGGAGTTTTGAGGCTCAAGAGGCGCTTGAGAAGTTCTTTTCTCTCTCAGAGGCCGGGAGCTAATCAGAGGCTGAGGAGGAGATGCCTGAGATTCAAGGCACATGTCAACTCTGCCGGATATGCCACTATTCGACTTCAAACACTGTTCCAGGGAGGCATGCTCATTTGCTATTGTCTCCAATGCTTCTGCTACACTCTTGACTAGACAGGTCGAAGAGAAGCTGTTGCAGGTTTTTGAAGCTGGCACCTCAGTTCAGGTTTGCTCTTGCAAAGAGGAAGAGCTACCATGGATCCTGAAGGAGTACAGCTCACCCCGACAAGCGGGCAATGCTGAAAGCCCCTAGAAACAGTGTTGAAAAATCTCAAAGAAAGGGGTGAAGGGTCCAGATAGTATTAGTTGAGAGAAGGCATGTCACAAGGGCAGAATTGGCCACGATGAGCCAATCAGAACCATCTCTGTTGGAAATGTATGAGCTGATACAGACCCTTAGATATGAGAATCGTCAGGACAATCTCTCTCTAAATACAGCTCACTTAAAGACGCATGTTGTCCTTTGAAAGCTGTCAGGAAATATGGATAGCCTGCAGAATCTGTTTCAGCAGTTAAGTAAAAACAGAACAGTTTGGCAGAGCAAACCCTGGATAACCAATCTCTGATGCATTTTTAAGGTTATTAACTTGCTCAGCTAATGTCTTGAGTGGTGAACATAGAACATTTCCTCCGCAGGAATAATTCATGTATTTTGGGGGTGCCAGAAGGCGAAGAAGTAGAAGTCACTCAATCCTTTGCTGTTTCCTTGTTTCATAGCAAACACAACAAGATGATGGACAGAGAGATTAAACTTTTCAACCACTCACCCCCAGTCTAGAGATCTGGGTTTATTCCATCGTTATTTTGCTTACTATACAACCCCAGTTTCGACTCAGCCATATACAAATCAGTCTTGATGCTGCTCCTCATAGGAACAGCCCAGCCCGATCTGCCAAGCCAGGCCCTCCCTGGACCAGAAACGAGCAATCTAGGCCCAGCTTTGAGGTATTACCCCTAATAAGCGGGCTTGCTGGAATCCAGTGGCACAGTGAGCCCGGGACCCATATCTGGGCATACCCGGCACACTCAGGGCAAGAAAGCAAAAGACACACAAATGATGGACGGAAAGTAGAACAAATAAAACATTCAGCCCCAGTCAAGAGATCTGGGTTAAATCCATTGTTCTTTTGCTCTCCATGCTACCCCAGTATAGACCCAGCCATACGCAAATCCTTAAACCCAGAACTCTTGACTAGGGGTGAGTGGTTGAAAAGTTTCAGCACTCCGTCCATCATCTTGTTGTGTTGCCATGTTCTCCCTAAGTGGCCAAGGGTGTAGGAGAGTAGGATCTGCTTCACATGGGTACCCCCATTTTTTGCTGGTGTCTCACAGTTTTTCGACCTTAGTCTGGCTGTGGCCCTGCTAATCAGGACCACAGCCTAGCTGCTTCCTCTCTAAAATGGTTTGCATGTACATTAGGTACATATCTAATTGGATTCTGGAGTGCCTTATCAGCCCCTAGTATATGGTTTACTATGTACCTAGGGCATAGGTACGTCAGAGGCCTACCAGGGGCTGAAGCATGTATTATGCCATCCCTGGGAAGCACTCCAAAATGGCACCACAGGTCTGCTACTGCAGCCTGCGTAAGGGTGTGCTTGCACCCCTTACAGTGGTATAGGCTACCTATATCCACACATATATACAGACACATATAAACCTATAAGCCACTCCTATGGCAGGCCTTGACAATCCTGAAGGCAGAGTGCTTAGTTTTATGTGAGAGGGTGCCCAAGCATGAGCTGAGCCCCTCTGCAGCTTTCAGAAATACTTCCTTATGGCTGTTCTGTGATACAGCCATACCATATACTCTTAAGTGCATTATAACCTCGCGGTAAATGCTAACTTTGGAATGGCTGCATCAAAACATGTTGTGTTTGGTGTCAAACGCTTTGGAATACTACCTCCCCCCGCCAGCTCTGGCTGTGAGGGTAGCATTCTACCCTTGTAGAGGGAAAGACATGTTCACACTGGTCAAACCCGGTAGGACTTTCCTGAGCCCTGGCATCACAAAATGGATGCCTCTGCCACAGACATGGGTCTGGCCACCTGCTGCTGACTGAAACTCCGGCAGGGGAGGCCTGGACAATAGGTTTCCTGTGGAAGGGAGGTGTAACCACCTCCCCAGACAGGCAGATGTGTATTGGGGCTGGGCGGGAGCACTCTCTGGTGCTTTGAAGTCCTGCACTGGGGGCACGTTTGCTGTCCCTGTGCATAGCCCAGTTCAAACCGGTTGTAGGGGCTACCTGCCCCTGCTCTGGCACGAAACTGGACAAAGGAAATGGGTGTAACCATCCCTCTTTCCAAGCCCACCCATAGGTGGGGCCTTAGAGTTAGTCCATCCCCTAAACTTAGTATAAGTATAGGAATCCAGTCCCTAGGACTTTAGATTACTCTGGACGAAACTCTGCTACATATATCCTGGACCTTCGACGTTCCATCCTGACTAGAAGACTGAAGAAATCTCCCTTGGGGTCAAGGAGTGACTCCCCTGCTTCGCAGGCACCAAAGAAGCAACTGACCAGTCTGCATCGCTGAAGCTCCCGCCGGACGCCGAAGTCTTTGCATCACCAGAGGTAGATTTCCAGACTTCTCCAAGGCTACCCTGAGTCCACAGCAAAGCTGAGGCCCGTGGCTATCATTGGTGACGTAGAACCGTGACCCCTGGACTTCGTGAACTTTTGCAGCAACACTATCTTCCTGGTCCTCCTTGAAGTTGTGCTTTAGGCTTTGAGTAGCCCCAGCCTTGAGCACCTCCTGCACCAAAGATTGTTGGCCTCCACTCCACGAGTGACCCGTGGGCCAGCTTCAAGTGTGACCGCTTGAGGCTCCTTCGCGATCACTAGCCCATCGGCTAGCTGGTTCCCACAAAGGCAACTACTTTTCTGCTTGGGCTTTCCTGGTTGCTCCAGACGTGCCCTGACTTACCCTAGCTGGGTGAGTCCCTCAGACCTTGCTGGTCTGCACCGCAGTCCTTTCTCTGAATTCCAGTGACTTGCCGTTGCCAAGACTTGTTAGGTCCATTCTGTCCGCCGACACCGCAGCACTCGACAGACTTTGTGGGACAGCTCGAATCCGGCTCGTGGACTTCATTGACACCTCCTGGACCTCGTGGCTGAAGAGTCAAGACACCCATCAAATCACCTGAAGCACCCGACATCTGTGGGCATTGGTCCTTCCTGCCCTTGGTCACTGGCTAGTGACCCAGACTCTGTTCCCTCTGCTTTCAGGTTCCTTCCATCCTAGATCCAGGCTTGGATCTCTTCGGACACTTCTCCTCTTCACGGCAGCAGCAGTTCTTTGCAGGCTTCCATTGAAATCAACGACATTGCCCATAGAAGATAACGGGAACCCGCGGTTGTGTTTACACACTGCATACAGTCCCCGTGGTTCCCCTGTGTCAATACCTTGGGTGGTTCCTTTGGGTCCCAGCGATTCTACAGGCTTTAGGCCTAGTGTCTATTCCAGTCATGGTTCTTATACCACTTTTTGGGTATATGGTTTGGTATGCCCCTAGGGCCCAATCGTGTATTTGTGCTATTACTGATAATTGCTGATTTGTAAACAAAGTACTTCGAACTCCAGTCTCATAAAGAGACTAGAGGGGTGTGTTTTATCTTAAATACATATATTTTGAATATATACCTGGTGTGGTTGTCTTTTCATTTGATCATTCAAGAGATTATAGACTGGTAAAACAAACTGCTTTACATTCCTTCAAAACTTAGCCTGAAGGCTGCTCTCCATAGCTACCACCAGGATAGCTTTCAATAAAGGTCGTCTTGAACCATTCACCACAAGGGGTTGTTTGGACTGATACAAGGTGCCCACTAGAACTAGTGGACAGCATATATCAGGCCACCTTCTCACAAAGGGCATGCCCAGAAGTGGGTCAGATTGTTTGCTGTGCCACTGGATTCAAGCTAGCCTGGCTGATGAAGGGTGATATTCCAAAACCGGTCCTAGGATGCTTATTTCAAAGTCCAGGGAGGAATGACTGGCTCTATCACCCCCAACCTTAGCATTTTGGACAGTTCAGCCTCAATGCTAGACCTCACCTTATCTGACAACCAGTAAGACTTATTCTTAACACAACAGTTGTCTTGTGTAAACAGGGGTAACAGAGAAGATACTGTCCCAACATTTGGTAGTTGTCTTTCTGTTGTTCAGGATTTTGAGTAGGATAAAGGATTACTCTTTCCACAGACCCATCCTTCTCCTTGGAGTTCAGGAGGACAGGAAGAGGATACCTTTCCACCCTATTATGCTGTCAGATCATGCTCCTGTGGAGATCGGACTAGAGTGGATTACTCTGAAATCCAGATTTCTGTGAGGGTTCTTACCCATACCTCTCAAATGGGACCATCTCTTCCAAGATGAACTCCATAAGCTATAAAGATTATTTTAAACTAAACAATCCTCAAGACACTGACCTCTCCACTGGCTGTGATGCCTTTGAAGTGGTTATTATTAGAGGGAAATGTATCTCATTGATATTTACTATATCACAGTAGAAGGCTTCCGAGAGGTTAGCACTCTAGGCTGAGCTCAGTTCGCTGAGCAAGCCCACAAAGACTCCCCCACTCATGGTATGTAAGCCCAGAAATAATAGGATGTTGGGCATTGCTCTGAATGGTCACCTATCGCACAGTTTATGGAGTTTTCATATTTGGGGGTAATTAGGGATTCCAGGTCCAATTGGGGATTGTACATTGCTCAAATCCTTTAAAATCCTTCATAAATCCGGCGGCATGTTCTCCAGAACCTATTCCATCGCAATCACTTTGCGATGCTCTGGCCAATCACTTTGAAGGTAAAGAGATATACAAAAACTTCTCTACCGTCACTGCGGAGCCCCATGAGATGCATGTAGGCTTTATTCCTCTTACTGACTCTACCATCAATTTAGGTACATTCAAAGAAATTAACCCAGAAATCACCAATAATCTTTTGAGTTTGGCGAAATCCGGCTCACCAACAAACATCTGTCCTCCCAGAGTATTGATAAAACTTGCTCATGAATTGGCCCCACAAATTTGCTCCTTAATTAATCTATCAATAACTATTGGGAAAGTTCCTTCATACTGGAAGTCAGCTTTGATCAGGCCTATTCAAAAAAAGGTCAATTTAGTTCCTACTGATCTTGCTAACTACTGACCAATCTTGCTCCTCCCTCTGCTGGCTAAGCTGCTGGGAAAATACATTAATCATCAACAGACAACCTTCAACGAATCAAGTAGCTTATTTGACCTGTCCCAGTCTGGCTTCAAACTGATTCACAGTACAGACACAGCTTTGCCTGCGGTCACTGACCATATCAAATGCTCCCTTGATGCCTATTTACCTACAATGTTGGTTCTACTAGATCTGTCAGCAGCATTTGATAGGGTGTATCATCCTTGACTTCTTGACTGTCTGCAGTAGACCGGGATTCGTGGTATGGCTCTGCAATGGTTAGCAACTTCCTGTGAAACAGAAACCCAAACAGTTGTTCTGGGTCCTTACAAGTCCAGAACTATTTCACTTGATTATGGGGTCTCTCAGGGCTCCTGTCTCTGCCCTACACTTTTTAATATTTATATGGCCCACCTCGCTAAATTAGTCAGAGATTTTAGGTTTAAGATTATCTCATACGCTGACGATATGCAGCTGCTCTTTTTCTTTGGGAACAATCTGTCCACATCAAAAGCTTCTTTCTCCTCCGGGATGTAAGCCATATCAACCTGGATGTTGGAAAACAGACTTCAGTTTAACCCCTCAAAAACTGAAATTATGTTATTTGGACAAGCCCAACTTCTCTGGGCTCCTGACTGGTGGCCATCAGATCTGGGTCCTGTTCCAGGACCCAAACTAGTGGTAAGAAATCTGGTAGTCTGCCTTGGCCCATCCCTTTCTATGACTGAACACACCTCAACCATTACAGGCTCATGTTTTCATATGTTGCGTCTGCTGAGAAGAGCTTTTCCTTTGCTACCACTCTCCTCAAGGAAAACCCATGTCCAATCCCTGGTAATCAGACATCAGGATTATGACAATTCACTTTTGGCCTCCATAAATGAGAATCTGCTCTCTAAACTTCAGGTTGTTCAGAACAATGCTGCACGTCTCGTATGTGACCTGCCCCCTGGCATAGCGGCTGCTCCTGCTCTTCAGTCCCTACACTGGCTACAGGTGAGCAAGAGAATAATTTTTAAGATATGCTGTCTAACCTACCACGCCCTACATGGACAAGGTCCCACATATTTAGCCTCCAAACATTTGCGCCATACTCCTTTGAGACTTTTAAGATCTTTGTTACAAGGCCTTGCTCAAAGTCCATAGACTCAAGAAGGCTAGGGCAGGATGCAGATCTTTCTCTTTCCTTGCCCCTCATCTCTCAAATAAATTGCCTATGCAATTATGCATCTGTGAAAATCACTCCCTATTCAGAAAAGTGCTTAAGACCTACCTACTTTACGAGTGCCTCTGGTCTACTGTCTGTCTGTCTTGGTCCAGCCATGAGATACCCCTCTGCGATGGAATAGAGAAAGACTGAATGATGTACGAAAGAATTAATTGATGACAGAATGTAAAAGTGAAATGGTGAGTTTAAGCAGGTAGATGGATGGGTGAAAGAATGAATCGATAGATGCTTGGATGGAAGAGGCATGGGAGCTCTTCTAGTGAGGATTGGGCTCACTTGCTCCTCCTGGTTGGCACCATCAGAGGTTTACTTCAAAGTGGTGACTATTTTAATGTTCTGGCTACTCCCTGGCAACCCAATTTCACCAGTAAAGTTTCAATCTGATTCTCTCAATGCAGGTTTTAGGCAATCCATTCTTAGATTGCCCTTCATCAGGATTTAACATCTGCATCCCAAAGCAAACTCGAATGGGAATGCATATTCCTAAAGAATATAGACTTTATTATTCTAATTCTCCATTTATTCACAGTTTTCTATTTACAAATATTTCTTACTATACACAATATGGTGAACATATAATTTCTGTTCACTCTGGTGGTAGGCTTATGATGAGAGGGATATGTGAGTCTGTGGTAGGGACAGCTCAGAGGTGGACTCACACTGTGAGATGTGAATGAAACTGGCAAAGGTTTCTGCATATCCTATGTAGTGAACAGCTGCCTTAACTTCTCAATTCCCTCAGATTCCTCTAATAAGTATACCGTGGCATTTCTTTGGAGTGTAAGGTGCTGCAAATATATTTCTCTTGTACTGCTAATGCTGAGCTCCCAGTATGGATTTTGAACCAGGAGGGTTTTTGTCTTCCAGGCAGGGGCCTTCATAGGTCTACTGTATATCTTTCCAGGGGGAAATGCTTGTTGCAGACAACCACATTCTAAAATCTAAAGAGAGACATTTTAGGAGCTGCTTAGGCTTAAGCAAAGTGAAACAATTTGGTCTGAAACTCCTATTTCGGACATTTTCTCTAAATATCTATGTTTGTAAATAAAATGTATTTTCCTATTTAGTAAAGTGCAGCAAGGACGGATTTTTAGCTGTCTCCAAATCATGTTACACTGTCAGGGGGTTTATAGATTAAGCAGTGTTACTCAACTGCACTTAGCCTGGTCAGTAAACAGCCTTTTTTAAGCTTTCTACTCCAGAAACATCCATGTTAACATACTCGATATGTCTCTCTCGCCTCTAAACAGTTTGCAACTAGGCCGTTCAGGGATCAAGGCACATTTTAAAGATTGGTTATTTAAAGTCATAACTAGGCTGTCAATAGGTGTAATTGGTTTATTCTTCCCAATGAAAGCTACAGCTTGACCTACAGCCATGTTAGATGATCTGCAGCCGACTACCATGGATTTGAGTTATCTCATATTGGCTGATTCATATGCATCATCTTATTTTTCTTGCCACTGGCACAGTTTCCGCCACGTTTCCCACGCTCTATCTAAATGTCAAATATGCAAACTAAAGGAAACTAATTAATCACCATGTTTTTTAAGGAAAGCACATGCTCTGGGCGGTTTCCTGGTATCCACATGTCCAAATCCACCATCACATCTGTTAAAAAAGGCAGACACACACAGAAAGATAAGGTTTCATTCAAGTAAATTGAATTATAAGCAACAGATAGCCTTGAAATTCAGACAACAGCCTGGAGGCAATTTTGTGATTTTAATAAGTTAACAGAGGACGAGTGTTTGCCCATAATCAGCAATGACATGGCCGGACGTTTAATTGCTTATTAAACAAACCTAGGCAATCACCTTTGTCTGTTGACATTTGGACATTTTAAATATTGTAATTAGCGCAGTGTGAGAGAATAGTAGGTTTCCTTGATTTGCCGAAGGTATTTGACTTGGAGGTGATTTACTTTATTGATTTATTTTCTGTGGTATCATTGTTTTATCACAATCTTTCTCGCAGGTTATGGAAAAATGCATCTTGTGAAATATTGAACGTTACGATGGTCGAAATTAAATTATGATGACATTAAACTATTTGAATCTGAGAGTCTTTCACAATCAGACATGTCATCAGTGATTATGAAGGAAACCATTTAGTTGACAAGACGTTAATGATATACATAGGGTTCCCATAATGAAAACTCAGCATTTATCGGCTTCAATCGCATTTTGCCTTAGACCATCGGTTTAAACACAATGCTGATTTACATTCACCTCTAGCACGAGGAAATCCACCGAGTAAAGCATTCCAAGCTTGAAGCAGACTCCTAACGGAGCGAGAATTTAATTCAGGAAACTCTGACAGATGTGCTGAGTGATAATTTAATATCCCAAACTTTGTAAATCTGAAACATAAGCTTTACAAATACAGCCAGTCTGCAGGTTACTTTGTTAACCCTTTCTTACTGCAGAACATGTTTTATTGTTTGCTGTAAATGGAACCAAAACTAACTGTATTTTTGTCTATTTATACCTTTTGTACATTATTTACAACAATTCATGGATATGCAGACACTTCTGAGGTGGGCCAGGCAGCAGAACAAGGCTGGCTGCTTTCACATTATCAGAATCAGTTTGGCGCTTCAGCTTGCTAGGATTCAACCCCACTGGCTGCTAGAATAATGATTTTCTCAGGTCTCTTCTGAATTCCCAGTTTTATAACCATACTCAATATTCATTGCAGACAGCCAAATACTCCTACACTTCACGGCAAAATATCTGTATATCATGTCCTGAAGCTCCTGAAACAGAAGTTTCAGTCTTATCTTTATTTGAATATTAAAATAACATAAATAATGTGTTTCCAAAAATGTATTTTAATGTTTTTTTCTTCCATAAAGAGCTGTGGATGATTTAGTCTGCCACCCCTCTCGCACTAGAGGAGTAGCTTGTGTGGCTAAGCACTTTATATCTACCCCTTGTCAACACTGGATGAGAGTTGGGCGGATGACCTGGGGTGATGTGCAGCAGTGCTGAGTGACTGGGAGGGAGAGCTGCTTGCCCTGGAGAATGTCTATGCCCATCCGGGGCTTCAGACAGATACTCTGACATATTTGGGCAGACTGCTCACTGAGCCACCACAGGCCACCACCAAACTAGGGTGAGACTTTATTATGGTGCTGGATGCTCGCCTTAAAAGAGCACAAGCTAGGTAGACCCACTGGGTTCATGCTGGGGAACTCAATAACGTCTTTCAAGCTGCGGGTATTGTGATGTCTTGAGAATGCTTCATGTACTCTCTAGGGACTATACCTTTTACTCTGGTGCATATGACACCCAGTCCTTACTCAGGTGCACATGACACCCACTCCATCATGGATTTTTTCTTTACACTCGTTAAGACCCCTCATAGATTTGCGGAGGCTGAATATGAGTCATGAGGGGTTTTGGATCACTCTCCACTTAGTATTACACTGCACTCAACTCATAGTCAGAGTGAGTGGAGAGCATAGAGACTCAATATTGAAAAAGAGGTGGCCCATCTACAGATTGCCACAGGCCACTATTTTAAAGAAAATGTGGACTCAGTGCGGGAGGGAGCCCCTTTATGGGAAACGTATCCGAGGGGATGATTATTTCAGAAGTGGGAGATAAGCGTAGGAGAGGGGACCATTGTACTGAAGTGGAACAGAACTTGCTGAGTCTGGAAGAAGAAAGTGCACAACACCCCTTAGAGACCAAGGGGCATATCTTCTCTGTAAAATGGAAAACATCTGCCCTGGCCTCGGACATTTATATGAAGTAGGTGATAAAATAGGGAAGATGTTAGCATTGCTCGGCAAGAAAGAGCAAGGTAGACACCATATACGAGAGATCTTGGGGCCCTGATGGGGGTTTGGTGGTGGGCTCTGATGCCATTGCAGAGACAGTAGTGGCCTACTTGCGGGACCTCTACATGAGTCGAGCATGTCCCTCCATGGAAGACGTGCACAGAGTTGTGTGGGACTGCCCCTGGAGGAAGCTGGCACAGCATAGGGCACTAGAGCTTGAAGGACACATAACGTTTGAAGAGGAGCAGTTGGCATTACTGCAGTCGGTGAAGTCACAGGGCCCAGAGTGAGCTATCGGCAGAATATTTCAAGCAATGTGCAGGTACGGTAACTCCACACCTCCACAATCTGTGATAGGATGCATACAAAAAGGGTGCACTACCTCAAGATGTTAATATGGAAACCATAGTGTTAATCCCAAAGGCCAGAAGAATGATCGATCAGTGTGACACACACCAATCGATACCGCCACTTAACTTCGATGCTAAGGTGTTCACCAAGGCACTGGCAAATTGTCTGTGGGGAGTGTTTCTGTACTTAGTGCATCCTGACCAGAATGGGTTTATGCCCTATAAATCGACTAGGCTCAATCTCTGCCACCAACAGAACAATGTTGCTGTGCCTGGGGGGTGGAGTTCCCACTGGGGGTGGTCTTGTAAGAAGCAAACAGAGCATGTGATTCAATTGAGTTACCTTTTTTTCTAGAAATTATGAAAAAATTGACTTTGGACCCAAATATTTGGTTTGTTTGTTGGACAATAGGGTGGGGAGCCGTGGCTCCTTGTTGCAGGCCTTAGATGGGTATTGTATGGTGAAGGTGATATGGTGACAGGGTCCTCGACACTTGGAACTGACTAACCTCAAACTGATTCTCTAGTGCAAGACTTTGACATTTAATTAATGTGTTAATCAGCAGGGTTGAGGGGAGCCAAGGGGTGGACCAGGTATTACTACAATGTTCTTACTGTATATGTTCTTTAAAATCAATAAATATGTTTTAAATATATGCATATATTTCCTATCTTATTTGTGTGTCCTGCCTGCCTGACTGTAGCGAAGGCTTATAATTTTACTGTTGTCATCATGGAATGTGAACGGTGTAAGTTTGAGTAGAGTCAGTTGGAATGCATCTGGATGCTGAGCAGGTAAGCTATCCTGCTGCCGGCAGGGCTATCCTTTGTACATATATACTTATATCAATAACTCCTATTTATCCCTTGTAATCCAGGTATCTATGTGCAAAATATCTGCCCCCTTTGCTTTACAACACTGGTGACGAGGATGGACTCTGATGTCAAATGTGAGGGTATCTAGTTTCCATTTGATATAATGAAAAGTTGGGGGGAGAGGAGATTATTTACTATTCTTCCTCCAAACACAATTACATGGGGAGATATGTCTACATTTGGAGAAGGTCGCATTTACTGTTTTAAATACAATCCCACTTATACTGGGGAAGTGTATATATTTGGAGAGTCTGACTTATTGTTCTGATTTCAAGTCCATCTCCATTTAGGAAAGGGTATATATGGTGGGGGGGGGGGTAAAATGTGATTTACTATTCTTATTTCAATCCCCCTTCCATTGTGGAAGTGCATATATTTGGATGGGAGTGGGTGATATTCTAAGTCTGACTCTACTTACATTTGAGAAAATGTATTCATTTGGATGGTAAATTCAACTAAAATAACCTCAATCCACCTTACATTGGTCAGAAGTAGTATATTTTGAGGTGGTGTCAGATTTACTATTCTAGCTCCAATCCCTTTTACAGTGGGAAAGTGAATATATTTAGGGGCAAATGGTACCGACTTAAACTTTTCATCTTCTAAACCACTTACATTTGAGAAAAAGTATATATTTGGTGAGGGGTCAACTTTACTTTTCTAACTCCAATCCAGCTTAGATTGGGGAAGAATGAGGTATTTTGTGGATTATGAGATTTACCATTAGTATAACGTCAATCCCACTTTCTGTTAGAAAAGTGTATATATATTTTGGCACTTACCTTGGCGAAAGTGCAAATATTAGGGGGTTGTCAGATTTACTAGTCTAACTCCAATTTCATTTACATGGGGGAATTATATATTTTAGGAGGTCAACCTTAATATTCTAGCTCCAATTCAATTTACACTGGTGAAAATGCATGTATTTGGGAGTTTCTATTTCCAATCCCACCTGGATAAAGTGCATATATTTGATGAGGGGTCTGATGTACTATTGTAACAACTCTAGTCCCACTTACAATGGGGAGATGTATATATTTGGGGGTGTAGGGGCAGACTTACTATTCTATCTCCAATCCGACTTCTATTGGAAAAAATGCATATTTGGATTTCTCATGTAATATTCTAACTCCAATCGAGTTTATATTGGAGAAGGCTTGTATATTTGTGAAGATATCAGATTTCCTATTCTAACTTCAGTCCCATGTATATGGGGAAAAGTATAGATTGATTGGTTCTATTCTAACTTCAATATCACTTTAATTGGTGAAGTGTATATTTGTGGGTACGGTGGGCCAAATACATTATTAGCTCTAGTCACACTAGCCTTGTGGAAAATATATATTTAGGGGATGTGGAGTGTAACAAAACTACTATTCTAACTCCAAAAGCAGTTACAGTGGGAAAATATATATATTGGCAGTCTATACATGAGTATAGACATGAAGTAGTTGCTGGAGCACGCAGACACTTTTTCCCGGGCCAGGTCACTTTTGTTTTTGTTACATACTGAAATTATATTTGCTATGATTCTGTTCTGTCTCACACATAATGTTTTTATGTTTGATGGTGGTTTCTGCTGACAGATCCAAGGCACTGCGACAGGGACCTTCTTAGCCTCCAGTTATGACAGCCTTTTCATGGGTTGGTGGGAGGAGCCAGATGCCAGCACCCTGGATTTCCACAAGGACGATATTATTCTTTGGGCAAAATACATTAACAACTTCTTGGTTATCAGTAAGGATGAGAAAGATGAGGCTGTAACATTTGGGAGTAGTCTAAAGAAGATTGTGTTAAATTTAATATTCATGAGCAACATAAGTAAGAGCACTGTGGACCTCTTAGACTACATTTCACCATGGTGGGTAACAAGCTCACAATGTGCAGTTATGATTAACGATTAAAAGAGAGAGGTTACTCCTCAAAAAGTTTAGAGGCACCTCTAACAAGAGTCAGCAAGATTAATAGAAAAGAACTACTGGTGGTGACACAGTGTCACTATTTTTCCTTTGACATACTAATTTATAACATACATTCATGCATGATTTCATATTTCATATTTAAACTGACCATAATGTGTGGAGTTTATATTAAAAATTAATAATGGCTAGAGAATGTTCACTTTAAATTAGCTGAAGTCATTGTAGGCTGCATTTGAAAGACCGCATATTAAATTAAATGTTTTATATCTGCTTGGTCTGCATAATCTTTTCTCGTTCCATGCACCAAGAGTTACAGTGTTCCTATTAATTGTATTGTTAGTGTTGGAATTGTATGTGAAGGTCATTGCTGTTGTGTTTAATGAGTTGAATGGTGATTCTCAGCTCCCGCGTAAGAAGAGAGATGAAGAAGAAGAATCCTCCCTTGTGGGAAGTCTATGAAGGCCATGGTGATGGAAAATCATGCATTGTATTATTTTGAGAAGTGGACCGACACAGGCACATCATGAATAGTAATTGTAATGGGTTCCTTCTCACTGGGAACTGTAAGAGCTGTATCTTTCTGCTAAATTTAATTAAATAATTGCATATTCTGGTATTACAGTCAGACTTTCTTCTGTCCACATTTGGGGCAGATGCCCCTTTCCCACTCTTGAGATCCAATGTTCCTTTTACTCCTGCTCATAGAGATAGTTTCTCGAGTGAGCACATTTCTTTTAGCCCTGATTTGAACCTGATTTGAGATATTATATTTGCTGACACCTGCCGCTTATGAATTCCAATACTTTGCCCACAATTTTAGCTTAGCATTAGGGAGTTTTCATTGAGGGGAAACGAATCTGTTATAATTTTCCTATTCTATCTTTAAATAACTTGACTTTGCATTTGCCTTTTGACATGCCTGGACTGTATTCATATATGCTGCATTTAGGTGATTATTTATCTATGTCTAAACTGATTTGATTTGCAACTTTACTAATTAGTTCATAAACATTTATGGTTTGCAAATGTACTCCAAGGTGAATCAGATGATGCTGCCAGGTGGAGCTAAAGACAGCAATCTCATCCACATAAGCTGCACTGTAGGATTCCAAAGCTTCCAACAAAGGACTTTGTTCACCAGCCTTTGAAAAGTGACAGGTGTATTTTTTAGACCAGAAGGCATCACAGTAAACTGATGGTGAAGGCAAAGAACTTGGGTGTGTTGATGGACAATAGACTTACTCTCCATCATCACACAAATGCTGTGGTGTCTGCCTCGCACTTTCTCATTAAAAAAATAAGGAAAATATTTCCTTATATCCCCGAAAACACCAGGAAAACAGTAGTCTCATGCCTTATTTCATCTAAGCTGGACTACTGTAATAGTTTATTCCTTAACGCCCAGAACCAGCACCTGCGCAAACTCCAGATGATTCAGAACTCAGCAGCTCGCCTCATATCTGACATCCCTAGACACTGCTCAGTCTCCAACGAAATTTGCAATCTTCATTGGCTTCCCGTGTCTCGGCGTATTGATTTTAAAGCTTTATGTATTGTTTTTAAAGCTCTACATCATATAGGTCCCTCTTTTCTGCAGGATCATTTTATGTGGTATCAACCCTCCAGACAGCTTCGGTCCTTGGGGGCACGATTGTTGGCTGTGCCGAGAATTCATAAAGCCCATTGGGGTGGACGCAACTTTTATTACGGTGCATCGAAACTGTGGAACTCTCTTCCCTTTTATCTTAGGAATGCCAGTTCTTTGACCGTTTTTAGAAAGCAATTAAAAACCTGGCTCTTTCTGCACTAGGGGTGAGGTTGTAGCAGGTCATTGTTGGTTCTAGCGCCTAGACACCTCCGGGTATATGTGCGCTTTTATAAATTTCTTTAACATAACATAACATAATGCCACTCTGGGGATGAAAATGCAGATCTTTCTTCTGCTCCTAGAGTCAGACCTATCTACCTGTACCCAGATGAGAGATCAAAGGTGCCCAGAAATGTGGCTGCTTCCAACCTATCAATTAATTCATATACCCTTGGAATTGGGAGTGCATAGGTTTTGGTCACTGCACTGAGACCCCTAGATCCCACACAGTACCTCATCTCTTTTTTTAGCACCCTGGGTATGAGGCTTGGGGAATAACATCCCTGGGCTGGCTCAGGGGCTCTCAGATGACTTGATGACTTCCAATTCCAGCATCTTGCTTACTTCAGCTTTGATGCTCTCCGTCACATGATCAGACTGCCTGTAGATTTTGATTCTTACAGGTAGGTTTTCACTGGTGTCCCATCACGGGGACACCAGCGAGTCTGACCAGGTGTCAAAGAGAAGAGCTTAACAAACTGATTTAGGACTGCAATCAGTCTGCTATTGGGCAGTAAGGGTGCCCACTCCTTCCACTGACCCATTTTTTGGGTTGTTGAAAAGGAGGTCATGGAGACTATCGTTCTCTGCTTCCTAATCCTCATCTGTAATCATGAGCATGACCACATCTGCCCGGTTTTAATAGGATTTGAAGTGGTTTACATGGATGACCCTCTTGGGTTTCTGCAAGAGCCAAGGTCTACCAAGTAGGTGTCCTCCCCCACAGGATCCAACACCCACACCTTCTGCCCTGGTTAGAACTCCACCACAGCAGCCTTTTTTAGGCCTAGGTGGTGAACTCCACTCTGTTTGCCGAGTTTGGAGTGTTGTCTGTACTCCGCACTCCGCTGAGCTCGAGGAGTGCAGAAAACTCCACTATACGTAGCGCAGTGGAGTTTTTTCCCTGCTCGTAGAATTTCTCTCCGAGTGGCAGGAAGATCATTGCAAACGGCAGTTCACTGCACTCTGCCACTTGCCAAACTTCACAGAGATTTTATGTCACTTTCTGGTGCTCCGCGTACACCATGAACTACGTCCAGGCCTAGCCTTTTGTTCATACCATTGCTTCTGGAGTTTTTGGTTGGTGTCAAGGTTTTGGTTTGCTTTCTCCATGTATGTAGCCATCCTGGTGCTGAGGCCAAGTACATAGTTCACTATGTCCCATTTAAGTTCAACGAGAGGTCTCTCCTAATTCACCTTTACAAGGCACAATGCTCCCCAAACAGGATGAATCAGACATGGCAGTTAGACATCTAATCTTCTTTTGAGTTTTTCAGGGAGTCCACAATTATACCTTTCATGGTCCTATTGATTCTTTCAACAAGGCCATTACACTGCAGATGGTAAGGGGTAGTGAACCTGTAGGTAGTTCCACATTCCTTCCAGATGTGTTTCAAGTAACCAGACATGAAGTTTTTATCTCTATCTGATATCTCTCCTTAGGTAAGCCCACTCTGGTAAAGATACCAATGAGGGCCCTAGCCACTGCATGGGGAGTGGTAGTCCCCAGGGGATTAGCTTCAGGATACCTGGTAACATGATCCACTACAACCAGAATATATATTTTCCGAGAGGCTGTAGGAGAGTTAAGGGGACCAACAATGTCAATCCCCACCATTTCAAAGAGTGCCCAAATAACTGGAAGTGGAATTAAGGCAGCCTTTGGGTGCCCACCTGTCTTGCCACTCACTTGACAGGTGGGGCAGAAGATACAAAACTCCTTCACCTTCTGGTGCATTCCCAGCCAGTAGAAGTGGCTGACAAGCCTGCTCCAAGTTTCGTCTTTCCAAGGTGCCCAGCTAGGGGCATGTCATGGGTCAAAGTGAGGAGGAATTCTCTAAACTCCTGCGGCACCACCACTCTCTTAGTGGCACCAGGTTTGGGTCTCTGGTCTCAGCATCAAGGATTCCCTCCTTCACTGGGAACGACAAACATCATCACCTTCCTGTGCAGCAGCTTGCTGTCACAGGCTTACAAGTGTGTGGCAGGTTGTCTGCCCCTAGGACAGCTCTTCCCTGATGGGCCCCCCTGGGCTCAAAAGCTTACTCTGGTATGGCTCCAGCTCTTGAAGCTCAGTTCCCTCTGGGGCTGACTTTTCTTCCCCCTGAGGAGAAGGGTCTGATGTCTGATTTGCATCTGGTTACCCCGTCTTCTTGCTTTTTCCCATGGAGGGTTGAGCCATTCTTGCAGATTCCAGCACTTCTTTTTCACCTAGGGTTCTGATGTGTGCGCTGGGTTTTACACAGACCCAGTGTGGGATTCCAAGCATTTCTACATGGATTCTCAGATCTGCCTCAGCCCAGGCTGAGGGCTCCAAATCATTGCCAAGCAAGCAATCAACTGGTATTCATGATGTGAATTCTACTTCCTTGTTTTCCAACACCCCTCCCCAGTCAAAGGACACCATCGACATGGGATGAGTTCTTGTCACATTGTCAGCATTGGTGTCTGGATAGGTCCTTCCATGCAGATACTGATCTGAAGACTCCAGCTGCTCAGTCACCATGGTGATGCTGACACCAGTGTCTCTCGGGGCTTCCACCCTAACCCCATTAATATTAGGATGTTGTCTGTATTTTTGCATATTAGTGGGCCAGACAGCTAAGGTGCCTAAGTCTACATCCCCTACAAGCGTCGCCTCAGTGAGTTCTTTGACATTGAGATTGGCCATTGCATTTACTGCAGGTGAACTAGAGGCATTTGGTTTGTTTTTACAGCCAGGATCTCCAGTTTGGTGTCCAAGTACCTTACAGTCATGACCCCAAGCCTTTTTAGGATCCTAGTTCTTACCCTGGTACCCTCGCTTGGGCTGTTATGAGTTCCTGGGCTCACCCTCCTGAGCAGGATTTTGGGTTCCTGAAGACTCATTTTCCCTTTTTGATCATCATCTTTCCTTTGGGGGGGCTTTCAGCCTCTTTCTTTTGGTTTCCCCCACCAGTGGTAGTTCTGATCACCCTTGTTTTGACCCAGTGGTCTGCCTTCTTCCCCAACTCTAGAAAAGAAAGTGGACATAGGTCTTCCAGATGCTGATGTAACTTTTCATTGTAACAATTACTCAAAAGGTGCTCTTTCATGATTAAATTGTGAAGCCCTTCATAGTCATTCACATTGTTAATTTGTAACAAACTATCTAGTGTTTTTACTGAAAGTCTATAAATTCTTCCAAAGACTGGCTCTGGGTTTTTCGAGTCTCCCTGAATCCTATTCTATAGTCTTCAGTGGTGAGTCCAAAGCCCTCAATCAGGTTACCCTTCATGAGTTCTTAAGACTCTGAATCTTTTTCACTTAATGGCAGGAGTCTATCCTTACATTTCCCTGAGAATAATTCCTACAAGACAGGAGGCCAATTTGGTTTATCTAGTTTCCTTATTATACAGGCTCTCTCAAATGCAGTAAACCACTTGGTAATGGCATCATCTTCTGAATAGTGAGGGACCATTTCTTTTGGGGAGTTTTGATTAATATGAACTGCTATTCTCCCTAATTACTTGTATGCTGCCACCAAAGATAGGCCCAAGGCCCATCTTTTTTCTTTGTTTTTCTAGTTTCAGGAGCTGAGCCCATAATCTCAATCTCCTGGTCAATCTTTCCAGCATGAGCTCCTCATCTTAGAGGGTCTCGAACAAACTTGAGGGACTGATTCATACCCTTCCTCAGCCACATGTCTATTGGTATTATCTTCATCCTCAAATTGGCTACCAGTTCTGGGTGATCTCTCTCAAACAGAGATATCAGGTCTCTGAGAAATTCCTTTTTAGGATATTTTCTGGTTTGATTCCTTAGCTCTCACAAAGGACTTTCAGGTAAGCATGGCTCAGGTGCATGTCAGGGGTCAGGTTGAGCTCCTGAACCTGGCTATCAGAATTGGGCATTGTTTTACAAAAGTTTGGACCTTTTTAAGAAGCTACAAACAATAACTCTCACTGAATACGTTGTCCACACTAAAGCACAGACTTTTCAAATTCTAACCACTTGGTTTCTGTGACTTAACCAAGGCCCTAGCAGTTAATTTTAGAAATTTAGAAAAAATTAGGCCAATCAGAAATTAGACTGTCTAGAGACAATTTTGGGACTTTTATTATGTGGTCACTTATTATCAAAGTTGTCCAGCAAATGCAAAGTTGTGAACCCCACCGCTGATTCACCAATGTAGGAAACTGCCTTTCTGCACAGTGTACTAAAATGAAGTTGTAGAGAGTGCAAGAGATCACCAAAAGGAAGGTAGAGATAAAAGTAGATAATAATAACTATCTTTTTGTGGCAGTGTGGGCGAGCAGTTAGGCTTATCAGAGAGTAGTGGTAAGCATTTGTTGTACTGACAGAGGCAATAAATGAGACACACACTCAAGAATAAATCTGAAATCAATTTGTAGAAATAACATTGATTTTTATATTATTGTTAAGACCATAAATACATTTCTAAGGTAAGTACTTTTAGAATTATGATTTTTCAAAGTTCTAAAAAAGTATGACTTCTATACACAATTACCCACTATAGGAAACAATGAGGAAAAAGCAGAAAAATGCATAGAAATTCAGGCCATGGTTTCATGAAGTTCACCTTCTTGTTTTAGGTCGATATCAGGACCAGGTCCAAAGTTCTAGCAGGAGGAGTTCGGGAGCATCCCGGATTGCCCGGGAGCAGATGTGCTGAGGTCTTGGAAGCTGGTGCGCAAAGACGAAGGAGGCCACTTGAAAAAGCACTACACAGAGTGATGTACAGGTAAGTCTAGTGGGTCTCCTTAGAGGGAGGAGGTCACAAGGGCCTCGGGACTATGGGAGCATGGCTGGTAGGTCAGTGCTGGGGCCGACTGCAGAGTGAACAGGTCAGCAAGGCTTTGTGTGTCTTGAGGTCATTGCGGTCAGGAGCTGGCAACTTGGAAAGGTGATCTTGGGACAGCTGGGCCACTCAGGAAGTGGGTCTCAGGTGTCTTAACATCCCTTGAAAGGTGCCTGCATCTGGTGCTTTGGGAGTCTAGTGTGGACTCTTCTTCTTGGTTTTTACCGTTGGGGTATAGTACCCCAGGTGTTGGTACACTGCAGCTCCGGTAGGTCCTGGTGCCTCCAAACTTGGCGGGGAGGCAGATCTGACTCTCTGGTTCTGTTGTACCTCTTCTTGCTTTGGTGCTGCATTGAGGTAGTAGGGGAGCAGCACATCAACAAACCGAGGCTTCACAGGATCGGTGCCTGCTGTGTGCAGGGGAGTGATGCCGTCACTCCAAGGGAGCGTTACCGGGATTTCTTGAATGCGGAAGGTGCTCCAGGGTTCTTTGATTCTTTTTAGGTTTCAAGAGGACACAACAGCAGTGATTGTTGAGTCCTAAGGGCAGCAGGAAAGGTTTAGCACCTTGTTTTTCTGCAGCAGGACTTCAGTTCTCAAGCAACAGGTCTTCTTCATCCTGGTCTTCTGTTGTCCGTTGAATCTGATATTCAAGTCTTGACGTGCCACCTAAATACTGAATTTAGGGGCATTACAAGGGAAGACAGGTAGTAGCCAATGGGTTACTTACCTTTAGAGTGTCTATACCGTTTAGTGACCACTTCCTGTGGGAAGAGGCACTACCCTTGCCCAGATTGGAGATTTCTCTACCTACCATGGTGTAATTTTAGAAGAGAGGTTTACATCGCCTGCCCCGCCCTAGGGGTGGTGTAGTCTAAGTGGAACCATCTTAATCATCTAACTAATTTTCCCGCCTATCTGCCCACCATAAGTGAAGCTAGAAAGGGGTCTTGGCCTCCACCACTATCTGGTGATTCCTGTGTTAGATTTCAAAGGCAGCATTTTAACCCTATGGCTGGAATATAGGGGAGTTGAATGACACCTTATGCATTCAAAACT
Organism: Triturus cristatus; assembly: GCF_964204655.1. Classification (NCBI taxonomy): domain Eukaryota; kingdom Metazoa; phylum Chordata; class Amphibia; order Caudata; family Salamandridae; genus Triturus; species Triturus cristatus. The sequence continues at coordinate 598,452,983 of NC_140592.1, read as the reverse complement.
TGAAAAACTGCTCTTTTTCCCTCAAACGATTTTGAGGAATGCTTCGCGATGCTCAGCACAGTCATCCTAGTAGGGTTCCAACAAATATGTGAATACACCCAAAAAGTCTTCTACATTGAACTTCTGTACTGGAGTGCAAGAAAGGGTTAAGAAACACTGACCAGTTAGAAGTGGGTTAAGAAAAGTGAAATATGATAGGGACGCTTTGATTTGCTATCTTCAACTGTTGCAGGTATTCTGCTCATGCAGAGAACTATGCGCAGGAAACCAGGACCTCAGTGAATTGTGGTGTACCAAAACTCACCTCAGTACCCACAACCCCTATCCGACCAGCATCAGTGTCCCATTCGTTATCCGTATTCTCTATGAGGCCCCAATGTATAGACAACCCAGAACAAGCGACTTAGAGTACTCTCAGGAATGGTGGGAATCAGAAATACCCGTTCGTTATTATTCTCATATCAGTCCACAACAAGAGTAATCAGAGACACAGTAAAGTTTAAAAGGTTTATTTTATAAACTACGTGTCCTCAGATGCAGTACTTTGGCTAACATAAGCAGACAAATGATTATAATTAAAACCATCAGCATTGTCACAATACCATAGAAAATGAAGGGAGAAATCATATTACAAATGACAGTGGAATACAGCCACCTTCCCTTCGCTAGTAGGTTAGTATTATTATACTAATAGAAGGTCTCTAGCCTTGACTGGGGAACCCCATACCGTAAAGATCAGCTTAGGTGAATCACATCACAGGATCAGCTTTGCTCTGCGCCTGGAAATGTTCTTCTCCAGAATGTCTTTCTAATGCATGCAAACAGTAATATTAAATGCTCTCGACACCCAGGTATTTGCAGCTGTGTGCGTATTATGGCTAGAGAGTGGGCCGATCAACCTGAACTTAAAAACATACATTGTCTGGCGGCTCAGAGTGTTTTGCACACAATGTTCAGACCAAGGTCGCAGTGCACGTCTAGGGATGTGAACAACAGACAGTTCTCATGTGAAGAAAAGGCAAGCAAGCAGTTTTCAAATAATAACATGTCTCTGCAGTGTCGTGTGCAAAAGCAGCAAAAGTGGCAAGATGGCTTTTCTAACATCTAATGCGCTTATGCTAACATAGCAATGTATGTATCTAAAACGCTGCCTTCACTACACCCCCCTTGATCGGACCACGAACAAATAGGGATACAAAAAGGAACGCAGAGTTCAAGTTCGACAGAGCGGAACCAAGTGCATGTATTGGACATCCAACTAAAGAGGAGTGAAAGTTCGAAAAGAAAAAACGTTAAAAAAACCAAAATGAAGGGGAAAAAAGAAAATGGTAAGTCAATACATCATGCAAAGGCTCAACGAGCCCAGATGTAGGAACACACAAAAAAAATGTGTGGTTTGTGCAAGGGAAGCTGGACTATAATTAAGTTAATCCATCAATGTGTAAGCACAGTACGTAGCAACAGCTTTCAAAAGGAAGTCATTGGAACAAGTTTCAAAAGTGTCCGCCATCCAGTCTAATAAAGTAAATGAACATACATGTTCTTCGACCACTGGAGCCTCTAGCACATTCCGAGGACAACTTGCGTGTTCTTCCAGATAACTTCTTCCCAAGTAGTCATACGCTGCCGTTCCGATGTCCTAATTCCCCAGGACTCCATGTGCCGCACCACAGGCCATAATCCTAACACCAGAACAGTCCAACTCATGAGCCACTAGTGGACTCATCAGCCGATCATAATCCGGGGCAGGAGACACTGAGTTTGACAAGCACAAATCCGGAGCCCATTCGAAAGGACAATCTAGGCAATGAAAAACAGGTTGTACGCATGTAAAGTAGGCAAACCGTAAGGATAATCCATAGGCTATGCTCCGGGTAAAGTTCCATAGTATTCAAGCATCCGGTTACGAAGATGGAGCAGCCGGGACAGGCTGTTGCGTGACACAAAGCGTGCAGCCATTGTGCAGTACACAGACCAACTGCAGCACGCCAGCCGTGAGGGCGAGAATCAACGGGAGCCCTCCAAAGATGCTGGAAAAAATAGAATGAAAAAAGGCTGGTATCACACCAAAAATAGTTTGGAAGGAGGTCACGAGGCCGGAGCACACAATTTTGAAAAAATGCGCCAAGCCAGTCGTTGACAAGGCGTTAAATATAGTTTGAATCAGGGCACCAAAATGAAGTGGGAGATCAGTATTTAAAAGCGCCTGCACCTCGGTACGAGTGTTGGCTACGTGAAGGACAAATGTTTCACGGGACGAAGTCAGAGCGACCTCTTTTTGAGACAATAGAGCCCTTATTCTGCTCATCTTGTTGAACTCTGCTTTCAAGGTTGCAATGGAAGGCCAGATGGATACATCCAGCCGCCCATGCGGGGGTGGGAAAAGGACATTTTTACAGCAGACTACTCTCTGTGATACAGTCAGAATGTAGAGAATTCCCACTAGCATCCCACAGCAAGCCTCGTTATTCAAAAGCAAATAACATATGAGCATCAGCCAAATGTAAGTCTAAGGGGGAATCCAAAAATGTTGTTTAAACCAAACAGCAAAAATAGAAAATTTTGATGGGGCCTTGGAAGTCATTGAGTTAGTATCAAAGGAGAAACGTGACTGGGTAACTGTGGTTGATTGTAAAACAGGCAATGTTACATCTGCAGGATAAGGATACTCGGCATCTTCAGGTAGACCATCAGCTGGTGGTAGCAACAAAGGATCAGCAACTGTATGCATCTCGATAGCAATGTCAGGCATGGTGGTAGAAGCCAGAGCCAAAATAGAATTTCTCAGCATCGCAGGGCAAGAGACCGCTGGAGTCATACTAAGAAGAATCGGCCACTCGCTGTAGTTTGACATTGTCAATGGAGATGGGCCTGTTATCCTTGCGACCAGGAAGTGGAGGTAAAATGACTGTTCTTGTACCCTGCACGCCAAGCACTTGAACCGGGGCACGATAAGAGGGGCCGAACTCCTTCTTGTTCTCCACCTTCTCACGGACCAGGTCACCAACTCGAGTTAGCCAGCCGACTACCGGAATCTGAAGCGCAGCATCAGATGTGGAGGGCAAGTGTTCCTTCGCGAGACTATCTCTGGTCTCTTGTAGACTCCATAACACAGCACAGTGATCATATACGTCAAAGGGTGCGGCAGACGCCGCCATGTCTAGACCATCAAGGTCCGGGACAAACATTTTTATGCCAAAGAGCATCATGTATGGGGTCCGCCCACCCAGAGACCTTCTAGGGAGATTATTAAGTGGACGTTGAACGTTATACAGATTGGCAAACCAGTTCCGGCGAGTGCCTAAAACCCTAGCTGTCAAGGATTGCTTTAAGTCACGGTTCATTCGCTCCACTACACTACTACCCTCAGGTCGGTATGGAGACGAAAATTTGACTTGGACCCCCAAAGATTTCATGGCTTCTTTGTACGCCTTAGAGGCGAACGCAGGGCCCTGATCAGAATGAAAGGTACCACACGCAAAAATTCCCACAAAGACACGCAAATCCCTTATGACAGTGGGAGCATCAGCACTCCTTTGTGGCCATACCCAAAGAAAACGTGTGCACGAATCCACTGCAACTAAGATATACTTGTACGCAGTATCAGAGGAGAAAGGACCGCAGTGATCTAAATAAACACAACCAAGTGGTTTATTAGAAATGTACAACTGAGTTTGTGGTGGGCGCGCAGCAGTTGAAGGTTTAATCTGCTGGCAAATGTCACAATCAAGAACATAAGTGCAAGCCTGTTTATATAACCCGCGCCACCAGTAACGTTGTTGTAACAGAGTAATAGTTGCTGCAACGCCGGCATGGGCAGAGGCCATACCCTCGTGAGCCGCTGTTATCAAGGATGGTCTGCAGTCCGCGTTGGGAATCAATCTGTCACCAACGTCGTTAATTCTCACTAATGGGACGTTATCAGGACTTAAGTGATAATGGTAACGAGAAGGGAAGCCTCTCGGGTAATTACTAACCCTGGGCGTGACACTACGCTTCGCCCACGTAGTGTATGTAGTGCTGCCTGCTTCGCAGTTTTCGTAGTAGGCGAAGCAGGCTAGTGCTACGCACACCCAGGGTGAAGCGTAGCTGCCTGCCGCCGCCACCCACCTCCCGCCCGCCCTCCTTTTAAATCAAACCCCACATGTAAAATAAATAAAAAGTAAAGAAACTTACCTGAAGCGCGGCGTCTCCGGGGCTCCCTCTTCCTCATTTCCAACTTCTTCTGACAAATGCGCATGCGCGGATGCCCGCACATGCGCATTTCTTGCGAGAAGTGACACACCCAGAAAGGGACTGATATACTTTTTTAGATACAAACCGAAGTAGTTATAATCCTATTCACCATGCAGACAAGTAGCCCTAAAAATATGTGTTGGCCTGCTACTGCTGAGCCTATGTGTTCAGTTTTACTGCTAGGTTGATTTGACAATTAAAACTCCTTGACAAGCTTCAAACTTTTCTTGTACTACATATAAGTCACCCCTAATTTAGGGTGTACGTAGGCCATAGGGCAGGGTGCTTTGTGCTTAACAGGTAAGACAACATTTATGGTATAGTAAAAAGCTGAGAACAGCAAAAAGGGAAAATGAAATGTTTTACTATAATGTGATATCTTATTACAGCATAAGCAATGTGTACTGTTTTGTTTCTGTAGTTTTGTAAATGTAATACTAACTTTTATTTATGTTCTTTTTATTTTTCAACAGTGATTGGAGTAGTACGTATTTAGATGTTTCAACATACTGGTTGTGCCACATGAATATTTCTAAGACATACCCTTGGAGAGGGTCTTGTCACATGAAGAGCACTTCACATGCTTTGCCACAACTTTCTTTTGCCTGGGAGGGGATGGTGAAAACTTCCCACACAACTGATTTCCGCTTTGCTGGGGCTTGCTCCACCAAAGAAGTGTTCAAAAGGGTGTGGCAACTCATCTTCACTGCCACTAAATGCCATTTAATTGGCAAATGATGGAAAGGCAGCAACAATAATTTAGAAGAGAAAGCAAGCAGATGCTGAAATGAGAAAAGGGTTTATTTTCACAATCTTTATAATAGTTTTTTCCCCACTGTTCAAGGATGATGCTTTATACACTACGCTGATTATGGTGTGCAATTTTAAAAGCTGAGAACAGGAATAACGTGCTTTACTATAGTGTGAAATACTATAACAGCATAAGAAATGTCTATGTTTGATTAATAGTATGAACGTATGCAATCTAGAAACTAAATGTTTATCATGGAATTTTGCAAAAAGTAATACCAACTTATGTTTATCTTCTTTATGTTTTTAAACAGATGAATGACACCATCTATTGGAGTAAAGTCATTTCCTAATTACTACTTTCTGTATAGTTCTAACAACTACAATTGTCAAGGTATAAGCCAAGGTAAAGGGTCACAGAGCCTTCCAGACACACTCTGATAGAGCTACTCATATACACAGTCACTCACCTATTCAGCCACTCACACACCCACTAACTCACCAACACAGTCTATAACATACAAAGTCACTTTCCAACACATGTCCTACCACATGCACTTACTTACCCATACAGTCACTCATACATCCACTCAGTCACATACAATCATTAACACACCCAGTCACTCTACTGTGTAACTACTGACACACCCAATCACTCACCCATACAGCTACAAACCCATCCACACTCACTCATACTCTCTCTCTGTCATCCATACAGGTACTAACACAGCTGGTTACTTAACCATATAGTTAGTGACACACACACACACAGTCTCTCATACAGGCACTGACACATGCATCACTCACCCACATAGGTACTCATACAGCCACATTACCCATACAGCTACAAACATACATACTGACTCACCCATACAACAACTCACACACTTATTCACTTATCAGTACACTCACTGGCACACTCACTCACTCCTATACAGTCAGCAACAAACCTACTCACTCACCTATGCAGGTATTAACACAGCCCCTCACTCACCTATTCAGCCACTCACACCTCCCCACATACCTATACAGTCACTGATACACTTATTCATTCACCCATACAGCTACTAATATTCATACATACTCTACCATGCAGCCACACACACACTTACTCACCCATATACTCACTGGCACATCAACTCAATCACTCATACAGTCACTGACACATGTACTCACTCACCCATATAGTCACACATTCACACATCCATGCAATCACTGACACAACCACTGCCTCTCCCCTATTGATATTAGCACACACACTCACTCACCCACACAGACACTCATGTTTTCACTCACTCACCCAAACAGCCAGTCCTGTAACTGTTCATGCATCTGTATAGCCACTCACACACCCACTTACTCACCAATACAGCTACAAATACACCCACTCAAATACCCACAAAAACACTAACAGAGTCATTTAGAACCTATATAGCCACTGTCATACCCACTTCCTCACCCACATACCCACTTACTCAAACACGTACACATCCACTTGCGTACTCATGCACCTACTCACTCAATAATACAGAAATGCATTTTCTGAACTTTTTTTGTTTTTTTAATACTTAGTATTTTGGGTTTTTTTACTAATAAAATGGCTACTGGAAAATATTTTCAAAGAAAAAAAACTGAAAACTGCCATTCAAAATCAAAAAACAAAAATTAACACTTGTGCACTTTTGCAAAGTCGAAAAGTGTGGCAACAGATTGTTCCCCTACAGTTAGAAATATTTTGCAGTCCAAACAAAAAGTGCCAATTCTTTGGAATTCTGTTGAGTTATTTGGGAACAGTTGCTGGACATCAGATGGTAGAGGGTCTCCAGGAGCAATTAGTGTTGCAGTTGAGGTAGACTGATCCACAGCACTTTGCTGCCTCTATGCTCTGGGCAACTCCTTAGAGTGGTACTTCTTTAGATGATACACCATACTTGTTTTGCCGCATGGATATTTCCTGGACGTAGCCCTGGAGAGGGCCTTATCACATAGTGAGCTCTTTAGATGCTAAGTGAGCACTTTCTTCTCCCCAGATCGTATAGTAAAACACTCCAAAGCAATTGATTGGTGCTTTGCCAGGTGTTCCTCCTCTAGGAACTGTTTTCATTAAGGTGTGGCTCCTGATCTTCAATGCCACCAGATGCCATTTAATTTGAAAATATTGTCCCAAAAATAAACCTAATCAATTTCCAAACTGAAAAAAGCAGGTGCTGAAATGTGAACCTCCAGTCTCAGCACTGGACATCTGCAGAAAAGAAAACTGGGTGGGGACCTCCTTTCTAGAATGATCAACATTGTCTTGTCCAATGAAATGTCTTTCTTCCATAGTCTTGTGATATTTGTGATGTCATTGCAAATGTCAATGTATTCATGAATATGGGAAATACAATAATACAATGTTCAATCATATAATTCTTTAGGAAAATCTCACTTTATATGTTATATTAGTAAACTAATGATCACAATTATTATTTACAATACGAGTATATATGGTTTACACTTTCTAAAAATCATGCTGATAGAGCAAATAACCATGGTAGTGGAGTTTATGTACTGTGTCTGTTTGCTGTAAATTTGCAAATATCATTTTTTATTTAAAACTTCTGGGGGCATCTGTTTCTTGATGCAGTATAAAATGATGCCACGTTCTTGAATCCCCTACAAAATGAGGACATTTCCACCACACAAAGAAGTACTCTTGCTTGGAGGAAATTCACCTCTTTGTAGTCGTGTTGTCTTCTGTAGAGCAGGATTAATGTTATCACAGATTTCTGGATAAAGACACATGAGTAACAATAACATTGCCAAAATGCAGAGAAGGTCATAGGAGACAACTCCAGCTGGGTAGACAATTTATGCAAAACTGTGGACTATTGTTGGATAAACACACAGGTGATGTTCCTTTCTGGCTCAGATGCTCTGTTCACAGAAATTAAATCTCATCTGAAAGCACTTACAAACATAAACATAGCAGGTGCCCCAGTTGAATCACCACTTCTGTAAAGGACAAGTGATCCTAACTTCCTGGGCTTCACAAAGGCAAACAAAGTGTGTTTGCGCTGCAGTTCCACATTGAAAAACAATATGATATCCTCCATAAAGGCAAATGCATGATTCATCTATCAAAATGCAATCTGTAGTGACCGTGGTGAGTGGGTTCTTTTGTGACATCTCCTACTGAGAGCAGAGCCCATTCTTATACCTTTCAATAACTACAAATGTGAAAAAGTCCAAAATAACCTGGAGGCATAGCCCATTTGCGGCCGCCCCATTCACCTTAGCAGTAGTCAATTCAGATACCCATAAATCCACTGACCCACCAACTCACTCACAAAACAACTCATCACCCACTCACATATCTTTACAGCACTTACACACCCAGTCACCAACCCATAAAAACCTTCCACCACCCACTCACAGATGTATAGAGTCACTAACACCCATCCAGTTACTTATTCCCAGAAAACCACGCACATATTCACTCATAGACCCACACACCCACTCTCCGACTTATACAGCCACTCACATACACACTGTCAAAGGTTACAGTTTACAGTTAGTAAATAAAATTTAAAAAACCTTAGAAATTCACTGAAAACACCAAAGGGTAAAGGAACATTATAGTTAAGAAATTGATTAAAAAGACCGTCGAATTTCACTGAGTAAACCAAAGGTTACAATGACGGTATAGTTATCACAGATTTCACTCGTACAAAACCACTGAAATTCAGCTGTTATATTTACCTGAACTAAGTATAACTTATGCCCCGCTCAATGCACTGCTTATGACCTCACATATTACATCACTCATGACTTGATCAGTGACATCACTGAGGACATCACTGATGACATCTCAAATGACATGACAAGTAAGGGAAGATGATACATCTAATGGACCTGTTAAGGAGGGAGATTTAAGCGTATTTTAATCAAAACTTGAGGGAGATTTAGGCGTATTTTATTCAAATCGAGAACATATATCTAGGGAACTGGATGGCCCTAAAGCCTTAGTGATAAAATCCTAGGAAGTGACTGGGATCTCAAATAGGTTAGATAACGGGGTATGGAAAGGATTTGTTGGCAAGTGTCAAATATGGGTTTTGCAAGAGACCTGGCAATCATAGCATTTTGTTATAGATGGGTTTGCTATTATAATAACCCCAGCTCTTCCATCAGTGCATGGTCGAGCCAAGGGAGGTTTGGCCCCATTAATTTCAATTGTAATTACAGGAAAAGTAGTCAAATGTAATCCAACTTGTCCTCCCCTTATTTCCAGATAGTGCTTCTGCAGATAAACCCATCTCAATCACTAGTGTTAGCAAATCTTTATAATAATGTGTTTAATAATCAAAGACCTAAAGTCATAGAAGACCTAGACAGAGAATTAGATGCCTTTTTAAAAGGCATCAAGAAGAAGTACATGCTAATATGGATGGGAGACTTTAATTTGCAACAATGTAATTTTTCCTTATCCAAAGTCTGCAGCTTTATCAACATCGAAGGAACACCATGTTGCCATTTTCCCCATAACAATTACGGTAACTCTCTTAGGGGCATATTATCAAGAAAGGCGATAAAATTATCGCTGCGTTAGCAGCAGAAAACTGCCGCTTAGACGGCGATGATGGGCTTGATAATATGCTCTATGGAATTCCAATTGAAGCCCACGTTAGATGTCCTTCACCTCTAACATGGGCTTCAATTGGAATTCCATAGAGCATATTATCAAGCCCATTATCGCCGTTTTAGCGGCAGTTTTCTGCTGCTAAAGCGGCGATAATTTTATCGCCTGTCTTGATAATATGCCCCCCAATGATTTATTATACAAACATAATATAGATTTGCTGGCACAAGATAGGGAGGGAGAAAGAGCCCCACAACCTTCTTTTTTAAGTTACATACTTAGTTCCTGTATTTATCACATGATAGTCTCCATGCAAGTTTTGATTTATTCATCCCTTTATTTGTGGACATTGCCCATTTTAGTGACCACTTCCCATTATCATTAAGTTTAAAAATGTAATTTAGAAATAACTTGATTACTCCTTTAGCACCCCATATTGGTGGCATCCGAGAATGGCGTCAGTCTTAAATGGTCAAGCGTCAATGCCACTGCTGTCCTGGATGATGTCATAAATGATAATAAAGATGATTTGTACCAATCCCAAGGCATCTTCAGGGGCGATTGTGAATGCTTTCTCTAATATATTGTCTGGAATTGCAAACAAATTGAAATGCCCAGGCACTAGGATTTAGAGGAAAAACCCAGGTTGATGCTTCATGCTCACAAGCAAATATCAATCTAAGAAAGGCTTTACAACTAGTTCACAGAAATCATACGGAAATAAGAGAATTAATAAATCAATGTAAGCTAACCCTAAACAAGAGGAAGAAACGTGCAGGAGCAAGCATGGGTTAAGCTGTAACAATCTTCAGCAACAACAGTTGTCCCTTCATCTGAGTAGCTTGCACATTTATTGGATATTTTTTATCTAATAAATACTAATAGTGTAGACCTCAACATGAATCTGAGAAGGAACCTTTATATCCAGTTAGCCTGGAGGAAGTTAAATTGTCAATAGATAAATCTGCTGACGGTATGGCCTCAGGGCTTGATGGTGTCCAGGGGGACATTTTTAAATTGAACATCCCGTATTGGCCCCTATACTCACCCTGGTATTTAATGCCATGGCACGGGGGACAATTCCATCCACCTGGCCCAAGAGCATAATTGTGCCCATTTTTAAAAGGGTGATAGGAGTGAAGCAAAATACCATTGGCCGATATCCCTTCTTGATTCATCTGAAAAAAATATGAGCAGAATTATTTTGGATATACTAGTGGCCTGGGCACTGGAAAGCAGCATACTTACTGATACGCAATATTGATTCAGAAGGAATATAGGAATAACTGAACAATGTATCAACCTTAGTCTCCTGATCAATAAATATACACAGGCTAAGCATGGGCATAACCATTTGCTGACTTAAGCAGTGCCTTTTTCTTGTAAACAATAGAATACTATGGAAGACACTTACAGAGTTTGGTGTCCCAGCTGATAATATTTCACATGTATCCAACATTTATGCACAGTTGACAACACGGGTAAGATAGGGATTGGGAGGAGAATTTACCCCTAGTTGTAAGCTAGAAGAAGTATAAGATGGGGTTGTGTTCTCACGCCCTTTCTTTTCTCACAATATATTAATGGGGTAGACAAGGCATTTCAACAGCTAGAAGCAGATTCCCCTAGGGTGGAGTTTCTTCCCACCCCGTGCTCATGTATGTGGATAAGTAAAAGAGACACAAGGGCACCCAAAGCAATAGGACAGGGACCTTGGGAAGTAACGTATTACAAGAGACACTGGTCCCTGAAAGCAAGGAATATTAACAAAAAACAATGAATATAGCCAAAATTGGTGCTATATTATGGCCTATGTCCAGCCGGACAAGGCGACTTTAATAAGAAACAATAGTTAGCAATGAACAAAAGGTGTAAGCAAAGTATAGGTGGGACACAAGCCTGTATCCTACGGCTTACATATCAAGAGGACATAAGATTTCGGAAAAACATACAGGCAATTGCAGTGATGTTTCTATGTCAGAGAATGATAGGTAGTGAAACATCTTAGTATAGAACTTGCCACCTTCACAACATTTCATACACATAGATTGTTAGTGTGTAAGGTGAGCCACATAGTCGACGACGTTTCGATCCTTAAAGGGGGGATTTTAGGATCATCATCAGGACTAATTAGTATGAATTGCCAATTAAAAATGCCTCGGGTTGTGACGAGTTACAAAAATTGGTGATTCGACTAGGTCCAATGACATGAGCGAATTAAGGTTCCGAGAAGTCGGCCTCGGGTTGGAAGAGTTACAACAAGATTAGAGTTCGTCTGGGTTCGAAGACCTGAGCGAATTACAGATTCCAAGGGATGGGCCTTGGGCAATGAAGGTACAAATGAATCAGCACGATGATGCGGTATCTCGATACAATGAAGGAGATGCGTTCAGTGGGAGTCTGCAGGACAGCGCGTTCGGACAATCCCGGATAGGCTATCCGGGATTGTCCGAACGCCTTTTGTTCATTGCTAACTATTGTTTCTTATTAAAGTCGCCTTGTCCGGCTGGACATAGGCCATAATATAGCACCAATTTTGGCTATATTCATTGTTTTTTGTTAATATTCCTTGCTTTCAGGGACCAGTGTCTCTTGTAACATGTATGTGGATAATGCAGTCCTGATATCAAGAACTGCAAATGATTTGCAGGTCTTGATTGAGGGGTTCACAGCATATATATAGCAAAAGTATTTGAGGCTCAATCTATCCAAAATATTTAATATGGTTTGCTGGAGGGGTTATCCAAAAAAAAGGTTGCATTATGTGAAAGATTTTAGATTGACTGAAGTACAGACTGCTTCCTATCTTGGCATATATTTACTAAGCCTGGGCGGAGTTCGCATAGCTGTGGTTCGCGGAATTCCGCGAAGTTGCAAAAAGACACCACGAGCTACGTGGAGTTTCATGAGCAAGCCGACTTGCTTGTTCCGCCCAATCGAAATGCGTTTTTGATGTTCGGGACCATGAATTGCATGTTTGGGAGTGCATATTCCGTGCTCAGGAGGAAATCTCGCGCAAACTTCACCACGCGGTCACCTATGGGCGCAGCCATCTTGTGTTTCATGTTTGCTATTGTTCTTGGCCTGTTTTTCTATCCTCCCTATAGCTATTCAATTCTTTGTTTCTAAAAACGTATTTCTGATCTTTTTTTTATTATCTATCCCTCTCTATTCCTGAATGTATTTTTTCCTACTCTTTGTGTGCTTTTTTAGCGTGTTTTTGAATGTTTTTCTATTACTTGCTTTTTATTTTTTTACTTTGTTTCTTTACTTTCTACATTTTCTTTTACGCCCCCCCAGAACCATGGGGAAGAAGAGTAGAAAGCAGGGGAAGAAGAGGAGCAAGAGCCGTGGCCGCCTTCCTTGCTGAAGGCGTAGCCCAGAAGGGGTGCAGGCCCGGGCTTGTTTTCCGAGGTGGAGGTGGCCGCACTGTTGTTTTTTGTCCAGCGCCACGTCCCCTTAACCCTGACAGCCGGCGGCAGGCCTGGGTCAGGGTAGGGGCTCCGGTTGCGTCACCGGCAGTGGGCGGGGGTGTGCCAGGTGTTGAGGCTTAATGAGTAGCGAACTGTATTACTATTGTGTTCTTCTTTTCTGTGTTTCTGAAATAGCAAGAATGCTGCTGCTGCTTACATGCAGGTCACTTACGTTTAAAAATCTTACATTATGTGATTGTTATTCTTCCAGACAGGCGCTCTGCACTACTAATCGTACTTGTTTGCAACTATGTGCTCGCATGGGCGGGTTATGTAAGAGAGGTTAAAGAATTTAAGTTAGGTCATGCAGATATGAAAGACTCCAGTCCTTTCCTTTGTCCTGTCAGGTTGTTCTGTCAGGCTGATAGTGGTAGTAGTTAGTTAGTTAGTATTATTTGGTAACTTTAGCGGCCTGTGTGACGCATCCTCTCATGTGACTTCAGTCCTAGTAGAACCTTTTGTAGTTCATATAGTGAGTGAATAGCAACCAACCAATTTGGTGTATGCAATATGCATGCGTCCATCTATGCATTTAAGAAGAATAAATGCAGACTTAGTGAATTGGCCCGTCAAAGGGGATTGGAGTTGAGACTGAGAGATGGTTGCGAATGAGATAGACTTAAAAGCAAATATAATTTTTTTGCATTTCATTCCAAAGTCTTTGGAATAGGCGGGTTAGCTAGGTTTAGGATTCAGGAATCAGAATGGAACTGTGGAATAATAAAGATAGGATGGTCCGCAACTGCGAAACTCGCCTACTACTAGTCATTCTGATTTAGGATAGGTCAATGTAATTACAATTGCCGTAAATCTTTTTAGAGCGATTATTTAATATTTATTTATTTAACACCAATTATTTTTTTCTCTTTAATTATGTCTTACATGATCAGTATCCAGGGGCAAGCAGAAGAAGACTGGGTCTGCTGAGGCGGGTGCGGGAGCCTGAGGGACCTCCCAGGGGCAGGAAGCCTCAGACACAGATGGCTCTGCTGGCTCCAGAAAGTCCTCCTGGTGTTATATAAATATATATTTCCGAACATTTACCGCTCTATAATTTCCATTTCCTAATTTTAATTTTTCCCAAATCATCTTCGATCTATCTGTTTCTAAATTCTTGTTTTTGCTCCAATACCTACTAACATTGTTCTAGTGTCTGTTTTTCATTTTTTTTACATCAAATAAAACTGCCTCTGGCTCTGTATTAGTTTGTCTGTTGCTTGCTTTCTTCTGGTTTTCCACTCAGCTTTCCCTCTCCCCTTATATATTTTGTGGATTGCCTAGTGGTGGTACTGTAAGACTCGGAGAACCCATTGGTCCTACTACTAGTACTAGTACTAGTAGTAGTAAGGATCACTTACTACTACTAGTAGCACTAATCTGATGTGCAGAGTGCTTGCCCAAGTAAGGTATTCTACGCAGGTTTGTTGAGATGAGAAGGCTTTCTTTTACTGTCTCATGCTCAATCAGTAAATGGTGGTCACTTACATTGGACGCCCCAAAGTGGTGCATTTTACTTTTTCTAATCCAGGCCTAGTACTTTTTTCATTAGCAGCAGTTGATGGTGAACACTGAACAATGTATTACCGTGCACCATGGCTGGAAGGAAGTATGAGGGGGAGGATGGCACCATTATTTTCCAACTAAGAGACAGCCCATGTCCGCCCATTTGGCCACTCTTTCTTCTTTCCAAAAAATTAGATGCACCAATAGCTCTAGCCACTGAGTCCAGTCCTTTGGGTTGTCCTCTTCTTGAGAGGATTTTCAAAAATTGCCACCAACAAAATGCCCAACCGTATATTTTATCATTTTTGATAGGACATACTGTTTACTCTACTCTAGTATCCCAATTGTAGGTAGTGATGTGTGTGCGTATATGGCATCTAAAAAATGCAAAATGTTTTTTCCAGGCATACCGACCACCAGTGCTGGGGCCAGCGGCAAGGGCCACGCCACTCCGGAATGAGCTGATGTCGCAATTGCAGGAGGTTAGCCAGCAGCAGTGTCGGGTGGTGGTAAGTCATATTCCTTACTTATTGAAAATGATGAATACACTCGCTGCAAGGGTGCACACTATACTGCTGCTGAGACTAAGTTGTTGTGAACACTGAACAGTTGAAGAAGACACCCTTTACTTAATATTAGCTTTAGCACTGGGGGTTGACTAACTAATTTTCTTATTCTATTCTATCCTCAACTCAGCAGAGAAAGTATTATGAGGAAGACAAAGAGTCAAACAACATGTAATATATGACTGACAGAGAAGGGTGTGTGGGTGAAGGAAGAGGCCCCGGGATACATATAGGTGGCTGATAGGATGCATGAGTGTTTGAAGGATGGGTGAAAGGTGAAAGAAAGCAGAAAGGATGCCTGCCTGGGTGGGTGAAACTGTATGGGTGAAAGGAATCTTCTGGGGGTTTGATGGGTCAAACTCAAAGGCAAGCAAGGGCGCCTGGGTGGTAGTTAAATCTCAAATGACAAATGTAAGTTGTCGGTTAAAGGTTTATGATAGCCATGTTTGGATGGATGGATGCCTGGATGGTATCATAGGAGGTGAAGAGTTAGACTGGATGAAGAGAGTGTAAAAGAAAATTAAACCGTGCCAGGGTACCAAAGCCAAGGGGGAAGAATAAAATAACGTTAGAAGAGCAATGCAATGATAAATGAAAAAACCCTGGAGAGAATAAACAAGGACTGTTTTTTCCAAGGTTTTTGATTCAAAGGTTTGAGGTTGTATTTCAGAATGGAATACTCCCTTGACTCACATTTGTTTGCAAGTACAACATATATATTGTGCATGGCTTTGTAAATGTACCCTTCCCACCCAACATCAATCGCCTCCCTCCGACTACGAGGCACACTTCCGCTCCCTAACCATGTCATTTTGACCGAGTAAGCCATGGGTGGCGTATCGGTTGCATGGTTAACTACTTACAATCAAACAATAGTAGTATGTCATCACATGAATGACCTGACGTCGAGCCGTATATCATCATCACTCATATTAAGCATATATCATGTGACTTGTTGTAGTAGTCAGGGTGAAAGTGAAATTGAGCACTTGTCATTGATTTAACAGAGTATGGTGGCTGTAATGGAAAAATAGATAATTGTGTAGTACAGCTGCCCCACCTGCAGACAGTAGTAAAGTAACCTGAGTCTGTGAGTTGCGACACAAGTATTACTGTGTCTAGGGAAAAAGGTGACTGAGCTGGCATGCCTACAAGATTAATTGTGCTAAACAAGAGAGAGAAGAAGAATACTTGTCTACTTCATAGTGCCTAATGCCTAAAAGTCTAATCATCAATCATCACATCCAAATATTAGGGGACGAGGAAGTGAGGATACCACAAATGTTATGTACTACTAGTGCTACTGTGCCACTATAATTTTATGCGTATAATTTTATGTTACTGTTTTGCTAAGAGTATTTGTTAAAATTGTCTTTTTTCTTTCTTGATATAGCTACTCCTTCCCAACCCAACAGGCAGGAGTTAGCAGCAAGGACATGGCAACGGAAGCTGAAGGCCATCCTGGCTGAATGTTGCTGGCTGGTTGTCCTGGCGGAGGAGGAGGCGGCAGCTTCCTCAAATGCCCTGGGCCTCAGCCAGGCCCCCTGTGCCTCCGGTGGTACGGCGCCATGTTCTGGCAGCCGTCGGCCGTACCGCATCAACCACTACTGCCCACCCCTGTTGTTCCTGCAGGAACTTTTGGCGCCTCATGCAGCTCTGGATGGCGCACCTAAAGGCCAGGCTGGAGGAGGTCCTGAAGCACACAATCTGGCACGCCCACGGCTATACCTCAGTCTTCTTGACCCTTTCCCCTTTTTTAATCCTTTTTTGGTGGGTGGGATGTTGGGAGTTGGGGAAATTTTGGGTGTTGTTCTTGGACGTTTGGACTTCTTGGAGTGACATTTTGGAGTGGACAATCATGGACATTCAATATACTGGACATTGGTTGGGGTTAGGGAGAGGGGTGGGTCAGGTGTTGTGGGTTTATTCTAGTTTATTTGTTAGGGTAATACATTATTTATTTTTTACAATACATATGATGTAAATCTTTTCTGGGGGTTACTCTTTTGCGCCCCCCTGTTTCCTCTTTTGCTGCATATATCTATATTATACTTAGAGCAGAAGAAGATCCTCGCCCTGCCTTGAGTTAGTGTTGCTTTCACCACATCCGCCCCAGAAAGTGTGTGATCAATTATTGCTGTAAATTCAATTTAGTCACACCTCAATATAAACCACACAGTCTGGGGAAGAGGGTCAGGGCTTGATGAATGGTTGTGAAGGGGTATTTGAGGGAAAGGTTTGAGAAAGACAAACACTACACATGGACAACACACTATCTTGGCAGATGACCATCATAAATCTATTAGGGGAGAAAAAGGAAATGCATCAATGATGATGGGTTGATGAGTAGTACTAGACTAATAGTACAGGGCAGTAGTATAATATTATTGATTATTATTATTAAGCAATTGCCTTGCCTGTCTGCCCCCAGAGAGACCAAATTTACATACATTTTATGTTCTGTTGTACCGAGCTTCCTTTAAAAGCTAGCAAAGAAAATTAAAAAATATCTGTAGGAGTCAAATATAAGCAAACATAATAAACAACAACACACACAGTCAAAATGATTGAGGAGAAAAAATGAATCAAATGAAATGATGATACTATAAATATGTCATGGTCGAATTGGGAGTTGCATCTCGGCATTCCTCTTTGTCCTTCCTTCCATGGACGCTCTGTCTGTCAATCTTGGGTGTCTGTCTGATGGATGCGGTTTGGTAAGGTAAGTTGGTTTTTCCAAGTATAGCACAGGGTAAAGGCTGGCCTGTAAGTGTAGATGGAAAAACAAAAAGGATATTGAAAAATCAATGAGAAAACAAAAGTAAAGTTGAGCTGCATAAATTAAAGAGGAGTGCAACAAAAAAACTTTCATAGGCGGCATGGCTAAATCATGTCTACTCTGTTTCCAGCATTAACCTTCAAAAACAACAGGAGCAGGCCCGCCCACACAACCTCCACTTAGCTTAGATTTTGAGCCAGACAGCACGGAGCACACATACACAGCAACATAGCATTTTCCAAATTAAGTAACTAAATCAATGCACTGCTGTCAGTCATACCCCTACACTTGCCTCCACCACTACACAGACAGGTAGGTCTGGTGTTGTTGTTGTTTACCTTTTAGGCTACTTCATGAAACGTCTGAGTTATTCCATCAATCATCTCCAATCCTACTGACTGACTGCGAGTATGGTATGGTCATCATGGTGTCCAACTCTGTAGTGTAGTGTACCGAGTGAGTCCAGATTCCCAGGATCAAAAATGCAATGGATCGGCCTGCAGTAGTACAATTTTGTTATTGAACAACAAGAAGGGAAACATTGACTTGAGTCACTTTTTTGTGTGTAGAATAAATACTAGTAGACGTCATGCACAACAACAACGCAAACATCAATCACTCAGAGGCAGCGTCCAATGCATACCATCATTTACCTGTTCTTACGGGTCAGTCCCGCTAGGCTTGGAAAGGAGGGTTGCTATAGCTAGTTTCTTTGGAGGGACTCAACGAGGCAGGCACCCATTACACATTTGTTGTACTATTCTCCATCCAATGTCTGGCTTGTGGGAAATGGATTTAGGGCGAGTCAGGACTGGAGCAGGACTTGGAGGAGTGGACTTACTTCTTTACTGACTGCACACAGTTGCAACTCCAATCTGGAAATAAAATAGTAAGACAGTGGTAATGGATTTATTGTGATTCAAACCAGAAAGACAGTGACACACACAAATAATAAAAGTAAATAATATACCTTAGCTGTATTTTTTGGGGGGCTTTTTTGGGGGCATCAAAGCAAGAAAGAAAGTAACAAGTCAAAAGCCTAATTGTTGTCAGGGAAGTAGAGCTCGTCCTAAAACTCTGGTAGTTCACCCAGAAGTAGGTTAACTAACACACTACTTCCATGATCTAAGTCGCCGTCACCATCTTACTGCTGTGCTTCTTCAGGTATGGTGTAATCCGGTGGCATAAAGTGCTGATTAATTTTGATCATGGTTAACCTCTACTTTTTTTGAGACGAGAGACTGGTCTTTTGCACTGTCAGAATGGCACAAGCAGCACTGAAAACACACTCAAAAGAGACACTTACGGCAGGGCAAGCTAGCTAGTTTATTGCCAGCCTGCTGAGCACTGTCCATTGGCACCTTTTCCCATACCAATATATCAATAGATTTTGATCAATGTAGACCTCTGTTGGGTCACCCAGATAGGCCTAGACCATCCGCTCAATGCTCACTGGTGGTCCGCTTTGCTTGGCCTCTTTTGCCTTAGCCTCAGCACTGGACCTAACAAGCCCTTGCTGTAGAAACCATTCCTGTGCTGATTTTGATGGGGCTGATGCTGCTGTTCTTGTTGTTGTTGATGTTGTTCTTGGTGTTGGTGGTGGTTTTGGTTCTGTGAGCCACCCTCACTGCCCCCATGTTATGAAGTTGAACTTGACGCCGGCTGCCCTGCAGTACTTGTTGTGTCCTGGAATAGCGGGCTTCTAATTCCTGGCCATTCTTTTTCTAAGCGACTGGCTTCCACAGCTATCCAAGTTTTGTAGTTGGCAACATCTCCTTCCGAAAAAAGAATCAATGTGTTCACTACTGGTTTGTACCAAATGTAATGATTTCATGACACAATGCCTCTTTGCCCCCTTGTATTTTCAGATAAGGGAAGGGTTACTCCAACTGATATGCCTCTTTTTTTTCCTCCACACCTGCCTACATTGCAGATACCCCCTTCAGCTGTTCCTGTAACATGTGCAACAATGGTTTAGCTCGGCCCATAGTACAGTCCTCCTTGCTGACTTCATGTGTGAAGAGCTCTAAAGGAAGTAGCATCTCTGTCAGGAATTTAACTAGGCCTCATTGGTCCATCTCAATGATCATGCCTTTCACAGCAGCATCCCCTCTTTGCATGACAAATTCATTGATTGATCTGTCCAGCTCAAACAGACATTCAAGCTTATAATAGGTTGAGTTCCAATGTGTTGGCACCTCCTGGATGAGTGCTTTAACTGGCATTCTTTTGTCATGTTGAATGATCCTCAGATGCTTCCAGGGTTTAAAAGAATGGCTGAAATGTGTGCAGGTAGTCAGTAAGTTGCTGACTCTGTCTTCTTTTTTCAGAAAGTCTTGAACAATGTTGTTAATGCAGTGCGCCAAACACAGGACCCTGAAATAGCCACCATCGGCCATGGACTTTACTATATTACTGCCATTGTCCATGGCAACAAAACCAATGGTAAGCCCCCTTTGTCACAGCCATTCAAAGACCTTGCTGTCAAAGTCTTCCAAAATGTTTGCAGTAGTATGAGATTTCTCCATGGCGAACATGGCTACAGTAGCATGTTTCTGAGTGGCATTAAAAATCTCAGCAGTGTCAACAACGCCTGCTGCAGATATATTTTCTCTAACCCTCAAAAAAGAGATCCATTGTGCATTTATGCACATGTCATCAGTGGCTTGGAAACTGGTCCACATGTCTGTTGTCAAGTGGATAGTGTGAACAGCACTCTACTGCAAAGCTTTTCCAAGCAATTCCAGCACGTTGTGATGTAGTGCTAGAACAGCAACTTTGGCGAAATAAGACCGGCTGGGAACCTTCCATTTTGGGCAGATGGCTGTCCCAAATTCAAGAAAACTAAGGGTGGGCGGCAAATTCCGTTCCGCTCGTGGAACTTGCGAAATTTCGGCATTTTCTCATTTCGCGCGGAACGCGAAAATGTCGAAACTTACGCGATCTGCGGTGGAACGGAATTCGGGGGCATGAGGGTAGTAGAAAGTACTCCAGTTAAGTAGAGGTATTGCACAAAACGGTGGCATCTTCCTAGATAAATATGCAGGGCAGGATTCATTCTGGCACGGAGCTCCTGTCACAAAAATTAAACCTCAACAGGAAGCACTTACAGACATAAATAAAGCAGGTGCCCGAGTTGAAGCTCAAATTCAGTAACATATTAATCAGCCCAAAAAATTAGTGAGCACGGTCGAGGCTGGGCAGGTGTGCTTTCTCCCCATACCTGCCGCCGAAAATTAGCTGTAATCTTTAATCTTTGATGGAGGTCTTTGCATCCATGAGTTTCTCAAGCGCAATCCCCATGTAGTTCCTATGACCAATTTCAATTTCAATTTTATTTAAATATGATTTTGGAACTCCTTGGAGATCCACATATTACAAAATAACAGCCAAAATATAGTAAATTGAGTCCACATATAATCGACTTTTTCTAGCAAAAAATGTACAGATTATCATACCGTTCATCTAATACAATTCTAAAAAACATTTGAAAAAGTTAAAAATTCTGTTACAGAAAATTTCGTTTGGGGGACTGAAGATAGCATCTATCAGAGATCTTGCGGATAAAATACCAAACTGAATACATACAGGCTTTACCCACAGACGACGGTGGGCCATTAATGCTGGACAGACTAGCAGGACATGTATAGAGTCTTGGACTGAGATATTGCAAAGGTTACATATATTAGATATACCATGCCATTTGGCCAACAGCTTATTCAGTGGAAGGAGATCCTGCCTAAGAAGCAGCCAAAAACGGCGCAAACCGTGGGGTATATTCCAGGAGGCGTAAGGTTGTATTTGTTTAAACAAATGGGAATCAACAGCTTGAGTGGCCCCCTTCTTTTGTACAATCAAGTTACGATCCCTTTCGTAGCTTAGCTTCCATGTGGCTTGTTTTAATGTAAATTTTAATTGTTGCATAGAAAGGTCTAAAAGAGTGGCTTCCTCTAAGTTCAAGAGTGTAATGGCCTTCCTATAATTCTTTATAAGAATCGAATGCTCTTTTAGTGGGCCCATCAACTCTTTTGTGATTAGGGATCTTAGTGTGGCTGGCTTTCCTTTGACCAAACAGATAACCCAGCGAATGACTCCTGCCAGACCCTGTGCCCAGCTACTTCTTAGACCGAATTCTAAATGAAGGGCTGCTGCACTGCAACTATTATTAACTGAAGTTAAGCTTCTCAAGAGGGAACCCTCGATAATGTCCAAAAAACCCCATTCGACTAGGTCGATGAGTTCTATGCCGTAAAGCAAAGTTGGGGGGACTTTTGCCCGGAAAGCCTCCAGCAAATAACCAAAGTGTCTTTTACCGGTTGATTTGTATAATGCTCTTAACCCATTTCCCTGCGACTTTGCCTTGCGGGAACTATTTTCTATATGGGATTTGTTGCTCAAGTTGCTATTTACAACCTTACCCAAAAATACGTATGATTTTACTCTTTCTAGTTTTTGGCCTCCCAGCTAATGTGTTCCAACTTCAGTTTTTTTCGCCCCTCCATACACATTACCTTGCTTTTGGAAATGTTTATTTTCAGGAAATGGTTTTCGGAGAATGCATATAATGAATGCAGACGGTTGTTAAGGCCTTTTGGAGTAAGGTCTAGGATTAATATATCGTCCGCATACATTAAACAAGAGATATATCTGTCTCCCAGACGTGGGGCAATTCCTTCGCATGCAGATATGATAAGGGGGAGATCACTAACGTAAAGGGAAAACAAAAGAGGAGCTAAAAGACAGCCCTGTTTAAGGCCATTTGCCGATGGAATAAGCTGGGATAAGCCCCTTTCACCCCCCAATAGCACTCTGCACCACGTGTTATCGTGCAAATCTTGTACCAAGCATAAGAGTCTATGAGGCATTCCCAGGGCATGTAGCTTTCTCCACAGTACTTGTCGGTCGACCTCATCAAAGGCCGTGGAGAAATCTATGAATGCCGCATAGACTCTCCCCTTTCTGGCTCCAATATATTTATCGGTTATTACCTGGAGGGCTGTTAAGTTGTCCATGGTACTGTGGTTTTTCCTGAAACCTGTCTGCTCGAGAGGAAGAATATTTAAATGCTCCACCCAATCATTTATTCGTTTGAGCAGACATCTTGTAAAAACTTTGCCGATTGCATCCAACAGTGCAATCTGGCGGTAATTCTGAGGGGATAAACGATCTCCCTTTTTAAACAATGGTACCAGGATACTTCCCTTCCAAGAGGGTAAAACCTTACCTCTAGATAAACAAATATTGACAATTGGACAGAGTAGCATACTCCATTTAGCCCTGTTCTGTTTTAGTACATTAATGGGCAATTCATCCGGGCCCATAGCCCCGGAGTGCCTCATTTCTCCAATAGCTAAGCCTATGTCCTTTTCTGTAAATGGCTCTAAAGACAAGCTCATTTCGTTTGGCCGTACTTGCGAGGTCACCGTATTATTGCTTGCATAAAGATTAGAGACAAAATCCCTCCATATTTGTTCCTCAATAGGGATGGGTAAAGGGCTTGTTCTCAGTCCGCACCCCTCACCTATAAAGGACCAAAATTGCCTCATTTCCCCGTTAATAGCAGCTTCTCTTATTTTTACCCAGATAGCATCCTCTTTTTCTTTGCGTAATGTGGTTAATAGCCTTCTCCGTTTCCTTTTTAACATTGTTATTTTTTGTGCTATAACAACAGATCTATTTAAATATTGGGCCCTTACTAATTTATTAATTTCTATGTTAAGCAGTCTCAGAGGGCTAGTAAATATTCCAAAGGACTTTTTCCTATTGAGCTTTTTTGCCCCTGTTATCACTGACTTCAAGAACAGAGAGAAATTTTCAATTTCAGAGCCATACCAGGAAGGAAGCTCAGATATTGCTACATCGAGCATTTCTTCCAAATTTCGACACGCCCTTGCGTTCCAGTAGCACCTTCCTGATTTGGAACCGAAATTTGTTTGATCACTATTCAGAGACCACTGATCACATTTAGATGGCTTTACATTCATCGAGATGGAGAGGATTCTGTGATCACTTAACGGTGTATCAATAATATCGAGATCCTTCAATAACTCAAATGATTGGGACCCCATTATTACGTAATCAAGAATCGATTCCCCTTGGTAGGATTTGTGCGTGAACTTAGCCGGGGAATCCGAGGGGAGTCTCCCATTTGCAATAATCCCATCCATTTCTGCCAACTCATTTAGTAAAAGTTTGCCACGTTTATTTGTTTTTATATTTTCAGGAAACGCTGCCCGAGGAATATGGAGAGTTTCTTCTCTAAGTTTATCACAGAATAAGTTTATGCCTGAGTTGGAGATCTTGCAATTCAGGTCCCCGACTAAAATTATAGCCGCCGTTGGATCTTTCTCCCTGATACTCTGGCTATGCAAGAAAACCTTTTTTAAGATTGCATTAAAACCAGCTTCCGGTGGTATATAGACATTTATCAGAACCAGACGATTGCCAGTTTTAGGATTGCCAGACTCAAATAAGGTTACTACTTGGAAGAGTTTACTCGGATCCATATAGTGCACATAGTTCCAATTTATTCGGTTCGATAAGAGGCAAGCTATCCCCCCACTGGCATGTCCTTTTTTATTCGGGGTGGCGCTACCTTCCAATACATAATAATCTTTCCCTATTTGAATTTTATCGGTACACCATGTCTCCTGGAGGCATATTATGTTTGCCTCCAGGGACAAAAGGAATGCCGTTTTCTCCGGACTGTTTTTTAAACCGGCTGCATTCCAGGATATTATAAATAATTCTTTGCTAAAGATGCGAATTAGATGGTTGTTTATTTAGGGATCTTTCTGCAAGAACTCTGGGAAGCCAATTCCATTGAACATTTTCCTCTCCGATATCAGATTGATAAGATGGCAAGGTAGGGTTAGCATAGGATACTAAACGAGAATCCTTAGACTTGCATATTTTTAACTCTGTAAGCTCACCCACCTTATTTATACTACCTGTTGCTGCTTGCAACAGAGAAAAGGGGGGCTTCTGGCGAGTTTGGGATTTAAGGATATTGTTTTGTCTAGTATGCCCCAACACCGGGATTACATCTATTCCTCTGCTCTGCAGATCTTCTGAGCGTTGCAGAATTAGGTTGGCTACTAACTTGGAGTGGAACTTCACCCTAGTTATCATCCCCACTTCTGATTTTAATAATTGTACCCTATCTAGATCGGCTGATTGTATTAGTTTCAAGTTAGCAGATTCTTGAAAATATTTAAGCAAGAGGGATCTGTTCAGAATGCATTCAGCATCAAAAAGGGGAGAAAATTCTACCCATACGGTATCTATGCTTTTCTCCTTAGACTCTATTAACGGGACACCTCTTGCAACTACTCCCAAGAAAGGTGTTGCTAGGGGGTTAAGTATTGGAGCTACTTGGCCGGAGGGGTTTTGCTCCTGTCCTGAAAATGTTGGATTTTTTGACCCAATTATATCCCTATTGATGGTAACTTGTTGAAGAGGATATTTGTGTCAATTGTTGATGATGGGGAGGGGGGGGAAGTAGATAATAATGCTGGAGTAGCCAAGGGCGGAGGCACAATATTTTCTTTAATGATCTTATTTTCAGGGTTATTATCCTTTTCAGCTACCACCTGAGTTTGATATACCTCATTGTGTAAGGGGGAATTAAGATGTTTTCTAAAGAGGATTTTCCTCCGCCTATTTTTTTCTATCCGTCTCAATAGTTTCCTCTTATTATTTCCGTTCTTTTTTATTATCACTGACTTCCCTTTATTACCATTCCCTACCGGAGTGGCGTCCACCTCTCTATCTCCTTCTCCCTGTTGCTTCTTAAAAATAGGAAAAAGGTAATTCCCAGTTTTTGGAGGGAGTTCCCCACAAAATTTAATTTCTGAATCATTAACTAAAGAACAATTTAGGGTGGGGGATGGCTGGGTAGCACTTGTTTTTACATCCTCATATACTCTATTTGGAACATTATTAACTACAGATAATTGATCTTTTATTCCTACCTCATCTGATACTACAGAGGAGGAGGACTGCTTCTTTTGGACTGCATCCTTCTCTTTTTGAGTGCCCAATAAAACTTTCAAAATTTGGGTCACTGTATCAAGTACACAGTCGGATCCCCCCACAAATTTTTCCAATAATTGTAAAATGGACGACAATAAGTGTTCTAATATATGGAGGGAATCAGAAATGGGTTTGTCTGTCCCCTGACATTGTAGTGCATTTATCCCAATCAGATTTAAATTGGGGCTTATGGAAAAATTTGAGTGTGAGGACTTGGAAGGGGTACTACTGTAAAGATGCAAGCCAGCATGGGTCGATGTTACCGGGGTTTTTAAGTCCATCTCGGCTTTGACCAGGTCAGTCTCTATGTACCTTTGACATAGGTCTTTGTCAAGGACCATTGGAGACAGACCATTGTTGAAAGAATCTTTTGTTGGCGATATATTTACTGTATGATGGGCCTCTTCGTGTGAAGTTTTCTCTATATGCAAGTTATCTTGTTCTATGTTTTTCTTTGTTTTTATGACTACTTCTGGTACCAGTTCAATAATATTTTTCATTGTAGAGAATAGGGGAGGAGAAAAACCACACTCAGAGGACAAAGGTGCTACTTTTGTTACTACTGAACTATTATCAACAATTACCTTTTTATTTTCAGGCATCTCTCTCGAAGTATTGGGTAATATGTCTGAATGGATAGCTCCAGAGTCCTTAATATCCTCCGACATATTGTCCGCCACTATAGCTTTATTCTTACCCCTTTCCCAAAGATTAAAAAGCTGGCAAGTGCTTTTCAAATTAGTGGCTTGGCTGAGCTTATTTCGGAGGGGATTCAATCTGGTTTTTGAGCCTGATCTTCCTACCAGTATTCTCCCAGACCTTAATTTCTTTGTCATCATCACAAACAAACAATGAGAAACGATAAAAAGTGTAGGGGAAATTACTATTTAGTGCATCTAGGCTGAAATACTTGGCAGTTTTCTCTAAGGTATAAATTTAATGAACTAATCCTAGGCCTGATAATCTATGTCTACAGAACCTCTCAGATTGTTGTAAACATTCTAAAACATTTCTCAGATGGGGCGAGGAGGTCACAAGACAGGTGGGGGTACTCTGGCCGAACAGTATGCAGATAGACAGATGTTAGGGGACTGGCCTAGCCTAGCCTTCTCGTGCCTCTGAGGGCCTCAGAGGGCCCGCCCTTGTCCCGGGCTTCTCCCGGGCGCTTCCCGCGCGCTCCTGCGCAGCGGAGCAGTGACCCGTTGGATATAGATTGGGTGTAGAGGGGGGCGTGGCCTACAGGGAGAGCGTCACCAGGTGGATTGGGTGAAGGAAACAGCAGGGACTCTTGGAAGTTGGAGTCCTGCAGTATTCTCGCTCGCAGCCCTGTCTACCAAAATCCCTCAGTGCGATGTGTCCAGGATTCAGCAAACCACAGCACCGTGAAGCGGGACCCGGGAAGCGGGTCCGGCGAAAGGTAGCGCCTTACAAAGCGCTAGCTGTGAGCCTCAAGACGCTTCCTCAATCCTCCAGCGTCAGGATCAAACTCCAGCACAGCAAGTAGCAGTGGAAAGGTAACCGCCGAGGTTCAAAGTCCAGAATCTTTTCACTGATTGCAAGGGGGCGTGGCCTACAGGGAGAGCGTCACCAGGTGGATTGGGTGAAGGAAACAGCAGGGACTCTTGTAAGTTGGAGTCCTGCAGTATTCTCGCTCGCAGCCCTGTCTACCAAAAGCCCTCAGTGCGATGTGTCCAGGATTCAGCAAACCACAGCACCGTGAAGCGGGACCCGGGAAGCGGGTCCGGCGAAAGGTAGCGCCTTACAAAGTGCTAGCTGGGAGCCTCAAGACGCTTCCTCAATCCTCCAGCGTCAGGATCAAACTCCAGCACAGCAAGTAGCAGTGGAAAGGTAACCGCCGAGGTTCAAAGTCCAGAATCTTTTCACTGATTGCAAGGGGGCGTGGCCTACAGGGAGAGCGTCACCAGGTGGATTGGGTGAAGGAAACAGCAGGGACTCTTGGAAGTTGGAGTCCTGCAGTATTCTCGCTCGCAGCCCTGTCTACCAAAAGCCCTCAGTGCGATGTGTCCAGGATTCAGCAAACCACAGCACCGTGAAGCGGGACCCAGGAAGCGGGTCCGGCGAAAGGTAGCGCCTTACAAAGCGCTAGCTGTGAGCCTCAAGACGCTTCCTCAATCCTCCAGCGTCAGGATCAAACTCCAGCACAGCAAGTAGCAGTGGAAAGGTAACCCTATGACCAGGAGGCTGCTTTCCCCTCATCTGCTGCTCTGATTGGTATCTGACCCTATCAAGAGGCATGTGAACTCGCAAAGAAGCCCAAGGTCACTCACAAAGGTCCCAAAGTTACTCACAAAGTGCCCAGGGTCACACACAAAGCGCCAAGGGTCACACACAAGGCGCCCACAGGTCACTCACAAAGCACCCACAGGTCACTCATAAAGCACCCACAGGCCACACACAAAGCGCCCACAAGTCACTCACAAAGCACCCAAAGTCACTCACTAAGCACCCAAGGTCACTCACAAAGCACACAAGGTCACTCACTAAGCACCCAAGGTCACTCACAAAGTGCCCAAAGTTACTCACAAAGCACCCAGGATCACACACAAAGCACCAAGGGTCACACACAAGGCACCCACAGGTCACTCACAAAGCACCCACAGGTCACTCACAAAGCACCCACAGGTCACTCACAAAGCGCTCACAGACCACACATAAAGCGCCCACAAGTCACTCACAAAGCGCCCACCGGCCACACACAAAGCACCCACGGTCACTCACAAAGCACCAACGGTCACTCACAAAGCATTCCTACGTGTCCTCGGTAACACCTGTAGCTAGCAGCTCCAGTTGCAGGGACCTCTCATGTTTTCCTCGAGAGTCACAGCGACCACTGCAGCTCGCGGCGCACTTTCTACACCGCCTTGTTGGTTTGTTCCCCCATAAAGCCCAGTATACTGCACAATGGGGGGTGCTTTAATAAGCTGGCCACGTTATGTGCACTTAAGTGCACTGTAAACAACATGGTGCAGTTAAGCCTATAGGGGTGCAGCCAGGAAGAAAACTGCACGTGCACAGTGCACGTGAGAGACAGTAACAGGTTCCATTTATGAGGTGGTGAACATGTAAACATTAGCAACAGGTCTGTGTCTCATCCGTTCCACAGACGGCATCAGTGAGCAACGCGTGTGTTCTGCACTTACAGAAATGACTGACTTGTGACTGTGAACAGAGGGTGCACGTTACACTTCCACTGGTGAATGAATTTTACACAAGAACATCCTGCGCCTTGTCTGCTTTAGAAAGATGCAATAAATGAGGGTCTGTGCCGGGTCTGGTGTGGGGGTCTGGTGCTTGGTGAACAAATGCACCCACTGCAGGGGCCAGTGTGCGACCTCATCCCAGAGCGCCACTCAGCCCTTCATCCTTCTGAGGTCGAAAACTTGAGAACCATTGGGATGGGTAATAACAAACATCTGTTATTCAGCGCCAAGACAACCTTGGGTGAAGCTGAGCTTTACAAATATACATGGTATGTTATAAATTAGATGAGCGTGAAATGCCTGTGATGTCTAAACTCATAGCAAACACTTGGTTCATATTTAAATTAATTATTTTTGCCACGGACGCCCTTTACACCTTCATTGTCGGGCGGGTGCACTTTGTATCATCCCTGTGAATACTTGTGCAGTCTTCCTGGCCCTTCCTCACACCTGAGATCATTTCCAGTGCAGGTAATGGATTAAAAGCTGGTGTTTGTGTTTGCTGGAATGGGTGGAGGGGTCTGAGGGGGCAGAAGGGTTCAAGTCTTATTAAAATGCGGGAGCTTTTCTGTTCCATTGGATTGCTGGCCCTGTTTTTCCTTTTCTGCACAAATCGTGCACTTCTCACACTGTCATCTGTTGCACTTTGGGATGTCACAACCAGACTGTGATCTGCTGCTCTGATCGGTCTCTGACCCTCTCAAGAGAGGCATGTGAACTCGCAAAGAAGCCCCGCTCCCTAAATCTCCGTGAGCACACAAAATTCCACGTGTTCGCGGAGATTTTTTGCCGTTTCGTGGAATTTTGCGAGAGGCAACTTTGCAAATTCCGCCCACCCCTAAAGAAAACCCACCCCTTTCACAAAAGAAAAAGGGAGGAGGTCCATCGCTAACATTTTATCCAGCTTCGCAATGTAAAAACGTGCCATTGGGTGGTTGCGTTTGTACTGCCCCTGACCTAAACATGCTGAGAATGGGAGCATGGATTTTTTCTTTTCTGGTGCCACTGATGCAGGTAATTTCTTGACGATAGATGTTGTTAGGCTCAACGCAGGTTTTTTCATTGTGGTACTCTCTTGCCTGGGTCATTTTGGTGCCTAAGCCTGACTCTTGTGCCACTGCGATGTTGCTGATGAGGATGTAGGCGGTACCACTGCACTGCTGGGGACAAGGCTGCTTTGTGTACCAGAGACAATGTCTCCCTCTTGTTCACCTTCCACCGCAATTGGATCTTCTACTTCTTCATCCCCACCAACAACAATGGGTACAGTTTTTTGGTCACTAAGGTGTGCCTCCCACTGGATCAAGTGGTGTTTTTTCAGATGGGTTGTTTGACCTCAGGTACCATAGTTTGTACCAAGCTTACCCCGACTGACACCTTGTCCACAAATGGAACATATAGCAATGTTCACCACCTTCCTGCTAACCAAAAAGAAGTCCCAAACTGGGGAGGTCAACTTTCTGGCGCTGCTCGAGCCACTTGCAATGCCAGATGAACTGGTAGGTGGGCGTGAAGTACAGTACCTACTTCTACTAAGGCGATTGTGGTGGATGTAGGTCACTGCCGGTGAAATATGGAAGCTGGAAGTGGTGTTGGTGGTATCATCTGTGTTGGTAGTATCCGTACCACTTCCCTCACAGCAATTTGGGAAGGGGTAATGTTGGTCTCCACGGGGGCGAGACTAATGTCCATGATGACTGGCTCATCATCATCATCCTCCTCTTCTACATCTGCCTCCATAACTCTAAAGCTTTCTGGAACCTTCTTTTTCCCAAGCCTTGTCTCATGGGCGTGGAGTGTCTCCAACTTAGACGGAGGCGGGATCCAAGTGGTGTCTAGATCATCAGAAGAGGGGCTTGGAGAAGAAGTTGATGGACTAACCCTCCTATTCCTTTCTGGGGATCTGGAAGACAATGGATCTTCTGAAAGAGTGGTTTGCTCTTCTTCTTCCTCTGCAGGAAGCTCGATCTCCTGAACTGCCCCTACTTCTGGAAGCACAACTACTATTGAGGGTGGTGGTTGCGGCTGTTGTTGCCCGCTTATCTGCTTTTCCTGCATTGATTGGGTACTACTTTGCGATAACGATAAGTCAATTTCAACATCACTGCTTGTCAGCTTTGGACTCGTGATTAGACTGGCTGCCACTGCAACAGACATGGGCTTGGGCCTGAAGAACCAGAACCTTTTGGGTCTGGCGGCGCAGGGTACGCCTTAATCTCCTAGGTTCTCCTGCTCAGCTACACAGAGACATGGGGACACTCTGTCGGCGTAAAGGATCAGATTTTATTAGCTGCAGCTAGTACAGTTGTCCTAGAAGTACACACACGGTATGTTTTCAGGAGACTGCCACTTCACTCTGTGGCGCACAACCTTATATAGTACATACGTGAAGTATACATTAACCAAAGACACACTTAAAACATATAGAAAGAGCCAATAAGAAAGGTTGGAAAACAGAACAGAACCAATAGGAAAGGTTTGAAAACAAAGTATCAAGTAACTCGAAGAGACCTCTCCTCCAACTGTGTTTGCCATCCCTCCCACAGGTTAAGGTATTAACTTGTTTGTAACTGGTTTGCAGGTGGCGAGATTTGTGTGTTTTGGAGGACAGTTGTGAAACGAGTGAATACGAGCAGAGGACAGCGAAGACCAGACGATAAGATAAAGTCAGAAGAGAATAGTGTGAACCAACAGATAGTTGAGACAGGGATTAAGAAAACCAGACAGGGATTAGTGTACTCGGCCAGTCCTAACACCAGCTTTGTAAATAGAGGCAGAAGGCTTATTTTGACACGATGCTGCAGGAAAAGCAGAAAAGACTTTGCTCGCCGTACTGCCTGAGTGAGGGCAACACAAAATGGCGGCGGAGCACAAATGGTGGGTCGATTCGATCACGATCGAAAATCGAATTTTCTCAGACCCTCCTTTTGCCAGAACTCAGGCAAGATACTTAGACTCACATTAATCTAAGTCAATGTCGTGAGGTCATCGAGCTGTTGCTGTAGCATCATTCTAATATTCTCTGTTCTTTGTGATTTGGGTTTAGGGATGCACATAGTAGCACAAAGGTCGCAGATGGCGGGACCACAGTGCATACAAAGGCAACAAGAGAATACGATGGCCAAAATTACTCCAAGGAATGTCAATACCTTCCAACCCCATTTGGACAGTAGTCCCCAAAACCACTCCAATAAGGACCAATCTCCTTCGTCCTGATGAATAGACTCAGAGATTACATGTAACTTAGAGATAGCTTGGTATACTGTCGGGGCGTCATCAGGTATGAAAATACAGCAACTTGACCAGATCAATTTGCACACTCCACAACGGTCCGCAAGAACAAAGTCTAAGGCAACTCGGTTTTGTAAAGTCATAAGACGATCCGCCTGTAGTTCTGCTGTGATATTACCTAAGGCTCCTACAGTGATGTCTATGGTGGTTTCTACGACACAAACCAGTTGCCTTATATTTCTGCTGTTGGCCATTGGACCCCAAAAAGGAAGAAATCCTTTGAGGAAATCTCCTCCCTCTTGTCCTGCTGTGTCTTTAGAATCAATAATCCCTCTGCCATATCTGTTTCGATGATGGTTTGCAGAAGCAGTGTATGTAGGAAGAAGAAGAAAAGCTATATAACAGGTACCAGAAAAACCAGTTGGCAACCACGTGTAAGCCCTATCGTGGAAGATAAAATACGTGCCTTGAGATGGTACTAAAGGCGGCGAGTTTTGAGAGGAGTAGACGTATGTGTGGGAACAGTTGTTTCTTTGTACGGTGTCAGTAGACTGACCATTTATTTGCAGACAGAAATTTCCCTGATGAGGAATAGTCCAAATCGGTGGAGATTTTCATCGTTTAACCTTATCACTAAGGCTAGTGACATAATGGGTGACGTTCCAGTTAGTGTTCGCTTTTCTTTCGTCAATGGAAATGTTACTGTTTTCCATGATTTTAGCCATAGCTACCATTCACTTCATCAATGAACTATGACTGAAATCCGGACCACCAATGTATGAACTAATGGATCGTCTGAATTTGCTTTGATAGGCATTGGAGAAGATAACAAAATAAGCCCAAGCAGAACCCTCATAAGAGAATGGAAGAACTAAATACGACATTCCTTTTTCTGTGGTATGGGGCATTAATCCACACACCCAACAGTCAGTTGTATTTATTACTAATTGGTGTTGATGTAATAACTGGACAAACGAATTGTTGTAATATTCGGTTCGTCTAATGAGTTCATGTTGGGGAAGGGTATGAAATAGATGTGGAGAGACAGTAGAAGAAGACGAAAAGGTAGAAGGAGAGACTACTTTTTGCTGCAGACCATAAATAATCCAACTTATACACGCCATAAGAATACACAATTATATAATAATACATAAGGCTATACTAAAACGACTGTACATTAATCTACAGAATTCTTTTTTTCTTATATCCATTTTTTTTTTCCATTTATAAACTTTATTTCGGCCGCAAAGGCCATAAAAGTACACATAAAATATAGCAACATACAATTCATCATTACACGATAAAAAAAATGCAGGACGATAGAATCAAAATTGCACTTAGTATACAATAAAAGTACATATAATGCATTGATGCCTGTTACTTAATTACAATAATTTCTGCGTTTGATCCACATGGCATTTAAAAAACGGGAGACTGCAAAGACAATCGGAGGGTGGGTGTCATATTTCAATACTCTTAAGGCATTTTCGCACTCTCTAAATCCCAGATTTTTACAAATGGGTTTTACCCATCTATTTCGTAACTGGTGGTACACTGGGCAGAAGAAGAAAACATGTTTATCATCTTCCATTCGAAAACCACAGGAAGGACAATCAGTGTTTTTGTTTGGTTCCCAATTAGAAGTAAAAGACCTAAGCGGTAAACTGCCTATTCTCAGCTGGAAGTACAACTTCCTAGCAACAGCAGGAAAAATCAGGTCAAGAAATTCCTCCCTCCAATAATCAACTTTAATTTGGAGAAACTGTGCTGTCAATCTGCAGTGCCAACACCAGAATTCGTGTGGAGGCTCATAAGATGATGGTGCCTGAACCGATCTACCAGATATGTCCTTGGGATGGCCAAGCATGAGACCTCCGGGGAGGCCCATAATTCTGGGAGGCCAATCTTGTCACAAGTATCCCTGATATGGGTTAACCAGGGGATTTTCTTATTATTGATTAGTGGCCAAACCCCCTTGAATTCTTCACGAAAAGAACCCAACTCCGGGGTAGACCAAAGTCTCTTCCAGTATATCACTGGTCGCATCGCCGCCACCTCCTCCTCCACGGGAATCAGCCCTAGGTCGAGCCTAATAGGAACCAACGGAGTACTGGGGGGCAGGCCCATCAGATTTCTCATGAAAGAATGTTCAGTCCTAGTTAGGCTAGGAGGCTTACTATGTCCCCATAGTTCTGCTCCATAGATGGACGCTGCTCTAGCTTGTGTCTTGTAGATTTCTACCGGTGGCGCTACAGGCTTAAAAGCTGAACCTCTAAAAAGTTTTGATATTCCTCCTGCAATTTGAGTCAGCTTTAATGCTGTATTTGCGGCTTGAACCCCCCACCCAAGATGTTCTTGCAGAGTAATCCCGAGGTATCCAAACGTCTTTAAATGCTCAAGCGGTATACCGTTCAAGACTGGATTCGGGCGTGTGCGCTTAGGGGGATTGAGGATCATGAACTTTGTCTTTGCTAAATTAATCTCCAGACCTCTTTCCCCACAAAAGTCCACAAAGCCATCCAGAATACGCTGGATACCGGTAGATGTTCGGGACAGCAACAAAGTGTCGTCAGCGAACATCAAAGCCGGTACTCTGCCCGTGGCGAGTCTTGGGACATCAGTGTCCTTGATGCCTTCAAAATGGTTGATAAGCCCATTGATATACAAACAGAAAAGGGTAGGTGCTAGCCCGCATCCTTGGCGAACTCCTCTGTTCACTGGGAAACGTACAGACAGCTCTCCATATTTCCCACATCTAACCTGGGCAACATTTTCACAGTGGAGTCTTCTCAGGACATCCAAGAGATACGGAGGGATGTCAAGTTCCTGAGGAACTATCCACAACTTTCCTTGAGGCACCAGGTCAAAAGCAGACCTCAGGTCAACAAAAATGAGGTAGAGGCTGCCACCCTCCACACTCACAGTTTTCCAGTAAAGGACCTGGAGTCGAAATAGCTGATCGATAGTTGAGGTACCCTTTCTGAAACCCGCCTGCAGGGTACTCAATATATCGTTATCTTTTTCCCAGGTCTGAATTCTATCAAGGACTATACGTCCAAACAACTTTTGGGTAATATCAATCAGGCTTATAGGCCTATAATTTGAAGGTTGTAAAGGGCATCCCTTTTTATAAATAGGCACAATCTCTGCACCACACCAAGTCTCTGGTGGATCTGCACCTAGTAGTATAGAGTTAAACAAGACACAGAGGTAGGGAGCCCATACTTTGGGTTCTGACCGATAAAGGTCGCCTGGGACCTTATCTAGTCCTGGCGCTTTGTTGGGTAAGAGTTTGAGAATAGCGGTTTCCACCTCCATTATCGAGATCACCGGAACGACCTCTGCTCGGCACTCCAAAGGGGGATATAGAGCAGTTGAAGCTATTTGGTTGGGGTTTATACATGAATATAGACTCCCAAAGTGATCTTCCCAGGCTGCTGGGGCTATGTTAGAGAATATTGTGGTCTCAGTTTCTTTTCTTCCATTACTAACAATGGCCCAAAAGGATTTAAAATCCTTGTACTGCAGGGCTAATCTTAATTCCTCCCACTTATCATCCTCCCAAGTCTTTCTTGCACTTTCGATCTTCTTTCTATACTGTGCTCGGAGTATTTTGGTCCTTTCTTTGTCCTTAACCTTAATTGCTTGGATCAAATAACTTTTCAACTTCCGGCACTCAGCATTGTACCAAGAATTGGTTTTAACCAATTTATCCTTGGGGCTCCCAACCGGGAAGAACACCTCCGCCAGTTTACAGGCCAGCTAACTGTGCATTTCGGCCGGCCTAATACCCCACCCGGTGGTAGGACAATTCAACCCTTCACTGGCCATTTCACTTAGGTGGGGCAGAACCAGTCTATATATTTCTGCCATCTTGTTCGAACTGGCAAGTATATGTAGCCATTTTACTCTCAGTCTGTTGTTATGCAGAATGAGAGGTTGAGATACCACATTGTGCTTGATTTCGTAGCTGGACAGACCCCAACTTCCTGGTTTTAGGGACATGACCAGGGCATTGTGATCGCTATCGTCTCGGTCAACAATCCTAAAGTCAGAAACCTTGTCCCAGGATCTTGTTTCTATCATAATATAATCTAGAATGGAGGTTTGCCCCACTCTGTTAAAGGTGGCATGACCAGGACTGTCAAGAGTTGAATCTACCATTACAAGACCTTAAGGATAAGTAAAGAGTAAGAGCAAAGATCTGCAATGGAGTCCAAGCTTTAACCAATGGAATCAGAAGCTCAGGAATATTCCAGTGTATGTTTTCCACAATCGGATCATCTAAATCCAACATACTGAGTGGCTCATACTGGCAGTTGAAATCGCCACCTACTATCACAGAGTACTCGGGGTCTAGGGTCAATATATATTCATTCAACTGTGTGATAACCTTAGACTCCTGCCCGCTCGGAGAAGGTCTGGAATAGACATTCAATAAAGCTAAATGTTTATTCCCTGGCAGGTCAAGTAGGACACATTGGATATCGTGTGGGCTGGTTTGGACCTGTCTAGCTGTGACTCCCAAATGCAGAGCCACCCAAATACTTAGGCCCCCTGAAGGTCTTCCCCTGCCACTAGCTATTGCATGTCTGTTATAAGACGCAAAGCCAATCCGCTGGAGATTAATCGTGGCCCTTTCGTATCCTTTCTCTCTCTTTTTCCTAATGTAGTTTCCATCTTTCTAAATGGATGCTCACGGCAATCTTCCTCAATCACTTGATTATGATTATCTGCCGTCCTATGACACTGCAAGTCCTGCAGGCCTATTGCCACTACTCAGGTCACAACCAAGACTCCTACCGTGACCCTGCAACCGGGATAGAATACTACATAGGAGAGAGAAAAATCTTAAATGTTCTTTGGTCTAGGTCTTAGATTATAGTGTTCTTTATCAGGTGTAGTTTGGTCTCGGAACAATGTTCGCGGATTTGTCGTATTCAAGCGACGATGTGGTGCTATCGCTTCCTGAAGAATGTCGTCGTCCTCTTTCTCAGACAATTTTCCATTCAGGCATGCATCGCTAAAAGGTACAAATCGTGGAACCTTCTCACTCTCAGAGTCACTAATACCCTTACGCACCCATTGATCGAAGGGTAGAGGCAAAGGCCCTTTCTTACAATGAACGCCGTGAATCCAATTTTTCTTTCCTTCGACTTTTACTGCTGTTCTCGTGGTTAAGAGAACCAACCGAGGCTCCCTCCACCTGGGCTCCAAATTTTTCGTCCTTTGGAAATTCTTTATGCAGACCCAGTCACCTGGTCGGATGGAATGACCTGGGTCTGTGGAAGCCTCCGGCAAAGCACTCTGAACCTGTTGATGGAGAACACGCAATTTAGTTGTAAGTTCATGCAAGTAATCAATCAACATTTGATATGGCAAGAATGAGTATTTCTTAGGGCGAGGGACTCCCCATATATTAGCTGGGCGCCCAAAAACCACCTCGTAAGAGCTAAGTCCCAAACGAGAGTGTACAGCAGTTCTGGTGGATAGAAGAGCCAATGGTAAAGCATCGGGCCAATTAGTCCTGTACTAGCCTGCACTTTCGCTAATTTAAGTTTCAAAGTTCCATTGTAGCATTCCACTAAACCCGCTGACTGTGGATGGTTTGCCGCATGGAACTTTTGCTTTATACCAAGACCCGCACAAACTTTTTGCATGACTTGGCCCACAAACTCGCTCCCATTGTCACTCCAGACAATGCGCGGCAAACCAGATCTGTGGAAGAATTCTTTCAGTAGAACTTTGGCTGTGGATAAGGCTGTATTGTCTTTTAGAGGGTATGCTTCTATCCACCTAGAAAAGGTGCATACCACCACCAGAACATATTTGAGGTTGTTGCATCGTTCCATATGGATGTAATCGATCTGCAACACCTCAAATGGATATGTCGGAAGAGCAAAGTGACCCGCTGGAGTTGGGGTTCCCTTTCCCGGATTGTACATCAAACATACAATACAATGTTTCACTACATTTTCTGCACACTTTGGGATTCCTTCACTTTGCCACACTGGAGCCAGAAGCTTGCATATACCTTTCGCACTTAAGTGGGCTGGACCATGTGCCATAGCAACTACTGGGAGTACATAGGCATCTGGTAACAGCCAACGTTGGTGTTCAGATAATTCCACCCAACATCCCATCTCATCTAACATTCCTGTACTTTCTTTCCACTTGCTCAATTCTTTCTCTGTAGCCTCTTCCTGAATTGACCTTACACTTTCTACTGTATCCTCATACATTCCTCTCTCTCTAACCCAGTTCCCAGGACCCGCAACATACATTCGACTTGTAGCATCTCTCGCTGTCTTTTTAGCTACTTCATCTGCAAATGCATTTCCTCGACCAACATCATCTGTAATCTTCTTATGTGCACTACACTTCACAATTGCTATCTGGGTAGGCAAAGCAAGTGACTCGAGAAGGTCAGTCACCAACTGACCATGTTGTATTTTAGTCCCATGGGAAGTAAGGAATCCCCTCTCTTTCCAAAGACGCCCAAAATTGAACGCTACACCGAAAGCATACTGACTGTCAGTATACACATTCACTCTTTTTCCTTTTGACAACCCACATGCTCTAGTTAAGGCTATCAGTTCTGCTGCCTGAGCTGAATTGTGTTTGATACGTGCTGTCTTCACGAGTGTATGTAAAGTAGTAACAGCATAGCCTGAAACTGTATCTCCATTAGGGAGCTTGAAACAAGAACCATCTACCCAAAGCGTTCCATCCGGATTCACTAATGGCGTATCTGCCAGATCAATTCTTCCTTTTGTCTCTTCCTCAGTACGGAGGAAACAATCATGTTGGTTTTGAACACCCTTATTTACTGGAAGAGGTAACAAAGTAGCTGGATTTAAAGTGTTACATCGTTTGATGTGCACATGACTAGCCAAAAGTGTCAGCTCATATCCAGTCAAGCGAGCACTCGTAAGATGCTGTGTTTTCGTTCGGTTTAGTAAGGTATCCACTGCATGTGGCACCATAACTATAAGTGTGTTATCTAAGACTACTCCAGCAGACTGTCGAATAGAAATTGCTGCTTTCGCTTTAAGACAACTAGGCAATGCTTTGGCTACTGGATCTAACGTAGCTGAAAAATATGCACATGGTCGCTGTTTGTCTCCAAAACGCTGCGTTAAAACTGACGACGCACAACCCTCTCTCTTATGAACATAGAGCGTGAATGACTTACTGTAATCGGGAGTACCCAATACAGGAGCAGAACATAGCGCAGCACGTATGTCAGTGAAACTCTTCTGACATTCGTCAGTCCATGGAAGGGGCTGGGGCGTATCTTTCAGAGTAAGTGCCAACAAAGGTTTGGCCAATAGAGAGAAGTTAGGGATCACTGCCTACAATAGGAAGTGATACCTAGGAAGGCACGTACCTCTCTTTGTGTGGATGGCACAGACATTTGCGCAATAGCTTGGATACGTTCTGGGGTTAACCGTCGTCCCTCCTTTGATAGGAGATGACCCAAATAGGTAACCTCTCGACGAACATATTGTAGTTTGGAAGGTGAAACCTTATGATTCAGATAAAACAAATGGCGTAACAATGCAACAGTCACATTTTTGCAAATATCTTCTGAATCAGCAGCGATTAATAAGTCGTCCATGTACTGAATAAGAGCAGCACCAGACGGCAAAGAAAAAGCATCAAGATGACATTTCAAAGCTTGACTATAAATAGAAGGACTTTCACAATAGCCCTGAGGTGCGCGCTTAAACCGGAAGCTTCGGCATCCAAGAGAGAAGCCAAAAATATCTCTACTCTCTTCTGCAATGGGAATACTAAGGAAGGCATTTTTTAGATCGATAACAGAAAACCAAGTCGCTGTGGAAGGTATCATTTACAACAGAGCAGTAATATCTGGGACAACAGGAAATTGTGGTACAACAATTTTGTTTATCTCCCGAAGATCAATTACGAAACGATATACAGGAGGTTGAGAAGGATCAGTGCATTTAAGAACAGGAGGAATAGGACTATTGCATATGTTTCCTCTTGTTTCTTCAACCACACTCTTCTGAATCAAATCATGAATGATTTCCAAAAGTGCTTTTTCACCTTCAGTGGAAATTCTATACTGTGGAATACGTGGCAATTCAGCATTAGGCTTGAGAGTGACAACATAAGGTGGAATCTCAAGACAGCCCACATCGTTCGGACCCGTGGCCCAAAGCGTTGCAGGAAGAGAAAGCAATTCAGGTGGAAACTGATCTTTGGACAAATACATTGGAGAAGTCAGTTTCTGTCCTAAAGTAAGATGTACACCATAAGGAGAACAAAATATCGTTGCATGCAATCTTTTCAATAGATCCAAGCCCAATAGATTCTCACCACAACCATTCGTCAAAAGAAGCGGAGCTTCCAAATTATAAGGGCCAATTGAAATAGGCAAAGGGCAAGAAACCGGATTACGAACAGGGGTGCCAGAAAAACCTACAGATATATTCATTAAGCCAGACAAAGGTGCCCCAGGGAGTTTAGAATGAATGATAGAACTTCTCATCGCACCAGTATCTAAAAGAAATGGCTCTGAAACACCCATTGTAGTGACATTAACATAAGGTCCATTCTGATCTACTGGAATCGACACAACTCCCCTACTTTGGCCATGGCTGTCCTAGTTAGCATGAAGACTTTCATTCACGTCTTCAATATAACAATCCTCATTGTAGTACTGTGTAGACCGAGCTTTTTGCTGATCAAAGTGATTCACGGAATTAGGAGGAAGAAGAGAACACTGTTCTTGGGTCAACATACATCGACCTCTACCTCTGTTTGCTGACTGAAGGCCAGCACGACCTCGTGGAACAGATGGTGTCCCATTTCGTTGCAATAAAACCGGACAACTATTCTTGAAGTGACCTTCCTCTCTACAATAGGCACATTTATTAGGACCTAGCAAAGGTCGCAGAATATATGGCTCAGGCTTTTGATACACCCTCTGAAACTGCGGAGGCTGTTAAAAACTGGGGCTGAGCATAACGAGGTGGATAAGCCTGTTGCAAGAGAACCTTAGTTTTTAATTCTTTCGTCTTTTTCTCTTGCTTATCTCTTTCTTCTTTATCTCTATTTTCATAATATTGAGCAGTAGCCAATATCTGAGCTGAAGAAGAAGAAACAGCCCATGAACTTTCGGAGTCTTTCAACTTATGTGACAGCTCGGGAAGCAAATTAAATACGAAGTTATCCACAAATAACCGCTGTCCACCCTCCGAAGTCATGTCCTGACCACTGTGATCAATGAATGTCTCCTCAAAACGAGTGAAGAAATCGGAGACACTCTCATCTTTCTTCTGCTTACACGCGGCTAGTTTATCCCAGTTAACTCTCAAGGCAGGCATCATCATTTTCATTAATGTAATAATCCTACCAGGGAGTTCCTGAAATCAAAGCGTCAGGCTTCGCACCACCCACTTGGTTTCTATCTGCGGCAATTATAGCATCCCAATTTCCACCTAATTCTTGGGCATGATTCTCTTTACGAATTCTAGCCCATAGTGCTTGTGGGGCTACATTCCCCATCAACATATCAATATCTGCTAAGTTCATGATGCAGGCTTCAACAGTTTGTGACAATTCTTTATAATAACCTGCAGGGTTCTTACAAGGATCTGGTAGAGACTGTTTAAGGGCTAAAACTTCAGATCTTTTCCAGGGAACATGTACCCATATACGCTGGAAGTGAGCAGGAATAGGTTGATTACCACCTACTCCCGCAACCTCTTCTCTCCACACTGGAGGAACCTCTCTCATTGGATAATTTTTCAGTGTTAACCTAATTGAATCTAGAAAAGTCTGTGAGGAAAATAAGGTTCTAAAGGTAACAAGTGTCTTTACAGCGTCCTCAACCTTAGAACCCACAATGAGACCCTTATCAAAATCAGCTTGAATGTCTAACAGACCCTGAGGAACCGAACCCAAATCCATATCCTCCCATCCTTTAATAAGAGTATCACACATAGCATTGAAAACATATCTTTGCGTAGGCGCATTCCATTGTGAGAAGGTAGGCATAATGTCAGGTACACTATACCTAGGACCCTTTTCAATGCATTTACGAGCAAGAGAATCCAACATTTCTCGTTCTTCGGAAGCTGGGAACTGACTACGAGACTGTCTTCGAGAAAATGCCGGAGACACAATTAAAGCCTCAAAGAAAGGAGATAAAAGACCAGAAACCGGTTCTGTGAGTTGTTTACGCATGGACGGAGAATTGGACATAAGAATAGGGGACAAAGTATTAGGCGAACTAACGGACGGGAAATCAGTAATTACCGGAGGAGCAGAAGGCAAAGAAGATGATGGCAAAGGAGTCGAAGGCAAAGCCGGAAGAGGCGGCACTACTTGAGGGGGCAAATGTGGAAGAGCCGGAGCAAGCGGAGGTGCAGCTGGCGGCTGAACAGGCTGTAACAACTGGGGTGCATTAGCACCTTGTACATAGGGCGGAGGCAATCTTAATAAGTGAGACATCAAGGGATCTTCCTCTGAATCCTTTCTTTTATCGGAAGAGGAAGCTGGCAACATCGTATAGCATTTATCTATCGCCATACGGTGCTGTCTCTCTGAAACTTCCATTGCGTTGTCGACCTGTATAATGGTCATACCCTGTGTTTTCTTATCTCGTTTTTCTTGCTTAATTTTTCTCTGTTTGGTTTCTTTACGCCAAAGGCGGAAAGAGTCAAACATTGGCGGCCGGGCTTTTCTAAATTATCTAATATATCGGGCTCGAAACTACCATTTTCTGGCCATTTTAAAACACCATCATTCTTCGTGAATCGGGTCCATGCCTCGTTAAAGGCAATGGGGCCAACACCATGTTTAGAATAGAGCTCATAAGTGAGAGTTCCAACCGAAAGAATCGGACAAGAGTCCTCAAGCCGGGAATCCCTATTACAACCAAAGCAACAAATCTTTCCAAACTTAGTCAGACCAGGCATCTCGTTATTTCACCGGACTGTTCACAAACATCAAGGGGGCAAACTCAGTTTACACAGCACAAATGCACTTACCCCTCGGCTTTGGCTATTGCAATAGTCAAATCTAAGGACCGAAGGAAACAAAGGAACAAAGAAACAAAGGACCAAACTTGTGGGAGCGACCCACCAAATACTTAACTAAGGATGTGTTCTTACACCAACAGAGGCCCCGTCTATTGTCTCGCCTTACCATACATCATCGAAAGAGGGCCAAGGCAGGGCGGCAGTCAGGGCAGCAGTCGTCAGTAGCCGTCAGGAAGGAGTAACCACGTTGCAAAAGACCTTCGGACCACTTTCGACATACAGGGGTCGCTTGACGTGGCTCGCGATTCCTCCAGAATTTTCTTGCGGGGTTCCTCACGACCTTTAGGCAGAACCACTACCTCTGAAGCCGCCCCATGTTGGGCGCCAGTTGAAGAACCAGAACCTTTTGGGTCTGGCGGCGCAGGGTACGCCTTAATCTCCTAGGTTCTCCTGCTCAGCTGCACAGAGACACGGGGACACTCTGTCGGCGTAAAAGATCAGATTTTATTAGCTGCAGCTAGTACAGTTGTCCTAGAAGTACACACACGGTATGTTCTCAGGAGACTGCCACTTCACTCCATGGCGCACAACCTTATATAGTACATACGTGAAGTATACATTAACCAAAGACACACTTAAAACATATAGAAAGAGCCAATAAGAAAGGTTGGAAAACAGAACAGAACCAATAGGAAAGGTTTGAAAACAAAGTATCAAGTAACTCGAAGAGACCTCTCCTCCAACTGTGTTTGCCATCCCTCCCACAGGTTAAGGTATGGTTTGCAGGTGGCGAGATACGTTCGTGTGTTTTGGAGGACAGTTGTGAAACGAGAGAATACGAGCAGAGGACAGCGAAGCCAATAAACAAAGGGGGGCCCCAAAATGAAATATAAAGGTAGAGACTATGGGGAGGAAACCAGTTCAGTGCAAAGAGAAATGAACTCTACCCTTTATATGAAAGAAGTACACAGTATCAATAAATATTTTTGGATGCAAGCTAGAGACACTCAAGAGGAAAGGAACACAAAAATATATGCATAC
Source organism: Triturus cristatus (assembly GCF_964204655.1). Taxonomy (NCBI): domain Eukaryota; kingdom Metazoa; phylum Chordata; class Amphibia; order Caudata; family Salamandridae; genus Triturus; species Triturus cristatus. The sequence continues at coordinate 598,408,513 of NC_140592.1, read as the reverse complement.
ATATATATACAACCACTTCAGTTTATATTTAATACAAGTTCTTTTTATTTCACTAATTAGGATAATTAATATATACAAGTTTAGCACATTAGAAACATTTAGTGCGACAAAAATCAGAAAAAACAGGTTCCCACTCAGAAACTGCAGAGAAAGAAAAAGGAACTAATCACATATACGTTCATTCACAACCAACACACACATTCATCAAAAGTTCATACAACTGTACTGTTTATGCTTGTGCTGAATAAGTGGTGCAAGGGAAGTCCCAACCCTCAGAAGGGTCTTCACAAAAAATACTCAAAAACACAAGTGAGTATGTGGACCTTGGTGGAATCAGGGGTTTCAAAGGAAAACAGTTTGACTTGATGTTAAATCCGGTACGGAGAGTCAAGAGGGAGGGGCCCTTGTGCAAAACGCCGACGCGCGTTTCAGTGAAACAACTCAGAAGGACGGAGTACCACCTTCTTCAGGGCGAAACAGAACCACACAAATCAAAAACGGGACCTGAAACAGAGAAGAGGGAAGTAACGTATGTACATAAAAGGAAACCGAAGGCCAGACGATAAGATAAAGTCAGAAGAGAATAGTGTGAACCAACAGATAGTTGAGACAGGGATTAAGAAAACCAGACGGGGATTAGTGTACTCGGCCAGTCCTAAAACCAGCTTTGTAAATAGAGGCAGAAGGCTTATTTTGACTCGATGCTGCAGGAAAAGCAGAAAAGACTTTGCTCGCCGTACTGCCTGAGTGAGGGCAACACAAAATGGTGGCGGAGCACAAAATGGCGGGTTGATTCGATCACGATCGAAAATCGAATTTTCTCAGGCCTAGGTTGGTGGGGTTGGTCCACTGATGTGGGGGTGCTGCTCTCAGCTGGCTGCCCAGACACCGCTGCTGCAGGCACAATTTTTATTTTCCTAAAAAAGGTCTTGGGTGGCATACCGGTCTTGGTAAGTGGCAGTGCCTTCTTCTCACTGGCAACTTTCTTGGTACTGGACCTGATACTTTTCTTTGGGGCCATCTTGAAGATGTCAGCAGCACGCAGTGGTACAAGTTGAAGAGATGTCTGTGGTCACATGTAACGTGACATCATGCGCAGCAGGAATTCAGTCTGCCAGTACAATGGGTGATGACTTCTCCTCCTATTTTGTGCACCTAAAAGCAAAGAAGCAAGAAGAACTATAGTGAAACGTGGCATTCATTGTTGTGGTTCAATTACTACTAGTATTAACAAACACATATATAATATGTAACTTAGTGTGTGGTCACACTTGTTAGTGTAATTAATATTATTAAATGTATTACCTCAGTTCCTAAAAAAACATAACAATACAGCGTAGATATTTGTGGGACTTTGGCAAAAACAAGGGCTTTCATGGTTGGTGTACTAGTGTACACTCAGGAAGGATTGGAAAGAAAAATACAAATGTAACGGACCCAGTTTGCCATTGCGCATCATGTGGGAATCAGCATTAAGGGATCTGCAGCTGACAATGGATAGAAGCAATACGCCAAGAGGAACAAAGGAAAGACATGCAGGCCTAATACAGAAGCCCACTAGCTGCCTTCACAAAATGGCCGCCAGCCACATAGCCAGGCCACAACAAGAAGAAAGGGAAGACAGACAATTCAGGCCTATTGCGAAAGCACACTGGCTGCTATCACAAAATGGCCACCAGCCACATGGCCAGGCAGACCACAACAAGAAGTAATGAGCCAAGAGGAGCAAAGGAAAAAAGACATGCAGGTCTATGGCAAAACCACTACCACTACCACAAAATGCCCACCAACCACATGGTCACTCACAACAACAACAAGCAGGAGGACTAGAAAACAATGAACTCAAGCAGCCCTATAAGAACACAGACTTTACAAAATGGCCCCTGGCCACACGGGTTGGCTCAACCAAGGCAAATGCTGACCCACTATTACAAACAAACTCACAGACTGGCCAGACAAAGGAGGCATGCTAAACAACACAGCTTTAAATCAATAATGCCGAAAACGAAAATCCACAGGGCTAAAAAAGGTTTGCAAGTTACACAACAACCACACACATCCACCAAAGGCATTTATTTAACACACATGAAAAAAGTGAAATACCCCAAAATTATAATTTTGCATTTCAATCCAATGCCATCCATGCCCTAAATGATGTTTAAATTCAACAGACACCACAGAAAGAGTTGTTTCATGCAACATGACCATGAGTAGATCTGGGCCTACTGGCTGAAAGGCCGATTGGCAGACTACTGGCCGACTAGTGAATTAAATAAATATTTCAAATTGATTTCAAAAGTTGGAGAACATGTGGTGAACTATGCAACATGTTTCCTTTATAAAAAAAGAACAATTACTTACAAACAAACAACTAGGTCCATAGTGAAACTGCAGGCCACCCACCACAAAGCATTATTAAAAAATTATGAAAAGTGCTAAACTTTTTTTAGGTGCAATGCCCCAATCAAACTAACAACACCAATTTTCAAACTTACTTGTGAATTCACAAATTCAAATGTCCTCAAATCCAATGATATATGATGCAGCAGACACAACGAGGGATACTTCCAGCTCCAAATCCAAATAAAAAGTGAACAGCAGATAGACAAAGCACTGGGAGGAGCCTGTTGGACAGGAACAGGAAGTTGGAGACTCTAGGGTCACTTCCTTCCCCTTAAAAAAAAGTAAAAAAATAAAATGGACTCCTTGAACAAAAAGTACAGCCAAATGTCAATCTGAGGAAATTTTATCCAAATCATCATTTCGAGAAAGTTTTAATGCTGCTCGAGAGAGATTCTTCTCCAGATTGCAAATTATACGTGTTGGGGATTGTGATCTTCACAAAATTTCATCCGGAAGTCTGATGATGCGCCCGAATTACGTGTTCACAATCGCACACTCTTGCGGGACCGTGCGGCCGGCTACCAAATCTCGTGGCACTCGTAAACGGATGGGAAACCTCGTCAGTGACTGCAGGCACCCGGCAAGTCTCTCCCGTGCGCCCAAAACACATTTTGGGTGCGCAAACAAAAACAAATTTCTCTCCGGTATGGAATGCTGAGTTTTCGTCAACTTCGAGTTCTACGCGGAACGTGGGGTTGCCAAAAATCCACAAACTCCATGAGCGGAGCAGAGTTTTATATTCAGGGTTACTTTTCACACACTTAGGCACTTGGGGCTCTCATATTAAAACTGCAAATACAAAAGCAGCCAGAGCTCTGGAGGCTTTGTCTAGATTTTCTATTAACTTTGGAAATAAGCCAGAGAATTGTCTAAGCTATATAGGAGCGTATGTATCCCCACTGTCATATATGCCATGTGCGGCATGGCCGAGAGTTCATCTGTCCAATCTCAAGAAAATCAGTTCTTATGTAAGATTTTGGCCGTACCTCATACCGTTTTATCCTTTATTATCCATAGAGTGTTAGATATGCCACACATAAAAGATTTAGTTCATCAGAGTTCTATAGTCTGTTGGTATAACATTTTTAGTAAGACAGGCTCAAAATTTTCAAGACAATACACTTGAATGTATGAACCTGGCTAGTCTGCATAAATAGATTGCCTAATGAGTCACTTCAGGGAGTAACCATGAGAAATCCAGCTTGCATCTTCAATTTAGCAAAAGAGCTAAAAACAATTATTAATAACTATAGGAGGAGTGCGAGGAGACTAGTGTGAACCTCAAACCCTCCATTTCAAGATACATGTCGAGTCAGGCCCAGCAAAGCGTACCTATGTATTTAACAATAAGAAATAAATGAATATGTTTATTGTATGATCAATTAAAATCTTTTTCATTGTTTTGTTCATCAAAAATCTGTACATTAAATTGCAACAAGACTGACAGTAGCTAAAATATAGCGGTAACATTTGTTTCAACCATATAATGCTGTAAAATGATTGTAATAATAATACTACTATATTTTTTAAGTACTAAAAACCTTTACAATGAAAATAGTGGTTAAAAATCACTTTTTTTCTTACTAAAAATTACAAGAGGTTCAAGCATGTTACTATGCTGCAGATCGGAGCATATAAATTCTCCCTACTACCACGGACAGAGTAAATCCACAGTCACACGCACATACTCTCATCATACGCTAGGGCCCATCACATTAACATTCATTCTATTACTCTATCCACACTGAATATGTAGGAGAAATCCTAAACAATCTGCGTCTAAAGCGAGGTCAATGCAACCTAAAGAAATTGTCCTGAGTCATGATTTTGAACATAGAAAATACATTTGAAACTCAATAAATGACAAGGAAATAACCACCCGACACTGATATTCAAACAAAGGTTATTTTTTTATCTAAATTAGTTCAAAAGAAAGTCAATCATTAGCAAAATCATTATTCTCATAGTTACCTATTCTAGCTAAGTGTCATTTGGGTCAGGACAGGTCTCTCAGTAAAGTCTCCCGAGTCGCCGTCCTCTCAATCAGCGTCGATCCTCACGAGCATAGGTTCAGGAAGAAGTGGCCTTAGACCCTCTCTAGTCTAACAATATTTATAGTGAAACTAACAATTTGAAAGTAACAAACAAACTCTAAACGTCCTTTGAGCCGCTGAGCAGAGCGAGCAGGAAAGGATGTTGACTCGCAACATTTAGAAAAACCTCCGCTCACAAAAATCACAAAAATAAAAACACGGAAGAAGGAAGCTCAAACTAAAAAAATGATACATCCATGAATGCTCTTCCTCGGAATCATAGTGAAGCCACTGCAAGTTTATCAGAGTTCATTGTGGCTTTATTCTCCTCCAAGGGCAACTGGCAGCATGCCTGGAGCTGCTGTCCTCACGGAAACTTTTCAGTACAGTCAGAGGCCGAAGTCAGGTGGTTTCTAACCATGTTCAGCAAGGCCTCTCGTCGTATTTCAATCACTCTAGTGCAGGCTGTAAATATCGGCCATCTTGGATTAGGCCAAAACGGACCATTTTAATTAAAAGAAATACAAAACAACATTACTACATCGTAATAATTATACAGTGTTAATACCCACAAATTCCCTTATGTGTATGTAATTATCTAGCCGTCTACGACATAAAAAAGCATTAAAGCACATTATTTAAAAGCGCAAACACGAAACAAATAGCACTTTAACAACACTTATTTTATTAATTAGCTCACCAACTTAGTTCACGTATTAATAAAGCAACATAAACGCACTCCCGCGTGTAATTCTTTCATTAGTAATGTTGATTAGTCAGAATACTTTAACAAAATTAATAATTATCAATTAATTATCAGTAATTTTAATCATGACATATAACATAAACTGGAGTTTAAATCTCAAAAAATTTTCAACAGAAAACCCTGCTCCAGCAATCCCCCCTTTGGTGATATATATCACCACAAAAACCAACCCAAAAAAATTAATTTAGTCCCTATTTTTAGGAGAAAATGAAATGTCTTTTTTTTTTCCCCGACACTACACACCAGACTCCCTTTCATCATCCCTCTTTGACTCCAAGAAAACACTCTCCCTGAATTCTTCTAATTCTATTTCTTGTGGGTCTCTCTTTGACTTTGACCTCTTTTGTTTCTTTTCAGTATTTCCTCTAATTATTCTCTTTTTCCCTCCCCTGTTTTTACAACACAAACACCCTAATCTTAGTATCAATAAAGCAACAATCACACATGTCAAAGGAAACAATATTTTACCAAGAATGGTACTACCTATTTTAGCAATAAAGCTCTTAACAGCAAGTAGCTTATTAGCCATTTTAGTCCAGATACTTTCAGCTTCCAGTGGTACTAATTCTTCATGTAAATCAGTAATATTTCTAATATAGACCTTTAGATCTTTGCTTTCATCAGGAATGTAAGTGCAACAATGTTGAACTTTCAGCATTCCACAGACTCCACCCTCCTTGGCCAATAGAATATCAAGGGCAAGTCGATTTTGCATAGACAAGGCGCGTACGGCAACCATCTCCGTATTTACCAAAAGAAACCCTCCAGCGGTACTTGTCGATAAGCGATCCACCACTGTTGACAGTTTCCAAATTCCATATGCATTTAATGAAATTCCCACTGCTGGAATTAAAGCTCCAAAAATATCACCTACAATTTCTGACCAAGTTTCTCTCTTAAAGCGTGTTAGTAAATTAATGTGTTCTACAACATCTATCTTATCTATATGAAAAATTTTTGGAACGACCATGCCAACATAACACGTGCCATACCAATGGTCAGGCAACCTGTAATATGCCTTATTCCGACAAATATAATACACTCCCGGGAAAACTGGATGTTCTCCAACTTTAAAACCCCATCCTGTTGCAAAAAAGTATGTATCATGACACTCACTAGTCCCAACAAAATACCTATCATATTGGGATTTTCTTCTGGTAATGCATAGTTTACCCTTCTGTGGTGCATCTAAAGCCAAAGTTGGACTGGCCCCCTTCCTCAACTCTTTTCCCATCTCAATATCCCATATTGTCTCACTCATTTTATATTTCCCTGCCTTTTCATGCATGCTCATTCTCCTTTCCTCTACCATGTCTAGGAAAGCCTTTTCTTCTTCTTTCAAACTGCAAGTTAAATTGTTTCTAAAAATGTAATCTAACGTTAATGCTTCTGTCTCTATACAAATCTCACCAAAAATGTTAGCTTCTTTAGCTGGATTCAGCCTTTTATTCATAGGCAATTGCCCAAAAATGTTATCTTTATTAGACGTCTCATAATCTATTTTCCCTAACAAATAAAAAACACTACTCAACACACTACATGAAATCCCATACGTAGCTGGTAGATGGTGATAAGTAACACCCTCTGAAACGGATGCAGGTAATTGCATACAGACGTAGCAATCCCTAACTTCCATTGTCTTTACGTATTCGTACAACAATTTTGAAAAAACATTGCTAGAAAAATCATTAATCGATCTATCTTTATGTATGTAAATGTTACTAATTCTAGTTGGAACTATTTTCTGTGAACTCTTCCCTATATTAGTCATATTCTCAGTATGTATTCCAAAAGTATCTATTGTAAGCCTAAAGGTAACTAATAAAGCAAGTACACCCCATAATAGCATTAATAGTCCTGTACAGCAGCAGCACATTCTACACCATCTTCTCAAGAAGGCACATCTACTTTGATTATTTTCTGTGTTAGCCATCTTATTACTTTGGCAGTATCTTTTGACTTAGCCTCTACAACTCCACTACTGAGTTTCTAGAACTCTAGATTATTTCAAACAGCTAATTTTAAATTTTCTACTTTTCACTTCTTCTCCAAGTGACTCCTTCAGTTCACTCAATTTGGATTTTCATCACTTTTTACTTCTTCTTCAGCAACATCAAATTGTATCAGATCTTCAACATCCTGAGCATCCGACTCTTCTCCAATGTCAGTCAAGATAACCTTCAGGATTCCAACAGTTTTCTCCTCCTCAACCACTTCTCGTATGGTCCCCTCTGGATTTCCTTGACTTTCTGCCTCTTCACCTTCAGACAGTGCCACGTACGTCCATTCCGGTGACCTATACTTCTGGTTAGGTTTTCTGATTCTCTTGATCTCCTCTGGTTCTTTCGATTCTTCTAGTTTCTCACCTTTTGCTTGATTCTGACTCGACACCTCGTTCACCAGTTCAGCTTTCGATGAACTTGAACTTGCACTTGCTCGTGTCAGTCTGTACCTTAGCCTCTTTATCCTGTTGGGCCAAAGATCTCCTCTTACAACCCTTTTTGGTCTCACTTCTTTATTATTTCTTTCTCCGATCCAAGTTCTCTTTCTCAGAACTCGACCCTCTGATTTTCCATTGTCACTCTCATCCGATTCTGTCTCATTTGCCTCTTGTTCATCAACAATTTTCTTTTGCTCCACAGACTTCTTTTTCTCCACCAATTGAGACTTCCCTACTACTGTCCCTCCTCGGGTCTCCGACACGCAATCTTCTTGCTGTCTACTTGTCCCTTCACCTAGCTTATCAGGGATGTTCCCTACACCTCCTCGGGGGTCTTCCGCAATCTGTTCCTCTCTATCTTCTTCTGACCCTGCTTCTTCAGGAATAATCTCAGGTGGATCTTCAACCTCTTCATCTGATTCAGGTGTAGTCTCTGTGGAATTGCTCTTTTCCTTCCTTTTTCCTCCTTTATTTTCTCCACTGCTTGTTGGAACAACTTCAGGCACTCTTACAGAATCTGAACTCTCCCCTGAAGCTCTCAATGTTTCTCTTGAAGCTTCTCTTGGTAAGAAAAAAGAATCACCTGACTCTCTTTCTCCTTCCCCCCTTTCAGGATTCTTTTTTCTTCTTACTGGTTCAGTCTCCGCATCATCACTGGAATCTGACTCTTCAAAATACTCTTTACCAGTCCCATCCTTTGGATTCGGAACTCTTAGAGTATGACTTGCATGAACCAAGTTTTTCACACCAGCACACTTTACTGCAGTTGTCGTAGTCAGAATAACTTGTTTTGGCCTTCCCCACCTTGGAACCAAGCAATTTCTTCTTCTGTGCACCTTTATCCTCACCCAGTCCCCTGGACTCAGGTCATGGGCTTGCTTCTTTTCAAGTGTAGTGGCGTCTTCTCCAACCTGGTGAAACACAGAATGAACTGCGTCAGCCAAGCCTTTACAGTAATCCAAAATCATGTCATCAGTTATTGTCATCAACTTGTTGACAGGCACGAAAGCATGTCTCATCGCACGTCCCATCAATATTTCATGTGGACTCAACCCTGTGGTTCTATCTGGAGTAGACCTAATAGTCATTAGCACTAGAGGCAAGACATCAGGCCATTTCATTCCAGTGGCTAAACACATCTTACCAATTCGGTTTTTGATTGTGCCATTCATCTGCTCAACAACACCAGAAGCCTCTGGTCTGTATGCACAATGTAGCTTCTGCTGTATGCTCAATGCTTCACAAATTAAACCCATGAGCTCATTGTAGAAGTGTCCACCTCTGTCTGACTCAATTGTCACTGGGAACCCGTACCTAGGAATCAACTCTCTTAACAGTAACTTTGCCACTGTTATTCCATCATTTCTCCTAGTCGGATAGGCCTCCACCCATCTTGAGAACAAACAGACTACCACTAGAACATACCTCAACCTGTTCACTTGGGGCATTTCAATGAAATCAATCTGCATTCTGGTAAAAGGACCTCCCTCTCTGCCTATTGTTCCTAGGCTCACCACTGTCTTTTTCCCAGTATTGAACTGCTGACAAATCAAACATCTTTGACAGATGCTCTCTGCAATCAGCCTGAACTTTGCATTGTACCAGGTTTGCTTAAAGGACCTAATCATTGCGTCCCTCCCCAGATGTCCCTGGCCATGATAGATCCTTGCCATTGTTGACAGCATGGAATTTGGCATAACTGGTCTTCCATCTCTATAGATCCAAACATGATCTGTCTCTCTTGGGGCACAACCTGCCTTGATCCAATCTCTCATTTCCTCATCTCCCGCTTCATCCTGCAACTGTTTCACTTCATCCCACGTTTCTAGGACATTAGTAAACATCACAGAACAAAAAGACATTTCCCTTTCTCGTCCCCGATTAATCGAATGATTGTTCTTTGCACAATACTGTGCTATGTCATTCGCAAAACGATTACCAAGAGTAACAAAATTATCTCCTTGTCCATGAGCAGCACATTTCACAACTGCTAGTTCTTTAGGCAGCTGTATCACCTCAAGCAACTTCCCAATCACTTCAGCATTCTTTATTGGAGTCCCACTCGACGTCAAGAAACCTCTCTGAAGCCAAAGTTGGCCAAAATCATGAACCACTCCAAATCCATACTGACTATCAGTCATCACAGTCACTCTCAAATTCTTCCCAATTTTGCAAGCCTTCGTCAATGCCACCAATTCAGCCACTTGAGCAGACCTTACTCCTTTCAAAGACGAAGCTTCCATAACTTCTGAAACCTTGCACACTGCATATGCTGCACTTAGCACACCAGAGTCAGTTCTCAGACATGATCCATCCACAAACAACACATGATCACTCTCAGGTAATGGCAAATCTCTTATGTCTGGTCTGGGTTTTGTGCAGTAGTCAAGCACATCTAAACAATCATGATCAACATCATCTCCCACACTCACATTTTCAGCATCTGGCAAAAGTGTTGCTGGATTCACATTCACACATCTCTCAAGAGTCACATTTGATGCTCCCAGAATGATTTTCTCTTATTTAGTCAGTCGACTGTGTGACATATATTGAGTTCTGCTTCTTGTCAAAAGAATTGCCACATCATGAGGTACGAATACCCGTACAGGATATCCCATTATTATACCCTCACTCTGTTCCAAGCTTCTGCATGTAGCAGCTACTGCTTTCAGGCAACCTGGCAAACCCACAGCTACAGGATCAAGTGTTGATGAGAAGTATGCAATTGGCCTTCTCAGTTGTCCATGTTTCTGAATTAACACTGAAAGTGCACATCCATTTCTCTCACTGCAATACAACTCAAACTCCTTCTCATAGTCTGGCATTCCCAAAGCAGGAGCTTCACACATTCTGCTTTTTAACTCTTCAAATGCTGCCATTTGTTCTGCATTCAGTTCCAATGGGTCTTTCACTTCACTTTTGGTCAATTTAATCAATGGCTTTGCTATCAGGGAGAAATTACTTATCCACTGACGACAATAACCCACCATCCCCAGAAACATCCTCACTTCTCTCTGGGTCATTGGGGCTCTCATTCTTCTGATAATTTTGATCCTGTCATCGGTCACCTTTCTCAGACCCTTTTCAATATTGTGTCCAAGATAATGCACCTCTTTCTTGCAAAATTGCAATTTGGCTGGAGATACCTTTAACCCTCCATCTGCCAGATGATTCAGTAAAGCTATGGTATCTACTTCACAAGCTTCACGTGTCTTCGATGCCACAAGTAGGTCATCGATGTACTGCACTAGTACTGAACTCTCAAGCATGATCAAACTCTCCAATGATTTCTTCAACAACTGATTGAATATTGAAGGACTCTCTGTGTACCCCTGTGGGATACGACACCATGCCAAAATACGCTGTCCAAACCGAAATGCAAAAATCGGCTGGCTGTCATGATGCAATGGAATTGAAAAGAAAGCATGACACAAATCAATTACCGTGTACCACTCAGCATCATGAGGAATCTGATACAAAATCACTGACGGATTTGGCACAATGGGACAACATGCCACCACAATTTTGTTAACTTTTCTCAAATCTTGTACAATCCTGAACTTTCCATTAGGTTTCTTCAGTCCCATTATCAGTGAATTACACGGGCTACTCAGTAATTCTCTCAAAACACCCTGTTGAATCATCTTGTCAATTATAGGGGTTATTCCCTCAATTATCTCCGGTGTCAATCTGTACTGTGGGATATTAGGATAAACAATTCCCTCTTTCACTGAAATTTTCACTGGATCTACATTATTCATCAATCCCACATCTTCTCCAGTAAAATCCCAAACCACTGTTTTCACTGTGTGTCTCAACTCTTGAGGCAAATCTGCCGGATTGAACACAGCATATGTACCAACAATCTCACTCTCTCTATTATCTAGAGTCATCCTGTACAAAACATCCTCATCTGGTGTCTCAAAAGTAGGGGTGGGCGGAATTTGCGTAATCGCGTTACGCAAATCTCCACGAAACGGTAAAAAATCTCCGCGAACACGCAGAAATTCCGCGAACGCGCGGAATTGCTTGTTCGCGATGCTTTTTTCCTGTTCACAATTGCTGTTTGCGTGCTCGGGGAGAAATATCTCACGAACACGCATTTTGAGAACGCGAACAAGCAAAAATTTCGCAAAGTTGCGGAACGCAGCATTTTGGGCAATTTCGCGTTCTCCGCGGAACGCGAAATTACCCAAATTCCGCAAATTCCACGAGCGGAACGTAATTTACCGCCCAGGCCTACTCAAAAGCTATTCCATCCGGAGTACAGAAAATTGTGCAATTCATCTTACACAATAAGTCCCTACCTAACAAATTCACTGGACTAGTGTCTAGTGTCACAGACTACACAGACTACAAACCTGTGCATGTCTGAAAATTTCCCTATTCTTACCCTTACTGGTTCGGTAAGACGAGTCTTAATCTGTGTATTAGCTGCACCAACCACTTGGATTGCTTCGTCCGAGAGAGGAAGTTTTCTTATATCTGCTGACCTGACAGTTGATCTCGTCGCTCCTGTGTCTACCAAAAAAGTAACACTCTCCCCATTTATTTTCCCATCTACAAATGGTCCTGCCTGGTCTATTTCTAGAGTTGCACCAAGTATGCACTCTTCCTCCTCTCTTCGGCACCGTCAATAGTCCCCTTCAGACTCACTCCCCTCATTCTTTAACCAGTACTGCTGTACCAGGTTAGTACGTCTCGGTTAGTTTACCTGCTCATCATTGTAGAATCCTGAGTCCTGGTTATACTTTTGGGACCCTCTATTCTGCGGCAAGGGCGGTTTGGGCTCTTGATTCTGCTGTCTGACAACCTTCTGCTGTTGTTGCTGTTGATTACACCCCTCGTTCTGCACCTGTTGATTCAATGATTTATTCTCATTACTCATTAATGGTGGATTGGTACACTCGGATCTCCAATTGTCCACAGTTGTGACATGGGAACTTTTTCTTGGCCTCTTCTAGATTTCCCCTTCCTTTTCCTGCACCATATCTAGGCCTATTTCCTGGATTATTGGCCTGTTCCACCAACTGTGCTTCTTGTCTTTCAGCAACTTTCACCTGTGCCCACATTGCTTTCTCTTTCAGCTTTCTTTGTTTTGCCTCAATCTCATCACTGAAGTACTTCGCATGTCTCAGGATTTCATCAATCTTTTTACTCTGCCAATCAACTGTGTGCTCTCGAATCCTTTCACTGATTTCAGGTCTCAAACCATATACAAATCTGTATACAAAATGACTCAAATCCTTATCACCCAGGTGTTCATCTCCACTGAACTGTTTAAAAGCCAGTATCAGCCTTTCATAAAAAGCATGAACTGATTCTTTTGCTTCTTGATGTGTTCGATCTATCTTAACCCAGTCTGTCTCTTTCGGAGGTACCTTATTCTTTAGAAACACTATAACCTAGTCATATTTCTTCATGACCTCCGGGTCTGGAGCTCCTGTTTTCGGGTCTCTTGGGTACTCCTTAGCAGGCCAATCTACAACTATTTTACACTCTGCCCACAAGTCTGCTGGAACAATTATATCAAACAGACTATTCAGGTCAATCCACAGCACTTTTGACAATTTCACAAACCTGTCTACCTGCCTATACCACTCGACGGGCTTTTCTCTCAATCGAGGGAAATCATTCATAAAGGACAAAATATCCTGTCTAGTCCATGGGACATGTACATATCCCCCTCCAGGAATCTCTCTTATAGGATAAGCATCCACTGTTTTCTCTTTCTCTCTCATAGGGAAAGCTGAGTAAGTCCTGTCCACTGAATCTTCCCTTTGCTTGTACCATCTATCCTTCCATTTTTCCACATCACCCCATTTTCGCAATAAGGCAATCATCTCCTTAATCTGCCCTGTTCTGCCAACACCATTTAGATTTTCAATATCCTTATCAGAAAAATCCATCCTGTAAGACCTCTGCAAAGCTTTTACCTTATCCATATCAACTCCTAGTTCACTCGCTATTGTTTTTAACCTGTCATGTGTACTCTTAGCCCTCCAGGTGATACTCTTGCACATGAATAACAACTCTCAATATTTCTGTAGGAATTGTTCCTGCAATAAGCTCCTCCAATTCTATGCGCAACCTGGCTACATCAATTGCCTGTGAATCTTTATCCTTCTTTTGAAGAACTTTCAACCAATCATTCAAATCCTCAGCTGTTATTTCTGTAGACCTTTTCACTGCACCCACTTGTTCTGCCATCCTCTGTGGTTCCAAAATCGTTCCTCCTAAACAACCAGTATTCAATCCTGAATTAGGCTGTACATTTGATCCTCCACTACATGTGTCATGTCTCAGCTGTCTCAAATTATTTTCTCCCGTCCTCATTCCTGATTCCTCCAAAGTACAAGAACCAACCAAACCATTTCCAACATAAGGAACCGTCAAACCATTTTCACCCATTCTTTGTTTATCAAAAATAGGCACAACCGGACCTATGGTTACAGGCACTGTAACAGCTTCTAGATTTTTCGTCAGCTCTCTAATTTTCTCAGTCAGCTCAGATGTTGTTCTGGCTAATTCTCTTGTTTTCTCATCACCGATTTGATTCTCTCTCTCTCTCTCCCTTTCCGTGAAAGAGCCAATACTTTTTGAATCAGGTGTCACAATTTCAGTTTTAACAATTCGTAAAGTATCTCTTATGGGAGTAGCAACCCGCGTTCTCTCTTCTGGTTCTGGTCTATATGGGGGTGGTCTCTTGTAAATCATGTCATCCAAGACCTCATCCTCATAATCATTAGCCCCATACCTTCTCACTTCTGTATCAGGTACCTTTTCTGCACCTTTTCTCCCTTCCGCTTCCTCAACAGTTCTCATAGGATATAATCCCTCTGACATACTAGCATCTCGCCATCTCCTCATTCGATAATGATGAGTTTCACGATCATATTTCCTCCCAAAAATATACCTATAATTGCCTCCACTCCTCTGCTTTTCTCGCTCATGCATCTCATCTTCCCATTCCACCAACGCCTCAAACTGTGTCGGCCTTGGTCTAGGCTCTAGACACATCATCTTTTCCCGTAAATTTCTCAACATGGCCAGATTAAATGAACCATGTTCCGGGAACGCTAAAACACCATCCTCCTTAGTGTACTTAGCCCAATTGTCTAACCATATACAGGTATGATACCCATATTTCGCAACCATGAAAGATGCAGGAGTTCTTGTCGGAGGTAACAATTCACCTTCCCTAGTTATTATGTTCTTATCCTTGTCGAACCATCTTTTAATTTTACCGAACAAGGATTTCTTCTTCCTTTCCTCCAGTTGATAATACATTTTCACGTTTACTACAACCCTCTAGTCCTTTCCACAACTGTACGATCTTTTGTCCAATAACAGCACGACTCACACTAACACACCAATCCTGGAGCGTCTACGTCACCCTGTACTCCTTCCAATCCCTGCGCGGCTCACACCAACGCACCAATCCTAGCGCGAGCACTGTTCTAATCCACTGCCCAATCACAGCGCGGTCTGTATGACGTCAGTAGTCGCTGGCTGCAGCTTCTACTCTGTCTCCTGTCACTCGTCTACCCCTCCTTTACAAAACCTTCTCAGTAGACTTCGTTTCCAATTCTACAAGATCTATTAGTTACAACATATAATCATCTCCATTGTCTGCTTCGCTAACCACAGAATAGTAAAGAAAGTCTTTTTCACAAGAATTCCGCTTCTCTCTAGAACAGCGCTTACCTCTGCTCTACCACGGAATTATTACTTTCGTTGACACAGTAGCACATCCCTCTACTCTGCCCTTCTAACATACATCCATTAACTGTTTCCTCCAGGAATGCTCCAAAGAGTCTCACAATCAACTAAATGCTCATACATTCACGCACTTTCACACTAGAAAATGTAGTACATCCACACAGAATCCTGCCTTTCCCGAGAACAGCAAACAGTCTGTCCCACTACAGAATTATAACACACGTTAACCAAGCAGCGCTTACCTCTGCCCAGTCCTTCAGACAAGCTTAGAGAATACCTATTACTCCTCCAGCGATAAGCTTTAACGGCAAACCTTACGGATCCCTGGGACTTAAGACCAGAGTTTCACAGATATTTCGGAAGGGGTTTGGGGCGGTGCACCACCAATTAGCTTATCAATATATTACACCAAGTGGTCAGTAGTTGGTACTCAAAAAATCTTTATTTTAAATTAATTGTCCAAACAAAGCCTCAGCCAACGCGTTTCGTTCAGATTGAACTTCGTCAGGGCATAAGTAAAAGTGCGAGTGCAATCCAATAGTATAACCAAAGTCTATGTAGACAAATATCCATCTCGCGAAGAGCTGTGAATAACGTTGTATGTTTCAGGTAAACAGTCCTGATTGTGCTTCCAGTGCCACCTTGATAAGGACACTGTACACGTTTCTGTAACGCAATCAGAGTCCGTGCTCTCCCCTCAGAGTTTCACAGATAACCTTCGCTACCATACACACTCCTCTTATACCGAAAATATGTCTCTAATAGTAACACACGACGATGTCACTGATTCCGAACCCAGACAATGTGACGCGCAACTTCAATTGTCACACGTTTTTCCCCGCATACATACAGGGCCAACAATCCCGTCTTTCCCGAGAGCAGCACTCACTTCCCTCTGCCCTACTTCGGAACCGTCACCAGCTCCCCACGTTCTAGAAGCCGTACACACTACATAGAACTCAATACGACAACTTCAACATATAGCATTAGTACATATACCAACATCAATCACTAAATCAATGAATCAAAAAGCCTATGAACAAGCAATTTATCAGATCAAGACAA
This sequence comes from Triturus cristatus, assembly GCF_964204655.1. Lineage (NCBI taxonomy): Eukaryota > Metazoa > Chordata > Amphibia > Caudata > Salamandridae > Triturus > Triturus cristatus. The sequence continues at coordinate 598,392,084 of NC_140592.1, read as the reverse complement.
TAATCTAAAACCATCACACTGCTACCAGGAAACTGCTGCAGATCGGAGCATATAAATTCTCCCTACTACCACGGACAGAGTAAATCCACAGTCACACGCACATACTCTCATCATACGCTAGGGCCCATCACATTAACATTCATTCTATTACTCTATCCACACTGAATATGTAGGAGAAATCCTAAACAATCTGCGTCTAAAGCGAGGTCAATGCAACCTAAAGAAATTGTCCTGAGTCATGATTTTAAACATAGGAAATACATTTGAAACTCAATAAATGACAAGGAAATAACCACCCGACACTGATATTCAAACAAAGGTTATTTTTTTATCTAAATTAGTTCAAAAGAAAGTCAATCATTAGCAAAATCATTATTCTCATAGTTACCTATTCTAGCTAAGTGTCATTTGGGTCAGGACAGGTCTCTCAGTAAAGTCTCCCGAGTCGCCGTCCTCTCAATCAGCGTCGATCCTCACAAGCATAGGTTCAGGAAGAAGTGGCCTTAGACCCTCTCTAGTCTAACAATATTTATAGTGAAACTAACAATTTGAAAGTAACAAACAAACTCTAAACGTCCGTTGAGCCGCTGAGCAGAGCGAGCAGGAAAGGATGTTGACTCGCAACATTTAGAAAAACCTCCGCTCACAAAAATCACAAAAATAAAAACACGGAAGAAGGAAGCTCAAACTAAAAAAATGATACATCCATGAATGCTCTTCCTCGGAATCATAGTGAAGCCACCGCAAGTTTATCAGAGTTCATTGTGGCTTTATTCTCCTCCAAGGGCAACTGGCAGCATGCCTGGAGCTGCTGTCCTCACGGAAACTTTTCAGTACAGTCAGAGGCCGAAGTCAGGTGGTTTCTAACCATGTTCAGCAAGGCCTCTCGTCGTATTTCAATCACTCTAGTGCAGGCTGTAAATATCGGCCATCTTGGATTAGGCAAAAACGGACCATCTTAATTAAAAGAAATACAAAACAACGTTACTACATCGTAATAATTATACAGTGTTAATACCCACTAATACCCTTATGTGTATGTAATTATCTAGCCGTCTGCGACATAAAAAAGCATTAAAGCACATTATTTAAAAGCGCAAACACGAAACAAATAGCACTTTAACAACACTTATTTTATTAATTAGCTCACCAACTTAGTTCACGTATTAATAAAGCAACATAAACGCACTCCCGCGTGTAATTCTTTCATTAGTAATGTTGATTAGTCAGAATACTTTAACAAAATTAATAATTATCAATTCATTATCAGTAATTTTAATCATGACATATAACATAAACTGGAGTTTAAATCTCAAAAAATTTTCAACAGAAAACCCTGCTCCAGCAACTACGGGAATATTGTATCACTTAGATCAGATATTTAGATAGCAGCTAGTTTTCCTTATTTTGCTCAGCAGTACCCCAATGGAAGTGCAAGTTCATTTATAAGCCCTTTCTTTTTACACATGTAGTGTGACAGGTTTGGTGCTACAGATGAGATAGAATAAGATGCTCAGTCCCGTCTGTTAAATGGATTGTCCTCTGTATCTGTTCTGCGAGTATTCCATGACCTGTATGCAATGCCAAGTGCAGGAGTGCTATACACATGAATTTAGGAAAAGACACGAAAAGAAAAAACCATGGGGATTTGGTCCTGTATTTAAAGTGCTGTTACTTCTTGGTGCAAAGCATAGTAGACAAAATGTGTGCCATCTGCCTTGCCAGGCCTGAATTTGCAGACTGAATTTTATTTGTTATTTTTTCTTATTTATCCTGTTCTAAATCCTTGGCTGCTAGGTCCAAGAACTTCACTGCCTTGCATGCTAACATCCCTCCTAGTAGCTTTATTATGGCCAGTCAGCATGATCCTATTTGCAACTGTCTTAGTGTTGGCTTTAATAGTTTCTTCCTGAGTGATAAAATTGTTGGGCAAATGCATAATAGATGGAATAATGATTCACTACTATATCCGCAGAGACAGCACTCCATGGTTGGCCAGATCTGTTTCCATGCGGACGTTAACTCTGATGATGGAAAGGCTCCCAAACTAATTAGCATCAAATGGTGCTTTTTAGACTCTGAGAATTGTTCTAACAGGTATGGTTGGGGCTTCAAAACTTTGTGTGTGGGCAGGACCACCTACAATTGCCTTTTATTCGCCAAATTTGCTTTATCTGTTGAAAATGATTACTGTTTGGCTATTTGTTGATTGCCCGCTTGAAGTAAGGGTATTATTTTATTTTATGCCAGGCCTCTTCTATCTTTGGGGCTACAATTGACTACTGTAGTAAGTTGTAGACCGAGTTCTTAGTGCTGGCTTGTTTTTCAATTTCACGTCAACATTGGTAGGCCAGTGAGTTTGTATCTGCTGCCCTCATTCTCCAACAGTATTTTATTAAGGCACCTTGTCTAACTGGGATCAGGTTGTGTAGCCCCCAACTCCAACCTAATGTGGGCTTGCGATATGTGTCGTGGAATCCTAAACAATTTTTTGAATAGGCTGGATTATAAGGTGTTCAGTCTTGCTGCATCTTTGCTTTTGAGTACTTCTGATCCATACGATATAGAAGGGGTTAATTTTTTCTCCTAAAACTTCCAAAAGATGGTTTGTTGAGCAGTCTCCTAGCTTTTGCTGTGAAATTTCAAATGTGAATAACAATTTGTTGCCTTTTGTTTGCCTGGATAGTGCTTGTTGTTTGTAGTTCACATGGTGATCTAGGTGCACTACAAGGAATTTGTAAGTTGAGACCTGTTACAAGGTGTTACTGTTTGCCCTCCAGGGGAATCTGGGTTGCCTTTTATGTGCACTCGAGAAACACAGAACCGTTGTTTTGTTGTAGTTAAGGTCAAGATACACATTTGTTATGTCATATAGCAATTGTGTTATCAGCCGTTATAGGCCTAGCGGAGTTTTGCTGAGCAAGACTATATCGTCTGCGTATTGCAAACTTCTTATTGGTTCATTGCCCAACTTAGGAGAGTCTCCCTGTACTTGGTGTAGATGTTTCTCTAGGTCCGCTGCATAGATTTTATGATATTGCTGACCATGTAATAAGTGATGTAACATGTGAAGTCATAAGCAGTGCATTGCGGTGGCATAAGTTACAGTTAGCTCATTTAACTATGACTGCTGAATTTCACTGGTTTTGTATCTGTGAAACCTGAACTTAACGTCCCTGTAACATTTGGTGTTTTCAATATAGATATATATATATAGATATATATATATATTACCTACTGGCAATTACCAGTAGGTACTTATATTTAGAACCTAGTTTCCATAGGAAAATAATTTTTTGACTTGCTTATAACCTCAGAGCCGTTTGACAAATCTTCCTGAAATTGTCCCCCAAAAAGTGTTACGGTTTGGCAAGTTTTGCATGGGAAGTTTCAGACTGATCTGTCAAGCGAGAACCGAGAAAAGGGGGGGTCACAAAACACAACTACAGCCCCAACTACTGGATGGAATTACACAACATTTTGGCAGAGAGGTAGTTCTTGGCCCAGAAAGAGCCATTTTTTGTGATTTGCTGTAAATCAGTTCAGTGGTTGTAGAGTTATTAAAGGAAAGGCAAATTTATATATCTATGGATGCAGATCCTCCGCGGAGCCCCCAGGGTGGATTTGTGAAGTCACACGCCACCAGCAATGCTGTGATCTGCTGACCACAACCTGACTAGTAGGTTGCAGCTGCCATTTTAAGTATAGAGTAATGGTCCCTGAGCCTTAAATCGTTTCTACAAAATGATTAAAGGGGTCAATGTAGAGGTACACTGACACCAAGGGTGTGTTGGAGAAGTGTCAGAGGACCTATTTAGGAAATAAAATTTATTTCAAATGTTTATTTTTTCTACTTCTGGAATACGTGAATTCACCACGGGGCTCAGATCGGTACCCCCGTGTAAATCAATGATGGATCTGTGAATCTTGGCGCACTTTGGGGGGAACTATTTTCAAACTCAGTCAGAGATAGGCACTCTTGCACTCATTTACAAACCCACACAAGCAGTTAAACATGCACGTAGAGACCACACAGCAACTCATACACCCACTCACAGACCTATACAGACACTCACACTCACACTTCCACTCACAGACCCACTCATAGACCTACTCAGACACTCCGACACCCACTCACACCCACTCACACACCCCTGCCCCCACCACATTGTCAACAGAGCTGCCGACACCATCGCACCCATGCTCCGCCACATCATCAACCGCTCCCTGGTGACCGCCTCGTTCCCCGACGGCTGGAAACACGCCGAGATCAACTCCCTCCTGAAGAAACCCTCGGCTGACCCCACCGACCTCAAAAACTACAGGCCCATCTCCCTGCTCCCGTTCCCAGCTAAAGTCATCCAGAAAGCCATAAACAGCCAACTCGCCACATTCATTGAAGAGCACGACATCCTCGACTCCTCCCAATCCGGCTTCAGAAAAAAACCACAGTACAGAAACCGCTCTCCTCACTGCAACAGACGACATCTGCACCCTACTGGACAAAACAGAAACAGTAGCCATCATTCTCCTCAACCTCTCAGGGGCGTTCGACACAATCTCACACCGCACCCTAATACACAGACTCCACAATGCAGGGATCCCGGACAAGGCCCTCGACTGGATCCGCTCCTTCCTCGCCCGCAGAACGCAGAGGGTCAGACTCTCCCCTTTCCTCTCGGACCCTACACCAACCACCTGCGGAGTCTCCTAGGTATCCTCCCTCAGTCCTATGCTCTTCAATGTCTACATGGCTCCACTCGCCCCCATCATCAGAACCTATGGACTCAACATTGTGTCATACACAGACGACACCCAACTCATCCTCTCCCTATCTAACAAACCCAACACCGCCAGACACAACTTCGAGAAGGATGGAAGCTGTCGCCAAATGGATGAAAAACAGCTGCCTACAACTAAACACCAACAAAACAGAAGTACTCATCATGTGCCCAAACCCCGATGGCTGGAATTTTACCTGGTGGCCCCCCGCCCTCGAAACCCCGCCCACCCCCACGGACCACGCATGCAACCTGGGAATTATCCTGGACACCGAGCTCAAGATGGACCGCCAGATCAACTCCGTCGCGTCTTCCTGCTTCCACACCCTCCACCTCCTACGTAACACCTTCAAATGGCTCCCCCCTGAACACAGAAAGACTGTCACTCATGCTCTGGTCACCAGCAAACTTGACTACAGCGACGCACTGTATGCCGGAATAAACAAAAACCTCACCCGCAAGCTACAGAATGCCGCCGCAAGACTGGTCCTCAACCTGACAAGACACTGCCACATCTCCCAGCACCTGCGCACACTCCACTGGCTCCCCATCGAGGCTAGAGTCACCTTCAAGATGCTCACCCAAGCACATGAGGCCCTCCACGACACCGGACCAGCATACCTAAACAGCCGACTCAAATTCCACATACCCCAAAGAACCCTACGATCAGCCCAGCTCTCCTATGCCATGGTCCCCCGCACAAGAAAGACCAGATCGGGAGGCCGCTCCTTCTCCTTCCTCGCGGCCAAAGCCTGGAACACCTTTCCGTTCCACCTCAGACAGATAACATCACTCCCCATCTTCAACAGACCTCCTATTTGATGAATCGGAACATGCACCCCCCTCACCCCCAGTGCCTTGAGAGTAGTCGTGCTTTAACAAGCACATGATTGATTTATTGATTGACTCACACACTCCCACACCCACTCACAGACCCACTCATAGACCCACACAGCCACTGAAACATCCACTGACATACCCATGCAGGTACTCACATGTCCACTCACAGACCCATGAAGGTACTCAAACATCCACTCACAGACCCACACAGGAATTCACAAACCCACTCACAGACCCACACACACAGTCACACACTCAGTCACAGAACCATGCAGGTACTCACAAATCCACTGACAGACCTATGCAGGTACTCCCCAAACCACTCAGAGTCCCACAAAGGTGATGTTATACCCACTTAGAGACCCATACAGCCACTCACATCCACTCAGAGACCCACACAGACACGCACATACTGACACACAAATATACACAGAAAATATCCCACCCACTTACTGACCCACTCACACATTCACACACTCACTCACAGATCTACACAGATACTCACACACACACTCATAGATCCACACAGATACTCATACACCAACTCACATACCCATACAACTATTCACACACCCACACAGCTACTCACACAGCCACTGACACACTAGGAGAAGCATTCACACACCCACAGAGCTACTCACAAACTTACTCACACACCCACTGTTACTCACATACCTACTACCACACGCATACAACCAGTCACCCTCCTACTCATATACGCACAGAGCTGCTCACACACTCATTCACACATGCACACAACCACTGCCACAGCCCCTCACACCCATACATGCACTATATACCCACTTACATACCAGGACAACCACTCACACAGCAACTCATATACCCATTTTACAACTCACACAGACATTGATACATTCAGACACATACTCTCAAACCCACTAAAACCCCTTTCTAGTCTGTGACACACCTACTCACACCCCAAAATAGTCAGTCAAACACCTACTGACTCACCCTGTCCCAACCCATTCAGCAACCCATACTGCCATTCACACACCCACTCACAGACCCATACAGACACTCACACTTCCACTCACAGACCCACTCACACACCCACTCATAAACCTACTCAGACCATCACACACCCACTCACATGCCCACTCACACACTCCCATGCCCACTGACAGACCCACTCACAGACCAGCGCAGCCACTGAAGCATCCACTGATATACCCATGCAGGCACCCACATGCCCACTCACAGATCCATGCAGGTACTCAAACATCCACTCACAGACCCTCACAGGCATTACAAAAACACTCACAGACCCACACACTCAGTCACACACTCAGTCACAGACCCATGCAGGTACTCACACATCCACTGACAGACTTATGCAGGTACTCCCTGAACCACTCAGAGTCCCACAAAGGCAATAGTTTTCACATTTCACTCGGTCCTGAAGAATCACCCCTGATGAAACTTTGACAAATCTGAGGCGAGAAACATGTTGACCATCCGGGGGAAGAGCGCAATTTTTTGTCACATTATAACAAAATAGTCGCCTTGTCTTATCTTTTAGTCGGGTTGGGTCCCTCCCAGATTACAAAATACTACAGAGGATTCCCTTACCTGTTTTAAAACATTCACTTCCCACGTCTACACTCACTTAGGGCCCTCACACTCACGGCACCTATACGGCAAGGAACAGAAGATCTCCGACAAAGAGCCCCTTTATGGGAGCCCGTCAAGCATTGTAGTGCCGGCCTGACGACGAGCAGACCCATATGATGAAGCATGACACCTAGCTTGCTGTGTGTTTGAGGGCCTCAATTCCGACAGGACGAATTCCCCCTCCTCCTCACTACCTAGAGTACATATAAAAAGTGGTTAATAAACCACCTAGGAACTTCGTACCCTTCTCTTCTTTTCCTTCTACAAACAAATAGCCCTTTCAACCTGTCTGAAGCATACCACTGCTGAGACTGTGTGTGCAGTTTCACTGCTTTGTCGATTTGGCATATAGAACTCCTTGCCAAGCCTTAAACTATCCTAGTATTACACATAATTTAACCCTAAGGTAGGTCCTTAGGTAAGTCAAAGGGCAGGGTGCTGTTTAGTTAAGAGGTAACACATGTACTTTTAAGTTCCAGTCACTTACAGATGCACTTACAGTCCAATATGCCCAGTGATACACCTAGTCACCCACTATAAAATCACTAACACACCTATTTAAAAAATGATACAGCCACTTACACACTGTCTTATACAGTAATGCACCTACTGACAAACTTACATACACACCCACACACTCACTTGTACATTGATTTCCATTTTAGTATTGTAGATAAGATTGGAAAACATTTGCTAATAAGTTCTTTAACACTTTATAGGTTTATTCCCTTTTCAGATTTTTAAAGTACTTGTGGTCTATTTTATTTTAATTATGTGGGCTGTGTGACATATACACACATAAGCACTTAAACAGGGAACTGAGCATGAACATAAAATAAATAGTTAGCTCTTTATTTGACGAGTTTAAATGGTTGCAAAAAGTACTGTTGTTTTTTAGAAAGTTTTTTCTAAAAGTTATCTTTTTTTCTTTTTTTCAAATACAACTGGGAAGAAAAAACTGGTTTCTGATTGTGGAAAACAAGAAGGTTCAATGGGGAGCAAAAAATTAATAACAACTGTGATTCTTCACTGTATCAAGGTATGCAACCACGAATAACATCTTTACAGCCATGGGCATCAGGCATTTGCCACACTGAGTGACCATCTCAGATAAATTGTTGCAGACAGCTGGAACAGTTATGAAAGCCAGTTACAATCATTCTCATAAGGCTACTACTGATAATATTTGTTGTCTTGCTGCACCTGCTTTCTCCCGCATCATGCGATGGTACATGCTTTTATGGATAGTTTTGATCTGCTTCCACATGGAACTGTCACAAGGGAATATTTCTTCACAGTGTTTCTCTATAATTGCTTGCTAAAGATATTACACTGGATAAAGTTGACATTAACCCTTTTCTTACATGAAGGAATACTAAATTGTTTCCAAACATTACTCCTTTTTTGCAGGTGACATCTTTTCCTCCCCATCCAGTAAAGGGTCAGGCTGTCCTTGCTGGTCTAAAAACATACCAGCATCTATCTGAAGTACTTGTGCACAAAAGTGTATTTGTAAATATTTAAATACGTTATGTTATGCTTATTTGTTTATTCTTTGGTTTAAATTGTAGAATGTTACCATCTCAGATAACTTATTGCAGTAAGCTGGATTTATTATTTGCTGAACATTTGAAGGTTCCCCCAAGACTACTACAGGTAGTGAGAGTGCTTTGCCTCCACTTGCTTTCGTTCGCATTAAGTGATTATGTGTTTGTTCATGAATGGTTTCAACATGCTTTCACAATGAACTTGTCCAATAGGAATACCTTTTAAGAGTCTCTCTTGATAATTGCTTGCCGCAGATGTTACACTGCACAGACTTAGCAAACTTAAAACTCTATCTTAAAGTTTTCCTGGTGTCTTGAATTTCATGCCTTTAATGTTACAGTTTGCTACTCTCAAAAAGTCATGTGTCATCCTACATTTCACAACATACACTTGAGCTCACCATGATGACAGAACCAGTACTCATTGGTGCCAAGTTGGCATATCATCTTGTTTATCAAATTTGGAAATGTAAAGTAAACAAACAGCAGCACTTCAAGCACATGGGCGGGGTCATAGTGTAGCTAGTCAGAAGTTAGGGTTTGGGTGTGTTCCTGAATGTGTAAATAGTTCAATAAGTTATGTTATGTTTATTTGGTCATTGTTTGGATTAAATTGTTGTGTAATGTGTCAATAAAATGTATTTGTAAAATTATAAAAATGCATATTACTACTTTAACTTATGGGTTCCAAACACACCCATACAGGTACTCGTAGATGAACTCACACACCTATAGAATCATTCACACATGTACTGACATACACTCACGCACCCACTCAAAATCTCAGAGTCAGTCACACACTGTAGGATTTGGCCATTTTGGCTAAAGTTCCCTAAACTTTTTCCTTCCCCCCCCAAGGCCATTTTCCTGACATAGAGTTGCCAATTTAGATGCTTTGGGTACTCAGCCACTGCTGATCAGTGTCAAAGTACAAGTGTTCCCTGTGTAAAGTGTAAAGGTAATTGGTTGGCCATGATTGGTATGTTTGCCTTACTAGTAAAGTCCCTAGTGATGTGCACTGTGTGTGCCAGGGCTAGTAATGCAAAGGTGTGCGGAGAAGGTAACTCAAGCCTGCAGTTTAGGGCCTGCGTGCAGTGTGCTAAGTTAGCATGTTGTCCTGACAAGTGCAACCACTTGTCAAGCCTTACTTTCCCTTTTGCGTACACTGTAGGTATCCCTGTGGTAGGTCCCGGGTAACGCTTGGGCAGGGTGCAGTGTAAGTAAATGGCAGGACGTATACTGTGGTGTGTGCTATGCCCCGACAGTGAAAAACACTCCATTTCGTTTTTTCACTGGTGAAAGGCCATCCTGTATATAGGACAGAATAGGGGAGGTTGTGTATTGTAGTTCTTAGCCTAGTTTTCCATAGGTTTACAATGGAGAGGTGAAGTTTAGTATGTATGAACTCACAGTGTCATAACACATCTTTTTATGAAAGTGGTTTTGTCACTGTGTGTTCAGAAACCACTCTTTTAGAAAGTGGCTGAGTTTTATGCTTTAAAAGCATTTCTGTGTGTCTCGGCTGAATGTGGATTGACTGTCTGGATCTGAGAGGTGAAAGGAGCTGGGGAGGTCTTGACCTAGGGAGGCATTGAGATGACACCAGGCTGACCTGCATCTGGAGAGTAGGTGGAGGAGAAGCCCCGGGAGGTGAAGAGGCCTGCTATAAAACAATTGACCCGTCTCCTGCTGAGTGATTAGGATCCAGACCCCCAGCATCAAAGGGAAAAATGTGACACTGGGAGGGAGACACCCAGAACTGATTTAGGCAGGGATCAGGGACCCCTGAGCACAACAAACTTCAAAGACATTTAGGGGAATGACTATGAGAGCTGAGACCCCTGAAAGTTGGAATAGAAATGGATTGAGACTGAAAAGGCTTGGACCCATTTCGTGGTCAAGAGGAACCTCTGCTAAGGAAGGAACAACTGAAGGGACTACCGGGAAGGACCAACCCTTGATTTGTGATCTGGGGCTGATCTGCATTTTTCTGTTTTAACCAAGGAAGAGGCTGTTGGGACTGTGCTGTGTGCGCTGGGTCCCCCTGCTTAAAGAAGACTGTGCTTTGTGCTGTGTCTTGTTACCCCAAGGGTCCGAGGTGAGCTGGCTCCCTGTTTGGAAACACAGGAACATAAAAGTTTCCGGAGAAGTTTTAAGCGACGCGGTGGGCGCGTGTTGTGGCAGCTTGAGACCCTCGGAAGGTGTGCCCTGTGATCTTGGACACACGGAGGAGAAGTGAGACTCGGATGCGCTGGGTGCGTGTTGTGGTGCACAGGAGGCGTTGGTGAGGAGCGCCTGTCAACTTGTGCATTGAAGGTGAAGCAAGGCTCAGATGCGCTGGGTGCGTGTGGTGGTGCACCGCAGGCATTGGTGAAGAGCGCCTGGTCATCGAGTGCACCGGAGGAGAAGTGAAGCTCGGACACGGTGAGCGTGTTGGGGTGCGGCCGAAGGCGTTGGTGAAGAGCGCCTGGATATCGGGGCACCAGAGTTGGAGTAAGTCTCAGTGAAGCAGTATTCTTGCTTTGGTGCAACCTGGGACTGTGGAGGTGATCGGCTGATCATTGTGTGCACTGTAAAAAAGTGAGTCTCTGCAGCGCAGTGTGCGTGTCTTGGTGCCAACTGAACTGAGACCGCAGGAAAGAGTGCACTCAGAGTCGACGTGAAGTCCCATCAGCGTTGTGTGTGTGGCTTCATGCCAGAGGAGACCCTGAGGGTGCTGTGGTGAACGTGCACCCAGAGTAACATAATCTCAGGGGCGCGGGGTATGTGTGCCCTGTGGCCGCCTCAGATTTTCCTAACAGTCGCGGCCTGGACCGCCAACTCCAGAGGAAATGAGCTGCCAGGCTGAGCCGCTGAGGCCTTTTGAGAAAGTTCTGCATGGAAGGCCCAGTGCACTGAAGAAGGAGAGGAGAGTGGGGTCGCGGCTCCAGGGAACGTGGATCACTACCTGGGCGGGGTGACGGCTCAGAGGGACACTCTCTCTGCCTCTCATTCCTTCTGGCGACGTGAGCCTTTGCTTTGGCTCAGATTGGGGCTCGTACTTATCAAAGGAGTGGCAGTACTTAGGCCCGAGTGAGAAGCTGTACTTTATGTCATTGTTGATACGTGTGGGGGGCAACTGTTGTCGAAGAGGTTGATTGTCGTAATACACTTTACCAATATTGCTGCTAACGAACTGCCGGACTGTCTTATGATGCCTGACATTATTTCTGTATAACTAAGTACACGATTGTAGCGCTACGCATTGCATTATTTCTCCATTGCAAAGTACACGATTGTAGCGCCCGCTTTGCATTATTTCTTCATTTCAAAGTACCTGATTGTAGCTATGCATTGCATTATTCCTTAATTGCAAAGTACATGATTGTAGCGGTGCGCATTGCATTATTTCTTCATTGCAAAATACGTGATTGGGGTGGGACGCATTGCCTTATTCCTTCATTGCGCAATACATGATTGTTGGTGTACGCATTGCATTATTTCTAAGGGTGGGCGTAGTTCGCGAAGTAGTACTTCGCGAAGCTACGCAAAGTGCAGTTCGCACTACGCGAGCTTCGCGTAGCACTTCGCGAACTGCGTAGTAACATGTTCGCACTGTGCAAGATGTTGTTTTCAATGATTGCACAGTGCGGACAAGCAACCGGCACTGTGCAATCATTGAAAATGGCATCTTGCACAGTGCGAGCTGTAGTTTTCTGCTGCTCGAGGAGATTTTTACTCGAGCGGCAGCTTTCTCAACGCGAACTGGTAGTTTCTCATCGCGAGCGGTCGCGAGCATATGCGACCCCTCGCAATGAGAAACCTGACCTCCTCGCGTTGGGAATCTCGCCGGGAGGTTTATTTTCCTTGTTCGCGATCGCCAACTTGATGTTGCTGATCGCGAACAAGGAAAAAGTCTCGCCGGGATGTCATTTTGCTTGCTCGCGGTCGCCAACTTGACGTTGAGGACCGCGAGCAAGCAAAAAATGACCGCAGCACTACGCAAGACTACGCTACGCGTGTTCGCACTGTGCTACGTGCAATTCGCGTAGTGCAAAGTAGGGCGAACTTCGCAAACTTCGCGAGCGTAGCGTAGTGCTTTGCCCAGGCCTAATTATTTCTCCCATTGCAAGGTACCGGGGTGTGTCATTAAGCATTGTATTATTGCTCCTTTGCCAAGCACAGGATTGCATTGTTACGCAGTGCCCTATTGTTTGTCCATTGCAACGTATGTGATTCTAGCATTACGACCTGCATAGCATTTGGAAAGGGTGGTTGGGATTTGGGCCTACCAGCTAGCCGGAATGAATATTACCCTTTATTATATGTTGCCTTTTGTATCGTGTGGTCTGATCGTATATCTTTTTATATAAAGTTTATACTCGTTTTATCAAACTCGTGTGGAGTCGATTTGTGGTGTCACCAGTGGGTTGCTGTGGGTGTGGTTGCACATACTGTACACTCGTGCCTCTGAGATAGGGCTGGCTGCTCGTGCCAAGCTACTAAGTGGGTGAGCAGGGCTATCTCAAACGGTGTCCTTACTTGGCCTAAGGTTGAGTGAGGAGTCACGCGTCTCGCATTTGGTGACAGTGGTGTAGGACTGGGACTCTGGCTTCCAAGACACACTCATTTACCTTTGCAAACACCTACTTACATACACATACTAGTCAGTTTTTCATTTTTTTCTACAATTTTTATGATTGTTTTTTCCCCACTGTTCAATGATGAATATTTCAACAGAACTTCATTTATGGTGTATGAGTATAGAACCTGAGAATAGTAAAAAAGGGAAAATGCACCCACCGAGGACATTTTTACAGCTACAAGCATATGGAATTTTGAAAGAGAGTAACCATCTCACTCAAATGTTCGCAGGCAGCTGGTACTTTAATGACTGCAGCTGACGATGGTTCTCCCAAGGGTGCTGTGGAGGTAGACTGTCCTGCTGCACCTGCTTTCTCGTACATCATCTGGTTATAGACCCTTTCATGAATTGTTTTTAAATGCTTCAACATGGAACTTTTCCCATGTGAATACTTTGTGGCAGTGCCTCTGGATAACTGCTTCCCACAAATATTATACTGCACATATTTAGCTGTAACCTTCTTTTCCCCTGAAGGTATTGTAAAATACCTCCAGACATGCCTTGTTGAATGAATGAATGACATTATTTATTGCTTGATTAACAAAAATCATTGCAATTTAAACATTAAAAACATCAATAAAGTAAAAAGAAACACAGTATCCAATTTCATTTAACAATGTGCGCTTGTACAAGTAGAATGTTTCTATGGTTACGTACCGTATAAACATCTTTTTACACAAATGCCATATAATCAAAGATCTGATAACATATTATGGATACATTCCCAGGAATATACAATAAAAAAACTATTAACTTTATATAACATTGTGCATATTTGCTATAAAGTGCCTGTGTGCAATATCATTATATACCAAAGTGTAATAAACAATTAGGTGTCTCTGTATGCTTTGAAAATCTGTTATCTAAAATTGCCTTAGGGCTTTAATTTTATGCAATAAGATCCATTGTGCAAACGAGCAACAAAAGTGCATCAGTCGTTTCATGTTTTCTGTACGGCCTAATTGCCATTTTTAGCCTAGACAAATAAATCCTTCAAAATGTCAGCAACCTAAAGATAACCACTATGATTCAAAATAAATTAAAACAACCCTTAGGTAGCAGATACCAATAGTTTGTCAGAATTAGCTAAACATTTTGTCAATTGACATAGCAATAGAATCGATTCTCCCGATAGACATAAAATATGGGCCTGATGTGCTGATCTCACCCCAGCCTTAAGAAATAGAGGTTTCATGAGTGTGAGGCGTGATTTAAGCAATTTAGGGTCAACAATGCAACTCCGACAACACAGGTGCCTTTACATCACATTTGATTACAACACATTGTGAGGTCAGTAATGGGGTAATTTAAAGTATTTCAGGTGGGTATGGGTTTCGGATGTAAACTATGAAAACTGGGTTGTGTTTTGGGGTAAAATATGGAATTTGAGGTGTGTTTTTTGGTAAAATATGGATTTTGGGGGGTGTTTGGGGGTATATTATGGAAATTGGGGTGTGCATTTGGGTCAAATTTGATTTTTGGGTGTGTTATGGAGGCTCAAAAAGGAATTCCAGGGTTCACGGTTGGGTTTGGGGTGCAAAGGTTAGTTTTAGGTTGCACTCACTGATGTGGGAATAGTGATATTGATGTTTCCGCTATGCAACACCTACTCTACTGCTGCAATGTGCCTAGTATTAGTATGCATGGGAATGGAATACGATATTATGGCATGCGTCACAACCACGTATGTGCCTTTGGCACACGGGTTGTACACCTGCTGTGCATGAGCGCATATCGGCTGCCAATGAGAAGTACTGGGGGAGATGGACAGCAGTGAGGTGGTAAATGCTGAAAAGAACACTGGATGGGGCATGGACGCGGGATGTGTGTGTGAGCGGGTGTTCAAAAAAGTTTAATAAGGGAAGTCTTACTTTGAAGACGGGTCCCGTGTTTTCATGTCTCCTGCTCTCCTGCGTCTGCTTCCAGGAACAGGAAGTAGGCAGCCAGGCTCCCTCCCCTGAGCCAATCACAGTGCTGCGATGCGGCGGTGGGATTGGTAATTGGCAACAGGACAAGGCATGCAGCCAGAGGCTGGAGGGGTGGGCATGTTCTCCATGCAGGCTGTAATGCAGCCCGCATTACGAACAGGGAAGTGCGCATGACTGCTTTGGGCGGCCTGAGTGGGCCAACCAAACAGTCATTGTGCACTTAAGTGGGTGTGCCAATCTGCCCATGCCTTGCCCTGTGCTTGGAGCAGTCCTACCCGCCCTCCCACCTGCAAGGGAAACATAGCACGGTTACATCAGTAAGTTATCATCATTTGATGATTATTTCTTCTCTGCATTCCTTGGAAGCAGTGGGGTGATGTTCTTCCGCCATAGCGGATGAGCCGATACTGGGGTGCATCATCTACGTGTGCTAGGCTTGGGGTACTCGACCCGCAGACGTCCTGCGCTACACCTTCTCCTTACCTGGACATTGACACCATGGCACAATCAGCTGCACTCTCTCCAAATCTGTGACTTAGCCAGCAGGAGCCTCAGCCAGGGGGGATTTCACAAGCCTGGGTACAGCAGTTGCCGCCAAGTACGCTGCTGAACCTCCCAATGCAGTTGATGCAGCAGGGCCCCCTTAGGCGTGAAGTTGCAGCGCTCCTGCCACACAAGGTTGGCCAGCTCAGGGGCTTCACCATCCACAGCATCTGGCCAGCCCAACATCATCCAGCCTGTGATGCAGAGACGCGGCACCTACAGTTGGTAATCCCCTCCGTGCACCCAGGTGTAGTCATGGATCATAGTATGCGATGCAGACCTCCGTACTTTGGGGCGCAGGAGTGCCTCGACTATTGACAGCTTCAAGGTGTGCAAGGCGGTCTTCTCACACAGGTCAGCAAAGTGTCTCCATGCGATCTGCCAGACTTCACCACCAGGTACGGCGATCGTCGTGCCTCAATGTCTACCGCCACGGCTCATCAACTCCACAGCTCCTCCACATCCCACTCCAGGCTCCAGACGCAGGTCCAGTGAGGCATCCAGGCTCCAGGCGCTGATCCAGTGAGGCATCCAGGCTCCAGACGCAGGTCCAGCGAGGCATCCAGGCTCCGGGGACAAGTCCAGCGAGGCATCCAGGCTTCAGGCGCAGGTCCAGCGAGGCATCCAGACTCCAGGCGCAGATCTAGCGAGACATCCAGGCTCCAGGCACAGGTCCAGCGAGGCATCAAGACTCTCACCCTGGTCATCCTGTATGTGGGCTGGCTTGCAGGGGTTGTTGATGTGTGCTGCACTTGTCTCTGGCTGCTCCATTCTGCAGTGTATTGGTTTTTATGCCTATTTTATACTGGAGGTTGACTGATAGGCTATTTTTTACATTAGAGACAAAAATAAAACACGCTCAGCTGACAAGCATGAGTTTTTTTGCCGCTAATGGGCCTATCGATAGTTATCGCCCGCTAACGCTGGATTTCCTATCGCCATAGCACTGATGTCAGTGGCAGTTTTCACCGCCGTTCCCTGATACTAACGCCATGTAGCGCCGCTTGGTAATACATCGCTAACGTGACGATAGTTTTCAGGGTTAGGCAGCGATAAAAAAACTGCCTCTGATTGGCGTTTGTGGTAGGTATCGCCAGTCCTTGAGATTATACCCCATTGTGATTTGCAATGGGACATTAGCCCTCTATGCTACTTTATCGTGAGTCAAAACTGTGACTAGACAAATTACAGCTCTCTACATCAAGTGCGTTAATCACCGGAGTTATCAAACGGCTGTTAATATACACTGAAAATTGCTCGATACCCAAATATCTCTGCAGGCTGCTCTTATCTTGCCTCAGAATATCTTGCAAAGGGTTCCCTCTGGAGCTTGGCATCCAGTGTGGCAGCACCAGTTGCACCGCCCTAAAGCCTGCACTGCACAGCATATAAACGACTCTTATAGTTCTAATAACTTACTCAAAAAATTCAGGAGTAAGTCAAAGCAAAATCTTTGTGGTAATGGGGCATTGAGTCTTCACTCCTCCCGCAATGCTTTCTCACTCTCTACTCTCTCATCTTTTTTCATTCTTCCTCGCCTTATACTTTCTGTGATCCTCCCCCATGCATCCACTAGTTACATGAAAACTTTAACAGTTAGGTTGCATGGCTGACATGCTTTTAAGCAAACTCTATGACAAGTCAAAGTGACCCTTTTCGTCTTTGCTGTTAAGTGTCTTGGAGCCGCAGCTGGAGTTAGATATCTTCTAGGGAGGGCACAAAGAGGTAATCACTTCAACTCGGTAGGCCCGCATCGAGTGGAAGGCAATCACTTTCTGGAGAGCAACAAAGCAGGAAGGGATGAAAGGAACTTTTGCAGATGCGAGACTAAACTAACGCCCACAGGAACGATGAGACCTTGGTCTTAATTGGTTAGAGCTTTGATACGACACTGGTCCGAAGAAAAGTGATACTTATCAATGTTTTACAGCTAAGGTGAAACCGATAAATTCACATTCCAAATTAAAAAGCTTGTAAATGCACGTGGTGTTATGGCATAGCTGCCGACTTCCTAGCTGGGAAACCAGGTTCGAGTCTCTGTGCCGCCTTAACATCCTGTGATTCTGGGTGCATGGCTTAATATCTCTTGGGATATTTGCAAGCCCCTTGCGCCGCCTGTGCGTCACTTTTAATATGGGAAACGTGACGTACCGGCGGCGCAAGGGGCTTGTAAATAAGCCCCAATATTGTTTGCTTGTGTGGTGTAACAGAAAACCTCTACAATACCTTCGGGTATAATTAGCGCTGTAAAAAGCTGCAAAATATAAAAGGAGGTTGTGTCAAATTGTAAAATGTGGGTTATGGTCTCCTTTACAATAAGTTGTATTTGCTTCTAGAAATATACTTTTCATTTTGGTGTTGACCCCAAATGATCAACTTGATGATAAACCACAGCTGGTGCTTTTAAGGAGTTAACGAAAACAGGCACTCTGTTCTGTCACAGGTTTCTATCCCACTTGTCATCAGTGACAGAGCACTTCGTGTCACTGGTTCCGATCTGCTATAAAAAACAAGCATTTGCAATGCAATAGATCTCCCATTTACGCGAGTTTGAGCTTTTGACATAGCAAATAACAATGCCTTTTTTTTGTTGTTTTTAAAACATGAATAAAATGCATCATCATTTACAATGCCAATAGCTTAAACTCGCATAAAACCAGACCTATTGCATTGCAAATGCTGGTTTTTTTTGTATCACGGGGACAAGAGAATGCTGGTAGTTTCTGACCTTCGACAGATGTGATCACCCGACCCGACTCGTGTACTTAGGTGTAGAGTCTATAACTTCCAACAGCTGGTTCTAACATACAAGCCATACCACGCAACCTTAATGCATAAAAGTAGCCACCCTGCTCATGAGGCAGAAATAAATAGCAACATGCAGCTATATACAGCGAATATGTCTCTTTATTCCGCAAGCATTTACAACGCATGCCATTACCCCACACGCAGAATCGTTTACAACGCAGGGCTTTATAACGCATTCAATTACAACGCATTATCCATTACAACGCAATTTACTATTCTAACTCCACTAGGGCGTTGTAATGGGGAATGCCATGTAATCGTTTGCAGTCTAAAGTCCTATGTTGTAAAAGTTTTTGAAGAGTACAAAATGCGGTGTTATGGACTGTGTTGTAAGGGATGTTTACCATATACAACTTTGTCTGACAGACAGGCTCAGGAATTGCAAGTCACTTATGGATTTTGCCAGAAACAAATTGAAGGAACCAAGTCGTAGGAATTTTGAAGTGTTAAAAGTAACAACCCCCTGGAGTACTCTTTCCCTACTCATATGCCTTTGTGAATTTGCCGCAACACATCTAAAATGGGAAAAAATAAATATTCATATACGCTTAGTGCAAATCGAAAGGACTCTGCCCTCGTTGCACTTTTGACAGTATGGAATTGGACATTCTGGGACCGATGCAGGGGTGTAAGAGTATGTAAACGAGTACTGCTGAAAGACTACTTTCTGTACTTAAAAATTGAATTGAATTGAAATGGGATTTGTAGAGTGCGATGGCTACCCGTAGGCCTCCCAGCGCTGAGGACAGAGAGCAGGGCAACAGAGGCAGGAGAGGAATTAGAGCAACCAGGTTTTCAAGAGCCTGCGGAAGGATAAGAGATTGGGTTCCTTACGTAGTTAAAATGAGTGTGTCAGTCTGAAAGTGACCAAAAACAGCCAAAGAAGAAAACAGGAGCACCTGGAAAACACACCAACCACAGGACAATGAAGGAAAAAAAAGAGCGTGCCCCTTCCCCACCCTCCTCAGAATTGCAACAGGCTTGGGTGGAAAAAGGGGGGGGGGACGACGCTGTCCGACATTAATCACTGTCATATCTGCTTTTCCAGGGGGCCATGAAACCTTTCAGAGAAGCAGATTTTGAACTTACAACGACAAAGAAAATAAATGGCAAGATGGCCTCCCAGAAAGGAAGCTGCAGCACACCAAGGGAAGGCGAGCTTGGACCAAGAGGCAGGGGAAAGGAATATAGAACAGGGAACTCGAGCACTGCCAAGAGCTTGCATCTTCGAAGCGCTGTGAATTAAAGCACCATTTTTTCCCCAAGAATAGTCATCTGATTGACTCCTGAAGCATGAACGAGTACGTAGGCCCGCTTTTATCAGGACATTGTCATTCATGCATGACATGGGGCACACTTAGATTGCTGCTGATAGCTGGGGTGTAATACGCAGGGTACGGGGTCCGCTTTCTTTTATTGTGCGTTCTATTTCTTACAGTGCTGGGAAAAAGGAAATACTTAAAGTATGGCAATAAAAACTTGAATAGATGCAGGACATGATAAGTACTCAGGCCTGACATTAGAAATCTTCAGATTCCTGTCTCAGGAGCAGGTGCTTGACCCATCTAGCTAACCTTACCTTTTCAAATTTGTTGAGCAACTCCTGCAAGATGAAGTTCATGCCAAACATTATGACGCATCCATTGGCAGCTACATCTTTCTTGTGGAGGTTGCAGTAACCTAGGCCCCAACTCCTACAGCAAAGTATCGCACCCCCAGTTATAGGGGCCCCTGAAATATCCGAGCCATCTACCGAGCTCGTAGGTCTTACGTACTGCACACCATCCTCAGCGGAAGAAACGCACAAGTTGGCATGGAAGTAGCCCTCCCTACCCCCTTTTCCAAGGCGCTGCATGCGGAGGCCTGGCCTGTGTGCTCGGGATCACAGACGTGCTCTCGGCGTAGATCCCATGGTGCTGAATGGGCATAGCAGGCCTCCTCAGCGGGGCTGGATCCCTTCTGCTCACCTCACTAACGACCTGTAGGCCCCAGCCCTTCTCTTCTGGCACCCAAGGCCCAGTGTTTGGTCTTAATTACACACAGGAAGAAAAGTCTACTCGCTGGGGAGGGGCAAAGTGCTCAATTCACAGCAACTTTAGACACAAAAAAATACTTTTTGTCGGTATAAAAAAGACCAGTCGACAAAAGTTGACAGAAATGCTGGTACAAGAAATTTGAAGTTCACTAAAATCAGGAGGTAGGGAGCCCAAGCCCCTGATCCCATCACAAGCCAAGTTTAGTTGCCATGGTAATGGCTAAGCCAGTTTTAGGCCTCTTACCTCGTATAGCCCGCCTAAGGGTAGCTGAGGTGTAAGAGGACAACATCAAACAAGAACCTCGGCCTTAACTCGCCCCTAACCCCTGCAACCTGCCCAGAGTTGTCACCAAAGACATGCCACATGCACCCATCTCCCTACCTCACCAGCACTTGTTTATTATTCTAATCAACGTGCTCCCAGCCACCATCCCCACCAACCCTGGTCTAAAACCAAGCACACTCCCACTTCCTGAGGCCCCTCGCCCTGCAGAACTTTAGTACCTTTAAAAAACAAGCATTTGCAGTGCAATAGGACTCGCATTTATGTGTGAACCTATTGCATTGCATCCCGGACAACGGGAGGTGGGGGGAACACGGAGAACGGGAGTGCGGAAAGTAGTGCTCATAGTCTAAATAACACGTACAGTACTGTGTAACACTCGAAGTAAAGGGGCCAGTAGCCATGGGAGGGTACAAATGACTACATGGTTATAATAAGGAGGTACTAACAAGCCTCATAATCAATCAGACGGCGAGTATTTACGAAAGGCAATGACACAAGCCGATTGGGCGGAGAGTGGGTGGAGCTTCCACTGAGCTTCCACACCATACTTAATTACTGCATGCCTCGCAAAGCGAGCAGCGCATGCGCGCTGCCGCTATAGGCTCGACCTAATCAAGGGCGGGTCCATCTCAGTGCAAAATGCCGATTCACAGGGACTCAAAATATTCTAAAGGCTGGTAACTTTACAGCTCCCTTCGAATGACTGTAAAATTCGGATAGAGAACTTGGTGGGACAGGACATTCCACCCCTGCAGTTGCATTCTCTCAATACAAGACAAGCCTCTTTTCCTTAAAGTATAAGTTGTGCTTTAAAAAATAAAACATGATATTCGGTGAACGGTTTTGGGGGAGCATGGGGTAGGTGTTCTGTTCCGAATCAGACTGGAGCAGAAAGTAGGCCTGGGCACCAAAATAAAAGTGGTACACATGTATAACCTTATCAATAAAAAAAGTGGCCACCATTTGCAAATTAAGCAAGCGTGGACTTTTTAAGGCATCATCTCTGGGTGACCTCTGATGGTGGGAACCACCAGCATTTGTGCTTGTGCAGGAAATGTGATTGGCAATGGTAGATAAATGTAGCAGTGAAATTAACGATATGCCTTCGCTTCAAAAAGATACAAAATATTTACAACCCTGCCATTGGTCCATCCACCCTGCATGCAGTGAGATAATAGCCTCCACAGCGTGCACAGCCCTACTTGCTACTGTCTCCTTGTCTTTATGTAAAGAAGTTTGCAATGCCTGCCCACCACAATCCCAGGTCAAACAGGATGACTTTAGAAGTCATCCTAGAGTCATTGGATGATCATTCAACGACTGTAGAAGTCATTTTCACATCATCAGACATCATCAAGCTCTTGGAGTCATCAGCAAAGTTTAGAAACAGGAGCCTGATGATTTGTGCATGACTTGAAAATGAGTATTGGATGACTTCACAAGGTGTGACTATTCCTAATGACTTAAGGAGGATTTAGGAATGAGTAGCTGATGATTTCACAAGGTTCAGTTGTTCCTGATGATTTCAGGATGATTGAAAATGAGTATCAATGACTTTATAAGATGAGTTACTCTTAATGATTTGGGAATTATTAGCTGATTACGTCGGGGGAACATCCACCATTTTCGTTTCATTTTTGTTTTAAAAAAAGTTAACTACTGGATGATTTCATAGTTCATGGCTGCTTCCTTCACAGTTGACACATTAAGTATTACATTTGTTTTCTTTTATTTCCTAATAAGCATAGCATGTACTCCAGTGAACTGAGTGTAAAATAAGTCACTGTTTGATATATTTGTTGTTTTTTGTTTACATTTTCATTTATAATAATTGATAAAAACAAATATTTTGTTAAAATATGCTCAAAACATTATACTATTGATAAAGAAATTGGAGCAGTTTAGGCAGTGCAGCTGAAATTAACAGACAAACAAGTATGAATTTATGCAGCAGGACAATTATGCAGGAGGGAAATGCAACTTTTGCAAACTTAGATTGCAATTTATGTAACAATTTCTGAGGCATTTTGCTATCTTGACATTTTTACTAAGGGCACACACAGTATCAGGTGATTTCCAGCTCTGGATTTCTTTTTAACATCGCCACATGTGATGCGACAATGTAAAAATCGATAGTATCTTCAGCAACCCTTTCTGCAATCAAGAAACCATTCTTCCTGCTGCAAAGTTTGGTGGGAGCCTGCTTAGAGGTGACAACCACATTTTGGAAAACCCCACAGGAGAGAGAAAGTGTCAATCAATGACGTTTTTAGTTTTGCTTTTTTTATGGTATCTGAGATTGGCTAGAAGTTGTGTCACTTCGATCAGGGCCACTACTTGCCCTCTTCACCCACTGATATGTTTGACTGGCTCAACTGTGTGGAGTGATAAGTAGTATCAGCTGGAGTGCTGTAGGAAGCTGGCTCTGTATATACTATATCAAAGTATGGTATAGTGTGCACAGAGTCCAGTGGCACCCCAAAGGTAGGCAGAGATAAAAGTAGACAATACCTTACTCTCTATTTGTGGTAGTTGTGGGCGAGCAGTAAGGCTTTATCAAAGGGTAGTGTTAAGCATTTATTGTAAAAATCAGACAACAAATGATGTCACACATGCAAAAGACAGAACTCAGACCAATTTGTTGGTATAAAAAAATATTATTTAGCTACATTTATTTTATAGAATCAAGCCATGCCTGGTACAGGTCAGTATAGAAATACTTTGCAAGCATATACAGTTTAAATACAAATTGAATGCAAATAATTAGTTACAGTATAATTACTTTGTATTCGCAGACAGTCAGAATTACTTTTCAATTACTTTCCTTATGCAGCCAGGTATCTCTAGATAATAGGCTGGTGCATTTCCTGAGGTGAAACAAAAAATGGAGACAATGCGTTTTGCAAACTCAGTACAGATTTACAGTATTACTCATGAACCTTATCTAGTCCTGAGAATGCAAAATTGGATTTACAGGTCCATGGGTGGGATTCAGTCGAATGGGCACTCGAGTTGCACCGCCAGCGGCACAGAGGCTGCCGGGTGCAGAGTGCTGGGACCACACGTTAGCCAACGGGCTAAGCACACTTGTGGGCTGGGGGACTGCAGCGAGCAGGCCACCAGGCTTCGGAAACAAAAATCACCTGGGGTCGAGGTCAACACTTTAGGACCCAATGGCCAACACAGTCCCGAGTAGGACGGGTATGCCCAGATGTGGGTACCATGCTCTCCATGCCACTGGAGTCAAGCTATCCTGGCTGATGAGGGGTGAAACCTCAAAACCGATCCTAGGATTCTTGTTTTCAGTCCAGGGATGACCGGGCCAGGCAGTTCAGGCCGGACTGTTCCCATTGGACACAGGGTCAAGACTGATTTGCATGGGTGGGTTCAAACTGGAATGGCATGGTGAGCAAAACACCAATGGATTTAGGCCCAGATCTCTGTTCTGGGGTGAATGTACGACATTGTTCTGCATTCTGTCCATCAATTGTTCTTTTTGCATTTTCAACACAGGAACTACACCACCAGTGGCACAGAGGCGGCCAGGTGTAAGATGTGGTCTAGGCTGATGTTGCAGATTCGGTCAAGGTTCCCTCGGAGTCGGTCATCTGCTGATGAGGTGAATGGGGTCTTTGGGAGTCATCGTCTTGTGGCTGCAAGCGTTTCGACACTGAAGTGGTGGAGACTCACGGAGTCAGCCGGAGTCAGAATTGTTTACCTTTCAGCAAGTCCGGTGCTCACGGGAGACAAAGTCCTTCTTAGTCGCAAAGTCAGGGCAGGTTCTCTGGGTTTTCGAGGACTGCTGACTGCAGGACACATCGAGATTCTGTTGGAGGAGTCTGAGGTTGGGCCAGGCCATTACGACTGGGGCCAAGTCAATTGGTGTCCTCCTCTTCTTCCCTCCGCACGGCTATTTGGTCATTTTTCTTCTTGCTTCTTCTTTTCGGCTCTGGTCTAAGGTTCAGGGTTGCCCCTAAATACTAAATGTCGGGGCGTTTACAGGAAGGTACAGGTTGGGACAAATAGGTACCTTCCTTAGGGAGGGTACACCCCCTATCATGCCACCCTCCAGTGGGAGGGGGGCATAAGCCTCACTATGGTTGGCTGGGCCCACCGACCTGCAAGATGGCGGGGACTGAGAGCTGTGCTACCCTTCGCCTCCCCTACCTGAGGGGTGAAGTTGGCTAAGGTGGGCACACCTCTCCTCCTAACTTGGTTTTCCCGCCCAAGGTGGAGGTCAGGAGCGGTGAGGGCCAGTTGCTGGGAGTAACAAATGGCTGGCGTGGGCTCACAAAAGTGTCAAGCCTTTGAAGCTTCCTCTTCGTGGACCCTGCCTATCCTGTGGGAGGATGCTTTGCACCTCGTCCCAGGATGTGGTTTGTTTCAGGACCATGAGAGCAGCAGACTCTCGACCCAGAGGTCTGGAAACATGTCTGGTGGTGGCAGCTGGCATGTAGCCACTCAGCCAGGACACTAGAGTTAGGTCGCTTTTCAGGGGGCATCTCCAAGATGCCCTCTGTGTGCATTTTCCATTAAATAAATAAAACTAATTACATGAGCGCTCTGCAATGCCATTTGCGTTGCAGCGCGCGCAATGTAATTTGTTGTTATTTATTTATTTATGTACTTAACTCCAGTTGGCCGTATGCCGGAGGTTGCTACCTCCACCCTGCCCCTACCCCGCCCCACTGCCCGTACCACTTCCCCTAGGAGCCACAACTGAGTAAAAGATGTAGCAAGCTGTATGGCGAGAGGAGAAAAGGGTGATGTTACTTGAGACCAGAATAAAGGGTATGCATAATCCAGTCCACAGGCCTGGTGCAAGCAAGGAATATGCCCCCTTTGGCTGCTGTTGCAGTAGCAAAAAATACAGCAATTGTCAGGGCTCAATGGGCCCCTCAGAGATCTGGGCCATGGTGCACTGCACCTGCTGCACCAATGGTAGCTAGACCCTTTGACTGTCCTTAGTTGACAGAGGTCCTACGTCCTGCCTAAGCTTTGCATCTAACAGCACTTTTCATACCATAAAATCTACGCACATATTACAAGTCTCAGAATGCAATTTGCTACTGATAGAAAATCCAGAACACTGTGCATGTCTCTTGCCCTATGCCCAACATGCACCATCTGTGCTTTCTGGAGAGCCTCAAGACATACTTAGATTACCACACGACCAGTTAAAGAAAAATCAGACCCAACCCACAAAACATCCATTCTACGGGTGTATGAAATTTGCTTTCGAGTAGTTATGTAAAATTGCAGCAAAATTATGCACCATTATGTGCAATTACACAAATCATCTTTTTGTGCTAAATGTTTGTGAAAAATGAATCCTTGCATCAATTTTTGGTGGAAGGATGCATTTAAACAAGCACTTTGAGCAACAGCCAGTAGTGTTTTGTTGAACCCCTGCATCGGATGTGAATTTTTACAGCAAATTGCATGTTTGTGGTAAATGTTTACCACAAATGGCATGTAATTATGCAAATGGTGTAAAGGCATCTGTTAAACTTGGCACCATTAGCATGAGTCTGAGACTCATCTGTGTTTTGTTGGTGTAGATGCTTTGGGCACTTTGCCACTGCTGTTCAGTGCCTAAGTGCAAGTGCTCCCTATTGTAAAGTGATGTAATGGATTAGTGATTCCATGATTGGTCATTTGATTTACTTGTCAGACCCTAGTATAGTGCACCATGTTTGCCCAGGGCCTGTAAATCAAATGCTGCTGGTGGGCTTGCAGCACTGATTGTGCCACCCACAGAAGCAACTGGTAAAATGTGGCTCAGGCCTGACATCGCAGAGCCTGTGTGCAGTCTGGAACTGCCATGTCGACTTGGCAATTGCACACACTTGACAGTCCGTAAACCTTCCCTTTTCTACATGTTAGTCACCCCTAAGGTAGGCCCAAGGTACCCCTGTGGGCAGGGTGCATTGTAAGTGAAGGGTAGGAGATGCTCTGATGTGTGTAGCATGTCCTGATAGTGAATTACTGCCAATTTAATTTTTCACTATTGCAAGGCTATCTGTTCCCATAGGCCAGAATGGACAGCTAATGTATAACATCTTATAAATATAACTGACCAAGGAAACAAGATGGGAAAATAAAGTTTAGTATGCCTGAACTAAGAATGTTAAAGTGCATCTTTTAGTGTGGGTGATTTTAACATTCTATGTTTGAAAATACCACTTTTAGAAAATAGGTATTTTCTTCCCTAACTATCCAGTGTGCCTCTGCTAGGTTTGTGTATTCCATGTCTGGTTTGTGAGTGACAGGGGGCTGGAGAGGGCCTTGGCTCCAGCAGTCTGATGGGTCAGGGCTGGGCTGAATAGGACCTGCATTGAACAGAGAGTAGGGGGAGGAGATTTCCTTTTACTTGCCTGAGCTTTCATAGAATAGAGAGTAGGAGAGGAGATTTCCTTTCAGCTACCTGGGCCAGGTCTGCTTTCAACAATGCTGTCTCCAGCACCTGCCAGGAAGCTGTACCAGAGAGGACAGAACTGGTTTTGACTGGGTACAGACACTCTCTGCCTTCAGAGAAAAAGGATTTGTGTGTATAAAAAGGAAAACTCAGACCCCAGAATTTTAGATCACTTCTGGGAAATCAAGAGGAACCTTTGCTAAGGAGAAGAAACCGGCGAAGCTGAAGGAGGAGTACTGCCCCTGTGCTGTTTGCTGTTTGGGGTTGGCCTGCAGTGGTTACTTGTTGCCAAGGAAAAGAGAAAAGGACTTTGCTGTTTGCTTTGCCATATTGAGGAAGATCTCCAAGGGCTTGAACTGAGCTTGCCTCCTATCTGAAGTCTCAGGGACACAAAGACATCACCACCAGCTCTCCCTGAATTTCCTTCCTGGGAATTCTAACCAGAGAGAGGTGCCTGCAGCTGATTATGACCTCTAGAGACGGTTTGTCGCTGGGAGCTGGAAGCGCTACGCAATGACAAAGAAGTGTGTCGCATCCGCACCAAGACCTGACACATCGCTGAACCATGGGTAGAAGCGAGGCCCGATGCATCAACGAGAACATCGTCACAGCGCCTGTTGTGAGGCTGCAAAAGTACACGCATCAGACCGGATCATCGCATCGCACGGAGCCACCATTTTGTTGCATCGTACCAGATCGTTGCATCGCATCAAGGCGCCATCTTGTCACATCGCAACCGGAACGCAGTAAGAATTGCCTCCTCTCTGGTAAGGAACAGACCCGTCACCTCACCTGCGCTGCAGTAAGGAACTGACGCATCGCCTCCCCTGAAGCAAGGAACTGATGCATCACCTTCCCTGCAACCCTTTTGTTTGTTTTGCGTGATGCATCTAAGGTTCTTTGTTGGAAAAGTGTTGCATTTTCAACTTGCATTGAACTGAACTATTTCTACCATTGAAGAACCTATTTTAGTACTGTATTGTGGATTTTTGACATTTGGTCTTGTTTAGATAAAGAATACTTATTTTTCTAAATGGGTGTGGTGTCCATTTGTAGTGATTCACTGTGTTACTGTATTTACACACTGCCTCTGAGATAAGTCTGTCTGCTTGTGCCAAGCTACCAAGGGGAGGAGCAGGGGTTATTTTAGGAGTGTATCCCCCTTTCCCTGACTAAAAGCAAGGGGTCCCTATTTGGACAAAGGTGCAAGCCATAGCCAACTAGAGACCCCCATTTCTAACAGCATCATTTGCGTAATTTCCGGTAACAAACTATTTTTTCCCTAAATTACGCAAATTACGCCAGTGTCATATTAAATTTTGGCCAAACCTATTTCCCTGGCCAGAACTCAGACACCCTACACTAACTTTCAGTCTCTCTACACCTGGGTCAGTAAGGCTCACGTTCTCAAACCAGACATTGATTAACATTAAGTATCCAAAATCCGACCAAGTTAGGGCTACCAGATGGCTTCTTCTGAACGGGCCAATTCAGGGCTCATGTACCAAAATTCGCACAATGCAATACTCCATGAAAGCTGGCTGCATTGCACAAACTGGAAAAAAATGGCAGTGTGAATCTTTTGAAAGTGTTGCATGATGGTGGTGACTTCACCCATGCACATGGAAATAGCGCCTACCGCATAACACTGTGCCAAATTTAGGCCCAGATTTATTAAAGATTTGCAGTGATGTAGAGCTACACAAAGTCTTACAAGGTCATTAACTTTCTAGCACAGAAGGTATTCTGCGAGGGAAAGTGCCCTTTTCTCATCGCAAATAGTGCTTTGAGACAAAGGGGCTTACTTGGGTGTAACTTGGATATTGTACCAATGCAAACCAGATCTACTACAATAGGCAGAGCAGGTTTCGCATCAAAAAACATACCACCTTCTTGAAGTAGGCAATAAAAGGGCTAATGAATTAATTTCTCCAAACAATCCGCACATTGCATGTGTGTGACAGTACACAACACACATGCAATAGGTGGGCTAGTTCTGAATTTGCCTGGGCATAGGAATTTATGCTGGAATGGTATCTTTCCAGTGTTACACTCCTTAGCTAGACAGCACACACTCATCTCTACACCTTAGTGCAAATCAGCGTGTCACGGAAGAAAAGCCTTTTGAGTGCATCAGTACAGGGGATGACAACAGCAACTCTTTTTAAATTTCATACATTCATAGAGACAGCAGCTTTGAGCTAACACATATCGCACAAATTACTCCACTTCAAAAATGCTACTCTATGCTATTTTATTCCACTCTGTACCACTTCACTCCACTCCACAGTAGTCTACTCCACAACACAACACTCTACAGCACTACTCCACTATTCATCACAACCCCACGCCACTTTGACACTCTGCTCCACTCCATGACACTCTAATTCACTCCACTGTAAGCCACCTCACTCTACAACACTGTACTCTACTCTACAATACTGTACTCCACTCTTGACCCTCCATTCTCTGCCACTTCACCAACTTTTAGTGATGCTGAACAGCAGCCACGCTGATGTACAACATTGTCAGGGCCACTGAAATTATGCAATTGTGCAGCTGCACGTTTTTCGCACAATTAAGGATTTGCCACATAACCCATCATGTGCAGATTTTAACAAAAAATGATTTCTAGCTCAAACGGTTCAAAAGTTACTAAAACACAGTGACACATGTAGCCACCAGTGGAAGGCCCTTTGCAAAGTTTAACTGGTCACCTTTGTGTTGCTTATTGCTATATCTGGGTGTTACGCTGGTACTAATGAGGTGCAACCAGTCCCTAGACTGCATCGGAAAGTGTAAATATAACAAAATAATAAAATAATACTATTGCAAAATGTGCCGCATTATGAAGCATCATTTGCCTTTTCATTCAGCATAATTTACTCAACCCTGCTGAATAATCTGGCCCTCTACTGCCGCATAATTCAGGTGGCCCTGAACATGGCTAAAACACATTGGCAAAACCAATAGCTCTCGCATAGACAAGACATATTGGCTTTGCCAATGCTTGTTATGTTAGGCCTGCCAGGCAGCACAAGTGGTCTGGTATTGTGGGCTGACCAAGATCTTACTGGGGTTTACAGCCCGTGCTTTGCTTGCTATTGGTAAGCTTTTGTGTCACTTTCATTTGCATTATTCTTACATGATGGCTTTCCTTTCTCCAGCGACTCTGTCTGGTGTCTGTCCCACTCTTGGAGCATAGCCTCTTTATCATCTCACTGATTGGCTGGTTTCTATCCTTCCTCTACTTACTTCTAGGAAACGACTTTTGTGGTTTTACTTAAGCACTCCATGAGGTGGTATGTGTCTCCAGGTCTGTCCACATTTCCCTGTGTGCTACCTCAAAATGCTCACTGCGCCCACACTCCTTGCTTCTCTATTGTGTACTTCTCCACCCGACATTCCTTGCTCCATGTTGTTCTCAACTCCATGTGCTACTCTTCTGCTCTCTGTGTTGCGTAGTCACCCCCCACCCTTTATCAGCTGAAGTGGTGGGGTTCTTGATGGACATCTTCTGTATCCAGCTTGACAGGCAAAGGCTCATAATTAACGTTGAAGGGTGTGAGGGGGAGTGCATGAATGGATGGATAGATGGATGGATGGATGGATGCAAGGATAGATGAGTGAAAGGGAGGGAGTATGGATGAATGGATGGGTAAACGAAAGGGTGAATGGTTGGGTGAAAGGATGGATGGATGAATGGATGAGTGATAGGGTAAATGGATGGGTGGATGAGTGAATGGATGAATGGCACGAACGGCTAGATGTATGGAATAAAAGGGTGGATAGATAGATGAGCAAAATGATTGATGGATTAATGGATGGATGAAAGGCAGGATTGATAATTGAAAGGATGGATGACTGAGTGAAATGGTGGATGGATGGAGAAACTTAATAAATTAGTTTAAAGTTGGAGGTATGGGTTTGTACATGGATTAGGGGACAGATGGCGGACAGACGAAATGGTGACAGACTGGCAGATGGCTGAAAGATTGAATGGATGACAGAATGTAAAGGTGAAATGGTGGATATCAATAGGTGGATGGAAGGATGAAAGGTTGAATGAACACATGTGGATAAAGATGAGTGAAAGAATGGATGAGTGAAAGGGTAGATGGATAAAGGGATGGATTGATGAGCAAAAGGGTGAATTGATGGTCGGATCATTGAAATGATGGAGGAGTGAGTGAAAGGATGGATGAAGAAGTGAAAGTGATGATGGATGGGTCAAAGGGTGGGTGGATGACTGAAAGGATGGATGGTTCAATGAAAGGATGGATAAATGAGTGAAAAGGAGAATGGAAGGAGTGAAAAGGTGGATGGTTGAGTGAAAGGATAGATGGATAATTGAAAGGATGGATGGATGAATGGATGGATGGAAGGGGATGGAGAAGTGAAGGGATCGATGACTAGGTGAAATGGTGGATAGATGGATGGATAGGTTGAATGGATAGCTTTGAAAATGGATGGATTGGTTTGAATATAGACTGGTGGATGGATGGATGGATGGATGGACAGACAGATTGGTGATAGACTGATTGACCTTTTGGATGAAAGATTGAATGTGGATATCCGCAGTTAGATGGAAGGATGAAAGTTTGAATGGACTGATACTTGGATAGAAGAGACAAGCAAGCTATTCAGAGGAGGGCTTCAATGACTTGCTTCGCTTGCTTGGTGCCATAACAGCTTTGGTTCAAAGTGGGAGGTATTTTAATTTTCTGGTTGCTTCCGTACTCTTTTGCTCACCACCATGTTGCTCTCTCCCTCATGCAATGCCATGCTATTCTTCTAAACCAGTTGCTTCCCCATTCGCTCTTGTTACCCCACCCCTCGGGTTTTTTTTTTATATTGGTGCTTTTGTGCTAAAGAAATCTTGAATATTTTTATTTACCAGTCGAAGTGGCATCTTTCATCTTGAATCAGTAATCAAAAAGTTAAAGCAAATGGCCAGTGGCAGTTGTGTTATCACGGATTTTCTTTTTCACTATACTGCACAGCATCAGGAAAACGTCTAATGCTGCTAGCATTGCTGAAACACATTGTTAAAGCCAATAGTTTCCAAAGGTGGGGTCAATTGGCTTGGCCAATGTTTGTTAATAAATATGGCTTTGCACTGTGCTTTGCAATGTTTGCTCCCCTTTGTGCAATGAAGCACAGAGTTTCACAAAGTTGGGCATTGAGCATTATCTGGCTTGACTGTTTTGCCTGAGGCAATCCCTCAAGTATACTCTTCACTCATCCATGCCCTGGATTCTCACTACAAGGGTTTTGCACTCTCAACCTTGACACACTACATGGCCATTTCTCTTCCTCCAGGCACAGAACACGGGTCAGACACACAAAACTGGCCCTGAATACTAACTGCAACACACTGCACTGGATCCCGACTCTCACCATAACACAACACCAGCTTTGGACTAACACTCCCCAGTACACAACACAAGCCATTTACTTCCATTCCTGATGCTCAACGTATACCCTGGACTGTCACCCACAGGACACTGCACAGTCCCTGTACTTTCACCACCCTTGTACACAGACTCTGAAACCCCACTCTTACACACAGCACTGGTCCTGTATATCCACCCCAGCAGAAAACTAAGGATATATGCTCTCACCCTAACATTACCCTTGCAACAACAGCCTTGGACTCCAATAAAATAACAGGTCATGGACTCCCAGCCCCTACATACAACATAGGGGTTTACTATACTGACACTCAACCCAGACCCTGGACACTCACCCCTATATATAACACAGGCCCTTGACTACCGCTCCTAGCACTGAACATTGGATCTGCATCCTCACCCTGGAAAAGAACGCATGCTCTGAACTTTCACATTCAACATAACACAACAGGACGTGGACCCTGTTTCATGGTACACAACACAGGAAATGCCTTTCCTCCCTGTCCCCAACACAGAGGTACTGGACTCCCAATCCGAACATCCCGTTGAGACTGTAGCCTTCAATACCCTGACCCTGGGCTCACTCCCATTCATGCTTGAGCCCAGATTACATATACAGACACCTGGGTCCAAACAGATGAGCCTAAATTCTGAAATTTGAAACTATGTCTCAGCCTACCAGGACCCTGCCCTAGCCCCAAACAAGACTTCCAACCAAGGCCTGACCTTCAATACAGGCTGCACCCAGACACCAGATATTGACCCTCAACTCAAAATCTATACATTTGGATCAGGACCTCACATATATGCAACCGAGGCCTGGACAGGCCCTCAGGGAGGCCATTCTTATCATGCACCGAGTACAAACACTAGTCCACTCACGATATTCCCTGTTCTCAAATGCAAACCTACCAGGTTAACTCATGTCAACTGTGAAAAGTCAATCTATGTGTGTTTTTTCTTTTCATTGTGGTATTTGAAGCCATGTTTTATAATGGATAAAACAATAATAGTAAACAAAATGCAAAAGTCAAGGGGGTTAGTTACTAGCACTAGACCACATGAACTCCTAGGTTTCCTTACCCTAAATTGCCCTCTAGTGACATTCAACTACCACCATCTTCTACTGCCCTCAATCACCCACCTATTCAGCTGGAATTTGTCTGCTCACAAATTCCACTACTGTGACCTGCACATGTATAGCTGCTCATCTTTTCACAGCTCTTAGCACTAAATTGCCCAACCACTAGACACTTGGCCACTAACTCAGATTTCCTTTCCTCAGTCCCCTGTCTAATTTAAATTATAGATTTGCTTACCTTCTAACGCTTACATAGGAATACTAATTCAAAAGCATCCCATACCTTTCAAACATTAAGGGGCTTATTTATGAGCCCCTTGCGCCGTCGATGCATCATGTTGCGTGACGCACCGGCGGCGCAACCTGCTGCGTAAATTTACAAGCACACTTAAAGCCAACCTGCATGGCTTTATGTGTGCTTGTAATTTTTGCTCCACTTTACGCAACACGTTGCGTGATAGGGGCATGACATGGGTGTTGCTGTGGGTGTTCCCACGCAACTCCCATGTCCACTGATGGATTTCCAGATTGACGAGCAGTCGTAAATCTGGAAATGCGCCAGGATGCTCCACCACCACCAGGGGTGGGAGGCGCATTGAGGAGAAATGTTTTAATTTCTCCTCGCTTTATCCTCTTTCAATGCATGCTGCTTTCTACAACACGCATTAGAAAAGGAAATCACCTCAAATTATTGTTTTTGTGTAGGAAGATGCCCTTCATGCACAAAAACAATCTCCCCACAACGGAGGCACCCTTGCACCATGGTGCAAGGTTGATTGCAGCAGCGCGTGGCAGCAGTTTGTGCGCCAGGGCAGGCAAAAGCATAAAGATGTCACATGTTGCTGTAAATATGTTGTATCCCTGTGCCTGGAAACTAAGGCAGCGTGGTGCAGCAAAATAACTTGGGCCGCCGCGCTGCGTTACTTTCCCATAAATAAGCCCCTAAATGTTTTACCTACACTTAGTGACTCACCATGAACCTGCCAGTTACATATTTACATATATCCACTTATGTACAATCATTTACATCAGTTCACTAAATTGCCGTCCTTACTCATGCAATCTTTTATACAACCACTTGTAGCTTGTGACTTTCAGCTTTGCTCTTCCACCAGTCACAATCATATTGATATGGAACCACTCACTCAGATTTTTTATTCCAACTGCTTGCTTATTACCATATCCATTTCCTCACAACTTCCCAGTAGCTCTGATTCTCTCCTAGTCAAACAATCATAGCTTCCTGTCACCCATCTGTCATCCATAGAATCCCAGCTATTCTCAGCTTCCCCTACCTCACAAGCTTACCTCCAGACACTCCAGCAATCACAGCGTCCCATAGTCAGTCACATACAGCCACCTTGCTGCTCACAGCTACCTTTGTTTGCAAATGTTTACCTGCACCTACTCCTTTACAGTTTTCCTCACGCTAATTTCCTTACATATTACTTCCTAGCACACTATGGAACAGGTGTACAAATCATTGATATGGTCACAAATACTTTGAATTTGCAAAAATATAACTTTCCTATTTACTAATTCTACTTTAGGAGTTGGTAAACATTTACTGACTCCTAAAATAGGATTGCGACCCCGAATACTGAACAGTTATTTTGAAGGGGCTTGGTGGGGGCATACTTTCCAAATTCTATGTTTGCATGCAGTGTATCAATGTTTTGCAGTTGTAACCTGGTTGCAAAATATTGAAAAGTTACTGTGTCCCAAGTTGGAGTGGTAACCCATTCATAAAAGGAAAGGGGTCAACTGTGGAATGGAAAAAGATAAGTTTGGTGGGTACTAGGCAGCACTACCTGGGACCACTGCCAACTCTTAAACACACTTTCAAACAAAAATAAAACATTTTTTTTTAAATGCAGCCCCATTTCCTTTAAGGGAAATCTGCTGCATGAAAAAAAATAATAATAAAGATTTCTTCATTTAGAAGGGATCACAGACATGATGATCGGCTTGGAGTAGCAGTCCTCAGTACCAGTAAAGGCCACTAATCAGAGTGAGTCACAATTTGTGAACCATCTCATTTATATATAGGCATGAGATTAGATTGTTACCCACTCAGATTCCTTAGTTTATGACGAAGTCATACATAAGTCAGGTCTCAAAAATCTTGGACTCAAATTGCAACACATTTATGCAACCACATTATTATTTCATCTGGTCCTATGTTCCCATACCGCCTCCCAAAAGGTCCTCCACTCAATGCTGCTTAGAGCATCCATGTCATTCATCATATTATTACCTTATAAGGCTTATAGCCTCTTAAACGTCACCACTGACCATATCATCAAAACTAGTTCACATCTGAGTAGAAAAGAGGCGCAATCCATAAATTGACAGTGCAGAGGTGTAACATGAGTGAGTTAACTGGGAAGAGTGGCTTATCCATTATAAGAGCCTTGAGTTCGGTGAAAGAATATATGTGAATGTTGAGTATTGAATTATTGAGGATAGTTAACTTGTCGATTTTGTAGTAATCACTTACAGCCAGGCTAATTTAGGTATAATTTCTCCTTTTTAGGTAAGGATTTGCAACACTGATGATATATTGTTCTTATAAGACACCTGTTCACCCTGCCAGGGAGAACATTGACACTGAAAGTGAGAGATTAGAATGCATGACCACTTAGACATAATTACATGAGTTGTGGGACCTGGTACACACTAACATGGAAATAGGGAGAAAAGTATCATGAGGAAGATTAGGCTCAATGAAGGTGGCGCTGCTGTACCAGTCAAAAGCAAGACTTTCCTGCACAGTGGAGTGTAGCCCTTCAAACTCCTGTCAATAATGAGTCGGCGTATTTGGGTTCCAAAAGGGTGTCTAGAATGTCCCTTGACCAGAATCCTAGCCCCGCAAGTAGATCCTCCGCTACGTTTGTAAAAACAAGTCCTTTCAAGGACCTGGAGTCCAGCTTGTGGCAGTGATCTAGAAGCAGCCCAACAAAATGTGTTCTTACCAGCCCTCTGTTGTAATGGAAGGAAGTCCAGGCAGCCATAAGGTAGATTGCATAAGATGATCTTAGTTGCAGGTAAGTATATTTAAAGGTTTTTACCTTAGATCTTAGAATATCCCCACCAGGAGCAGCCTCCTTGCTGCTGAGCCCATGTTCCAACTGCCACTCTCAACTTCCTGGCACCCAAACACTCCATTGCATCACAGTGCACTCCAACATCCCACACAGCTCATTAATACTGGCTGAGCAGCAACGACCAAAGAGAGCTTCAGGAAGTATGCAAAGTAAAATACAAGATATAACACATCTTGCCCCTTTAGAGAACACATAAAAATATTGTGAATGCAAGATGCAAACAACACATTTACATTAGGATCACATGTTCCTAAATAAAGAACTGAAGATAAAATTAACCATACAAAACGCAACATATAACACATCTTTCCGCTTTAGAGAACACATAACAATATTGAGAATGCAAGATGAATCAGCGCAGACACGAACAACACACCCACAACGCACACGCATCATACTAAAAAGAATACCGCTCCAGTTACCACCACCAACCACTCCAGCTGGCGAGACTAGCATGATATGTGGCATAACACATAAAACCAACAATTAAGTGGCACAGTACTCTAACCCACAGCAACACAACACACACACCATCAAAGCACTCACAACCTCAATTACACAACAACGAACACTCAAACCCACACATAAGGAACAGGTGACTTCTGCCCTCACAGTCATCCCTCAAACAAAGCAATTAGTTTACAGCAAGCAATGGGAGACTTACTCACTCACAGTCTATCCTCAAACAACGCATCAAGTGTCCAGCAAGCAATGGGTGACTTACTCCCTCACAGTCATCCCTCAAACAAGACATCCAATGTACAGCAAGCAATGGGTGACTTACTCCCTCACAGTCATCCCTTCAACAAAGCATCTAGTATACAACAAGAAGATAAAGTACCACATTCACACTACCTAGGTGAGGAAAATAAAAATCTATGAGGCCTATGTGTCCCCATGTGCCCCCCCCAAACGCTTATATGCACATACATGTAACCTATGTATTTCCCCTCCATGGCCTTTCTATCATGATGCTTATGCTATAACGTGGCCTGCCATCATCCAGTCTCCCATGAGAGAAACGACAAATCTGTATTGAGGCCTACACATTTTTCATCATGTTTTCCTGCATTTTCATGAAGCCCATGTTTATGGCTCAGCCAGAGCCGAAAAGAGGTTTCATGCCTCAGAACGCTCTGAAAGCTGCAGCTACGTATCCTTGGCCTTGCACACTTGGGCCTCAGCCAAAGGGGCCCCGACCGAGGTGCCGAGACAGTATTGAGCACGGTTATCTGCTTACTCTTACTGAAACCACATTCTTGCCTGGTGAAGGAGGAATGAACGCGACCCATCTGCAAGGAGGGAGCCCAGCCCTACTGTCTCTCTTTGTGAGATTGCAAAGCTCACGTCAGTAAAAAGCCCATAGCCCCCATGTAAGGCCTCTGCAGTAAATGAAGTAAATGAAGAAATAGATGCCACATCGGCTCTTGGTGATGAGCAACCTATGTCACAAATCAGTCCCTGCTCCAGACATCGGATATCAGATAATACAAGATGTGCTGGTCGTCCTGACACTGAAGGCCTCACTCACTGAAGGCCTCACTTCCAGACTTGTCCGGTTGCATAGCAACCCTCCCCACGTCAGTTACACGTCATGCTCGAGTTGAGCACAAGTAAGGCAAAGTTCCAGTACAATTCCAGCAGATCACGCAACCCCCTCCAGGTATCCACCCACACATGACAAATTACCCATTATCATCAAGTGGACGCCCACATAGACGCCCACCTTCACGCCTACTTACACGCCCACATGCTCTTATCTCATTCTCTCTTGCTCTTTTGCTTACGTACAATTGAGAAATGTATATATACTGTACTCTGTGAATAATGTTTTGAGAATATTGAGAATCCTTTTGAGTCCCTTTCCAGATCCTTTTTGGTGATGGTAATATTCTCCCTTTGACTCGAGTTATTGGAATAAAGCCCTTTATGAACCTGATACCACAGACTCAGCCTCTTGCTTTATGCATGATCTTATTTATACTTTAAAATTCTGAGAGCGTAATATTTTATTTACCACATAGGGCACACAACCCTACACGCACTGTGCGCCTGATGTAACACACTGTCTCAGGCAATGCACACACATACTGTACCAGGATACACAATCCTGCAATGCAGCATTAGGTAGACAATCCGACACCACAGCACTAGGGTACACAACCGTACCACACCAACCTATATCATAAAAACCCCTTGAAATCTCCACAAAAAATCTTAAATTTGTTGGGTCCCCAACAAGGTTTTTTTGATGAAGCTTAGGGACCAATATTGGTTTCTATTAAGCTCAAGTGATTGTGGGTGATTTCTAGCAAAGTGCTATGATGAACGCTCCTCTCACCTTTTTTAAAGGAAAGATACACCTCATGGAAGCATCCACGCATGAAACTGAAGAGACATTACAGTGCCCCAGGCTTTTCATCATAGGCGTGCTCCTCTGAGTACAAGAATGAGGTAACTTTTCCGTAACTAGGTTGTTTGTGGATTCATATTACTCAATCAGTAATCAGTCAGTGGATTTGTAGACCGATTCCTGTCACCCATGAGGATATACAGGTGCTTGCAGGACTTATAAATACATTAAATATGCCAACTAGGTATGAGCCAATGTTACCATGTTTATAGAAGTGGTAAAGTACTCAGTGTCCTAAAGTCAACAAAACAAGGTCAAAAAAACAGCGAGGAGGAGGAGGGCAAAACGTTTGGGGTGACCCTTCAAAGATGGCAATTTTGGGGTGAACAGTGGGACTACATCTTTTTTGTTCCAAGTGTCACAGGTCCTTACGTTGAGACCATCCTTATGTCTCTTCCCTAATCACTGTTCAATGTGGCCATTCATAACTATTTTCTGAAAGCTCACACCACTTAGTGCCTCTGTTGTGAATGAGGAAAACCGGAGGTGACCCTGTTGTGATAACTCTAAACAAAGGTTGTGGTTAGAGAACAGCTTGCGGAGGAACATGAACGAATAACCACCTAAACCACTTCTGAGAGTGCAAACAGAAAAAACACATTCCCTATCTTATTCGACTGTATATAAATGGGACCATCTGACCCACTTGTTGTTTCAGTTCCATGTTATCTCCGACCACGGAAATGTGTGTACCGCACAAAGTACCCTGAAGATTTCTATGCAACCAGAGCTGGTGTTAACTTGCCAGCCAGATTCCCAGAGCTGAGAGGATATCACTTGGAATCTGACGTGTAGGGAAGAGTTATCTTCCTGTCCTAAAATGTCTGGAAGCTAAGCTGCCTTCATAAGAGTACAGTTGTGTGCCAATCCTGCAGGATGTGTGATGATCTAGGGCGAGTCGGAAACAGCTGACCCCCTAAGCAGAGGTCTTTGACATATACTCATTCAGCTTCAGTAGAAAGGGAGGGGGTTTAGGATATTCTTTCTAATAACATGTCAGGACATATTATGGCATATGGTTTATTGATCATACTAGCAGTAGTTTTGGTATGCATTTGGTTTCTGATTGTGATACAAATACTGCATTTTAGGACAAGATAGTTTAAATAAATACTCTGAACTTTCTTTGTGCCTCTCGTTTATCTTATTGTGGACGAGCACGAGTGAGGGTGTGTCATGTTACTGTGATCCCTGAGAGGGTCAAGAGTGTTGTGTTTTGGGGTGCCAATTCATTTGCTTCTCTGGTAAGGTTAGGAGGGCAATTGAGGCACCATAGCTAGTCAGACTCAGGCTCAAATGAACTGAGCTGGTATGATGACACAGTCCCTACATGCCGATGTTCTATGGTCCGAAGTATAGTTTTGTTCCTGAGCAGAATCCCTTCAACATCCACACAGAGAGATTTAGGAGCATGATCTGCATGTTGCCGGATGGAGCACAGTCTGTCAAACCAAGCAGCCTGCACTGCATCACTTTCAAGAAGTTGTGCCTGAGTGGCCTGATCCGCTGCTATCCTGAGGTTGTACCCCTGTGTACCATGCCTCTGCAAATTTCTGTAATTGTGCTTAGAGAGATTGTGCAGAACAGACAGCCTTGAGAGTTCTCAAGCTCACTGGGTCACTGTGACAACTGACTGAACCTGAGAGGATTGCACTGCTAACATAGCATCATGACTGGGGTCATGCCACCTATTGAAGAGTGCCTCAAAGTGGTCCCATGACCTTTAGCACCATAGCTTACTACTCAACTCATTTGAATTCTAGAAGCGGGCTTGCGATGAATTGGAGACCTGATCCAATTCCTGAACCTGCATGCCTGCACAAACTCCAAGTGGGGGCCTCTGCTACTGCTCCTATTAAACTTGACCTGAGTCCTAGAGCACTCACAGCTGGTGCATCTACTTCTGGAAGAGAGGGGAGACCTTGACGTGTGCTGCAGGTCCTAGCTGAGAGCAGTACTTCAACAAAGTTCTACAATTGTTGTGACTATGAAGAACTGAGTTCACAAACTCCAGAGAGGGGGTAGCACCACACCTGTGCCTAATCCCTTCACTGGCCCACATACAGATTTGAGCCCTGCAATACGAGAGAGAGTGATTAAAGGGAGACGAGCAGGGAATTACAGATACATAGGTACAGTGGCCCCATTCCAATCAAATGCCTGTATCTGTATGCTATAGTCAAGCATTACGTTTTTGGTTTGTATGAAAGTCAGCCACGGTCGGTAGTAGGAGTAGCTGCCGGGCGGTGACGTGGGGAGGTGAAGGGGCTGGGTGGGGGGTAGTAAACTATGGATTACGGAGGTTTACAGGTAAGTTAACATATAAATTAATAAAACAAATTTCATTGCGTCCTCCCCATCCCCACGTCACGGCCCGGTAGCTACTCCTACTACCGACCGCGGCTGATGAAAGTACTTTCTTTTTAACAAAGACAAGTACTCAGTGGGACGTTAAAATTATTGAGTTGCTGGGTGATTGTTGAGCTCTAAACTTGTACCACCCACACACTACTGCCCTGAGAAGAATTTGACTCTTTGCCTAAGCTACTACTGAAGGTCAAGTGCCGAAAGGACTGTACTTGATCTAATTTGCAGATATACAGCAGGATGGACACCAGGACCTTAGAGGCAAATGACCACAGCCACCAAAGGCTGACTGCCCGTGACCTTCAGGTCTGGCACCTATAACTGAGATTAGTGTCCAAAGCTCGAAATTAGCACATGAAGTACAATCACACAGTACAGCAACTGTTGTCAGAAACTCTCAGCATCAGTTGCAAAATGGAACACGTGTGATCGACCATCTATAATTTGAAAATATAGAGAACAAATATGGCTCTGAAAGGCAGGTTTAGGATGTTGTTCATATTTTATTAGTAAAGAATTTGAAAAGTAAGAGCCCTATCACCAAAAACGTTATTACAGTGGATTGCCTTGATGTCAGAGTTTCCCAAAAATATTTAGGGCAGGAAAAAAGGGTCATATTCTCAAGCCCCTAAATCTACTAGAGAGTCACTTTTTCTGATGCTCCGGTGGCGTTGTGCCACTCCTCATATTTACAAGCTGGCGCTAAGCACCCTTGCAGCATGGCGCAAGGGTGCCTGCACTAGCGCTAGGCAGCTTTTTTAGCACCAGCGCTAAGGGAAACACAGGGGTGTGAAATTTTTTTTTAAATACGGCGCATCGCTGCATTTTGAAAATGTCGGAGCATGGCGTTGCCAAATTTGGGATAACACGGTGCACTGGCATTGTCTTTTTAATACCCTCCGAAGAGTTTTCTCATTTAACGTCTGGCGGAAGATAGCAGCACTTGTCACTCTCATACACAAATGTTTATCCACATAATACTGGCACATGAATGAGGTTAGGTTAACCCTTTACCTTTCCTTGGAAAGGCTAGCCTACACTTTACTGTATACATTTCAAGTCTAATCCTTTCACACCACTACACCCTGATAATTAAGTGCATAAGATCACACGTCTAGATGTATCACGCTGGCTGCAAATATTTCTACCTCACAATTCGGATTGTTGTTGAGCAAAGCAAAGAAAATGTTTGGTAATAAACTTGCAAAACATGCTCTGCATTCTTCGTTCGTCATTTTGCAACCATATTCACAGTGACAACTCCACATGGATACAATTGAGGCTCACCACCTTGGCTTTTGACTTTGACACATCATTAGCAGAAAAAGAAAAGCACTCACTACTCTTAGAATTATGGTAGGCCTGGGGCACTGAGTGATTTGATGGGAAGACAGAAAGCTTGTTTAAACAGACATAGACTTCGTCTCCGACAGAGGCACTTGGGAATAACTTGTCTTGTGTTATTTATAAAGTAACCCTAAATGCAAAATATTTGAGTTCTTTCTTTGATAAGGGTCTTATGTCGATCTGCACTACCGTATGCTTCAGTGTGGCACTGTGAACTGATGAATGCGGAGGCACTGAAAACAAAGCTCTTGGGGCATGTCAGAGTCGTAGAATGCATTATGATTTCTGTAAAGGGCACAAGGTAAACGTCGTTCTAATTGTCAAAAAGCATTATTTGTCTTAAGTGCAGACCAGGCCTTGGGTAGGTCTGAGCGCTGAATATACTAAATATGATACAATCAATTAAATATAAGCACAAGGGCAAGATTTAATGATTAGGGGCCATATGTACGACCATGTTATTTTGCACGTAGCAAATTACGCTCAATTGCAAGATGCAATTTGCGACTCACAAAATTACATGCAATTCTCAATGGGGTCGCAAATTGCATGCCTCATGAATATTCATGAGGCACTCGCAATTCACGAACCCCTTGACAATGGCTGGCCATCCCAGGTATTGTGGCCTGCTGGGCTCAGCAGACCTCCATGTCTGGGACTGCTTTTAAATAAAGCAGTGTTTTTTTTTTTAAATGCAGCACGTTTACCTTTAAGAAAAACGGGCTGCATTTAAAAAGAAAAATGAAAC
This sequence comes from Triturus cristatus, assembly GCF_964204655.1. Taxonomy (NCBI): domain Eukaryota; kingdom Metazoa; phylum Chordata; class Amphibia; order Caudata; family Salamandridae; genus Triturus; species Triturus cristatus. The sequence goes on along the minus strand of NC_140592.1, from coordinate 598,348,165 downwards.
GTTTTTTTTTTCTTTTTTTAAGGGTAGGTAGTGGTCACTGGGACCACTGCCTTGGCCCTAAAACATATTTTCCCCTGCATTTGCAAAGGGGAAGGGATCCCCTGGGCACCCTTTCCCATTTGCAAGTGCATTACCACCCTCTGGAAGAGGGCAGTAAGTTGCGAGTGTTTTGCGACCGTAATTGCAGTTGCAAAACATTCACGCATGGGGTAGCGAGTCGAAATTAGGAAGGGACATCCTTGGAACGCCCCTTCCTTATTGTGAGTCACAAATCCTATTTAGCGAGTCGCAAATAGATAGTGACTTGCTAAATAAGCTTTGTACATGGCCCTGTAGGCTTTTGCATGCGCCAACGGGTCGCAAACCTGTTTGTGCATGCAAAAACGGGTCGTACATCCGGCCCTAGGTTTGTTATCATTACTACCTCACGAAAGAGCCAGTAACAGGGTGCTGGTAAACAGTTAAATTGAGAGTAAAGGGTTGGGTTATATATTTTCTAACTATGGCCTGCACGGGTGCAGAAAAAGGTAGCCTAGCACCACACACAGCATTACACACACATCTTAGGACAATAGTGCAAAGGTATGGAACCAATGTCTAGCATAGGTTTCATACTGGTAGAGTACCCTTCCAGGACAAAAAGCTATGTATAACCAAAGATAAAAAATACTTTTCACACATTTGATATATAGTTTAAATGTAGACTAAGAATTAATTTAACTGTAATTCCTAAGGGGCTGTTAGTTTAATTCCACGCCACAATTACTTTCTACGGGAGTTCGTTGCAGTGGTAGGCTATGTGTGGTGCTTGACTTACTCCAAGGCTGGGCTGGAGTACATCTAAACCTGTTTTGATACCTTCATGGCCGTGGTAACTTTACAAGTGTATTTTATGAATTACAATTGCCTTGTTCGTTTGTGGGTGTGTATCAAACATTAACATGTCAGCATAACCCAAAACAGATTCATATTCTAAAGAAAACTTCAAACATTTGACCATAATGTCACAAATACTATTGGCTTGAATCAAAAATCCAGACACACCTGAACTTAGAGTTAACTTCAGTCACATGCCAGGCCTTTAATAATAACTCCACACAAACATGCAGTTAATGTAAGCCATCATAATGAAGCAAATTGACCACTATTTCAGGCTGCATGAACCACAAATTTTAAGCAACTGCAACAAGTATTTGTCCTAGCGCCATAGTACCTCCTTGGGGGTGGAAAAGACTCTGGATCATTAGTAGATGATTAAACCCCTCAACATGTCCCAAGACAAAGGGCCATATTATCATTGCGGTCGGACCGCACACCAACAGGCCATCAGAGGTGGTCCGACTGCAAACAGCCCTTCCGTCAGACTGTCAGAATACAATGCCAGTGGTCGGACCCAGAGCAGTCGGGAGGAAGGCCACCGCTTCCACCAGGATCAGTGATCCAATCGAGGCAACGGTCGGAATCGCAATCCTGAATCGAGGCGGGGCCGAGGCAGGCACCACCATCGGGATTATGATATCTCGTTCCGAAAGCCTTTTCATGTTGGGAAGACCTCCATAAAAATACTGTCGGAAACAAAATTTGGGGGTCTTGAACAGGGACTCCATCCATCGTGGGCCACTGTTAAATTGCCCTGGAGGCACATGGAGTGCTCCCACTCACTTCCGTGCACCATGTGCCATGCCTGACATGGTGCATGGCACACTGTGCATGGATGTGCAGGAGGTGCTCCATACACTGCGGCTTGTGCTGTGCCCCTTTTCCTTGGCTACAGCATAAGCCGCTGTGTTTTGGAGTTCTTTCTAACCGCCAGCATGACGGTCAAATCACAATGTGGCGGTCAACCGCTGCATGCTTATCAGGCAGTGTCCTGACCCCAATGATAGCGGTTGGCGATCCGACCGACCCCACCATGATAAAGCCCTATGAGTGTTTTTAAAATGTGGTAGACAGTCCGCCAGGGCAGCGGAGGTCCATGCCCCAACCATCATGGCTGAAGGCCAACTGTCATACTTAGAGATCTGCACCAGATAGACGAGAACCTCCCTCCACTGTGGTTGCACCCTTAATGGCAGAAAACCTGTGCCAAAAAAGGCACATTCTTTGAAAAGCAAAAAACCTTGACCACAAATTGCAGAGTTTCCTCCCTGAGTGGGGGGTAAATTAGGTGATTTTCCTGCCCAAGACAATCATGCCTCGCATGTCAGTCACATGGAGGGGAATCTAGGGATGGATACCCCACCCTAAAAGGGGCAGGATGACTGTCGCTATGGTTTCCAATGGTAGAGCCAATGATCATAACCCTAGTGCTTCTTCTAACTTTAAGCAGAGTAGAATTTTGAACCACATATTCCGTGGGGCAGAGCACTTCTGATTTGTAGCATTCCTCCTGCTCATCTCAACTCAATAACTACCTATTTTCTCACTACTTATTGGCTACTCACAGACACCCCACTACACCTATCAAATGCCAGTAGAGATGCACTTGAGCCTAAAACTAGCATTAAAACTACAGTGTTCCCTCATGAAAGTTTTGGCTAAGCAGCATTCTCTGCCATTGCTGGTTACCAGAGCCCAGAGGGAAATATGCATGCCATGCTTCAGCCAAGTCACTTTTAGTGAGCCAGTGCTGTTTTATTTGTTATCCACCAAAACAATGTTTCCATTGCACGGCCTCAGATAGTGAATGCTGTCAAAGAAAGTTCTTTGGCACTGTGGGGATTCTCTAACGTCATTGGGCCAATATACTGCACACATGTGCTGCTTGTAACTCCTAGGATCGCTGAGTAAATAAAGATAAGAAGGAAAATGCAATATGCAATCACTATGCCAATGGTATGTGATCAGACATGGGTCTTGGATTAATCATGACGCCATGATTCTAATGTACACCATAATACCCTATTCCAAATAGAATTACAAACATAGCAGGACATGGCTATTCGGGAAGCACTGCAAACTGAAGCCCCACACACAGGGGGGCAGATTTACAAGGAACTGATGCATTTGCATAGATGTGTCAGTTTCCTTGCGCCAGTGCCAAATGTCCTTGCGCCACCATGGATATGCTATATTTACAATACAGTGCTTCATGGCGCAAGGATTAACAGCTGCGACAGGAATACTGATGCATCTGTTGGCACAAAAGTGACGCATCGCTGCAGTTGCTCGTGAAAGTGACACAACTCCAGCAATGTACCACAATAGATAAGTGAGTCCATACAAAAATCCCTGCGTCATTCGTTACGTCTAGTCTGAGCAGGAGTAGGGATTTGGATGCAGTGAAGGCGTAGAGTGACACAGTGAAATTTAAATTTCACTGCATCAGTTCTTCATGGCTTTTTGCATGGGAACGCCCACTCTGCATACATTATACCTGGCTTCACAGCATGACACTTCTCCTTAGATGCGTCACGTTGGAAATTGGCCGCATTGTTTGGGCCGCCGTTGCATCCTTGATGCAATGGCAGCGCAAGCAGGCATAAATCTGTCCTAGGATGTTAATAAGTTACGCAAAAACATGACTCCAGGGAGTCATTCAGGAACGTGTGAGCACACGCTAACGTTATCAATTTTCTTAGAGGACATTATCATTTGAGCTATCTTAGTGGATCATGGGACTTGTAGTTCCATAATCACACACTTCCAATCTATATCACTCATATTTTAGGTATAGCATTGAATTAACGAGTGTGCTGGTCATTAAGTAAGTAAGTAAGTACATTTTTATTGTTTAGTTAATTAGAACCTTACAATATTTGCATTTTTTTTTAAAACAAATGTAGTGGACACAATCGTATAAATACAAGTGGTACTTAGCTACACCTCTAACATAATTAATCCACATATTAAGATCATTTCTGAGTTGCAATGCAATAAACATTTCATCTAAAATCAATAATGTTGTGTTATGCCTAAAGTCAATTCTTTGTCATGAACGGGCGTATGATGTCTAGAACTGTTAGGCAATCCTTTGCGTTTCCCTTTTTTTTAAAAACTAAAACTAATGGAATAATGCATTAGGTTCCTTATGCGGAGTGGGCCTAGTGTTCTACACCAACAATTAAGTGGTAAGTGTTCTTGTGATTCGTAGTAGTTCTATTTCTGCCTGTGGCTACGGAGAGCATCTTTCTCCTTTCAATCTTTGAAAGAACAAGTCATTGTGACATTCCCTGTTTTTGGAATTAGGGCAGCTTCCTACTCGGCTATTATTCTTATGCTGATCATTACATTTAGGCTTCCCATGGTTCACTGACACAACATCGATGTAAAAAATATTGATGTAAAAATACTGAGTTAAAAATATGGACAACAAAAATATCGACTCCTATATTTAAACGGGTAAGTACAACATTGACTAAAAAATATTGGTGTTAAAAATATAGATGTATAAAATATCGACTTTTATATAAATATAAAATAATATATATTACATATATATTATAATTTTAACAAAATAAAATACATTTAATATATATTTTAATAAAATATAACAAGTAAACGTAATAAAGAAATAAACACACAAACAGAAATGTATACATATATTTACTTTTAAACAATTAATAAACTATTATTTTTAATGTATGTTAAAAGTTTAAAATAATATAAAAAATAATATATATTAATGATTTAAAATATGAAAAAAAAAATCTATAATAAATGAAAACATTAAACTATTAAAACATTTTTAAACTTACATTTCACAATACAATCAGTGCAACAGTAGGGAAAGTGTTGGATAGCAAACGGGTAAAAATAACTATTCCCACTCCAATGATTACAAAAGTAGGGTAACTGTTGGATAGCAGAGGGGAAAAAAATTCTATTCCCTCTCCAAAAGGTGCAACAGTAGGGAAAGTGTTGGATAGCGGAGGGGTAAACATTACTATTCCAGTCCAGTGAGTGCAACAGTAGGGAAAGTGCTGCATAGCGGAGTGGTAAATATTACTATTTCCACTCTAGTGAGTGTAACAGTAGGGAAAGTGTTGGATAGCAGAGGGGTGAAAATTACTATTCCAACTCCAGTGAGTGCAACAACAGGGAAAGTGTTGGATTACAAAGGGGTACAATGTACTATTCCCTCTCCAGTGAGAGCAACAGTAGAGAAAGTGTTGCATAGCAGAGGGGTAAAAATGTATTTTCCCGCTCCACACAATGCAACAGTAGAGAAAGTGTTGGATAGCGGAGGGGTAGAAATTACTATTCCAACTCCAATGAGTGCAACGGAAGGGAAAGTGTTGGATAGCAGAGGGGTAAAAATTACTATTCCCACTCCAGTGAGTGCAACAGTAGGGAAAGTGCTGGATAGCGGAGAGGTAAAAATTACAATTCCCAATTTAGTGAGTACAAAATTAGAGAAAGTGTTGGATAGCGGGCAGACAAGAATTACTGTGAACACTCAAACAGTTCAAACAAGAGCTTTTTTTTTTTAAATCATATAAATAAATACAAAGGTGCCGATTACGATCCTGGAAAAAAAATTCCTGTACGATTCATATCCGGTCTTTTTACCGTACGAATCGTACAAGTGCCATACAAACTGCCAACTACGATTCGCATGGGAAAAAGTCCATACGAATCGCATTGGGAATCATTCCCCACACGTCCTCGGGTCGAAAAAATGTGTCCGACACGTCCTCGGACGATTTACCGTACAAATGTGAAAAGTGAAGTCCGACCGCGGAAGTACGATCCATCCCGTGCATCCGATGTTACAACCGTATGGAAAAAACACCGCCCGCACCGAACTCCCATAGCAACCATGGAGACATGTGCCCGCATACGCGCCCAACACTCCCCCAGCCCTCCTATGTACGAGTCGAATCCCCACCCGTGTATGTACACCCGTGTATGTACGACCCGTACCCGCACCCGCGTATGCATGGAGCGTACCCCCACCCCAACCGTGTATGTACGACCCGTACCCTCACCCGCGTACATATGGAGCGTACCCCCACCCCAACATTGTATGTACGACCCGTACCTTCACCCGCGTATGCATGGAGCGTACCCCCACCCCAACCGTGTATGTACGACCCGTACCCTCACCCGCGTACGTATGGAGCGTACCCCCACCCCAACAGTGTATGTACGACCCGTACCCTCACCCGCGTATGCATGGAGCGTACCCCCACCCCAACCGTGTATGTACGTACCGTACCCCCACCCCAACCGTGTATGTACGGATCGTACCCCCACCCCAACCGTGTATGTACGACACGTACCCTCACCCGCGTACGTATGGAGCATACCCCCACCCCAACAGTGTATGTACGACCCGTACCCTCACCCGCGTATGCATGGAGCGTACCCCCACCCCAACCGTGTATGTACGTACCGTACCCCCACCCCAACCGTGTATGTACGGATCGTACCCCCACCCCAACCGTGTATGTACGACACGTACCCTCACCCGCGTACGTATGGAGCATACCCCCACCCCAACAGTGTATGTACGACCCGTACCCTCACCCGCGTATGCATGGACCGTACCCCCACCCCAACTGTGTATGTACGTACCGTACCACCACCCCAACCGTGTATGTACGTACCGTACCCCCACCCCAACCGTGTATGTATGACTCATACCCTCACCCGCGTACGTATGGAGCGTACCCCCACCCCAACCGTGTATGTACGGACCGTACCCCAACCCCAACCGTGTATGTACGACACGTACCCTCACCCGCGTACGTATGGAGCGTACCCCCACCCCAACATTCTAAGTACGGAGCGCACCCCAGGCCCCAACACCAGCACCTTCACACAACATCGCGCATGTACGAGTCGTACCAAGGAAAACACAAGGACAGCACTGTACAACAAAATTCCCGAAGTACACACCGTACACACGCTAAAAACGCACGTACACAACCAGGACAAAGCAAAACAACACAAGAATACACCATTCCAATGGCACAAAGCCACAAAACATGTCCAACAAGCACAAAAACAACACGTTCACTGACATTGCAACTGCCAAAATCCCAAACAGAGACCCAAAACACAACCACTCCTTATAACACACCCACCCAAACTTCAAACACAGCCACACCCACCAATGGACCAATTAAAAGGGCCCACAGACACAAACCATGAGCCTTTGCAACAGACTCACTGCTGCCAGACCCCACAGACATCCCACAGCACCATACTTGAACCTTTACTACACCTTACACTTGACACCTTGTTAGACCCGGCCCTCGTAACATAGCTAGACCTGACCCCTGCACCTCACACCAGCCCCCAAACCCACGGCCTAGCCGATCCTTCCCACCAGAACTCGCACGCACCCAACCCGGACTTCCCGTCCGTGGCCTTCTGCCCTTCGGCCACGCCGGGCCCGCGTGCCCACTTCATGCAACAAGATGGCCGCCCGGCCCCAGCGCGACCCTGGCCTAGAGGCGCCACTCCGGCTGGAGGACATCACGCTCCCCTTGGGATGAGAGAGGGAGGAGCAGTTTCTATCACACCTCTGCGCTTCCCTGGGACGGTGGGTTTCGATCGACCTGCCGGCCTCCACAAGGGCTGGCTCCACGCCTGCTGGGTGTCTGGGACTCCTCCCGACCCGGCCCTGAACGGATCAAAAGACAATGGCAGGAAACCCCCCAACAAGCGACCCCCAGATGACAAGACCCCTGCCTACACAGGCTCCGGACATCAAAGAGGGGTCGCCCTATAACAAGGAGTGCTCGGGGACTGTCCGGCAATTTCGCCTTGGAACACCTGAGCCCTGCTGAGTGACTCGCGGCTCCCTGAAGATCGTAAGACCTCCGAACTTGTGCTTGAGCCCTGCTGAGTGACTCGCGGCTCCCTGAAGATCGTAAGACCTCCGAACTTGTGCTTGAGCCCTGCTGAGTGATTTGCGGCTCCCTGAAGATCGTAAGACCTCCGAACGTGTGCTTGAGCCTTGCTGAGTGACTCGCGGCTCCTCGAAGATCGTAAGACCACCGAACTTGTAACCGAGCCCTGCTGAGTGACTCGCGGCTCCCACAGACTCTCTTGGTCCCGCCGGACCCCACGACGACAACCGTATCCCCCAGCTCGAGGATTGTGAGCTGTGCGACGGGTACGCTCCTGCATTCGATCCACATCCCCAAAGACTGTCCCGCTACCTCCTACTCCCCTCCAAGACTGTGAGAGCCCACGCTCTGCTTGTATATATTTGCCGTGCTGATCATAAAGATCCTACTACTCCAATCTGATAAAGATTTGCTCGTAAGAACTCCTCGTGTGGTGTCTCTCTGTCGTGTGGTGCCGAGTGTGCGATCCTAGATACGAGGTTCCTCCCCTGAGGAGTCTCCCGCCAGTGCCCGGCTACGATACCTCGAGGGTGGGTCTCAGGGCAGTCAGGGCCCCCTCCGGGCCCCTCTGAGGTCGCCTTCTAACATTGGTGGCAGCGGTGGGATTCGGGTCCATGATCGTACCGTGAACGGCTGACGCACTACCGACAAAGATGGCAGAAGGAAACGCCGGGGTTCTCATAGAAGACGACGCCAGTACCGTGTTCCAGGTGGAACAGCTGGAAGAGTACACTCACAAAGAACTAAAACAATTCTGTAAGGAACTCAGAATCGCTACCACTGGTCTCAACACCAAAGAAGATATGCAAAAGGCACTGAAAGCTTGGGTGGATTCTGGAGCCTCCCGGCCAGAAGGAGCGGGGGAGCCCCACGACGAAGCTGGACCCTCCCAAGGAGAACGCAGCAGCACCCAGGTGCGAGGCTTCGTACCAGACGGGGGCCTATCCCCGGAGGAACTCGCAGACAGGGAAAAAAGTCGCCATCACGAGCTCGAATTAGCCAAACTCAAAATCGAGGGCGAGCTGAAATTAGCCGAGAAAAAGCTAGCAGTAGAACAATTGCGAGTACAAGGAGAACTAGAAGAGAAGAAACTCCAACGAGAACACGAGGGAAAGAGACTTCAACTGGAACATGAACGCAGCCTGAAGGAAATAGAACTGAAAGCAAGAAGCGAAGAAACGCGGCCCCCGGGGAACCGGGAGGCGGCCGCCCCAACGGAACAGAAGGTCCACATCCCCAAGGATGTGGTCAAAGAATATTACAAAAATGATGACATTCAGCAGTGGTTCCTGGCCTACGAGGTCGCCATGACCTCCCATCGGGTCCCACAGAAGGATTGGGGGGCTGGGTTGTGGGGACGATTCCTGAGCGAAGGGAGAGACACCCTGCTCGACCTACCCACCTCCATGCAAACATCCTATGAACACATGAAAGCGGCCCTCCTCACAAGGTACGGCCTCACCCCGGAGATGTACCGCCAGCGGTTCCGGGACTGCAGGAAGATCCCGGGTACCACCTGGGTGGAATATGTGAATTTCTTCAGCCGCGCCTTCGATGGATGGATCAAGGGCAGCAAGGTAACCACCCTGGAAGAACTAACAGACCTTATGCTGTGGGAACACCTGGCGGCCAACTGCTTTGTGGAACTCCGCCAGCATCTGCTTGATAGCAAGCTCACGGACCCAAGAAAGCTGGCTGTCGAGGCGGATCGCTGGACCAACACCCGGGTCTCCCGGGGCCCTGTAGGAGAGTACCCCCGAGCCAGTCAGGGACCACCCCGCCAGAGAGGGGGGGGAAACCAGGGAGGGCAGAGAGAGTCCCAGGCTAGTCCCCCGAAGTCCCAACCTCCACCTTTCCCGGCACCCCCACCAGCTGTATCCGGCCCCCCCTCAGACGGGGGCACCGGGTAACCATCACTTGTTTCCGTTGCCAGAAGCCCGGGCACTACGCCAACGACCCTGAATGCCCCATGGTCCCACGCACCACCCAGGCAGCACCCCCTGCTAGACAGATAGCCAATGTAGCCCTGGGGGAGGAGGTTGAGGAGGCCGAGGAGTGGGAACCCGCCGCTATGGCCCTAGTGTCCTTAGGAGATAGAGAGATGGTCCCTGGGAGCCTCCTGCCCTCTAACACAAAGAAATATGGGCAGCTAGTCACGATCAATGGCCACCAAGTAGAAGCCCTCCGTGACACCAGGGCCAGCATCACCGGTGTCCTTAGCCATTTAGTACACGAAGACCAGGTCCTCCCCAACGTCTTTTGTCCTGTCATTTCAGCCGACAACACAGAAAGCCTATGTAAGGTAGCCCTGGTGCCCTTTGAGTGGGGAGGGGTGGTCGGTAAACTGAAGGTTGCAGTGAGAACCTCCCAGCCCGTCGACTGTCTCCTGGGGAACGACCTGGAAAGTTCCCCCTGTGGACAAGTTGAGCGCAAGACCCATCTAGGGATGATGGGCCTCCCTGAGTGTGTGTGCGCCACCACTCGATCCATGGCGGCTCGAATGACCCCCCTGATGGAAGTCGACGACGCCCCGACCCCTGAAGATAGGATGGTCCCAGCCGAGGGTCCCCCCATGTCCCCACCAGAAGAGTCGATCGCCAGTGACGAACCCCCGCCTTCCGACTCCACCCCAGTCACCGAGTTCGGCGATCTGCCCGAATTAGCCCAGTGGCGCCACGAGGGGGGCCCCTCCTGAGAAGAGTTCTGCCGAGAGCAGGCTACCTGTCCCTCCCTGGACGGGCCCCGGCAACAGGCAGAGGCCCAGGCCGCAGGCGACCAGACGGGGACGCACCGGGTGTATTGGGAGAATGACCTCCTGTACAGCGAACAGAAGTCAGTGGAGCTAGGATCCGGCCGGGTGCTGGTGGTACCCCTACGCTTCCGAAACCTCCTCCTGGGCTTGGCCCACGATGTCCCCCTCGCAGGCCACTTGGGCCAGGACAAAACGTACAGTCGCCTCGTGACCCACTTCTACTGGCCCAGAATGAAAGCAGATGTAGGAGCCCACTGCAAGTCCTGTCCCACGTGCCAGGCCAGTGGAAAGAGTGGAGGGAAGAGCAAGGCTCCCCTCCAACCCTTCCCTGTCGTCAGTACCCCTTTTGAGCGGGTCGGGATCGACATTGTAGGGCCCCTGGACCCACCAACTTCCCAAGGGCACCGGTTCATCCTCATCCTGGTGGACCATGCCACCCGTTACCCTGAGGCCATCCCCCTGCGCACCGTCACGGCCCCCGTGGTGGGCCGGGCGTTGATGGGAATCTTCTCCCGCATGGGTTTCCCCCGCGAGGTCGTGAGCGATCGCGGTACCAACTTTATCTCCCGGTACATGAAGTCCTTATGGCAACAATGCGGGGTGTCCTATAAGTTCACCACCCCGTACCACCCCCAAGGAAACGGCCTGGTAGAGCGGTTTAACCGAACTCTGAAGGGGATGATCGCGGGCCTGGAAGAGCCCCTCCGGCGTAAGTGGGACATCCTGCTCCCCTGCCTCCTATTCGCATACCGCGAAGTTCCCCAGAAATCCTTGGGGTTCAGCCCCTTTGAGTTACTCTACGGGCACCCCGTCAGGGGGCCCCTCAGCCTGGTCAAGGAAGGTTGGGAGGCGGCGCCTCGAGGCCCCCCCGAGATGTGTTCCGTTACTTCCTGACCCTCCGAAATCAGACTAGAAGGTTCCGAGAGATGGCCGAGGCCAACCTGGAGGCGAGTCAGGAGGAGATGAAGCGCTGGTATGACCAGAACGCCACTCTGGTCGAGTTTCAGCCGGGCCAGCAGGTATGGGTCATGGCCCCCGTGAAACCCTGCACCCTCCAGGATAAATGGACCGGGCCCTTCAAAGTGGTTGAGCGGAAGAGCCAGGTCACGTACTTGGTGGACGTCCAGTCCCCCCGGGACCCCCTCCGGGTCCTCCACGTGAACCGCCTCAAGCCCCACTTTGTGCGAACGGAGCTGAGCCTCCTGCTGGCCACTGATGATGGGTCCGAGGAGGAGTCAGATCCTCTCCCCGATCTCCTGTGCACCAAAGAGAAGGACGGCTCCGTAGAGGGAGTGAACCTCTCCCCGTCTCTCACTCCCCAGCAGCGTGAGGATTGCCGCCAGCTCCTAGGGCAGTTTCCGGACCTTTTCTCCCTGGTCCCCAAGGTCACCGACTGGTGTGTCCATGATGTGGATACCGGGGACAGCCCACCAGTGAGACACCGAGCCTACCGAGTCCCTGATCGGGTCCGGTCCTGTATCCAAGCCGAAGTCTCGAAAATGTTGACCCTCGGCGTGATCGAACCCTCGGACAGCCCCTGGGCCAGCCCCGTGGTCCTGGTCCCAAAAGCAGCTGCCCCCGGGGTCGCACCAGAACGCCGCTTCTGCGTGGACTACCGGGGACTCAATGAAGTCACTCGAGCCCATGCCCACCCCATTCCCCGAGCCGACGAGCTCATTGACCGGCTCGGGGCTGCTCGGTTCCTCAGCACCTTCGATCTCACCTGCGGCTACTGGCAAATTGCGCTCACAGAAGGAGCCAAGGAGCGGTCCGCCTTCTCCACCCCGGATGGGCACTATCGCTTTCGCGTGATGCCCTTCGGGATGAAAAATGCCCCGGCCACCTTTCAGCGACTGGTAAATAGAGTCCTGGCCGGGCTGGAAAAATTCAGTGCCGCATATCTCGACGATATCGCAGTTTTTAGCTCTGAGTGGAGTGAGCACCTCCAGCACCTTCGGAGGGTGCTGACCGCCCTGCGCCAGGCAGGCCTCACCGTGAAAGCCAGCAAGTGCCAGATTGGGTAAGGTTCGGTAACCTACCTGGGGCACCAGGTCGGAAGCGGGCAGGTCACCCCTCTACAGCCCAAAATCGACGCCATCCTAGCCTGGGAACCCCCCACTACCCAAACGGAGGTCCGAGCCTTTCTGGGCCTCACGGGCTACTACCGGAGGTTCATCCGGAATTACGGCAGCCTGGTCGGTCCCCTCACGGGACTCACGTCCAAAAAGCAGCCCAAGAAGGTGCAATAGTCCCCTGCCTGCCAAGAGGCGTTCGAGGCCCTGAAAGCGGCCATGTGTACTGCCCCCGTCCTCCAGGCCCCCGACTACTCCAAAGAATTTGTGGTACAAACTGATGCCTCCGAGCATGGCATCGGGGCAGTCCTCTCCCAGGTGAATGACCAAGGCCTAGACCAGCCCATAGCCTTCCTCAGCCGAAGGCTATTGCCCAGGGAACAGAGATGGAGCACCATCGAGCGAGAGGCATTCGCCGTAGTCTGGGCCCTCAAGAAACTACGCCCTTACCTGTTCGGCACCCATTTCAAGGTCCAAACCGACCATCGCCCCTTGCGATGGCTCATGCAGATGCGAGGAGAAAACCCCAAGCTACAGCGGTGGTCAATCTCCCTCCAGGGGATGGATTTCACCGTGGAACATTTGCCCTGGGACTGACCACGCCAACGCCGATGGCCTCTCCCGGTTCTTCCGCCTCAGCGAAGAGAACCCCCAAGAAGATGGGTAGTTCTCTCCGGCTTTCAGCTGGGGGGGACGCATGTTAGACCCGGCCCTCGTAACATAGCTAGACCTGACCCCTGCACCTCACACCAGCCCCGAAACCCACAGCCTAGCCGATCCTTCCCACCAGAACTCGCACGCACCCAACCCGGACTTCCCCGTCCGTGGCCTTCTGCCCTTCGGCCACGCCGGGCCCGCGTGCCCACTTCATGCAACAAGATGGCCGCCCGGCCCCAGCGCGACCCTGGCCTAGAGGCACCACTCCGGCTGGAGGACATCACGCTCCCCTTGGGATGAGAGAGGGAGGAGCAGTTTCTATCACACCTCTGCGCTTCCCTGGGGCGGTGGGTTTCGATCGACCTGCCGGCCTCCCCGAGGGCTGGCTCCACGCCTGCTGGGTGTCTGGGACTCCTCCCGACCCGGCCCTGAACGGATCAAAAGACAATGGCAGGAAACCCCCAACAAGCGACCCCCAGGTGACAAGACCCCTGCCTGCACAGGCTCTGGACATCAAAGAGGGGTCGCCCTATAACAAGGAGTGCTCTGGGACTGTCCGGCAATTTCGCCTTGGAACACCTGAGCCCTGCTGAGTGACTCGCGGCTCCCTGAAGATCGTAAGACCTCCGAACTTGTGCTTGAGCCCTGCTGAGTGACTCGCGGCTCCCTGAAGATCGTAAGACCTCCGAACTTGTGCTTGAGCCCTGCTGAGTGACTCGCGGCTCCCTGAAGATCGTAAGACCTCCGAACTTGTGCTTGAGCCTTGCTGAGTGACTCGCGGCTCCTCGAAGATCGTAAGACCACCGAACTTGTAACCGAGCCCTGCTGAGTGACTCGCGGCTCCCACAGACTCTCTTGGTCCCGCCGGACCCCACGACGACAACCGTATCCCCCAGCTCGAGGATTGTGAGCTGTGCGACGGGTACGCTCCTGCATTTGATCCACATCCCCAAAGACTGTCCCGCTACCTCCTACTCCCCTCCAAGACTGTGAGAGCCCACGCTCTGCTTGTATATATTTGCCGTGCTGATCATAAAGATCCTACTACTCCAATCTGATAAAGATTTGCTCGTAAGAACTCCTCGTGTGGTGTCTCTCTGTCGTGTGGTGCCGAGTGTGCGATCCTAGATACGAGGTTCCTCCCCTGAGGAGTCTCCCGCCAGTGCCCGGCTACGATACCTCGAGGGTGGGTCTCAGGGCAGTCAGGGCCCCCTCGGGGCCCCTTTGAGGTCGCCTTCTAACACACCTTCACACACACACCTTCACAAACACCCCCTCATCACATTCACACACACACCTGCACAACCACACCCACACACCCACACCCATCCACACACAGCCCCCCCCTACCATCCACACCCACACCCCTCACCATGCCCACTAACAAGAATCCAAAGTTCACTAGCCGAGAGTTGGAGGTCCTTGTCGACGAAATCCTCAGAGTCGAGCCACACCTCTTTGGAACATTGGTCAGACAGACCTACATGTCCGAAAAAACAGCCATGTGGCAGAGGATTGTCGATGCTGTGAATGCTGTTGCGGCCACCAGAAGGACCAGGCATGAATGCCAAGCCAGGTGGTACGATCTGCGGAGGAGAGTCCGAGCCAAAATGACCGACGACCACAACCAGGCCAACGTCACTGGAGGAGGGCCGCCCCGCAGACCCGTACACTACCATCCCTGGGAGGAGAGGGTGATGGCCATACTGCCGGTGGTGTCAGTGGATGAATTACAAGGACTCCGAGACCCGGGTGAGTACACAAACAACTCACCTCACATGGGGGGAACGTCATCCACAACCAAACTCACAAACAGGCACGCAACCACCCCAAGCCATTGCATGACTCAACCACACTCCATGAACACGCACATGCCACTGGCGCCACCATGCCCCATGCACCCAGCTGGACAATGCAAAGTCACAGGCCACAGAAACACCAACACAAGACATGGTAAGCCGGATGGCGGGAGTGTGGGCCCCAAAAATCACATAGTGCAACTCAGAAGCAGACAACAATGCCCCCTGCCCATATGGTATATAAACAATGGGGTGACCCTGTGTCCCTCAGAACCTGGGTAGGATTATTATAAGAAAACAGTGGTTCTGTCGGGTATAGGTAAAACAATTGCTTTATCGAAGGGATGAATCAAGGAGAAAAGGAGAATCAATCAAGTTGACCACACAATCTCAAAGTGCAAATCAAAGAACAGGCTTGTTTTGAAGGATGTAATGTCATTTTTTATATATAAATTACATCATTTATATAGCGGAGCACAAATGACATTGGAAATGCAGGATTACCAAGGTAGTAAACTGTAAAGTGAGTCAGTGAATTTGTGACAGAGTGACATAAGTGACCAAATTGTGCATAATATATACAGTGAACGAATGCAGAACTTTGTTATATGTACAATATGTAAGGGAAGGGCCAGTATCGAGGACAAACAATGACACTGTTTCATGGATAAATCAGAAATTGTATGAAAAACAGGTCTCGCACTGGTCCTAACATTTTCCGTCGACGTTTCAACCCAATAAGTGCGACTTTGAATCGTCACGCAGGGTCTTCATCAGGACATTAAAATACACGTTGGTAACCTGCAAGAGCAAGTAAAGTGTGTGTCAGACATATGTTGTGATTGTTTAGTTGTGTGATCCCGAAAGATACGGGACACCACTCACCTAGCCGGCGGTCTAGGAGGGCCTGGTAAGGAAATGTTCAGAGAAACAGAGCTCCTCATCAAATGTGGTCTCTGTAAGGCAAAGTACGTGTTGCTGTAAGTGAACAACATAAGGTCTGGGCCTGTATAGTCGTAAGACTAAGAGTCATGGTTACAAGTAATGGTCTCTATATTGACCAGTTACAGGAAATGGGTGAAAGGCTAAGAGTAATGGTTAAGAGTAGTGGCCTCTATGTTGGCCGGTTGCAGAGGACAGGTGATTCAATCGTGTGCAAAAGTGGTTAAAATGGTTAAAAGTGGCGGTCTATGAGGGGACCGGTTCAAGAATTATAGCGATTGAATCAACCGTGTGGGGAGGGGGAAACAGTTTAAATGTTAATTTGGACGCTCACCTTAGAAGGCGTAGTTCAAATAAATGAGGACAACTCCGGTGAAAAATCGCGTCGGAGCCGTTCAAGGTTATACTTCCTAATTGGTTCTGAAAGGATAAATATTGAATCAGGATAGTTCACAACCGGGCGGGGCCCTGGGCACTTGTTACGGGGACGATGTCTTACTTGGGAAAGAAAGCGGTAACGATTCGCGCTGCAGCAGCTCCTGTCAGAGTCGGGAGAAGCCGCAACTGACAGGCAGGCCGGTACATGAAGGAGAGCCGCGCTGTCCCGTCTGACGTCGACATGGTGACGCGTAAAGGGCGTTGCCTAGCAACCATGACTGCGTCCGGGAATTCCGGCCAATGGGGCGCGAGGAGCGCTACGCTGACGTGGAATGAGCCTATCAGCCTACTTACTCTAAGATGGTCATGTGTTATGGGGGCGTTGTCTAGCAACCCAGGCCACCCCCAGGAGGGGCGGCCCAGTGGGCGCGGCGTGTGCTGCGCCCACGTAGAATGACACAACTGTCAATCTGCACGATTGCTTAGAGAATGAACAGATCGTGTAATAATTGAGCGAATGTACCAGTGGTCAGAATTAAGTGTGGGCAATTACAAGGAATTATAGGTTAGTCTATCGCTATTCGAAGTCAGCAGAGTGGTGTGTCAGTAGGGTTGCATGGCAACCTCGGTAGCATCGGTGAGGCGGGTCAGCTGAGGTCAAGTGCGCGTTATGAAGGTGTGGACTGACAATTAATGTGTCCAACAGCAGGGTTGACAGATCGTGTGCTGATAAGGCATTCGGAAGTGAAGCGATATTGCAAGGGACTTGGATCATACGTAGCCAATTTAACAATTGCGTAGAGACGCATGAATGCATCGAGATGCAATGAACACAACGGTCATTATTTACAAAACATATGCCTTAAGAAACAGATATAAATCGAGTACAAATTAAAACACAATTTGAGATCTGTCTTAGAGTCATCCCTTCGATAAAGCAATTGTTTTACCTATACCCGACAGAACCACTGTTTTCTTATAAAAACCCTGCCCATATGGGCCAGGTCACAGCCAGACAAACAGTGTGTGCCCACACAGGAAAGACTTGCCAGCAAAAGGCGGACGCCTTGCATTAACACATGGGGGTGATGGCACGTTTTTGCACATGACAGCAGCTAATGAACAGCCAACACTGTGAAAGGGTGGCAGCACACACCACCACAGCAGCAGCGCAGACACAGACACTACACCCAATGGGTGCCTGGAGAACACAAACAAACTCACATCAACAAGCCAAGGGCCATTCAAAGATCTGCAAAAAGTGTCTGCCTAGGAAGCTGGGCTGAGGTGACAGAGGGTGACACACAGAGGGAGGGAGAGGGGGACAGAGAGGGAGTGAGAAAGGGACACACAGGGAGCCCAATTCAGCCTTGGGGGGTGTGGGAATGTCTGCTCGTCAGCAGGTGGACTGCGTGCATGTAGACAAGGGTGGCCAGTGCCTGAACCCCCCCTCTTCTCCATGGCAAAACACAGGGCCATGTCTCAACCTGTGCACGAGCACAACGCCAGATACCTGCATTATCTAAGTGTGTGGAACAACTCCATGTGCCCACGTACAGTGCAACACGGAAGGCGCCAATGCATGGCTCGCCACACCTGCTCACTCCACTGCTGACTGCAGTCACAATTGACGCAGCAAGTAAGACTGTGCCACACATAGGTAAAGTCGCAAAAGCTGTGGCCAAGGGACATACCCATGCACAAGTGCACTGTGAGTGGAATGCAAGACATATCCAAATTCCCAGAGGAAATGTGCCAACTTAGAAAAGAATGAAACATGGATGTTGCATGGAACAAAATTAACATTGTCTCTCTCACACACAGGTCAACGTCGTGGGTCACCCCCCAACACTGGGGGGGAAGACCCACAGGACCCGGCTCTGCGGGATGATGGATCCACCGGCAGCGACGACTCTCACCACTCTGTGGACGAACCCGACCCCGACCAACCTGGCCCCTCTGGTGTCCAACCACCTGCAGCACCTCCGTCAGGTACAACTGGGCCAACCACCACCCCCACTCCTGCCACATCCCAGGAGACACCCAGGATCCCTGCTCCACCACCACAATGCAGCCAGGCTGGCCTGGAGGGACACGGTGTACCGGGCACCCAGGAGGAGGCAGGCGACAACGCCAATGCCACCCCTCAGGGGTCCCGGAGACCCGATGTGCCCACAAGGGCAGGCCAGGTGCAAGTGGGCAGGGTGGTGGGAGTGGACGACGTCAGAGGCGCGAGCCTGACCCGTTGGCTGCGGAACCGGTATATTCCCATGTCAGAAACATCCTGGACACATACCGGCAGGACACCACGGGCATGGCCCAGGTTGTGTCCATCCTCGAGGAGATCAAGACCCAGCAGGCCCAGCAACATGCGGAGCAACATGCCTGTCTACTGCGACACCAAGGGCGGATGGAGGACAGACAGGCTGAGCTTGTGACAGTGTTCAGGGGAATTCACAGTACACTCCGTCGGATAGCCGACAACATGGGCAACCCTCCCTGTGCCATCAGGCGTAGAACATCACCACCCACAGGGAGGGATCAGGAGGAGGAGGAGGATATATCCGACGGAGCGTCCCAAACATCATCATGGCCTGCTTCTGAGGGTCCCCACAGGAGGGCGGGTCGTCCACGGAAAAGACCGTGAGGGTCAGCGCAACAGCACCATCTCCCAGGACACCTGGCCTGGCACCTGGCCCACTGGACCAACAGCAGCACAGCAGCAAAAGACATTCTCTGCCACATGGACTTGCTGGTCACTGTCTGACCAATGTTGACAAAGACTGTGGCATGGACTCTGAGGATTTCCAATGGCAACGACACCAACTCCCCTAGTGAACTTTGGATTCCACACAAAGCCCCTCATGTCATACCCCCCCCACGTACCCCAACCAAAATAAAAAGTTACACCATAAAGAGAAGATGCCTACATTTTGCATTATTACCTTACATGTGTCTTGTAAAGTCTAACCATGCCTGAGTTCTCATTTGACTTCAACCATCCACACCCTGAGGCCTGAGTCTGGCACAGGACACACATGGGTCACATTGTATTAGGCAAGACAGACATGGAGCACCATACACACCCGTGATGGGCCCAACCAGCTGAGGGGGTGGCCGCACAACCGTGCCGACAGACATATTGAGTACAGCGACAGCCATGCGCAGAGGTCAGGGATCATGTGGAGTGTCCTGTGTGGCACCCAGGTATGTGTGGACAGGTTGCAGAACCATGTCCTGCAAGCTTGAGTCAGGTGGATGCAGAGAATGGTGGCCTGGCCAACGTTGGATGCATGGGGATGGCACATGTCACAATACACACACAGTCATGGACATCATGCACAATACACAGTCTAATCCCACACAAACAGCTTGCATCTTGCTACTCTACACATAGACACATAGCCACTATCACGGAAAACCATGCCAGACATGCCGGATGCACCGTGGCAACACACCAGCATTGACTGAGAAGAGGCACCTTGGAGGCATAGGGACACCTTTATTATGCATGTATTCGGGAATGCAGAGGCAACTCGGAGTACACATGAACAGGTCATGTGGAGTAACATGTGGGTCCAACACTGGAACCCCCCTTCTGCAGCACAAATGCGTGATAGCCATGGAAATGGCACACACGTTTCGGCTAACAGCTAAACACCCCCTGCTGCTCACGGAGAGGCTGCCATACACCATTGATCCTCTGATGTGGAAGTCCCACACCATGTCAAGCCAATGCAAACCGTATGTGTCCAAGGGCAGTGTAACACACATTGATGCCATCATCACAATCCACAATCCCATCACTGATGACTGTCAACAAGTCTGACCATCTATTCAGGTGTACCCAGCTGCATGTCATGTGTCCCATGGTGATGCGACATGTCTGCAGAGGAACCAAACATCGACAGGGGCAGTGTGCACACATCGTAAACAACTGCCACACCCAATACACCCCTGATGCATCCCTTACCCTAAGGAGACTTCCAAACTTGTCCGTGCGTGTAACGCTGAGTCAGCACACGATGACGTGTCCATGAGGAATAGCAGTGCCACAACAATGCAACCAGCAGACGGCATGCGCAAGTACCTGGGGATGAGAGACACACAAGAAGTCAGCCACAAAAAGCACAGCCACTTGCATGTGCATGTACTCGACACATGTAAGGATGACAACATGCTAGGTCACAATTATGACTGTGTAAATACACTCATCACTGGCACCATCACTCCAGTGACACATCCACACACACCTCTGACTCACGTGCCATACATACAGATGGACACACACATCGCAACACATGCCACACGGGGACCAATGCGTGCACACACAGACACTGGTACTCACCACTAAGCAAAGAAGTCGCGTATGAGCCGACTCCGGATGTCCTCTTGCGGAACCACATCCTCCACATCACTAGCCCCATTGCCAAGACCTTCGTCCTCCACGGGTGGATGGTCCTGATCATCTTGATCCAGGATGAGTGGCACAGCTTTCTCAACTGCCATGTTGTGCAGCATGCAGCAGACCATGAAGATTTTGCAGACCTTCGCCGGGGCATATGGGAGGGCGCCGCCGGTCTTGTGGAGGCATCTGAATCGGCTCTTCAGGAGGCCAAATGTCCTCTCTATCACTCGCCTAGTCCGGCCATGGGCGGTGTTGTAGCGGAGCTGGGCCGGCGTGATGGGGTTGCGGAGAGGTGTGATCAGCCATGGCATGTTGGGATAGCCAGCGTCCCCTACATGGAAACCACATGCACATTAGTAGGACAGGAGAAGCGGTCGTGCTGGAAGTCTACGCAAAATACAGTACAGACAGAGTGTACCCACCAACAACACATGCTCATTCGTTGCGCAGCTGCGTCATCATTTCAGGCACCCTGCTACACCTCATGATGTAGGCATCGTGTGATGATCCTGGAAAACGAGCACAGACATGTGAAATCACCATGTTGGACAGACACACCACAAGGGCATTGATGGAGTGGTAGTGCTTGCGATTCCTGTACGCTACCTCCTGTGCCTGTGATGGTACCAAAGCCACATGTGTCCCATCTATGGACCCAATGACATGGGGCATCCCTCCCAGGGCATAGAATCCACGCTTGACACCAGTCAACATTTCAGGAGTTGGGAAATGGATGAACTCATCCAGGTGAAGCAACATGGCCTCTAAGAAATCATGCAGCACACGGCTGAACATGCTCTGGGACATGCCACCAACATGAGCTATGTTATATTGAAAGGTACCCGTGGCAAGAAAATGTAGGGCTGCCATTACCTTCAGCGTAGGTGTCAGTGCCGTAGGATACCTGTGCAGCGGTTGCAGGTGTGGTGCCAGCCTCGCCGTCAACTCCTCAATCAACGGTTGGGGGAAGCGGTAGCACCGGGTTCAGTCATTCTCCCGCATGTCAGCCAAGTCCGGAATTGGTCAGGGAAGAGGCGGCGCTCTGCAGTAATTTGGAAGTGACAAGGAAGAGTGAGTGCACTACAACAACAATTTATTTGTACTGAGCACATGTTAATCTGTCAATACACATATGTGACATACGGAGTCAGGTATGTGCCACATGCCCTGGACACGTATGGCTGCCAGGTGACACTCCTACCAAGACCCAGCTACACACGGAGATTGTGAACCTCCATGTTGGACAGGCCACCCAGAGGGCTTGCTCCCCCCCCGCACGACAGGGCCCGAGCTCCGGCCCACCCGGCATACCCCCGTGACAAGCCCCTGTACTCCGTCTCCCGACGGACCCTCTGCCCTCGGACCCCTACTCATCACGGGGTCCAGCCCCACCGGCTTCCCCGGCCGGGTTAAGCCGCCATCTTGGGCCCTGCACCACGCGGCCGCGTGGCCTCACCTCGACCCTAACCCCGGGCCTGGCCGGCCCCGACATCCCGGCACCACCATCCACACAGGAGGTGAGCGGACCACTTGGCAGGTCAATGGGAGAACGGAGCGTCAAGAGCTCTTCCCCCGCCAGGTGCCGATCGCCTCCAGCAGCCCCCAGGCGCTGGCTCCACCCCCTGCTGGGTGTCTGGACACCTTCATCCCGGGCCCTCCGACCTCCAAGTGCGAGGGTCCGGACATCAAAGGGCACCAGCCCTATAACTAAGACAGCTCCGGAGCAGGAAGGCAGTTGTATCCTGGAGTCGAGAGACACCGAGTGAACTCAACCCTGACGGTCTACTGGCGCTGCCGTAGCCCGCTCTTGTGAACCATCGTCCTGCCTGCTGGCGCTGCCACGGCCTTCTGCTACCTTCATCTTCCTGGGACCTGCTGGCGCTGCCGCGGCCCGTTGTAACGACCATCCTCACCGGGACCTGCTGGCGCTGCCGCGGACCGTCATCTTCCTGGGACCTGCTGGCGCTGCCGCGGCCCGTTGTAACGACCATCCGCACCGGGACCTGCTGGCGCTGCCGCGGACCGTACATCTTCCGGGGACCTGCTGGCGCTGCCGCGGCCCGTTGTATCAACCATCCTTACCGGGACCTGCTGGCGCTGCCCCGGACCGTACCACCTAAACACCAAGCTCGAGGATTGTGAGCTCATCATCATTTCATCCGAACTACCTGATTGGTAAATAGACTGACCCGCTACCCCCTTCCCTACCTTACGAGACTCTAATCGAGGGGACCCCGGCGTCCAGACCTCCTTGTACCATTCTACCGTATCATAACTAAGTACCTATAAAGAACACTGAACCTTATCCGTGTGTGATTCCTGTCTGTGGGGGGGAAGTTACGTGTCTGTACGATCGCTGGAGACGGCTCTCCCCGGAGACCTCTCCCCCTGACCCCGGCCGGCCCTCCCGGTCCGTCTACCTTTTCTAACATTGGTGGCCAGCGGCGCGATCCGAATCAACGCATAAGCGTACAGAGAGTAGCTCACCCCACGACAAAAACACGATGTCGACCAAAGATAGCAGCTCCACCGAGAAATTCCAAATGGAGAAATTAGAAGAATACAACCACCGCGAACTGAGACAATTTTGCATAGAACTTGGCATGGCTACCACCGGCCTGAGTACCAAGGATGATCTAAAGCGCGCTCTGGAGTCATGGACAGAAACGGGGGTCACAGGACCCTCCGACCAAAGCAGCGTCACCCCAGACCAAACCAGCATCGCACCAGAGGGGAACGCCACGGCTCCCGAGGAGCGGGGAACGGGCCTTCCGCAAGAGGAGATCCGAGAAAGAGACAGAGTCAGATTACACGAGTTGGAGATGGCACGACTCAAGATGGATGGGGAACTCAAGTTAGCTGAACAGAAACTTAACCTCGAGCATATGCGGCTTCGAGAGGAACGAGAAGAAAAGCAGAGACAGAGAGAGCTGGAAGAGAAAAAAATAACGCTTGAGCACGAGCGCCGACTAGCGGAAATAGAACTGCGCAAACAGAATAAGGAACTGGGGGTGCCTGAGCGACCACACACCCCGGGGCCAAGTGAGAGAAAAGTTCACATCCCCAAGGATGTTGTCCGCGAATATGTCCGAGAAGACGACATACAACAGTGGTTTAAAGCCTATGAGATCGCAATGACCTCCCACCGAATGGACCGGAGTGATTGGGGAGCCGGACTTTGGGGGAGATTTATCAACGAGGGTCGCGATGCCCTGCTGCAGCTCCCCGATCACCAAATGTCGTCCTACGACCACATGAAGGCTGCCCTCCTCACCCGCTACGGCCTCACGCCCGAGATGTACCGCCAGAGGTTCAGAGATTGCACCAGGATCCCAGGTACAACGTGGGTAGAATACGTGAACTATTTCAGCCGGGCATTCGAAGGGTGGATCAAGGGAAGTCAGGTCACCACTTACGAACAACTTTTCAACCTTATGGTATGGGAGCACCTGTCAAACAACTGTTTCGTCGAGCTCCGGCAGCACCTACTCGACAGTAAGCTGACCGACCCCCGGCAGCTCGCCGCCGAAGCTGACCGGTGGGAAAGCACCCGAGTGGGCCGGAGAGGGCCCCACGACCAGAACAGAGGCAACCAAGGCCAGCACCGTCCTCGGGGAGGAGGAGGGGGCCAGGGGCGAGGGAGAGACGCCTTACCAACAACACCCGTGGCCAGCACCCCGCCTCCGGCCGGCCGGGGCAACCCCCCGTTGCGGCCTGGGTACCGAGCCAACGTCACGTGCCACCGGTGCCAGCGACTAGGCCACTACGCCAATGACCCGAACTGCCCGCTAAATCAAACACCCAAGCCCCGCCAGGTAGCGGCCGCTGCCCTAGGGGAAGAGCAACCCTCGGAGGGACCCGAAGAGTACGAGCCGGCCCAGCAAGGGTGGGAACCGGCCGCCATGGTCCTGGCATGCCTAGGAGGAAGAGACATGGTTCCGCGGGCTCCCCTACCCGCCAACACCAGAAAATACGGTCAGTGGGTGACCATTAATGGACAGAGAGCCGAGGCCTTGCGTGACACCGGCACCAGCGTGACGGCCGTCCGCTGTCACCTGGTGAAGCCCGAGCAGATCCTACCGAACATTCTCTGCCCCGTCCGCTCGGCAGACAACTCTGAAAGCATGTGCAAGATGGCCTGCGTCCCGTTTGAATGGGGAGGGGTCTCCGGCCTACTGAAGGTGACGGTCCGGGACGATGCCCCCGTGGACTGCCTCCTGGGGAATGACCTCGAGAGTTCCCCGTGGGCCGCCGTCGAGAAAAGAGAGCACCTGGGGATGCTGGGCCTCCCGGACTGGGCCTGCATAACCACCCGATCCATGGCCGCCCGGGCCACCCCCCGATCAGAAGAAACCGAATGGCCGGCACCTCCGCCCCCGGTTGCCCCCGTCGAGGACAACAGCGAGGCCGACCTCCCGGACCCGACTATCGAAGCAGACGCACAACACCAGGACCTTCCGGATCTGGCTCAGTGGCGTCAAGAGGGGGGGCCCACCCAAGAACAGTTCCGCCAGGAACAAAAGACCTGTCCCTCCCTCGAGGGACTCCGCCAACAAGCCGATACCCAACACGCAGGGGACACCACCGGAACCCACTGGGTCTACTGGGACAACGACCTGCTCTACAGCGAGCAAAGAATCGCCGAGCTGGGGGCCGGTCGAGTTCTGGTGGTACCGCTCCGCTTCCGAGACTTTCTGCTCAACCTGGCCCACGATGTCCCCCTGGCTGGACACCTGGGCCAGGACAAAACATACAGTCGCCTGGTGACCCACTTTTTCTGGCCAAAAATGAGGAATGACGTCCTGAACCACTGCCGATCTTGCCCCACGTGCCAAGCCAGCGGGAAGAGTGGTCGGAAGCTGAAGGCCCCTCTGCAACCCTTCCCGGTGGTCACCACCCCGTTCGAGAGGGTGGGGATAGACATTGTGGGGCCTCTGGACCCCCGCACGGCACAAGGACACAGGTTCATCTTGGTACTAGTGGACCATGCCACCCGCTACCCCGAGGCGGTGCCCCTACGGACAGTGACAGCTCCGGTGGTTGGCCGGGCCCTGATGGGGATCTTCTCCAGGGTAGGCTTCCCCCGAGAAGTCGTCAGTGACCGAGGTACGAATTTCATATCTAAATACATGAAGTCCCTCTGGCAACAATGCGGGGTCACCTACAGATTCACGACCCCCTATCACCCCCAAGGGAACGGACTAGTGGAGCGTTTTAACCGCACTCTCAAGGGGATGATTGGGGGATTGGAAGAGCCTCTCCGTCGCCAGTGGGATGTGCTGCTCCCGTGCCTCCTCTTCGCCTACCGAGAAGTCCCCCAGAAGTCCCTCGGCTTTAGCCCTTTCGAACTCTTGTACGGGCACCCTGTGCGAGGGCCCCTCAGCCTAGTCAAGGAAGGTTGGGAGATGGCCCCCTTAACGACCCCTCCCGACGTCTTCAAATACATCCTGGCCCTACGAAACCAGACCCGGCGCTTCAGGGAGATGGCCAAGGCGAACCTCGAGGCCAGTCAGGAGGACATGAAAAGGTGGTATGATCACAATGCCTCCTCCGTTGAGTTCGAGCCTGGGCAGCAAGTATGGGTGATGTCCCCCACCGAACCATGTGCCCTGCAAGACAAGTGGACGGGGCCCTTCAAAGTGGTCGAGCGTAAAAGCCCCGTCACTTACCTCATCGACATGGGGTCCACCCGGAACCCCCTGCGGGTCCTCCACACCAACCGGCTCAAACCACACTTTGTGCGCTCCGAACTAAGCCTCCTGATGGCGACCGACAGTGGTACAGAAGAAGACTCCGAGCCCCTCCCGGATCTCTTAAAGACTCAGGAGAAGGACGGCTCCGTGGATGGGGTCCGACTCTCCGACGCCCTCACTTCGGAACAACGCCAGGACTGCCGGGACCTCCTGCTGCAGTTCGCTGCCCTGTTCTCCCTCACCCCCGGGGTCACCCCTTGGTGTTTGCACGACGTAGACACCGGGGACAGTCCCCCTGTCCGGCACCGGGCCTACCGCGTACCAGATCGGGTACGGGCCTGCATACAGGAGGAAGTGGCCAAGATGCTCACGATCGGGGTCATCGAGCCCTCGGACAGTCCCTGGGCCAGTCCGGTTGTATTAGTTCCCAAGGCCGCTGCCCCCGGCACCGCCCCTGAACTGAGATTCTGCGTCGACTACCGGGGCTTGAACGCTGTCACCCGGACCGACGCTCATCCCATCCCCCGAGCAGACGAGCTGATCGACCGGCTGGGGGCCGCCCGCTACCTTAGTATCTTCGACCTAACGGCGGGCTACTGGCAGATCGGCCTCACACCCAGGGCTCAGGAACGGTCAGCCTTCTCCACCCCCGATGGCCACTATCAATTTAAGGTCATGCCCTTTGGCATGAAGAATGCCCCCGCCACATTCCAACGTCTTGTGAACCAGGTCTTGGCAGGACTCGAAGAATTCAGCGCTGCCTACCTGGACGATATCGCTGTATACAGCCGCCACTGGTCCGACCACCTCCGTCACCTCCAAGAGGTCCTCCAAGCCCTCCAGCGGGCCGGCCTCACCATTAAAGCCGGCAAGTGCCAAATTGGCCAAGGGTCTGTGACCTACCTTGGGCACCAAGTGGGAAGCGGGCTGGTGGCCCCACTACAACTTAAGATTGCTGCCATCCAGTCCTGGCAGCCCCCCGTCACCCAGACCGAGGTCCGAGCCTTCTTGGGGCTCACCGGCTACTACCGGCGGTTCGTGAAGGACTACGGCAGCATCGTGGGGCCCCTCACGGGACTCACATCCAAGAATCAACCGAAGCGGGTCCACTGGACTCCTGATTGTCAAGCGGCCTTCGAGGAGCTGAAGGCCGCCCTGTGCACCGCCCCGGTGCTCCAGGCCCCCGATTACAGTCGGGAATTTGTAGTGCAGACCGACGCCTCCGACCACGGCATCGGGGCCGTCCTCTCTCAGCTGAACCCCGAAGGTCATGACCAGCCGGTGGCCTTCATCAGTCGACGTCTCCTGGCCCGAGAACAGCGTTGGAGCACAATCGAGAGAGAGGCATTTGCAGTAGTGTGGGCCCTCAAAAAGCTCCGACCCTATCTCTTCGGTACCCACTTCCGGGTACAAACCGACCATCGACCCCTGCAATGGCTGATGCAGATGCGGGGGGAGAACCCAAAACTCTTGCGCTGGTCCATTTCCCTGCAGGGAATGGACTTCACTGTGGAGCACCGGCCAGGCCAAGACCACGCCAACGCGGACGGCCTGTCCCGCTTTTTCCGCCTCGACGAAGAGAGTCCCCAAGGAGATGGGTGACTCTCCCCGCCTTCAGCTGGGGGGGACGCATGTTGGACAGGCCACCCAGAGGGCTTGCTCCCCCCCCGCACGACAGGGCCCGAGCTCCGGCCCACCCGGCATACCCCCGTGACAAGCCCCTGTACTCCGTCTCCCGACGGACCCTCTGCCCTCGGACCCCTACTCATCACGGGGTCCAGCCCCACCGGCTTCCCCGGCCGGGTTAAGCCGCCATCTTGGGCCCTGCACCACGCGGCCGCGTGGCCTCACCTCGACCCTAACCCCGGGCCTGGCTGGCCCCGACATCCCGGCACCACCATCCACACAGGAGGTGAGCGGACCACTTGGCAGGTCAATGGGAGAACGGAGCGTCAAGAGCTCTTCCCCCGCCAGGTGCCGATCGCCTCCAGCAGCCCCCAGGCGCTGGCTCCACCCCCTGCTGGGTGTCTGGACACCTTCATCCCGGGCCCTCCGACCTCCAAGTGCGAGGGTCCGGACATCAAAGGGCACCAGCCCTATAACTAAGACAGCTCCGGAGCAGGAAGGCAGTTGTATCCTGGAGTCGAGAGACACCGAGTGAACTCAACCCTGACGGTCTACTGGCGCTGCCGTAGCCCGCTCTTGTGAACCATCGTCCTGCCTGCTGGCGCTGCCGCGGCCTTCTGCTACCTTCATCTTCCTGGGACCTGCTGGCGCTGCCGCGGCCCGTTGTAACGACCATCCTCACCGGGACCTGCTGGCGCTGCCGCGGACCGTCATCTTCCTGGGACCTGCTGGCGCTGCCGCGGCCCGTTGTAACGACCATCCGCACCGGGACCTGCTGGCGCTGCCGCGGACCGTACATCTTCCGGGGACCTGCTGGCGCTGCCGCGGCCCGTTGTATCAACCATCCTTACCGGGACCTGCTGGCGCTGCCGCGGACCGTACCACCTAAACACCAAGCTCGAGGATTGTGAGCTCATCATCATTTCATCCGAACTACCTGATTGGTAAATAGACTGACCCGCTACCCCCTTCCCTACCTTACGAGACTCTAATCGAGGGGACCCCGGCGTCCAGACCTCCTTGTACCATTCTACCGTATCATAACTAAGTACCTATAAAGAACACTGAACCTTATCCGTGTGTGATTCCTGTCTGTGGGGGGGAAGTTACGTGTCTGTACGATCGCTGGAGACGGCTCTCCCCGGAGACCTCTCCCCCTGACCCCGGCCGGCCCTCCCGGTCCGTCTACCTTTTCTAACACTCCACATGCCATGGCATGGGATTAGCTGTGTCCCAGTGTAAGTGAACAGCCAGATGCAACACAGGAGTGACATACATCAACACATCAGCAGAAGTAGGATGTCGATTTCAGAGACTGGTAGCGGAACACTAGAGCCACAGGTCACATGACATTACACTAGGACAGCCCACACACCTTGCCAATAAGGTGAACATGTGATGACTCACCACACATTCATAGAGAGGATGCAGACATGTCCTTGTTACGCTACTCCGTGTCCCATGCATACATACGCACCTCACATCCGATACCACATGTGGCCTGGTGTGCGTAACAGTGTGCCATGTCCATCTACACACAGACACATGTTGGTTGCTGCAACAGCTGATGCTTTTGAGGGAGCACCAACATCAAGGTAATGGGAACACCCCACACATACATGACATAGACACATCGTGCACCGTGGGTAGTCACATGTCTGGTGTGGTAACCCCTGTAGCGGGCATCAGGGGACACTTGCGTGTGTTGTTGACTGTGCCATGCCAGTGACGCTGATCCCAAGTGTGCAGTACGACATGCACACATGTCAAAGGAGTTAAGGGCATGCCTGGCACACATTGCACCGTCACACATAACATCTGTACACATCTCATCATACATCTGGTGCCTTCTCGACTCAGGAGTAATGTGCCACATCACAGCCTTTCACACCTGTGCCCCACACATGTAGTACTGCCCAGACAATGCCTTGATGTCCATCCATGGACAAGTATGTCAGCCCTATTCCTTCCTGTGTGCTGCCTGTCACCACTGTGATGTGGGAAAGGCACCGTACATTCGCTCAGAGGGCCTGTGTACGTTCCCTATCACTATGGGGGTGCTGCCGTATGTGTACCCATAGTGATAGTGAGCGTACGCACGCGTGTACGGTCCGTACCACTATGAGTACGCATACGGGAGAACACCCATAGTGATAGTGAGCGTACAGGTGTGTGTACGGTCCGTATCACTATGGGAGTGCTGCCGTATGTGTACCCATAGAGATAGTGAGCATACGCATGCGTGTACGGTCCGTACCACTATGAGTACGCATACGCGAGAACACCCATTGTGAAAGTGAGTGTACGCACGCGTGTACGGTCCGTACCACTATGAGTACGCATACGCGAGAACACCCATAGTGAAAGTGAGCATACGCACGTGTGTACGGTCCGTATCACTATGGGTACGCATACGCGAGAACACCCATAGTGATAGTGAGCGTACAGGCGTGTGTACGGTCCGTATCACTATGGGAGTGCTGCCGTATGTGTACCCATAGTGATAGTGAGCGTACGCACGCGTGTACGGTCCGTATCACTATGGGTACGCATACGCAAGAACACCCATAGTGATAGTGAGCGTACGCACGCCTGTACGGTCCGTACCACTATGAGTACGCATACGCGAGAACACCCATAGTGATAGTGAGCGTACGCACGCGTGTGTACGGTCCGTACCACTATGGGTGTTCTCGCGTATGCGTACCCATAGTGATACGGACCGTACACGCGTGCGTACGCTCACTTTCACTATGGGTGTTCTCGCGTATGCGTACCCATAGTGATATGGACCGTACACGCGTGCGTACGCTCACTATCACTATGGGTACACATACGGCAGCACTCCCATAGTGATACGGACCGTAAACACGCCTGTACGCTCACTATCACTATGGGTGTTCTCGCATATGCGTACCCATAGTGATACGGACCGTACACATGCCTGTACGCTCACTATCACTATGGTTGTTCTCGCGTATGCGTACTCATAGTGGTACGGACCGTACACGCGTGCGTACGCTCACTTTCACTATGGGTGTTCTCGCGTATGCGTACTCATAGTGGTACGGACTGTACATGCGTGCGTACGCTCACTATCACTATGGGTACGCATACGCGAGCACACCCATAGTGATACGGACCGTACACACGCCTGTACGGGCCGTTGCTATGCATTTGGGGTGCCTTAGGGCCCCGGTACGCACCGTACCTGTGTGTGAAACTCAAAATTACATAGGGGACACATGAGGGACAAGTATAAAGGCCTACATGCATGCTGGTTGTCATGGAGACCAAGTTTAAAGTTTGAATTTTTTTCAGCAGGTGCACAGCAGTAGTCAGTTTGAATGAATCTACTTTGTTGCAATGTGGTTCTGGAGTTGACATCATGCTCAATAAAAAAACACAATAAGAACCCACTGACTGTGCTAGGTTTGAAGGGATTGGAGGAAACATAGGATGCAAATGTGAGTGACCAATCACTCTGTACTCCTGTGCATGAAACAGGCCAGCAAGGCAGATATAAGGCAGCCAGGTCCCATGAGGGAGCACTTGCCTGCACATCTTTGGATTCTACGACCCAGCTGCTGCTACTGATTCCCTGGAACCATGTCAAGGTCTGTGGAGGTCTCAGTCTTTCACCCTGGAGGAGAACCTGGCTTTGCTGGATGGGATCCTCCCACAGTACCCCCTGCTGTATGGGCGACCAGGGTATCAGGTGAGTGCAGAGTCTACTAGCACAGACTGTGTCCCTTGTTTGTGACTGTGACTTCTGGCATTGTGTCCAGGTGTGACACACATGCTATGTACTGTAGGGGGGTCCCAGGGGGGGGAATGCCTGATGTCTCCCAGCCAGTGCATGCTGTGGTGCATGTCTGCCGTCCTCACTTGCATTGTGTTTACTGTGACAATCACTGCATGGTGCATGCCACATTCTGCCTGTCTTGTCCTCCTGGGAATGTAGCCTCTACAGTCCTCATTTTATTATGTGGTCAGCCCAGTGTGACAGGTGACTGTACCCACAGATGTGTGTTAGTTCTGTGTACCTGTGCTGAGATTGTCCACATGGTGTGTTCGTACCCTGGACATCGGTGTGTGTGTAAGTCCCCTGTCATGTGGGTGGGTGCATATGTGGAGTGTGGCACCCAGGCTGCATGAGGGATGGATATACCCTGCCCATGTGATGTGAGCAGGGAGCAGTGCTGTGTGTCTGACGTGCAGAGCCAGCCCCACACCTGTGAGCCCCCCCGTCTAGTGGCACATGTGCAGAGTGAGGTTTGTCGCTGCATTTGGCAATGGCAGGTGAATGTCCTGTGCCTGTGTGTGTCTGGGTACTCTGCTGCGGTAGCGTCAGTGGCCTGTGGCATGTGACTGCTTAGTGGTGCTGCACATTATCCTGGTGTACCTTCTGATGCACAGTGTGAGCCTGGATCATTGATTGTGTAGTTGCCCTCATTCCACCTGTGTACTTTCAATGGCACGTACTGCTTTTGCCCTTCCCCAGAGGATCATGTCCCTATGACAAAGGTGCAATGCGTTGGATGCATACTATGCCTTGTTGTAAACAACAAATTTGTTCTAATATGTGTCTCTGTGACATGTGCCAGGTGTATTGATGTAGTGTCACTTGTTCATCCTCACAGGTAGGCGCCTCTGCCGTCAGTGCCATGAGAAGGACGGAGGGTCGCAAGCGGCGCCTGGCCCAGGTGAGGAAACGCTGGCAGGATCTCCGGTGCTGGACGCGGAGGATCGCACGGGTCCTGCTGGGGGACTCACCTGAGACCCATAAGAACCGCGGGCGCCGCTGTCTGACCCACATCCACAAGCGTGTGCTGGCGGTGGTATTTCCAGACTTGGACAGGTGCTTACAGGAGAAGCAGCAGCAGGAAGGGGGTAGGTACATGTGTGTTTGTTGTGTGTCACCAGCATTTGTAAGTGCACAGTTGCATGGATACACTGCCAGGTTTTAAAGGTGCTGTGCAGATCCAGTTACCCACAGTATAGCGGTGCTCTCCTGCCTCCCTTCCCCTCCTTGCAATGTGTTCCCTGGTCTGTGTGTAGTCACTCCTTCACAAGGTAATGTAGGCTGGCACTTTCTCCACGTGAACTATGCCTGTAGCATCATGTGTGGGGGTGGTGTGTAACAGGTTTTGGGACCTTGCCTGTGCCCTGTCCAGTTCAGTACATGTGGGTTCCATGTCAGTTGGCACTGATGCTGAGTCCAGACATGGGAGTTAGTCTCTCAAGTGTCATGCCTTACAGCACGCATGTCCTATGTTGTGGCCTGTGACATGATGTGCATGAGTGTGCGATACGCATAGTGCAGGGATGGTGGCATGTGTTGCAGTCATTCCCATTCAGGACCATGGAGTTGTGTGGCCACTACTGTCCCCTGGGGCATATTTTCCTAGGTGTCATGTGTGTCATCACAAAATGTGGACACTCTCAGTGTCTACAGCATAGGTTGTGCTCTGTGCCATTGTCCCCTGGCACCATGTATATTGACGTAAAATGTAGTACAAGTGTCCACTGTACAGCCTGACCTGATTTTCCTTGTTCATACTCGCGGTGGCCAGTGCCTGTGTGTCTTGTTACAATCATCTGATGATGACCATTTGTACATGATTATTTGGACAGGCGCACCTTGGGTATTTGGCGTCCAATCTTGCATTTATGCAGCCCCTGTCTATTTCACCCAGACTAAGAGATGTAAGTGCTTCCTGAGTCTCAACAAATTGTCTCATGTAGGGGGTGGTTGGTGCGGGCAAAGCCTACATGTCAAATCCTGATGTCTCCTTGCTAGGTCTGGCCAGTGTGTGATGTTTGTCTGGACATACACTCAAGGTGCAGTGAGCCAGTCATGGTGGGCATGTTTTCAGTATTACCTATGCAGCATGTGCCTCAAGTTCATGGATATGGTCCCTGCTCATCCCTATTTTCGGCAACGCTGTGTGGTGCAGATGCAGTGCTGGATTGTCCCCAGGGCCTGGCTCCTCTGTCAAACTCCATTTCATGTAATTTGCTATTGTGTCATGCTCTCCATGGTTTTTCAGTGGCATGGTGGGTCAACCAACTGTGTGTTGCATGCCCTACATCTGTACCTTGTTTTGTAGATGTTACTGATCTTTCTTTTCAGGCTATGCACTGTAACCTATGTAGATTGGACTCATGTGACATATGTATACAGGTGTATGATTAATTGCTGTCTCTTCACCTTGCCCACAGCATCGTCGGGGGACACGGAGGGAGACATGAGCACAGACGGAGCGGAGGGACCGAGCACCAGTGCCAGCGTTGACATCGTGGCTGGCACATTGAGTGGAACTGAGGCGGAGGAGAATGAGGCCGAGGACCTGTCCACTGGCACGACAGAATATGAAGCTGACGGGTCCGAGGATGATCTCTCCGAGTGGGCAGAGGCTGCACCAGCAGCTGACAGCGGCACAACATCTCACCCCGCCCCCTCCATTGCCATCAGCCGCCTCCCACTTGCTCGTGTCCCTTCCCACCGTGCCCGGTCACCACATGTCTCCTTCCTGCCAGGCACCGCACCCCCTGCCCCTGTCTCCACTGCTGCCGTCAATGCCGAGTCTGTGGACATCCAGTGGCAGTTGCAGGTTGGTCAGTCTGCGATGCTTAATGTCCTCCATGGCCACAGCCCAACATGGAGGCATACTTGGAGGGCATTTTTTCATCGCAGGCTGACCAACGCAACTTGCTGAGGTCTATTGACTCAACACTGACTGCAGCAGTGGGTCTCCTGCAGCGCTACGTCCAACCCCCTACCCCTGACCCATCCACACTTCCCACTCCCATGCCTGTCCCACGTACACCCAGACGTTATCATGCACCCACCACAACAGACACAGGCACCACACCAGCAGGGAAGGTCATACGCACACCTCCTGGCACGCACACACAGGGTGAAGTAGGCACACCCACTGGGTCGGGGGGCAAACGTAAGTCACGCAGCCAGAGTGGGAGTCCGCATTCCACCAAATCCACTCCCTCCAAATCCCCTCCCCTCAGCTCTCCTGGCCACATATCCGGCAAAGACTCCTTCATGGCCGCTCTGTCCCTGAGCCCCACTGTGACACCACCCCGCAAGCGGTCAAGGGAGTCCCCGGTCAGGGTGGTTGAGTCCCCCCCTGTCCACACCCTCCCCCAGTGGCGCTGCGACCCATCCCTCCGCCCCCCCCCCTTGGGGCCTGTGGTTCCTTCGGGTGCAGGGGAGTCGCTGGAGGACCTTGCTAAGGGGTGCAGCACCATCCTGGCCTCCGCCTTTGGCCCTGCCCCACCCCCTGTGGTGGAGTCCTCCATCCCTGCACCCATGACGCCTACCCTTCGCCCTCATGTCCCTGCGGTGCCTGGTCCTTCCCCCCCACATGATGCCCTCCCCGCTCTGTAAGACGATAGAGTCTGACTGTGCAGGCAAGCTAGGGGACACGCGTCCCACTGTGTCCCCCACCTGGATGTGAACTTTGGATTGCCCTATGGGCATTGTACATTTTGAACTTTCAAGGGACAAACTGATTTTTGGATGCTGAATAAAGCAATTTATTTTTCCTTAGTACACTACTGTCTGTCTGGTACTGCTGTTGGTCGACCTGCCCCATTATTTTGGGTGGTGATAATGTGTTGGGTGTGTGGGAATCGTAGTCTTGTGCTGGTCATAGGGTGGATCTTGGTATCTGTGTGCCATCACAAGCTGTTGGCTACATAACTTTGTTCATGTAAGCAGTTACTGCATGGTGACATCGTCCCAAGGTGTGTTCCTTCCTCTGTGTAACCTGACATCTTCCCTGCAGGGTCTTTCCAATATGTGGTGCTGAGCTGTGTCTACATTGGCTGGGTGTGTGACGGACTCGTTCGACTTGGGCCATGCATGCTGAGCCATATCTCCACCTGCATCATTCGTGGCATCCTTGGTGGTCACTGTACTTGTGTATGTAGACTGTTGTCATGACTTCATGTGTACATGTTTTCTTTTTGGCGCTATGCATGTGTATACTCCCAGCCTCGCACACATGTGGTACATGTACTGCAGGATCTTTGTACACCTTACTGACATTTGTGGGCATTGGATCTGTGGGTACTCCACCCTTTTCTTTGCAGGGGCACTGCTGGGAGTGTTAGGCACCCACCCCTCCTGTGTCTGGGCACTGCTGGGAGGACTCTGCACACACGCCTCCTGTGTCTGGGCACTGCTGGGAGGACTCTGCACACACCCCTCCTGTGTCTGGGCACTGCTGGGAGGACTCTGCACACACCACTCTTGTGACTGGGCACTGCTGGGAGGACTCTACACCCACCCCTCCTGTGTCTGGGCACTGCTGGGAGGACTCTGCACACAACCCTCCTGTGTCTGGGCACTGCTGGGAGTGTTAGGCACCCACCCCTCCTGTGTCTGGGCACTGCTGGGAGGACTCTGCACACACCCCTCCTGTGTCTGGGCACTGCTGGGAGGACTCTGCACACACCCCTCCTGTGTCTGGGCACTGCTGGGAGGACTCTGCACACACCACTCTTGTGACTGGGCACTGCTGGGAGGACTCTGCACAAACCCCTCCTGTGTCTGGGCACTGCTGGGAGGAATCTGCACACACCACTCTTGTGACTGGGCACTGCTGGGAGGACTCTACACCCACCCCTCCTGTGTCTGGGCACTGCTGGGAGTGTTAGGCACCCACCCCTCCTGTGTCTGGGCACTGCTGGGAGGACTCTGCAGACACCCCTCCTGTGTCTGGGCACTGCTGGGAGGACTCTGCACACACCCCTCCTGTGTCTGGGCACTGCTGGGAGGACTCTGCACACACCACTCTTGTGACTGGGCACTGCTGGGAGGACTCTGCACACACCCCTCCTGTGTCTGGGCACTGCTGGGAGGAATCTGCACACACCACTCTTGTGACTGGGCACTGCTGGGAGGACTCTACACCCACCCCTCCTGTGTCTGGGCACTGCTGGGAGGACTCTGCACACACCACTCTTGTGACTGGGCACTGCTGGGAGGACTCTGCACACACCCCTCCTGTGTCTGGGCACTGCTGGGAGGACTCTGCACACACCCCTCCTGTGTCTGGGCACTGCTGGGAGGACTCTGCACACACCCCTCCTGTGTCTGGGCACTGCTGGGAGTGTTAGGCACCCACCCCTCCTGTGTCTGGGCACTGCTGCTGGGAAGACTCTGCACCCACCCCTCCTGTGTCTGGGCACTGCTGGGAGGACTCTGCACACACCCCTCCTGTGTCTGGGCACTGCTGGGAGGACTCTGCACACACCCCTCCTGTGTCTGGGCACTGCTGGGAGGACTCTGCACACACCCCTCCTGTGTCTGGGCACTGCTGGGAGTGTTAGGCACCCACCCCTCCTGTGTCTGGGCACTGCTGGGAGGACTCTGCACACACCACTCTTATGACTGGGCACTGCTGGGAGGACTCTACACCCACCCCTCCTGTGTCTGGGCACTGCTGGGAGGACTCTGCACACACCACTCTTGTGACTGGGCACTACTGGGAGGACTCTGCACACACCCCTCCTGTGTCTGGGCACTGCTGGGAGGACTCCGCACACACCCCTCCTGTGACTGGGCACTGCTGTGAGTGTTAGGCACCCACCCCTCCTGTGTCTGGGCACTGCTGGGAGGACTCTGCACACACCCCTCCTGTGTCTGGGCACTGCTGGGAGGACTCTGCACACACCCCTCCTGTGTCTGGGCACTGCTGGGAGGACTCTGCACACACCCCTCCTGTTTCTGGGCACTGCTGGGAGGACTCTGCACATACCCCTCCTGTGTCTGGGCACTGCTGGGAGGACTCTGCACACACCACTCTTGTGACTGGGCACTGCTGGGAGGACTCTGCACACACCCCTCCTGTGTCTGGGCACTGCTGGGAGGACTCTGCACACACCACTCTTGTGACTGGGCACTGCTGGGAGGACTCTACACCCACCCCTCCTGTGTCTGGGCACTGCTGGGAGGACTCTGCACACACCACTCTTGTGACTGGGTACTGCTGGGAGGACTCTGCACACACCCCTCCTGTGTCTGGGCACTGCTGGGAGGACTCTGCACACACCCCTCCTGTGTCTGGGCACTGCTGGGAGGACTCTGCACACCCCCCCCCTGTGTCTGGGCACTGCTGGGAGGATTCTGCACACACCCCTCCTATTTCAGGATATGTACGCTTAGAACATACACGGGTGTGGGTTCGCTCCATGCATACGAGGTGGGGGTACGGTCCGTACGTACACTATTGGGGTGGGGGGTACGCTCCATACGTACGTGGGTGAGGGTACGGGTCGTACTCACACTGTTGGGGTGGGGGGTATGCTCCATATGTACGCGGGTGAGGGTACGGGTCGTACTTACACTGTTGGGGGGGGTACGCTCCATACATACACGGGTGAGGGTACGGGTTGTACATACACTGTTGGGGTGGGGGTAGGCTCAATACGTACCCGGGTGAGGGTACGGGTCGTACTTACACTGTTGGGGTGGGGGGTACGCTCCATACATACACGGATGAGGGTACGGGTCGTACTTACACTGTTGGGGTGGGGGGTACGCTCCATACGTACGCGGGTGAGGGTACGGGTCATACTTACACTGTTGGGGTGGGGGTATGCTCCATACGTACGCGGTGAGGGTACGGGTCGTACTTACACTGTTGGGGTGGGGGTACGCTCCATGCATACGCGGGTGTGGGTACGAGTCGTACATACACTGTTGGGGTGGGGGTACGCTCCATACGTACGCGGGTGAGGGTACGAGTCGTACTTACACTGTTGGGGTGGGGGGTACGCTCCATACGTATGCGGGTGAGGGTACGGGTCGTACTTACACTGTTGGGGTGGGGGGTACGCTCCATACGTACGCGGGTGAGGGTATGGGTCGTACTTACACAGTTGGGGTGGGGGTACGCTCCATGCATATGGGGGTGGGGGTACGGTCCGTACATATCCGTACCCACGCTATGTAATGCTTGTGCGGGCCGTACCCAGGCCTTTGCCATGTGGGTACAGCCGTCCCGCCATTGTTGGGGTGATGTAGGTGTGGGCGGGGTACGACTCGTACCCACGCTCTTAAGGCGTGGCTACGGGACGTACCTGTATTGTTGTGTTTCCGGTTCGCGTCATCAAGCACTTCCGTTGTGGTGGATGCTGGCTTTGCTGGACACGCCCCAACCCCCTCGTAGTGACCAGGACCTGGGGGTCAGGTATGTCCAGGGCATGTGTGCTGTGTGACTTTGGTGGGGTTTTTGTGGCCTGCCCCCGGTCCTGCCCCCCCTTTCCCCCCTCCCTTTGTTGTTCTGACCTTCTGCGGCGTCTGCGTCGTAACCTGTAGAGGAGGTCGACTGCTATGAGGGCCGGGATGACACGTAGGTTCGGGTCCATGTATGTCCGTCGCGTGCAGGTACTCCTTGTTCGCGTCGTCCTGATTTCCCGGCAGTTTTTGGCTGCCGGAAAATATTCTCCGTGCGGGATGACGTCGGTGCGAATCGTAATTCCTGGTTCGTGAATGGCAGGCTGCGTGCGTCCCGACGTCACGTCGGCGCTTTCCCGGATCACATTTGTATGTTTATTTTCGTCGGTCGGGGTTTTGTACGATTCGTACGGAAATGGTATTTCCGTGCAAATCGTACTTCCATGTTTATATATTTTTACGACCGGGTACGCCTAAAATTAATTACAGAATTACTGTAATTACTTACCAATCAATTAATTGCAAATAATTAACATTCAAGTACTAATTCATCAATTAACAATAAATTACTTCCCACCCTTTACACCTATAAACATCACAACATGTACCTAAAATTACACAATTACCATAAATAATTACCAATTATTTAATTAAAATTAATTAACAACCAATTATTAATTAATTAATAATAAATTACTTTACACATTTAACACTACACCATCTGAAGTAATACACCATCTCATCTTTAATAAATAAAACATAATCAATACATTTAATATAATTAAATTACTTACCACTCTATTCCCCTATAAACCCACAACTCACTACGGAACTAAAAACGCAAAATAAAAAATAAAAAATGAATACCTTCTAAAAATTTGACACATACATTAAAAATATAAACAATTCTTACAAAAATAATTCAACACATACATATAAACTATATTCTAAAATCCATAACATTAATAAAAATAATTTATTTTTAACAACTATGGGGCCTATTAGGATGGCGGTCGGAAATTCTCCCCGACCGCCATGGTAGTGGGAAAAGACCACCCGCAAGGACCGCGGCATAACTGCTGGTTCAATTAGGATGCTCCGCAGTCGAAATCTAACCTCGGCGATCAGATTCTGGCGTTTAACATTGCGGCGGTTGCTGCTGCCAGCAGCACCGCCGCGGTGTGAAAAGGAGCATGTCATGCATGTCCACTGCACTGCGTGGCAGGCACTGCACAGTGCCTGCCACCTGGTGCAGGGACATGTAGAATGGTACCCCCCAGTGCACCCACACACCCCCCAACATATTGGGGGCCCACAATGGGCCCCCAGAGACATTCTCCGCATGCCTTTCCATGGCGGTTCCACTGCCACGGAAAGGCTGGCTACCGCCGACATCATAATCATGCCGGCGGATCCTGGACCTGCACCGGCATCATTGTACCGGTCCAGTTCCGCCCGCTAGGCATGCGTGCGGACTGGTACTGGTGGAAAAGTGGCGGGCAGAGATTCTCATCTCTGCGGTCGTCACCGCCATGCTAATGGGACTGACGGTTTTCAGGGTTGCGATTGCGGGCGGATGTCCGCCCGCGGTTGCCACCGCCTGCCCGGCGGCGGCCATCTGTCCGCCATCCTAATAGACCCCTATAGTTTTAAAATTGATATTACATACCTTAAGTCGATATTCTTGACCACAATATTCTTGCTGTCAATGTTTCTGGACCACGATGTTAATGACTCGACATTTGTGCAGCTCGATTTTTTACTTGATATTCTGTCTCTGCCCCGCTTCCTATCTCTCGAAGCACAGTAAGCAAACGGCAATCATAATGTCATTCACGATTATTGGTTGGTCTCTCCTGCTGTCCTCTGTCTGTGATTGTTGGACTTGGCCCTTCTGGCAGGTTCACCCCTGAACTTTTTGCCTTTTATTGGTGACTTGGTGTGGTGATTTTCTTGGTTTCTGCGCACTTTCCCTGTGTCCCAGGATAAAGTGCGTGCGTGCTCTAAGTGCATGTGGTGAGATAGGCCTGCCCTCCCATAGGAATGCATGGGGAATGTATGTGTCCCTAGTAGTTCCTGATGCGTGGGGTGTGCAGGCCCGAGTTTGGTATGTGCGGACTCGTGGGAGTGAATGCTGC
Organism: Triturus cristatus; assembly: GCF_964204655.1. Lineage (NCBI taxonomy): Eukaryota > Metazoa > Chordata > Amphibia > Caudata > Salamandridae > Triturus > Triturus cristatus. The sequence goes on along the minus strand of NC_140592.1, from coordinate 598,306,692 downwards.
GCGATGATGTGTGCGGCGTGCATGTACCTAGTGTGGAAGTGCCACTTCTAGAAGTGGGCACTTCTGTGTGCAGTGCGTCTGGCGTGTGATTGGCTGGAGCTGGCTGGTGAGCCTGGCTCCAGGAGTCTGGTTGGGTCTGCCCCAGTGGTGAGTGTGAGATTAGCATGCTGATGGCTGGGGAGGAGTGCACCTTGGACCTGAATAGGGCAGGGTTTTCCCCACACACTGCTGGCTCCGCCCCCTGTGGTGCGACTGACGACCCTAGCCCTGCCAGTGAATAGAGTGAGGGGCTGAGCACATCAAGGGTGCTCCCCAACCAGCTGCGACTGGTTTTCCCCCTCACCCTGAACCCAGAACAAAGTGATTTGGTGTATAAAAAGGGGCTGTGTCCCCTTACAAAATGTTCTTGTTCTGACTTGAATCTGCCAGGGGCGCGCTGCTGCTGGGGCCCAGGAGGGACCGCCATGGGGGCTACCTTCCTGCTGGAGGGCCCTGTGTGCTGGCCCCTGGGCCCTGCTTTGCCCCCTGGACGCCTTCAGGACCTTTTGGCTCGTTTTGCTGGTCCTTTTTCACTGCCCAGGCTTGGTGCAGCCTTCTAGCGCCTGGAGAGCGCTTTTATTTCCCCAGAGAAAGGAGCTGGGGGCGGTGCAGCATCACGCTGCGATGGAGAAGGAATCCCCAGACTAGGGATTCCCCCATGACGTGTGCCTGGCGGGAGCCCACCCCGCTTATTCCGTTGCTTTAGTGCGCAGGTGCCCACCCTGCGTCTTCGTCTCATGTTCTTCATACTACGGGTGCCCACCCCGCTTACTGGCATCCCACACGGGTGCCCACCCCGCTGCTGCAGTTATTATCATGCTCGAGGGAGCCTACCCCTCATTCGAAGCGAGGAAATCGCCGCCGCTGCCAACCGCGGCCGCCCGGAAGTCAGGCAAGACTGCCTGTGACGGGGGCGGGGCCAGCGGCTGGAGCGGAAGCAGCGCGAGAGCTGCGGGCCCGGGTGAAATCGGAGAACAGCGCGAGGCTCCCATCTGCAAGGGAAGCCCCGCGCCGCCGGAGAAGTGCTGCCGCCGCAAGAAGTGGAGTCCCCTGCGCCGGAGCCCGGTGAGTAAGGGCTAGGCAGGGGACAGGGCGGCACAGTGCTCGCGCTCCCCCAAGGGAGCAGGCTTGGTGTTGGTGCGAGGCACCGAGTGGGAGCAGGCTTGGTGTTGGTGCGAGGCACCGAGTCAGAGCGGCCCCGTGTGTGCAGCGGGCCGCTCCAACGACCTGGGCATCATTTTGCCTAGAGCCCCAGAGGGGGCCAGTTTTGCCAGTGGCGCCGCCGTAGCGGGCCACTAGTTCGTGGCGCATGTTATCTCTAGAGCCAGAGAGGCTCCCACATGGGCATGTTGTGTTTAGGCGCCCCCCGCCCCCTTGAGGGCACGATTGTTTCTCGAGTCTGTAAGGCTCCAATGTTGCGGGGCACAGGTGGTTCCGAGCGCGAGTGCGCTCCCTCGCTTTTAGGGGCATATTTGTTTTAGAGCCCCACAGGCTCCAACGGGGCCATCATTATTTTAGAGCCAGAGGGCTCCAACGCTCGGGGCCCTAGTTATTCACAGAGCCAGTGCGCTCCAGAGGGGCTACATATTTCCAGAGCCAGATGGCTCCAACGAAGAGGGCATCATTTGGTTAGAGTCCAGAGGGACTCCAAGGGGGACATGTTATTTTCTGAGCCAGGTGGCTCCAGCGTTTTGGATAATGTGTTCAGGGGCCAGTGAGAGCCCATGCCTCCTATTTGCCTTCCCCAGCTGCGCAGCACTTAGTGCCAGCCGCAGCGTTTAGGCCCTGTGCTTGTCCCCAGCTGCCCAGCAAGTAGTGGGCAGCTGCTACGTTTAGGTTCTGGCGCAACCTGGACTCTGATGTGATTTTGGTGCTAGGAAATGTACTGTATATAGTATGTTTTGCGCACCTTGTGTTCATGCTTATGGGGTTGGGAAATGTACTGTGTATAGTATATTTTGCGCTCCCTGTATTTCATACCTCTAGATAGGATTTCTGCCTAGGAGGTTGTTTTACCTTGTTTAGGTTGATGGTAGGGAGAATGTACTTCCCTGTGTTATGTACGCCCCTAGTGTAGGTATACTTAGGTGGCTAGGTCTAAGGCGTTAGACTTGCGAGAATTGCATAATGTGATTTATGCCCCTGTGATAGATGCAGGATAGGTTTTATACCTGATGCTAGTGTGATGACGCTGAGGTCCTTATTGCGCCAGTAGAGACTGGTTGTGCTCTACAGTTACTTTGTGTTATGTTCTACGTTTACTATTGGTGATTTGTGCTATGTTCTAAGTGCTAATTCCTGACAGTGGTCCATGTGGCCCTGTCCCCTGTACATATAATCCCTTGTAAATTCTGCCCGTGCCTGTTGTCACATTGTAGAGTGTGTGTTTTTATCTAATGTGTTGTGTATAATACAAAGGTTATTTTTATAGAATACCTTGTGTGGAGTTTCCTTTGTGGTGGGCCTTGGGTGTTGTTGCTGGGTGCGCGCGCAAACGCTTTACACATCGCCTCAGGGATAAGCCTGTCTGCTCGTGCCAAGCTACTAAGGGGGTGAGCAGGGGTTATCTTTGGCGTGTAACTTCCTTGCCCTGACTAGAGTGGTGGTTTCTGCCTGGCTTTGGCGCAAGCCCTAGCCAACCAGAAATCCCATTTCTAACAGTGATTATATACTGATGAACACCATGGAGATGGGAAATCTGTGATGGAAATATCTCAGCAAGTTCTTTGGATGTTGATTTCTTCCTGAGGGTTAGGCGTGTCTATTTATGGAAAGGAAATAAATGACAGTTAAGAGCATAGTATGCGCTCTCATCGGTGGCATGTGAGTGAAAGATTCCATTGAGAAATATGCCTTGCTCATGGAGGCACAGATATTAAATGCAAAAGACTCACAGATGCAATGTGTCTGGGTTTAGATTTGGCACAGATACACATCTCTCTTTACATTCTATAGTATCTTGTCCCACGGAGCTTATCAGGTATAGTGTTAAATACAGTACTCGTCCTTTCTGATGCGAAGGATGAGAACCAAGGAAGCTTTCATTTTTGTGGCAAATATGCATATCAAATTTGTGCATTATTTGTTTGGATTAGATTTCCCATTTGTTACATGACATATTCATCTGGAAGGTAAAGTTTTTCACTAGTTTCTTTCTTATTACTGCAGATGGTCTGGGAGAGAGCATCAGCTTTGGTGTGTAGAAATCCAGGTCCTTAGGTAAATCTGACATCGAACCAGGTGATGAAATTATCTCTTGAAGTCTGGCTTGCTTTTGGGTGATAGGCTAATTTCAATTTATGTGTTTAAGACCGGAAGACATCAGGTATGGCCAAAAATTCTATTTTTAAAATAGTATAAATCTTCACAGCAAACTTTATTCATGAGTGTGAAATACAACTGAATCTAATTTAGGGGTCCATTAGGATCCGCCCGCCACCCTAGCGGTGCTGGGACTGGCCGCCATTGGTACAGAGGTCCCGCACTACCAATTAGGATGCGACCGCCACCGTGGCGGTCACCTCCTGCATATACAGCATTGTGGCGTGCGGTGCTGTGAGCAGCACCCGCCACAATGTAGTAAATGCATGTTGTGGATTGGCATGCACAACGTGACAGGCACCGTGCGGTTCCTGACACCTTGTGTATGCCAATGTGGATGAGGTACCATGGGTACCCCCCAGGTGCATACTCCCACCCCCCAACCCCTCCGGGGGCCCACAAACACTGCATGCCTTTCCATGGCGGAGTCTCCGCCATGGAAAAGGCATTAATCCGCCGACATCATAATATGGATGGCGGTGCAAGGCACCGCAACCATATTGCACGCCTTTTCCACCCGGTAGGCAATCGTGACAATTGCCTACTGGCGGAAAAGCGGCACACGGTCTTTCCGTCTGCCGTGGTACCCCCCACCATGCTAATGTGGCGGGGGTAAAAGGCCGTTCGCTGGGGTGTTTTGTGGGGTGGATCGCCACCGCCGGTCGGGCGGTGGCGATCCACCCACCATGCTAATGAGCCCCTTAGTATCTGAGTCTGACTATAACAAAAGGGCTCCAGTTGCACAATCTGAAGAAACGATCTCCAGTTAGGATGGTAATGAAGGATCTGGGTGACACACCACTGTAGCAGAAATAAAGGTCCAATGGGGTTTTTTAAATGCTTGTTCAGTGGTATTATTCCATACATTGGATGGGTGTTTCAGCAATAATTGGTTGAGTAATTAAATGGTCTTCAATTAACCATTGATAGAATTTTGCAAAGATAAATATTCTTCAAATCTGTTTCAAACATCTCACTCACATCCAATCTAAGATATAAGCGAAATTATCTGGGGTTATCTTAAGGTACTTTTGAAACCAGATACAGTAACATAGAAGTCATTGCATTAGCACAACCATCTTCTTCAGTGCTGTTCTTTTGAACATGTTTGCCCTGCCCACAGAAAATGCTGATGTCTGAAATAGAGCTGTGCCTACTACTTGGATCATCTGATTTTTTTCATTTCATTGTTACTATTTGAATGCTTCTTCATTTGTATTCATGATGCTGGCCTAGACACCTTCATGTATGTTTTTTAAGAATCAGTCATATGACTATATTCAAATCTTAGAAGCGCTAGTGTATAAATAGGTGATTTGGCGTTGCTTCAAATTTCTCCCCATCGAGTCGTGCAGAGGGAAATTCTGGCCAACTGATTTTATGATTTACTACCTATTAATTTCTTTTTTGTTAATAGACCCTTTCAGTCTTTGGTGTGTAAGGAGAGTTTCTTGACAATGTCTATTAGGAATGAAACACAGCATGGTAACACCGCAGATAGGGTATCTGCCACCTTTGTGATGGAGTACCCTCTCCAACAAATTAAAAGTAAGACACCAAATATTCTAAGTATCTGTTCATTGACCCAAAAGCCATTTTCCACTTATTTCCAGCATACATTGTTGCCAGGATGTAAGGATCTTTCAGATACAGTTTGCTATAGATAGTAACATTCAGCTTTTCTGAGTTATCGAAGGGAGGCATATGGTCCCTTCTTCATGGTCAAGTCTTTCAAATAACAATAATCTATGCACAGCCTAAGTCCATCTTCATTTCTTTTCTTAATTTCTTTTTTGGGTAAAAACCAAGTGGACAGCATGTTTCATAATTCATTGGCCTGGTTATTCTCTTTAAATATGATGTGTTCATTTTTTGTTAGTGTACATGCCTTCCAGTAAGGAATAAGAGCATCTGGTATCACATCAACATGACAAGCAAATGATTGATGGGGCTATAACATATCCAGTCACCAGCATTAATGATGACACCATTTTCTTTACATACTTCTGGAAGGATTTTCCTAATTTCTGATACTACTTGAGGGGTTTGATAAATAGAGTAGCACACTGTCCGTTATATTTGAGCATATACTTTGATGACTCAATTGTCGAATAAAGTTTATGATTAGTTAGAAGATATTTCAGCAGTATTAGAAGGGGACAGTACTATGCAACTCTTAATACACTACTGCTAAACTAACAATAGGGTTCTATTTTGCCATCAATAACAGATCGGCCTTTTTAATCGAGTACACTCTAATGGACTTAGAACAGTGAAATACACAAATTATATTAAAGCAGATGTCTTCATAGCACAATTTAAAGCATATCCGATGCAATGGCTTGGATCTCATGGGTTAAGGGCCATGAAGGTCATTCAAAACCATCTACTCCATGGATAGATTCTGCTAGTTTTTTCAGAGATATACACAGTGCATGGCCGTAGGAAAGAGCTGAAATGGTCTGTGGCGCTATAGCCAATTAGAACATTAGAATCATAGACGTCCTTGCACTTTAATTTCTACAGGAATGTTCATGCTGGGTGCATTTGTTTTATCATATAGTAGAGAGGTAGGACTTGCTCAAGGAACTCACCTTCTAAGAAACTTCTTATTGGGCTTGGATATTTTCGGAATAGGCCACTAGACTGCTTCCTCGGACAGTGGCGGATGGTGTGACCCCCTTCTCTGTCTTGGAGTCATAAGTTACCCATGCAGCTCATTACTTTTGATGCACTCATTTCACATCTGTGTGCACTCTCAGAACTCCGAGCAGGGTGCTGCCCAGTCTTAAGTGAGCTTGAAATTTCAACCAAAGGCGTACGTTTACATTGAAAGGCCTGGCACAGTTTCAAGGCACTTTGAATATCTGTTGTCCCCGGTTGTGTTAGAGCCTACAGTTCATGCTTCTGTTATATATTAGTATAAATAACTTCAGTGGCAGCTGCTATGGAACGAAGAAGTTGCATACAAAATAAAAAAGATAACTTACCTGATTACGGCCGCAGCTTCTCCTCCATCCTCTTCTCTTTCTGGCTCCCGGCAGCAGACAGGCTTCCCTAAGCCAAATCACGACGCTGCTGTCACCAGCATAACAGCAGCGTCGTGAATGATCTGAGCGGCCTGGTTTGCTGCGCAAACCGTATCTAGGAGCCTTGGGACTGTTCTCTCCATCCAGATGTGAAACACAACCAGGTGAAGAAATTCTAAGTGTGCATGCCTGTTTGGCCGGCAAAAGATGGACAGACAAACTCTCATGCGCACTTATGGTGCATGCATAGTTCCTCCTCCCTGTGTCCCCAGCCCCGCCGGCCCGAACCTGGCTCATAGCCCATAATAAAAGTAAAATGTTAATAACGTTGTGTTAATATCATTTTATTTTTCCTAGCAGTGGGGCGATGCGCCTCCCTTTTAGCATAGGAGCCGCCGTTGAATTGCATATTCTTCCAACCAGTATCTGACATGGCTTCGACCATACAAATAGGGACCTGGGCATGTTTCTCAATCTTACTGCACTTTGACACCCAAACAAGTGTTGAGATAGCTTCCTCTTCTGGACTAAGAGAAGGGAGACTACACGAGAATGATTGAGTCGTAGTTGCCGCAGCTTGGGGCAAAGCAGAGCATGCCGAAGGGAATTCCTACTTCTGGGGGACTCAAATTCCCACCCACCATCACAAGTCTGATGCACACTTGAGCACAACACAGCACGTGGCCCAGGACGCGCACTGGATGCGCCTGTGCCGAGGGCGAGCCCGTCCATGCTTGTTGGGGCCCGGAAAAGGCTTGGCTGGGCCCCCCTCCAACTCGGCTGATACTTTAGGATAAGTACAGAGGAGCCTATTACCTTCATGGAGAAGCGGAAAGCCTATCTTGTCGACCAAGGAGGTGAGCCTACTAACACTTTGGACTCCTTTCTCCTAAAATCGTCAAATGCTTTGTTGAGGGAGATAGAAGCAACTCAGCACAGACTTTCCATAGGAGAGACCGGAGCTTTAACTGTAACAACGAACTCCCCAAACTCCCTGAATCATGTGATTCAATCTGTGCCTACTACTAATTCTCCACCGGGTGCAACAAATAGGGCTTGATCTAAACACTCTAATTGCACAACTGCACTTGGCAAAGTTACCCATTCCTCCACGTAGCCCCCATTAAATAGAAAAAAGGAGGAGGAAGACTGAATAAATCCACATATGCACATGTGGATTCTACCTTGGCTGCTTCACCCGACTTTGAGACAATACTTACTAGAGTTTAACAGACAATTGTTTAATTGCTGCATCCATTCAATGAGAGATTAAACAAAATAGAAGATTTTCTAGGCTCACTTATCACTCTAGGGAGGAGGACTCAAGGAAAATAACCTATTTTTCAGGATCCCGACCCAATCTTGCCCAATGAGTTAATATCATCTCAGCGCCCTGTGTTAACTAAGTTACATGAGCCGCAATCACAAAATAGAGATGGCGACAGGGTTCTGACAAGGAGCCATTGTCCTCATAATTTTATCCCACAGCCTTTGATGAGTAACTTTTTAAGGCCAACCCAATCGACTCAGCCGTATATACAATGCCCTCCATTGTACCCCCACCATACCTTCCCAAGTCCTTGTTGCACAGGGGAGCCTATTGGACGAAGGCGTGAGGGCTCCTGATTTATTAATCCCACCTCAGCGGTCGAAGGTGGGTTGTAACACCCTACAGAAAAGACGGGAAGAAGCATTAGGGTGTTATTCCTATACAATATTAGATCTCCCACCGGATGCTTGCCCTTTTGTGATAATCCTGGCAAATACTCCTGAGTTAAAAACCAGATCAAGCCAACTGAACGATTAATGTGTAAAGCTTGTCATTGGTTAAAGAAGCATAGAGATGGGTGGTCAGAACCTTTCACCAATATTATTATAGTGAGAAGGGAGGGCTGGGTGGTCAATTCTGAGGAAACATTCAGTGGGGACTGTATAGTGATTAATTTTAAGTCTCATTTTATAGTACGGAAACTTTCAAATGTATTGCCTGATTGCCCAACGCCTGATACACAAATGTTTGTATTGCCATAAGTTTTTTTTACAGACCATTAACTCGACACGTAAAAAGACAGGAATCTGTGAATACCACTAATTTCCCTCTCTTCCTGAATCACCAGCTGTATCAGAAGCAAGTAACCCCCTCTCTACTTTCTAGTAATCGTTTTGCTGCTCTAGAGGACCTGAAAACCTGTGATTGACAGAGAATCAATGGGATGACTCCTGACTCACCATCTAGTCTGTAGTATCCTGCATGTTATAATGTAAGGTGTTTTATCAGCCCTGCTCTGCCAGTGCCTGTGCTCTGACTCATTAGAATGTTGGAGTCTGATGATGCCTCGGAATGTTGGGACAGAGAGAGACTGAGCGACAGTTGGTCATGGGCTGAGCAGCTGACAGGCAGCTCCTGGTGGGGCTCTGGTCTACTTCATAACTACATGATGTCCTATACCTTACTACATGTTATCCTCATGGAATAAAGCGTCTTGAAATACTACCTCTTGTGTGGACCTTCATCACTACATTTTGTGGCGACGAGGTGACGAAGAACCTACAGCTTCAAGCAAACCACAGGTACCTGACTTACAAGCTAACCTGGATATGGCGCAAATAAAAGAAAAAACAGTGGCAACAACCACAATTTTCAGAAGAGGAGGCATCCACAAGATGGTAATTTCTACTTACAAGAAACAGACGTGTAGTACACAAAACTACAAAGATGACTACAAGGAAGATACAACTACTACAAAGAAAAGAAGAGAAGACATCAAGAAACAAGGAAAGATGAAGCACTTCGCCTTTCAGCCCCACCAGTGGCCTCACCATCGGCCAGCCCTAGCCCAGGCATGCTGTGCTTATCATCTCAATTCATCTTGGACGTTGGCTTTACCATCTCAGTCTGCTACACTACCACGCGCCTTACTTCATTTTGTAGACACCTATATGCTTCATTTTGATTTACAACTGTGGTAAGATGTGGCTAATAAGCTTTATGCCTCTTTAATCCATTACGTTGTGGGATCCTCTGCACCTGATTCCAGCATTGTGTTATCTTGTGCACATCGGAGCGCATAGGTGGCAGAATCTACAATTCAAATATTGTTTTCACCTCATGCATTGCGCTGCCCTCTACCCTCACCTATAATGTTCTTGTGCCTGGAGATGCATTTCTGCTGAAAACTCTGAGGGAAAACATTTGGTGATTTCTTCTCTTTGGACACTGTTCATGTCGTTCGCTGTAATGGATAGGCAACAACTTCATGTGAGGACTAAAAGAAAAAGAGGTATGTGAGGTGCTAATTTTCGCTACAATCTCACTAAAGAAAATGTTGATGGTGTCTTCACTTCCATATCATTAAGGAGTTCCATCATTCACCTTTCTGGTGAGAAAGACTTTTCCTTATTTGTTTCTTTTTCACCTCTGTCACGGAGTCTCTATTAGTTTTAAGCATAGCACTGTGCTAGTCTACTCACGCGTTTAATTTACCTCAAATAGAAGCGCGAAGTCGAACGCCACTTTAACCGCCTTCCAGCGCATCTCGAGCTCCAACTGTGACGCATTTCTCTCAGTGAATATTTGGCGAATTTGTGCGCCAGTAGCCATCTGGCATGACGTGCCGTGCGTGCCGCCATTTCCAGGAGATCTTCAGGACTTCAAACAACTCTGCTAATGGAAATGTAAACAGTCGGCGCTATACTGCGAAATTTCTTTCATCTACAAGTATTGCCACCATCGGGTCTTGTCTGCTTTATGGCAGAAAAGGAGAGTTTATTACTCAGCGGTGCTTGGGAAGCGTACGACGCTACCGACCTAAGTGGTAGGCGAAATGCCATTGGCATATTTTTTCTACATGTATCGAACTATTGTGGGTGTCACAGTACTACGGTGACACGCACACCTTGAACTTTAATTCTGTCACAGGTCAATGAAGACCTTTGCACATTTATTTGGGACATTTTGAAAAAGTTATTGAATGTTTTTTTCACATATGTTCTTCCTACAATCTGCGACTTTTGCTCTCTGTACCTCATTGCTTCAGTTTGCATTCAGGTACTGTGGGTACGTACATGACTTATGGCATTCGTGGTCCCAGCTACATGTTTTACGTGAGTCAATAGATATTTCCCTACATAGGGGTGGGAATGGGTTTCGCCCCATTTGCCCACATACATTTGGGATGGTTCGATTTGCATGTTCACATTATTTTTACCCTACATAGGGATGGGAATGGGTACTATCCCCATTTGCCCATATACTCTTACCTGGGAATGGGTACTAGCCCCATTTCCCTACATAATTATGCCTACATAGGTAAATTTCGGTTTTCACCCTTACACAGGGCACGTGTTATGGGTTACAGTCCCATCTTACATTTACATAGTACCCTTACACAGGGCACAATTTTATGGGTCTTTTACCCATTTACATTTACTTAGTCTCCCTACATAGGGCGTCTTATGGGTCACAGTCCCATCTTACATTTACGTAGTACCCTTACACAAGGCACAATTTTATGGGTCTTTTACCCATGTACATTTACACAGTCTCCCTTCATAGGGCGTCATATGGGTTACAGTCCCATTTACAGTGCTCCTCACATTCCTGCACAGGAGTAGAGGGCGGTCATGGGTTTTAGTCCCAGTGACGGAAATTGTCTTTTTACATTCTGTAATTTTGATGTTTTGTATAACGCAAAATTTACATTCACATTGTATTGTTATGGTTTATTGGAAATGGGGGGGAAGTAATAGTTATACTGTATGTATCTACTTTGCCTCTTCTCCGTTTTCTTATTCGTCCAGTTTTCCTTGTGGTGTCATTCTTATTGCCATCCTTGGTTTCTGGATCTATACTCATTGTTGTCGTCTTTTGTCTCCAGCCTTCCCTTGTTCGCACTTTCGTTCTTTTCCTTCCCTGTTTAGGAGGAAATCCGTAACTCCCTCTTCCCTGTGTCTGTGTGGAGGCTGGTGTCCGTTTTCCATCGTGCCTTGTTCTTTCTTCCCTTCCTGCCTGCCTGGCCAGTGGGTGCGTTCGGGGGTTAGTCTTTGGTGCGTCTGTGTCCTTCTCCCCCTGGTTGTTTCCATCTTCTGGTTAATTGTTTTTTCCTCTCACCTTTTCTATGTCTATGAGTCTGGGTTATCTCTGTCGGGCTTCGCTTAACTCTTCCCTTCCTCTTCTTCTTCTTCCTCCTCGTTTTCTTTCACCTGTCTCTTCGCGCTGCTTTGCTTACTACTTTCCTTGATGTTGTTTCTGTTCCTCTGCTGTTCTTCCTTGTTATCTCTTCTTTAGTTCTCTCTCGCTATTTGTATTCACTTATTGGTTTAATGCTTCTGTTAGAACGAAAGGGGATATGTAGTATCCTGCATGTTATAATGTAAGGTGTTTTATCAGCCCTGCTCTGCCAGTGCCTGTGCTCTGACTCATTAGAATGTTGGAGTCTGATGATGCCTCGGAATGTTGGGACAGAGAGAGACTGAGCGACAGTTGGTCATGGGCTGAGCAGCTGACAGGCAGCTCCTGGTGGGGCTCTGGTCTACTTCATAACTACATGATGTCCTATACCTTACTACATGTTATCCTCATGGAATAAAGCGTCTTGAAATACTACCTCTTGTGTGGACCTTCATCACTACATAGTCATACCATAGTTGGGCCAGGAGTTCCTCTGCAAACTAGAGCAGACAATGACCAGTTAAAAATTATTACTTGGAATATTGCAGGGCTATGCCCAAAATTGACCGATCAAGAATGAGTCAAGCATATAACCAATTATGACATTAATATGTCTGCAAGAGACCTTGGAAATAGGCCAGATTCATTTAGATGGTTTTCGCTCATTTTATACTCCCACCTATCCTTCGTCAAGCGAGAGGGGGTATTTTGACACTGTTGAAAAATACTGTAAGACTCAAAGTCATTGCCTCTTACAATGATTCCCCTTACTATAGTTTACTGTTGTTTAAAGGTTCAGAGGGCAACATTATCCTTTTAATTAACTTACATAACAACAACTTTACGGGTGGAAAGTCAAAGATTGTTGACTTAATTGAGGCAGCAATCAAAGTTCTCATCAGAGACCTCAATTTGACCTCTTGTATTTTATGAGTGGGTGACTTTAATGCACTTAGCTGTGGTTTTTGGGCTAACCCGCTATGTGGCTTAACCAATGTGGAAGGACAATTAATCCCCCATTTTATCCATAACATCAATGGCAATGCCCTTAAAAGACTCCTCATCATAAAGGATTTAGAAATCATGAACCCGACTGATACGAGTACAGGTATGCTAGATAAAAACTTTGGAAACAAATTTCAGAGTTCAACTACCTTCAGAGTTACCTGGTAGCCTCAGCACCTCTGAAATCTTCCTTTTATGACATTAAAATTAAATTTTCCAATTATCCTGACCATGCGGCCATCTCTTGTCAATTTGCCCGGAAAGGCATAAAGCTCAGCAGAGGAGGAATCCTAAACCCCACATAGCAAGAAGGAAAGGTATTGTACTTAAAATGGGGTAAGATTGACAGGAAAAAAATTGTCCCTTTGGTTGCCGCAAAAAGACAAAATGATATTGTGACCTGTCTTGACACGAACTCTGACCCAGTTTTGGCGATAATTGCCTTTGAGTCAATTGTGGCTGAAGTGAAGAATAATTTAGTTATACGAGAACTGGCCTGTAATCCCTCAATTTCCAGGTGGTTTAACCAAGTTTGTACCAAAACACTATCTAATTAACATAAGGCCCTTAGAACGAGTCCCAGAGATGTGGAACTAGTTAGGCTCTCTTGTCAGTTATACAAATATTTAATACACGCAGAAGAGGACTCAGGAGGTTTAAACACCATCAGGGGAACTCCCCTCGTATCAAATATGGCAACACAAACAAGCACCTCTGGGTCAGAAGTGAAGAGGGGGAGTGCGGGGGGTCCCTTTTTAAAGGACGAATTCCCTCACCCACCCTTGGGTGGCATTCCTCATCATCTGAAACCTTCTCGCACTGCGAACCTAGTCGCAGTGTGGGCTACAACCCCCTCACTGAGAAGGAGGAGCTCAGGGATGTTTTATCAATGAACTTGAGAGGTAATCTAAAACCTTTAGATGAGCCGGGCGTGGAGGGAGTGTGTGAGAAAGTGAATGTGTGGTTAAAACTAACTACCTGGTATGTCAAGAACAAACTTTCATGGGACATCCAGGGGTCAGGATTAAAAAGAGTGTGGGCTATGGCAGGAACCTGTCATGGTCTCTACATGGTGGACATGTTTCAGCTTTAAAGACCTCCGTAGAGGTGACATGGCTTTCTTCAGGACCAGGTAAAGTGTAAAAATAAAGTGAGTTCAACCACAATGATAGGTGGTTTCAAAGGATACAGCCAGCTAGTAGATTATTGAATCAATTTCAATTGTCAGCTGGTCAGCGTCGTCCAAGTAAAGAGAAAAGTGTTAAAAACATGGAGTTTTACACATTCCACACGCACTCCTTCAATTTGTGATGCTCACCGTTTTTGTCGGGGGTGATATTGGCGTCTTACCCTCGGCGCACACACTCGAGGTGGCTCCCAAACCCTGTATGAGGAGGGGGGTAAAAGGAGTTGACAGTGGTGTGCAGTCATACATATGCTAAAAAATACAGTTGAACAGAAGTTCAATATACATGCTTTAGCTGGGGAGCAAATGACTGCTCAATGCTCTAGTTGCAAACAAGATAACAATGATTGCACAGGGAGATAAGGTATTGCAATAACAGTACAAAGAGAATCTGAAATAACCAACTGTGTGATGTTGGCTCAACATGTAAGAAACAGTGAGCAGTGCTAATTGTTTCAAGGCAAGGTAGAGGCCTATGTTATGTCAGTCCAGGTTGTTAACAGTCACAAGATTAAGCACAGGAGAGGAATGGGGCGAAATTACACACACATATCCCAGGAGATGCAATCTGACAATAAGTAAATAGCCTGATGCGACATCCGCGTGAATATGCGGTGGGACACTTGTACATATGAAGTGCCACCATGCCGTGGCCAAGGTAGTGTATGAGCTAACCTGGAGTACTATGTGACCGGATCTTCAAGTGGGAAGAAATGGCAAGGCTGTAAACATACAGTCAAAAACACATACTAGTGCCCTAAGGCCGTACTATTAGAGCTGGTATGGAGTGGTATATAACCGAATGCCTCCAGTAGAGAGAAACAGCAAGATTTCCACACCCACTCGAGAATTCAAAGAGAGAAGAAAAAAAGTCAAAATATTAGCGGGTCCCCCAATGGGGGGAACAGTGGGGCTGTACGCTTGCAGTCAAGAAAACGGTCCAATACCCTACACCCGTAAGAATAGGACTAGCCTGGAATAGTGTAAAAACGGATGCCCCTAGTAGAGAGAAACGGCAAGATTTTGACATCCACTTGAGATTTTAACAAGCATTTACAATGCAATGGTCTCGGCATTGTTAAAGTTAGAGCTATTGGCATTGCTCATGACATTATTTTTGTTTATGTTTTTAAAACATTTAACCCCTTCCATGCTGCGCAGATTCCGCCGCTGTGCTGACGGAATCTTGCGCGGGCGTGGTCATGACGGAACGGTTCCGTCATGAGCACAGCTCAACCGTGGCTCATGACGGAACCGTTCCGTCATGAGCACCGAAGGGGTTAAAGAAACGGCATTGTTATTTACAATGGCAATAGCTTAATCTCTCTCAAATGCAAGACCTATTGCATTTGTACCCACACACAGAGCCATACACACACAGCCACCCACACACACAGCCACCTACATAGAGCTATACACATAGAGCAACCCACACACGCTGCTGCGTCACAGATAATAAAGTGTCATATTTTTTCCCGGCACTATGACTATTGTGAGAGGAAATTCACCACGTGCACAGTGTGGGAATACGTGATCCACTTGTCAAAGGGACACCGTTTTAAGATTGTTTGGGAACCTTTTACTGTCAACAAATGAACATTATTATTGAAAGATGTATTAGATTAATTTTGCTTTAAAAATAAAAATAAAGTATTGCTGACTAATATAGCTAGCGAACATCCTTTTTCCACGCAAATGCGGGGCCCTGTTACACGTTCCCCCAAAGTGTATGGTTTTGAGTTCCTCGACCAGTACCCCCTTAACTGGTACTGGTACTTCGGAAACAGCCACACGGTTGTGGTGGCTGGAGGGGGGGGGGGGGCTGTTGCTCTCTGATCTGTACACGCTTTTAGTCCCTAGGTGACCAGACTTGGTGGCTTAAATTGTGGACGAGTCAGCAGGAAGGAAAAGGCCAATTAGGTACGACTGAACCAGAGAGGGGGGGCGTCTGGACCCATATCGGGGCCTGAGCAGAGTTTTATCATTTGTTTGATACACAAGTCATCGCTCACTTCATATTCAGCGACGGTCTGGGAGGTGTTAAAAGGTCTCAGCAGTGCTTCTTGGTAATCAGCACGCAAGCATAGTGCGCGTCCCTGCTCATTCCCGTGGCAATACTCCATGGGAGTTAACTTGCCAGAAAATGTGCAAAATGCACCCACCAGTTGCCATCTGCAGGCTACAATTTTTTAAGGACATACATGAAAGCCTATACAAAGCGTGGGAGGAGTCAGACCTCCACAAACTACCTACAACAGATCACTTAACAGCGCAAGCGCTGTTGGCTTGACCTAAAGATACTAAGGAACAATGCCACAGGAAAAGGCAACAGAAAACATGTATTCTACTTCTCATGTGCCCATCATTTGATGATGCACGTAAGCAGAGCAATCCAATTCACACTTTCTACACATATAGATTTGGTACAGGTTAATGACCTAAGGGCATTCAATATACTCGTACTGTGAGAGCAGAATCTACCCACAGGTGTCAGGAACTTGCTTAACACCATAAGCCACTAATATGCTGACAGCAGTTATTACTAGTAGACTTGAAGAGGCATCTGGCAGTGAAATATTCTCTCGCAGAGAGAGGTGCAGAATGGCCCATGCTAGGGTTCAAACTCTAAATTGTTCACCAACAAGCTGTGACCATGTAAATTCATGCTTCGTAAGATTCGTGACGCTGTATTATCCTGGAAAAATTTCTGTCTTATCAAACAAATGAAGGATCATAAACTATTGTACACCACAGTGACATCCCTTTCAATATGAAACATGAAAAAGGATTCCACATTGGACTTAATTTGCTGGGTATTCCTAGATTAAGACACAAGTTCTAGTTACAGGATCCACATGTTTTCCAAAAGCTCTACAAATGTACTTTGGCACACCAAAGGAACCCCATCTCCATTGTGCACTTTCAAGGGTCTCAAACTAACTTTCATAACATAGCAACCTCCATAACATAGCTTCGAGTTATGCATTATTTTCCATTATTCACTTTCCACTACTTGGAAATTACTGAGGTACAGTTTGTGTGGCTATATTGCAAGCCATTTCCTGACTAACTTTTTGAGGCACCATTTTCAGTCCTTCAGCACCATACAGCTCTCAAGCTAGCAATAAATGTTTTCCATATTACCCGCAGTAGTTTGTTGCTTGAACAACTGCTTGGTTCTCCAGTGGTTAAAATATTTTAAACAGCACTTCACTCTATAAGTGGGAATGCATGCCTGTTCGTGTATCGTTCGACTGTAGCCATACCAACAATATATTATACAAACGTGTGCCGATGTGTGCTCAAGCTAAATGAGAAGTGCAGGGTGAACGGCTTAAATCGTATACAGCCCAAAAAACTACATTCAGTTTCAATTAATTCAGTTAGTATACTCCCACATATTAAACACACTCAAACTTCAAGATATTCCATTAGAATTAAGGCTTCCGGTTTTCCGTTTTTACAGATAAATACAGACAGAAAGCAATGTTTTCTGTCTGCATTTATTTTTAAACGTGGATATATACAGAAAACTGAGCTTCTTTTAAGTGACTCTCCGTGCTGTCTTCAATGAATTATAGCCCAACAGCTGAAAAGACGGACAGCATGGGAAGTTAAAAACAGGATGAAATGTCTTTAAATAACGGTATGTCAACATATATTTGTGGTATAATGCTAATATTTACCAGTGGATGTATCGTTATGTAATATTTGGTAGCTTAAATAGCTAAAACACAACAGCCAAAGTATGACTGTACATTTCCATATTTATTTAACTGATAAACAGTTTTACAACTTCATTTATCCGCAAAACACTAAATAAATATGGATAAATACAGACGGAAATGTTAAAATAAATAAATACCATAAAACCGGCAGACCTAATTATAAGGTACCATCTCGTAACTCTCCCTTGCAGAGAATTTAAACTTCTGTTGCAACTGAAATGTCATACATCAGAAAGAAGACAAAGATAGCCACGCTTTCTTTCGGTGAAGTTTTTCCAAATAGTGCTCACTGCTGCAACACTGGCAGCTTCAGCTCTCTACCCTTCCCAAAATATATATCCAGCGAAGAAGGGAACGTGAATAAGTATTTCTGCAGCCAAGTTAAGTAGTCATTTCTTTTGCCTACTACAGCGATTAAATGAGTTATTTCAATAGACGAGTCGGTCACAATCCTCCGTCAGACTACAAACCAACAGAGAAAAGCAACTACAGAAGAAAGGGTAATAATTACCTCGCGAGCATCATTTACAAATATGGCAAGGGGGAGAGACACTTGCACCATCCCTGTACAGTTTCAAGTCTCACATGAAAGAAAAACAAATACACGTAACTCTGACATGTTGTTCATTAGGAGATAAAGACTTACACAATGAAGTTACCGCGAGTTTTCATCAGTAGATATAATTCTCAGTAAATTAAGTTAATGAGGCTGAAGTAGAATGATATTTTTCCCAGACAGTACTACTTGCAGTGTTTTCCTATTAAGTCGTACTTAAGAGAAGCACAAATATGTATGTGAAAAGTTCACTGCACATCAGCAGATGCTTTCAGGAAACAGATGTAGAGGCTACAGAAACACACAATTAAGTGCTCCTATTCTGAAAACGAAATGACATGGGATCAGAGGTGCCACGCTTCAGTGAAGCCGTTATATATGGCACTTTAAAAACAAGCAAGGATGTTGATAAGCACGTTTAGAAACAAAGAACGTGATAGGGCTGCATCTATAGCGGGACGCAGAGAGTAATACAACTTGGAAAGAACTGGAGGTACCACTGAAAACAAAAGTAAAATATGAAAGGGTAAAGTGATAGTTCACCTGTGCAGACGACATCACCACCAGAGGTTTCAATGCACATCCATGCGGGCGGCTAGGGAGCAAATACAAATCTTTAAAAGTACACCCTCTCCCCGTTGGGAAGGCCAACAAGGAGGCTATGGAAGTTAAACACCCCTCCCCAAACCCCTGACCTCCCCTACCCAAGCCTCTCTTACAGCCCCAAACCATTGGCCGATACAATTTTGTTACTCGCAGTCTTGCCTAAAACCCCGACTCCGAACCCATTTCCAGCACCTTTGGCCAGCGCCACGGTGGAGTTTTCTGTGTCGACCTTGGAGATCAGACTGATCTTGCTGCCAATATAGGGCGTGCCGCCGCTCATGGCTGCTACCGGTTTGGGAACGTTCCACCGGTCCGGATGGATGCGGATGGACAACAAGAACCTCCCACTTAGAAAAGAATATCACAGAGGAACCCCAGTTATGCCAACATGGCCGCCTTCATGCCCCTTCGAGTGAAATGGACGCTGGGTTGCCATCTGTTGTGCGCGCCAGAAAATAGTATCCACCATACAAAACGTAGACGTTGGTCTGCGCACCATGTGCTGCGCAATGGACGGGCAGTGTCTGGAGTGACTGCCACGTTGCTTCGAGGCGAAGCGAAGCATTCTGCCGTTAGAATTGAGCCACACCTCCATGATATTTCTGATTCCCTTAGGAGGGGCGCACTGTTTTTTTTACTACCAGTGAGTCATTTAGATATACAAGCTCAAATCGGCAAGGGCTTTAGACTAGAGACGTAGAGAAACAAGCACACCACTGCCTTTCTCCGATGCGAAGCAGAAATGCCTCGGAGAAAGGCAGTGGCGGTTTCGGATTCGGGGGCCTGTTTTTCTTTTCTCTCCTCAAAGACAAAGCCTCTTCTCCAATGGCTGGCCAACATTTAAGAGGCCTGCTAATGGAGAAGAGGAGAGAAGAGGGGCGGGTTCAAGCCCTTCTTCTCCAAAACGTTAAATCTCGGAGCGAGACTGCGCAAGCGCAGCCTTCGAGCCGAGACCTAAAAAGGAAAACACTCCGAACAGTAGTTCCAGTCCAACCCCCTTCAGCTTGAATGAGAGTCTGAGTTTGCCGAGCAGCGATGACACGCAGCTTCACAAACATGACGAGCAGGTGGTAAAAAGGAAGTTGTAAAAAACAGATTGATGCTTACCTTCAGGCCAAATTTCTAGGGGCCGTTTCGTGCAACCGGAACAGGAATGGAACTGGTTTATGGCATTTGCTGGAACCTCAGCCCCACCTAGATGGAATGGAGGGTGGAGAATTACGAAGTACAAGGGAGTCTCCTGCTGGGTCCTAAAAACAAATGAAGGACTCTGATCTTGTATAGCGAAAAAGTAAAATTGTTACAGTGAATTTGGACTAAAAAACGGCTACGGAATCACAAAATCCACGTGTGCAGACTCGAGAACTTTATAGAGAAGGCTCTAAAGTGGACTGGTAAAGATGTAAAAGAATATGAAAGATACGTCCCGGACATCCACATAATTTATGGTGGAGAAACAGTTTACGAACCCATTTGTGTAGACTACCTAATTAGGAGCAACAACCATGTGTGCAAAATCGAAAATCCAAAATGGATAAAGATAGTAAACATATATTTCTAATGCCATGAACAAGGTAGCCAAACATAGGTGGCATAGCGATATCGCTGTATGTCAGGCAAGTCGGAGGAATTGCAATCTCAAAACTTTATTGAGATGTTAATTGGCATTTACAACAGGCCAGAGAGTGGAGAGCCACGCTCTATCGAACAAGCTGGAGGCAAAAAGGGTATCAATTCTCAAGACTTAATTGAGATGGCAATTTCAACAGGCCAGAATAGAGAGCCACGCTCCATCGAACGAGCTGGCATCGAAGGTGTTTCAAAAAGGAAGGACAGGTCATGCGCTGATAAGATGCATATTGTAATCCTAGTGTAGCGGTCAAAGGAGCTTATATGACCTTTTTAAATGTACATCTTTGCTCAGACATAATCGATGTGGACCCAAATGGGGAGGACAACCCAAATTTGGGGGTTAGTAATAAAGGCATACATGGTGGTCAGCAAGGGGTTGGTATGGTTGTCGGTACAAGAAGCAACAGAAAATTAGCTCACAACGTCCATTTTGAATGAATTAAGCTGAACCAGGGAATGTTGTTATTTAGGCCCCTGGTGTCAGTGCACAACCTAAAAACCCAGCGTTGCTCTTTCCTAAATAGAAACTGGGACATGTTAGAAATGGGCTGAGTGGTGTTTGGTTTGTCTAAGACAACCCATGTGAAATCATGTGAAATCATTGGCATCATGCTTAGCTTCCAGGAAATGTGTGGTAAGTTTATTAATGGTTTTTGCAGCGTATTGTGCTCTTGTGTTCTAGCATACATGTGTGGTAAATATTTAAATTACCTGTACTATTTTTTATGCGGTAAAGTCTAGTAAGAATAACTCAGTCAAAATAAGAGGCAGAATCCGTGGTATTAGAGGTTCTGAAAAGGGCTTTATTCCTTACAAAGGAATTATGGTTCGAACCAGGCAATCTCATTCCATCACCACGAAGGTTCAGGAAGGGATAGGCAATACATTATTGACAAGTAACAATATATATATGAAAAGCATTGCATTAAGACAGATGCAGGAGGCGTAACAGCTGATAATACAGATAAGAACACACATACGTAATGAAAATGGGCGTAATAACAGGCGTATACTAGAAACGTCATTTAAAATGATGTCACAAGTGGGTGGATCCATAAGAGAATCCTGCAGTGTCAGCAGAAATGTTTGGCAGAGATGCGCGCGCAGCCGCATGACGTGTGATTGACGTGCAACTAGAGGGTGAAGGGGAATTGACATTTAGCTCTACACGTGGAGACAGAAGTCTGGGGGGTCAGGTCAACCTAATCCCAACTCGTATCTAATATCTTTGTTTAAGGAACTGTTTTATCCAAAAGGAAAGGTCTCTCGGACGGAATCTATTCTATACTGACTGTTAGTGCATGTACAAGCGTCTATGTGTCTACATGAGATGCGAGGGGGCAGGATTCTTCCATGGTAACAGGGGCTATGAATTACTTGCATAAAGACAGCGAGGCCGGGCCCTTTGCTCGGTAGCTGGAAGGATGTTTACCTAAAACTACTAGACAGGAATGCATTGGATGAGGAGCGGAGCAGATAACTTGAAGGCTGAATACAGTTTTTGGCAGGCAACAGGCCGCGTCAGGCACCGTTAGCCGCGCAGGGAGTAGGACAAAGTTCATGGATACGGATGCAGGTCCAGGCTGGAGCATTTCAGAGGTAGAAGCAGGAAAAGGCTTGATGGCAGAATTCAGGGCCTACTCGCCTGAACTGTAAAACTAGAAAAGTGAACCATATAAAGTCGGTGGCCAATCATACTTAGGAATGGAATATTCGACCCATTCATGGCGGATCTGAAAGAGGACATGTTGGCGTTGGACGCACATGTATTTGCGTCTTCATAGCTGGAACTGGAGGGAACATACATGTACTTGTAGCATGTACATGGAGTCGTTGGGGTCTAAGATAGGGGACACAATTGACCATAGAAATTCATATTTCCTCATTCCCTCCTTGTCCCCTACGGACCCTTATGAAATATCTATCTTCATCAATCCATCAATCTGTTCATATAGCATCATTTGTTCTTCTTTCTTCTTCCGGGATCTTGAATGAAAATTCGAAGGCGGGATACACGATGTGGCACACAGACCACAAATCGCTGGCCCACATTGTAGACACAAGCAGCAACTGAATAGAATGAGAAAGCCAATACCTAGGAAGGATAGGATCCTCCATCCCCAGGCTGACAACACGCTCCAGAACCAACCGGACCAAGTCCAGGTGCCAGGATTCTGGTGTATCTGGCTTACGATCTTATGAAGTCGAGTTATGGCTTTATATACTGACGGCGCGTTTTCTGGTATGAAAACACAGCAACTTGATCTGATGACCCTACAAGCTCCGCCCCTATCGGCCAGGATGACGTCAAGGACAAGACGATTTTGAAGAACAACAATCCGCATCGCAGACTGCTCCTCTGTTAAGTTGCTTAAGGCGGAAGTAGTTTCATTCACTACTGCTTCAAGGGTTCTAGTTAATCTACGTATCAACTTACTATTAGTGACTGTACCTATGTAGGGAAAGAAACCTTTATTAAAATCTGTGTATTGCTCCCATGCTGTTTCGGTGTAGTCGACAAGCGGGAGATCTCTCTGCTGTCTATTGTGTACTAAATGGGTATTCCTATGGTAATCAGGCGGGGCTAGGAAAACAGGTGGCAGAAGGAATGCAATGTAACAGGTACCATCCCAATCTAGGGGTAGGCCTATGTATGCGGTGTGACCACAGATGAAGTAGGAGTGACGAGAAGCTCTAAATGTAGATTTGCCTTTATCACTGAATTCTATTACAGTGGTACATTTACTATGGCCCATGTGTATGGAACCATTCTTTCTTACACATAATTCGCCTCTAACTGGAAATACTGACATAGCGGGCAAGATTGGTGTAGTTTCGGATTCAACATTCAGGATCATGAGATTAAGTGTAAAGTTACCTAATCCATATACTTCATTTTCTAGATCAGTTCCTGTTCTTTTGGGAAGTCCCTCCTTGTTAGGGTAGCAGACTTTAAGTAAAACTAGGTTCAGGTTTCCCCAAACCCAGTTGTCTTGATAAACTACTGAATTTGAATCTAGGGAATTAATCAAACTAAACCATGCTCCACAGGAGCCATTGTGTGTGAATGGATACGGAAAGAGAGGCAGAACTCCCTTGTATTTCTGATAGGGAGGGAGTCGGCCACATATCCAACAATTTGTAGCATTGCTGGTCTGATGAGAATGATGTAACATACTAATGAATGTGTTGTTGCGCAGCGCAAATCTATAGGACAACTCATGCGGGGTAATTCGCTAAAAGAATGTTCGGCAGTAGCATTGAAAGCACGCTTGGAAATAGGGTAATACATGTGTAATAATATACTGGCAATGATAATCAGAAGACTTAGAAAAAACATAATTAACAATGTCACTATGCAGTGACTACGAAGTGATTTACAGTACGCATGTTTCTTGAGCTGTTTCTGTCTATTTCTCTCTCTATTTCGATCTAGAGGATACATGTCAGAGACAAATTCAACCGATTCACCTTGGAGAGGACTTAAACAATCAAATTGTCTGACTTGCTAGACCTTAGTTTCAGTTTATAGTTTTCTTTTTCTGTCTTGTCAACCAGGGGGAGTTTTGAGTCAGTCTGTGAGGGAATGCAGGGCTGATAATTCAAGTCGGATGATAGTCCATGAAATTTTTTGATATGGCTCGAGTGCAACCACCCTTTACGTCCCTCAATCTTCACAGCTGTCCTTGTAGTCAATAAGACGAGTTTAGGCGACTGCCAGCGAGGCTCCAGCGGGTTCCTTCTGTCGAAGTTCCTTATAAGTACAAGATCTCCCGGAACCACGTCATGGGGCTTCACCTCAGTGTTATCGGGAAAAGCTGCAGCTACCTGTGAACGACAAGATTGTAGTGCAGACATCAAGGAAGCCAGGTAATCTGTCAGCATATTACAATCAACATCAGTTATTTTACGGGGTATAGGCGTCCCCACATATTTGGTGGTCTACCGAAGATCACCTCATACGGGGATAGCCCTGTTCGAGAGTGTGCTACCATTCTCATGTAAAAGAGCGCAACTGGTAAAGCTACTATCCAGTCGACACCTTTTTCTCTACATACTTTGGACAGTCTAATTTTCAAAGTTTGATTATGCCGCTCCACGAGACCTGCTGCCTCGGGATGTCGGACACAGTGGAATTTCCATTGATAGCCTAACAGAAGTGAAACATGTTTCATTAGCTCGGATGAGAATGGCTGGCCATTATCTGAGTACACGACACGGGGCAAACCATACCGTGGGAAGAATTCTCGAACTAACTGTTTGGCAGTAGTCAGGGCAGTGTAATCTGAGACGGGATACGCCTCTGTCCACCGGGAAAGAGCGCATACAACTACGAGGACATATTTGAATCCTCGACAACGTTCCATCTGGATATAATCCATCTGGAGGACTTCAAAAGGGTGATCGGGGGGTTGAAATCCACCCTGTTCTACAGGTACGCCTTTTCCTGGATTGAACTGACAACAAATCATACAGGTACGTACTTTCTGTTTAGCTGCTGCTCGCAAGTGTTTATTGAACCAAATGTGTTGAATACTGTCTAGCATAGCTTTCTCTCCTAGGTGCGCTGGACTATGTATTGTGTTAATGATGACTTGAACCATTGAGTCGGGGAGAAACCATATAGATTTTCCCTTCGTCATCCATCCTTGATCCGTTTGGATCCCTCCTAATTCAGTCCATCTCTTTATTTCTTCTGGTGTAGCATGTGTCTGTATGTCAATTACGTCAAGGGCGGGATCCTTAACTGTCATGCAGTGTGTTGGTGTCGGAACTATTATCTTTGTCGTGTCAGTTGTATGAGTCTGATTCTGAGCAGTCTGTTTAGCTGTTCTGTCAGCTAGGTCGTTACCCTGAGAAATAATGTCAGTCACTTTTGTATGGGCTTTACACTTCATAATCGATATTGCAGTCGGCAGATGTATTGCATCTAACAGAGCTTGAATAAGGGGACCGTGCTGGATGTGGGCACCGTGAGAAGTTAAATAACCTCTCTCTCGCCAAAGCACGCCGAAGTCATGGACGACTCCGAATGCATAACGTGAATCTGTGTATATGTTGACTTTCTTATTTTTGGCTTGAATACAGGCTTGTGTCAGAGCGATGAGCTCTGCTGCTTGAGCTGACAAGGTATCGATACAATTTGTTTCAATAATTTCAGTGTCTGTTGTGACTGCATAAGCGGCCACTAACTCTCCTGTATTTGTTCTCATGCATGAACCATCTACATATAATGTCAGGTCTGGATCTGATAATGGAATATCTGTCAAGTCTTGTCTGGGTTTCGTCGTAATAGTAATGACTTCAATACAATCATGTGCCAGTGGGTCTGTTCCATTTAATGGCAAAAGTGTGGCAGGATTTAATGTACTACAACGTCTGATTTCTATGTGTGGCTGGAACAATGTCAATTCATAACCCGTCAGTCTTGCTATAGTCAAGTGTTGTGTTTGGGTCCGGTTCAAGAGAACCTCTACTGCGTGTGGTACTTGTACTGTCAATTGATGTCCTAACACTATGGCATCGCTTTGTCTGATTGCTAAAGCTGTTGCTGCGACTGATTTCAGGCACGCAGGAAGAGCCTGAGCTACGGGATCTAATGTACTAGAAAAATAAGCACATGGCTTGTGTGATCCTGCTTGTTCCTGCGTGAGTACTGACAAAGCAGTACCTTCACGTTCTGTAACAAAAAGTGTAAAACGTTTGCTGTAACATGGTGTTGCTAAAACAGGTGCTTGGCATAAAGCTTTCTTTAAGCTTTCAAAAGCTTGCGTATGTTCCTGAGTCCAAGGGAGGACAGTCGATGTCGCTGCCTCCTGTGTTGTCAACTGAATGAGTGGTTTCGCTAGAAATGCATATTGAGGGATCCACTGCCTACAGTACGAAGTGAGGCCTATGAATGCCCGTACCTCCTTTTGTGTCTTGGGTGGCGGCATGTTAACAATTAACTGGATACGGTCGGGTGTAAGCTGTCTTCCCCCCTTGGACAGCAAGTGCCCAAGGTACACAACTTGCTGGACACAGAATTGTAGCTTTGAAGGGGACACTTTGTGCCCCTTGTCGGCTAAGAAATGTAAAACCGTCAGTGATGCTTTTTCACATTCAGGTTTGCTTCGGGCGGTGATCAGCAGATCATCGACGTATTGAAGCAGGGCAGTGTTAGCAGGCATGTGGATACTGTCAAGTTCTCTTTTCAGTGCTTGGCTATAGATGCTGGGGCTTTCTGTGAATCCTTGAGGTGTGCGTGCGAATTTAAAACTTCGTCCATTTAAACTGAATCCGAACAAATATTGGCTTTCCGGATCGATTGGGACGCTAAAGAAAGCGTTCTTGAGGTCAATTACAGTAAAGAACGTTGCTTCGGAATCTATGGCTGTTAGCAATGAAGAGATATCTGGGACCACGGGGTATTGTGGTACAATGCATTTATTTAATTCTCGCAGATCAATAACTAATCGATATACTGGTGGTGCTTTTGGATCAGTTCGTTTAAGAATCGGAATTATCGGGGAATTACATACATTGGAGTCGGTTTCTACAACCACTCCTTGTGCAATGAGCTCGTCAATGATTTGCAGTAAAGCCACAACAGCATCTGGGGGTAACTTGTATTGTCGTATTCGTGGTAGTACCACTCCTGTTTTGAGTGTGACTCGATATGGTGTAATGTGCATACAACCAACATCAGTGGAGCCTTGTGCCCATAAATGTGCAGGTAGATTCTGTAACCGGTGATCCATGTCTCTGGACACATAGTGACCTTTGAAGTCACGCAAAAATAGTCGTACTCCTTCCGGAGAACAACATATTATAGCTCCTAGAGCCTTCAATGTTTTTATACCTAACAAGTTTTCTGGGCATGATTTCGTAAGCAATAGATCTGTAGTCCGTGTTAATGGACCGACTGTGAATGCAAGTGGTTGCGATACTTCATTAATAGTAGGCTTTCCTGAAAAACCAAGGGAAGCGGAGTTGGGGGCGGATGATCTCGGGGTTGAGCACCATCGACAGGTGGCGTGTGTGGTGGAACATTAACATATTCGGGAGCTACATCATCTAAATAGGAGGAAAGGAAAATATCTTTTGCGGTCTTGGGATGTGCTTTAATCGGGAGTAATGGGGGTGGCAAATCTTTCGGTATTTCCGGGGTGGCCTTAGGTAAACCTTCGGCCAAAAGAGGATACATACCATTCATAAGAGTGTTTTGTTGTCTGTCTACTTGTTCTGTTTTTACTCGGATACCTTCCTCAATTAATATATTTTCTCGGGCTTTGTTTGAGTTCTCCCTACTTTTCTCTTCCAGTCTGAGCGCTTTCTCTGTGCGCCTATGCGATTCTTTACGCCATAGTTCAATGGCATCTTTCTGTGACTGTCTGGCTTTCTTTTTCCATAATTCTTCTTCTACTCTCATGATGCAATCTGCATCCCATGTCCCAGCTGCGGGCCATCTCTGACTTTCTGCTAGATCCTTGGTGTAGTCTACCCATAAATCAAGATATAGTACGGCATCTAGGCCATGTTTATGATACATAAAATACCCTGGAGTGTCCCTAGGTGGAATGGGAACAGCTTCTTCGAGTACTCCTTTTCTAGTTTTGATCTGTCTTAATTTTGAAAAGAACGGCATCTTTAAACCTTGCTACTTGATTCTTACTCAAACTGGACTTGAACACAATTAATACAATAAACACAATAATGAACACTCATTCATACCACAATTTTAAACACTGTAAACATTTAACATTTAATATTTAACGAACAATGATAATTAGAAGAAAACTAGTTACTGACATAATACTAATACTAGATAATACTGAATTATATACAACACATACTGGATATACTGCTAAACAGTACAGATACACTGCTAAAACAGTGCAGACCGGATCTGTGTACCCAAACCCGTCAGGACCGGCACAAACCAATGTGCACGTCTAAATGCCTCCCCAGCAACGGTACTCACCGGGTAGCACGGAACGGAAGGCCTCGGAACTGAACTGAACTGGACCGGACTGGACTCGACTGGACTCGGAACTTCGGAACCTGGTGGGCCTCTGTATACCTCGGATCTTGCTCTCTCAGCTAGGCTCTGGTCGGGATACTTCGCACTTCTCACCGCCTCGTCTGGGTGTTGATCGCAGCCTCAGTCACCCCCGCTTGGCCGGAGGGAGATACAGGAAATCCTGTGGGTACGCGTTTTTGTCCTTTCAGCTGTGGCAGGGGACCGGGCCTGCAACGCACCTCCGGCGCGTGAGATGAGAAAGTGTCCCTATTCGGGCGCCAATTTATGTGGTTAATATTTAAATTAACTGTACTATTTTTTATGCGGTAAAGTCTAGTAAGAATAACTCAGTCAAAATAAGAGGCAGAATCCGTGGTATTAAAGGTTCTGAAAAGGGCTTTATTCCTTACAAAGGAATTATGGTTCGAACCAGGCAATCTCATTCCATCACCACGAAGGTTCAGGAAGGGATAGGCAATACATTATTGACAAGTAACAATATATATATGAAAAGCATTGCATTAAGACAGAGGCAGGAGGCGTAACAGCTGATAATACAGATAAGAACACACATACGTAATGAAAATGGGCGTAATAACAGGCGTATACTACAAACGTCATTTAAAATGATGTCACAAGTGGGTGGATCCATAAGAGAATCCTGCAGTGTCAGCAGAAATGTTTGGCAGAGATGCGCGCGCAGCCGCATGACGTGTGATTGACGTGCAACTAGAGGGTGAAGGGGAATTGACATTTAGCTCTACACGTGGAGACAGAAGTCTGGGGGGTCAGGTCAACCTAATCCCAACTCGTATCTAATATCTTTGTTTAAGGAACTGTTTTATCCAAAAGGAAAGGTCTCTCGGACGGAATCTATTCTATACTGACTGTTAGTGCATGTACAAGCGTCTATGTGTCTACATGAGATGCGAGGGGGCAGGAATCTTCCATGGTAACAGGGGCTATGAATTACTTGCATAAAGACAGCGAGGCCGGGCCCTTTGCTCGGTAGCTGGAAGGATGTTTACCTAAAACTACTAGACAGGAATGCATTGGATGAGGAGCGGAGCAGATAACTTGAAGGCTGAATACAGTTTTTGGCAGGCAACAGGCCGCGTCAGGCACCGTTAGCCGCGCAGGGAGTAGGACAAAGTTCATGGATACGGATGCAGGTCCAGGCTGGAGCATTTCAGAGGTAGAAGCAGGAAAAGGCTTGATGGCAGAATTCAGGGCCTACTCGCCTGAACTGTAAAACTAGAAAAGTGAACCATATAAAGTCGGTGGCCAATCATACTTAGGAATGGAATATTCGACCCATTCATGGCGGATCTGAAAGAGGACATGTTGGCGTTGGACGCAC
The DNA here is from genome assembly GCF_964204655.1 of Triturus cristatus. NCBI lineage: Eukaryota > Metazoa > Chordata > Amphibia > Caudata > Salamandridae > Triturus > Triturus cristatus. Next base: position 598,277,058 of record NC_140592.1, on the reverse strand, counting down.
ATGTATTTGCGTCTTCATAGCTGGAACTGGAGGGAACATACATGTACTTGTAGCATGTACATGGAGTCGTTGGGGTCTAAGATAGGGGACACAATTGACCATAGAAATTCATATTTCCTCACATGTCTTAACCTTCCTCGTGGTCATACCCACATACCTTCAACTACAGGCACAGGTAATAAGTAAGCCTGGGCAAAGCACTACGCTACACTCGTGTAGTTTGTGAAGTTTGCGCTACTTCGCACTACGCAAATTGCACGTAGCACAGTGCAAACACACGTAGCATTGAGTAGCGTAGTGTAGCGGTCATTTTTTGCTTGCTCGCGGTCCTCAACGTCAAGTTGGTGACCGCGAGCAAGCAAAATGACATCCCGGCGAGACTTTTTCCTCGTTCGTGATCAGCAACATCAAGTTGGCGATCACGAGGGTGGAAAAAAAATCTCCCGGCGAGATTCTCAACGTGGGGAGGTCAGGTTTCTCATTGCGAGTGGTCATGTATGCTCGCGACCGCTCGCGATGAGAAACTACCAGTCCGCGTTGAGAAAGCTGCCGCTCGAGTAAAAATCTACTTGAGCGGCAGAAAACTACTGCTCGCACTGTGCAAGATGCCCTTTTCAATGATTGCACAGTGCCGGATGCTTGTCCGCACTGTGCAATGATTGAAAACGGCATCTTGCACAGTGCGAACAGGGTACTACGCAGTTCGCAATGTGCTACGCGTAGCTCGCGTAGTGCGAAGTGCACTTTGCGTAGCTATGAGTAGCGCTACTTCGCGAATTACGCACAGGGTTAGTAATAAGATATATAAAGCACTTTGAGTTACAATTGGTATGTTGTCTCAATTCCCAACGGCGACCCATACCTATATCAATGGTGGTAATTTTTGGGGTCTGTGCACAGACACTGCAATTCCCACATGGAAAATGCCCTTTGATTGGTGGAAGATTCCAAAGTGTGTTTTGTTGGGACGACTGTTTGTCCCGTGGTCTCATGTGGACTAACTGGTCCCTGAGGTTGGCGTTGCGTTTGAAGGCAAACATTGATTTTGGTAACTAACGACTGCATTTGCTCAAGATGTTCCAAATTTTGTTTACAAATTTCTGCAGAAGACTAGACTTGGTGCTAAAAGTGCTAACACAAATCATCCTGTCTGGTTTCTTTGGCAGAATGTGTCTCAAGGAGAGCTGTGCAATGGTTGTTTCTTGCTCCTCTCACTGATTTCCTAATGAGAGAGTGAAATTTAGCAGAGCAAGAATATAAGGCTTACACATGGCAGGAGGCTAAAGCCAAACTCACCAAAACAGAGCACACGGTTTATGAATTGGGTGATAAGGCAGGCAAGCTTTTAGCATGGCTTGATAAGCGAGAACAAGCTAGTAAATGGGTAACACAGATCCAATTTGAAGATGGTACTACTACGACAGAGCCTCACCAGATAGCAGAGGCATTTGCAGCCCATTATGAAAAGGTATATACGCCCACGGCCGCCAACACGGTCTTAGAGAATCTTGATTTTCTTAAAGACATAAGGATGGCTACATTGTCCCCGATCACGTCGGAAGCTCTTGAAGGCAATTTGTCCTCCGACGAAATTGCCCTAGCGATTAGCGCACTACACACACGCAAGGCTTTAGGGCCCAATGGGATTCTGGTGGAATATTTTAAGAAGGCCTCACCTCAACTTGTACCACATTTACTCAATATGTACACTGATAGCTTAGGAAAAGGGATCCTGCCCAGGGACCAACGCCTCGCAACGATAGTGCCGATTCACAAGTCAGGCAAACCACCACAGGACTGCATGTCCTTTAGGCAGATTTCCCTCATTAATGCAGAACCCAAAATACTTGCAAAGGTGTTAGCCATGAGACTGCAACCGTATCTCACCGCATTGATTCACCCGGATCAATCCGGCTTCATGCCCAATCGCAAAACCGCACTTAACTTACGAAGGCTACACAGTGTCATTGCGCGTTAGTCCACTGTTGAGGAAGACGCAGTTATCCTATCACTAGACGCACGTATGGCGTTCAACCTCGTCGAATGGCCTTTCCTCTTCACGGCCCTCCAACATCTAGGTTTCAGTCCCAAGTTCTGTGCTTGGGTACAGTTGCTGTACACACAGCCATTAGCACATGTTGCTGTGAATGGCCATATCTCAACTGACATCCCGCTGGGCAGAGGGACAAGACAAGTATGCCCCCTATCCCTGCTCCTCTTTGCGCCAGTGCTGGAGCCACTGGCAGCGTGGATACGCCAAGACCCGGTTATTCATGGCATGAAGTGGGCGCCTGGCTGGGAAGACTGCATTTCCCTCTACGCAGATGATGTATTGCTGTATCTTACATCCCCGGCGCGCTCCATCAACTGTCTACTGGATATCTTTGCCTTTTATGGGCGGGTCTCTGGATATACCATAAATTGGGGGAAGTCGCTCTTATATTTATTACACAGTCCCCCACCACGACTCCCAAGAGGTTGCGAAATTCGAATTACAAGCAGAGGCTTCAAATATTTGGGGATCTACGTAACGTACGACAGCACACAGTTCACGGCTGAAAACCTCACACAGCCACTAATGAGATTTAGCCGTGATGTCAAACACTGGCGCTCTCTACCACTCACACTACTGGGAAGGGCAGCCCTCTTTAAAATGATGGCACTCCCCAGATTTTTGTATGCTCTCCAGAATACGCCGTTTCCAGTCCTCTCGTCATATTTCACTGCAATAAACGCTGAAGTGACCGCCCTACTATGGGACGGGAAAGCGACCCGCATCGCCACAAATAAACTTGTAAAAAGTTGGTATGATGGTGGTATTGCCCTCCCCAATATAACAATCTTTTACTGGGCCTCACAGCTAACCGTCATTCATCAATGGCTTCATGAACCTCAAGACGACCCTGTATACCTCATGGATAGGCACCTGCTGGACCCTGGTGGGATTCTGGGAGCGCTCTACAATAAGGTCAAACGGACCGCTGTCACAGGCCCAACGGCACACACCATACAGGTGTGGTTCGAGACGCAGCAAACACTGGCATGGGAAGGGGTCATAACACATGCCACGCCGCTATGGGACACAAAGAAATTAGGTATGCTGCGAAACACTAGAGGGTGTAAACAATGGGATTTGATAGGCATCTCAAAGGTAGGAGACGTCGAAGAAAGGTGGAATAATCACATTTGCCCAACTGCAACAAACTTAGGTCTAGCACAAAAGGAAATGTTCCATTATACACAGATCAGACATGCACTCACTAAGAAGATCGCACCAGGCATACAACTCGCGGAGGCGTTACCGTTGGAGGATAGACTCCTGACGGACCATCTGACAATAAAGGCTATCTCCCACACGTATAGGAAAATAATAAATAATCAACCAGACAAAGCAACAGCCCTAAAGGCCAGGTGAGAATCGGAGCTGGGCGACTTAGATGACACAGACTGGCAGGAGGCACTTGCGTCCCGCAAAGAGGTGGCAATATCTTCCAAATTCAAATTAATCCAACTAAAAATTCTACATCGTACATACTACACGCGCATACTCCTGCATAAAATAGGTTGGTCGGACACACCATTCTGCCTTCGTCAATGTGGTGAACCAGGCACCTTCCTACATACGATCTGGCAATGTCCGAAGATAGTAAAATATTGGAGGGCGGTTATGCGCACAATCTCGCAAGTCACAGAAGTCGCGGATGTCACGGTTCTACCAGAACCAAAGAGATGCATTCTTAACATTTGGGAGCCCACAGATCTCAATCACATGACTCAGGAATGGATGACACTTGATATAACAGTGGCGAAGCACAACATAGCTCAACGCTGGGGGTCCCGACAGGTCCCTACCCTTTCCCAATGGTGTTGCGACATGGACAGTATAATGGTGGTTGAAAAATCGGTATACATCCGTAGAGGATGCACCAAGAAATGGACTCGGATATGGGGCAGGTGGAACGCTTATCGTGGACATATCTGTGAACCCCTACATATGGACTTATCGTTAGAAGTAAGTGATTGATGTAACTAACACAGAATGACATGGACAGCACCAACAACCTCTGTTGTCTTCCGAAGGTGGACACAATGGAACCTTTCTGGTAAACTAGCAGTCATGCACTTGATAAGTACTGTACAGAAACAACATGTATGCACCCTTGAAAAGTTTATTAATGATACCATGTTTTGTTAATGACAAAATGCTAATAAAAATATCTTTTAAAAAATAAATAAATAAATACACTGTGCTATTGTACATAGAAGGAGCGGTTTTTCCTGAGGGGTCCCTTTCTTATTTAGTGTCTGTGACAAACCATTGCCACAGATTTGTATTATTAGGGTTTAGTTTAAACCTTATTCCCTGCGTGTTGGGCTACCCGGCGGTAATATTTTCTCGTCATACTCTGCTGCCATGTGCATGTGATGGTGTGTCTCTCCAATCAAATCTTCGCATGTTTTTAATTTGTAAATTCTGTTTAGAGCACCGTAAACAGTTTATACACCCTATTATAAGTAAATATAAAATCAGAAACTGTCGCCCAGGTCTGTATTTCTTACAAATGTTCCCCTTTCGTTTTGTGTGCTATTGTGTAGTATCTTTTTTATGTCTTTCCCTAAAGTCTAGGAGACTGCATCAATAGCTGAGAATGAATGAAACATTTTATTTTGTTTTAATTGATTGATTTTGACAGAAATTTTAACTATTGCATTTTGTAAGCTGATGATTTTTCTTTGTTTCTATACTTTTATGAACAATTTGTATTTGATCGAATAAAGCGATTTAATGATGAGTAGCAGGCTACATTTTAGGCATGATGTAGGGACAGCGGGTGGAACCTCATCAGATTTTTTTGCCTTCACTAAACCATAGCTACGAATGTTGATTAACCAAAATGCCAGGGATAGCCGAAGCGACATGAATATCTGCACCTGCATTGTGCCCATTGTTATGTTGCCCTGTGGAGTCCCCGTAGGGGGAGGGACTCTGCTTCGGGGCAAACAGCAGTGGGACTAGGAATAATTACTCAGAGCCAGCAGGTGTGATCTTTCGGCTACCGCACACGTGCGTCCCCTGATGTCACGTCCGGGGTAGTCGCTTTATTGAATGCACATCACGTGACCGGGACCATACCACCTGGCCCAGTCAGGCCGGGATAAGGCTCTAGACTTCCCTCCCTCCGACTCCATATCAGGGCGCCCTGCTGGTCGCATCCGTTACTTCACGGGTGCGACATAACATTCCTCCCCACAATAAAAGTTCAAAACACTAGTGCTCCAGTTAACCAGGTGGGGGCTGGACCCCAATTATAATGTTCAATATAAAAGGAACAGTCTTATGTGAAGTAGTCCTTCAGCTTACGGGTCAGCTCAGGGTTGCGTCGGAGTTGATACTGGGAGCTTCCACAATCGCTTGACTCTCCATCCACCTCTTCACTCAAGACCGTGCGCTGGGCTCCCCTGGGGCTCTCTGGCACCTCTGCGCTTCCTGACGTGTTGGGGTCATTGTTCGTCAACAGACTCGGATCTGCACTGTCAGGTCATTGAGCAGAGTTACCAGCTTCCTCCGATGGATCAGATGCTGGCTGAGCATCTTCGGCTGATCGGTGTACCCTCACAGCATCACTGTCCGGGGAAGCACTCTCAGATGTGTTAAACTTTTTGAAGTGTGATATGTTTCTCATCACGATCTCATCACCTCTCTGTGCCATCACCCACCTGCCTTGCACTCTGGCAACAGTCCAAGGATGCCTTTCATAGGGTAGGCTGAACTTGCTGCTGGTCAGACGGTTCTTTAGTAGGATTTTATCTCCCCTTTCCAGATTTGCTTGTTGAGGTCCTCGACGCTGGCTGACTTGAGCATGCACCCGTCGTCACTGCTCGTCTATCCGGTGGTCATCATGGGGTACGGGACGCCACTGGGAATGATGCGGGATAGAGTCATTGACAACTCAGCCCATCGACAGATGCCCAGGGGCCAGACCAGTCGTGGTGTGAGGAGTCTGCCGGTAGTTCTGCAGGAACGTGAATAGAGCTAGTTCCAGGTGCTGCTGGCGCTCATGTGCTATGCGTATTACCTTTTTTGAGGTTCGCATGAATCACTCTACCTCCCCTTTGGCGTGAGGCCAGTGAGGGGTGATCCGCCAGTGTTTGATGCCCAGGGAGGCCAGGTAGGTGGCTATCTATTGCCCTTAGAAGGGCGGTTCATTTTCGGTTTTTAGTTCCTGAAAGATTCTATGAGTTGCTATCAATTTCTCCAGCTTCAGAATTTTTTTGGCAGCACTCAGCGTGTTGACAATCTTGATTTCCGGATACTGGGAGTAGTCATCAATGGCCACAAAGGTATGTCTCCCGTCTGGCAGACTTCCAAAATCGAGGCTGACATTCACCCACAGGCGTGGGGGCCTGAGCTCCATGATCACCAGCGCGGGCTTGGGAGCTTCTCCAGTTCCCTGGCACCAGTGGCACTCTTGGACAGCGGCCTCCACCAGCTCATCCATGAGAGGGAACCATACTTTGGTGCTTAACCGTGACTTGGTTTTGACCATCACTGTGGGTGAGTTGTATCATTCGGGCAGTCAGCGAGGAGTGGATCACCAGTCGGTGCCCTCGAATGAGACATCCTGTACTGTCCTCCGTTAGTTCCTCCCTGATGTGGTATAGGCTTTCCAAGATTCGTCAAGCTAACTCTGTGAGCATCTTCCATTCTTACCTGACTCGGTTCCAGTTTCCATGCTTCACTGCTTGTTTAGCCCTCATCTTTGTCAGTTTCATCCTTCAGGCTGGCAATGGATAGAGGGAGAGGGCATGATCTCTCGTGATGCATTGTACGTACTCTTCTGTGTCAGCGAGACAGATAGTCGGCCGGATTGCGGCTTCCTGGCTGGTATTCAACTCAACAGTTATAGTCCTGTAGCTGCAACATCCATTTTTCTATCCGAGGAGGAGATTTCGATGAGGTGCCAGAAAAGAGAGAGAGAAGGGGTTTGTGGTCGGTGGCCACCACAAACGGCTTGCCATATACGTAGAGGTGGAAGTGGCGACACCCCCAGTGAATGACAATAGCCTCCTTTTCAATCTGGGAGTATCTCTGCTCGGTGTCGGTGAGCGAGCGGCTGGCAAAAGCCACTGGGGCCCAGTCCTCTTTAGCATTGCAGCCATGCATTAGCAAAGCGCCCAGTCCCTTCGGACCTGCGTCTACCGCGACCAGTGTCATTTTCTGTGGGTCCAAGAATGCCAGAGTGGTGGCAGCTGACAAAGCGTCTTTAATGTTTTGGAATGCTTTGCTCTGGGCTTCACCCCACACCCATGGGACTGAGTCCTTGGTGAGATCCCGCAAGGGTTGAGAGAGGGTCGTGAGGTCTCGGATGAAGCGCCCACTATAATTCACCATGCCGAGAAAGCTGCGGACTGCGGTGATGTTGGCAGGGGCAGGCGCCCACTTGATGTCACGGACCTTGTCAGGGTCCGGATTCACTCCTTCTGCCGAGAAGGTGTATCCAAAGAACTGCAACTTGTTTTTGAGGAACTCGCATTTTTCACGGTGTAATGTGAGTCCAGCGTCTCGGATTCTCTGAAGGACTTGCACCAGGTGGGAGTTGTGATCAGAGATGGATTTGGCATGTACCATGATGTCATCACTCACGTTAATGACTCCGGTAATGTCCATGATTAGTTAGTGGATTACATTCTGGAACACTTCTGCTGCACTAGATACTCCGAAATTCAAGCGGGTGTATCTGCGGAGAGCGACTTGGGTGGAAAATGTCGTGATGTTCCTGGAGGTTTGATCTAGAACAAGCTGGTGGTTCCCGGACCGCAGATCGAGCTTCGAGAACCAACATGCCCCAGCCATCTCTCCGATTAAATCATCAATGGTTGGGGTGATGTGTCACTCTCTTTTGATGGCTACATTTGTCAATCTCATGTCGACACATATTCTGACAGCTCCTGGTTGCTTGGGTTTGTGGGTGATGACTATTGCGGAGACCCATGGTGTGGGTCCCGTCACTTTCTCGATTAGGCCAGCCTGTTCCAGCCTGTTCCACCAGTTGGTGTTGGTGAAAAGCCACTAGTCGGTGCCGCAGGGACAGAGGTTGCACCGTGGGGTCAATTTATAGGTGTATTTCTTTTCCTTTGTATCTTCCGATTCCCTCGAACACCGACACGAACTCCGTGAGTATGTGCTGGACTGATTCCTGATGAATCCCGAATGCAAAGGTCACTATGCCTAGGTCTTCTGCTGCTCGACATCCCAGGAGAATGCCTTGTCCATCCTCCATGACATACACCATGGTGGTGACCGATCTTTTTTCATGTGTCACCATCATCTTGAACTTGCCTCTCATCTTCAGTGGCTGGTCCTGCCAGGAGGTGAAGACAGTGATCTTTGTAGGTTGTAGGGCAGGTGCTGGGTGCATGGTTTTGTAGAGAGCAGCCGACATTAGACTTATCGTAGCACCGGTGTCTACCATAGCCGTGACATCATGGTGTCCAACTTGAATACGACACTGAGGCAATCGTCTGCGTCGACTTGTCGCTGCTCTGATCATATGCACTTTATGCACTGCTTGTTCTTCTTCTTCGTCATCGTCCATGTCACTGGAGTCACCGCCTCCTTCGGGTACTAGGTTGATTGTTGTATTTCTTCGAGCGACACACCTTTTCAAAGTGGTTGTACCTGCCACATCCGGTGCCTTTCTTGCCTTTTGCCAGACATTCAGCGGCTTTGTGAGGTGGTCCTCTGCAGTAGCTACAGTACCGCTGATTTCCTTGAGGGTTACTTACTGGTTCTCGCCTATGGTGGAGGTCTGTTGGCTTCGTCGCGACAGCATTCACCGGTTCCACTTTGATGGGCGACTGCAGCGTCGCCTCCATGTGAGCCGCTCTGGCTTTGGACAGTTCCTTAGTGCACCCAAGGGTCAGGATTTCCGTCAGGGGCTTGCCTGATTCTTCCAGGATCCGTTCGCTAAGATTCGCCGAGGCACACCCCTGGATTATTTGCCCCCTAATTTCTTCCGTCTCGTCCCTGAAGCCACATGTGGATGCCAGGTTTTTGAGTCGGGCGTGAAATGTGTCCAACGATCCATCAGGCAGGCTTCTCCGAAAATGAATCGTTTGTAATCTTGGTTGGCCATGGGTTCAAAATAGCCTGTAAGGGCGTTGATGAAGGTGTGGTGAGTTTTGGGTGTTGCTTTCGCAAGCGTTTTCGTGATGCGATGAATGTCCTTACCCCCTAAGTGAAGTAACATGGCCCTCTTCTGGTCTTTGTGGACTTTCGTGGCCTCAAAGTAGATGATGAGGCTTTCCACCCACTCCTTCTACTTTGGGGCTTGTGCAGATGGAGGCTCCTCCACCACGAAGGGCTCAATTGGTGGAATGGTGGACATGATGGGCTTCTGGAGGGCAGCATGCTGCAATAGTGCAGGGATCTGGGCCAGCTGTCACTCACTGTGGCCTAAGAACACAGCCACGCTGTGAGAATGGGAGGGGCAGCCTTGTGTGGTCACTGTTGGGTACCTCCAGACTCCAGCGCATCCGTGGCACGTTCACGCAGGCCTCATGATGGCCGCCAATGTCTTGTTGATCCTAAGGTGGTATATGCGCATGCACGCCAGCAACAACCACGTGCGAGCGCGGAGCGAGGATCGAGCTCCAATGGCCTGCTTTCGGCCGTTCTGACGTCGCTGGGGAAACTGGCATGCAGGTAATGCAGGAGTCGCTGACCTGTTCAAGGCATCTGGCAGCCGAAGACAGGGGTGCCAATTACGATCCGGTCAAAAAATTCCCCGTGCGACTCGTATCCGGTCTTTTTACCGTACGAATCGTACAAGTGCCGTACGAACTGGCAATCACGATTCGCATGGTAAAAAGTCCATACGAACCGCATCGGGAATGATTTCCCACACGTCCTCGGGTCGGAAAATGTGTCCGACATGTCCTCGGACGATGTACCGTACAAATGTGAAAGGTGAAGTCCGACCGAGGAATCACGATCCATCCCGTGCGTCCGATGTTACAATCGTATGGAAAAAACACCGTCCGCACCGAACTCCCATAGCAACCATGGAGACATGTGCCCGCATACGCGCCCAACACTCCCCCCCGCCCCCGTACGTCCGAGACGTACCCCCCGTGAATGTACACCCCCACCCGTGTATGTACACCCCTGTACGTCCGAGTCATACCCCCACCCCTGTACGTGTCGTACCACCGTCTATGTACACCCCAGTACGTTCGAGTACTACCCCCACCCCTGTACGTGTCGTACCACCGTCAATGTACACCCCAGTACGTTCCAGTCGTACCCCCACCCCTGTACGTGTCGTACCACCGTCTATGTACACCCCAGTACGTTCCAGTCCTACCCCCACCCCTGTACGTGTTGTACCACCGACAATGTACACCCCAGTACGTTCGAGTCCTACCCCCACCCCTGTACGTGTCGTACCCCCGTGTATGTACACCCCTGTACGTTCGAGTCCTACCCCCACCCCTGTACGTGTCCGACCCCCATGTATGTAAACCCCAGTACATTCGAGTCGTACCCCCACCCCTGTACGTGTCGTACCACCGTCAATGTACACCCCAGTACGTTCGAGTCCTACCCCCACCCCTGTACGTGTCCGACCCCCATGTATGTACACCCCAGTACATTCGAGTCGTACCCCCACCCCTGTACGTGTCCGACCCCCATGTATGTACACCCCAGTACGTTCGAGTCGTACCCCCACCCCTGTACGTGTCCGACCCCCATGTATGTACACCCCAGTACGTTCGAGTCGTACCCCCACCCCTGTACGTGTCCGACCAACATGTATGTACACCCCAGTACGTTCGAGTCGTACCCCCACCCCTGTACGTGTCGTACCACCGTCAATGTACACACAGTTCGAGTCCTACCCCCACCCCTGTACGTGTCGTACCACCGTCAATGTACACCCCAGTACGTTCGAGTCGTACCCCCACCCCTGTACGTGTTGTACCACCGTCAATGTACACCCCAGTACGTTCGAGTCCTACCCCCACCCCTGTACGTGTTGTACCACCGTCTATGTACACCCCAGTACGTTCGAGTCCTACCCCCACCCCTGTACGTGTTGTACCACCGTCAATGTACACCCCAGTACGTTCCAGTCGTACCCCCACCCCTGTACGTGTCGTACCACCGTCTATGTACACCCCAGTACGTTCGAGTCGTACCCCCACCCCTGTACGTGTCGTACCACCGTCAATGTACACCCCAGTACGTTCGAGTCCTACCCCCACCCCTGTACGTGTCGTACCCCCGTCAATGTACACCCTACGTTCGAGTCGTACCCCCACCCCTGTACGTGTCGTACCACCGTCAATGTACACCCCAGTACGTTCGAGTCCTACCCCCACCCCTGTACGTGTCGTACCACCGTCTATGTACACCCCAGTACGTTCGAGTCGTACCCCCACCTCTGTACGTGTCGTACCACCGTCAATGTACACCCCAGTACGTTCCAGTCGTACCCCCACCCCTGTACGTGTCATACCACCGTCAATGTACACCCCAGTACGTTCGAGTCCTACCCCCACCCCTGTACGTGTCGTACCACCGTCTATGTACACCCCAGTACGTTCGAGTCGTACCCCCACCCCTGTACGTGTCGTACCACCGTCAATGTACACCCCAGTACGTTCCAGTCCTACCCCCACCCCTGTACGTGTCGTACCCCCGTGTATGTACACCCCAGTACGTTCGAGTCGTACCCCCACCCCTGTACGTGTCGTACCCCCGTGTATGTACACCCCAGTACATTCGAGTCGTACCCCCACCCCTGTACGTGTCCTACCCCCTTGTATGTACACCCCAGTACGTTCAAGTCGTACCCCCACCCCTGTACGTGTCGTACCACTGTGTATGTACACCCCAGTACATTTGAGTCGCACCCCCACCACAACCTCCTAAGTACGGAGCGCACCCCAGGCCCCAACATCACAACCGCATGTACGAGTCGTACCAAGCCACACACAAGGACAGCACCGTACAACCAAATGGCCCATGTACACACCGTACACACGCTCAAAACGCACGTACACAACCAGGACAAAACAAAACAACACAAGAATACACTATTCGAATGGCACAAAGCCACTAAACATGGCCAACAAACACTAAAAAAACACATTCACTGACCTGCAACTGCCAAAAACAAACAGAGGCCCAAAACACCACCACTCCTTATAACACACCCACCCAAACTTCAAACACAGCCACACCCACCAATGGACCAATAAAAAGGGCCCACACACACAAACCATGAGCCTTTGCAACAGACTCACTGCTGCCAGACACCACAGAACCATACTACAAGCTTCACCACACCTTACACTTGCACACCTTCACACAACCACCTTCACAAACACCCCCTCATCACATTCACACACACACACCTGCACAACCACACCCACACACCCACAACCATCCACACACCCCCCCCACCATCCACACCCACACCCCTCACCATGCCCACTAACAAGAATCCAAAGTTCAGTAACCGAGAGTTGGAGGTCCTTGTTGATGAAATCCTCAGAGTCGAGCCACAGCTCTTTGGAACATTGGTCAGACAGACCAGCATGGCAGCAAAAACAGCCATGTGGCAGACCATCGTCGATGCTGTGAATGCTGTTGCGGACACCAGAAGGACCAGGCAGGAATGCCAAGCCAGGTGGTACGATCTGCGGAGGAGGGTCCGAGCCAAGATGCTGGAGGAACACAACCAGGCCAACGCCACTGGAGGAGGGCCCTCCCGCAGACCCGTACACTACCAGCCCTGGGAGGAGAGGGTGATGGCCATACAGCCGGTGGAGGCAGTCGAAGGATTAGGAGGACTCCGAGACCCGGGCGAGTACACGAACAACGCACCTCACATGGGGGGGACCTCATCCACAACCAAAATCACTAACAGGCACGCAACCACCCCAACCTATCGCATGACTCAACCACACTCCATGAACACGCACATGCCACTGCCGCCACCATGCCCCATGCACCCAGCTGGACAATGTCAAGTCACAGGCCACAGAAGACACCAACACATGACACGGTAACCCGGATGGCGGGAGGGTGGGCCCCAAAAATCACATAGTGCAACTCAGAAGCAGACAACAATGCCCTCTGCCCATATGGCCCAGGTCACAGCCAGACAAACAGTGTGTCCCCACACAGGAAAGACTCGCCAGCAAATGGCGGACGCCTTGCATCAACACATGGGGGTGAAGGCACTGTTTTGCACATGACAGCAGCTAATGAACAGCCAACACTGTGAAAGAGTGGCAGCACACACAACCACAGCAGCAGCGCACACACAGACACTACACCCAATGGGTGCCTGGAGATCAGAAACAAACTCACATCAACAAGCCAAGGGCCATTCAAAGGACTGGAAAAAGTGTGTGTCTAGGAAGCTGGGCTGAGGTGACAGAGGGTGACACACAGAGGGAGGGAGAGGGGGACAGAGAGGGAGGGAGAGGGGGACAGAGAGGGAGGGAGACACAGGGACACGGACAGAGGGAGGAGGCTGACACACGGAGGGAGGGAGAGGGGGACAGAGAGGGAGGGAGACACAGGAAGACGGACAGAGGGAGGAGGCTGACACACAGAGTGAGGGAGAGGGGGACAGAGAGGGAGGGAGAGGGGGACAGAGAGGGAGGGAGAGGGGGACAGAGAGGGAGGGAGACACAGGGACACGGACAGAGAGAGGAGGCTGACACACCTGTCTGGCATGGTTTTCCCTGATAGTGGCTATGTGTCTATGTGTCGAGTAGCAAGATGCAAGCTGTGTGTGTGGGATGAGACTGTGTATTGTGCATGATGTCCATGACTGTGTGGGTATTGTGACATGTGGCGGTGTTGTAGCGGAGCTGGGCTGGCGTGATGGGGTTGCGGAGAGGTGTGAGCAGCCATGGCATGTTGGGATAGCCAGCGTCCCCTACATGGGAAGCACATGGACATCGTTAGAAGTGGTGAAGCGGTCGTGCTGGTAGGCTATGCAAAGTACAGGACAGACAGACTGTACCCACCAACAACACATGCTCTTTCGTTGCGCAGCTGCATCATCATTTTAGGCATCCTGCTACGCCTCATGATGTAGGCATCGTGTGCTGATCCTGGAAAACGAGCACAGACATGTGAAATCACCATGTTGGACTGACACACCACAAGGGCATTGATGGAGTGGTAGTGCTTCCGATTGCGGTACGCTACCTCCCGTGCGTGTGGTGGTACCAAAGCTACATGTGTCCCATCTATGGACCCAATGACATGGGGCATCCCTCCCAGGGCATAGAATCCACGCTTGACCGCAGTCAACTGTTCAGGGGTTGGGAACTTGATGAAGTCATCCAGGTGAATCAACATGGCCTCTAAGAAATCATGCAGCACACGGCAGAACATGCTCTGGGACATGCCACCAACATGAGCTATGGTATATTGAAAGCTACCCGTGGCAAGAAAATTTAGGGCAGCCATTACCTTCAGCTGGGGTGTCAGTGCCGTAGGATACCTGTGCTGCGGTTGCAGGTGTGGTGCCAGTCTCGCCGTCAACTCCAGAATCAACGGTTGGGGGAAGCGGTAGCACCGGATACTGTCATTCTCCCGCATGGCAGCCAAGTCCGGAATTGGTCGGGCAAGAGGCGGCGCTCTGCAGTAATTTGGAAGTGACAAGGAAGAGTGAGTGCACTACGACAACAATTCATATGTACTGAGCACATGTTAATCTGTCAATACACATATGCTACATAGGGAGTCAGGTATGTGCTACATGCCCTGGACACGTATGGCTGCCAGGTGACACTCCTACCAAGACCCAGCTACACACGGAGATTGAGAACCTCCCCATGCCATGCCATGGGAATAGCTGTGTCCCAGTGCAAGTGAACAGCCAGACGCAAGACAGGAGTGACATACGCCCACACATCAGCAGAAGTAGGATGCCGATTGCAGAGACTGGTAGCAGAACACTAGAGCCACAGGTCACATGACATTACACTAGGACAGCCCACACACCTTGCCATGAAGGTGCACATGTCATGACTCACCACACATTAATTGTGAGGATGCAGACATGTCCTTGTCACGCTACTCCGTGTCCCATGCATACATGTGCACCTCACATCCGATACCACATGTGGCATGGTGTGCGGAACAGTGTGCAATGTCAATCTACACACAGACACATGTTGGTTGCTGCAACAGCTGCAGCTTTTGAGGGTGCTCCAACATCAACCTGATGGGAAGCCCCCACACATACATGACATAGTCACATTGTGCACCGTGGGTAGTGACAAGTCAGGTGTGGTAACCCCTGTACCGGGCATCAGGGGACACTTCCGTGTGTTGGTGTCCATGCCATGCCAGTGACGCTCACCCCAAGTGTGCAGTACGACATGCACACATGTCAAAGGAGTCAAGGGCATGCCTGGCACACATTGCACCGTCACACAGTACATCTGTACACATCTCATCGTACATCTGGTGCCTTCTCGACTCAGGAGTAATGTTCCACATCACAGCCTGTCACACCTGTGCCCCACACATGTAGTAATGCACAGACGATGCCTTGATGTCCATTCATGGACAAGTATGTCCATCCATGGACAAGTATGTCCGCCCTATTCCTACCTGTGTGCCGCCTGTCACCACTGTGATGTGTGAAAACCGCCGTACTGCTGCTAAGAGGGCCTGTGTACGTTCCCATATCACTATGGGAGTGCTGCCGTATGTGTACCCATCGTGATGGCGAGCGTACAGGCATGTGTACGGCCCGTACCACTACGAGTACGCATACGCAACAACACCCATAGTGGTAGGGCCGTACGCACGCCTGTACGCTCCCTATCACTATGGGTGTCCTCGCGTATGCGTACTCGTAGTGGTACGGGCCGTACACACGCCTGTACGCTCACTATCACTATGGGTGTCCTCGCGTATGCGTACTCGTAGTGGTACGGGCCGTACACACACCTGTACGCTCACTATCACTATGGGTGTCCTCGCGTATGCGTACTCGTAGTGGTACGGGCCGTACACACGCCTGTACGCTCACTATCACTACGTGTACGCATACGCGAGGACACCCATAGTGATAGGGAGCGTACAGGCGTGTGTACGGCCCGTACCACTACGAGTACGCATACGCGAGGACACCCATAGTGATAGGGAGCGTACAGGCGTGTGTACGGCCCGTACCACTACGAGTACGCATACGCGAGGACACCCATAGTGATAGGGAGCGTACAGGCATGTGTACGGCCCGTACCACTACGAGTACGCATACGCGAGGACACCCATAGTGATAGTGAACGTAGGCACGCGTGTACGGGCCGTTGCAATGCATTTGGGGTGCCCTAGGGCCCCGGAACGCACCGTACCTGTGTGTGAAGCTCCAAATTACATAGGGGACACATGAGGGACAAGTATTAAGGCCTACATGCATGCTGGTTGTCATGGAGACCAAGTTCAAATTTTGAATTTGTTCTGGAAGGTGCACAGCAGAAGTCAGTTGGAATGAATCTACTTTGTTGCAATGTGTTTGTGGGGCTGACATCATGCAGGAGAAAAAAACCGATGGAGAACCCACAGACTGCTAGGTTTGAATGGATTGGAGGAAACATAGGATGCAAATGTGAGTGACCAATCACTCTGTACTCCTGTGCATGAGATGGGCCAGCAAGGCAGATATAAGGCAGCCAGGTCCCATGAGGGAGCACTTGCCTGCACATCTCTGTATTCCACGACCCAGCTGCTGCTACAGATTCCCTGGAACCATGTCAAGGGCTGTGGAGAGGTCACAGCCATTCACCCTGGAGGAGAACATGGCTTTGGTGGAAGTGATCCTCCCACGGTACCCCATGCTGTATGGGCGACCAGGTTATCAGGTGAGTGCAGTGTCCACTGCCACAGACAGTGTCCCTTTTTTGTGACTGTGACTTCTGCCATTGTGTCCAGGTGTGACACACATGCTATGTACTGTAGGGGGGGTCCAAGGGGGGGGAATGCCTGATGTCTCCCAGCAGTGGCCTGAGACAGGAGGGGTGGGTGCAGAGTCCTCCCAGCAGTGCCCTGAGACAGGAGGGGTGGGGGCCTATCACTCCCAGCAGTGCCCTGAGACAGGAGGGGTGGGTGCAGAGTCCTCCCAGCAGTGCCCTGAGACAGGAGGGGTGGGTGCAGAGTCCTCCCAGCAGTGCCCTGAGACAGGAGGGGTGGGTGCAGAGTCCTCCCAGCAGTGCCCTGAGACAGGAGGGGTGGGTGCAGAGTCCTCCCAGCAGTGCCCTGAGACAGGAGGGGTGGGTGCAGAGTCCTCCCAGCATTGCCCTGAGACAGGAGGGGTGGGTGCAGAGTCCTCCCAGCAGTGCCCTGAGACAGGAGGGGTGGGGGCCTATCACTCCCAGCAGTGCCCTGAGACAGGAGGGGTGGGTGCAGAGTCCTCCCAGCAGTGCCCTGAGACAGGAGGGGTGGGTGCAGAGTCCTCCCAGCAGTGCCCTGAGACAGGAGGGTTGGGGGCCTATCACTCCCAGCAGTGCCCTGAGACAGGAGGGGTGGGTGCAGAGTCCTCCCAGCAGTGCCCTGAGACAGGAGGGGTGGGTGCAGAGTCCTCCCAGCAGTGCCCTGAGACAGGAGGGGTGGGGGCCTATCACTCCCAGCAGTGCCCTGAGACAGGAGGGGTGGGTGCAGAGTCCTCCCAGCAGTGCCCTGAGACAGGAGGGGTGGGTGCAGAGTCCTCCCAGCAGTGCCCTGAGACAGGAGGGGTGGGGGCCTATCACTCCCAGCAGTGCCCTGAGACAGGAGGGGTGGGTGCAGAGTCCTCCCAGCAGTGCCCTGAGACAGGAGGGGTGGGTGCAGAGTACTCCCAGCAGTGCCCTGAGACAGGAGGGGTGGGGGCCTATCACTCCCAGCAGTGCCCTGAGACAGGAGGGGTGGGTGCAGAGTCCTCCCAGCAGTGCCCAGAGACAGGAGGGGTGTGTGCAGAGTCCTCCCAGCAGTGCCCTGAGACAGGAGGGGTGGGTGCAGAGTCCTCCCAGCAGTGCCCTGAGACAGGAGGGGTGGGGGCCTATCACTCCCAGCAGTGCCCTGAGACAGGAGGGGTGGGTGTGATGCACAGTGTGAGCCTGGCTCATTGATTGTGTAGTTGCCCTCATTCCACCTGTGTCCTTTCAATGGCACGTACTGCTTTTGGCCTTCCCCCAGAGGATCATGTCCCTATGACAAAGTTGCAATGCGTTGGATGCACACTATGCCTTGTTGTAAACAGCAAATGTGTTCTAATCTGTGTCCCTGTGACATGTGCAAGGTGTATTGATGTAGTGTCACTTGTTCATCCTCACAGGTAGACGCCGCTGCCAAGGAGCAGATATGGCTGGACGCCGTCAGCGCCGTGAGGAGTGCGGATGGTCGGAGGCGGCACCTGTCCCAGGTGAGGAAACGCTGGCAGGATATCCGGTGCTGGACGCGGAGGATCGCACGGGTCCTGCTGGGGGACTCACCTGAGAGCCACAAGAACCGCGGGCGCCGCCGTCTCTCCCACATCCAGAAACGTGTGCTGCCGGTGGTCTTTCCTGACTTGGACAGGCGTCTACAGGACATGCAGCAGCCGGAAGGGGGTAGGTACATGTGTGTGTTTGTTGTGTTTCACCAGCATTTGTAAGTGCACTGTTCCATGGATACACTTCCAGGGTTTATGGTGCTGTGCAGATCCTGTTCCCCACAGTATTGCAGTGCTCTCCTGCCTCCCTTCCCCTCCTTGCAATGTGTTCCCTGGTCTGTGTGTAGTCACTCCATCACAAGGTTATGTAGCCTGACACCTTCTCCAAGTGTACAATGCCTGCAGCATCATGTGTGGGGGTGGTGTGTAACAGGTTTTGTGACCTTGCTTGTGCCCTGTCCAGTTCTGGACTTGTGGGTTCCATGTCAGTTGGCACTAATGCTGAGCCCAGACATGGGAGTTAATCTCTCGAGTGCCAGGCCTTCCAGCAGGCATGTCCCATGTGGTGGCCTGTGACATGATGTGCATGAGTGTGCGTTACGCATAGTGCAGGGATGTTAGCGTGTGTTGCAGTCATTCCCATTCAGGAGCATGGAGTTGTGTGGCCACTACTGTCCCCAGGGGCATATTTTCCTAGGTATCATGTGTGTAATCCGAGAATGTCGACAATCTCTGTGTCTACAGCATAGGTTGTGCTCTGTGCCATTGTCCCCTGGCACCATGTTTCTTGACGTGAGATGTATTACAAGTGTCCACTGTCCAGCCTGACCTGATTTTCAAAGTACATACTCACGGTGGCCATTGCCTGTGTGTCTTGTTGCAATCATCTGATGATGCCCATTTGTACATGATTATTTGGACAGGCGCACCTTGGGAATTTGGTGTGCAATCTTGAATTGTTGCATCCCATGTGTATTTCACCCAGACTAAGAGATGTAAGTGCTTCCTGTGTCTCCACAGATTTGTCTCATGTAGGGGGTGGGTGGGGCGGCCATGGCCTACATGTCAAGACCTGTCATCTCCTTGCTCGGACTGGCCAGTGTGTGATGTTTGTCTGGACATACACTCAAGGTGCAGCGTGCCAGTCAGGGTGGGCATGTTCTCAGTATTACCTATGCTGCATGTGCCTCTAGTTCCTGGATTTGGTCCCTGCTCATCCCAATTTCCTGCCACGCTGTGTGGTGCAGATGCAGTGCTGTATTGTCCACAGGGCCTTGCTCCTCAGTCAGAATACCATGTCATCTCATTTGCTATTGTGTCATGCTCTCCATAGTTTTTCCATGGCATGGTGGGTCACACAACTGTGTTTTGCAGGGCCTACGTATGTACCTTGTTTTGTAGTTGTAACTCATCCTTTGTTTCAGGCTATGCACTGTAACCTACGTAGATTTGACTCATGTGACATATGTATACAGGTGTATGATTAATTTCTGTCTCTTCACCCTGCCCACAGCATCGTCGGGGGACACGGAGGGAGACATAGACACAGACGGCGCGGAGGGACCGAGCACCAGTGCCAGCGGTGACATCGGGGCTGGCACTTCGAGTGGGACTGAGGCGGAGGAGAGTGAACCCGGGGACCTGTCGACTGGCACAACAGAGTATGAAGCTGACGGGTCCGAGGATGATCTCTCCGAGTGGGCGGTGGCTGCACCACCATCTGACAGCAGCCCTACATCTGGCACCGCCCCCTCCATTGGCATCAGCCGCCTCCCACGTGCTCGTGTTCCATCCCAGCGTGCCCGGTCACCACATGTCTCCTTCCTGCCAGGCACCGCACCCCCTGCCCCTGTCTCCACTGCTGCCGCCAATGCTGAGTCTGTGGACATCCAGCGGCAGTTGCAGATTGGTCAGACTGCGATCCTTAATGTCCTCCATGGCCACAGCCAGGTCCTCAACAACATGGAGGCATACTTGGAGGGCATTCATTCATCGCAGGCTGACCAACGCAACTTGCTGAGGTCCATAGACTCCACACTGACTGCAGCAGTGGGTCTCCTGCAGCGCTACGTCCCACCCCCTACCCCTGCTCCTTCCACAATTCCCACTCCCATGCCTGTCCCACATACACCCAGACGTAAGCATGCACCCACCACAACAGACCAGAACCACACCAGCAGGGAAGGTCCGCCGCACACCTCCTGACACGCACACACAGGGTGCAGTAGGCACACCCACTGGGTCGGGGGTAAACGTGTGACACGCAGCCAGAGTGGGAGTCCGCATTCCACCCAATCCACTCCCTCCAAATCCCCTCCCCTCAGCTCTCCTGGCCACATCTCCCCCAAAGACTCCTTCATGGCCGTTCTGTCCCTGAGCCCCACAGTGACACCACCCCGCAAGCGGTCAAGGAGGTCCCCGGTCAGGGTGCTTGAGTCCCCCCCCTGTCCACACCCTCCCCCAGTGGCGCTGCGACCCATCCCTCTGACCCCCCCCCTCCTTGGGGCCTGTGGTTCCTTCGGGTGCAGGGGAGTCCCTGGAGGACCTTGCTAAGGTGTGCAGCGAGATCCTGGCCTCCGCCTTTGGCCCTGCCCCACCCCCTGTGGTGGAGTCCTCCATCCCTGCACCCACGACGCCTACCCTTCACCCTCCTGTCCCTGCGGTGCCTGTTTCTTCCCCCCCACATGATGCCCTCACCCCTGTGGAAGACAACGGATTGTAACTGTGCAGGCAAGCTAGGGGACACGCATCCCACTGTGTCCCCCATCCAGCTGGGACTCCTGGACTGCCCTATGGCCTTTGTTAATATTGGACTTACGTCATACTAGTTTTTTGCTCATGCTGAATAAAGCTATTTATTTTTTGCCCTTGGAACACTCCTGCATTGCTGGCATTGCTGTTGGTGGGGCTGCTACATGGTTGTGGGTGTTGGTCATGTGTTGGGTGTGTGGGTAATGTAGTAGTGTGCTGCTCATAGGGGGGACCCTGGGATCTGTGTGCCATCACACGGTGGTAGCTACCTTTCTCCATTCATGTAAGCAGTTGCTGCATGTTGCAATTGTCCCAAGGTGTATTCCTTCCTCTGTGTACCCTGACTTCTTCCCTGCAGGGTGTCCCCTGACTTTAGCACAGAGCTTTGTGTCCATTAGCTGGGTGTGTGACGTAGTCCTTCACCTTTGCACATGCTTGCTGAGCGATGTCTCCACCTGCATCATTCGTGGCATCCTTGGTAGTCATTGTACTTGTGTATGTGGCCTATTGACATGACTTCATGTGTACATGTTTTCTTTTCTGCGCTATGCATGCGTATACTCCCAGCCTCGCACACATGTGGTACATGTACTGCAGGGTGTTTGTGCACCTGACTGACATTTGTGGGCATGGTATCTGTGACTACTCCACCCTTTGCGTTCCATGGGCACTGCTGGGAGTGATGGGCACCCACCCCTCCTGTCTCTGGGCACTGCTGGGAGGACTCTGCACACACCCCTCCTGCCTCTGGGCACTGCTGGGAGGACTCTGCACACACCCCTCCTGTGTCTGGGCACTGCTGGGGGGACTCTGCACACACCACTCTTGTGACTGGGCACTGCTGGGAGGACTCTGCACCCACCCCTCCTATGTCTGGGCACTGCTGGGAGTGATAGGCCCCCACCCCTCCTGTCTCTGGGCACTGCTGGGAGTGTTAGGCACCCACCCCTCCTGTCTCTGGGCACTGCTGGGAGTTTTAGGCACCCACCCCTCCTGTCTCTGGGCACTGCTGGGAGTGTTAGGCACCCACCCCTCCTGCCTCTGGGCACTGCTGGGAGGACTCTGCACACACCCCTCCTGTCTCAGGCCACTGCAGGGAGTGTTAGGCACCCACCCCTCCTGTCTCTGGGCACTGCTGGGAGTGTTAGGCACCCACCCCTCCTGCCTCTGGGCACTGCTGGGAGGACTCTGCACACACCACTCTTGTGACTGGGCACTGCTGGGAGGACTCTGCACCCACCCCTCCTGTCTCTGGGCACTGCTGGGAGTGATAGGCCCCCACCCCTCCTGTCTCTGGGCACTGCTGGGAGTGTTAGGCACCCACCCCTCCTGTCTCTGGGAACTGCTGGGAGTGTTAGGCACCCACCCCTCCTGTCTCTGGGCACTGCTGGGAGTGTTAGGCACCCACCCCTCCTGCCTCTGGGCACTGCTGGGAGGACTCTGCACACACCCCTCCTGTCTCTGGGCACTGCTGGGAGGACTCTGCACACACCACTCTTGTGACTGGGCACTGCTGGGAGGACTCTGCACCCACCCCTCCTGTCTCTGGGCACTGCTGGGAGTGATAGGCACCCACCCCTCCTGTGTCTGGGCACTGCTGGGAGGACTCTGCACACACCCCTCCTATTTCACAATTTGTACGCTCATGGCATACACGGATGCGGGTACGCTCCATGCATTCGAGGTGAGGGTACGGGTCGTACTTACACTGTTGGGGTGGGGGTACGCTCCATACGTACGCGGGTGGGGGTACGTGTCGTACTTACACTGTTGGGGTGGGGGTACGCTCCATACGTGCGCGGGTGGGGGTACGGGTCGTACTTACACTGCTGGGGTGGGGGTACGCTCCATACGTACGCGGGTGGGGGTACGGGTCGTACTTACACTGTTGGGGTGGGGGTACGCTCCATGCATTCGAGGTGAGGGTACGGGTGGTACTTACACTGTTGGGGTGGGGGTACGCTCCATACATACGCGGGTGGGGGTACGTGTCGTACTTACACTGTTGGGGTGGGGGTACGCTCCATACATACGCGGGTGGGGGTACGGGTCGTACTTACACTGTTGGGGTGGGGGTACGCTCCATACGTACGCGGGTGGGGGTACAGGTCGTACTTACACTGTTGGGGTGGGGGTACGCTCCATACGTACGCGGGTGGGGGTACGGGTCGTACTTACACTGTTGGGGTGGGGGTACGCTCCATGCATACGGGGTGGGGGTAGGGTCCATACATATCCGTCCCCACGCTATGTGATGCTTGTGCGGCCCGTACCCAGGCCTTTGCCACGTGGGTATGAGCCGTCCCGCCATTGTTGGGGTGACGTGGGTGTGGGCGTGGTACGACTCGTACCCACGCTCTTCAGGCGTGGGTAAGGGACGTACCTGTCTGGTTGTGTTGTCGGTTCGCGTCGTGACGGACTTCCGTTGTGGCGGTCGCTGGCTTAGCTGGACACGCCCCCACCCCCTCGTAGTGACCAGGGCATGGGAGTCAGGTATGTCCAGGGCATGTGTGCTGTGTGACTTTGGTGGGGGGTTTGTGGCCTGCCCTGGTCCTGCCACCCCCACCCCACCCTACTTTCCCCCCTCCCTTAGTTGTTCTGACCTTCTGCGGCGTCTGCGTCCGAACCTGTAGAGGAGGTCGACTGCTATGAGGGCCGGGATGACACGTAGGTTCGGGTCCATGTCTGTCCGTCGCGTACGGGTCCTCCTTGTTCGCGTCGTCCTGTCTGTCCGTCGCGTACTGGTCCTCCTTGTTCGTGTCGTCCTGTCTGTCCGTCGCGTACTGGTACTCCTTTTTCGCGTCGTCCTGTCTGTCCGTCGCGTACTGGTCCTCCTTGTTCGCGTCGTCCTGTCTGTCCGTCGCGTACTGGTAGTCCTTGTTCGCGTCGTCCTGATTTCCCGGCAGTTTTTGGCAGCCGGAAAATATTCACCGTGCGGGATGACGTCGGTGCGAATCGTAATTCCTGGTTCGTGAATGGCAGGCTGCGAGCGTCCCGACGTCAGGTCGGCGCTTTCCCGGATCGCATTTGTAGGTTTATTTTGTTCGGTCGGGGTTTTTACGATTCGTACGGAAATGGTGTTTCCGTGCGAATCGTAATTCCATGTTTGTATATTTGTACGACCGGGTACGCGTCGGACGGAGAATATGCTCCGTCCGACGGTTCGTACCCGGTTTTTACAGGATCGTAATTGGCACCAGGGTCTTTGGGGCACGAGCACCTCGTGGTTTGAGGATACCACTCGTGGCCACCCCAACGTAGGAACACACGGCCGGAATGCGCCCACCCTCATCACCAGTGTTATGTTGCCCTGTGGAGTCCCAGTTGGTGCAGGGACTCTGCTTGGGGGCAAACAGTAGTGGGCCTAGGAATAATTACTCAGAGCCAGTCGGGCTGGGGATGAGGCTCTAGACTCCCCTCCTTCCGACTCCATATCAGGGTGCCCTGCTGGTTGCACCCGTTACTTCACGGGCGCGATATAACACCCATCACCCTGAATGTGGTGTCTTGGCACTGGGACATCAAACATCCTTTAACACTGCCACTCCAACCACAACAAACACCACTTATCTTTCAGAAAATAAATAGGGTCTTTATGACCTTTTTAATTTGTGTTCCTGTCACAACTTTTATGAGCCTCTAAGGCCAGGTGAATCAGGCACTGTTCCAGGAGTACCAAAAGAAAGGCGCAGGAAAGCAGCTTTTACATCGGGATACCCCTAACTAGCGCTCATGGCAACAGTACTGAGGCACCAACCATTTGCACTATTGGTACATAACTCACTTTTTTTTAATTGTGTACCGCTGCTAAAAAATAAAACAATTCCAAATGAAATATTCTTAAATAATCAATACATGGAAGATAGTGTACCTACAATGTAGCTGTTGTCATTTTACATTGACAATAAATCCTTTCGCATGAAAATCACAGAGCAATCCAAATAGCTCTTAAAATAAAGCAGAAATAAAGTGCGCTGCAATAAAACAACATGAGAAAAATGTAGGAAAATTGCCAATTCTGGTAGGCAAGCGGCTTTTGGGGATTATGTTACTTTCACATTACACTCGGCGTAATTTATATTGCTTTGATATATTGTATTTGTTTTTAGAAGAGCTCTGTGCCGAGGCAATGCATTATCTCCGAGTTTGTTCGCCTTTCCCTGAATTTTACTGCGCACTTGCAATGTACTCCGCACGTTAATCTATTAGACTTATATGGACTACTGAAATGTGAGGGAGCATCTTGTCAGAGGTTGAATGCATACTACTGAAATGGCACTTCCGTTTTAAGGAATAGGGGTGGGCGGAATTTGCGGAATTAACCTTCGCAAATTATCGCGAGAATGTTTAAAATTATCGCAAACAAGCAGAAATATCGCGAAGATGCGGAAGTTTTTTTCCGGCATGTTCGCGAGATTTTCTGCATGGTTGCGGGTCGCCAACTTACCCATGTGGTTGCTTGCGGGCGCGGCCATCTTGTTTTGAGTTGTTCTCGCGGTGCATGATCGCGAGAAGAAAGACGTGATCGCGCGACGCATGACGTCACTGCGGGCGCGAACTGTCGCGAGACAGCGCAAATGGCTAAAAACAATACAACATCTCATGGAGAACGCGACCGGATCAAGAAAACTTGTCGGCGAACGCAGGGATTCAGGTAAGGCGATCGCGCGCGCGCGAGAATGTATCATTTTACAGCGCGAGCAAGAAACAAATTATCGCCAAGCTGCGGAAACCGGAATTTTTGACATTTTCGCGCTCTCCGCGGAACGCAAAAATGTCAAATTATCGCAATTTCCGCGAACGGAACGAAATTTTTGCCCAGGCCTATTAAGGAACCCACCTGGAAATACAGAGTAATGCACAACAATGCAGAATAAAACAATCGTACACATGCACTCCAGTGCAACACAGGGGGATTCTTAATTATTTTTCTATCATGAAATATAGGCACCGTCTATAGTTACATGATCTGCAAAATGAGAGGATTTTTAGAAGGAACTAAAAAGATGTCAGATTGAATGCAGTGTTAAGCCTGGTGAGTGTCTGTATCACCGGGACAGGGTGAACAACCTTTACAACGAAACTATTACAACGCACTACACTTACAACAACATTTTTACAACGCAACATCCACTACAACGCATTCCATTACATAGCATGACACTACAACGCATGTTTAAAAACTACCTTTACAACGCATTCCATTACATCGCATACTACCTTTACAACGCATACCATTACAACGCAATCCAACACTTACCCTACTGTTGCACCCCCTGGAGTTAGAATAGTAATTTTTACCCCTATACTATGCGTTGTAATGGTATGCGTTGTAAAGGTAGTATGCGATGTAATGGAATGCGTTGTAAAGGTAGTTTTTAAACATGCGTTGTAGTGTCATGCTATGTAATGGAATGCGTTGTAGTGGATGTTGCGTTGTAAAAAATGCGTTGTAAGTGCATGCGTTGTAAAAGTGTGCGTTGTAACGACATACATCCCCGGGACAGTGCTCTTAGAAAATGAAATCTACACTGAACTATATTTCTGTCCCATAGCAGAGCTTAGTGTCGACAATCGTGCTGCAGCACTATAAAACGGGGTCTCACCATTCCAGGATCGCCTTCGACCTCTTGCTTCTCACTGCGATGGCCAGAGAGGAGGGCATGGGGTCCAGTATTTTGAAAAGAGGTGTGTCCCATTTTTATGACACTGCAATCCTTCTTCCTGTTTTTATGGTCTGGCCTGACTGTGCAGCTGTCCCCAGGCTATGTAAGTTTCACTGTAGAGGGAGGGGCTTTGGCTCTGCCCACATGTTGGAAGCCAGGAGTACATGTTTTGATTTAGCAGAGGTTGGATGCTTTCACAAAAAAGTGCTTGTCAGCCACACAGATGTGATAATTTTCTTAAGTCATCCCGCTGCCTGAGGTTGAACTTTCAGGGGCACACACACATGACATTGTAATGCTATTAAAGTCTCTTACCTAAATAGATCATTTATAGTGTTTTCCTCTAGCAGCAATACAGATGAAAGGAGGGAAGTCATTAACTTACATGGACGTTTAGGTCTGGGTTGACATTCCAACTTTAACTCACCTTTTAACCTGCACCAATATTATTATAAGGGTCAAGACTGATTTGCATATGGCCAGGTCTAAACTGGGGTGGCATGGTGAGCAAAAGAATGATGGATTTAACCAAGATCTCTTTACTGGGGGTGAATGTCTTGATTTGTTCTGCATTCCGTCCATCAATTGTGTGTCTTTTGTTTCCTCGCCCCCGAAGATATGAGAAAGGCAGTACGTAGAGATGCTGCAGCTCCTTCATAGAGAACCTAGGGCAATAGAGGGCTCCAGCGAAGAGGAATTTGAGTGGTCAAATGGCCTGAGGTGCCAACGACAGTTGAAAACTGGTTGGAAGTGTTTTAGATTACACGACTGAATTCTGCAAAATATAGCCTGAAAGGTGGGTGTTGCATTTGAAATACATGGATGTGTTCAGCATGGCCAAGACACAGGGAGGAGCGTTTGGGATATTTTGGAATTTTCACAAAGGCCTAGGTATGAGGGTGTACTCTATATTCCTACACAAATGCTCCAAGGAAACAGGTAAATACATCCCACTGCATTCAGTGGGGCATGGAGTACTGGTCAGGGGGCTCATGAAGGCAAATGGAACCAATACCAGGGGTTGTACAGTGGACAGTAAGGTAATTGAGCAAAAGGAGATGGGGGGACGAGGGGTATTTGGAATTTGGGCAAGTGGCCCATGCGCTAGTTGATGTCAAACTCTGGGAATTTTGATTGCCACAATATCATGACAAAGGGGGATGCAAAATTGTACAGCAAAGGTTTCCAGCATACACAAGTGGTGCAGGCACAGCTACTGAAGAAAGTGCAGGAGGGCCGAATGGTGGGGCCATTCATTACATAGCGATGCCTGATTTGATTGTATCAATCATTGCGGTAGTGCCAACAACAACAAAAAGGTCAGTTTTTCCACATACAGTACTTTTCATGGCCTAATGGAAGTTCTGTCACTGATTTCATTCCACGGGAGGTAACATCAGTAGTCCATCCATGCATCAGGGGGCGTGGCCATGACTTTGGTGGATAAGGTGGGAAAGGGTGTAAAAATAGCTAGGTGGGACCCCACATCGGCATTTCGGCTGCTGCTGGTACACCTGGAGAATATTCAATTACGAGGAAGACTGTGAGACAGGCACTGGTACACCAAAAAAAGCATTTTTCCATGGGTTTCCGTCTCTTGCGCAATGTGTGAGCAGTTCATCTCCTTCTTACATTGTGCTTTTCATGTGGCACACACGGGGGAGGACGTTGTTGCACTACCTTGACGACTCTATTTGTAGGTCAAACCAGTTCTGCCGACTGTTAGCAACAGCTGGCAAGTTTTCAAGAGCTCATGGGTGTCATTGGGGTGCTGCTGGATCCAGGAAAGACAATGGGACAAAGTACAGTTCTCTCATTTTAGGGTACTAAATTGGACTTAGTGACCATGGATGCGCGCCTCCCAGTACACATGAAATTGTACATGCAACTGTTGTTAGACTCAATGTTGAAGGAGCCCAAGGTGACTGTCAAGAAAGTGCAATTCCTACTAGGATACTTGAAGTTAGGTAGTTAGAACAGGGAGGACTTTCTGTAGGTGACTAGGCATGTCTTTAGCCAGGCGGTCGCTGCCTCATCACCATGTGCAATTGTCCATGAGCGCAATGGAGGATGGGCATAGGTGGTGCATGTTCTTGGAGGTTTTAAAAGGTATTCCAATTGTGACACAAAAAGATTGTGACCAACACATAAACATCAGATGCAGCAGGGGATTAGATTGTGGTTTGTGTTGGCAAGATTGGTGGTGTGTCAAGGATTGGGCTGGGGTATGAACGCAGGGGGTCAGGAGCATTGTTTCCCTTGAATTCATCCCCCTAGTTTTAGCAGTGATTCTCTAGTGGTAGGACCTAGCATACAAGAGTGTGTCGTTCATTGTTGACAATATGGCAGTAGTACACGTGGTGAACAGACAGTCTGCTAGGGATGAGCAGATGCTAAAGCTTCATCGCACCCCGAACTACCAGCTTTGCTCCGCCGACCTCGCCCTCGCCACCGTCCCACACGTCCACAGGACCTCCACCGGCGGCAGATCCTTCTCCTACCTCGCCGCTAAGACATGGAACACCCTCCCCACACAGCAGCGACAAACCCAGGACCTGCTGACCTTCAGGAGACTTCTCAAGACCTGGCTGTTCGAGCAGCAGCTGCACCCACCCCCGCTCAGCGCCTTGAAACCCTCACGAGTGACTAGTGTGCTCTATAAATGGTTGATTGATTGATTGACCTTCGTGATGGGTTGTTTGCAACATGGGGTACCTTTCAAGGAGAGACATGTGACCGGGTGAACAATGACATTTCAGATGATCTGTCTCATGCACAGTGGAAGAGGTTAAAACAACTGTGCCGGCAGTCATGTGGATCATGGGAGAGAAGGGATGCTTCAGCGGGTGGTGGGGTCTTTGGCAAAATGCACCTGGCAATCGTATATGCAGAATTGGCAGAATTGTTTATTAGGTCGCAAAAATGGAGTCGGAGTTTTAGAGTAGGGAGGAAGACATAGTATAATTCAGCCTGTCAGTGAGGTTTATCTAGAACACTAGGGCCTAAGAAGAGGTGAAATACAACAATTAACATGCAAATGGTCTTTTAAAGACCTGTGAAGTGCTCGGGTGCGACTGTTGGTGTGCCCGGGAAGCTGTCTCAGCCCCGGCTGACACACATGCAGGGTGAGGTGACAGAGGGAGGTAGAGGGAGGGAGACAGAAGGAGAGGGAGGGAGACAGAGGAGAAGGAGGGAGGGAAAGGGAGGGAGGTAGCGGGAGAGTAAGACAGAGGGAGGGAGACAGAGGGAGAGGGAGATAGCGAGAGGGAGACAGAGAGAGAGGGAGACCGAGGGAGGGAGACATAGGGTGACAGACAGAGGGAGCCAGACAAAGGGAGGGAGCCAGAGGGAGGGAGACAAAGGGAGGGAGACAGAGGGACGAGATAGAGGGTGGCAGACAGAGGGAGGGAGACAGACAGATGGAGACAGAGGGAGACAGAGGGAGAGGGAGGGTGACAGACAGAGAGAGACAGAGGGAAGGAGACAGAGGGAAACAGAGGGAGGGAGAGGGAGACAGAGGGAGTGAGAGAGAGGGTGACAGAGGGAGGGAAATGGAGGGAGACAAAGAGAGAGAGGAGACAGAGAGGGAGACATAGAGAGGGAGACAGAAGAAGACAGAGAGAGGGAGACAGAAGAAGATAAAGAGAGGGAGACATAAGAAGATAGAGAGAGGGAGTCAGGGGGAGACAGAGAGAGGGAGACAGAGAGAAGGAGACAGAGAGAGGGAGACAGGGAGAAGGAGACAAAGGGAGGGAGACAGAGGGATGGAGACAGAGGGAGGGAGACAGAGAGAGGGAGATAGAGAGGCAGAGACAGAGAGGGGGAGACAGAGGGAGACAGAGAGGGAGACAGAGGGAGGGAGACAGGGACAGAGACAGAGGGACAGAGACAGAAGGAATCAGACAGAGGGAGGAGGGCGACAGAGGGAGGGCGACAGAGGGAGGGAGACACAGGGAGGGAGACAGAGAGGGGGAGACAGAGAGGGGGAGACAGAGAGGGGGAGAGAGGGAGACAGAGAGAGGGAGACAGAGAGAGGGAGACAGGGAGAGGGAGACAGAGAGAGGGAGACAGAGGGAGGGAGACAGAGGAAAGGAGACAGAGGGACGGAGACAGAAGGAGCGCAACAGAGGGAGGAGGGCAACAGAGGGAGGGAGACAGAGGGACGGAGACAGAGGGAGGGAGACAGATAGAGGGAGACAGATAGAGGGAGAAAGACAGACAGAGGGAGACAGAGTGAGGGAGACAGAGTGAGAGAGAAGGAAAGAGAGAGAGGGAGACAGAGTGAGAGAAAGACAGAGAGAGAGGGAGTGCGACAGTCAGAGTGAGGGAGACAGAGGGAGACAGGGAGAGAGGGAGGGAGAGAGCGGGAGAGTGAGGGAGAGAGAGAGAGAGAGAGAGAGAGGAGGGAGACAGAGAGAGGGAGAGAGAGAGAGAGAGAGAGGGAGGGAGACAGAGAGACAGAGAGAGAGAGGTGTATGCCGGGTCCGGTGGCTCAGTGGACGAAGGCATCCACTGCAGGGACCTGTGTTCAACCTCATGGTCACAGTTTTTTTGTGGCTCTAGCCCTGCCCCCTCCCCCACTGACCCCACCCCCACCAGTGCAGCCCTCGGCCACAAACCACACTGTAAATTTGGCCCCGAGAGAAAGTTTGTGAGTACCCATGATCTAGAAGAACAAGGGTCAGTAATTGGCTAGAATTGCCTTCAGGGTCAAGTTTTTCTGGGGGATGTGACATCGACGGGGAGCTGGGAATGAAAATGATGGAGGAGGGATTAGGGAAACAGGGGTTGCCAGCCACGGGTGAAGAGTTCTTTTATCAGGGCATTTGTCCAGCAAGGTATTTGGGGTACTGGCAATGTTATACAACAGGAAAGATTAGACAGTTTGCTTAATGAACAGAAACGTTGTGGATGCTTTCAGGGCATTCAGGGTGTCCAAACTACTGGGGAGAAAGAGGTCCCTGAGTTGGTCTGAGCGGACATGAGCAGTCCAAGTGGCAGTATAGAGTTACGCAGGAGTCAGTCTTAGGAGGAGCAACAAGCCACTGGGGAGGCAGTGAGGTTACCGGCGGGACAGATGGGATTGTGCCAGGTACGGTGGGGTGCAATGTTGAGGAATATTAGCAGGGTCTCTCGGGGAGCAGTTTTTAGCTGCCCGAATGGGGCATGGGTGAATTCGTACCAGCTGTTGTAGGTACGGCTGAAGGCATTGTTGAGTCTGGGGGGCGCCCCAGGAGATTATGGAACACATTCTTTCAGGATGGGTGTGGCCACGGAGGCAGCTTGGCAGGGATGGGGCAGGAGCAGGAACAGGCAGTTAGGGCGCTGGTCGTAGGAGTGCTTTCATCGATATATGCATTTGGGGAAAGGGGGTGGTTTATAACATGAGACATTTTTGTTGCATCTCACATATGTTCTTCTTTTCAAGTGCAATTGTTAGGCTGGTGGCAAGCAATCTGTTGATTTGGAGCGTAAGACATTCCTTTATAACAGGGGCAGAAAGGCACAAACTTCAGAAAGGCGGAGGCGATAATATTGGCCTTGACAAACACTTTTTTACAGTTACTTGGCACAGGAAAGTTGGTATGAGATGGTAAAAGCTGCAAAAATGCTTGAATAAGTTATTGTAGGATTATAGATGTCCTGATTCTAACTGTCGTTTTAGCTTCCCTACCCTGGGCCAAATGTTGGCTCATAGGTGTAAGCAATGCCACTTTTTTCTTCCCCCTCCTTTGCTTATTGTGCAACCCCCGGTTCCAGATGAAAGCCTCCCTTTTCCGTCTGCTTGTCCAACACTACACACTACTATTACGGTGCACATGATGCTCTTAAATACTCGCTCTGTCAACCAACACGAGTATCAAATCCTTGATCTCCTTACAGATTCAAAACCTGACGTACTGTTTCTCACAGAAACATGGCTTCACGATGGCTCAAACCCCACTATTGCCAATGCTATTCCTTCCAATTACCGTATTGTAAGAAGTGACCGTTCAAAAGGACGCGGCGGAGGGGTTGCGATCATTCATAAAAACTCCCTTTCATGCTCCTTACTCCCTAACTTGACTATAGAGAACTCGGAGACTATGAGTTTTCTTCTTAAAACCTCCCCACAGACATCAATTGCTGGGGTTCTAATCTACCAGCCGCCTGGTCCTGCAAATTGTTTTTTGGAAGGCTTACAGTCAGCTATTTCGCCCATGGTCACTAAATATGAAAACTGTTTAATTTTAGGGGATTTTAATATCCATATGGACGCGCCTCTTAACTTGGAGGCAATTAAATTGTTCGACTCTATGAATATGCTTCATCTCACTCCTTATGTGACTCACCCTACCCACGACAAGGGTCACATATTAGATCAAGTTTTCTATAACAAACCTATTGCAATGGCCTCTCCTTCCCCTGTAGTTTGGTCTGATCATTTTCTACTGACTTTTAGCATTAATGACTCGACTGCTACAATAGCCAAGACTTATACATCACGCACTAATAATTTTAGATCTTTTAATTCTATGACCCCTGCGGCCGTAGAAACTTTTCTGAAGCTTCATCCCGTCTCACTTAACGACAATTTGGATGCTGGTGTATCTTCTTTTGATAACTGGCCCGAATCCTGTGTTAATAACTTGGCCCCTCTTAAAAGCCGTGTTGAGATCCTTTGTGCTTTCGTCGCAAACTTAAGACATTGCTGTTTTAACATCTTCTAGGGCTTTTCGTCTCAGCTAGTTCTTTGGTTTTTTGTTACAGGTCTTATGGTCAGCGCCGGGACACTCCTGGGAGTAGCCGCGCGCTTAACAAATACCTAGTAACATAACATAACAACAGATGTTTTAGTCCTGCACCTCTGTAAAAACGACTTGGTAGTATGCAAAGGTCTGCCTTGATGAAAAAAGATGACGAGGGATGTTTTGGAAATTAAGTATCAGTGTAGGAACCTTCATCCTGTGGATGGAATGTATTCTGAGTGGATAGTGGTGGGGGGGCGATAAGGCCCACTATCATGGATAAAGCTACGCGCAGTATAAATAGGGAGATGCACAGTTTTGGTAGGGCCAAATTCTTTAGGCGGGTATATCATATGGATTTGAGTTCAGTTTTGCAATTTGTTTTAAAGAGGATGGGGATCAGTTGCCTTGTTATGGGATGGAACTCTATTGGTTGCAAATGAAGGATGGGCTGGAGAGAACATTGAAGGGGAATAGCACAACAGGGTTGGGGTGCTCATAAAAGTCAGGGGAAGGCCTTTCCTGAGAGTGGGGGTTGGCAGTTTCAGTTGCCATGGTTCTAGGTCAAGATTATTATTGCGAACATAGGTGGGGTAATAAAGTTAACCTGGAGGAAGTAACAAATACAAAGTTAAGGTTTAGGATACTTAGATAGTTAGATGTTATTAGATGTAGGTTAAAGTTTTATGGAATTTAAAGGTCAACAGTTCAATATCAGGATAAGAGTTACGCATCTGTAAGATAAAGATGTAAAGGGGGTGGAGTTTGTGACACACTCCAACAACGCATCATTTTTGCGCGAATGGATACGTCGGAAATACTGATGTATCTGTAACTCCTTGTGACATGATGTGTCATACTGTAAATATGACGCATCATTGGTGTCGCAAAGGAGGGCGCAATGAAAAGTGATGCATTTCTGTTTCATAAATGAGGCCCTTAATTCGCAGTATGGGCAGAGAGCATAGAATACTCGGGGCCACTGGGCATCTGCCATCTTTGCAAATTGACCAAGCCTTCTCCTAACCTCTTGGTCCCGACTCTGGGAATTTTTAAACAGAATTTCTTTAAAAAAAGTCCCCACTTGGTCTTGGCCTAATCAAAATACTTGTTTGTATTCTAATGAGAGGATTCACAGGGGAAATATTCAAATGGCATGCAGACCTATACAACTATGCAAGACCCAAATGCTAGAGAACCGTTTTGCTGAAGAAGTCAGATTTCTGCTGCTTCAATCCCATGTGCAAGTCACTTAATGCAAGGTCCGTTACGCCTGCGAAGAGATATTGCTCCATTATCGTTTTTTGATTGATGTCGCTACATCTCTGCTAACAAACATCAGCGTAGGTCTCAAATCTTTAAGTAAATCATTAAAACAGAGTACTGCCTTTGATCCCACCTAACACATACATAGCACTTTCGTACATGCCAGCATACTGGTCTACTTTTGCAAATGAAGTAGCGCCATTGGTACGCTGGACTGAAATATTTTAATGTGTCAGTTCTGAATAAGGTTGCTTTCGCCACAGGCTCGCGAAAGGAAGCTTGCCATTTTCATCATTGTCATACAGAAATAGCATTCCTTCTAGTCCAACAACCACAGTGAACGCGCACTGACCTTGACTGACATGTAAGGGCATATCATCAAGAGCACTATCGCCGTTTTTCTGGCACATATCGCCGGAAAAGCGTCAATTTTCCTATCACACAGTCAACAAGGACTCGCTAACATGCGTTAGTGCTTGTTTCCTATGTGATAGCGGCCGTTTTTGCCACTTTGCATGTCAGCGATATTTATCGCTAAAGATATGCAAAGTAGGCGTTCCTCACAACAACAACATGGAAACAGTCGCAAACTCAACTTCCCTCTATTACCAATGTGGCACTGGACCCGCAAAGCGATAATATAAAATCGCGCTAACCGCGATTATCACTGGTTTCTAATGCCTGATTAAAACCTGACTTACCCATCCTGTCAATGAGAGGTGGATTGTCAGGCTGAGTACGCACTTGCCTATTAGTAAGCTTCAAAATAGCACAGTGAAAATAGCGCTGGTTTTCTTGCGCTATTGTTCGTTTAAGCCACCATCGCTGGATTTTGAATCGCCACTGAAATAAGCATTGAAAATAACACACTAACTCGGGGATGAAATCCAGCAATAGCCAGCGATAGAAAAAAATGCGCTAAGCGTGCTCTGCGATGTTTATCGCAGTTTATTGATAATATGCCCCATAGTGTTGTGCCGAGTTCTCAGCAAGAACAACACACAATGCTTGTTTTGGGATTTGACAGGTACTGCCAAATTCCTACGAACCATAGTCGGAATAGAATCTACAGACGCATATTTCTGTCACTGGCTGCAACTGGTGACGTCAGAATCAATGGAGACACGTTCGTCTATGACATACATGCATTATGGATCTGAACTATTTAACTGATCTGGTGCAGATGCCGATATTATCCAACACAGATGGAAAAGTGATAGTTTAGTTTTCAAACATGAATTTAGAAACAGTATTTTTCCCCCTGACAAAAACGCCAATAGTGAAGTGGCAAATTAGTAGTTATTTTCACTCTTTGAGTGCCCTGTGTTCTTATTGTACATGAACAACACTAAACTTTATTAAATCAAATACAGGAAAAGCTTTGTACAGCACCCCTCCTTTAGTCATGTATTTCAAGGTCCTCTTATTTTGTGACAATGAAGATAGAGATGGGAAGGTGAAATGAAGCTATTGCCTAGGATCACACAATTTGGTAAAGTGAGGAAGCTAGGATTAATTCCAGGTTTTCTGGTTTCTCATTGTGCAGTTCAGCCACTGGATGTATATGCTTCACTTCCTCCACACACACCTTACAGGCAAACAGCGCCACTGCTGGCGTGACGTCAATGCGGCCCTCAGCCACATCACAGACCAAACTCTGGAGCCCATGAGTAATTTTTTGCGAGTTCTCATGAAATGGGGAATGTCGGGTATGATTAATTTATCTTCCTGTTCCCAATTTTCCTCAAAACTTCAGCATTTGGTTTTCTTGAAGATGTATTGTCAACTTTCACCATAAAATATGTGTTAAATTAATCATATCATGTGCAGGAGTAAATTTGGTGGTTTCCGGGTGGTCACCAACCTGAAAATAGTGAAGGAAAACAGATATTAGCAAGTTTGTGGGGCTTCTTCATTTGGACCCCTATTCGCCTTGGAAATGTATTAATGGAGCAGCTCTTAACCTTTTTACTTAGATGGACCCGAAAGTAATAACTCCTAGAAGTCAGGTACCCCGCTCTCAGCAATGACCGTGATTTATGGAAGTAAAGGGCACTCCGAACCCTAAATATGAAATTTGTCAATTTTGGTGTAAAGGCCTTTTCCACATTCGCAGGTTTTGTTTTACGGACATACAATTTCACTACTCCCGATTCTGTTAATAAGGATGTGGATTTTATAATAATGATTTCGGGAAACTCACTAATGAAGTTCACTCAATTACCTGAAGTAATACTCACCTTCTATAAAGGAGACATAAATGCCTTAAGAACAGCCCATTGGGACAGTCCTGAATCAGCCTGAGTCTCACCACAGAAATGTATCAACTCAGAAAGCAGGCTGTACATTCAGCCATTATTGTTTAGAAGAATTAGTAGTAACAGTGTTTCACCCATTTGTTGTTAGGGGATGCATGTATGCATACTACATGACAACGATGAGATGGTCCTCCAACATCAACAGAGTTATCCGGAACAGCCGGCACAGGGAGTGTGAAGGTTTTTTGCAGGGAGCACCTAAATAAAGTGTGAATTTGCTGATGATGTTCTTTCACTGGTGCTAGTCACCCAGACAAGTAAGGTACATAGAATGCTCGGAGAGAACTCTCAGCTTTTTAGCTTCAGATCCCAGAAAGAGAGGAGACTCTGTCTTTTGATTGGTTTTCCTGCAGGGCTGGAAGCCTGAGTAGCTGTAAATAGTGAAGCAGTAAAGGTCATGATGGATTCTACTATCCAGGAGTTCAGTGGGATGAGTGGCATTGCACCCCCTTCAGAAGGAGAAACCCAGGTAGGGCTTCTCTTTCTGTGGTTGCAGGTGGTGTCCTCCAGCGCTCATTCTGGGTTCCAGCACTTCTTTTTCTCATCAGACTTTGACCCAGAGCATGAGAGAGTATAACATGAAAGGAGGAAGAGAACAATCATTGGAAAATAATGGCATTAGAAGAAAGCAGGCACTACATTTGATGTTATATTTGTAGCACTGGCTTGAGTTACTGCAAAAGTCTGAGCCAGTGTGGCTATCACTTGTCTCAGGGTCTGACAGAATTTGTAGGTGGGCATAGCGGGGGAGGCGCCGGAGGCTCAGACAATACTGATTCTCAACACAGAAGGTAAAGGCCTTCAATGACCATAGAAGTTGATTGCTGAGGGCCATGTGCAGGGCACCTCCAGACAGTCAGAGCAGTTTCATTTTGGTTAGTATTGTTTCACTTCCTTGACTATCTCTGACTCGAGGTTCCAATTTTCTCTCCCTCTCCAGCGAACCCACAGTTGCCAAGACCAACTTCCACGACGAGATGAAGGCTGTCACCACCAGGATGAAGAACAGCTGCCTCAAGCTCAACTCAGAGAAGACTGAAGTCCTCTTTATGGGCTCCACCCCCTCTGCCTTGGATGACTCCTGGTGGCCCACAGCACACGGAACCCCCACACACCCATAGACCATGCACAAAACCTAGGCATTATTCCATACTCCTCGCTCACCACTATCAACAGCATATCATCATCCTGCTTCCACACGCTATGCCTGCTCTGAATGATCTTCAAGTGGATCCCCACTGAGTCCAGAGAGATGGTTACCCGCACACTCATCACCAGCAGAATTGACTACGGTAACACACTCAACACCGGCATCACCCTGAAACTCCTCAGGAAACTGCAGAACATTCAGAACGCCTCTTCCAGACTCATCCTCAACATCCCCCACTGCAGCCACATCACCGGCCACCTGAGAGACCTCCACTGGCCCCCAGTCAACAAAAGAATCCCCTTCAAGCTCCTCACACATGCCTACAAAGCTCTACGTGGCGCAGGGCCTGCGTACCTTAACCACCACCTCGCATTCCACACATCCATCAGAGACCTCCACTCCACCCAACTGACTCTGGCTAGCAATCCACTTATCCGAAAGACCATAGCTGGAGGAAGATTCTTCTCCTACCTCGTAACAAAGACCTGGAACACCCTGCCACTCCACCTCAGACAATCACTGTCACTGTCTCAATTCAGGAGGGAACTCAAGACCTGGCTCTTCAACTGAACCACAGTGCCTTCGGCGGACCAGCTATCCCCCCAGCACCTTGAAACCCTTGCAGGTGAGTAGTTGTGCTTTAAAAGACACTTGGTTGATTGATTGATTGAATTGGTACTACACACGTGCTAATTCCAATGGTCTAGCATCTTGTAGATCTTTTGATATATTGGGGCTTTATGCATCCCATGTCTTTACAATCAATCAATCAATCAATCAATCAATCAATCATAACACTTGTATAGCGCGCTACTCACCCGTAAGGGTCTCAAGGCGCTTGGGGGAAGGGGGCCGCTACTGCTCGAACAGCCAGGTCTTGAGTTGTCTCCTAAAGGCGAGGTGGTCCTGGGTCAGCCGAAGGTGGATGGGGAGGGAGTTCAATGTCTTGGCAGCCAGGTAGGAGAAGGATCTGCCTCCTGCGGTGGCTCTTCGGATGCGTGGTATGGCGGCGAGGGCGAGGCTGGCGGACCGTAGCTGGCGGGTGGGCATGTGGAAGGTCAGGCGGTCGTTGAGGTACTTGGGCCCAGGTCGTGGAGAGACTTGCGCCGCAAGGTCGCCATTTATGGCCAAGTGGGAGGGAGGGAGGAGCAGCTGGGAGGCGGGAGCGGGGAGGGCACAGAAGGAAAAGGGGGCGTGGCCGCTAGCACGGTGGCGGGAAGCAGGGAGCGGGGCGGGCAGGCACAGGGGGGCAGAGAGACAGCACAGGCAATGACAAGAATATCAACAACTGTAAATGGGAGACAAAAACGGATAACAAAATGCTGGGAAACAAAGGCAAACCAAATGTAATTGACAGTACTCGCAAATACGGCGGGAGCGGGATCGGCGAGGCTGGCTCAGCGAGGCTGCGGGCAGCAGCGCGGCAAGACACACACACAACAGCTGGTGGCTGTGCGGCATGGGGGTGTCTTGAACAGGTCACCCCCTGTGGCCACATGTCGCTTAGTTTGGATAATGGGTCTAGTTAGGCGATACAACAAGGGGTACATTTAACCCTGGCTAGGGTTGGCACTCGCTGGATGGAAGCATGGTAACGGGGGCTGCCAAGCGCTACCAGAGGGCGGCAGTGGGTATCCTGGCTCCAGTTTACTAACCTTCCACCGGCGTGCAATTGTTCTTTTTGGGCAAAGGGGAAGCTTGGTTCGAGTGAGGCAGTTTATGACTCTCCTTGAGGCAGCTATGCTTTGTGGTCCTGGACCTTTCATTCCTACCCCGGGGTGCCTGAAATTGAGCATTTTGGGGGATTTGCCTGGTGACAGGTACCCCAGCAGGGCAGATGAGCTATGCAGTTCTCTGGAGTATGTGTTAGAATGTAATTAAGGGAATTGCCTGTCCCTCTGAGTGATGGAGGGGAAGTTGCCACTAAGGTATGCCCTGTGTGCCCTTGGTTGAAGGTTTGGGTGATGGATAAGGAAATGGGCCTGCGGACACTTTCGCATTCTGAAGAGTTGCGCTGTTATTGGAGGTTTGAGATAAATGTTGTATTGCTTACACAATCTTTGAGCTGTTTTGCTGATTTTATGTACTGTATTCTCATAACAATAATAATTATGTTTGTTGCTGCTTACGTCCTGTATTCTCATAACAATGATGGCTGCTTAGCTATGGTTATCATTCCACTTTATCATGCAAAGATGTTAATAAAAGGCTACCCTCGGTTATACCACACTAATCACAATTGTCTATCTTCTTGCGTGTTGTTTCAGTGGGGGGAGCGAAT
The DNA here is from genome assembly GCF_964204655.1 of Triturus cristatus. Classification (NCBI taxonomy): domain Eukaryota; kingdom Metazoa; phylum Chordata; class Amphibia; order Caudata; family Salamandridae; genus Triturus; species Triturus cristatus. The sequence goes on along the minus strand of NC_140592.1, from coordinate 598,236,446 downwards.
TGCACGTAGTGAGCACACTATTAGCCATTATGTGTTTTCTATAAGTATTTGGTTTTGAATCTCTGACCTTTGATTCATGAACCATGTTTGTCTCTGGGTAAGGTTCCTAAAACAAAATGAATCTGCTATCTTGTTATTAGACTTGGTTCATGGCTAGAGACCCAGGTTCAAGAACATTGCTTTATACGCTTAAACATACATTCACATTTTCTCACTTACCACCAGCCTGGCAAACCTTTCAATAGAGAACCGATGTCATACTGCCTTTTCCATCAGACAGCAGTCCTAATGAACCTGAGTGGCACAGGGATTTGCCTGACCTATATGTATCCACAAGACTAGGTAAAGAATTGACACTGGTGACCCTTCCAACGTGTTTAGCTAAATGCTTGCCATGCTGCTTCGTGTAAAGTATGCACTCTGAAAATGCAGTGGCAGCTCCACCGTTAAGGCGTAGGAGCTTCGCCCCACTGCCTCGGAGCAGGAAAAGAAAGGAATAAAATAAAATGATAGTAACTAATGTTATTATCATTTTCTTTTGTGCTCCTGCTGCGGCAGCTTGCGTGAGGGGGTGGGGTGGGGCTAAGGAGCAGGAAAGGAGTGGTGCAACCAATCTAAGTGCGCAATGACTATTTGGTCGGCCCTCTTGGGCTGCCCAAACCAGGCCGGCCGGGAGGTAAATGATTTTCTTTTTTTTTATAGTGATCCCCCCTACCTACCCCTCCCCTTCCACCCCCACCCGCCCACTGCTGCTTCCAGGCATCACCCGCGAGTGTAAAAATGGCCATTGGTTTACTTCCTGTGCAATAGAAGACGCCAGCGCTGGAATCGTTCACTCCAGAGACTCGCTCCAACGGTTCCTTAGCTCTGTGGCTGAACAGTCTCCATGTGGATTATGTAGCTGTAGCCTGCAAACTAGGATCATAGTTAACAAGTAAAACTCTGCATTGGAATTAAAGACAAATACATCCTCACTCCCATTCTCTCACACAAACTCTATGTCAGGGAAAAGTGGTGAAGGCACCAATATAACATAGATATAAATACATCTGTGCCTGCCATCACACTCATTTTACAAATATAGCATTTATTCTTGAAATAATTTCATGTACATAAATAACGCTATCAACAGAATCCTACATTAATCTTCTGAAAGGGCGGCAAACAAAAAGGACTTATTCGTGAGGTGGGCTGGGTTGTTTTTGAAAGTACAAGGATATAAGTTTTAGGTCTGTCTATCAAGAGCAAAAATGTGTAGTTACCAATATGTTTTTTGTTGATGTTAGCATTGAAAGGAAAATATAAAGTTCAGATGTGATTCTGTGACATCCTCGTGAGATACAAAAACAAGAGAACTGTTGGTTGTAGTGTCATGGGTTAAATTCTGAATCACAGTAGCTTTCTCAATATTGCAAGGTCGGTGTTTCTTCATTTTCCAGGTTTTTCTTTTTCTTGTACTAGTTTTTGAGGGTTGTAAGAAATTGAGTTAATAATTAAGAGGAGTGGTAACCCCACTCAAATAATAAAAAATCTTTATCTGGGTGAACCACAAAAAGCAACTAAATAAACCTGTGATTAGCCCTCTGTTATCTTGGCACATAAGCAGACAGGTTTAATTTAAAGGCAATGTGCAAAGGCAATCCTCAAACAGCAATAAAGTGAAAACACAACACAAGAAAATGCCCAAACCACTTTAGAAAAATTTGGTTGAAATTCATTAAATAAAAAGAAAACAAAAATGCAATCCAATCAGTAGAACCAGAGTTATGAATTTTTAATATTTTAGGTGAATATGGTGCCAAAAAGCACAGAGTGGCACTTGTGGTTAGATTGACGTGATGAAGCTCTGGTCGGAAACAGGGACCAAGATTGTAGTGGTTGTTTTTCTACCTTTTCAAACTCCTCCAAAAGAGCCTCCGCAGGAGTTTCGTTTTGGCAGGGGTCGTGAGTACATCATTGGTGGCATGAGGAGCAGTGGGTGCTGAAGCTTCACATTTGCAGGAGATTTGGGTGGTCACTATTTTGTGCAAAGAACAGATCGCAGTTGACACTTTGCGTTAGTGGAAGACACGGGAACCACTAATGCAAGGAGCCCACTTGCGATATTGTAGAGCCTCAAAACCTTTATCTTTCCACCAGGAGTTCAGAATTTCTGGATTTGAGGCAAGAGGAGTACACTCTGATGCCAGCCAAGGGTCTAGGACATGGCGAGCACCTCTTAGAGAACAGTACTCACTCCAGCAGAGGCTTTCGGCAGGACTCAGGCAGGTCCAGAGTGAACTAGTCAGCTGGGCAGTTGCAGGGAAGTCCTTTGAAAGATTGTTGTGTCCCTGAGGCACAAACAGGAGGTAAGCCAAATCACGCTTGTATTTATTTCTGGGGATCCTGGTTTCGAGGCAAGAAAATCCAGTCTTCCTTCTTCAAACAGCAGGACAGTCCACCTTCAGAATCTTTCACAGGTCCAGGAGTGTTGTGATGAGAGTTTCTGAAGGTGTCATATTTATACCTTGTGCCAACCTTTATGAGTTGGGGAAATCTCTGGCCTACTCCAAAACTGGTTCTGGTCAGATCTCCCCCTTTCCCTGGGTCTTGACTCTTCTCTGTCTAGGGGAATATAGGCAAGGGAAGGCCTGATGGCTGGTTTCTTTGTGTGTGCTACAGACAGGGTACTTTGAAGTGTAATCAGGAAAGGGCATAACTTCTCTCTAGCCATCCAGTCAGGAAGACCCCTCTCTCCACACCCAAGGCCAGGGTGTGGAATACACACCAGAGGACAGCCATTCACTGTCATGTGACCCTGGACACTGGTAGAAAGGCACATTTGGTTTACGCTGAGAAATGCCAATTTTTTAAAAGTGGTATCTTCAGAATTGTAACTTAAAAAAGGAATTTAGTATTAACAAGGATTCCTAACTGAATATATCACTTATTAGGTGTACTAAGGTAACCCAGTGTTAGTCTATGGGGGAAATAGACTTACAAAAGTGAAAACAACATTACGAGTTTTTCACTGCCAGGGCATGTAAAACTTAAGCACTCATATCCCACACTGCAATATGGGCCTTTAGGGTTTAGCTTAGGGGTAACTTACATGTACTGAAAAGGAATTTTTAGGCATGGCAAAACGTTTATTTTGCCAAGTTCAAATCTGCCCTAAATGTTGCAGTAGCAAGCCTGAGACATGTTTTGCAGTGCTTCTGCTGCTGAATCTCCCGAGACGTGTGCCCTCTGGCCTGTCCTGGCACTTAAGAAACTACACTGACAAAAGCAAAAGAATATCTTTTAAAGCCATGTGCCTTTGCCATAACATTTTCAATGGGAAAGGTCTCCTTTATTTCTTCTCTTTAGTGAAGCCCTACCAATCTAGTCAAAGGCTTAGGTCAACGAGGACCGCGTTGGCGGCGGTCCCCGTTACAAAAAGATCTTGTGTGGGTGGTTGCTCCTTCAGTTTCTGGGCCTCGAAGCTGTGGAACACTCTGCCCCTTCACTTTAGACAAGAAACCATAGAAACAATCTTCAGGAACAATCTAAACACCTGGGTGCCGATTACGATCCGGTAAAAACCGGGTACGAACCGTCGGTCGGAGCGTTTTCTCCGTCCGACTCGTACCCGGTCGTAAAACTTTACAAACATGGATTGTAAATCACCCGTGTACGTTCGAGTCGTACCCCCCGTGTATGTACACCCGTGTACGTGTCGTACCCCCGTGTATGTACACCCGTGTACGTTCGAGTCGTACCCCCACCCATGTATGTACGGTGCGTACCCCCAGCACTACGCATACACGGGTGGGGGTACGACTCGAACGTACACGGGTGTACATACACGGGGGGGTTTGACACGTACACGGGTGTACATACACGGGGGTACGACACGTACACGGGTGTACATACACGGGTGGGGGCGACTCAAACGTACACGGTTGTACATACACGGGGGGTTCAACACGTACACGGGTGTACATACACGGGTGAGGGTACGACTCGAACGTACACGGGTGTACATACACGGGGGGGTACGACTCGAACGTACACGGGTGTACATACACGGGGGGGTTCGACACGTACGTACGGGGGCTGGGGGGGTCGGCGCGTATGCGGGCACATGTCTCCATGGTTGCTATGGGTGTTCGGTGCGGACGGTGTTTTTTCCATACGGTTGTAACATCGGACGCACGGGATGGATCGTAATTCCGCGGTCGGACTTCACTTTTCACATTTGTACGGTAAATCGTCTGTGGACGTGTCGGACACATTTTCCGACCCGAGGACGTGTGGGGAATAATTCCCAATGCGATTCGTATGGACTTTTTCCCATGCGAATAGTAATTGGCAGTTAGTACGGCACTTGTATGATTCGTACGGTAAAAAGACCGGATACGAGTCGTACGGGGAATTTTTTTACCGGATCGTAATCGGCACCCTGGTTGTTCAAGCTGACCTAAATTCAGTACTGCTCCATGACTGCTTTTTTTGGCCTTTTTTGCTTCCGGTTCAGTTCTTAGCTTCCTTTCTGCTTTGGCAGCTTCTGCTTCTTGATTTCTGTCTGATGTTCATGTAGGGCACTCCTAGTGCAGGGATGCTTCTTTGGAGTAACCACAGAGCTTTAAAAATGTATAACATGAAATAACATAACTTTAGTAGCTGGCATAGTGAGAAATGCCCACTAGAAGCAGCATTTCGTTGTAGGTCCCTGTATATATGTAGTACCATTAACTATGGACTTATAAGTAAATATATTAAATGTACCAATTAGGAGTATGTCAGTGTTACCATGTTTAGGGGTGAGAGCACACACACTTTACCTCTGGTTAGCACAGGTAAAATGGACAGAATCCTAAAGCCAATAAAAACGAATTAAAAAAAAATAAGGGAGTGAAGGCAAAAGGTTTAGATGAATACCACACCAAGGTCTAACATGGGTGAACATGGGTTGTTCATCTTTCTTTTTGTCTGGGGTCTTCTGACCACTGGATAGCAGTATTATGAACCGGTGAGCAGTCTAAATATCGAGTTTTAAATATCGAACTACAAGTATATCGAGTTGTAAATATCGTAGGTAAAGAATATCGAAGTCAAGAATATCGATGGACAGAATATCGACCCCAAGGTAAGTATTATCGAAGTTAATAATATCGAAGTCATTAATATAGATGTAAGTAATATCGTAATCAAAAATTTCGATATCAAGAATATAGATATTTTATTAGTGTAATGTATTTTAATATGTATTTTATTTGTATGTTAAAGACTATTGTAATGTATTTTAATACATTTAAAAATAAATGTTTAGAGATTAATAATTATGTAAAATATAATTTAGCGTTTTAGTATCAGAGCGGGTTGTGGGTTTATAGGGGAATAGGGTGGGAAGTAATTTAAATATAATTAATTAATTAATATGTATTGTTTAATTGGTATTTATGATTAATTAATTGTTAATTAATTACTAATTGTTAATTAAATATATTAATTGATTAATTAATTGTTAATTAATTATTAATTGTAGATTAATTTTATTAATTGGTTAATTATATAAGTTATAATTAGTTTAATATTAATATTTTTTATTGGTATTGTTAATTAATTAATTGTTAATTACTAATTAATTGGTGATTTAATTTTATTAAGTGATTAATTGATGATTAAATTAATTATGTGAATTTTTATGTGTAGTGGGTTGTGGGTTTATAGGGGAATAGGGTGGGATGTAATTAAATTCAAATAATTACTGATCATTTTTATTTATTTGTAATTAATAATAATTAATTGTTAATTAATTATTAATTGGTATTTAATTGTTATTAGTACGTTAAATATAGTAAATATAAATAATTTATTATTCCATGTTATTTGTTGTTATTGCTAATTAATGTATTGTTAATTAATTATTAATTTGTGAATAATTGTAATTTGGTAGTTAATATGTATAAATTTGTAAATAATAAGTATGTTAATTATAAAGAATGTATTATGAATTGTAAATAATAGATAAACTGATATTTAAATGTATTGTGTATTTTGTATGTGTAGTGTGTTGTGTGTTAAAGGGGGAATAGTGTGGGATGTAATTTAAAGTTATTTATATAAATATTTTTTTTAAATAATTGGTATTTAATAATACATATTTTGTAAATTAATTATTAATATGCTATTTTTTTATAACTAATTATTTAATTGATTATTATGTTTATAGAATCCCTATGCTATCCAGCGCTTTCCCAACTGTTTTACTATCTGGAGTTGGAATAGTAATTTTTAACCCTACGCTATCCAGCGCTTTCCCTACTGTTTCACTTACTGGAGTGGGAATAGTAATTTGTACCCCTACGCTATCCAGCGTTTTCACTACTGTTGCACTCTCTGAAGTGGGAATAGTAATTTTTACTCCTACGCTATCCAACGCTTTCCCTTCTGTTGGACTCACTGGAGTGGGAATAATAATTTTTACCCTTACGCTATCCAACGCTTTCCCTACTATTGCACTCTATGGAGTTGGAATAGTAACTTTTACCCCTACGCTATCCAACGCTTTCCCTACTGTTGCACTCTTTGGATTTGGAATAGTAATTTTTACCCCTACGCTATCCAGCACTTTCCCTACTGTTTCACTTACTGGAGTGGGAATAGTAATTTTTACCCCTACGCTATCCAGCGCTTTTCCTACTGTTTCACTTACTGGAGTGGGAATAGTAATTTGTACCCCTACGCTATCCAACGCTTTCCCTACTGTTGCACTCTCTGGAGTTGGAATAGTAATTTTTACCCCTACGCTATCCAGCGCTTTTCCTACTGTTGCACTCTCTGGAGTTGGAATAGTAATTTTTACCCCTACGCTATCCAGCGCTTTCCCTACTGTTGCACTCTTTGGAGTTGGAATGATAATTTTTACCCCTACGCTATCCAGCGCTTTCCCTACTGTTTCACTTACTGGAGTGGGAATAGTAATTTGTACCCCTACGCTATCCAACGCTTTCCCTACTGTTGCACTCTCTGGAGTTGGAATAGTAATTTTTACCCCTACGCTATCCAACGCTTTCCCTACTGTTGCACTCTTTGGAGTTGGAATAGTAATTTTTACCCCTACGCTATCCAACGCTTTCCCTACTGTTGCACTCTTTGGAGTTGGAATAGTAATTTTTACCCCTACGCTATCCAGCGCTTTACCTACTGTTTCACTTACTGGAGTGGGAATAGTAATTTGTACCCCTACGCTATCCAACGCTTTCCCTACTGTTGCACTCTCTGGAGTTGGAATAGTAATTTTTACACCTACACTATCCAGCGTTTTTCCTACTGTTGCACTCTCTGGAGTTGGAATAGTAATTATTTTCCCTACGCTATCCAACACTTTCCCTACTGTTGCACTCTCTGGAGTGGGAATAGTAATTTGTACCCCTACGCTATCCAACGCTTTCCCTACTATTGCACTCTCTGGAGTTGGAATAGTAATTTTTACCCCTACGCTATCCAACGCTTTCCCTACTGTTGCACTCTTTGGAGTTGGAATAGTAATTTTTACCCCTACGCTATCCAGCGCTTTCCCTACTGTTTCACTTACTGGAGTGGGAATAGTAATTTTTACCCCTACACTATCCAGCGCTTTACCTACTGTTTCACTTACTGGAGTGGGAATAGTAATTTGTACCCCTACACTATCCAACGCTTTCCCTACTGTTGCACTCTCTGGAGTTGGAATAGTAATTTTTCCCCCTACGCTATCCAGCGCTTTTCCTACTGTTGCACTCTCTGGAGTTGGAATAGTAATTTTTACCTTTACGCTATCCAACGCTTTCCCTACTATTGCACTCTCTGGAGTTGGAATAGTAATTTTAACCCTACGCTATCCAACACTTTCCCTACTGTTGCACTCTTTGGAGTTGGAATAGTAATTTTTACCCCTACGGTATCCAACATTTTACTTTCTGTTGTTTTTGTTGGAGTTGGACTAGTAGTTTTATTGTGTCTGATATTTCATATGTTTTGTATTATTTTTGCTATTGTAATATATCATTAATAATAAAAATTATTCACATTAAAAATATTGATTATTATTTGCTATATGTAATTATTAAATATTTATTAATGTTATTATTTTATGTGTATAGATGTATTGGTAATTTTTAAAAACATTTAATAATTTATACGTTACAGAAACTATTAGTAAAATTAATTATTAAGTAAGTATATATATTATATATTATATGTATATGTTTAATTAAAGTTTTATTAAATTATATATATTAATTATACATTTTAAATATTATACAATATATTTAATTATGTTTATTTAATTTCTAAGTATAATTTGGTTTATTTTACATATATTTTTAAAGTAAAAAAAAACCGATATTTTTAATAACGATATTATTGACATCGATATTTAATTTTCAATATTTTTGTACTTACCATGTTGTAGATAGGATGTCGATATTCTTGACATCGATATTTTTGTTGCGATATATTTGTAGGTCGATTTTCTGTCTGTTGAAATTATGTCATACAACCTGTGAACCGTTGAGTACAATACAGTCTCCGGTGACATTTTTTTTCCAGGGGTATAGAAAAATGTGACTTGTGGTTATTGATGCACAGTTAGCTCAAATTGTGCCTTCACCTCCTTTATTAGCATATGTAAATCTATAAGGTATGCACATTACCCAGGCTGATATCCAGGGTGCTAACTTTGAGCACGTAATTATTGCCAATACAAACGCAACATGCACGAGACGGCCATCATGAATCTAATCTTCCAAGGCGTCACATACATTTTTTCATCGAACTAACGCACGTAAACTAGAAATTTTACCGTCAACTAAACCGGACACGAGAAGCGCAAGATTTGCTTGAAACTTGTCTTATGTCAGTTTAATAGCGTTACACTCATGTTCAGAGTAGATCAATAATACTTTGCACATAGAGTCCTGCCATAATCACTTCCCACTATTACCAGCGCAAAAGCCGAGACCCCACGAGGCGCTCAATAACACTCACCGACACATATTGCACACTAGCGCTTTAAAAACTTTATTGACACTATAAGCTTTTCGCGAGTAGCTCTCCCCAGACACCTAGGTGCCGATCACGATCCGGTAAAAAATGTCCCCGTACGACTCGTATCGGGTCTTTTTACCGTACGAATCGTACAAGTGCCGTACGAACTGGCAATCACGATTCGCATGGTAAAAAGTCCATACGAACCGCACTGGGAATATTTCCCCACACGTCCTCGGGTCGGAAAATGTGTCCGACACGTCCTCGTACGATTCACCGTACAAACGTGAAAGGTGAACTCCGACCGGGGAATCACGATCCATCCCGGGCGTCCGAATGTACAACCGTATGGTGAAAAGACCGTCCGCACCGAACTCCCATAACAACCATGGAGACGTCCAAACAGGTGCCCAGTACGTGCCGTACCCCCCCCAGCCCCCGTAGGTACGGGCCGACCCCCCCCCAGCCCCCGTAGGTACGCGCCGACCCCCCCCCAGCCCCCGTAGGTACGGGCCGACCCCCCCCCAGCCCCCGTAGGTACGGGCCGACCCCCCCCCAGCCCCCATAGGTACGCGCCGACCCCCCCCCAGCCCCCGTAGGTATGGGCCGACCCCCCCCCAGCCCCCGTAGGTACGGGCCGACCCCCCCCCAGCCCCCGTAGGTACGTGCCGACCCCCCCCCAGCCCCCGTAGGTACGGGCCGACCCCCCCCCAGCCCCCGTAGGTACGCGCCGACCCCCCCCCAGCCCCCGTAGGTACGCGCCGACCCCCCCTGTGTGTACACCCGTGTACGGTGCGTACCCCCCGTGTACGCTCGAGTCGAACCCCCCCGTGTACGCTCGAGTCGAACCCCCCCGTGTACGCTCGAGTCGAACCCCCCCGTGTACGCTCGAGTCGAACCCCCCCGTGTACGCTCGAGTCGTACCCCCACCCGTGTATGTACGGTGCGTACCCCCCGTGTACGCTCGAGTCGAACCCCCCCGTGTACGCTCGAGTCGTACCCCCGTGTACGCTCGAGTCGAACCCCCCCGTGTACGCTCGAGTCGAACCCCCCCGTGTACGCTCGAGTCGTACCCCCACCCGTGTATGTACGGTGCGTACCCCCCCGTGTACGCTCGAGTCGAACCCCCCCGTGTACGCTCGAGTCGTACCCCCCCGTGTACGCTCGAGTCGAACCCCCCCGTGTACGCTCGAGTCGAACCCCCCCGTGTACGCTCGAGTCGTACCCCCACCCGTGTATGTACGGTGCGTACCCCCCCGTGTACGCTCGAGTCGAACCCCCCCGTGTACGCTCGAGTCGAACCCCCCCGTGTACGCTCGAGTCGTACCCCCACCCGTGTATGTACGGTGCGTACCCCCCCGTGTACGCTCGAGTCGAACCCCCCCGTGTACGCTCGAGTCGAACCCCCCCGTGTACGCTCGAGTCGAACCCCCCCGTGTACGCTCGAGTCGGACCCCCCCGTGTACGCTCGAGTCGAACCCCCCCGTGTACGCTCGAGTCGAACCCCCCCGTGTACGCTCGAGTCGTACCCCCACCCATGTATGTACGGTGCGTACCCCCCCGTGTACGCTCGAGTCGGACCCCCCCGTGTACGCTCGAGTCGAACCCCCCCGTGTACGCTCGAGTCTTACCCCCACCCGTGTATGTACGGTGTGTACCCCCAGCGCGTAGCTACGCGCTGGGGGTACGCACCGTACATACACGGGTGGGGGTACGACTCGAGCGTACACGGGGGGGTTCGACTTGAGCGTACACGGGGGGGTTCGACTCGAGCGTACACGGGGGGGTCCGACTCGAGCGTACACGGGGGGGTTCGACTCGAGCGTACACGGGGGGGTACGCACCGTACATACACGGGTGGGGGTACGACTCGAGCGTACACGGGGGGGTTCGACTCGAGCGTACACGGGGGGGTTCGACTCGAGCGTACACGGGGGGGTACGACTCGAGCGTACACGGGGGGGTCCGACTCGAGCGTACACGGGGGGTACGCACCGTACATACACGGGTGGGGGTACGACTCGAGCGTACACGGGGGGGTTCGACTCGAGCGTACACGGGGGGGTACGCACCGTACACGGGTGTACACACAGGGGGGGTCGGCGCGTACCTACGGGGGCTGGGGGGGGGTCGGCGCGTACCTACGGGGGCTGGGGGGGGGGTCGGCGCGTACCTACGGGGGCTGGGGGGGGGTCGGCACGTACCTACGGGGGCTGGGGGGGGGTCGGCGCGTACCGGGCCACCTACTCTGGTCGATTCGCGCCGTACTTCGCTTTTGCGGCACTTTTTGGGTGCCGTGAAAATATTGCCGTCCGGACTGCTGTCGGTTCGAATCGTAATTCCTGGTTCGTGAAACGCTGCCTGAAAGCGTCCCGACGTCACGTCGCAGCATTCCCGGATCACATTCGTATGTATATTTTCGTCGGTCGGTGTTTTTTACGATTCGTACGGAAATGGTGTTTCCGTGCGAATCGTAATTCCATGTTTGTAAAGTTTTACAACCGGGTACGAGTCGGACGGGGAATTCGCTCCGACCGACGGTTCGTACGCGGTTTTTAACGGATCGTAATCGGCACCCTATGCTACAAAGGAACAGCCTTGGTTCACAACGAGCAATACAAGTACATACAAAACAAAACTCAGCTGGTTACTTCTTGACAGGAGAAACATCAAACAAACTCAATCAGTGATAATACCCTGGTTCATATATCTGACAACAAAGCCAACCAAACCATGGGTACTATCCAGTACTATCCAGTCCTAAGATTTGTTTGAAACACACATGGGCCCACACAGATACTATCGATTCTATCAAAGTACTAAAGAATTGCCATTTTCTTATTTGCTTCTTTTAAAAATGTTCAAGTTGAACAGTAGACATCCTCATGAGACAATCTGCCATTTGAGAACTGTTTTTAGGTATTTTTATCTTTCTCTTTGTCTTTTTATTTCTTTCATTACTCACATTAGGTACTTTTGACCTCCAGTTCAGAAATGTGAACCCTGACCTATTGACTTGGTTTTGGACAATATCCATCTCCACAACACCCATTTTTCCTAGGTCCTGACGAAAGCCCTCCGACCCTTAGAGGCACACGAAGGGGCTGTAACATGTCAACCACTCACCTGGATTAATGAGTGCAGTGGACTCATTGAATGTCCAACTATGCACAACACTGTTTTTATTCTTTTCCCATGCCCCGAACTGAATAAAATGAAAGTTTAGGTGACATGAGGAACCTTTTTTAAAAATATTCACTTTACACGAGCATCTTCACTACTTTTTTGATTTCTGATCACTACTGAACTAACCAGTGGTTCCCTCCAGGCAGAGGAAACATGAAAGAAACCCAATGGTGATACTGTCACGTAATTGACTTAGGCGGAGAACCAAGATATACCGCCCATCGGTCTGTCTACGTGAATGAGGGTTTTTTAAGCAATGATGGACAGAACCACATGAACCCTGGTTGCAGGTACAAGTTATCCATTCCCCTTTGATTTTGGATAAGTATTGGGAAGCTGAATGGATCATCGCTTCTTCCACCTCCCCCCACCATTGATTTAAACATATGTAAATCTCACCACAATTTCTAAACTTAATGCAGATTGGGAACAACTTTTGAATCCTAAAAAGAAACGGGTCAGAGCAGCCATTAATAGGGGTCTCATACCCAAATGTTTGGGGGCCAACACAAAACCAGCAGGTTTGATCATTAGAATAGAAGTAAAGATTATTCTGGATGATATATCTTTCAGAAAAAAAAAACTGATGTTATGTGGCCAATAAATGAACCTTTATTAAGTTCATTTTTATTATTAATAATATCAAATGATTGAGTGAGGCTATACTCAAATGGATTTGAAACAAGAGGACTTTGGAAAAATAAGCTACATCTCTTACTATAAAGATGGACGAACTCACTTCCAATATGACACACAAAAAACAATCAGTTAGCATATTTAAAGAGCAATAGTCTCTAGAATAAAATAGATCACTTTTATGTTGCATTGAGTGGGTGTTTCCTTACGTGACTGAGGAATGCTATACTTCCAAAATATCAGAAGCATTCATTCAACAAAACATGAATCAAACAAGAAGTTGCATAAAAGAAAAATTTAACAAACCTTGTCTTTTGTCACTACAAGTAGTGAAAAGTAATCACACCAGGTAACACTATCTGAGCCCTTAGAATACACTTGCATCTGAAGGGACTTTTAGATGAGCACAACAGCATTTTTCAGGTAGAGGCAAGAGACGGGAAAAGGGATGAGATCAAGGACAATATAACAATTGTATTGAGGGCTTATCAACAGCAACTCACAACACAAGCAGGGCCAGTTGACCCTCAGGGCCTATTCTTGACCCAGTTTGTGTCACTCTTGATCCACGCAACCTCGTGCAAGAATGACACAAACCTTAAGTAAGATTTTTGAAGTGGCTTCAAAAATCTGGAGTAATGCAAAGCAGCACCAATCGCTGCGCTGCATTACTCCGCCCTGGGAAGGCATTGCATGGATGTTCCCAACCCACTGTCATAGATTTTGACCCCCCCCCCAGATTTACACGAATTTGTAAACTTGGTAAGACGCCAAAATCTTACACCTTCCCAGGAGAGGCGTAACAGGGAGAAATATATCAATTTTTTCTCGTTTCTTACTCTTACTATGTATGTTTCATTCTGTAGCACATAGAGAGAGAGGAATATGACTCCCGGGATTGTTTTGTGCTGGAAGGTGCCCTTTACTGCACAAAAACAATCCTGCATGCAATGCAGGCACACTTGCACCATGGTACAAGGATGCATGCATTGGCTCTAGGCTGCTAAAAGCACAAGGGAAAGGCAGGAATGCTCAATGCTCCTTTTACTAAGCATCCCACTGAAGATTTGCAGTCCATCATTGTATCCTTGGCTGCTAAAACTTTGATTGAGCTATTCAATAAAAAGGATGCAGATGTTCTCATTGAAAATAAAATCAGAGAGCTCCTGCGTTCTACACCCTTCCAAAGATTCACATAAATACAATGCCATCTCCATGCATCCTAACTGCCTTTGCCATTAGGCCTGTTTCAGAACCTTTATATAAATATGATATTTTTCCTTGAGAGAATGTGTGGTCTTACGAGCCTTAAACGTGAGAGACTAAATGCACATTCTCAATGCTTTCAAGGACCTACCATTTGATCCAGCTGTTGAAGTGACCTTGTGATTTGGTGTCCAGTACACTTCAATCACTTTGATGGCTTTGTAAGAAGCCTTTAGTTCCAATCAATGATTCTATGGCATTTCCTAAATGTTTGTTCTTCAGTGCGTAGTAGTGACACAAACGCAGAAAACATCCCAGTTCGAAAACAAGCTGTACTGGCAGATTTTGGGATCGTCAATGAGTTCCACGATGGCACTGAGTCTGTGACAAGTTTGAGAAACACATTTCGTATCACAGCGAATATATTTATTGGTAAAAAATTGCTTTATTGCCTCTGTATATTGATGATGTTCAATTTGTGTGGAATGGCACTGAAGAAGATCGTGTCTGGCTGCAGGCAGCATGTGTCCTGCTTATCTGTGTGCGCCGACACCATGTGACCCCCCCAAATATCGCAAATGTCCGTATCTTGAAGAGGGGAGCAGTATGGAGAAGTGTTCCGACTTAAGGCACTTCTGGTACAGTGACCTAGTGTGTCACAGAGAGACACTGCATTGAACGCCTCAATGACACCAGGAATGAGTACATTGTCCATGGTGGAGTCACATGTTTCTCTCAAAACTTGTAAATGATGGTGGCCATCATGAATGCTTAGGGCTTCATTTATGAGGATTTACTGTAGGGCAGCGCCACAGGCCTCCCTGCTGCGCTGCCCTACGGTAAAAGGAAAGGGCAGGAATGCGCTGTATCTATGATATATGGTGCGTTCCTGTCCTTTTCCCCTGCGCTGGCGCACAATGAGCTGCCGTGTGCCAATGCATGTACCTTTGCACCATGGTGCAAGGGTGCCTGTGTTGAGGGGATGATTGTTTTTGTGTAGTAAGGGAAACCTTCCTGTACAAAATCAACCACAAGAGGCTTTTTTCCTTTTTCTATATGGGCTGCAGAATGCAAGTAAGTTTCTTGTGATCCACAGACATCCTTGCTAGACTATTGAGATGCATATTTGCTGCATCAGGGTCTGATGTTTGGAAGCTGGAATCTCCGTAACCAGTTATTAAAGACATCTTTGAAATCTGAGAAGTACACTTATACCACATTCAAACAAGGATAAAGACCTCTACTGCTGCAAACTAATCAAATGAAACTGCAAAGGAAACAAGGCATAATCCCAAAACCCAATCAGATGAGTAAACTATGAATAACAAACAGGAGGGTGTGGCTTAGCTGCATGACGTGTTGTTTCTGTTCCCGAACCGTGCAATCCTCATACAGATCGACGTTACACAGCCAGTGCATGTGAACTACTGCTTTCAATAAACTGATTCGGAAAGTGTTTCTGTAGCTCTGCATAAAATATACATTGCTATCACATAAGTCTCGTTGTTTTAACTCGTATTCACCTCGAATATTTATGAATTGTCTGCTTTAATGATTATGATTTTAATCAAATAAAGCATTGCTGACTGACGTAGATGATAAATTATGTTCATACAATATATACGTTTGGAGGTACATACAGATAAAGTGAATGGTGTTGTCCTTTATATAATACGTTCATACTTACTGCTTTACAAAATAGTTTGCTGTTTCTAAGCACTGGACAGAACAGGAATCACAGGTAGCACATTTTGATATTAATAATTATTTCGCCGAACTCATGATCATGGAATGCTGAAATAGCCTTACAGAAATGTAAAGCTCTGCAGATCACAGAAGATATCGAAGATTAACTGTATGTCTTTAAGATACTAACAACTCATTTGATTGAAAGTTTGTGTTTTCTTATATTTCAGCAAACGTCATTGCCATAGTGCTAATGCACTGCTTTAACAAAAAACTATGGGGCATATTTAGGAGGGCTTTGTGTCATGCTTGCATCAGGCAAAGTGGTACATGAAGGAAGCAATGAACAAATAAGTACAACCTTTAAATAAGCATTGCCTCTCCACTGTCCACTGAAACATCAAATTATTCTATCCTTGTCAGTCACAGCCCAAAGATGATGAGAAATAATGGCCAAAGTCAGAGCCACAAAGGCAAACTCAAAAAAGGATGCTGCACAACAAATTTCAGAGCCCACCATGATTACTGCACATCCTATCACGCTCTTACTGGTGCACGTGCATGCAACTCGATGGTGTTTCCTTTCGTATCATGGAGCACAGAATAGACTTTAAAAAGAGAGTACATATAGGCATTAGACTTGTCATTTCAGAAGCACCACATTGTCATCCAGATATATAAAATAAAAGGAGAGCGTTGGTCCTGGCATCCTTGGCGTGGTTTCCCCTTTATATTTTTGCCACTACATCCTGTATTTTTGGCTGTGTGTCAGACTTCATTTTTGCTGGTTTAGATACTTTGGGTACTTTACCACTGTTGATCAGTGCTAAAGTGCAAGAGCTACCTTTGTGAATTGTGATTGGTTATCCACGATTGGCATATTTGAATTACTGGTAAGTTATTAGTTAAGTGCAGTATGTGTGTCCAAGGCCTGTAAATCAAATGCTATTAGTGGGCCTGTAGCACTGGTTGTCCCACCCACATAGTAGCTCTGTAAACTTAACATGTGTATTTATAAAGCACACGCTCATCCGTAGACATCTTGGCACTGAATAATAGATGTTTATTGTTAACCAACTCAATGGTACTCATTTTATCGACCTCAGATGGATGAAAGATTGAGTGGACCCACTGGGCTTTGAACCTGTGACCATGAGGTTGAACGCAGGCCCCTACAGTGGATGCATTAGTCCACTGAGCCACCAGACCCGGCTCAAGTCTGCCATTGCAGTGTCTGTGGGTGCAGTTTTTAACTGCCACGTCGACCTGGCAAGGGAACCCACTTGACAGGTCTTAACCTTCCCTCAAAAAGGATAACTCAAAATGGAACTGCTAGGCTAAATGCTATCTGCATAGGAACACTAGGAACTCTGTATGCAACCTGACCTAATTAGGCCTCAACAGTGAGGTACATGTTGAGTCTCCGTGTAAAGTAAGCTTCAGAGCACTGTTTAGACATACTCTCCACAGTCAACCATACCTTGAATTCAGAAGAATGTTGAAACCATATAGATCTGTATCTCTTTTTATGCCCACTAAGACAACACTCATGGAATACACAGAATTCTAAAGCAGTCAGTTGGATGCAAATGCCTAAAACATCATGCAAACAAAATTCCTAACATTGAGTTAAAAATCTACATTGAGAATGGGACACAGTGACAGTTTGTTTCCAATAAATACATTCAGTTCATGCCATTTCTGCAGTTGAGGTCTGCAAACCTGCAATCATTCATGACTCTTGTTCTAATACCACAACCCAGACAGGTGCTAACTATTCTATCTTTACTTTACCAAGATGGCTGAGATACCTCATGCCTCTTTTAATGTCTCTTCTGTCAGTTCAAGCCCTAGAAACATTTGCATAATTTTAAATTGGCCTTCCAAAAAAGTTTCCTTATGAATAAATATGAAACCCGCATCAGCACATGCACCCTCATGTGTCCATGCCCCCTCCCGTCCATATCTCATTGCACATTACATGTCTTCCTGTTTCCTATTAAGAGGACAATGTCAGTGCATCTTATTTAATGAAAACACATCTTTTCAGTCAATCTACTGACAACCCCAGGTGCGACTTACAAGTATTTAAAGATTCCATAGTCTAGAATAGTTTGTAAAGTGTCAATATAGGGTGAACCTTCATCCTTGAACGTGAAGCACTCTTAGATAAGACTTGTGACCCGTATGCCTGACAATGATCAACTATAACTAAATGTATGCTTTCTGTGCTGGCTGTTTCCTGTATTGTCAGCTTGTGACATGAGGCAGTTAATTATATATCTCTCTAAAGCCTCCACTAGACTTACATTTAATGTATTAAAGCCTAAAACCAGTAATTTCTGAAGACAGTTATCAATAAGGCTAAGCAATATCTAATTAATCGTATATTTAGTTCCACACCAACCCACTATTAAAACATAGTAATTAACTATTAAAATGTGTACAGATAGTTCTGCAGATGGCTTGGAAGCATGGAATAGAGGTCTGTGTAACTACTCAAATTATATATTGACATTTAATGCACATGCAAGTAATAATTTGAAATATTAGTTAGGATGTGACAAATTTGGAGGAATACATTGTTTAGCTTTTCAGGGGTTTAACTTGGAGTCTTTAACAAAAAGGATGATGGCTAGTATCAGTAATTTCTTAGCAGACAGTCACCTTATAGGCTTCAAAATGTTGCTCTTTGAAGCTCTCATTAAGGCAACTTTAAGTATGAACTAACTAAAACAGACGAAAATATATTTCCACAAAAACATTTGGACGTTTTCTTCCTCAAATAGTACCAGAGTGCTTTCTGTGTGACAGCTTGGCTAATCATGCCTGATTTTCAAAAAGCATCACCACTGAAGATATGGAAATGTGGAATTTATGCAGTCATGCGATTTGCTGTGATATGTCATGATCTGGTGGTATTCTCATTCATGTTCAGTCCATCTGGGAATATTGCTTTCAAATGATACATCCAAAACTTTGTTTCGTGAATCCAATAGTCCTATATTGAAGGCATGTTTCACAGTGAAAATCTTCAAATCTGACAACAAATGGTCTCCATGCTTAAAATGAAAGACTATAGACTTGTGTTTTTGTATTACTGGAGGTCATTTACTGTTTAGCTTACAGTTGTCATTGGCACTGGATCTCATGGCACTGAACCTATGACACTAAATCGCATAAAGAACACAAGTTGAACAACATGTAAGATATCATATGCAAAATGTTGTTCATGTAGCAGTGGCCTGTACGGAAAATGTGTGTGTAATATACGTATGTGATACACTTTTAAAAATTACAGCAGTGAATTATCGCTGGAGTTGTAACAGCTTGTGTATTTCATCTCTCACTATAAGTGATCATAACTTTGGAGATTAGGGATAATGCATGGAGGTATTGGAAAAACATTTTGGTCCTAATTACTATGTCGATCGGAGTTGCATCCGACTGACACCATTTTGTGGAAGGTACCGCCCGATCACCTAATTAGGATGCAACTGCACATGGTGTGGTCGCAAACATCCACTATTCATTGGGAGCATTAGTGGCAGGCTGCAACCGCCTGCAGCACAAGCTCCCATTGAAAAATGGAAGCTTTTAAACATCCCTGCACCGGATAGCAGGCACCTCATGGTGCCTGCCACACGGTGCAGGGATTTTAGGGGAGCACCATAGGTGGCCCCCTGGGCCCAAAGGGGAAGGGCCAATGGGAAAAGGGTCCTGCTAGGGGACCCCAAAGTCACTTTCCGACAGCCAATCCATGTCAGAAAGGCTGACATGCATTGGCTGTCGGAAACCAAGATCATAATCCTGACCAGTTCGGATTCTCCGGCCGGCTTAAACTCTGACCACCATAATCATAATATGGCGGTCTGACTTTAAACCTACCATGTTGGTCAGAAAGACTCCAACCAGTGGACAGAGGCTTCCTGATGGTAATTGTAATCAGGCCCTTTGAAGTCACTTATATGGAAAATGGTGTCTTAATTATGTTTTTGGCATATGTGCTAATATATAAAAGTCTACTGCAAATGGGGTTTTGTTACTTGTATGCCTGCTGTTAGCATTGCAAATGCGTGTTTCCTTGTTTAACTATAAAGTTTTGCCAGTTTGTTGTTAACTGAAATGCAAAAGATAGCCATGTATTTGCAATGATCTTATGATCTACAGTGTCCAAATGCTGTTGTCGTACTTGCTTCTTGGAACAGTGTACACGCTGCTAGTTTCTACTCACAAAATACTGGCACCCTATTATTTATACCAGTCCTATTTAGGAACGTCTTCAGGATCCACCATATATTTTACAGCACTGTTTGATTTCAATGCTTTCTTGTGGTATTTCAGATCCAGTTTCCTTTTTACTGTTTGCCTGTGTTAAGGATAGTTATTGCCCGAATCTTTTCTTCAGGAAGTGGATAGTGTGCTAGTAAGTTTGTGCCACCATTTCATGCACAGAGGAAATGGCAGCTGAAGAGAGCACTGCTGTCTGATGGGTGACAGTTGTGGCCCTCTACGAGACTCTCAGTGCTACATGTGGACAGGCTGCATGTCTACCTGTTGCATCACTCTAATCTCTGGGCTAGAACAATGTCTTCATGGCAGAGGAGTAATGAAATTTGAGCACCCCCCATCAAAGTACATAAAGGGGGGGCGCCAACACCCCTGGCTTAGTCAGGAGCTCTCAGGACATGGCCTGCCACCCATGCATAGTGCCAGGGGGCACTGGAGCTCGCCCCCCCCCCAAACCGGAAGGGCTGCAAGGGCTATTGCTATGCCACTGCTTCATGGTAGAATTTTCAAGCTGCTAGATTATTTAAAGCTGATTAGTAAATCTCAGTTTATTTGGTACACAACATACATATTCCATTCTCAACAAAGAAAGATGTGAATTGTTTGCCCCTTTTCAGATATATATGGTATAAACTTCTCCTTGTCCTCATACATCCACCCCAGCATGATCTATTCTGCCAGGATGCAATGTGCTCACCAAGGGCCCTGAACCATGATCTGAGCAGCACCTTCCAGTGCCCCCCTCAGCATCCATTGTAATTGCGCTTCTCACTGCTCTTGCACCTCTGGGCCTGGGTAAGGCTCAAGCAAGAACCGGATGTAGAATGCCTGGTCATGGAGGCTGGAGTAGAAGACATGGACTACAAAGATTCCTGCAAAGCCGGTAGGTGGAACAACCACACACAATTTACTATCCGGAGATGTACTCAAGAGTTCATAAGGCAGAAAAGAATGAAGCATTGTCTGGAAGCATACTTAATTTAGTCAAAGTTCAAAGGGTAAAAGTCAGGCAGTGAGCATCCTTATTTCCTCAGGGGTAGCCTGTTCTTGCTGCCAATGTTCTCTTTGTGTGTGCACAGGGACCCCACTCCATCTTCCTCCACTCAAAATCAATTTGTGAACCAACACACACTGCTTCTTTATCCTGAATTACCTGGTACAGATCAATGACAAAATATTGTGGCAAACAATATCATGAACAAAAAATATTGTATTGTGTCTCGATGTTGATAATGGCAAGTACAAAATATCTGGAAAATAATTATTCTGGACAGTTATATTGTCGAAAAACTTATAAAAATATTGGTTTTTCTAATATATTTACAGTTTAAAGTAGTAATAATATTTAATGCTATATATAAATATATATTTATACAAACACACACTTGAGTGTGTCTTACTGTATATATATATATTATTAATAAAATATATTTAACACTATAATAATGTTATTGTTTTACATTTTACATTTACTAATATGTATAATTATAATTTCTGAATTTCTATGGGTTTGTGAGGGCAAAAAGTATATCTAACTATAAAGTCCCTGCAAACTTTGGTTTTTTTATGGAATTTCTATGTTTTTTTAACTTAAAGTAAGACTTTGGTCTGCTCGTGAAGGTGGTGTCTCACCCACTTTTGGGAATAAAAACTTTCATCCAGGCAAGGACAGAGTTGCCCTTGAAAGCTGAAAAACAGTGTGCTGCACAATAGTAAACCTGATTTTCAACAGAAATCAAATAAATAATTTGAAGAATAAGTACAGATTTCATTATATGGAACTTAGCCAACAGTTCATTCGCCCCTTGATTTTAAAACAGTGTAACTAATGCATTAATACCAGCCGAAAGGTCTGTAGGGAAAAGCAATTTCACTTATGTAATTTTGCTGCTAGAAAAAATCTTGTTAGATCATCTGAGACAAGCTAATTAGAACTTCTGGATGATAAGGGAAACGGAAGTAAAGATGGTGCTGGATGCGATCCAATTGAAGTAGATCCTAAAGAAAGCCAATAGATATGCCACTTATATTCTCGCAAATACTCTGGTTTCACAAAGTCCGTGGCACACACACAAATAGGTTATATTCAATAATATTATATTGATCCACCGTGGCTGACAAACGCGTTTCGGCTAAAACGGCCTTTGTGAATGTCAGCATGCTAACCATTGTACACACAATATATACATTTTCCATTACAAGTGAACAATGGACTCCACAGGTAAATATCCCTTTGAAAGAAGGAAACGCCACAGCCATATTTTAATGGTAATGCTTGCGGTCCTGGCTATCATTCTTCTATCATATTGCAGTTATACTATTTAAATCCTGGTAATAAACGTATGGGAATATCTCAAAGACAATCTACTTTTACTTTAGATCTTACTGTCATTCAACAGAAACTTTCTATACCATGGCCCGTATTTCAAATATACATGTTGATGTTAAATATTAATATTTGTATCGCGGCCATTTTGGGACAATCAGAAGAAAATCTATTCTTACATCTTCTCAATAGTCTCTCTATTCGTTCTATGCAAATTAGCCAATTATAAGTCCACATCCTGCGTTTCCATCTTTCAAAGGAACATTGACCTGTGGAGTCTGTCATTCACTTGTAATGGAAAATGCATATATTGTGTGTACAATGGGTAGCACGCTGACATTGGCAAAGGCCGTTATAACCGAAACGCGTTTGTCAGCCACGGTGGAACAATAAATATGATATTGAATCTAACCTACTCGTGAGTGTGCCACGGACTTCGTGAAAGCAGAGTATTTGCTAGACTTTGTGCTATACACTGCCGCTTCATGGCAGCACCCACCTGGAAAGTGAGCGGTGGTTTTTGGTGTGAACTTCGGGAGTATATATATATACACATACATATATATATATATATATACACACACGCATAAGTAGGTAGTTATAGTTAGGACCTAGTTTTCATATGAACACATTTTTTTACTTACCTATAACTTTGGCATTGTTTGATCAATCTTCATGAAATTTTCCCAAAAAGTGTCAAAGTAGGTTCTGTGTGTCATGAAACGTTTGGGAGTGATCCGCTCAGTTGGGACCAAAAAATTGGGGCATGAAGTAAGGGTACGTTTGTAATGTTAATTTGAGATGTCATCAGCAATGGTACTGACCATGTCATGAGTGATGTAATATGTGAGGTTATAAGCAGTGCATTGCGGGAGTGTGAGTTATATTTAGCTCAGCGAACTTTAATTGCTGAATTTCAGTGGTTTTGAACGAGTGAAATGTCAGCCTAACTAAATCGTCCCTGTAACCTTTGTTTTTTTAATGAATATATATATATATATAAATTTACTTAAAAATCCATAGGTTTCACACACGTTATAGTTCGGAATTAGCATTTAAAAAAACCTTGCAAATTCACTTAAAAAACCATATGTTTCACACAGGTTATAGTTAGGTGGATATTTCTCTCGTAAAAAACCAATGAAATTCCCCCGTTATAGTTAGTTTAGATAACTGTAACTCGCGCGCCCGCAATCCACTGCTGATGACGTCACATATTACATCACTCAAGACATGGTCAGTGGCATCACTCATGACATCACTGATGACATCATCCTTGTGATAGAGTGGCGGTCGCGCGAGTTATAGTTATCTGAACTAACTATAACGGGGGAATTTCATTGTTTTTTTACGAGAGAAATATCCACCTAACTATAACCTGTGTGAAACATATGGTTTTTTAAGTGAATTTGCAAGGTTTTTTTAAATGCTAATTCCTAACTATAACGTGTGTGAAACCTATGGTTTTTTTAAGTGAATTTGTACATTTTTTTAAATGCTAAGTTATGTATTTCTCAATATATATATTTTTTTATAAATGTTTTACCGTGCGAGCACCCCGCAATTTTTAATTTTTTTTTTTAATTTTTCCCCCTGGGGGGTCCTTCTGTGACCCCCTGACAAAGGCTAGGGGGTCAGGAACTCTCTTCCCTGCCCCATTTTCACGTTTTCCACCTTTTTTCCCCCTTTCCTTTCAGTGCGAGAGACAAAATGGCGGCCGACACTTCCTGATTTCGACCGATTCGAATGTTGACTGACATCTAACAACTAATCAGAATTTCGCTCGCGCACGGCACCGTGCGCGCATGTGCGTGCACCGTGCGCGCACGTTGCTCGCTCATAGATGTTTATATGCTTTTAAATGCTCTTTTCTCAGGAAATACTGAACAGATTGACACCAGACCTGCAAAAGGCACTTCCCTGTCCTGAGGACTACCTCTCTGCCAAATTTCAAGTAATTCTGTTCAGCCGTTCGGGCTGTACCTTCGACTAAATGTCTATGGAAAAATGCATGGGGAAAACGCGTTTTGGGACCCCCCTTTTTTCTCGGCCCCTGTTTGACGAATTACCCCGAGACTTTCAGGGTAGGAGCTGAGCAGAGCGCCCCATTAGTTTTTAAAATTTCGCGAAGATTCGTCAACCGGCGCCAAAGTTATTCAAAATAGAATTTTGAGATTTCCTATGGAAACACGGTCCTAACTATAACTATCTACTGGCGACCGCCAGTAGATAATATATATATATATATATATATATATATATATATATATATATATATATATATATAGATATATTCCGTATTCCTTTCTCCCAACGGTCCAATCCCCCGGAACCAAAAAAGGCACGAACTCCACTTTTTTCAGTGAGATTATACATTTATTTCTTCAGTGCATGGCCGCAATGACGCGTTTCGAACCTCCAAGGGTTCTTGATCACATGACCCACCACGTCATATTTCACCATTTTAAAGAGACAAGTGCATAGGTTTTTTCTCTTTCACTCTCATGATGAAACTAGAAAACAGACTGTCCGTGTGCTTTCTACAACTGGCACAAAACATCATGCATTTACTGATAAATGTGTTTACATTCCCTATATTTGCATAAATGCAACAGAAAAAAAGCAGAAATGTTGCTTTTATCCTGGTACTGATTTTAAGTATTTATCTGTTACTCAGTACCACTACAGGCTTTGTGCTTTATCACTCCTCAAAGCTTGTCTATATGTATGCATAATGCAAAAAATTAATGTTGAACAAAGCACATTATTATCAATTCTATACAGAATGGACAATTGATTATTAAAACAGTATAAATACATATATTAAAATCATGACATAATACCTATTTATCTACAATATTGTAATTTTGTTATGTCTGTGCAAAGTACGCTAATGGTTGTAAACATTTCCTACTTATGTAAACAATCAATTTATTCATTGTAAAATGAATCTTATATTTGTGCAAGATGTAAGAAAAAAAGTGCTAGTGCAATATACCATTGTACCTTGATCCTCCTGAGGCGGAAGCCGGGAGTTGTGTTTTTACTCGTAACTGAAACTCACCGCTTTTAAAAATTGTATTTCTATGCTTTTAAAACACCCAGCACTCACGCCTTAGCGCTCACCTGTTAACCCCAATCAGCCGATCCAGGCGCTGTCAGGGGCAGGAAACGCTTGCTCGCCGCCATCGCGCACCTCGAGGAGCCACGGGACACGCCCACTCCTGATGGCCACGCCCACCCCTAGCCAGTACTTAAGCGCACCCTGATTACTAGGGCCGCATTGTACCTTGATCCTCCTGAGGCGGAAGCCGGGAGTTGTGTTTTTACTCGTAACTGAAACTCACCGCTTTTAAAAATTGTATTTCTATGCTTTTAAAACACCCAGCACTCACGCCTTAGCGCTCAC
Source organism: Triturus cristatus (assembly GCF_964204655.1). Classification (NCBI taxonomy): domain Eukaryota; kingdom Metazoa; phylum Chordata; class Amphibia; order Caudata; family Salamandridae; genus Triturus; species Triturus cristatus. The sequence goes on along the minus strand of NC_140592.1, from coordinate 598,210,713 downwards.
CTGTTAACCCCAATCAGCCGATCCAGGCGCTGTCAGGGGCAGGAAACGCTTGCTCGCCGCCATCGCGCACCTCGAGGAGCCACGGGACACGCCCACTCCTGTTGGCCACGCCCACCCCTAGCCAGTACTTAAGCGCACCCTGATTACTAGGGCCGCATTGTACCTTGATCCTCCTGAGGCGGAAGCCGGGAGTTGTGTTTTTACTCGTAACTGAAACTCACCGCTTTTAAAAATTGTATTTCTATGCTTTTAAAACACCCAGCACTCACGCCTTAGCGCTCACCTGTTAACCCCAATCAGCCGATCCAGGCACTGTCAGGGGCAGGAAACGCTTGCTCGCCGCCATCGCGCACCTCGAGGAGCCACGGGACACGCCCACTCCTGTTGGCCACGCCCACCCCTAGCCAGTACTTAAGCGCACCCTGATTACTAGGGCCGCATTGTACCTTGATCCTCCTGAGGCGGAAGCCGGGAGTTGTGTTTTTACTCGTAACTGAAACTCACCGCTTTTAAAAATTGTATTTCTATGCTTTTAAAACACCCAGCACTCACGCCTTAGCGCTCACCTGTTAACCCCAATCAGCCGATCCAGGCGCTGTCAGGGGCAGGAAACGCTTGCTCGCCGCCATCGCGCACCTCAAGGAGCCACGGGACACGCCCACTCCTGTTGGCCACGCCCACCCCTAGCCAGTACTTAAGCGCACCCTGATTACTAGGGCCGCATTGTACCTTGATCCTCCTGAGGCGGAAGCCGGGAGTTGTGTTTTTACTCGTAACTGAAACTCACCGCTTTTAAAAATTGTATTTCTATGCTTTTAAAACACCCAGCACTCACGCCTTAGCGCTCACCTGTTAACCCCAATCAGCCGATCCAGGCGCTGTCAGGGGCAGGAAACGCTTGCTCGCCGCCATCGCGCACCTCGAGGAGCCACGGGACACGGCCACTCCTGTTGGCCACGCCCACCCCTCCAACGCCCACAAACCTCCCCATAAAACATGTGCCAGCACAGGGAGCGCAGCGGACGGGCGCAGCGGGCGCGCCGTCAGCGCGCCGAAGGCGCGCCAAAGGCAAGCCCGTCTGGGCCCGTCCGGGCCAAGCCGGCCCTAGGCCCAGCCACTCTGCCCCCTACAGCCCGTAACGACAAAATTTACACTCGCGCGGACTTACTAGCCTTAAACCCCAACAAACATCCCCTCTGCTCGCGCATCCTGAATGGAGGTACCCAATTCTCCGGTTGCGACCTCTGCGACCCCGCCAATCATAACACGGCACCCAAGGGCCTGCACATAGGCCTACTTAACTGCAGATCAGTCGTGAAACACTCTCACGAAGTGAACCTCTTAATTATAAACAATGCCTTAGATATCCTGTTTCTAACAGAAACCTGGCTCACCCCCAGCAGCGGCCCAGACATCGTTCTAGCACTCCCCCCCGGGTACTTCATGTGCTCACTGAACAGACCAGAGGGGAGGGGAGGCGGACTAGCGATAATCCTTAAAGACACCCTCACCTGTAAAACATCTGATGGCAACATCAAGGGATACGAAAGCTGCCACTATACAATACAAATCTCCCCAGTTACCTCGCTGTCAGGAATACTGGTATATCGCCCGCCAGGCAATCTTGGAGACTTTTCGAACAAAATTATAGACCAGTCGTCCATCAAATGTACTTCCACCACCAACTACCTATTACTAGGAGACTTGAATGTACATTTCTTGGACCCAGATGACAAACAGGCCAGTGAACTACTACAGGATTTCACCTCAATGGGCCTTGACCTCAAAAACCCACAGGCCACGCATGAAAGAGGGCACCTGCTTGATCCTATCCTTTCCAATATCCCCAATCTGAGAACTCTCGACCATATTCCCCTTCCCTGGACAGACCACTTCTTGGTACCCCTAGTATGGAACATCACCACTCCGCCCCCTCCACCTCCCAAAATCAGAACGCACACCAGACGATGGCAGAAACTAGAACCAGACGCCTGGGCAGCCAAACTTAGGGAAAACGTTCCCTATCCCCCCCTCGACACCGTAGCAGGGGACAAAGCGTTCAGCACCTGGATCACCCGATCGCTCGACGCCATTCTGCCTAAGACCCACTCTCTGAAACACACCAAGAAAGTTAATCCCTCACCCTGGTATACCCCGGAACTCAACCTGCTGCGTAAGGCTTGCAAAAGGAATGAACGCATCTGGAGGAAGGAAAAAACCAAGGAACAAAAAGAATCATTCCGTACTTCTGTAAAAACCTACAAAAAAGAGCTCCGAAACACAAAAACTAGCTTCTACGAGAACAGAATTAAAAACGCCGCCTGCTCGGCCCATGAAACCTATGTAGTTCTTAAAGAACTCCTTCATGCCCCGGACCCCCCACTTAAACCCCTCGATCCCAAAGAAGCTGAAACTAAATGCAACAACTTGGCCACCTTCTTTGACGAGAAGATTCAAAAAATTCTTCTTACCATACCCCCCCCGATCAGACCCACACAAAGCAGGATTCCACTACCACCTCCACCTATTCTCCCCTGTTGTCAGCCCACCCCCAACACTCCCTGGACGCTTTCGGCCCCGTAACAACGGAAGAAGTGGGAGCAACGCTGGCCTCAATCAAAAGCGGCTCCCCCCTCGACCCTGCACCCCTCCGCTTCCTAAAAAAAGTATCGAGCACCATTACCCCTCCCCTCACGGCCCTGATCAACTCCTCTCTCTCAGAGGGCATAGTCCCCCCCAGCTGGAAAGCGGCCGCAGTCAAAGGTCTATTAAAAAAAACCTCCTTAGATCCGCAGGACCTCTCCAATTATAGGCCTATATCTCTTCTCCCAGGAAATAGCAAGATCGCAGAGAAGCTGGTAAACAAGCAATTATCGCTTTACCTAGAAAGTAACAACCTCTTAGCGGTCTCCCAGACAGGGTTCCGTCCAGGTCATGGCACGGACATCGCCCTCCTGGCAGCGGTGGAGAAGGCCAGAAGCATTCTGGACACAGGAGGATCGGTGGCAGTAATCCTCCTGGATCTCAGTGCGGCCTTCGACACTGTAGACCATCCCACCCTAATCCACCGACTGGGGGAGATCGGACTAAAGGGTAAGGCCTTGAAATGGCTAGAATCCTTCTTATCAGGACGCTCCTTCCAGGTGCGGGAAAACGACAGCTGTTCATCTACCATACCCCTCCGATGTGGAGTACCTCAGGGCTCATCCCTCAGCCCTACGTTATTCAACGTGTACATGGCCCCACTGGAGAAAAGGGTCAGCACGTTCGGCGTATCAGTTATCAACTACGCCGACGACACTCAGCTGGTCGTAACCCTCTCTCACCCCCACCACGCCCCATCCGATCTCCACAGCTGCCTCTCTGAAGTCCACCGATGGATGAATCTCTCTTCACTGAAACTAAATGGGTCCAAGACTGAGATCCTCTTGATGGGCCACAAAGGGCCCTCACTACCTTCTCACCTCTGGCCTAGTTGTCTCGGTGACCCCCCCGCACCCAAGGAAGAGGTGAGGTTCCGTGTGGGACGGAACAACACTTTTGAGTGGTGACGAATATGGATGAGTTGGGAATCTACGAACCGCAAATAACGAGTATAGTGGGTGTACGCAGTTTCGCTACGCAACCACGTATGGTTCGTCTTATTATTGGGTTTATTCATCTGAACCCTCGGGTTCCATTTTAGATACGGCATCCATTTTGTTTCTTGCCCTCAAGTAGCCAGCGAACGGACTTTTGTCCGCTTCGTGACCCTGGGACTCTCAAGCTTACACGAGAGACACGTGTTCCTTTGAGTATGACTTTTATGATGAGGGAAACGACACGACGAAGGCAGATGGCCCCGCTCGAGGCTCATCTTGCCGTGCCGGTCTATTGTTTCAGCCATGCATACATTAGACACGGTGTCTCTGATCCCGTTATCAAGTTTCCTTTATTACTCCTAACACTCTTCTTTAACCTGTTGCGCATCCTTGTTCTTTCTTTGCATCTGTTTTTGTCCCTTCTCCTAATGTGTTTACGATCAGGATGGAATGTGTTTTATTGCAGAGAAGATATGCTTTTACAGTTGGGAACTGGCAATACTGTGGTAATCATGTTCCGGCCTCCTGAAACATGAACGCGACCCTTTTGAAGTTTATTGTGGGAACTGAGTTGTAATCTTTGTTCACCATATTGTTCTATGGGAAAAACGTGTATAAAAGGAGCGATCCACTTTTGCAAATTGAAGCAGTCTCCGAGAACCTACACGCTGTGTACTTCTTGTGACCTCTGTATCCCTGCAGTAAAATAAACGCTGATCTCTGACGCCGCTGGAAGTGTCCCGTGTCTCTGTGTTTGGTACGCCAGAACAGGTAACCCACGAAGGTTTCAGGTGTTGTTCCCTGGCACCGCTGGGCTTTAGAAAAACCCAGTCCTTCAGTTGGCACCCAACGTGGGGCGACATCAGCGGTACCGGTCCAAAGCCCGACGATCGTGAGGAACTTCGTGTGAAATCTCCGAGGGAAGGTGCACCCCGCTTCATCGATACAGTTGTCGAGATAAGTGGCCCGACGTCTTTTCCCGCGAAGATCCCCGCCTCCTGACGGCTGCGACGGACTGATGCCCTGACTGTCGACCTGTTTTTGGCGCCTGGCGTAGTCCTTTGTACGGCGAGACGATAGACGGGCCTTCCTGGTGACGCCATTGTTCTTTCAGTTAAGTATTTGTGGGTCGCTCCCTGTGTTCCTTTGTTGTTTACATGGTACCGTAGCATTTGTGGTTCTTAGTTGTTGGGTTTTATTTGACGATTGCAATTGCCAAAAACCGAGGGTCTCGCAAACTTTTTGCGAGGATATCGTAAATTCGATAGCCCTTGAAGTTTGTAAACTCGGTTAGTGTGCGCGATGCCTAGCCGTAGTACTTTGTTTGGGTTTCTTAAATGTTGCAGAATGGATTCCCGGCTGGAGGATTCATGTCCGATACCTCCGGTTGGAACTCCAATTTATGAGCTCTATAGTCGCCATGGCGTAGGTCCTATCGTGTATAATGAATATTGGGTCCGCTACACTAAACATGATGGCGTCCTTAGTTGGCCATCTCATGGTAGTTTCGAAACTGCCGTTTTAGATAATTTGGAAGCTAAACTGTTTAAAAAGAAGGCTAGGCCGGCCATGTTTGATTCCTTCCGGTTGTGGCGGAAAGAGGCCAAGCAGAAAGAAATCAAGCAGAGTAAGAAAAGTAAAAGAGAAGGCGTTATTGCGGTGATGCAAGATGCTGAACAGTATCAGCGAGACAAAGATGAGAAAGAGCAGGAAGTTAGTGCTCGACTTCATCATATGGCGGTGGATAAGTGTTATCCGGTGCTACCGCCTAACAATGATAAGTCAGGAGAAGAAGCGGTAGAGGATTCGCTATTGTCTTATCTGTTGAAATCACCACCCCCCTATGCTCCCGATACTCTGGGTCCCGTGATTCTACCTCTTCCTCCACCTGCTGTTTTGGTGGCTGCTGGTCAGCCCGCTGTTCCTCCCGCTCTCCCGAATCCCCTTGTGCCACAGATCGTTCCTCCTCTTTTGCCGGCTTCTCTTCCTACTGCGCCTTTTCAAGTCCCTCCTCAGTCTGTTGTTCCTGCTACTCCTGGTGCCGCGTCTACTGCTATTGTCTCCACCCCTACTGTCGCCGCGCCTGGATCTTCTTCCTCTTCTCCTTCTGTTCGTAGTCGTCTCTTGACTGCTGTTGCTTCTCTTTATTCTCCGCTTTTTGGGCCAATACTCGGCTCGACTCTTCCAGATGTCGCTCAGAGGCGCAGCCAGCTTCCTGACGATAGAGAACGCGAATCGCTGGTAAAAATGGCACGTAAATGGATTCGTAATCCTGTTAAATATCCTTCGCGTGTAGTGTTTGACACATTTTCTCAGTTTAATGCGCCCACTCAACGATTCGTGTTTGAGGAATTGTGTAAATCGTTGAAGGAGGAGTGGGATCATGATGTGGTAGATACTGTACCGTCTGAGGTTTCTGAGCTCCAGCATCGATTCACAACTGGTGTGATTGTAGGTGACAAGGTTCGAGAAGCTCTAGAACGTTTGTTATCCTTTCAATGTACAGTGCAACCTCGAGCATTATTTAAGGAGGAGACGGCAGCATGGATGGCACAACCTGGTCAATATCCGATGCGGGAAGTTCCCCCAGTATGGATGCCAGGCGATCCTAATGCTAACCCTGCTGTCCCAGGCCGTTTTCAGAGAGTGTGGATACACCTCCCTTGGAAACGATCGGAAGTCTTACAGGTGAAGCAAACTTTGCCTGATCCCCGTAAAAATCCAGCAGGTTATTATAAGGAGCTGTCCCAATTGGTGGATGCTACTGTTATGAACCTAGCTGATATTGATATGTTGTTTGGTAATGTAGTGCCTCAGCCGATTTGGGCGAAAATTCGTCACGAGAATCACGCGGCTGAGTTAGGCGGTGACTGGGCTGCCCTTACAGCGGCAGACGCTCAGCAAGTCGGTGGGGCTAAGCCTGAGCAGCTTATTGTGGCGTTGCCCCAGAGGATTATTGCTCTTATGAAAACGCTTATGCCGGCGATGCGCGTTAATTGGGACAAGCTGTCCGCGTGCAAGCAAAAGAGGGATGAAAGCGTTTCCGATTTCTTTACGAGATTTGAGGAAGCATTTGTCGATCATAGTGGCCAGGACATGGGCTCAGAGGGTGGTCAGCGGCTGTTTGTTGATAAGTTTGTGTCGAACTTGTTGCCCGAACTTAGCAATAAGTTGAAAAATTCTGAGAGTTCATGGGCTGTTTCTACCACTGCTCAAATATTGGCTACGGCCCAATATTACGAAAATAGGGAAAAGGAGGAAAGTGAACGTGCAGATAAGAAAACAAAGGATCTTAAAACTAAGGTCTTATTGCAGCAAGCGTATCCTCCGCGCTCGAATTTTAATGATTCGCAACAGCCAAATAGATCGCAATCACAGTTCTCTAGATCGCAGACGCGAAATGACTCTCCCGCACCTCGTTTTGTGTTGGGATATAATCAATGTGCGTACTGTCGAGGGGAGGGCCATTTGAAGTTTAATTGTCCGGTTCTCCGTGATAGGAATAATGGTGTGTCAGCTCGAGGAGGTCGTGGTGGTCCTCAACAAGCTTCACGTGGTAGAGGTCGTGGAGTTACTCAGAATCAGGCCGAGCGTTTTGCCACTTCCTCAGACTCGCAGAATTGTTTCGATCGACGCGATCTCTCGTCTGGTAGATCTGCACAGTATCATGTGGATGACTGTTACGTTGAGCGTGATGTTGATACGGATGGTATCTACTAGGACAGCCATAGACGAAGGAAGGGAGAAGTATCAGTTCCGGTTGATCAGAGAGGGCCTTATGTTGAAGTAGCTGCATTGGGCATCGTTGAGCCTTTTCTGTTGGACACTGGTGCAGCAAAAAGTTCCATTATGCATTCGAAACTCCCTGGCGCGCCTTTGTCTGGCTTAACGAATGTTTCCGTTGGATTCTCTGGCGCCCCCGTTAGCAATCCAGTTTCTTGTCCGTTGTCCCTTACAATTGGGTCTCGTGAGTTAGAAGCTCCTTTGATTTTGACTACTGGTTGTGGTGAGAATCTTTTGGGTTTGGATTTGTTGAAGAGGTTACATGCGACTTTGTACTGCTCTCCTACGGGTGTGGAGCTTACGTTGGGTGAGAATGTGATTTCCCCTATGTATCTATCAATCGATAAGCTCCCACCGGAATTGAGTTCTCTTCCGGTTTCTTTGTGGGCAACAGGTCCCAATGATGTGGGCCTGTTGGATATCCCACCTTATGTTGTTCAATTGAAAGTTGATGCGCGCTTACCACGCATACCACAGTATCGTATTTCCCTTGATGGTGAACGGGCACTATTAGCGATCATTTATGATCTGACCGGTAAAGATGTTATTGAGGAGACACGAGGTAACGTGTGTAATAGTCCCGTGTTGCCTATTCTGAAACGAACTGATCCGTCCAAGCCTCCCGTGTACCGTCTAGTTATTGACTTACGGGAAGTCAATAAAATTGTTGTCCCACAGTTTCCTGTGGTTCCAGACATTACAGCTTTACTGACTCTGATTCCAGCCTCTGCATCATGGTTCTCGGTAATAGATCTGAAGAATGCGTTCTTTAGCATTCCGATTGCTGAGGAAAGTCCTGATTTGTTCGGATTTTCGTTAGGAGGTCGCAGTTTCCGGTTCAAACGCGCACCTCAAGGCTATTGTGAGAGCCCATCGATATATAGCCAAGCTCTTAAGAGTCAACTAGATGCATTTGTACTGCCGACTGGTGCGGCTTTGATTCAGTACGTCGACGATCTGTTGGTGGCTGCAGATACTGAACAAATTTGCAAGATTGCTACTGTGTCACTGCTACAGCATCTCTGTGACTTACACCACAAAGTGTCACCTTCTAAATTGCAATATTGTTGTCAAGAAGTTACCTACTTAGGTCACTTATTGTCAAAGGCGGGAAGAAGGTTGACCCCTGAAAGAATCGCAGCAATTGCTCGAATGACTGTGCCAACAACTCAGAGAGATGTGCGTGCCTTTTTGGGTATCACGTCATACTGCAGACAGTGGATTCCGAATTTTTCACTGTTAGCGAAGCCATTGATAGCTCTCACGTGTAAGGATGTTTCGACTCCTTTGCCGTGGACGGAGGAATGTCAGAAAAGTTTTTCTGAACTACGTGATGCGCTGTGTTCGGCTCCCGTGTTAGGTACTCCTGATTATAGCAAGCCATTCACATTATACGTTCACGAGAGGGAAGGTTGTGCGTTGAGTGTTTTAACGCAACAATTTGGCGACAAGCAGCGCCCGTGTGCATATTTTTCCTCAACCTTAGACCCGGTAGCTAGAGCGTTGCCAAGTTGCTTGAGGGCGACAGCGGCAGCAGCGGCGTCTATTCGACAGTCCGCAGGTCTTATTATGGATAATATGCTCATGGTGATGGTTCCGCATGCAGTTGATACTCTCTTGAATCGGACAAAGACTCAACATCTGACGAGTGCAAGGTTGTCTGGGTACGAGCTGACCCTTTTGGCAAGTCATATACAGATCAAACGTTGTAATGTACTGAATCCAGCGACATTGTTGCCGATTAATATGGAATCAGATGATGTGCCACCACATGATTGTTATTTACGAACTGAGGAGGAAACAAAAGGTCGTGTGGACCTGAAAAACACTCCCTTGACAGATCCCGATGGTACCTTGTATGTGGATGGGTCGTGCTTTAAATTGCCGAATGGTGATGTGACGACTGCGTATGCTGTAGTAACGTTGAGCACGGTTGTGGAAACTGCGAGATTGAATCAGAATTCAGCACAAGCTGCAGAGTTGATCGCATTGACAAGAGCGTGCGTTTTGTCTAAAGGAAAGCGAGTGAATGTGTTTACCGACAGTCAGTATGCATTCGGCGTTGCGCATAACTTTGGAAGATTGTGGAGAGAAAGAGGATTTATGACATCGCATGGTACGAAGATCCAGCATGGACAGCTCGTGAATGACCTTTTGGATGCACTTACACTGCCTAAACAAGTGGCAATTGTTAAATGTAGTGCACATCGGAAAGTGACGGATGATGTCGGTCGTGGTAATGCATTTGCGGATGAGATTGCTAAGGAAACGGCTAAGGATCTTGCGATCCGAATGTATGTCACGAGTTCAGTAAGGTGGCCGACAGAGACTGGTATGTGTGAAAATACTATTGAGAGTGTGAAAGCAATTCAGAACGAAGCTACTAAAGCCGAGAAGACTAAGTGGAAAGAAAGTACGGGAAAGTTGGATATGTATGGATGTTGGGTTGACCTGACGGAATGTCAGAGGTGGATGTTACCAGATGCGTATGTATTAGCTGTTGTGACAATGGCTCATGGGTTGTCACATATTAGTGCGAAAGGAATATGTAGGTTCTTGTCCCCTGTATGGAGAAATGAGGGTATTGCTAAATGTGCCGAGAGAGTGGTTAAGAATTGTATGGTGTGTTTGATGCACAATCCTGGCAAGGGTACCCCCACTCCACCTGGTCATTTTGCTCCTCCTGTTTGTCCCTTTGAGGTTATCCAGCTGGACTTTATCCATATGGAGAGATGCAATAACCTAAAGTATGTTTTGGTTGTGGTTTGTGCGTTCTCCAGATGGATTGAGGCCTATCCTCTTAAGGATAACACTGCCCTGTCCACAGCAAAAATCCTGCTGAAGGAATACTTTCCTCGGTACGGAATGCCATGGATTGTATGGTCGGATAATGGGAGTGAGTTTGTGGGAAGTGTAATGCAGAGTGTGTGTAAGGGCCTTGGAATTCGTCAGAAATTCCATAGTGCTAATCATCCTCAGGCAGCGGGTTTGGTTGAAGGGTACAATGGTACCCTGAAACTGAAACTCGCCAAGATTCAGGCTACGACTGGTTTATCGTGGCCTGATGCCTTGCCTCTGGCTCTCCTATCGACCAGAGCGACCGTGCACTCTCGAGTAGGGCTTAGCCCATATGAGATTGTGTTCGACCCTTCCAAGTCTTATTGACGACGAGGACTGCGGTTCGGCTGGAGGGCAGGAAAAACTGGGTACACGCCAGCCACACGAAGAAGGTACCGATCCCCTTACCAACGGAAGGTTGGGTGAGGACTGGGATTTCGGCAACAGAAACTGAGACTCCTTTGCACTTTGTGCCGTTTAGCGATGCTCAACCTAGGGGCAATGATTTGTCACTGCCAAACCCACATGAAGAGTCATCGGTAGCAGAGAGCCAAAGGTCTGACTCGTTGTCCATTTCATCGAACACTGTTGCGCCAGCTGAACAATTGTTTGTAGAGCAAACTCGACCTGGAAGAAGCCGATATTTTCTTCGTTCAAGGACTAATAAAAATTAGTTGTATATTTGCTTTTTGATGTTATGAACATTATGGACAATTATATCCTTTCTTTTTGAGTTTTTATGTGCTGTCCCGCGGCTAAGAGATTTGTGATCTGAGCTTTTCGAGGAAACCTCTCCATCCGGGTCACCGTAGGGCCGTGCGGGTACTCCTTTCTGTTTAGCAGGTTTCTGACGCTAGGTCGGTTACTTTTGTCGATTCCTGGGAACTTCTGGGGATTGATAATCGCTTCTCAGAACGAAGTGCGTCAAGTACGTCACGGACGGTTTGTAGAGGATGGCATTCTCTAAGCTGTTGGAAGTAGAAAGGATGTCGGCACAGAGATCAGAATTAAGAAGAGTTGTATGTACAAAATGTTTTTTGTTTCAGGTGTTCCTACTGTTCCTGACCGTATCTATGTTATTGGTGGGTGGAGTATATTTTGGAGTACAGTTGTTATTACCTTCTGTTTTACCTACCCTTTCTCCTAAACTAAGCTCCCTCACCACTGTTTCCCCACATTCTTTTCATCCTCTGCCTCAACATGAACAGGTTAGACGTGCGGAGTTCATGAACAACTCCTTTGTTCAACTTCTACATCAGCATCAGTTGGTGATGAACACTACCAATTGTTGGGTGTGTGGGTTAATGCCACATACCATGGATAGGGGTATTCCGTATTTGGTTCTTCCCTACAGCTCCCAGGGTTCGGCTCGAGCATTCCAAACTATGTTCCGTAGTGCACTAGATTCCTACCCCAGTCGAGAGCCACGTTCTGCCAATTTTGGTCCTGGGCCGTATCACAAACCTTTGGCGAAAGCGATAGCGGATTTAGATAGAGATGTTTTTGATGCATCGCTTATCCCAAGTGAGGAGGTACAGGCTAACAAGGATCTGAGCGAGGCTGAGTATAGTACGTCAGTGGGTGATAGACAGCTTAAGAGCTCGTCCCCAATATGGATCGTACCACACCTCGGTAATTTCTGCTTGAAAGGTTTGGGTCGAAATCCGAGAGCACAACTTGGGAACAGTGCTTGCACTGACACGTATGTTCTGCCGATGCTCTCTTCCCCTGTTTTTCTGACCGCTAAGGGCACTTATTTTGTATGTTATGAATGCGCATATACATGGTTGCCCCGTGATTTTTCGGGTACCTGTTATATTGCGAATCTTTTACCACCGACTTTCACTGTCGCCTCAGATTATCACAAAACTAGAGTTGTGAGAGGTGTTATTAGCAAAGAGGATACTGCCGGTCAAGAAGCAGGAGACTTCTTTAAGGGTTTCTTGCCGTTTTGGGGACCTATGGTTAATAGTAGGAACTTAAGACAACTGACACGTGTAGTAGAATCGACTGCAAATATTACTGCAAGTGCCCTTGGTAATCTCACAGCTGAACTTCAGGCGGATAGACTCATGACGTTGCAGAACCGTATGGTTCTAGATGTTGTTCTCGCAGATAGAGGTGGTGTGTGTAAAGTTATCCATTCGAGTTGTTGCATTTTTATTCCTGACAATGCTCCAACTGTCTACCAAGCCATCTCGAAGTTGCACAAGATTTCCGAGTCCATACACGTGGACGAAGGTAATTGGACGCTTCTAGGATGGTTTTGGGGCCTGATGTCAACTTGGGGTTGGGAGATTCTGATGATCGTAGGGATTGTTGTAACATTTCTGTTCACGTGTTGCCTTTGTGTACAGTGTGGTCCTGCCTTATGTGGCCTATGTGCTACAACGTGCATGAGACGACCATCCGTTACCAAGGAGACGTTGATGAATAGAATGATGTTCCAGCAGCAACTGAACGATCTGATGAATATTGAAGTAGATTCTGATCTTGACTAGTGCTTGCCTACATGAGGGCAAAAGGAGCGTCTGAGGTTCCGTGTGGGACGGAACGACACTTTTGAGTGGTGACGAATATGGATGAGTTGGGTATCTACGAACCGCAAATAACGAGTATAGTGGGTGTATGCAGTTTCGCTACGCAACCACGTATGGTTCGTCTTATTATTGGGTTTATTCATCTGAACCCTCGGGTTCCATTTTAGATACGGCATCCATTTTGTTTCTTGCCCTCAAGTAGCCAGCGAACTGACTTTTGTCCGCTTCGTGACCCTGGGACTCTCAAGCTTACACGAGAGACACGTGTTCCTTTGAGTATGACTTTTATGATGAGGGAAACGACACGACGAAGGCAGATGGCCCCGCTCGAGGCTCATCTTGCCGTGCCGGTCTATTGTTTCAGCCATGCATACATTAGACACGGTGTCTCTGATCCCGTTATCAAGTTTCCTTTATTACTCCTAACACTCTTCTTTAACCTGTTGCGCATCCTTGTTCTTTCTTTGCATCTGTTTTTGTCCCTTCTCCTAATGTGTTTACGATCAGGATGGAATGTGTTTTATTGCAGAGAAGATATGCTTTTACAGTTGGGAACTGGCAATACTGTGGTAATCATGTTCCGGCCTCCTGAAACATGAACGCGACCCTTTTGAAGTTTATTGTGGGAACTGAGTTGTAATCTTTGTTCACCATATTGTTCTATGGGAAAAACGTGTATAAAAGGAGCGATCCACTTTTGCAAATTGAAGCAGTCTCCGAGAACCTACACGCTGTGTACTTCTTGTGACCTCTGTATCCCTGCAGTAAAATAAACGCTGATCTCTGACGCCGCTGGAAGTGTCCCGTGTCTCTGTGTTTGGTACGCCAGAACAGGTAACCCACGAAGGTTTCAGGTGTTGTTCCCTGGCACCGCTGGGCTTTAGAAAAACCCAGTCCTTCAGAGGTCAAGAGCCTTGGTGTGTGGATTGAGAAGGACATGAGCTTTAACACTCAGGCCAAAAGAACGGCAGGGACATGTTTTGGGCTACTCAGAGCCTGCAGGAAGATCTTTCCCCTGCTCCCCGACACCGCAAGGAGACTCCTCATTCAGGGTCTAATCCTGGCAAGATTAGACCACTGTAACGCCATTTACCTGGGAGCCCCTGAAGCCACCCTGAACTCGCTTCAAAAAGTCCAAAACGCCGCCGCCCGCCTACTCACGAGCACTCCTGGAAGATCGTCCGCCAGGCCGGCTCTTAAATCCCTCCACTGGCTCCCAGTCAGAGAAAGGGTCGTCTTCAAGGCCCTCTGTCTGGCCCATAAAACCCTCAACAATAACGGCCCCCCCCTTCTCAAAGAACTTCTAATCCCATACAAAGCTGAGAGAGACCTCCGGTCTAGCGGAGAAAACCTTATCACAGTTCCCAGAGTCAGAAAAGCCAAGACCGGTGGCCGTCGCTTCTCGGTTCACACGGCCAAACACTGGAACCTTCTACCACGAAGAATCAGGACAGAACCGATTACCTTCGGTTCAGAAAAACTCTAAAGACCCTCCTTTTCCCGCAGACATAATCTCATCAGACGGCTGAAACCCTTGGAGAATCAGGTCAGCGCTGGGATGCTCTTTGAGTTACTACGCGCTTTATAAAACCATTAAATAAATAAATAAATAAATAAACTGTGCTTGTAACTATCTTGTCTAAAAGTGTATTGTACACATGAGCCCATGTTTTTACAACAACCCTTAAAAGGTAAAAACGAATCGGGGGTATTTTTTTGTATGCTGTTTGAGGTTTCAGATTTTTAAAATCATAAATGATTGTCAGACAGGCACATGTAGATTTTATTCATGTACCAGTGTAGATTTCCTGTTACCAAAATTATTATTGTTATAGCCACATATGTAGATCCTCCGTCGTATTTAAACTATGAGGGCTTTTGCTATCTAATTCTAGAAAATATTTAGTTTCTAGTCTCCTCAAAATGGCTTCCCTGTTCCCTCCTCTTCTCGGAGGTAGCACACTATCTATTGCGTAAAATGTTAAGTGGTCCAAATTGCTGGAATGGACCTCCTCAAAATGGCGGTCAACCGGATAGGTGATATCTTTATTTATGATTGCCCGCATGTGCTGGAGTATTCTCTTGTGGACTTGCAATTTTGTGCTTCCAACATATCGCAGTCCACAAGAGCACTCCAGCATATACAAAACAAAATCTGATTTAAAGGTTAAAAATGTGTTAATGCCAGAGGGCTTGTCTTTAAAAGCTGTTGAAAATGATGTTCTGTTTTCCCCATGTTTACAAGCCTTATATATCATACAGCGGACAAATCCTTTACGATTGGTCAACCAGTTGGTACTTGTGGTGACCTCTGGACTGCTACTGACTAAGTGATCTCCTGTGCTTTGTGCCTTCCTGTATGTTATCATGGGAAATGCTGGCATTTGACTCCCTAGATCGGATCACTCTGCACTAAATGCCAGTTGTCCTTGATTATTTTTCTCAGGCTGTCCTTCTGTTTATTATATGTAAGTATTAAACGAGGGCTACTCTCTGTGGCACAGATTTTCATTTTATTTTACTTTCCGGCTGATGGTTTGAAGAGTAAATCTTTCCGTGTTTTGGCTCTCCTTTGTCTTATAGCATCATCGATTACCTTCTCTTTATAAACTCTCGCTAGAAAGCGGACTTTACACTCATCCTGTGCCTTTTTCAAATCAATTTCATTACTGCATATTCTGCGAATTCTCACCTTCTCCCCATCGGGGATGCTGAGAATTGTATGTTTAGGGTGAAAACTATTCGAATGCAGTATTGTATTTCCTGCTGTTGGTTTTCGATGTAAACGAGTTTCCAGAGTGTTATTAGACACATACACTTCCACATCTAAGAAACAGATGGTGCTTTCACTGATATAAGTAAGCTGGACGTTAACATTGTTGTTGTTTAAACATCTTATAAATTCCTCATCACTTTGTTTATCACCCTGCCATATTAGAAACAGATCGTCTATGAACCTAATCCACTTGATTATGTTTTTAGACCAAATCTCTGTAAATTCTGTTTTCACTGTTACTTCTTCCCACCACCCCATGTGGAGACAGGCGTAGCTGGGTGAAAAACTCGCACCCATTGCTACACCTCTCACCTGATGGTAGACCTGTTGCTGAAATAGGAAATAATTATTATACAAGCAAAACTTAGTCAGGTCCAATAACATTTTGTTGTGGGTGGGGTACTCAATAGATCTTTTTCCCAGAAAATGTTCTAAAGCTTTTATTCCGTCTTGATGGTGGATAGAAGTGTAGAGGTTACTAACATCCATAGAGATCAGTAAGAAATCTTGTTGCCACTGAACTCCATGTATTTGCCTCAAAAAATCACTTGTATCCTGTATATATGACGGCTTCTTTTTCACCTGTTCCTGTAAAAATGAATCAATATATATTGAAACATTCTCTGTTAAGCTTTGGATAGCAGAGATTATTGGTCTGCCGGGTGGGTTGGTACTGTCTTTATGTATTTTCAGAATAAAGTACGTTACCGGCAATATTGGATAATCATTTATTAGGAATTTCTGTTCATCTTGATTGATTAGGCCACTGCTTTTCCATGCTAAAAGTTTTGCTTGTAACTCATTTTGCGCAGTTTTGGTTGTCATTTTGTTGCTGACCCTGTAGCAACTACGATCTCCAAGCTGTTTTGACGCTTCTTCCATATATAAGGTCTTTGGCCACACAACCACATTGCCTCCTTTGTCCGAATTACGTACTATTACTTTTCATTGTCACGTAATTTCTTAATTAATTGTTGGTATTTTAGTTGGTACACATCCAGTTTTCTCTTTGTTGCTTGTGTCTTGTAATTTAGTGTTCTCACTTCCCTTATTAAGATTTCATTAAATGTATCAATAGACTCTCTTGTTGATACTGGGATGAATTTTGATTTGGGTTTGAATTTAGTTGTTGGTGCCCTATTGATGTTTATGGTGTATCATTAGTTGTTGTGTTGAATCCGGAGGCAGGGGTTCATTGTTCTCACTTTGTAGCTCATAGATATCACGAAATAGGTTCACATCAGAGGCTGTAAGTGGATCTTCCGCCTCATTTACTGTTTCGGAACCTGTACAGATGCTATTCTTCTCCTGCCTGAGTTGATGGTATTTTTGTAACTTTAGTTGTCTGATAAATTTGTATATATCTGCACGGGTTTGTGGATAATTAAAGTTGCTCTCAACACAGTATGTGAGCCCCAATGCCAACAGTTGTTTCTCCGCTGTATCCAAATTTATAGTTGACAGTTTATGACTGTGTTGGCATTTCCATTCATAGGGATTGTTAACGGCGCCAACCCTTGTTGTTGTTCTTTTTATTTATTGTTTTGGCGCCTCCTTCTCCCTCTTCCTTTTGTGTTCCTCCTTTTTCTGTTCTGTATTTTTCTTTCCAGGGGCATAAGGTCTGTCGTCTTGATTCCCTTAAAAAATTCAGTTATTCCCCTATTGTTCATTTGGGGATATGTTGATTTGCCCCCTCAGTTGATCTTGAGTTGGACTCTGTTTCTGACTCTGTTTACACTGATGAACTTAAGTCTGATACAGACGGGGTTGTTGGTAAATCTTTATTCCTATCTGCTGACGAAACTGGGCCTTTTCTTTGATCTCTTTTTTGCACTGCCCGAGTTTCATCAAACGTACGAGAGAAGGTGAATATCTGACCTAAGTCATAATCATTTTTGTCCCTTTCAAATGTATAAGTTTTTCTCTTTTTTATTGTGTCTTCCTCTTTTTTCAGACGTGCCAACATCTCTTCACGCATTTTTAAATTTGGACCATTAATCTCGAATTGATTTATTTGCTGATTCAAGCTGTAAATCTGTGCCAATAATTCACTCCTGTCAATATCGGCATACTTTACTAAAATTTCACCCAATCTTCTTGAGGACTCTAAATTGCATTCTCCCCATTCTCGTAGCATGTTTGGATTAGAGCTGTCATAACTGGGGGCAAGCATGATGCGCAAACCACGGGGGATCCTACCCACCTCCAGATATCTGGAGAGTGATTTGTGTTCCCACCATTTTGCCTGTTCATTGCGCATCGAGTTCTCCAATTTCTTATAGAGTTCTTTCACATTGGTATTGCCCCCCCATTCCTGTCACTCATGCCACTCGCTACGGCTTGTAATGGGGCACATGCTGTATCTGAAAACATCTCGCCTGCTGCCTCCTCCCTCCCTCGCAGTATGTCGGCGGCCATTATTATTCTGCACTATTAAAGTTATTTCACGATATGTCCGTACGCTGTTTTACCAGACACTCCTTCTTGCACACCTGTCACTGGATTTTTCTAGGATTGCTCTTCGCTCGCACTCCCGGCATCCTCCGACACCAGTCCACTGCTCGGCCGCAGTCCAGAAGCTGTATTCCTTTATCCGGGGGCTCAATCAGCTTTTCTCCTCCAGGAGAATTTGAGTATTCCAGTATACACCGGATTCGGCTTCTTGCCGTACAGCCCTGACGCGAGAGGGGGTTTGTGTAATCCAAAGAAGCCGCCTTTGTTTGAAAATGTTCCGTATTCCTTTCTCCCAGCGGTCCAATCCCCCGGAACCAAGAAAGGCACGAACTCCACTTTTTTCAGTGCGATTATACATTTATTTCTTTAGTGCATGGCCACCATGACGTGTTTCGAACCTCCAAGGGTTCTTGATCACATGACCCACCACGTCATTTTTCCCCATTTAAAAGTGATAAGTGCATAGTTTTTTCTCTTTCACTCTCATGATGAAACTAGAAAACAGACTGTCCATGTGCTTTCGACAACTGGCACAAAACATCATTAATATACTGATAAATGTGTTTACATTCCCTATATATATATATATATGTACTGAACCAAAGGTTACAGGGTTGTTATAGCTAGGAAATAAAATGTGAAAAACTGTAGAAATTCACTGGAAAAAAACAACAGTTACAGAGATGTAAAAGTTAGTCTCAGATTTCACTAGTACAAAACCATAGAAATTCAACTGACACTTACACCCCAACTTATACACCTATATAGCCACTCACACTGAATCAGTCACACATACAGTCAGTAACTCACACAGCCACTGACTCACTCATACATATACTAAGGCATGTACTTACTCACTTGTACAATCACTGAGACAAGCACATACTCACCCATACAACCTCTTTCACACTCACTTACTCACCTATACAGCCACTCACACAACAATTCACACACCCATACAGCCACTAACACACTGACCCACTCACCAATACACCCATTTGCAAACCCATTCATGCTCCCATACAGCCACTCGCACCCTGTCACACACCCATACAGACACCTATGTACCTGCTCAGTCACCCATTCAGGGACTCATTCACCCTCTCATTCATGAACAGCCACTTACACACCCACTCACTCAATCATACAGATACTCACACAGCGATGCACCAACTCATACACCCACTGACACACCCACTCGCTCACCCATACAAAATTCCCACACCCACTCACTCATGTATACAGTCTCTCACACACCCACTCACTCTTCTATACACCACTTACACACCCATTCTCTTACTCATACTAGCACTCCCACAGCCTCTTACCTTAGTATATATGTTTAACACTCAGTAGCATTTAGAAAACACTCACAGTAACTGCATGATGCCATCAGTGATGTCATCATTGATGTCATTTGAGATGACTCCTAATCGGGCCTTCAGTGTCATAAAATGTGTTATTCGAATGGACAATGTCATGTGATAAACTACACATCTATGTGAATATTATGAAACTGTATTATTTGGGAATAACTGTGTTTGAAATGGGGATCTCTAGTTGGCAGAGGTAGGTACTTTTGTCCAAGTAGGGACCCTTGCTTCTAGTCAGGATAAGAGGGATACACTCCTAAAAAACACATGGCTTACACCCTTGGTAGCTTAGTACGAGCCGACAGGCTTATCTCAGAGGCAGTATGTAAAGCATTTGTGAACACATACAGTAATACAGTGAAAACACCACAAATGGACACCACACCAGTTTTAGAAAAATAGTAACTCTTTATCAAAACCAACAAGGCCAAATACGATAAAAATCCAACATACAATACTCTTGAAAAATAGTACTAGTGCAAAATAATCTTTAAATTGCAGGAAAATCAATAAAACATAGTTCTTCTGACTCGGTTGCTCCTTCTGGGGCTACCGCGATGCGGAATATGACAGAGTCTAACAATTCCAGCCGACCGCGTCAATATGGGCCAGCTAAAGCGTTGACAGACTCGGACACAGTACCTTTCTTGTTGCGACCAACACGTTGGTGCGAGTCGGTCGGTGCAAATGTTGAGGTCATGTTGTGAAGCGGAGCTTTGTGGCGTCCTGTGTCCTCACTATGCGATGCAGGCAGCAGCTTTTTGATGGAGTCGTTGAGACCAGGGCTTGAGTTAAAGGGTGAGACTGTGCTCGCTGCAGTGCTGGCAGGTCATGGTGCGGCGACGGAGCCGGTCGATGTTCCGGTCGGGCAGCGACGGAGTTGATGACATCCTTGCAGTGTGTAGCGAAGCATTGCAGAGTGAGGTGCCGACAGGACACAGTGCAAGCAGCGGCTTGCTGACCGAGTCGGTGAGACCAGGGTTGCATTGCAAAGCAAGGCGTTGCTCTCGGCGGTGCTTTCAGGACACAGAATCCTGTGACGCACTTGATGACAGAGTCACTTACCCTTTTCTTCTCTGGCGACGATCAGAGACGGTGCACACAGACATGGTGAGGTCTTTGCTGTTCCTTAGACCTCTAGAACAGGAGGTAAGCTCAGTTCAAGCCTTTGGAGATCTTTTCTTCAAGCAGGGGGACAAAGCAAACAGCAATGTCTTTTCTCCTTTCCTTGACAGCAAGTAGCCTTTGCAGGCCAACCTCAGACAGCAAAACAGCACTGGGGAGGTATTCCTCCTCAGCTTCTCCGGCTCTTCTCCTTGGCAAAGGTTCCTCTTGATTTCCCAGAAGTGATCTAAA
The DNA here is from genome assembly GCF_964204655.1 of Triturus cristatus. Taxonomy (NCBI): domain Eukaryota; kingdom Metazoa; phylum Chordata; class Amphibia; order Caudata; family Salamandridae; genus Triturus; species Triturus cristatus. Next base: position 598,190,012 of record NC_140592.1, on the reverse strand, counting down.
AGTCCGGGGTCTGGCCCCTCTTTTTATACACAAAAATCCTCTGTTCTCTGAAGGCAGAGTGTCTGTACCAGCCAAACCAGTTCTGTCCTCACTGGTGCAGCTTCCTCACAGGAGGTGAAGAGAGCATTGTTTAAGGTAGACTAGGCCCATTCAGGTAAAAAGGAAATCTCCTCCCCCTACTCTAAATGCAGCCCAGGTCTATTCAGCCCAGCCCTGACTCATCATACTTCTGGAGCCACTGCCCCTCTCCAGCCCCTGTCATCCAAAAGCCAGAAATGCAATACACAAACCTAGTAGAGGCACACTGGATGATTAGGCAAGAAAATACCTACTTTCTAAAAGTGGTATTTTCAAACACAGAATGTAAAAATCACCCTCACTAAAAGATGCATTTTAACATTCTGAGTTCAGGCATACTAAACTGTATTTTTCTACCTCGTTTCCAGGGCCAGTATTGTTTATAAGATGTTATAAAAAAAACTTTCCATTCTGTTCTATGAGAACAGGTAGCCTTGCATTAGTGAAAAACGAAATTGGCAGTATTTCATTATCAGGACTTGCCACACACATCAGGGTATGTCCTACCTTTCACATAGAATGCACCCTGACCATAGGGGTACCTTGGTACTACCTTAGGGGTGACTAATATGTAGACAAGGGAAGGTTTAGGGACTGGCAAATGTGTGCACTTGCCAAGTCGCCATGACAGTCCCAGACTGCACACAGGCTCTGCAATAGCAGGCCAGAGTTATATTTTACAGGCTGCTTCTGTGGGTGGCACAATCTGTGCTGCAGCCCACTAGCAGCATTTGATTTACAGTCCCTGAGCACACACAGTGCACTGTACTAGGGTCTGACAAGTAAAACAAATATGCCAATCATGGAATCACTAATCCATAACAACAATTTACAAAGGGAGCACTTGCACTTTGGCACTGAACAGCAGTGGCAAAGTGCCCAAAGCATCTAGGCCAGCAAAACGAAGTCCACTACACAGCAAAAATACAGGACACAACAGCAAAAAATGCAAGCGAGACCAATGGTGCCATGTCTAACTCTTTAGATCCACAGGTGCTCACTCATAATTTGACTTATTTTACAGCAAGATAATAGGGTCACTCAGTAGCCTGCTGTAGAGAACTTTATTTGACCTGCATATCAGAGTATGTATGACCTGTCAATCACTGCTGATCAAGGAACTGTGGGGTAATAGTAACATCTGCCATCAGGGCTGTACGAACTAATGGCCAGATGCCGGAAGTAAAATGTAAATTGCACAACTTCCAACCTCCTACACATTAATAAGGCAGGAGACATTTTGGGACCCATTGCAAATGCTTACAAACACAGGGATGGAATCCTGCGAGGGATTGCAGACCTCAATAACTGCATTAGCATTACAAGTGACCATTTTATAAAGCATTCTATGCCTCTTAAAGTAAAACAGGTTGCTTTAAAGGGGATTAACATCTTGGGAAGCATGCAGTCACCCTCGTGACCTCCGTTTACTCCCCCTGGCGCTCGAGTCTGCTCAGCGTGATTTTCAAAGGGGAATCTATTCCACGGGGACATCCTGCTCTTTTCTAATCAGTTACTACCTGAAGTCAGGTGTCGACGATTTGAGTAGTTGCCGCAAACCATTGATAAATATCTTTGTCTCTCTTTTTTTTTCAAGGCCCTCCTATTTGTTGAATTTTAATTGTAACCGGTCGCCTAAAGATCCTTTTCCGTCTCGTGTTGTAAACTTACCCAGTGTATTAGAAAATACTGGAATTTGGCAAACCGATGGTTATTCATCCGTAAAAACATTTAGTGCATTTGGGAGCATATCAGCAACAGTTGGCAATAATTATCGCTAAGCGCGCTTAGCGCGGGGATAATTATCGCCGGCTATCGCTGGATTTTATCGCAGAGATAGCGTGCTATAAGCAACGCTTATCTCCAATGCGATACAAATCCAAGCGCTAGCTGCAAAATGTGCCATTATCGCTGGAAATCCAGCGATAATCGCACAAACATAGGTAATAGCTTGTTGATAGGGCAGGGCAGATTTAGCCATAATATCCACCTTCCATTGGATAAAATGGGTAAGTCAGATTAAAAGCAGGCGTAAGGAAAGTAGCGATAAGCGCAGTTAGAGCTACTTTTCTTATCGCTATGCAGGTTAGCGCGCAGCTTGATAATTGGAGGAATGTCAGTTAGCGATATTTCTCACGTTATTTTGGTCAGGAACGCCCACTTTGCATCTCATTAGAGGTGCAAAGCTGGGCGTTAAGGTAAATGGCGGTGAGGCATGGAATCACGTGTTAGTGTGTCCTTGCTGATAGTGCGATAAAATTATCGGTGCCTTTCGTCCAAAAATGGACGCTAAAGCGGCGATAATTTTATCGTGGGGCCTTGCTGATATGCCCAATGGTACCTATGTTTTAGCATGAACCAAAACGAGTAAATGTTATTCTCTGCACGAGCCATTGTGTTGCATTCGAGCTGCATCAAACAGTCTGCTTGTCCTTCCCTGACTGGAACGGAATTCGAGGGACTGTTTACCGATCGCTCTGTGTGAGCCACGTTGATGGTAGCTATTCAGCTGAGCAGATGTAGCCTGAACTTCCTCTCTGTCTGTTAGAAGCTTTGCTGCTTTGCGCCAATCAAAATCTCGAAGTAACATTACATCGCATTGAACGGATGCCAGTATCTTATTACATTAGTACCTCGTTGACCTAACTAACCCCCAGGCAAGTAAGAGTCCAAGAGCAACGTTTTGGCGAATGTTGTTGGAGTGGTGAGATCAGAGGAAGGCAGCAAGAGAATACTAAGCAATGGCGGCTGGGGAGAAAAGAGTGAATGTTGCGCCATTGAAGTTTTTTAAGCTAAAAAAGATTGACATAGTGCGTGCGTGGCTTCTTATTAGGCAACCAATTAAATAAGCTTTTGAGCAACCCGTTCAGGCCAACAATCTTTCGTATGGAAATTTCCTGGAAGTGTCAAGAGCAAAAATGTGTCTGGCACAGGCTGTCAACAGCTGTTCTTTTTCCAAATCACGTAAAGAACGCAGGAGCGTGTTTGGTGCTCTTTGAATCCGAGGAGCAACATTTCCTGTGCATTGGATTAACTTGGTAAGCAGCTTTGTGCCCACTTACCACCTGGTAATCTCTTCTCAGCCTTTACATCTTTTAGACAGAGCGACATTCACCATGAATGCCCTTGACTCGTGTGCCATTGATGTACCTTTGTATAAGGTTTAATAATAATAATTATCTATTGGTGAACCCTCTGCTGGCAAATGTCCCAAACCTCAGTAGCATGCAGTTGAGAATATCAAAACCTAATTTTTGTTCATAAACATGAAGCTACCTTAAAAGAAAATAGGGACAAATATACTAAGATCAGGTCACAAAGCTGTCGGTGTCTTTTGCACTTTGACTCTCTAGTGACCCGGTCTGAGTTTTGCGCAGTTATTAGTCGTCAGTGACAGTGCAAAACCATCATTCAGATTGAGTCACAAAAACTGCTCCCCCTTAATACTCTGAGGCAGAGTTTGCTCTGTGAAGGCTTCGAATGTGGGAATGGAGGTCCATGCTTTTGCTGAATGCTGACATTTCATGGAACTTATTTTTGTTAATTTTCTCTACAGTTGTCAGTGAAATATCTTCCTGTCCCCTGTTTATTTTATTCGTTTCATTTTTGTATTAATTAGTTTAGCATCAGCTACATGAAATATGAGCCTGATGTGTACTCCCTAGCAAATATGATGGTACACAACACAAGCCAAAGTTTGCACTATTTACAAATATTGTGAATTTAGGGGATTGTTTATCATTATTACTCAACTACCTGGATAAGAACGGTAAGGACAATATGTGACAGGAGGACCTAATTACTATGGGCTTTCTTTAGAGTTTATTGAACAAAAAACTCTGTCACAAACGTAGAGGATGCCCTGTATGCTGCATTAGAAGTCCCAGGGAATATATGAACATTTAAATCACAGCTGCCATTAGAATTCGACTTTCAGTTTACCAAAATATTCTGTAAAACCTTTCCACGAAGTGAAAACTACGGACCTCATTTTACATCTCAAAATATATAATAGCCTCTTTTAAACTCTTTTAAACTGACGTAGTTTCTTTCCATTGTGTTCTTCACGGCAAATAAAATCAAGAGTTTCACAGTATGTCCTGAGGTACTGTTCTTTCTGTAGGAAAGTAGTATCTGCTTCTTATGGTTATCCCCACTTTTTGCTGATGTCACACTGTTTTGGCCTAGTCTGACTGGGATCCTGCTATACAGGACCCCAGTCTATCTGCTTCCTCCTGTAAATTGAGATACATGTGCTTTAGGTACACTCCAGATTGAATCCTGGGGTACCCTTATCAGTCCCTAGTATATGATACACCATGTACCCAGGGCATAGGTACCCCAGAGGCCTCCCATGGGCTGAAGCATGTAATGTGCCACCCCTGAGAGGCCATCCAAATTAACACGACCAGCCTGCTACAGCAGACTGTGTAAGCTGGTGCTTGCACCACTTACTTAAGATATAGGTTCACTATATCTATTTGAATAACTATACTTAAATACCTATCAGTGAACCCTATGGCAGGCCTTAACAATCCTGAAGGCAGGGTGCTGGGTTTTATGTAAGAGGATGCCCTTGCATGAGCAGAGCCCCTCTGCAGCCTCCGGAGACCATTCTCCGGGGTTGTCTGTGATGCAGCCAGACATATATGTTTAAGTGCATTATAACCTCGCGGTAAATGCTAACTTTAAAACAGCCGCTAAGTAATGTTGTGTTTGGTGTTAAACACCTTGGAATCATACCTCCCCATCAGTAACTGGCGGGGGAGGTATGATTTCACCTTTCTGAAAGGACATATGTGGGTCACTGGTATCCCCGGCACCAGCTTTCTCGTCCTGGGCAGCACAAAATGGATGCTGCCAGCCACAGACACTATTCTGCTCTCCTGCTGCTCAGCCAAGCTCACGCAGAGGAAGGCATGACAATAGGCATTCTGTCACAGGGAGGTGTAACTACCTCCCAGACAGGATTTAGTGTATTGGGGCTGGGTGGGTGCACTCTTAGAGTGCCAGAAAGTCTGCACTGGGGGCACATTTGGTGTCCCAGTGCATAGTTCAGCTCAAACCAGTTCCAGGAGCCATTTGCTCCTGCTCTGGCACGAAACTGGACAGAGGACATGGGTGTAGCCACCCCTCTGTCCTGTCCCTCCCTTAGGAGGATCCACAGAATCTTTCCAACCCATTCCCATTGGTATAAAGTGAGTTACCAGACTACAGGACTTTAGATTTTACCTGGATAAGATTCTGCTAAGAAGAAATCAAGTACTTTGAACGCCTGCATGATGCTGGATGACTGAAGATTCTCCCTTGGAGTAAAGGAGTTACTCCCCTGCAAAAGCATGCACCTAAATGCATCTTACCGGTTTGCTTCTCCCAAGCTCCTGAGGACTCTGAAGATTTCAACATCACAGGAGGTGGGTTCCTGAAGGTCCCTGAGGTTTATCTGCCCTCTCAGTGATTCTGAGACCAGTATCCCTCGTGGAGACCGTGCAACCCGAACCCTGTGCACCACGTACTTTTGCAAGTGCATGTGCTTAATGACAATTCCTGAGCCTGTGCTTTGGACTCTGTGTAGTCCTGACCCCGAGCAGTATTTGCACTGAAGATTTCCGGCCGCCATTCCACGAGTGTTCTGTGGGCTGGTGCTTTTGCAGATTTGCTTGAGGTCTCCTCGTGATCCCTGGTCCGTTGGCCTGTGGGTCCTGGTGAGGGTAACCTTGCTAATTCTTGGGTTTACTTGGTTGCTCCAGATGTGCCCTGACTCTCCATTGCTTGGAGAGTCTCCTGGACCTTGCTGGTACGCACCGTAACCTGTTTCCTTTGACCGCATGGGTTGCAGTTGCCAAGGCTTGTTGGTGCTCCAGCCAGACATCGACCCCTCAGTTCTCGACATCCTTTGTGGGACAGCTCACCTGCAGACTTTGATCATCCTCGATGTCTCCTGGTGCCCGTGGCTGCTGAGTCAAGCAACCCTTCTTCACTCCTGAAGCACCTGACATCGGTGGGCATTCGACTACTGAGCCCCTGGTCACCTGAAGTGACCCTGACTCTATCCCCTCTGCTTTCAGGTTCCTCTCACCTCGAATACAGGCTTGGATTCCACCGGACATTCTTCGCCGTCCTGGCAGCAGGAGTTCTTTGCAGCTCTCCATTAAAAACGACAAAGGTTTCCGACACCACTTGACCCCTATGCACCCGGCTCCTCTAGGATAGGTAACACAGTTACTTCAGTACTCACTGGTGGGTTGGCCTTAGAACCTCCTAAGTTCCAAAGGGTTTGCTTGAAGTCCTCTTAGAGGTGTCCTTACCTTGTAATTTTCCAACCGCGACTTTCCCATAGAGCTGTACGGAGCATGTGTTTCCTCACTGCATCCGTCCTCCGTGGGCTCCCTGTGTCACTCCTCTGGGTGGTTCCTTGAGGTCCCAGCGATTCTATGTGCTATAGGCACTGTGTCTATTGAAGTCGTAGTTGTTATACCATTTTTTTAGTATATGGTTCGGTCTTCCCCTGGAGCCCGCTGAGTATTTCACTATTTACGAATGTTCTATTGATCTTGTATTGTGTGCTTTGTGCCCTAGTCTCATGTAGAGACTAGTAGAGAGTGTTATATTAATAAATACATATTTTTATATAAACACTGTGTGGTTCTCTTTTCATTTATTCATTTAGGAGGTGATATTCTGGTAAAACAAGCTGTTTTACATTCCTTCAAGATTAAGCCTGAAGGCTTCTCTCCATAGCTACCACAAAGATAGCTTTCAATAAGGTTATCTTTGACCTCAGACATCCTAAGGGTCGTGTGGCCTGGTACAAGGTGCCCACTTTAATTAGTGGACAGCATATACCAACCCACATTCTCACACTTTAAGGATCTGCATTTCAAATATTTCAGGTCTCCTGAAGAATTGGAACCAACATTATCCCAAGAAACAAACACGGGGCATCCCCACTCCAAAGAAGCCCGTACTGACTGTGGTTTAAAATGTCTACTTTGAGTGAAATAACTATATAAATATATATATTACCTACTGGAAGACACCAGTATGTAGTTAGAGTTAAGACCTTGTGTCCATAGCAAAAAGCATTTTTGTTTTGCTAATACTTTTGGCGCCGTTTGATGAATCGTCACGTAACTTTTAAAACTTGTTTGGCATCGAATTCAGCTGCTGTTTGGTAAGTTTCAAGGAGCTTTTTGAAGCAGGTCTTGAGAAAACGGGGTCCCATGATGCATTTTCTCCATGCAATTTCCCTTAGGGACTTTGACTATGGCTTCACTGCTTACACCAAATTTGGCAGTAAGATAGATCTTGGTCCAAAAAGAGTGCTTTTTGTAATTTGGTGTAAATCTGTTAAGTAGTTTTAAAGTTATTAAAGAAAATATATTTATGCATATCTTGGGATGTGGAGCCTCCACGGATCTGACAGATCTAATGCTGAGATCTTTTTGGCTTCCGCCACTTCAACTGAAGAAGTGGTGGCCATCTTGGTACTCCGGACTCAACCTGAGTCTCAAAAAAAGGCAAAAAACACCTCAAGAGGAAAGGGTAGGAATACCCTGACCCCTAGGTCCGGTGGTGTGGTCCCATAGGAATACCGCCTGGGGCAAAAACCTTTTTTTTTTAAATTGCCATAGATTTGTGGAGAATCCAGTACTTGTTTTTTTTGGCCCACTGGTGGGCCAGGTCCCAGGTGATTGATTTATTCAGATGGGGGGGCCGCATGTAGCCCCCCTACACAGGCCATTTTCGGCCTCAGTGACTCATTTTCCAGTGCCTGGACTTTTAATTACATTGGGAGGGGGGCACGTGACCCCCCTCACTGGGCCCAAAGTTTTAATTACATTGGGAGGGGGGCACACGGCACCAGCTTTAAAGAGGCTCCCACCAGCTGGAAGCAAACTTTACATCTGTTTCCCTGTTTGTAGTTATGATGGCAGAAAAAGAGATGTGAATATTGCTCCTGCCCGCAAGGAGTCGCATGTTTAGCTGCTCTCTGTGGAATGGAGCAATGCCGCCTCTCACTGAATGCGGGGAGTCAGCAGGGGCTGAGGGGGCATTGTGGCTCCCCAACATCCCCTACCAAGAATATGTTGGATGGAGTGGGTGTGCACCAGGGCACCCACCGGTAATTGTCCTTGCCCTTGGTATAGGGTTCCTCAGGCTAAAATGAGCCCGGGAGGGAGGCCGTGTGCTCCCTACCCTCTTTAATCATTGGCCAGGCCCCAGGGGATGGGGTCATCAGGCCAAATCAGTATGGGGAAGGGAAGGTGCATGGTCTCATTCGAAGGGAAGGTGCATGGTCCCATTCCCCTTTAATCATTGGCTGGGCCCTGGGGTATGGGGTCCACAGGGCCAATTTAGGACCTGGGAGAGGGGCCATGCAGCCCCCTTCCCTTTACACACTGGCCAAGCTACGGATATGGGATACCCAGGGCGGAAATCAACCGAAAGGGGGGCCACATGCCATCCTCCTGCATTTTAATAAGGCTGGACGCCTGGGATCGGGTTCCCAAGGCTGAAAATGGACTGGGGAAAGTGGCTGCATGCCCCCTCCTCATAAATATAATGGTTGGTCCCAAGGATGCGGTCCCTGGAGCCAAAAACAGCACGGGGAGGAGTCAATGTACTCCCCTCTACTAGAAAACAAGCGCTTAGCCACGAGGTATGAGGTCCCTGGGAAAAAATCACCCCTGGTAAGGGGGAGGCACAGCTCCTACCCCCATTAATCATTCACCTGACCTAGGGGAAGGGGGATGGGGTCCCCATGGTCAAAATTGGCTCAGGGAGGTGGAAATGCGTCCACCCACCCACAAAATCTGCCGGGTCCTGGAGGATGGGATCCTCAGTGCTGAAATCAGCCTAGGGAGGGAGGGCTTCATGCCCCCTCCCATTAAAAAATGTGCCAGGTCCCAGGGGATGGGGTCTCTGGGGCCAAAAGCAGCCCATGGAGGGGGCCTGCAGATTGTCTGCCTTTGATGGGTTTGCCAGAGGACTTAGCCACAGCCCAGGCCTTTTGGCCAACACCCAACAGTGCCCGGTCGAAGGCAGGACCTCACTGCGGCACCATACACAGTGGGTTTGATTAACATGTGGTAATGAAATATGACTTCACATTAAAAAAAAGCCTAGAAATTCACTGAAAAAAACAAAGGTTACAGGAAAATTACAGTTAGGAAATAGCATTAAAATACCATAGAATTTCACTGAAAAAAACAAAGGTGCATGGACATTATAGTTTAGGTTTAGATTTTACACACAGAAGACCATAGAAATTGAGCAGCTATACTTACAGTTATCTCAAGTAGCTGTAACTCATGCCCTACGGTAACTTTAACTCGCGCCCCAGCCATACACTACTAACTGCCCACATATCACATCACTCATGACATCTTCTATGACATCATTGATGATATTACTGCAACATTTGCTGTAAAATTATTCATGGGAAAACTGTGCATGGTGTGGACATGAGCCATAGTTACCTTAGGGCATGAGTCATATATATATATATATACATATATAATCACTGAAAAAACATAGGTTTCAGGGACGTTATAGTTAGTTGGAGATATCACTCGTATAAAACCATAGAAATTCGGCCATTATAGTTAGTAGACCTAACTATAACTCGCGCCCCCGCAATGCACTGTTGATGACATCACATATTGCATCACTCATGACATGCTTAGTGACATCACTGATGACATCTCAAATTACCTCACTGATGACATCACTGATGACATCATCCAGTGAATGTGTGTTACTATAAAGTATAAAAATGTGTTTTATATATATATATATATATATATATATGCCAAGGTGTATTGAAGTATGAGTGTCTGAATGGATGATTTAGTAGTTGTGTGACTGACTGTATCAGCGAGTGATTAAATGTGTCTTACTGAATGCATGGGTTAGAGAGTAAACTCTGTGAATGTCTTTTTTAGTCTGTTAGTTAGTGTGTAAGCGGCTGCATGGCTTGGTGAGTAGCTGCATGAGTGTCTATATGGGTTATTTATTGGTTGTATGAGTATCTGTATGGGTGCCTTAGTGTCTTTCTGGGTGGGTGGGGGTGAGTGTGACTCAGGATGTGGAAGGGGAGGGCGTTCCAAAGGACCGCGGCGAGATGCCCAAATGAGCGCCCGCCTGCTCTGGCTCTCTATATCCGGAGAGTTTTGGCCAGGCATAGGTCTGCTGAACGCAGCGGGCATGTGGGAACATAGCAAAAACATAGATCACTCAGGTTTATGGGGTCGGAACCCAGAATTCTATGGGTGATGCAGAGCCCAGAAGGAGCGTATTACAATAGTCTAATCTGGCAAGGACAGAGGCTTGAACAATTAGTTGCCGGGTCTTAGCATCAAACAGACCTAGCATAGATTTGAGGCCACGCAGTAGGCCAAACATTTCCCTGCCACTGATTTGGCATGGTTCTCGAAAGTCAGGTCACTGTCCAACAGTATACCGAGGTTTTTTACCACCGGTTTAGGGGTGGGAGGAGCTCCGAGCACCTGCGGCCACCATTTATGCTCCAAAGATGGTGATCTTTACCAACTAGAAGGATCTCGGATTTGGCGAGTTCAGCTGCAAATAATTTGGGGCATCCACTCCGAGATTGCTGACAAATCTTGTTTGAATTTCGCCGAATCATGGCTGAGGTTCTTAGAAAAAGCAAACCCCATCTGGGTGTCATCTGCATATGACACCAGGGAAATGCCCCGAGTTTTGGCCAGCAGGGCAGGAGGCCTCACATAGATATTGAATAAAGTTAGGCTTAGTGCCGAGCCCTGGGGTACCCCACAGCACAATGGATGAGTGCGAGAGTGGAAGGGAGGGGCTGACACTTGTAAGGTCCGGTCACTCAGGAAAGGTGAAAACCAAGAGAGGGCCAAGCCCTTGACACCGTTCTCCTCCAGGCGTAAAAGCAGGATCTCATGGGAGACCGTGTCAAAGGCTGAATTCAGATCTAGTAGGATCAGTGCAGAGGTTTGACCATTATCCAGGGAGGACCGTAGTAGTTTCGTAACTGCCAGCAGGGCCGACTTGGTACTATGTTTGGGCCTAAATCCATTTTGAATGATATCGAGTATGGAGTTTGTTTCCAGGTAAGATGTAAGAAGAGAGTTGAAAAGAATTGAATTGAATTGAAAAGACACTAGTAAAGCGCATGGCTACCAAAGTCCTCCCAGCGCTAGAGACAAAGCCATCAAAAAATCAGGAGATCAGATAGTTACCGAAAACAGAAAAGACTTCAGCTGTTTGCGGGTAGAAAGATGATTGGCCTGGAAACAGATATGATCTGGGAGCTGATTCCAGCATTTGGCCGCGATAAGGGAGAAAAGAGGTCCCCCACTCCAAGCTCGGTATACTCTAGGAACTATTGCTAGATGTCTTTTTTCAGAGCGTAGAGATCTTTTAGGGAGATAAGGGGAGATAATGAGTTGAAGAATCAGCGGGCCTTAGCTGACAGTGCCTTATGAGCAATACACAAAGCCTTGAACTGAATTCTCTCAGCCACGACTGCCAATGCAGGGACATGATGTAAGGTTTAGCTGATTTGTGCTTGGGAACCTGCATCAGAAGTCACGCTGCAAAGTTTTGAACCGTTTGTAATCTTTTAATGGTTGCGGCTGGGGATCCCAGGTAAAGCACATTGGCATAATCAAGCCTCAAAAGGATCAATGCTTGCACCAAAAGCTTCCTGGCAGAAAATGGCAGAAGTGAAAGAACCCTCCTGATCATTTTTAGAATGCCATAGCAGGTACCTGCCACATTACGTGCTTGTTCCTTAAAATTCAGGCTATGGTCAAGCAACACCCCAAGAATTTTTTTTTGAGTTTTGGGGGTAGGCATCACCCCAAAACATTTAGGCTACAGGACCCTGATGTCCAACATAGAATTTCGAGATCTTGGACAAGAAAGGAAGCAGTGAGATGGGGCGATAGTTTCCGTGCTTCCAAGGCATAGGTACCACCGCCAACAAAAGGGACAGATTTATCATCTTCAGGCACTCGTGCGGGAGATACTGCTGATATTTCCGGAAGGCATCGGCTTTTAAAGGGTCGGCAGGAGATCCTGATTTGACTTTACTAAACAGGGCTTCCATAGCTTGATATGTGATCAGAGAGAGCACTGTAAGTGAGGGGAGCACATCGAGTGAGGGCACCTCGGAGCTGACCATACTGCACAGATCCTTGCCCCCAGTGGAGACACCGGGGTTGAAGCAACTGTAAATGCGTTCTACCTTCTCCAAAAAGAACTTGGCCAGTGCCTCGCATTGCAGACTCGACAAAATGGTGCTGTCGTTGGTAGCTGAATGCTTGACCAGCTCTTTTAAAAGGGAGAAGATAGTTTTAGTAGAGTTGTTGCTTGCGGTTATCTGGTTGGCATAGTGTGCCGCTCTGGTTTTCCGAACCAGTTTATGGTAGGCCTTGATCGCCTTACTATATTCTGATTTAGCCAGAGGGTCATAAGATCGCCTCCAGGTGCGTTCTAAGACCTTGCATTTTTTCCTGGCTAAAATCAGAGGTTCATTGAACCAGCCACTGGCCCGAGTGTTTTTAGGGTACGAAAGCTTGAGCGGGATATGTAAATCCAAGGCTGAGGTAATCCACCTCTGGAAGTGCAGTAGGGCCTCATCCATATCGGCCAGCCAGTGTGAGTGCTGGGCGCTTAAAGAGGCCAAGAAGGAACCCTGATCCAGTTTGTGCCAGGGGCGCATCAATGAAGGGGCACGGCGGGGCTGTAGTTTAGGGCCTGCCAGCAACAGCCGCATAATGATGAGGAAGTGGTCAGTCCAGAGCATAGGAAGGGGTGGTAGTACTTCTAAGGACTGAAGATTAGAAAAGATCGTATCTAAGAGATGGCCAGCTATATGAGTAGGGGCCTGGACCAGTTGGACTAACTGGCAAGCTGCCAGGTCACTCAGGAAAGCCCGGATGTCCTGAGACTCCTGCCGTTCTAAGTGGAGATTCAGGTCCCCTAATATATTAAAATTGTCTGCCTGAAGAGCAAGTGAGGTGATGGCATTAGCAAGGGATTCTCTAAAAATGGCCGAAGGGCCAGGTGGACGGTAGATCAGGAGTCCGGAGAACGTAAAATTGGCTGATAGGGAGATTTTAAAAAGAACACTTTCACTGCTAGCAATGTCTACGTGAACAAGGCTACAGGTATAGACGGTCTTGTATAAAATAGCGATGCCTCCCCCTCTCCCTTATGTTCTGTTGTGGCATCTCATAGAATACCCAGCTGGGAGGGCCCGGGCAGAATAGCCACTGAATCATCCGAAAGCCAGGTTTCTGTTAAGAATACAACCTCAGGGGATTGTTCTTGGAGAAGGTGGAGCACCTCAGCATGGTGTCTAACCGGGGAAAAACAGTTGATGCTGAGAATGGTATTGATCTGAGTGTTGGAATCAGTGCTTGGTCGGCTGAGACGTGGGCTAATCTCAAAAAAGCAGTGATTGCAATGTGAGGGGCAAACCTCTGGAGGGAGGCTGTGATCCCCACAGGAAGCCACACCTCGAAGGGAGACCAAAGCCTCCCGTTGATAGAATAGCCGGTTAGCCCGTGGAGGAGCAGGGGTCCTGGCTCCTGGTGATGCCCTAGCATGGACGGGTGCGGACGGGCTTCACTTTGGCGTGCACGCCAGCGGCCTGTCCGCACCCGAGCCGGCATTTAAATGCCTGGGGGGCACAACTGGCTCCTCTCAGGCAGCGCGGTGATTGGAGGGGACTGACCAATCAGCGCGCAGCCAAGTTCAAGCAGGAAGAGGATGATTGTGGGGAAACCCATGTGAAAAATCAGCGTGCAAGACAGCGTGGTATGTGCAAAGTGCAGCAATTACAAGGTAAAACAAAGTTAAAACAGGTTCAAAATTCTAATGGCAGCTAATTCAATGGCAAGCTCTCTGTTAGTGTTCACCTACGGGGAGGGGGTCACGTGACTCCCCTCCTTGGGCTGATTGCGGTCCTGGGGACCCAGTGCCCTGGGGCCTGGCCTTTTTGCAATGGGAGAGGGGGGCTGCACTCGCTGAAAGTGGAGTGTTTGCTATGGCTTAGTGGGAGCAGTTAAAGATCCCGCCAAGCCACAGCAAGCAGTTATGTCCTGGCGGTGGGCACCCTGAGACATAGCAGGAGCAGGCCCTGGGGGGTGGCGATCCCCAGGGCCATTTTTTATTGCTCCAGGAGGGGGGCCACATGACCTTCCTCCTTTTATGTAGTAGAGCCGGCCCGGGGAAGTGGCACTCTGCGTGGTCGAGAACGGCCCAGGAGGGAGAACGTGTGCCTCCCCTCCCATTTAAAAAAAATAAAAATGGCCCCGGTGAGGCGGTGGTCTCCCTGGCCCATGGGGTCCGTGAGTCACCCCATTACAAAGAAAATAGGCCCGGTGAGGCGGTGGTCTCCCTGGCCCATGGGGTCCGTGAGACACCCCATTACAAAGAAAATAGCCCCAGGGAGGTGGTGGTCCCTGGGGAATGGGGCAGTCCGCTAGGCCCCCAGATTTATTTCTCATTATCTCCGGGGAGGTGGTGGTCCCTGGGTGATGGGGGTCCACAAGACCCCCTATTTCTTTTCAATTAGCCTCGGAAAGGTTGCTCTCCCTGGGGAACAAGGAGAGGGTCCCATGTGCCATCCTCCTTTGTCATTTCATTTAAGCTTGCATGCCCCTGGGACCTTGCACACCCAGGGGCTAAAAATAGAATCACGGGAGCTTGCGCTTCTTTTTTCAATTAATTTTCAGCAGGAGCCATGGCTCCAGGGCAGGAAAATTGAAAAAAGAACAACATTTTTTGCCCTGGCGGGTTCAGTCTATGTCCACCTAGAGGCCTAGGTCATCAGGTATTCCTACCCTGTCACCTTCTCTTTTTTTAGCATTTTTGTGGGACTCGGCTGCAAGCAAGTCCTGAGATGGCTGATAACACTTCCTGGTTTGAAGTGTTAGCAACCAATCAGATTTCAGCTCTGGGACTGTCAGATCCTCGGAGGATCTGCATCCCTATATACAAATTTGAATTTCTTTTAATAACTCCACAGCTACTAAATGGTTTTAGATCAAATCAGGAAAAGGTAATTCTCTGAACCAACAGCTACCTTTCTGCCAAATACAGTGTAATTCAGTTCGGGCTGCAGCTGTGTCCCATGTGTCTTCACTTTATACAAGCTGGTTCTGCACATGCGTCTCTCAATCAGTACAATTCTAAGCCATGCTGGATTCCCAGGCAGCCATTTTATGGTAGGTCATAAACAAAACAAACACAAAAGAGTATTAATTTATGAAATAAAACCCAATATGTTTACCTCCCCCATACTAGTACCCTGCATTAGTTATTACCTAGCAAAAGCTATTAGTTTAAAGCAGTTTTTCTTTTATTTGTGCATATCATGCAAAAGTGTACAATGTACAACATACCATAAACATGCACCAGTGCAAATGTTAAAAGCGCAAGCAGTTAATGCATACTTATAGCAACATGCTCTAATGTTTTAGATAGCTTTTCATGCAAAATACTTTTGCCCCACGTATAGTGTTGGTGCATGGTTGATTAATTAATACACATTATAAAAAGATGTGTTATGAACTGAATATGCATTGTCTAAATATACAACAACGCCAGAGTCTCTTGAGATGGGAACAGGGAGTGTAGATTATAAGGGAAAGGAGCTGGAAGGAGAGAACACATTCCATTTTATCTTCAAAGCTAAAAAGGAAACTTCAATCACGAGTTTCTCTACACTGCAAAAACACATGTTAATTCAGCACAAGCATTTCAGACTGAAAGTTTTTTTTTAACCATGCCTCATTTCATGTTTTTCATTTTGCATGCACCAAATGTCCCCTTTTAAAAAGCATTTGACTAGGCCTCATTTCATATTTCATGTGTCATGTGTTTTCACTTGCACCAAAATATGCCTGCCATTTTATATGCAGTCTGTCTGAAACACAAAACAGAGCGATGCTTAATCTTGAGAAATCTAGCTCTATCACACTCAGTCACAAATCTGGGTTAAAACCATTGTTTTTTGCACCTCACACCATTCCAGTTTAGACCCAGCCATATGCAAATCAGTCTTGACCCTGTTCCCCATGGGAACAGTCCAGCCCAAACTGCCAGGCAAGGTCTTCCCTGGACCAGAAACAGGCATCCTGGGACCGGATTCGGGGTAACACCCCTCATCAGCCAGGCTTTCTTGAATCTGGTGGCGTAGTGAGCACAGGACTCACATCTGGGTGTATCCTTTCTACTTAGGGAAACAAGTGCAAAAAGAACAGATGATGGACGGAATGCTGAATTAATCAAACATTCACCCTCAGTCATAGATCTGGGTTAAAACCATTGGTTTTTTGCAGGCCACTCCATTCCAGTTCAGACCCATTCACATGCAAATCAGTCTTGACCCTGTTCCCCGTGGGAACAGTCCAGCCCAGACTGCCAGGCCAGATCTTTCCTGGACCAAAAACAAACATCTTAGGACTGGTTTTGGGGTAACACCCCTCATCTGCCAAGCTAGCTTGAATTTGGTGGAGTATCGAGGACAGGACCCACGTCTGGGCATACCCTTCCCACTTAGGGCAACAAATGCAAAAAGAAAAGATGATGGATGGAATGCTGAATTAATCAAACATTCACCCTCAGTCACAGATTTGGGTTAAAATCATTGTTTTTTTGCAAGCCACTCCTTTCCATTATAGACCCAGCCATATGCAAATCAGTCTTGACCCTGTTCCCCATGGAAACAGTCCAGCCGGAACTGCCAGGCCAAGTCTTCCCTGGTCCAGAAACAAGCATCCTGGGACAGGCTCTACATGAGACTCTAAACACCTGATCGATCGTACTTGTCTTACTTCTAAAACCCGCCTGGCATGATGAGAGAATATCATTTTCTTATTTCTGATAGCTTAACTTGCTCAATGTCTGCTTTGCATAGTCTTTTTGGAGAATGTCAATTAAGCTTCTAGGCCTATAATTGGCCGGATCGTCTTTACTGCCCTTCTTATGGATGGGGACGATTTCGGCCCGTTTCCATGAGTTTTAGATAGGTGCTCCTAAAGCCACCGTATTGCTTAATAAGTTGACATATGGTAACCATATTTCTAATGATGGATTAAACCCAGACCTGTGACTGAGGGTGAATGTTTTGCCATTCTGCAACATTCCGTCCATCATCTTGTGTGAAGGGTATTCCCAGGCATGGGTCCCGTGCTCACAACGCCACTGGAGTCAAGCTATCCTGGCTGAAGAGGGGTGAAACCCCAAAACCGGTCCTAGGATGATTGATTCCGGTCCAGGGAAGACATTGCTTGGCAGTTTGGGCTGGACAGTTCCCATGAGGCACAGGGTCAAGACTGATTTGCATATGGCCATGTCTGAACTGGGGTGGCGTGGTGAGTAAAATAACATTGGATTAAACCCAGATCTGTGACTGGGGTGAATGTTTTGCCAATGTGCAACATTCCGTCCATCATTTTGTGTTTTTAACCATATAAGTCATGCTTCAAGAGGTTTCTGGGTATTTCGTCGGGTCCTGGGGCCTTCCCTGGTTTAATAGAGTCTATGGCTACCCTAGTCTCTTCTTTACTAAAGAGAAGTGTATGTTTTGAGGGTTGGTGAAAGGGGTCTCTGCAGGTTCAGTTAGGTTTGTGCAAGACTGGGGGGTCCAGAATATAACTTGGTAAAATGTTGATCCCTTCTCTTAGGCATGACTTGGATGCCTCCATTATAATCAGTAAGCTGCAGGGTATGCTGTTCACTAGCACTGTTACAATGAGTTCCTCCTTGGATCGATGTGTAACTGATAAGATGGGGCATGTGAGGAAGTGTGGAAGCTATCCATCCACCAGACGTAGGGCCGACCTTCTACTTCTGGGAGCTGAGGAGGAGTTGTGACCATGTCCCACCACTGGGAGTATTCTGTACTACTTTCTCAGTTCCTCCTGCTATATACTTCATCCTTTTTTTAACCTTTGTGGCAGTGCTCCCATCAGTGCCACAGTCTTGTGAGCCTATGCGGCTATGGTCGTTCTACCAAGGGTCACCCGTTCCCAGTTACTCTGCAGGGTTTTTGCGGTGGTACCTGGGGTCTGTCCTAACTTCTTTCTGTACTCTCTCTCTCTCTTCCTTTCTTTCTTTCCCTTGCCTCATTTCCCACTGTGCGAGGAATAGCGACATATAGGGGAAGTTCCAATTTGGATTTCCCCCTCCATATCTGATGCAATCAACCGCTATAGCTAGGTCCCCAACTCGAATGATCCTCCTCTAGGCCAAGACTAGTCATTTTGGTTCATCCCCTCAGTGCAGTCAGCTAACAGGTCGCTAAACAGGTGCACAAAGATCTCACCTTCCTCTTTTGCTAATATATCCCTTGGAGTTAATTCTCCTTTATGGTTCGCTTGTGTGGAGCAGCTCTGCTTGTGTGCACACAAAGCCACCTTCTTATGTTTCCTGCATCTTTGTGGAGTGAGTACCAGGCTGACTTTGTCTCTTATTTCCTGGTCAGCTCCTCTCCTATGTTGGCTGATTTTTGAGGCTATGATCCCTGCCAAAAGCCTCTCATTTTATTGTGCCTCTGACTTTTCCCCAATCGGTGCCCTGTACCTACCCCGCTTCCCTAGTATGAGGAGCACACTGATCTGTGTGCTCCCTGTGCTTCCTGGGGGTGTGCTCTTTCTCTCTCTAGCCTCAGCTTGCATCCTTCTTCCTCACCCGCCTAGTTTGCCTCCTTCGCTCTGAGCTATTTGCTGTTCATTTTGGTTGAGCTTCGCCCTCAGACTCGGTCTATGTTGTTTCGTTGGCTACCTGGGCAAATCCTGTAGCCTCATCCTTTTCATTGGTTCCCGGGGGACTTCCTTACCCTCACTTGCTGTGTCACGCTCTAGAACTGCCACAAATCTCTCTGTACTCGTGTATGTTCAATTGAGCCAGTGATAGACAGGGGGGGTCAAGCTTTTGGGGTCTTTTTTGAGGGAGTTGCTTTGAGCTGGAAATATCTGGACTTAATGGCCTTTTAGTTTCTCATGCTTGGACCCAACTAGCCATCTTTTGGTGTTGGGCATGCCAACACCTACTATTGGTAGAATGGAATATCCTAATGCAGGTGGAACTGGCATGAGCACCTCCCTTACTGCATGTGGTGGGAGAGGTTCTGATGTCTTGCTTGCTATCGGTAATGTAGGGTTATTGATCTGGGCCTCTTCGAAGATGACCCATAACTCTAGTAATGCCTCTCTCCTGCCTCTCTTTTGACCTGTATATATAGTTTTTATGTGTGAGTTTAGTATGTTCAATTGTGTTAGTGTCAAATGTTTTTTCCTTAGGCCAGGGAAATGTGTGTGCCTTAGTGTGTGCATGCCATTCTTGGCAAAGCTTATTAAGTTGCTCTGCCTGCAGGGCCGTACTGGCTGAAGAGGGCAACGGGAGTTTCCCCGGCAGGCTGCCAGGGTGGGGGCCGGTTTTGGACACCTGGGGGCCGCTTTTGTTACTGGGGGCCGGCAATATCAGCCCCCTGTACAAAATTGGTGGAAACTGGCCTTAGAAAACAGCTCAGCAGCACTCCCCTCTCATGCCCATGGGGGGCCGGCCGATCAGTTTTCCAGGGCCAGTTTTGGCTCCCAGTCCAGCCCTGTCTGCCTGTGTGGGGAACCTGGTTTTAATTTTGTTTTAATGGGGTATCCATGATAATTTTGGTCATTTTGTGAACAAAATACAACTAAATTCTTTTTGGGGAATCTTTGCTTTTGATCTAATCATGACCCAAATGACAATGCATGTGAAGGGGTGTGTCATAGGTGAAATGATGCAATAAAATCAGTATCTGCACAATGTCAACGTTTTGCAAAATACACTGTATTAATCCCATTTACCGACTTTTGGGTCCTCACTGTGTGGCCAAATTGGCTGTACTGTAAATTAAACTTGTAGATGATGTTAACGCTCTCTTATTCCTTAGGCCCTGAAAATGTCTATTGCAGGGTGTTGGAAAATGGCCCTCTCAGAAGGGTATCCCAAACATTTTGCCTTCCTCCTCTTTTTCTGACCGTCTTTTTGCTGTCTTTAGGACTCTGGGCACTTTACCACTGCTGACCAGTGCTAAAGTGCACATATTATTTCCTCTAAACATGGTTTCATTGGTTTTTACCTGTATTGCATATTTGATTTACTTATAAGTCCCATGAAAAGTGGTATACCATATAAAAATGTTACTAGTAGCCTGCAGCACTGATTGTGCCACCCACAGAAGTAACCTTTCAAACCTGTATCATGCCTGCCACTGGAGAGCCTGTGTGTGCAGTTTACCTCCACTTCTACTTGGCATCTGATACTGCTCGCCAAGGTTAAAACTCCTCTTTTATCATACGTATGTCACCTCTAAGGAAGGCCCTAGGTAGCCTTTTGGGCATGGTGCTATGTAAATGAAAGGTAGGACATGATATGTTTTGTGTGTCCATGTAGTGACAAATAGCCTATTTGGTTTTTCACTACTGTGAGGCCTACTCCTCTCATAGATTAGCATTGGGAACTCCTTAATATACTTTTAGGCTGTAATTCCTTATCAGACAAGACTGGCTTTTTCATGCTTCATAAGTTTGGAATGGTAATAACAAATCCTCCTTACTGGTAAAGTTGGATTTGGCATTACTATTTCAGAAATGCCATTTTCAGAAAGTGGACATGTCTATGTTCTGATGACTTTGTGTGACTACAGCCTGTCTCTAATACATGTCTGGAATGGGTGACAGCTGTACTATGTGCATTCCCTCTAGACAGCCACAAAACAGGAAGGCTAGATCTGTATGAGTACTCTTCTACATACACCTGCATTCTGATGGCCATGCCTGGGCAGGCTGGAAGGGAGGGGCTAACACTTCAATTGAATAGGACTGATTACCTCCCACAGATAGTTTGGCAGATAGGACTGAGGCTAAAGGGATACTTGTGCACTTCACAGAGCTGCTTTGAAAATCTCCCCCACATCAAAGACATGTTTGGGTATAAGTACAGGGTCTCTGACCCCATCAAATCAGACATAATGGAATTGTAACTGAAGCTCTTGCAGAAGAACTGCTGTGCTGCTTAAAGGACTGAACTGGGCTGCTGATCTGGAAGGCCTGCTTTTCTGTTCGCTGCCATGCTGCCTGCTGCTCTCTGACCCTGCTGAAGTAAAGCTGAACTCTGCTTTCACTCCAAGTGATCTCCAAGGGCTTGTTGGCTTCCCTCCTGTTGCTTGAGACTTAGGGATATCAAAGTCACAGCCCCTGCTCCTGGGTCTGGCTCACTCGAAGTAGCCAAGATACTTGCAACATGAATTTCAGTGCATCCACTGTCTGTGTGTAGCAGAACCGGCGCATTGACCCAATTGCCGGAGCAATATCGGGCCATTGCATTTGAACCAGTGCTTTGCCTCCAGAGATAGACGTATCGGAGAGCATATCACCGTCGCTGCAGCTTGGTCAGATTGACGCATCTCCTCGACTGCGTGGCAGAATCCGGCCCATCGCTTGACGCCTCTCAACACGGGCAGCTGTCTTCAGATTGGACACATTGCCTTCACTGCATGGAGGAGATTGATGCATCTCGCTGTTTTCGACCAGAAAAGGTACTTTGTTCACTGGGGCCAGCTTGGTCCTGAACCCGGCCTGTGCTCTATTGCAGTCGGCTTGAGCTTTGACTTTGCCCAGGTTCAGCGCAACCTAAAGTAACCTTTTTAGCTCTACTTGTTTCTAAGTGCGTAACTTCACTTATCCCTTTAAAATGTAATATCTGAACTTCTATACATTGGATTTTCATCGTTTTGGTCTTGCTTTGTTCAGAATATAATAATCTAAACCTGTGTGGTTTTTGTGGTGTATTAATTGTGTCACTGTGTGTGTGTGTGTGTGTGTGTGTGTGTGTGTTGCACAAATGCTTTATACATTGCCTCTTTAGACAAACCTGACTGTTCTGTGATAAGCTACCTGAGGGTGAGCACAGGTTAAATGTTAATGCATACTTAGCTTACTCTGACTAGAGTGGTGGTTCCAGCCTGTCTTGGGTGCATACCTCAGCCAACCAGGAATCCCATTTCTAACACAGGATACATTGGACAAAGAGGTCAGTGCTCTGGCAGCACTCAGGTTATTTCATTGTTGCACAGAAATTGTTACTATAGATGCAGATCTTCAAATTATTTACTGTTTAATTGCTAATTCTAGCAAATATGATATACCAGAAAATATGTGTGCTGTATAATGCCAAACCAAAAAGCTTGTTCATTCTTCTAGTAGAGTTTGTTTTTCTTCAGTTTACTTTTGAAAAAAATCTACAGAATAGATGGGGAGGTTATAGAACTATTTCAGTCTTTTTTGTGTTGTGAGACAATGTCAGTGTTCTTTGAAGCTAAGGAAAAGAGTACAGATCCTGTGTAATATTAATAAGAGACTACTTTGTGTATTCTGGATGGCTCTTGGGCCAGCATTAGCTATGCAGTAGCTTGGTTTACAAAACTTCTTTGTTGTTTTTGTACTAAGTATTAAATAAATGATTCGGGGATGTTTCATAAGCACAAATCAATGTTTGTATTTGGGTTACGTTACAATTTATTGCTTCTGGTAGTTTGTTTTATCGACTGCTTAATGGTTTGCCTAATATTGAACTTTTTATGGTTTTCAAATATGTGTTAGGCAAATGCATGTGTTTTATAAGGGTAGAAATCTATAACAACAAGCATATATTGATTGACAGTAAACCATTCAGATCTGAAAGGCAGTTCTAGTTAGAAAAATGCAAAGGAGATTGTGGACAGGGAAGCAAGATGACAGGTGTCAGTGGGACATTGTTACAAGGGCAGAGCACCACCGGAGCATCACTTTTAGCGACGCTCCAGTAGCAATATGCCCTGCTCTATATTTACAAAGCAGCACTAAGCCACTTTGAGTGTCTTAACGCCGCATTGTAAATACAGCCATTTTTTACGCATCACTTTACTTGAAAGGGGTGTGCAATGTTGCTGCATTTTGATGGTGCTTCAGATTTACAGGACTCTATAAGTCTGGGGCAGCGCCAAAAACTAATGCCAGAGAAAAACTGGCATTAGAGTGGGGCAACGAGGAGAGATACTTGTTTCTCCTCATGTTTTGCTCTTTCCATGTGGGCTGTATTCTGCAGCACACATACAAGAAGAAAAACATCATTAATGATTGCTTTTGTGCAGGAAGTTGTCCCTTCCTGCACATCAACAATCATCTCTGCAACATGACGCAAGGGTGTCTGCGCTTGCACTAGGCAGCTATTTTTAGCACTGGTGCATAGCAATACACAGGGGTGCGCGTATTCTTGTGAATATGGCGCACCCCTGCGTTTTTAAATGATGCAGCGCATCACTTCAAAATTGCTTGTAGTGCCATGCTGCGCCATTTCCTAGAAATGTATCCCGTGTTTTCGAATCCATCTGTTGCACTAAAATTTGGTGACATACATTGAGTATTCCCAGCTACCATAAAAGGGTGAATCCCACTATGAAGTAATTCACACGTGCATTTTTGCAACTTTGGAGGATCATTTGGACGTAACATGATAATTCATCTTAGCTGCTTGAGCTGCAGCGTTTGGAACCTATACAGATCCAAATTCAAAACCCTGCCCCGGTCCTAGACTAAACATTGTGTGATTCTGGGCAAATCACTTATTCTCCAAATGCCTAAATACATGTAAAATGTATTTGTTTAATCCCCACTTGATGTACAAGATGTTGTAGGTTTGCAAATCTGTGATGTTCACTGCGCCATTGTTTCACAGTTAAGATTGCACTATTTTAAATAGCTGTACATACATTTTATCTGGAGTTGCCCCTTGTTACAGTTAGAGTGCATTCTCCCCATGGAGAACAGTCAGAGATGAAATAGACCCAATCACCTAAGTATTTATGCCTGGGTAGTCCCAAAAATACAACAAATTAGGCAAGCAGAGGAAATTGTTGAGACAAAAAGTGGGCTTTTCAAAAACACATTTTCATTCAAACAGGTCTTGAAAGGATTGATACTCTTGCAATAATAACATCACTGATAAAATACCGTACAGGTAGCAGCAACTGGCCCCAACCGTGGAGACTGAGGCCTTTTACTCTTGATGTTTCGGGCCCGACCTACTATGAATCCTGATCAAGTGGGCCAAATATCCTGTCAGCACTTGACGATCCGGGATAGCATGGGTTGAGCAGTCCAAAGCTTCTGGGGGGCAGACGCCGATACAGGGAGTGAGCAGCACCAGCTCACAAATCAAAATTCATTCAATAGTAGCAATAAATGACTGTCCGGTCAATTGCTTTCTTTTATGAATGTATATATGAACACAAAGTGAAATGTAGCATAGATAAACAATACACAGAGCCCCCTGAGGTCAGGGCTCTAGTGTTTAATGGCAGTCCCCAAAGTCCTACGTCCCTTTTACTAGCTGTAGTGGTTATTCCCCATTCACTATAGGTGACATTCAGGTTAGGCCCCACTAACAATCTCAGGAGTCTCACTCCAGCTCTATTAGAATAGTCAAAAGTGTTCCAGCCCCAAAGTGCTAACTGGTAGAAAAGTTCACCCGGGGCCATACAGCCCATAGCTCAATCTTACCCACACCAGAAGGGAGTCCTGACCGAAGTCCCTAAGTTAATCTTCCTCACAGGTGCGGCATCTGCAGTGGCGGCCTTAGGTGAGTATCACACACATGGTTTTGCAGTCTGCTCCTTTGTGTCCTCAGCACTCCTATGCGTCAGTCTTCCAATCAAGGAGCATTGTTGGTGATTCCTGGTTCCGGTCTCAGGTGTGCGCACAAAACGTACAACGTAGGGATTATCAGAGAAGTAGGACAGCGAGGACAAGGAAGAAGAGCGGCCATGGCAAGGAGGAGGCAACCATGGCAGGTAGGTGCATTTTTTCTTACTTTATAATTATTTGGGAGTGGGGAGGGAGCGGAGCGGAGTTTCTTTCCAACTCCCTGGAACTCTGCGTAGAGGCACTATGCCTGCTCCGCACTTGGTTGCTTTTTATGAAGGAACGCTGAATGAGATTGTTTGCTGTGGAGAAAAACATAGCAGGAGCAGCTGCAAATTCAGGCCGACTGACAATGAACCTTCAGTGGATGGACAGACAGGTTGGTCCAAGTCTTTCCTCAGTTTTCAAAGCAGATTTTCTCCAAACATGTATAAGTCCTCAGTTTTCTTTTTTGGCTATCTGGACACCTTTAACATCACAACCAAAGGTCCAGGACTGGTGGGATACCACATGGGGGTCCGGGACTCACTCTGGATCAGTCCAGGTGCAGGTTCAAGGTGATGGGAGCCCTTTATGTCCCTGTGGCTCTAAACAGGAAGACAGAAAGCTAGCCCTTGGAGTCACTCTGATAGTCCTAAGTAAAGATGCAGGGCTCAAACAGCAGGGCTGGCCTCTGAGGGATCAAGGCAGGTTCTAGGCAATAAAGTAGTCCTTCCAGCTACGGTGATGCAGCCTTACAGTGTGAACAGCAGGTCACAGAGGCAGGCAGTCCTTTGAGAGTCCTTACACGTCTAGAAAATGAACTGAAAAGTAGGTTTGAGGGCCCTATTTATTTACCCAGTGCCTCCTTTGTAGTCGGGAGAAGTTTCTAAAAGCTTCTTTGAAGTGCCGGGGTTTTCCTTCCCCTGCACTGGGTTCAAGCTGGCTGCAGTGACAATGTGGTAGTGATAAGTTTGTTGTCTGAAGGCATACCACAGCCTATTCAGTTGCAAGTGGAGCTGTGCCCTGTAAGCCAAAAAAAATGTATAGAGGAGTGAGCATAAGCACTTTAGCACTGATAAGCAGTGGTAAAGTGCACAAAGTCCTACGGCCAACAAAAATAAATTTCAGAATAAAATGGATGAAAGTAGGCAACATGTTTGTGGGAAGACCACTCTAAGCCTGATGGGTCTAACAGTGAGCCTGTAGGCCTTACTCCAATGACACTGGTAAAAAGGCCTGTTCTCGATCACTACACATGCTGCTACCACTTTTCCTTTGCTACTTAACTCCTGGCAGTAACTTTTCACCACTTTCGGGGTAGTGTTTTGGGCACCCCTCCTGGTCCAAAAAGACTGACATCTGTGAGATAGGCCTATGTCATGGTGCACATGGATGATCCATGTTCACCTTTGAAAACAAAAAATCAGCACCATGGATGAAAACATCATTGCAGATGGGGGCACTCAGGGCGAAGGTAAATGTCCATCACCATGTTACCAACTTTTCCATCCCAACAATCAGAAATTACACATTACGCTAATGGTGTTTTTCACACAAATTATAGACAGCTCAAGAATACATTTTAGCCATAGCAGATTGGATAACATAGCAATGGTACTACTGCAATTACATATCAATCCAATGGCCCTCTTAACAAAAAGTTCAAGGTCACCTTTCAATTCAATGAAGCCTTCAGCATAGCACAGTTCACATCACACCCTGAAGCACAGTTCAGAATATACCCAGATTTTGTTGCAAAATAGTTGGAAGCAGGGTGTTGGCGGAGGTGGCTTAATGTTTGGGCAAAAGCATCATGCTGGGAGTCAAATCATTGTATGACAATCTCAAGGGTCTGGTAACCATCACAAGATCTTTGTGTGCTTCAGGTGTTCTACTAGTAACTGTAGGTTATTCATTGCAGAGTCTAACACAAAAGAGGAGAGGGCTGCATTGATTGTCTCTTCTCATCATGACAGCTGTTTAGGTCTAGTTATTGTAGCAATATCTTGGAAAGAACATTCTTTTCACCACCTTCCTATATTCCAGGTAGTTTTTAATGGTTCTTATCTCTGCCAGAAGAAAGTGCCAGTGCTTAGCAGCTTGAATCAAGGTCCCACCTGCCAGTTTCATATTATATGCAGAGTTGGTCAGTTGCCGTGCTGTACTCTCTTCTGCTAATATTCTTTGGATATTATTTAAATGAAAACAGGGCCTCTGTCATTGATGGCCCCACATGTGATGAGAGTATTTTTTTTAAGGTAGAGAAGTTCAAGAGCCTCTTGTGAGAAACTAGGACCCGCTTGCAGTGTCCCCCCACTTTTTGCCCACATTGTGGTTACTAGATGCTGGTTTTCTGACTCTAACGGTGACCTGGGCTATGCTAATCAGACCCTGGAACCGTGCACTGATTAAAAGTGCATGGTAATTAGGTATAATTACAATTTGTCTCTAGTTAATGGTTTGTCCATGAAGGTTTGGAGGCCCAGTAGATGTAATGCACTTAATTGTGCCCTGCAGTGCTGCCTGCTGTCATTTAAAGGCGGCCCTGCTTTGCAGGTTGCTTTTAAAAGTACCTTATATGCAAATTTGACTTTGAAATTTAAGGTACTTCCAAAGTCTCAAACTACCTTATTGTTATATATAAGCCACCCCTAAGGTCTCCCCTTGGTGCCCCAGGGGTAGAGTGTCTTGCAACTATAAGCAAGGACATTATAAAACATGTTTCATATGACCTGGCTAGGGAAAAATCAATCATTTTGTTCTTCCCCATTGTAGCCCAATGACTAAATAGGCTAACATAGAAATCCTTCAATAAAGTATCCAACAACTTGCCAATGTTAGATTTATTATAATTATCACATAAAAGAAGTTATAGAACTGGCTTTTTTGATGAGCCAAAATCCAGCCTTCTAGCAGCCCTTCTTTGATTGGCAAGCCTTTGCCAGGCTGAGCCAACCTGTCTTAAGGAGGTGTAAAGTGGCCTTGGCTGAGACAAAGTAAGCCTCTAGTGGGAGGAGAACTGCAGCTGCAACGTAAACATCAGGATGTGGGTGGATTAGCCAAACCTGCCTTCAAAGAGGGAATATCAGTTAGGACAGGACACAGGCTCACCCCCATGTCCTGTCACTCCAGCCAGACAGGAGTCCCGGGAATTTGATTAGCAGAGGGGCTGGAAAGGGAGTATCAGGGAAACTTAGCCTCACCAGTGGGATGGCTAAGCCAAATCTTAACCTTCTGGAGAGAGTTTCTCCATTTAGAGTTTTGAAAAAATTGAGCTTTCTGGATCAAGAATATGCCATACTTTGAAGGAAGTGGCCATTCCTGTGGGTGGCACCCTGAACACCATTGCTGAGGGGTGCCCCCCGTTTAATACCCAGGAACACTGTATAAAAATGAAAGAGCTGCAACAGCAACTCAGATCCCTGACTGAAATAACAACGAGAAAAAGGACCACCCATCTGGAACCCTAATCTGCACCCCAAGGATTACACTCTGAAGCATGGGACTTACTGCACAATCTGAAATGACAGCCTTAAGAGCTAAGAACTTTGCCTAGCTTCACAAGAATTACGGTGTGGACTCTCTGAAAGCAACAGGTCAACAGAGCTCCACCTACATCATGTCAACCAATAAGGACCCATTTGGAGTGCATCCAGTGGGCTTTTATGGAGTTAACCACATGCATTGTGGGAATGTAGTCCTAACATGCCAACCATCTCAAAGCTTCTAGACCCTTAGATTGGTGGTTTGGACATTGCAAACCCACACGACAAACTTCAGTAAGACATTTCTGAAGTTTGGAGAAGTTTGGAACAACTTTGATATAAAGCTCCAAAGTGGACCGACCCGTTGTCTAGAGTAAAGCAGCCAACGTCGAATCGCTAACCGGCCTGGATTTCAGGTTCGTCCCGCTGAAAGCTCCAGAGCTCCAGCCGTCAATGAGACTTCCAGGAGTTGACCGAGCTCTTGCTCTGGACCACACCAAGGACATCGGCACGAATCCAGCCAGAAGAAGTGCCTTGCTTGACAACAAGAGAAAAAGCTTCCAGAAAGTAGAAAGGTATTATGAGGTGCAAGGCCTCCCACTTAGTGGATCCGACCTACGCTCCATCGCGGTAGGGCTCAAACTGTGACTTTGTCCTGGTCAAGTGCGACCAGATGTCCCAGTTGGAGATTTTGGTTTTTAGGCACTATAAAGTGTTTAATGTTTGAAAGTTCATATTTCCGGCTCCCTACATTAGAGTTTTTTGATTTGGTATCTATTTGTTCATAAAGATATAACCTATTTTTATAAATTGGAGTTGGATTTTTTTACTGTGTGTTGTAGCTTACCTATTTAACGTATTCACATTTTTAACTGCTTTACACACCTCTTCTAAGTTAAGCTTGCCTCCTTGCAGCAAGCTACCAAGGGTTGAACAAGGGAATATTTTATTGAGACTTTGACTGAACCTTTTATTGTGTTTGTGGATTTATTACTAGTGGCAGGTCCCTACTTATCACTACTAATAAACCAATTTCCAACACCTAGACATAGCAAAACTGCACCGGGACGGTGTGCATTGCCAAAAGGGCTCATAAAGCAACCTTTGCACGTTTTAATGTTTATAAACAGCCCTTTTTCAAGGATGGGTAGGTTTTATGTGGCGAGAGGTTGAAAGCATCATCTCCTCAAATTGTTTTATTGATTGCCTGCAGCTAGGAAATTGAAGGGGATGAAAAATCCTGCCTGTGTGAGCATGCACTGAACAAAGATGTGTTATCTTTGAATCAAGCTGACTTTGTCTGTGAAAGTCTAAACCTAGGATCACTCCAAAGCAGAGCAGCAGCAGTTGATGACCCAATGACCCCTGGATTGTCTTGAGTAGAGTTTATGATAGAAATTGCTCTGAACAAGAGCTTACTCTAACAGATGTCAGAAAGAATTGCAAAGCCATTTTTTGTTCTCTAGTTTAGGAATTTAGTAGTAGTTGGCTTGGTAATTTGACAGACAAGTTATGATGTCTCAACTGGGCTCCAAGTTGTGCTGCTGTAAAGTTCCACTGCTCTTGTAAAGTTGATTTTATGCACTTAAGGGTTTAAAAACTACCTATTAATGGGTATGGTTCACAAGCATTGTCGGTTATGCACTTGGATCCAATCAGTGGCCTCTTGAAGCAATCCTAAGAACTCGACACCGATCAGATGACAGTGCTTGTGAACCATGCCTATTATTAGGTAGTTCACCTTCTTGTCTCCAATACAAGGAAATACTGTTTTTTGTTAACTACATCCCAGTTGACTTTTACAGATTTTGAAAGTTAAACACTTATGACTCCCCAAATGGGTTTTTGTGTTTCCATCCTGTTCTGAAGAAGACCCCTTCCAAATAATTGACAGGGATAGAAATGTTGACAATTCATTTGTGGAGATTGACAATTGTTGATATTCTCTAGGACTGTCCTCTAAGTACTCTATGTTTGAGAAAAACGAGAAGCAATAAAGCAAATAGGTCTACATAATATATATTTAGTTCCTTCATGACTTTAGCGCATCATCTTCCACATTATCACTTTCGCTGTGCCATTCACAGAACCACCCCTGTTTTTAAAAAAAAATGTTTCTTTGGATTGGTTTTATTCTAAGAAGTGGCAATAAACTCTGTCAGGATCATATGTGTGTGTGTGTTATTTTGTTACTTCAGAGAAACCAATACTTGAAGTTTCCACAGAGGGAGCCATTGCTCTCCCAGCTTACTAATTATCTAGGTTGCCAGTAACACAAGATTGTTCTATGTTATGGTGTTAAAAAACTATAGAATAGGTCAAATGAAGTATATGAACTCCATATTTTCTCTATACAGCCCTACTAGAGAATTACAGTTCATGCGTAGGGGTTTAATGGTTTCTCCCACATTAAAAAAAGTGAGACAGGGGGATAGCCCACTAACTTTTTTAAGGCTGTAGGAAATATGCATACATATCAGTGTATAACATCCAATCACAAAGAATTTGAAGATAGTATTAATGAGTGGCAACCTCATATAGTAGTGACAAGGTGAGGAGAGATATTAGCATAGAGATGTGTGCTTACTGAACGAAAGCACTGTGAGAATTTTAACTGGCAGAAAAAATAAGTGAAATGGATGGTGAAAATACAAGACATGAGCCCCAGACTTTCTCATTCTGTACAGAGACAACCTGTTAAATTAAAGTTAAAATTGCAGGTACTCACAGATGATGAGGACACTGGGTGCTTAGTCTGTGCTGAAAGGTTGCCACCAATGCTCCTTGACTTTCCAAGGTAACTTGGGCACGTCATTAAGGTCTAGCTCAAAGGTAGTCCTGTGAAGCCTGAGACTAGATACACTGTAACATGATTGCCATCAATAAAGACAAAAAAAACAAAGTTCACATTTTGTTGAAGCCTTGAGGAAATAGACATCACACAGCTCCCCTTTCAGAAAGTGCTCAGCAGGGTATCTGTCATTGCAGACCTTCCACATGGCGAAGAGAGGCTTCATCTTACATGTCAAATTGTAGACAGCCCACTATCAGATAGAGCCAAGGAACACTAAAGCAGTTTGAAATTGTAATGTCTCCTCTTCAGTAAAGATGCTGAGTAGATCCCTCCTCCATGACAGCTGTGACGGTGTGGACGTTGATGCCTATGTAACTTGAGGCAGACATTTTCTTTAGGGATATGCTCTGGCGGGGCTTGGCTGTAGGAAATTGCCTCTTTTGAAATGGCTATTCCTATTTTTTGCTTGATGCCTGATGTGATTTTGAACTGTAAGTGCACTTGGTCCCTGCTAACCAGGTTTCCAGTGTCATATCTCTTTCCTTATACTGTACCACAATTGGCACAACTTCAGCCACCCCTATAAGCCCCTAGTAAATGATACCCCTGTTATCCAGGGCATTGTGACTGAAGAGGGTCCTCTCGGGCTGCAGCACTAATTGTGACATCCCCAGAGACCCCTCAAAAAGACTTTACAAACTGACATTGCAGTTGGGATGTCTTGGTGCAGAGAAAACCGAAGAGTTGACATGGCACACATCCCTGTGTGCCCCATCCCTGTGTGCCCTGCCCCCATACACTGCATGAGGTATAGGAAAGTCACCCCTACTGCAGACATTACAGACCTAAGGCAGTGTGCACTATTTTCCATGTGTGGACATATCTGCATGAGCAGATATGACCCTACAATATCTGAGCCATTCTTCGATATTGTAAGGGCACAGGGAAGCGATAAAGAGTACATGGGCTGGATACTTGTCATTACGAGTACCCTAGCTCCAAGATGGCCTCACTGTACCCTAAGATGTTTAGTTCCAAACATCTTGTCTTAATACATCCTCACTGATCCCAGTGCCAGATTAATTAATAAATGCACACATAAGACCATTTAGAAATTCTCTGAAATCCTATCATGCACTGGTGTGGTCTGTGACAAGTCATAGCCAGCCTGTTACCCCCAGACATGTTTCTGACCACATTGGGCGAGAGCCAGCAGTCTTAGAAGCCTGAAAGAAAGCCTACTCTGGAAGGAGGTGCTTCACACCTCCTCCAGGCCAGAATGGTCTTCCGGAGCTGGAAACTTCAAAGGCCGAGCCGTCTTTAAGGTACAACCGAGGCTTCTCCGGATAGTGGGGAGTGCTACACATTTGGTGGAAGGACAGGTGGGAAAATTAGTTAGATGAGGAGGAGTGTCCACATTCAGCCAGAACCACCCCTGAGGTGTTGCAGGCGATGTAGACACTACTTTTGAAAATCTTGAGATGATAAGAAAACAGCCTATCAGGGCTAGGGTAGTGCCCCTTCCCACAAGAAGTGGTCACATAGAGGATTAAACACCCTAAAGGTAGGTAGTCCATTGGCTACTACCTCTTGCCCCCTGTAAAGCCCCTAAATGTAGTATTTTGGTTGTATCCCTGCACCTTGAACCTTAGATTCGACAGACACAAAGACAGTTCAGCTAACTATAACTCGTGCCCCCGCAATGCACTGCTGATGATTCGTTTCGGAGCTGCTGCTCCTTCATCCGAGGGAAAACTGAAAGGCACGGATAGCGCTGCGCGCAAAACACTCCATCTTTATATAATCATGCTTGATTGCCCTCCGGTGGGTAATAACAGGTGAGTTCTGGGAGTTGTAGTTGCTGTGCAGTGAAAATTACTTCCCCACAGTGGGTTCCGTGTCCTGACAGTCAAATATTCAAGCTCAGGGCAATGTTTGAAACAAATACGACGCGGCGGTCCGGCCGCGGAAGATTGCACCGCCATCAATAATAGTTCTGTAAGGTTGAAATTATTCATTCCTGTCTCAGCACAAAGGACTACATATTGCAAACCAGCTTGACATTCTGAGACCCACCAGAGGGCTGACAAATGATTGAATATTTGACTGTCAGGACACGGAACCCACTGTGGGGAACTAATTTTCACTGCACAGCAACTACAACTCCCAGAACTCACCTGTTATTACCCACCGGAGGGCAATCAAGCATGATTATATAAAGATGGAGTGTTTTGCCTGCAGCGCTATCCGTGCCTTTCAGTTTTCCCTCGGATGAAGGAGCAGCAGCTCCGAAACTAATCATCAGCAGTGCATTGCGGGGGCACGAGTTATAGTTAGCTGAACTAACTTTAACAGGGGAATTTCTAGGATTTTGTACGAGGGAAATGTCCAGCTAACTATAACACCCCTGAAACCTATGGTTTTTTCTGTGAATTTCTAAGGTTTTTTAAATGCCAATTCCTAACTATAACGCCCCTGAAACCTTTGTTTTTTTCAGTGAATTTCAAAGGTTTCTTAAATGCCAATTCCTAACTATAACGTGCATGAAACCTATGGTTTTTTCAGTGAATTTCAAAGGTTTTTTAAATGCTAATTCCTATCTATAACTTATCTCTGAAGATATCATGTTTAATGATTTTGATTGGATTTGTATATTTTTCAAATTCAGTGTGTCAATTTAATTATTTCATTTTTTTTAAATACTTTTTTATCACCATTTTTTAAACTTATTTTTTCAATTAATTCTTTTAAAAATTAAAAAATATTATTTGAACTTAATGGGTTTTTCAAACATATTTTTCAAAATATTTTTTTAACTATATGTGCAAAACTTTATTTTATATATATTTTTCAATGTTTTTGGATCCGCGCACCCTAAGCGCACCGTTCCCGATCCCTACGCGATAGCATCCGCGCATGGTATGCGTTGGGTACGTGTTTAGTGCGCGATCACAATGCGACCGGTACGCGACTCCCAGCATACACGCGACACGTTCGATGTATGTAACTCGACGTTTACGCGCTTCCGCGATGCGTCGTCTGCGTCTGTGGCGCGGTAGGTGCGCGGATCCCGCAAAATGTTTAACATTTAAAAAAACATATATATATGTATTTCATGTGAATATCAATTGAAGACAAACTCTAAACTAGTCTTAAAACTAATATATTTTTGCATCTAATCCTATAATTTTTTTTAATTCAATTTCGCGGATGCACGGTGGGTGCGTGCTGCATAAGCGCAGGGTGCGCATATCCCATGTGACCTGCAAAAAAAGGGATTTGATTGGTTCATTACACTTCCTCTTCTAACTATTGAAAGACCCCACCCATTTCAATCATTCTTCTTTGACCTTCTTTAGAGCACCATCTCTTTGGAGAGAAGAAGATTTTTTAGACTAAGTTTACACTTAGCTCTAACTTTTTTCAACCAAAAATGGCTTCAGGGCAGCAGGCATCACCTGCATCACCTCATACTTCTGAGGATGAATTTTTGGCGGAGGCACCACCCAAAGAACGTTTTTCTTCAGTGGTGTGGAAATTTTTTACTTTTCCGGAGGGGCAGAATAACACCAATGCCACCTTGGTCACGTGCAAGATTTGCAAAAGAGTCCTGTCGCGAGAGGATCCTAACAAGAAATACTCTTGCGGCACGGCAAGTATGATGAAGCACATGAGGACCCTTCATCCAAACAATCTTGCACGAGAAGAGTGCGACGGATGAGAAACACTCCTGCTCCTGCGCCATCCACCTCATCGCAGCCGAGCACATCAAGAGTGCATCCATCAGCCCAAACCTTGGACATCCGTCCTCAATTTCAATTTTTAAAAGTGCTCTGCACTAAGTGCAATGCGACTTTGTGCTATGGTGAGCAGTGGATCGATCTGATCTGCCGCCGCCAATGAATGCATTAGTAGCGTATGGTGAATGTATAAGTGCAGAAGTATGAGGAAGTGCTGCAGCATCACACAGTAACCTCTTTAACTGCAGTGTGCTGTAGTACTTCCGAACCACAGGGATGCAACATATGTACATAAATATGTTGCAAATCTATGCTTCTGTCTGCACGGCTGCTTAAACTGCAGCCATGTGGTGACACAGGCACCCTTGCACCATAGTGCAAGGATATCTGTGTCATGTGCTGTTTGTTTTTCTTCAGGAAGACACACCTTCCTGCACAAAAACAATGAGAAAATGCATTTTTCTCCTTCAATGTATGCTGAACATTTCAGCATGCATTGAAGATATAAAAATGTGGAGAAATGAAAACAATTCTCCTTGCACCATTCACACACATATCAAGATTTATGAATTCTGATAAATCTAGACATGTGTCTTGTTCTAAGAGTATTCAGTGCAATCATGCACAACAACACTTATAGAACACCCTTTCAAAACAAAGTGGTCTGCATGATGAGGTTGTATTTACATGGAGTATAAAAAGTGCACAGAGTGTCTTTTCCTCTCTTTGTAAATATGAAAGATTATCTTACACAATAACTATGTTACAAAAAGTGACATATTTCCGTTTTTAAAATTCCTTGCAAATGATAAAAGGTAAGCACAGAGTTTTGTCTGCAAAGATGTTCAAAGAAAAATGATTGAAATAATTGTGGTCCTTCAATAGCTAAAATAGGAAATATTATGAACCCCTCAAATCTCTTTTTTTGCAGGTCACATGATATCTGATTATGGTCAGATTTCAAAACTACATAGGTATAAACAGAGTGTTTTTAGAAACATGTTTCCACTTTGTAGCTTCTTGAAGACCCCCTCATTCAGCATATTGAGACTTAGTTAAACTTACTTTCACAGAAATAGGAATAAAAAATGGTGCACATTTTTTTCACATTTTCATACCAATCTAAATTTTTAAAAATTGGTTATTTTAAAATTTGGATCTGTGAAAGAAAAGGAAAAAAAAATTATAACATGTAATAATACATTTTTTACAACACAGCATAATTTTCACAAAGTAATTTGTTTGCGTTTTTCGCTGTTCTCAGAATATATTCAATTTCACTAGAAATAGTGATTTCAATCGTACTCATCACTTAACAGCGGGCAAAAAAAAAACAATCAGAAAGATTGTTAAAAAAAAAACAACATACTATTCTCAGTAAAGTCCCAGAAAATACAAATCATACATATATGAAATGCTTACAGATTACAAAATGTTATAACTTTAACTTATAAAAACTGTAAATGTTGCCGCATTAAAATAATCACCACATAAATGACCACCAAAAAGTCCATAATTCAAAAATATACCTTTCCTTGAGGCCAAATGGTATTTTTGCACTTCTTCTTTATGTAAATTGTCCAATGGTAGTCCTATTAAATTATAATAATAAATTCCTCAGAGAGTGAATCATCTTCCTAAATCTTTGGCTTTAAAAATATTAGGTAGGAATTTGGTAATTCACTAGGCAAACGTTGTTTGAAAACCAACTGGGCATCATTACAAAGTGTCCAGCCTTTGTCACATTTTAGATAGGCAGTGTAATGTCCACATGTGGTGGAAGAATCATAATGGAAAATTATTGCAATTGCTACAAAAGTACTTCCTGATATTGATAGTTGTGCTGCTACAAATTGTTTTATTAAAGTATCCAATTTTCTTCCGTCACAACGTTGCATCATTAAAATTATGTATTTTCCATATTTTGTTAAGAATAATGTGGATAACATTTCTGATTTACATTGGCTACACTCCATGTTTTGAATTGCACCTTTCACTAATTTATTGAAAGACACTGATTTACAGTCTGGTAATGTTAAATACAGAAATCTCTCAGTGTCTACATTGGTGCTACATGTATACATGCAATTTTCACAATAATGTTCCCATTTGTAAGAAAGGCCAAAAATATTTTCTATTTCTACACCTTCATTTTCAAAAATGGTAAGCCTATACATTAAAAATTCCAGAGCATCTTGTTGGATATTTTGTGTAAATTGTAAAGAACCAGAACACACATCAAAAAGACTGCGAACATCTGAAACAGATTGTATTTTACTTCTATCTGTTGGCATAGCAGTTGACACCAGAACTATTTTCAAACTGATAACCAACAATATCTCCAACAGTGTCCAATTTATTTTTACCTGAAATCACAACATTATCTTGTTCTTTTCTTTTCTTGACACCTTCCGAACAGATATTCTCTAACCTTCTTATTCGACCAACCACACACTTTTCAAATACAGGATATTGACCTAAATTTGGAGCATACACCCTTCTTAACCTATTATACTCTTTTACACAGTTTGCATCTGCAGTAAACTTTGTCTCATCATAATCAATCAAAAACAAACCAGATAATGTTCTGACTCGCGACAAAGCAACATATGCCATACCCTCTTTGAAAATGGTAGATCCAATGTTCACCAATGCACTGTCTACACTTAATCCTTGAGATTTATGAATAGTCACTGCATATGCCAGAGAAAATGGAAATTGTTTCCTACGGACATATAAATCTTTAACAAGCAAAAAACGAAATGAACAATGACCAATTTCTTTAACTTCATCAATCTGATTAAATTTAATTTTTAAAAATTCAATTCCTTCTTTTTTCTGATAATTCACAAAATCCACCACTTTGCCCATTGCACCATTAACTAAACCTTTCTCTACATCCAAATTACGCCTTAAAATTACCCGACAGTTTACACACGCATACAGTGTCTTTTCCAAACCAGCAGTATTAGATATTTTTTTTTCTAAACAATCCAGTTTTGATCTCAACTTACCCGTCAAAATAATAGTGATTCCTTCATGCAGTATTTTATCGATGGCTTCCATTTTTACAATTTCTTCATTTTCCAGTTTTAATAATTCTTCGTTGAATATTGAACACTCACGCAGTGTAGGCATTAAGCAAATCACTGACTTATTTTTAGCAATTTCCATGTACACTTTTGCAGGAACTGCATTTGGAAAGACATTGCAAAGTAATCGACTCTCCAAAGCTTCTGTCCCTTGTTTTGAAAGAATTCCAATTTTTATATCTTGAAGAATACTTCCATATTCAGCATCATTTGCCTGTCGCATATTTGTTGTCAATTCTTTCTATTCAAAATTACTCCAAATGTTCACATTACCAACACTGCCAAGAGACTTTCTGGTATCTTCATGGGCAAGTATTTTAAATACCGGTTGTCCTTTCACCGGAGTCAGTTGCAGTAGATCTCCAAAAACTATGACGTGTTTTCCTCCAAATAACACGTCATACTCTGTTTTAAGAATTTGCTGAATTCTTAAATGCAAGCATCAAGTTTGAAACCATGCTCACCTCATCAATAATGAGAAGTTTCATTTTCTTCAGGACTCTTGAAACTTCACAACAAGCTTCTCCAGATAGATTGTGGTATTCCAATTTGTTCTCATGCTCTACTGGTAGCGTTATTAATGTGATGTTCTGCCAACCCAGTTGGAGCAGTGACAACACAAAACAAAAGTGACTCAGTTGTTTGTCTGCAGATAACTTGTAATTACTTTAATTAAGAAACTTTTTCCTGTTCCAGCTTGACCACTCACATACATTCGGATAGGTTGAAATGATGTACATGAGCACCCTCTCTTTTCATGAAGTAATCCATGCTCAATCTGCTCTTTCACTTGCTGATATATTTGTTTCTGTTCAACATTTAGTTGCTCTTCCAAGTTTCCTAACTGTATTGCATCTTCTTGTGCTTGATACATTGCTGTTTCCACCTCATTCATTGCAATCGCTGCTTCATTTTCCACAATTGGTTGTCCTAGTGGATCTTGACTCAGTGCAGCAGAACTTTGACTGTCTTGAGAACTGTCTCTAGCAATCTCAGCTACAATTATAGCCTCTTGATCAATTTCATCATTCAACATTTTGACATAATTTGCGAAAGCACTGCATTGTATGCTATCTTTGCGAGCATTAAATGAATCTTCATAGCTGGGAAAATCTCCAAGTAATTCCAGTTAGGAACGCCATGGTTTGAACATTTGCAAAAGGGCTAAATAGTCAAATTCCCTTTTGTCAGCAGTGTTGCAACTCAGTTTTCTGTGATTAATTAAATTTCCTTTCCTTTGTTTCACCAGACATCCTTCGGAACCAATCACTCCATATTTTCCATCGTTGATGTTCTCTGTAGTATTCCGTTAAAAAGTGTAGTTTTGCAGCACTTCATAGAGACACATGTTCTCAAGATGATGACTTCTATTTGGATAGTATGTGTCCAACATATTTGTTTTCAAAATATCAGTACTTTCAGGGTCATTTTCTGCTAAATATTCAATTTCTTGAACAGATCTCAGTACCCGATTTCACATTCCTGCAAGACCTAGACTTACCCAAATGATTCTTCTACTTTTGGAATATAGACTTGCAGATGATAAACGATCTGAACATTCATATGCTCCAATTTCACGATGCGTTAACATCTTCAAACTGAAACTGTATAATTTCTTACTTAGAGTCTTCTCGTGAGAAATCTCTTCCCACATTTCTTTCAATTTAGTCTTTTCTGATTTAGTAATGTAAGACGTTACATATCGAGCAACAACAATGGAATTGTCCGCAACATACTGAATATCCATGTTAGCGTTCCACATGGATAAAATAACTGGATTGTAGTCATTTATGTATTTTGATTCTTCGCTTCTTCTTAAGTTGTAGGTGTTTTTCGGAGACTTTCTTGTGATGGTATGTCGTACAGCTGACATAAAACTGTTCACTCTTCCTTTGGATAATACAGGATGTGGAAATCCAAAACGACATTTGGTATAGAACTTATCCTTTGACTTGTACTTTCATCGACAGTATTTTCCACACCTGTGGCTATGAAATCGTAAGACTTGTTGTTTTAAGTTTTTGCCTTCTCTGCTATTTGGAAGAGCACATGTAGCATAATCTTCAATGAAAGACAAAACAGTTTCATCTGAATCTGTTCCAAATGTGGGGGCATCCTTGACCCATAACAACATATGTATGTGAGGAGCACCTCTTGCTTGATACTCCTTTCTCCAAAAGAAATCCACAACTTCTCCAAGAGGAGGATTATTTTTATTGCAGATGAAAGACATCATAGCTTCAAATCTATGATTGAAATATCTGCATACATTGACAGGATCCAAAGAGCACAATTCTCCAGGTGTCTTGTATTCAATATTTTTCATATTGGAATTTGCCTCTCGAAGAAATACAAGTAAATCAGCCCAAGCATACTCAGCACAGCTTAGTGTAATGAACCATGTAGGAGTTCCCAAGTTCCGTAGCATACATTTCAGTTCTCCATGTCGATGGTACCAATATTCATTAGTCCCACGCTGACATGCCATCAGATTAATCAACTGAGATTCTAAATGATCATCTCTCTGATGCACTTTATCCATAAAATCCTTTGCAGTTACTTTTTGAAGATGCATTCCAGTTTTTAAAATGTGATTTACCTCATATGAAAGTCCAGACAAGTCACTTTCAAACAGAAGATGAAACATATAAATAAGGGATACATTGTTGAAATCTTGGATCTTCTGCATATAATCTTGTAGTTCGATATTCAGATGCAGGAATCTGCACAGGACGTTCATCATATTGTCCAACTTTTCCTGTTGGAAACAACTGCGGGAAACAATGAGCTTCCAAGCTCTCTTCCCATACACTCATGGGACTTCCTGTTGCTTTTTTCATTTGAAACAACTTAATCGTATTCCCCATCAACTCTTTGGAATGAAGTGGATGTACACTGTAGTGTTCATAGATCTCTTCACATCTGGACATGTCCAGTTTTTCAATTTGTCCACTTAATGTTTCACTATCTTCTGCTAAATTTATTTCTTCTTCTCCAACAAACACATTTCTATAGTACTCATTATTTTTTATCAGATACAATGATGCCTTTTGCACTTTTCTAACATCCACTAACTCTTGCCAGATTTTCCTATTCTTAGTAGGAACACCATTAACTAGAATGACTAGTGGCTCATTTTCTGCATGATCTACACCAATAATTTCAATATTTTTCCTTAAATCTAATGGTAAATACACAACTCTTCCTTTCAATCTTCTTTGCAACTCTGATGGAGGTAATTTACTTGTTTTGGGCTCCATACGAACAATAGCCTGAAACGGGTGAACACATACGTATTTAAATCTATCAGCTCTGGAGGAATAGCAACCAACTCTAGATTATTATGAACAGCTCTAGCAGGCATTTTATTCTCATCTAATTTGTTATAACAATATTTGCAAATACGCTGCTCACATCCCAAATCAAAACAATCCTCTACCAACAAATAAGTTGCAAATTCCATCCACTTATCATTATCTTCTATTTCACTTTTTAAATACAGATTGACACCCCTAGTCTGATTTTTATAGTGACTTCACCAACAACAAATACAAGAATCATTTGGTCTTTCACCTGAAATTACCTTAAACTTTGTGATTTCATCCTCAAATTTTTCTGTAATCACGGGTTCTACATTGTCTTCAACATTTTGTTCTACTAATGTGTCAGTTTCTTCACTCTCTTGCTGAGGCCCAAAGAAACAAAACTCAATATCCTCACAGACCTGCTTCACATCTGATACTGACCCACGTAAAAGAGCACTGTTCAACTCACTTAACTTTAGTGCTGGACCTTTTGCATAATACAACCTTCACACTAACTTCCGCATTTGAGTATGATGTACTGCCAGCATTCTGAAATGGTGAAAAACACTTTCACAAACTTTCCTAGAAAGACAAGCCAGAGAATGACCTTGCAAACCAGTATGTTTTGTCACTCTGCAAGGGTCTAGTCCTTGCAGCAGCTTAATCTTTTGTTTTACACTTTTTTTAGTATAGGCTCGTAAAAAACTACATAATTTTTCAATAGATTCCTGTCGTACACTGCAAACACTACTGCAATCCCAAGTGTACACAGGGTTTTTAGCACGTCTCCCTAAAACTTCATCAGCTATCACTTCTTCTGCATTTCTTTCAACCATTTTCTCTTTCTCCATTGGACAACCATCACTAACCTCATAACCTCTACCACTGGTGTCAACTGCATACAATAATGTTTCGCTCAGTGAATAACTCTCTTCATTAAAAAAAGGCTCTGAACTAGAACTGTGTTTCCATTCTCCCAAAAAAACATCACAACATTTTTTTTTATTAATAACTCTTTTCCTCCTACTTTTGGCCTTCATTACATATATTGGTTTATCTAGTGATCGAATTCTGTTTAACACTACAATAAACAGTTTCCTTTTTACTTCAAAAGCCTTTTCCACAATGCTTTCAATATGCTTCTTCTTTTTATAAAATAAAGCTCTCTTTTTATATTTCTTCACATCTTTCAGCAAATTACGCACTACTCTTTTGTAAAATATTTTTTTGCGTAATACCTTATACTGATTTTGTCTTCTTTTACCATACTTTATCTCCTTTGACTGAACATTTGCTTTTTTACTTTTCTTCTTATTTTGAATTTTTTTCTTACTTGAAAAATTCTCAGAAGGTGCAGCCTTATCTACATTCTGTTTGCTCCTACAAACATATTTAATAAATTGCTTTGTGATCTTACCAGAAGATTTTTTCCTTTTATCCACATTATCTTGCTCATTCAATACTTGTGGTTGATGTGTCTTCAAATAATACTCCTGTCTCTGTTCTTTTCTTTTTCTTTTTTTTTCTGGCATAATTTCTCTATTTTAACGTTGAAAAACAGTATCTGTAAAAAAGAATCACAAATAAATGTATATTAATAACTTTAAAATGTACACTACTGTACAAACACATTTTATATAAAAACTGACTAAGAAACTATAGCCCTGAACCACAAGTTTGACGATGGTTAAACCCCTACATGCATAGTGCATACTACTTTGAAGCAGTTCATGCCCTAAAGCCTACCTCACTAAAAGACTACATGCTAACTGACTGAATGATTACAGTACTATAAGGAGACACACTGGATGAGTGACAGGGTGTTTGCTAGAAGTGTATGAATACTAACTGGGGAATTGAAGGTGTGAAAGACAACTGTGTAGGTGATTACAGGACTGAATGCATACTGGATAGGCATTTAAAGCAGTCCATGTGCTAAGGCCTGGCTCACTGCATGAGTACTTGGGTACTGACTGAATGATTAGAGTACAGCAAGGAGAGTGCCTGGGTGAATTTATAAGTGGTAGGCTTTTGGCGTCGGGAATGGATTAGTACTTAGTACTTAATGGGTCACAAGAGGAATGCAAAGGGAGTGACAGGATGTTTGCTGGACGGTATGGATACTGACTAGGGAATTGAAAGTGTGAAAGAGAAGTGTCTAGGTGGTTAGAAGAGTGCATGCATACTGGATAGGGGTTTGAAGCAGTCCATGTGCTAAGGCCTGGCTCAGTGCATGAATACTTAGGCACTGACTGAATGATTAGAGTACTGCAAAGAGAGTGTCTTGGTGAATTT
The DNA here is from genome assembly GCF_964204655.1 of Triturus cristatus. Classification (NCBI taxonomy): domain Eukaryota; kingdom Metazoa; phylum Chordata; class Amphibia; order Caudata; family Salamandridae; genus Triturus; species Triturus cristatus. The sequence continues at coordinate 598,146,507 of NC_140592.1, read as the reverse complement.
ATGAGTATTTGGGTTTTCGCACAATGAATTGATTAGTACATGGTGCTGAATGGGTCACTATAGGACTGCAAAGTGAGTGATAGGGTGTTTCCTGGAAGTATATGGATACTGACTAGGGAATTGAAGGTGTGAAAAACAACTGTGTAGGTAGTTACAGGACTACATGCATAGTGAATAGGCGTTTGAAGCAGTCTATGTGATAAGGCCTGGCTCACTGCATGAGTACTTGGGTACCGACTGAATGATTAGAGTACAGCAAGAAGAGTGCCTGGGTGAATTTATAAGTGGTATGCTTTTGGCACAGGGAATGGATTAGTACTTGGTACTGAATGGCTCACTAGAAGAGTGCAAAGGGAGTGACAGGATATTTGCTGTACTGTATGGATACTGACTAGGGAATTGAAAGTGTGAAAGACAAATGTCTAGGTGGTTAGAAGACTGCATGCATAGTGGATAGGAGTTTGAAGAAGTCCATGTGCTAAGGCCTGGCTCAGTGCATGAATACTTAGGCAGTGACTGAATCATTAGAGTACTGGAAAGAGAGTGTCTTGGTGAATTTATAAGTGTTTGGGTTTTGGCACAGCGGACGAGCACAGCGGGAGTGACGTCTGCGCGCCGAAGGCGCGCCTAATGCAAGCCCGTCTGCGCCCGTCCGCGCCAGGACGGGCCCTAGGGCACGCCACGCTGACCATCTTATCATGTATTCTCCTCAATCACTCAGAGATCTACAATATACTGCCACCACGCCATCTCCAACGGCTATTCGCCCCATATTCTCTGCTGGCCTTATGCGCCCTGACCAACTCCATCGATGCGGACGCTCACCTTCAGCTATGCCGGTCAGGAACACCACGTCCATCAGGGTATTATATATGAACACCGCTCGTTGGTGAAACACTCCGAGGACATCTTCATCTTGCTATCCAACTCCAATCCTGACATGCTCCTGCTCACGGAAACTTGGCTAACATCAGAGTCCCTCTTAGACATCCTGGCTGCCCTCCCCCCTGATTATTATATTCTCCACGCCGATCGCCCTGGTGACCGGCCCGGGGGTGGGGTGGCAGCCATCATATCTAAATGCTTGAACTCTATCTCCTCTTACTCTCTTCCCCTCCCGGAGGTGGAGAACTTACTCATCAGCGTGCAAATTGACACCGGCCCCCTTACTTTCCTCCTCCTATACCGGCCTCCCCACTCTATGCCATCTTTCTCCTCCATTATGAGTGAACAACTGTCCACTCTGTTAACGCTGCACTCCTGCTTCGCTATCTTCGGCGATATAAACTATTGGTTTAATGACACTAATGCCGGCCCCCATGCCACTGAGCTCTTCGAGACTCTTAAAAATCTGAATCTCACTCAACATGTCTCCCAACCCACCCACATCAAGGGACATATCCTCGACCAGATCTGGACCTGCAATCTGGCTCTGTCCCCACCAGACATACTCCCCTGTGTCTGGTCTGACCATTACCTGGTTGACACCACCATCACAGTCGCCGGTCAGATCTCTGCCCCCCGATGGCCGGTGGCCTTTCACGGAAATGGAGCACATACGACTCTCAGGGTTTCCTCACTGCCCTGGCCGACTCCTGCCCAGCCTCTTACCCCTCCAATGACATCGACGGACTAGAACAAGACATCGGTTCCTGGTTAGAATCGGCCAGTGACCTGTTTGCTCCCCTAGTCAAATTCCCCCGCACCAGGCATCGGAACTCTCATAGGTGGTTTACTGACGACCTTAAGGCTCAGAAATTAAAAACACGCCAGCTAGAACGTACCTGGAGACGCGACTATTCTGACTCAGCTAGACAGTTCTATCTGGCCGCGCGTAAAGAATATAAAGCAGCCATCAGTTCAGCTAAAATGGAACACTTTTCCAACAGGATCTCCTCGGCAGTCAACAAATCTAAGGAGGTGTTCAGAGTCTTGAACGAGCTAACCACAGATGACAGAACCCTCCCAGCCCAGACCCCCACCCAGGAGGCTTGCGACACCCTGAACTCTTTTTTCATGGAAAAGATCACAAAAATCTAAAAGTCTATCCCCCCCCTTCCCCAGTCACCTTCACCGGATATCTCCTCTAATAACTCCTTGACTTTTACCACCTTCCCTGCTCTAGATCCTACCTCTCTAGCGGAACTTGCCACCCGCGTGAAATCTGGCTCCCCGAACGACTGCTGTCCACCGTCAGTCCTGCGGAGTATATGCCTCAACCTGCCAGATTGTATCCTATACTTACTTAACAGATCTCTTAGCAGTGGCATCTTTCCTACTTCTTTCAAGGAGGCCATCCTAATGCCCCTCCTCAAAAAACCCGGCGCCGACCCTGCGGAGCCGTCGAATTATCGCCCCATTTCCCTCCTTCCATACTTCTCTAAACTAATGAAGGCCCATGTCACCCGGTGCCTGTCAAACTTTATCGAATCTTCCTGCCATCTTGAGCCTAATCAGGCCGGCTTCAGACCCGCCCACTCTACAGAGGCAGTCATCCTGGCAGTCCTTGACACACTCAGGAGCAACACGGACGCGGGGCTCCCCCAAGCCCTCGTCCTTCTGGATTTGTCGGCCGCGTTCGACACGGTGGATCACAAAATCCTTCTCCACCGTGTTGAGCAGGCAGGCATCCAGGGCACTGCTCTTGAGTGGGTCGGGTCCTTCCTCACTGGAAGAACACAGGCGGTCCGCCTGGGGCCCTACACTGCCAAAAAAAAAAACACGTCTTGCGGAGTCCCCCAGGGCTCCTCTCTCTCTCCGCTTCTATTTAATCTATACCTCCGGCCACTGATTCAATCTCTTCTGAAATGGGACATCATTGTCTATAATTACGCCAACGACTTACAAATCATCCTTTCACTCAATTCACCACATGCCATCAAAACGTTCCACGCAGCCATGATTCATATCCAACTCTGGATGAACCAGAACCAATTGAAGCTGAACCCCGGAAAAACTGAGCTCCTCCTCCCTGGACTCAGCCACGCCCACTGGGGCCCACAGTTCTGGCCTCTGGAGCTTGGCTCTCCCCCTATCCCAGCAAAAACAGTAAAGAGCTTGGGTGTAATCATTGACGCCGAACTCTCCCTCAAAGCCCAAGTTGGAGCGGTAGTCTCATCTTGCATGTACCAACTTCGGAGGATCCGTAAAGTCCGTCACCTTCTTCCCCCCGCGGCACTTACCCAAACTGTCATCTCACTTGTGCTTTCCCGATTGGACTTTTCTAACTCCATTTATCATGGTCTTCCACAATTCCTGTTACATCACCTCCAAGTCGTCCAGAATCAAGCGGCCCGCTTGATTCATGGAACCCCCAGATGGCAATCAGCCAAGCCTTTGCTCCAGAGCCTCCATTGGCTTCCAATAGACCAAAGGGCTGCCTTCAAGGTGGCTTGCCTCACTTTCAAAGCCCTTCACTGCTCTGGCCCCGCGTTCCTCAAATCTCTCATCCGTCCTCACTGTCCAACACGTAACCTCCGATCAGCCCACCGTGATTTGTTAGTCACTCCTAAAAACAAAACCAAGAAATTCGGCGGTCGCCGTTTCTCCTACCTAGCTCCTGTCCTTTGGAATCTCCTTCCTCTTTCAATCAAATCCTCTTCTTCCCTTCTGAACTTCAGAAAATTGTTAAAAACTCTCCTTTTCCCTCCCCTTAGCTAAAACTCCGCCACTTATGCTCCCTCCTCACCCATTCTGTCTATCAGCGCCAGGAAGCTTCGGCATCAGTGCGCTTTACAAATTGCACCTAAGATTAGTACATGGTGCTAAAGGGTCACTAGAGGACTGCAAAGGGAGTGACAGGGTGTTTCCTGGAAGTGTATGGATACTGTCTAGGGAATTGAAGGTGTAAAAGACAAGTGTATAGTATGTTGGAACACTACATGCATACTGCATAAACATTTGAAGCAGTCTATTTGGTACTTAGAAACTGACTAAATCATCAGACTACTTCTAGGACCGTGCTTGGGTAAAACTTTTAAATGTTCAGTTCTGCCACAGTGAAGAGAATAGTACATGGTACTGCACCTTAGTGTCAAACCCTGACTCATTTTATCAATGCATAAGCAAAGACTAGCTTCTAATGCTACTAAAACTTGACAACATGACCGGTTTTAAAAGAGTTATCAGTCAGAAAATACACGATGTTACCCAATCCTTCTCTCACAGTGGTTCCCAAATGCACACAGACTCACTGTGTAATTCTAGACAACAACCACTATCCCTAGAAGTTTACCAAAACAAATTTACTACTGTGGAAGTGGTAATAGAACTGCACACAATCTACATATTTCAGGACTGCACTTTTGTGTCAAAGCCTGACTCATTTAGTCACAGCTTAAGCAAAGACTGTTTTCTAATGCTACTAAAACTTGACAACATGACAGGTTTTAACCCCTTCGCTGCTAGGCCTTTTCCCCTCCTGTGCTAAGCCTTTTTTGGGCTATTTGGGGTAGTGCGCGCTTAGGCCCCTGTAATTTTTGACCACATTAGGTATCCACGCCAAATTTGCGTCCTTTTCTTCCAACATCATGCGGCTTCTAAAGGTACCCAGGGTTTGTGGATTCTCCTAGACGGTTCCCAGAAATTAGTTAAAATACAGCAAAATTTAGTTTTTTTTGTGAAAAATGGGGAAAAGTGGCTGCAAATGAAAGCGTCTGGGTTTTTCTCTGCAAATGATATCAAAAAAGGGTTTGTGGGGCTGAAATCACCATTTCTCTGGCTTTTTGGGAATGACAGATTTTTGTCAGAAATCCAACTTTTTTTACACAGTTTTGACATTTTCTGGGACATACCCTATTTTTGCAATTTTTTGTGCTTTCAACCTCCTTCCAGATAATGGTAGAAATGGGTAGAAAAAGCAATAATGGATCTTGGAAGCTATACATTTTTAAAAGTAGACAAAATTCTGAATTCAGCAAGGGTTCATTTGTGTAGATCCATCAAGGTTTCTTTATAGAAACTAACAGTTAAATATAGGAAAAATTAAAAATTAGTTGAAAAAAGCAGCCTTTTGTGTCAACGTTTTCACCTGTAACTTCTTCTAATTATGACATCTCTTAGAAAGCAATGTACCGTTACATCCGCTGGACCTTCCTGGCTGTGGGGATATATAGGACTTGTAGGTTCACCAAGAGCCCAACGAACCCAGAGTAAAAAACTGAGCAGCATTTTGTAATGGTTTTTTTTTAGTTCCGGGTATATAGCAATTATAGTGTGAAAATGTATACATGGAAAAATTGGTATGAAAGACACCTATGTATTTCTGAAATGGGAACAAATTACAGAGTTTAGAAACAGTGCATATTTGCACATTTTCGAAATTGGGAATACTCATACTTGCATGACAATTATTGGTCATTTTTCAAAATGACTTTTTTTTTTACACAATGTCTTTCATTTGGAAGGGAGAAATGCATCAAAAATCAATAGGTAATAACAGTTGCTTTACAAATCCGAACTACCCTAAGTCTCCCGATAAAAATGGTACCTCACTTGTGTGGGTAGGCATAGTGCCCACGACAGGAAGTGGCTCAAAACCTAAGGTGAACACACCACATTTTCACACTGAAAATTTACACATTTTTTGCGAAGAGTCTAGCTCTAGTTTTTTAACCCTAGCTCTGCCAGCACCTTGGGTAACCTAGCAAACCTATACATTTTTGAAAACTAGACACCCAGGGGAATCCAGGATGGGGTGACTTGAGTGCCTCCCACCATGGTCTGTTACCCAGAATCCCTTGCAAACGTAAAAAATTGACAAAAAAAGCACATTTTCCCCACATTTCTGTGATGGAAAGTTCTGGAATCTGCATGGATCCACAAAGTTCCACCCACCCCACATTCCCCAAAGTCCTACGAGAAAAATGGTACCTCACTTGTGCGGGTCAGCCTAGGGCCCGCGACAGGAAACGGAGCAAAACGCAACATGGTCACACCTCAATTTTGCAGTGAAAAATGACCCTTTTTTGACAAAGTGACTAGCTGTAGTTTTTGAACCCTAGCCCTGCGGGCACCTAGGGAAACCTAGCAAACCTATACATTTTTGAAAACTAGACACCCAGGGGAATCCAGGATGGGGTGTCTTGAGTGCCTCCCACCATGGTCTGTTACCCAGAATCCCTTGCAAACATAAAAAATTGACAAAAAAAACACATTTACCCCATATTTCTGTGATGGAAAGTTCTGGAATCTGTGTGGATCCACAAATTTCCACCACCCCGCGTTCCCCAAAGTCCTACGAGAAAAATGGTACCTCACTTGTGCGTGTCGGCCTAGTGCCCACGACAGGAAACGGCGCAAAACGCAACGTGGTCACACCTCAATTTTGCAGTGAAAAATGACCCTTTTTTGGCAAAGTGACTAGCTGTAGTTTTTTAACCCTAGCCCTGTCGGCACCTAGGGAAACCTAGCAAACCTATACATTTTTGAAAACTAGACACCCAGGGGAATCCAGGATGGTGTGACTTGAGTGCCTCCCACCATGGTCTGTTACCCAGAGTCCCTTGCAAACGTGAAAAATTGACAAAAAAACACGTTTTCCCCACATTTCTGTGATGGAAAGTTCTGGAATCTGCATGGATCCACAAATTTCCAACCTCCCCGCGTTCCCCAAAGTCCTGCGAGAAAAATGGTTCCTCACTTGTGCGGGTCGGCCTAGTGCCCGCGACAGGAAACGGCGCAAAACGCAACGTGGTCACACCTCAATTTTGCAGTGAAAAATGACCCTTTTTTGGCAAAGTGACTAGCTGTAGTTTTTGAACCCTAGTTCTGCCGGCACATAGGGAAATCTACCAAACCCACACATTTCTGAAAACTAGACACCCGGCGGCTTCCAGGGAGGTATGGCTTGCATGGATCCCCCAACGTTTCCTTACCCAGAATCCCTTGCAAACCTCAATTTTAGCTGAATAAATCACCTTTTTCACACATTTTGGTGTGGGATAGTTGTGGCATCATTGGACTCACACAAATTTACCACCACCCAGCATTCCCCCAGGTCTCCCGGTAAAAATGGTGCCTCACTTGTGTGGGAGGCCCAAGTACACGCGGCAGGCAAGGGCCCAAAACGTAGTGAGGCGACATCAAAATGGCCTATCGCAAAACCACCTGGTTTTGCAAGGGGGGTCACTTGGGTTTTTGGCCCGGTGCTCGGCGGCCATCTAGGGAAACCTACCAAACCCATGCGTTTCTGAAAACTAGACACCTGGCGTCTTCCAGGGAGGTATGGCTTGTGAGGATCCCCCAACGTTTCCTTACCCAGAATCCCCTGCATACCTAATTTTTAGCTGAAAAAATCACTTTTTTCACACATTTTGGGGGCATCGGGGGAGGGGAATGCCCCGATATGCCCCCAAGGGGGGCAGAAACACTGTGGCTATTTTTTGGGGGGTGGGGGCATTGGTATGCCCATTCTGGGCAGCCCCCACCCCCACACATAAAAAAAGCCAGCGTAATCGTTGGCGTCCAGTGGGCTTTTTGCCCCCGAAGGGGGGCAGATTGAGGGCTACTGCCCCTATCTGCCCCCCCGGGGGGGAAGAAAGTCCACTAGATGCCAGGGATTTTTTGGGGCAAATTTTAATTAGGGTGGGGGCTGTTCAAAACGGACATGCCAATGCCCCCACCCTAATTAAAATGTGCCTAAAAAAATCCCTGGCGTCTAGTGGGCTTTTTGCCCCCCGGAGGGGCAGATTGGGGACTACTGCCCCATCTGTCCCCCAGGGGGGCAGGAAGGCTGTAACGTTTGCAGGGAGGGGGTGGGGGCATGGGCATGTCAGTTTTGGCCAACCCCCAACCTAATTAAAATTTGCCCCAAAATAATCCCTGGCGTGTAGTGGGCTTTTTACCCCTCCAACAGGGCAGATTGGGGGCTGATGCCCCCATCTGTCTCCCAGAGGAGGCAGAAAGTCCACTAGACGCCAGGGAGTTTTCGGGGCAAATTTTAATTAGGGTGGGGGCTGCCCAAAACGGGTATGCCAATGCCCCCACCCTAATTAAAGTTTGCCCCGAAAAATTCCTGGCGTCTAGTGGGCATTTTGACCCCCGGGGTGGCAGACTGGGGGCTAGTGTCCCATCTACCCCCCAGGGGGGCAGGAAGGCTGTAATTTTTGTGGGGGTGGGGGCATGGACATGCCCTTTTGGGACCCCCACCCTAATACAAATTTGCCCCCAAAAAATCCCTGGCGTCTAGTGGGCTTTTTGCCCCCCTGGTGGGGCAGATTGGCGGCTAAAGCCCCCATCTGCCCCCAGGGGGAGCAGAAAGTCCATTAGATGCCAGGGAGGTTTTTGGGCAAATTTGTATTAGGTTGGGGGCTGCCCAAAACGGGCATGCCAATGTCCCCACCCTAATTAAAATTTGCCTAAAAAATCCCTGGCGTCTAGTGGGCTTTTTGCCCCCCTGGTGGGGCAGATTGGGGGATAATGCCCCCATCTGCCCCCCAGGGGAGGCAGAAAGTCCACTTGGCGCCAGAGAGTTTTTTGGGTAAATTTTAATTAGGGTGGGGGTTGCCCAAAACGGGCATGCCAATGCCCCCACCCTAATTAAAATTTTCCCTGAAAAATCTCTGGCGTCTAGTAGGCTTTTTGCCCCCCGGGGGGGCAGATTGGGGGCTAATGCCCCATCTGTCCCTCACAGGGGGCAGGAAGGCTGTAACGTTTGCAGGGAGGGGGTGGGGGCATGGGCATGTCAGTTTTGGCCAACCCCCAACCTAATTAAAATTTGCCCCAAAATAATCCCTGGCGTCTAGTGGGCTTTTTACCCCTCCAACAGGGCAGATTGGGGGCTGATGCCCCCATCTGTCCCCCAGAGGAGGCAGAAAGTCCACTAGACGCCAGGGAGTTTTCGGGGCAAATTTTAATTAGGGTGGGGGCTGCCCAAAACGGGTATGCCAATGCCCCCACCCTAATTAAAATTTGCCCTGAAAAATTCCTGGCGTCTAGTGGGCATTTTGCCCCCCGGGGTGGCAGACTGGGGGCTACTGTCCCATCTACCCCCCAGGGGGGCAGGAAGGCTGTAATTTTTGTGGGGGTGGGGGCATGGACATGCCCTTTTGGGACCCCCACCCTAATAAAAGTTTGCCCCCAAAAAATCCCTGGCGTCTAGTGGGCTTTTTGCCTCCCCGGTGGGGCAGATTGGCGGCTAAAGCCCCCATCTGCCCCCAGGGGCAGCAGAAAGTCCATTAGATGCCAGGGAGGTTTTTGGGCAAATTTGTATTAGGTTGGGGGCTGCCCAAAACGGGCATGCCAATGTCCCCACCCTAATTAAAATTTGCCTAAAAAATCCCTGGCGTCTAGTGGGCTTTTTGCCCCCCTGGTGGGGCAGATTGGGGGCTACTGCCCCATCTGCCCCACAGGGGAGCAGGAAGGCTGTTATTTTTGCGGGGGAGGGGGGTGGGGGCATGGGCATGCCCATTTTGGAAGCCCCCACCCTAATTCAAATTTGCCCCAAAAAAACTCCCTGGCGTCTATTGGGTTTATTTCCCCCCCGGCGGGGCAGATTGGGGGCTAATGCCCCCATCTGCCGGCCAGGGGGGGGCAGAAAGTCCACAAGACACCAGGGAGTTTTTGGGAAAATTTTTAATTAGGGTGGGGGCTGCCCAAAACGGGCATGCCAATGCCCCCACCCTAATTAAAATTTGGCTAAAAAATCCTTGGTGTCTACTGGGCTTTTTGCCCCCCGGGGGGGGCAGATTTGGGCCTAATGCCCCCATCTGCCCCCCGGGGGGGCAGAAAGGCTGTCATTTTTGCGGAGGGTGGGTGGGGGCATGGGCATGCCCATATTGGGCAGCCCCCACCACAAAGTATAAGAAAAAATAATCCCTGGTGTATAGTGGGCTTTCTGCCCCCCGGGGGGGGCAGATTAGGGGCTACTGCCCCCAACTGCCCCCCAGGGGGGCAGAAAGGCTGTACATTATGCGGGGTGGGGGCATGGACATGCCCTTCATGGGCAGCCCCACCCTAAAAAATGATGTGCGCAAAGTAAATATCCCTGGTGTCTAGTGGGCGTTTTGCCCCCCCCCCGGCGGGGCAGATTGGGGGCTGCTGCCCCCATCTGCCCCCCAGGGGGGGCAGAAAGACTAAATGACACTAAAAATATTTGGGGGGAGCAAAAGCCCTTGCCAAAGGGGGTGCTCCCCCCTACCTGGTTTCTAGTGGGTGGATCCCTGCTTGGGGATCGCCCTCCTTGGCCAATCCCCAAGCAGGGATCCACTGGGGAGGGGTGATTCCCCCCTTTCCAATGATACCTCTCCCGTCTTTCTACATGCCCGGGGGGCTGAGATAGCCCCCTGAGCACATACAAAGTGAAACTGAAATGAGCCTAAAGGCTCATTTCAGTTTTGTTTTCTGTGCAATGAAGACAGCGCGACCTGCGTGCTGATCTTCATTGCACAGAAACCAGGGAGGGGGCCTCGGGAGCTGGGGAAGCTCTTCCCCAGCTCCCAAGGTCAAAGGCATGAAATAGAAATCCCTCTGCTGTCTGCAGCAGAGGGATTTCGTGCCCCTGGCCTCATGACGGAATGGTTCAGTCATGAGCACAGGGGCACCGATGCTCATGACGGAACCATTCCGTCATGAGCATCGAAAGGGTTAAATCAATTATCTGCCACCAAATACACGATGTTACCAAATGCTTCTCTCACAGTAGTTCCCAAATGCACACAGACTCACTATGTGATTATAGACAACAACCACTATCCCTAGAAGTTTGCCAAAACTCATTCACTACTGTGGAAGTGGTAAGGGAACTGCACAAAATCTACATATTTCAGGGCTGCACTTTTGTTTCAAAGCCTGACTCAATCAAGCAAAGACTGGCTTCTAATGCTACTAAAACTTGACAATATCACAGGTTTTAAAATAGTTATCTGTCAGCAAATACATGATGTTACCAAACACTTCTCTCATAGTGGTTCCCAAATGCACACAGACTCACAGTGTGATTCTAGACAAACAACACTATCCCTAGGAGTTTACCAAAACTCATTCACTACTATGGAAGTGGTAAGAGAACTGCACACAATGTACATATTTCAAGACGGCACTTTTGTGTCAAAGCCTGACTCATTTAATCAACGCATAAGTAAAGACTGTCTTCTAATGCTACTAAAACTTGACAAAATGACAGGTTTTAAAAGAGTTATCTGTCAGAAAATACATGATGTTACCAAATGCTTCTCTCACAGTGGTTCCCAAATGCACACACACTCACAGTGTGATTCTAGACAAGCACCACTATCCCTAGGAGTTTACCAAAACTCATTCACTACTGTAGAAGTAGTAAGGGAACTGCACACAATCTACATATTTCAGGACTGCACTTTTGTGTCAAATCCTCACTCATTTAATCAACGCATAAGCAAAGACTGGATTCTAATGCTACTAAAACTTGACAACATGACAGGTTTTAAAAGAGTTATCTGTCAGCAAATACATGATGTTACCAAATGCTTCTCTCACAGTGGTTCCCAAATGCACACAGACTCACTGTGTGATTCTAGACAAATAACACTATCCCTTGCACTATACCAAAACACATTTCTTCATCTACAAGGAGTACTACATTTTAGTGCAGAAACATAACTAATTTCACAAATTCATAAACAATGACTGGTTTCTAATTTTACCAAAATATAAAAACTGCACAGTTATCTGTCTACAACCACATGAAAAAAACAAATGCTTATCACAGAATGGTTTCTACATGCACACACACTGTCAATAAGATTGTAGAGAAAAAAAGTACTCCCTACACTTTAGCAGGAGAAATACATTAGTCTGATTAAAATCAAAATAGTCTACATACATCCCCTCACAATTAAAAAACTCACCTTTCAAGATGTTTTGTACATTAAGAAGTATTTCAGTCACACACCAGATATCAGTCACACACCAGATTTTCTTATACAGAATCTCTGCACTGTGCACCTGTCAGCAGAACCAAAGAATGGCAAAGTTTCCCTCTCATTTTCCACACATATACATGTAAACATCAAATCACATTCCTTCCCACATAAATTCAAAACCAAACACACATTTCTATTGGTTAAACATTTCAACCCTTTCCAAATGACATAAACTTCCACCCTTCCCCCAATCTGCCTTCTGCCCGTTACCATAGAAACAGGTCATGGGACAATGTACTGAGCACACAAGTCACAAGTTCAACACACACAATGTTGCTAATCAAGACAGCAAGTGTGCTTGACTTTTCAACATATCAGCTTATCATATATAATGTACCTTACAATCAGTTTTTGTTAACCAATAAGAATCATGCGTTTAAAAAACAGAAATATACACCCTACCCTTCAGTGTAGAAGGTTGTCAAACAACCAATGATTTCTTGTCTTTTTTCAAAATTGCATCTTAGCCACCATTTTAGAAACATCTTACTTTCCAAACTGCCATTTCATTTACAGAGACCATCTGAGTGCATCCAGACCTCCTTACAAGATGCTTACAGTGTGGATTATGGGACACAGCTACATTTTCTGGAGCCAAAGGTATGCAGAATACAAAGGCATTCACAAAGACCTAGGTTTGCCAAATGTAGACATTAAATGGATTGGACAGAGAGGGTTAAATTGGCACCAATTGATGCCATTGGTGAAATCCTTCATGGAAATCCAACACCCTGACCTCATAATAGTGCACTGTGGTGGCAATGACCTAGGCACTTTGACTGGGGTAGGTCTGGAAATGCTTATGAAGGACACCTTTGCAGAACTGATTTCAATTTTTATCTAAAACTGCCTTTGTGTATTCTAACATTTGCCAAAGGCAGAAATGGAACTGGTCTGATCATTTTTGTCCACAGATTGAGAAAGCTAGGAAACATGTGAATAAATCTGTTTCTGCTTTTCTCCGAGACTACAGAATGGGGTCCATTTACAATAACAATCTGCGCTTTCCTTTGCAAGAGATGTATAGGAGAGATGGAGTACACTTTACTCAACAACTTTAGACACTGTATAGGTACTTACTTATAAGTACCAAAAACTCTGAATGAACACAACGGCTCTTATTAGAGCCACTCAAGAACAAAACACTTAACCTTAATCTGTATCTCCCAACAATTTCATTTTTTATTTCCTTGGATCCGCAAACCCACCGCGAGAGAATCCGTGCATCCAACGCGATAGGATGCGCGCACCGTGCGCGCATTTCGCCGGTATAAAAAGAAAAAAAAGGAGGCCCCAGGGGGTCCTTCTGGGACCCCCTAAGCACCTCTAGAGCGTCAGAGTATTTCCACTCTGCCCCCTTTATATATTTTACACACTTACTCCCATTGCTTCTTCAGCCTCGCTTCTACCGAGGCAGAAAATGACCGCCAACAGTTCCTGGTTTCGAATGTAGACAGACACTCGACAGCCAATTAGCAATCAGCGCGCGATCGGGAGGGTGCGCGCTCGGTTCGGGGAGGGTGCGCTTACGGTGCGGGTAGGGTCCGCGGAACCTCCCCGGCCATAGATATTTATGTACTTTTAACTCTAATTTTCTCAGGAACTACTGAACCGATTCACACCATTTATGCAAAAGGCAGAAGTCTGAACTGAGGACTACCTCTTTTCCAAATTTGGTGTCATTCCGTTCAGCAGTGGGAAATTGCATGGGGAAAACGCTTTTTGGGATCCCCTTTTTTCACGACCCCCGCTTGACGAATTACCACGAAACGTTCAGGGTAGGAGCAGAGCGGACCTGGCAAAAAGTTTGGAAAATTTGGCGAGGATTCGTCAACCGGCGCCAGACTTATTGGGAATAGAATGTTGCGGATTTCTTATGGAAAATAGGTCCTAACTATAACTATCTATGTATATCTATAGATATATATATATATATATATATCTCCAATCGCAAAGTTCGTCCACAAGAAAGAGCCCACGGCGGATAGGTAAGTTCTTAGCAATTTATTGATGTAAGCTGCAGCCCCTCTGCCAAAACGAATCTCCTGATAAGCAAGTCTTAAATGCCGACGCGTTCCGTGCGCTGTGCGCACTTCTTCATGGGCAGACTCAGGAAACAACAATGTCTAATGTCCCCCAGCGCTTAAATCCCTTGTCAATGTTCGTCATAGTGGGCAGGGCAACCGTGTTGCCTTCTGGTTTCAGTAGTTTACATAGCGCTGGGTAAGTTGATTTCAAGTGAAATTCACAGACGTGCTGCTAATAGTTCAAAATAAAACCACAGTGGGCTGAAGAAACGTCTTTTGCTAGAAGGAATGCACCATATAACTTGCATCTTGCACCTCACCGCTCTAAACTGCCGACATCCGTTGGTGCCAGCAGAGACCAAGTGAACACGGCGGGGCTCCTTTCGCGGCAGGACTGGCCGCTATGAATCCAATCGCAAAGTTCGTCCACAAGAAAGAGCCCACAGCGGATAGGTAAGTTCTTAGCAATTTATTGATGTAAGCTGCAGCCCCTCTGCCAAAACGAATCTCCTGATAAGCAAGTCTTAAATGCCGACGCGTTTCGTGCGCTGTGCGCACTTCTTCATGGGCAGACTCAGGAAACAACAACGTCTAGTGTCCCCCAGCGCTTAAATCCCTTGTCAATGTTCGCCATAGTGGGTGGGGCAACCGCGTTGCCTTCTGGTTTCAGTAGTTTACATAGCGCTGGGTAAGTTGATTTCAAGTGAAATTCACAGACGTGCTGCTAATAGTTCAAAATAAAACCACAGTGGGCTGAAGAAACGTCTTTTGCTAGAAGGAATGCACCATATAACTTGCATCTTGCACCTCACCGCTCTAAACTGCCGACATCGGTTGGTGCCAGCAGAGACCATGTGAACACGGCGGGGCTCCTTTCGCGGCAGGACTGGCCGCTATGAATCCAATCGCAAAGTTCGTCCACAAGAAAAAGCCCACAGCGGATAGGTAAGTTCTTAGCAATTTATTGATGTAAGCTGCAGCCCCTCTGCCAAAACGAATCTCCTGATAAGCAAGTCTTAAATGCCGACGCGTTTCGTGGGCTGTGCGCACTTCTTCATGGGCAGACTCAGGAAACAACAACGTCTAGTGTCCCTCAGCGCTTAAATCCCTTGTCAATGTTCGTCATAGTGGGCGGGGCAACCGCGTTGCCTTCTGGTTTCAGTAGTTTACATAGCGCTGGGTAAGTTGATTTCAAGTGAAATTCACAGATGTGCTGCTAATAGTTCAAAATAAAACCACAGTGGCCGGAAGAAACGTCTTTTGCTAGAAGGAATACGCCATATAACTTGCATCTTGCACCTCACCGCTCTAAACTGCCGACATCGGTTGGTGCCAGCAGAGACCATGTGAACACGGCGGGGCTCCTTTCGCGGCAGGACTGGCCGCTATGAATCCAATCGCAAAGTTCGTCCACAAGAAAGAGCCCACAGCGGATAGGTAAGTTCTTAGCAATTTATTGATGTAAGCTGCAGCCCCTCTGCCAAAACGAATCTCCTGATAAGCAAGTCTTAAATGCTGACACGTTTCGTGCATATATATAGTAGATAGTTATAGTTAGGACCTAGTTTCCATAGGAAAAGCGTTTATAATTATCCCAATAACTTTGGTGCCGGATGATGAATATTCGCGAAATATTCAAAACTTGTGGGGCACTCCGGTCAGCTCCTATCCTGAAAGTTTCGGGGTGATTCGCCAAGCGGGGGTCGAAAAAAAGGGGGGTCCCAAAACGTGTTTTCTCCATGTTAATTAACATAGGAAACTTTAGACATGGCTACAGCTCGAACTGCTGAATGTAATTACACCAAATTTGGCATAAAGGTAGCCCTTGTTTCAGAAAGAGGCCTTTTTTAGGTCTCGCCTACGCAGCGCGCATGCGCTGAATAGGCAAAACACCTTTAGCAATCGCTTCTGCTTTTCAGCCAAAAACGTGCACGCGATCCATTGCCTTCAATGGCAACGCGTGCACGTCTGGCGATTCACTTGTGGGAGCAAGCGGCTGGTGCCATATGTTATCAATTATCGTGGCGCCAGCAGCTCGCTTCCGCAAGTGAATCGCACAGGCCCCCTCCTCTCTCCCCTCCCCCTGCTGCCGCGTGTGCTTGTTTTTCTTGACTAGTCACCCAAGGACATCTCACAAGCTGAGTGCTGCAAAAACCTACATTTTGGTGAGACGCCAAGCAGCCAGTGGCGCTTTATGATCCTCGATCTCTTCGCTTGCAGCCTTGCACCCTTCAGTCTTCGTTTCACAGCCGAGGGCACTCCATGCCACAGAGACCCATTGCTTCCAGCTTTAGCCTCTTAATTAACAAATTGATACATTCCGGGAAATGTAGTCTTGTTTCAAATCATCTGAACTAACGTGTCGGAAAAGAATGTATGTTAAAAAGAAATTAAGGCCTGACAATTAGCTTAAGTATTACTCAACTCGTTGGCTAACCCTAGTCAGAGCTAGGTCTTTCAGTCACTGCCCTTAACTTCTTTACGGGGATACATTATTGTAAACGCGGTCCTCTCACTTCACTCACAGTCTTCGTGCTCTTCGCTCACAGTCCTTGCCTCATCAGTACATCCCATGTTTCCTACATGCATTGACATCACCGCCTTAATTTTCGCTCTTCCATTAATATCGCCGTGCTACTCACAGCCTCGCTCCATTTGCTCACCAATCCAATTTCTAAGCGATTTTGTACTTAGAAGGCTTTAAATAAAAATAAATACCAAGTTATCATGACAGAAATATTACAATAATTATGGTATAGTTATACCTTAGAAAAGTCAATATACAACTAATTACCCACGGTTACAGCTGAAACTGCTGAACGGAATTACACCAAATTTGGCAAAAAGGTAGCCCTTGGTTCAGAGAGGGACCTTTTTTTAAATGGTGTAAATCCTTTCAGTAGTTTTGGAGATATTAAAGGAAAAATGTGGTTATATATATGGGCGAAACCTAACTACACAAGTACGAGCTTGGCTTTAATTGGCTGGCAACACTTCACTCCAGGAAGTGTTGGCAGCCATCTTGGTGCAATGCTTTTAGGTCTCACCTAGCGACGCAGCGCAAGCGCTGCTCGATTGGCGAGATGTATTGTTGTCGATCTACCCAAACACCACTGCACTAACCTAAACCCTAAAACACTACCCCCAGCATGACCCCCTACACTACACAAACACCAATGCACTACCATACACCCTAAAACACTACCCCCAGCATGATCCCTTACACTACCCAAACACCACTGCACTACCCTAAACCCTAAAACACTACTGCCAGTATGACCCCCTACACTACCCAAATACCACTGCACTACCCTAAAACATGATCCCCTAGACCACACAAACACCACTGCACTATCCTAAACCCTAAATCACTACCCCCAGCACGACAAGCTATACTACAAAAAAACACCACTGCACTACCCTAAACCCTAAAACACTACCCCCTGCATGACACCCTATACTCCACAAACACCACTGCACTACCCTAAACCCTAAAACACTACACCCAGCATGACCCCCTACACTACGCAAACACCACTGCACTACCCTAAAACCCTAAAACACAACCCCTAGCATGACCCCCTACACTACCCAAACATCACTGCACTACCCTAAAACACTTCCCCTTACAATACACAAACACCACTGCACTACCCTAAACCCTAAAACACTACTCCCAGCATGAACCCCTACACTACAAAAACACCACTGCACTGCCCTAAACCCTAAAACACGACCCCAGCACGAACCCCTACACTACCCAAACACCACTGCACTGCACTGCCCTAAACCCAAAAACACTACCCCAGTAAGACCCCCTACACTTTCCAAACACCACTGCAATACCCTAAACCCTAAATCTACACCCAGCAAGACCCCCTACACTACACAAACACCACTGCACTACCCTAAACCCTAAATCTACCCCAGCACGACCCCCTACACTACACAAACAACACTTCACTTCCCTAAATCCTAAAACACTACCCCCAGCACGACCCCCTACACTACCAAAACACCACTGCACTACCCTAAACCATAAAACACGACCCCCTACACTACACAAACACCACTGCACTACCCTAATCCCTAAATCTACCCCCAGCACAACCCCGTACACTACACAACACCACTTCACTACCCTAAACCCTAAAACATTACTCCTAGCACAACCAGCGTTTAAATCCCTTGTCAATGTTCGTCATAGTGGGCGGGGCAACCGCGTTGCCTTCTGGTTTCAGTAGTTTACATAGCGCTGGGTAAGTTGATTTCAAGTGAAATTCACAGACGTGCTGCTAATAGTTCAAAATAAAACCACAGTGGGCTGAAGAAACGTCTTTTGCTAGAAGGAATGCACCATATAACTTGCATCTTGCACCTCACCGCTCTAAACTGCCGACATCGGTTGGTGCCAGCAGAGACCATGTGAACACGGCGGGGCTCCTTTCGCGGCAGGACTGGCCGCTATGAATCCAATCGCAAAGTTCGTCCACAAGAAAAAGCCCACAGCGGATAGGTAAGTTCTTAGCAATTTATTGATGTAAGCTGCAGCCCCTCTGCCAAAACGAATCTCCTGATAAGCAAGTCTTAAATGCCGACGCGTTTCGTGCGCTGTGCGCACTTCTTCATGGGCAGACTCAGGAAACAACAACGTCTAGTGTCCCCCAGCGCTTAAATCCCTTGTCAATGTTCGTCATAGTGGGCGGGGCAACCGCGTTGCCTTCTGGTTTCAGTAGTTTACATAGCGCTGGGTAAGTTGATTTCAAGTGAAATTAACAGACGTGCTGCTAATAGTTCAAAATAAAACCACAGTGGGCTGAAGAAACGTCTTTTGCTAGAAGGAATGCACCATATAACTTGCATCTTGCACCTCACCGCTCTAAACTGCCAACATCGGTTGGTGCCAGCAGAGACCATGTGAACACGGCGGGGCTCCTTCCGCGGCAGGACTGGCCGCTATGAATCCAATCGCAAAGTTCGTCCACAAGAAAAAGCCCACAGCGGATAGGTAAGTTCTTAGCAATTTATTGATGTAAGCTGCAGCCCCTCTGCCAAAGCGAATCTCCTGATAAGCAAGTCTTGAATGCCGACGCGTTTCGTGCGCTGTGCGCACTTCTTCATGGGCAGACTCAGGAAACAACAATGTCTAGTGTCCCCCAGCGCTTAAATCCCTTGTCAATGTTCGTCATAGTGGGCGGGGCAACCGCGTTGCCTTCTGGTTTCAGTAGTTTACATAGCGCTGGGTAAGTAGATTTCAAGTGAAATTCACAGACGTGCTGCTAATAGTTCAAAATAAAACCACAGTGGGCTGAAGAAACGTCTTTTGCTAGAAGGAATGCACCATATAACTTGCATCTTGCACCTCACCGCTCTAAACTGCCGACATCGGTTGGTGCCAGCAGAGACCATGTGAACACGGCGGGGCTCCTTTCGCGGCAGGACTGGCCGCTATGAATCCAATCGCAAAGTTCGTCCACAAGAAAAAGCCCACAGCGGATAGGTAAGTTCTTAGCAATTTATTGATGTAAGCTGCAGCCCCTCTGCCAAAACGAATCTCCTGATAAGCAAGTCTTAAATGCCGACACGTTTCGTGCATATATATAGTAGATAGTTATAGTTAGGACCTAGTTTCCATAGGAAAAGCGTTTATAATTATCCCAATAACTTTGGTGCCGGATGATGAATATTCGCGAAATATTGAAAACTTGTGGGGCACTCCGGTCAGCTCCTATCCTGAAAGTTTCGGGGTGATTCGCCAAGCGGGGGTCGAAAAAAAGGGGGGTCCCAAAACGTGTTTTCTCCATGTTAATTAACATAGGAAACTTTAGACATGGCTACAGCTCGAACTGCTGAATGTAATTACACCAAATTTGGCATAAAGGTAGCCCTTGTTTCAGAATGAGGCCTTTTTTAGGTCTCGCCTACGCAGCGCGCATGCGCTGAATAGGCAAAACACCTTTAGCAATCGCTTCTGCTTTTCAGCCAAAAACGTGCACGCGATCCATTGCCTTCAATGGCAACGCGTGCACGTCTGGCGATTCACTTGTGGGAGCAAGCGGCTGGTGCCATATGTTATCAATTATCGTGGCGCCAGCAGCTCGCTTCCGCAAGTGAATCGCACAGGCCCCCTCCTCTCTCCCCTCCCCCTGCTGCCGCGTGTGCTTGTTTTTCTTGACTAGTCACCCAAGGACATCTCACAAGCTGAGTGCTGCAAAAACCTACATTTTGGTGAGACGCCAAGCAGCCAGTGGCGCTTTATAATCCTCGATCTCTTCGCTTGCAGCCTTGCACCCTTCAGTCTTCGTTTCACAGCCGAGGGCACTCCATGCCACAGAGACCCATTGCTTCCAGCTTTAGCCTCTTAATTAACAAATTGATACATTCCGGGAAATGTAGTCTTGTTTCAAATCATCTGAACTAACGTGTCGGAAAAGAATGTATGTTAAAAAGAAATTAAGGCCTGACAATTAGCTTAAGTAATACTCAACTCGTTGGCTAACCCTAGTCAGAACTAGGTCTTTCAGTCACTGCCCTTAACTTCTTTACGGGGATACATTATTGTAAACGCCGTCCTCTCACTTCACTCACAGTCTTCGTGCTCTTCGCTCACAGTCCTTGCCTCATCAGTACATCCCATGTTTCCTACATGCATTGACATCACCGCCTTAATTTTCGCTCTTCCAATAATATCGCCTTGCTACTCACAGCCTCGCTCCATTTGCTCACCAATCCAATTTCTAAGCGATTTTGTACTTAGAAGGCTTTAAATAAAAATAAATACCAAGTTATCATGACAGAAATAATACAATAATTATGGTATAGTTATACCTTAAAAAAGTCAATATACAACTAATTACCCACCCAAATGGACATAATATATTTATAATATGGTTTTAAGCCGATTTTATTTGCTCCCCAAGATAATGCTACTCAACTTAACGACTTTGAAAGGTGTAAACCTTGCCGAGGTTTGAAATCCTTCACTTCTCGCTATCAGAGGTTTCTTTGCTAGTGCAAGATCGTTGAGTCACAGCCTTTTTAACCAGTCAAACGGTTCCATTACCTCAATCCGGTACAGCGTATCCACCCACAAAACAAGCATTTGCAATGCAATTGGTCTCGCATTTATGCGACTTTAAGCTATTGACATTCTAAAAATACCAATACCTTTTATTTATGTTTTGGTTTTTAAAACATAAATAAAAGGCATTGTCATTTACAACGCTTATAGCTCAAACTCTCACAAGGGCGACACCTATTGCATTGCAAATGCTTGTTTTAAATTGAGTAAATCCGTTCAGTAGTTCCTGAGAAATTAAAAAAATAGAGGTCCGAAAATCAATTTCCCATAGGAAACTTTAGACACGGTTACAGCTGAAACTGCTGAACGGAATTACACCAAATTTGACAAAAAGGTAGCCCTTGGTTCAGAGAGGGACCTTTTTTTAAATGGTGTAAATCCTTTCAGTAGTTTTGGAGATATTAAAGGAAAAATGTGGTTATATATCTGGGCGAAACCTAACTACACAAGTACGAGCTTGGCTTTAATTGGCTGGCAACACTTCACTCCAGGAAGTGTTGGCAGCCATCTTGGTGCAATGCTTCTAGGTCTCGCCTAGCGACCCAGCGCATGCGCTGCACAATTGGCGAGATGTATTGTTGTCGATCTACCCAAACACCACTGCACTAACCTAAACCCTAAAACACTACCCCCAGCATGACCCCCTACACTACACAAACACCAATGCACTACCATACACCCTAAAACACTACCCCCAGCATGATCCCTTACACTACCCAAACACCACTGCACTACCCTAAACCCTAAAACACTACTGCCAGTATGACCCCCTACACTACCCAAATACCACTGCACTACCCTAAAACATGACCCCCTAGACTACACAAACACCACTGCACTATCCTAAACCCTAAATCACTACCCCCAGCACGACAAGCTATACTACAAAAAAACACCACTGCACTACCCTAAACCCTAAAACACTACCCCCAGCATGACACCCTACACTACACAAACACCACTGCACTACCCTAAACCCTAAAACACTACACCCAGCACGACCCCCTACACTATGCAAACACCACTGCACTACCCTAAAACCCTAAAACACAACCCCTAGCATGACCCCCTACACTACCCAAACATCACTGCACTACCCTAAAACACTTCCCCTTACAATACACAAACACCACTGCACTACCCTAAACCCTAAAACACTACTCCCAGCATGACCCCCTACACTACAAAAACACCACTGCACTGCCCTAAACCCTAAAACACGACCCCAGCACGAACCCCTACACTACCCAAACACCACTGCACTGCACTGCCCTAAACCCAAAAACACTACCCAAGCAAGACCCCCTACACTTTCCAAACACCACTGCAATACCCTAAACCCTAAATCTACCCCCAGCACGACCCCCTACACTACACAAACACCACTGCACTACCCTAAACCCTAAATCTACCCCAGCACGACCCCCTACACTACACAAAAAACACTTCACTTCCCTAAATCCTAAAACACTACCCCCAGCACGACCCCCTACACTACCAAAACACCACTGCACTACCCTAAACCATAAAACACGACCCCCTACACTACACAAACACCACTGCACTACCCTAATCCCTAAATCTACCCCCAGCACAACCCCGTACACTACACAACACCACTTCACTACCCTAAACCCTAAAACATTACTCCTAGCACAACCAGCGTTTAAATCCCTTGTCAATGTTCGTCATAGTGGGCGGGGCAACCGCGTTGCCTTCTGGTTTCAGTAGTTTACATAGCGCTGGGTAAGTTGATTTCAAGTGAAATTCACAGACGTGCTGCTAATAGTTCAAAATAAAACCACAGTGGGCTGAAGAAACGTCTTTTGCTAGAAGGAATGCACCATATAACTTGCATCTTGCACCTCACCGCTCTAAACTGCCGACATCGCTTGGTGCCATCAGAGACCATGTGAACACGGCGGGGCTCCTTTCGCGGCAGGACTGGCCGCTATGAATCCAATCGCAAAGTTCGTCCACAAGAAAAAGCCCACAGCGGATAGGTAAGTTCTTAGCAATTTATTGATGTAAACTCCAGCCCCTCTGCCAAAACGAATCTCCTGATAAGCAAGTCTTAAATGCCGACGCGTTTCGTGCGCTGTGCGCACTTCTTCATGGGCAGACTCAGGAAACAACAACGTCTAGTGTCCCCCAGCGCTTAAATCCCTTGTCAATGTTCGTCATAGTGGGCGGGGCCACCGCGTTGCCTTCTGGTTTCAGTAGTTTACATAGCGCTGGGTAAGTTGATTTCAAGTGAAATTCACAGACGTGCTGCTAATAGTTCAAAATAAAACCACAGTGGGCGGAAGAAACGTCTTTTGCTAGAAGGAATACGCCATATAACTTGCATCTTGCACCTCACCGCTCTAAACTGCCAACATCGGTTGGTGCCAGCAGAGACCATGTGAATACGGCGGGGCTCCTTTCGCGGCAGGACTGGCCGCTATGAATCCAATCGCAAAGTTTGTCCACAAGAAAGAGCCCACAGCGGATAGGTAAGTTCTTAGCAATTTATTGATGTAAGCTGCAGCCCCTCTGCCAAAACAAATCTCCTGATAAGCAAGTCTTAAATGCCGACACGTTTCGTGCATATATATAGTAGATAGTTATAGTTAGGACCTAGTTTCCATAGGAAAAGCGTTTATAATTATCCCAATAACTTTGGTGCCGGATGATGAATATTCGCGAAATATTGAAAACTTGTGGGGCACTCCGGTCAGCTCCTATCCTGAAAGTTTCGGGGTGATTCGCCAAGCGGGGGTCGAAAAAAAGGGGGGTCCCAAAACGTGTTTTCTCCATGTTAATTAGCATAGGAAACTTTAGACATGGCTACAGCTCGAACTGCTGAATGTAATTACACCAAATTTGGCATAAAGGTAGCCCTTGTTTCAGAATGAGGCCTTTTTTAGGTCTCGCCTACGCAGCGCGCATGCGCTGAATAGGCAAAACACCTTTAGCAATCGCTTCTGCTTTTCAGCCAAAAACGTGCACGCGATCCATTGCCTTCAATGGCAACGCGTGCACGTCTGGCGATTCACTTGTGGGAGCAAGCGGCTGGTGCCATATGTTATCATTATCGTGGCGCCAGCAGCTCGCTTCCGCAAGTGAATCGCACAGGCCCCCTCCTCTCTCCCCTCCCCCTGCTGCCGCGTGTGCTTGTTTTTCTTGACTAGTCACCCAAGGACATCTCACAAGCTGAGTGCTGCAAAAACCTACATTTTGGTGAGACGCCAAGCAGCCAGTGGCGCTTTATAATCCTCGATCTCTTCGTTTGCAGCCTTGCACCCTTCAGTCTTCGTTTCACAGCCGAGGGCACTCCATGCCACAGAGACCCATTGCTTCCAGCTTTAGCCTCTTAATTAACAAATTGATACATTCCGGGAAATGTAGTCTTGTTTCAAATCATCTGAACTAACGTGTCGGAAAAGAATGTATGTTAAAAAGAAATTAAGGCCTGACAATTAGCTTAAGTAATACTCAACTCGTTGGCTAACCCTAGTCAGAGCTAGGTCTTTCAGTCACTGCCCTTAACTTCTTTACGGGGATACATTATTGTAAACGCCGTCCTCTCACTTCACTCACAGTCTTCGTGCTCTTCGCTCACAGTCCTTGCCTCATCAGTACATCCCATGTTTCCTACATGCATTGACATCACCGCCTTAATTTTCGCTCTTCCATTAATATCGCCTTGCTACTCACAGCCTCGCTCCATTTGCTCACCAATCCAATTTCTAAGCGATTTTGTACTTAGAAGGCTTTAAATAAAAATAAATACCAAGTTATCATGACAGAAATAATACAATAATTATGGTATAGTTATACCTTAAAAAAGTCAATATACAACTAATTACCCACCCAAATGGACATAATATATTTATAATATGGTTTTAAGCCGATTTTATTTGCTCCCCAAGATAATGCTACTCAACTTAACGACTTTGAAAGGTGTAAACCTTGCCGAGGTTTGAAATCCTTCACTTCTCGCTATCAGAGGTTTCTTTGCTAGTGCAAGATCGTTGAGTCACAGCCTTTTTAACCAGTCAAACGGTTCCATTACCTCAATCCGGTACAGCGTATCCACCCACAAAACAAGCATTTGCAATGCAATTGGTCTCGCATTTATGCGACTTTAAGCTATTGACATTCTAAAAATACCAATACCTTTTATTTATGTTTTGGTTTTTAAAACATAAATAAAAGGCATTGTCATTTACAACGCTTATAGCTCAAACTCTCACAAGGGCGACACCTATTGCATTGCAAATGCTTGTTTTAAATTGAGTAAATCCGTTCAGTAGTTCCTGAGAAATTAAAAAAATAGAGGTCCGAAAATCAATTTCCCATAGGAAACTTTAGACACGGTTACAGCTGAAACTGCTGAACGGAATTACACCAAATTTGGCAAAAAGGTAGCCCTTGGTTCAGAGAGGGACCTTTTTTTAAATGGTGTAAATCCTTTCAGTAGTTTTGGAGATATTAAAGGAAAAATGTGGTTATATATCTGGGCGAAACCTAACTACACAGGTACGAGCTTGGCTTTAATTGGCTGGCAACACTTCACTCCAGGAAGTGTTGGCAGCCATCTTGGTGCAATGCTTCTAGGTCTCGCCTAGCGACCCAGCGCATGCGCTGCACAATTGGCGAGATGTATTGTTGTCGATCTACCCAAACACCACTGCACTAACCTAAACCCTAAAACACTACCCCCAGCATGACCCCCTACACTACACAAACACCAATGCACTACCATACACCCTAAAACACTACCCCCAGCATGATCCCTTACACTACCCAAACACCACTGCACTACCCTAAACCCTAAAACACTACTGCCAGTATGACCCCCTACACTACCCAAATACCACTGCACTACCCTAAAACATGACCCCCTAGACTACACAAACACCACTGCACTATCCTAAACCCTAAATCACTACCCCCAGCACGACAAGCTATACTACAAAAAAACACCACTGCACTACCCTAAACCCTAAAACACTACCCCCAGCATGACACCCTACACTACACAAACACCACTGCACTACCCTAAACCCTAAAACACTACACCCAGCACGACCCCCTACACTACGCAAACACCACTGCACTACCCTAAAACCCTAAAACACAACCCCTAGTGTGGAAATGTGGATTTTCCTGATCAGTTATGTCCCCTATCTTGGACCCCAACGGTTCTATATGCATGTTACAAGTACATGTATGTTCCCTCCAGTTCCAGTTTCTAAGACGCAAACATATGTGTGTCTACCGTCGACATGTTCTCTGTCAGATCCGCCATCAATGGGCTGGATATTCGATTCCTAAGTATGAAAAGCCACCGACTTTATATGGCTAAGTTACTCCATTTTTGATAGTTCAGGCAAGTAGGCCCGATTCTGTCCTCAAAGCCTTTCCCTGCTCTCTGTCTTTGACAGCTTCAGCTTGAGCTCGCATCTGTATCCATGAACTTTGTCCTACTCCCTGTGCAGCTAACGGTGACTGCCTCGGCCAGTTTTCGCCTGTCTGCCAAGAAGTTGTATTTCACCTTCGAATTATCTATTTTACTCTTCAGCCGATGCATTCCTGTCCAGTGATTTAGGTAAACATTTCCTTTAGCTCACAAGCAAAGGACTCAGCCTTTCCGTCCTCCTGCAAGTGATTCATAGCCCTGTTGCCATGGAAAGTTTTCTGCCCCTCGCATCTCATATAGACACTTAGACGCTTGTACACGCACACAGTCAGTATAGAATAGATTCTGTCCGAGAGTTCTTCCTTGTGGATAACATAGTTCTTTAAACATAGGATGTTAGATATGATTTGGGATTAGGTTGACTTGACCCCAGACTTCTCGTCTCCACATGTAGAGCTAAATGTCAAGTCCCCTTCACCCCCTAGTTGCACGTCAATTACACGTCATGCTGCCGCGCGCGCATCTATGCCAAGTATTATCTTATAGATCCACCTATGTCTGATAATTCTAACCAATCATGTTTCTTTTATTCCTTATTACGCCTAGTTTCGATTATGTCACTGTTTTGTCACTTTTCTTATCAAATGTTACGCCTTCTACATTCGTTTCATTGTAATGCACTTATTATAAAAATACATGTCTGTTAATGAATTATTGTACTTCACTTCCTGAACCCTCGTGGTGACGGAACCTGAGGACCGCGACTCGAGTCGGCCATTTTGAATGGAATAAAGCCCATTAGAAAACCTCTTATACCACGGATTCTGCCTCTTGTTATTTTGAGCTATTTACTTTAATTTAAGATTCCGCATGAAATTCAGTCCGGTAATATTTATTTTATTTACCACATAATGGCGCCCGAACAGGGACACTTTCTCATCTCACGCGCCGGCGGTGCGTTGCAGGCCCGGTCTCCTGCCACAGCTGGACGGACCATAAAACGCGTACCAGCAGGATTTCCTGTAAGCTCCCTCCGGTCAAGCGGGGGCGACTGAGGCTGCGATCAACCCAGACGAGGCGGTGAGAAGTGCGAAGTATCCCGACCAGAGCCTAGCTGAGAGAGCAAGATCCGAGGTATACAGAGGCCCACCAGGTTTTCCGAAATCCCGACGTCCAGAGGGTCCGATGTCCGCAGTTATCGAGTCCTGTCCATTCTCTGAGGCCTTCCGTTTCAAGGAGCTACTCGGTGAGTACCATCGCCGGGGAGGCGTGTTGACGCGCACATAGGTTGTGCCGGTCAAGACGGATTTGGGTACACAAATCCGGTCTGCACTGTTTAGCAGTGTATATGTACTGTTTAGCAGTATATCAAGTATTCCGAAGTATTCAGTTATTGTCAAGAATTCAGCGTGGTGATTAGTTAGGCAGACTGTCATCATTGTCGACCATTGTTATAATGTTTAATGTTTAAAGTTTAAAGTATTCAGAAATGTCTTGCATATTGTGGTATGAATGACTGTTCATTGTTCACTGTTCATTATTGTGTTTCTCGTATTAAGCAAGTTCAAGAGTAAGTATCAGATCAGTTGTGAATATGCGGCTCTTCTCGAAGTTAAGACAGATTACTACCAGAAAAGGGGTGCTTGAAGAAGCAGTTCCTATTCCTCCTAGGGATACTCCAGGGCATTTCATGTACCATAAACATGGCTTAGATGCCATATTGTTTCTTGATCTATGGGTAGATTATACCAAAGGATTACCGGAAAGTCAAAGGTGGCCCATAGCGGGAACCTGGGATGCAGAGTGCATCATGAAAGTGGAGGAAGAGTTATGGAAAAGAAAGGTCAGACAGTCACAGAAAGACGCTGTTGAGTTATGGCGTAAAGAATCTCATAGACGAACAGAAAAAGCACGTAGACAAGAAGAGAGGAGTAAAGAAAGTTCAAATAAAGTTCAAGAAAATCTATTAATTGAGGAAGGTATCCGAGTGAAATCAGAACAAGTGAATAGACAAAGAAATGCTCTTATGAATGGTATGTATCCCCTTCTAGCCGAAGGACTACCTAAGGCTGCTCCAGAGATACCAAAAGACTTGCCACCCCCATTATTTCCAATTAAGGTACATCCAAAGGGGCATCCCAGAACCGCAGAAGATGTTTTCTTTCCTCATATCTAGACGATGCAGCTCCCGAGTATGCTAACGCCACACCACATAGACCGTCTGGCGGAGGGGTCCAACGTCAGGATCAGGTATCTGTCCCCGTGCAACAGCAAGTCCCGATACAAGCTTCGGCAAGCACATCTGTTTCCGCATCTGTCTCCGCAGTCGACTCTACAGAGGTATCGACACCCATAGTTGCTGTGTCACGTTCAACAAACCCATTCACACCCGACGCCCCAGATAGGGCCACGGGAGGTGCTAGCAGTACTTTTACACCACCTAGAATAAATAAACTTGTCTTTCAAGAGTCAGCGCATTCACGTACACCTAAATTCGTAAGTGAACGTACGCTTAAAGAACTCCTTGTAAATTGTAGATATGACCCAGTGGTTGGTAAAGAGGACGAAATGGTCCTGGCATCATTACGTATCAGGCGAGCCGCAGAATATTTAGCAAGGTTACCAGGGATGACTACGCATCTAGATAACATATATCATTTTGTTCAAACAGGACGAGATCCAGGATGTATTAACAGAGCTATGGAATTCCAGAAAGTAGAGATACAGGGGGAACTGTTACGTTTCCTCATAAACTGTGTAATCAGAAATCAAGATCGTCCGGGGGTAGACCCGAATGCAATGCTTATTCTTACAAGATGGAGTCAGAATATATCAGAAGGGAGACACGATAAGCAAAATTGTATAATAGCCATGTGCCGAAAAATACGTAAAGAAATAGAGCGTATTCATGAAGAGAGATTGGGAACAGACGAGTTTGAGCAAGATGAAGTGTCCGAATCAGGGAATTCCGTAAGACAGTCAGAGACCATAGCTTATGTAGGCAGAGGAAGAAAGGAGCCGAGCTGCAGGTTCAGGGCTCGGGGATAAAGTTAAACTGTTACCAGGTTTACTAGTACAGGTACTGCCACGTTTATTAACTACAAAAAAGGAAGATTGGGGTGCAATCACAGCCTGCAAACAAAAGCAAGATGAAGACACAAGCGATTATTATGCTCGATTTGAAAAATGTTTTGGTATAAATAGTGGTATAAAAGCAAGTAGTGACTCATATCCACATTTATTTGTGACAAAATTGGTGGAAAATGCATTGCCTCCAGTGAAGAATAGAATATTGAAATTCGAGAGTACCTGGCAAAGTAACACTCCGTCGCAAATGCTACAAATGTTACAGTATCATCACAATAGAATTAGGGATGAACAAGAACACGAGCATAGACGCATGAAGGATACAAAAATGAAAATGCTAGTTTCTCAGACAGTACCAGCAGATGGTCACAAAAAGGGTGTGACACATTCTGGTGATTCTGCAGTTCCTGTAAAAGGAACCTGCAATTACTGTAAACAACTAGGCCATTATGTACATGATTGTCAAGTCCTGAAACGTAATATAGCTACAGGTATTGCAAAAGAGAGACCACGATTAGTTAGACAAGATCAGAATGAACAAGGAGCTATGCAGCATGGACAGTCCATGCCAGTTCAGCAACAGTCTATGCCAGCCTCACAGCAACCCATACAGTTTGTGCCAGCTGCACCACCGTTGCCTGCTACTACCACACAAACAACGACACGACAAATGTATCAGACTGCACAGTATGAATACCCTGAGTATCAGCGCTACGCATGAACCAGCCTAGAGAGGGAAGTCGACTTACCGCTTATCGAGATTCCTGTAGATCAAGAAGGACCTTATGTACATAGTGAATTATTAGGTCAAGATAGAAAATTCTTACTCGATACAGGGGCAAGTCGAACAACCATAAAACGTAGTGAAGTTCCAGGGGCACCCCTCTCAGGCTCTCAAAATGTTTCCCTTGGTTTTTCAGGAAAACCTATTGTTAATGAAGTATCACAGCCTCTACCACTTACGTTAGGACCTTTGACACGAACTACAGATTTATTGCTTACTAAATCATGCCCAGAAAATCTGTTAGGAATTAAGACTCTGAAAGCACTAGGAGCCATAATATGTTGTTCTCCGGAAGGAGTAAGGTTGTTTTTACGTGATTTTAAAGGTCACTATGTGTCTAGAGACATGGATCCCCGACTACAGACTTTACCAGTACATCTATGGGCACAAGGCCCTACGGATGTTGGCTGCATGAACATTACACCCTATCGAGTTACATTGAAAGCAGGAGTGGTACTACCACGAATGCGACAATACAAGTTACCGCATGATGCTGTAGTGGCTTTGTTGAAAATCATTGATGAGCTAATTGCCCAGGGAGTAGTTGTAGAAACAGACTCCAATGTATGTAATTCACCGATAATTCCGATTCTTAAACGAACTGATCCTACTGCTCCGCCAGTATACCGATTGGTTATTGATTTGCGTGAACTAAACAAGTGTATTGTACCACAATTCCCTGTGGTCCCTGATATATCATCATTGTTGACAGCAATTGATTCCGAAGCAACCTTCTTTACTGTAATCGATCTCAAGAATGCCTTTTTCAGCGTCCCAATAGATCCGGAAAGCCAATACTTGTTCGGATTCAGTTTAAATGGGCGCAGTTTTAAATTCTCACGCGCTCCCCAAGGATTTACAGAAAGCCCCAGCATCTACAGCCAAGCACTGAAAAGAGAACTTGACAGTATCCACATGCCAGTCAATACTGCACTGCTTCAATATGTCGATGATCTGCTGATCACCGCAAGAAGCGAGTCAGAATGTGAAAAAGCTTCTCTGACAGTTTTACATTTCCTAGCCGACAAGGGGCACAAGGTGTCCCCTTCTAAGCTGCAATTCTGTGTTCAGCGAGTTATTTATCTTGGTCACTCGCTGTCCAAGGAGGGAAGGCAGCTTACACCAGATCGCATTCAGTTAATTGCTAACATGTCAATACCCCAGACACAAAAGGAGGTGCGAGCTTTCATAGGCCTCACTTCATATTGTAGGCAGTGGATCCCTCAGTACGCATTTCTAGCAAAACCACTTATTCAGTTAACCACACAGGAGGCAGCCACATCGACTGTTCTCCCTTGGACTCAGGAACATACACAAGCTTTTGAAAGCCTAAAGGAAGCTTTATGTCAAGCACCTGTTTTAGCAACGCCATGTTATAGCAAACATTTTACACTCTTTGTTACAGAACGCGAAGGTACTGCCTTGTCAGTACTCACTCAGGATCAAGCAGGATCATGCAAGCCATGTGCTTATTTTTCCAGTACATTAGATCCCGTAGCTCAGGCTTTGCCTGCATGCCTGAAATCAGTGGCAGCGACAGCTTTAGCAATCAGACAAAGCGATGCCATAGTATTAGGACACCCATTGACAGTTCAAGTACCACATGCAGTAGAGGTTCTTGTGAACCGAACACAAACACAACACTTGACCATAGCAAGACTTACCGGTTATGAACTAACATTGTTTCAACTACACATAGAGATCCGACGGTGTAATACATTGAATCCTGCTACACTATTACCTGTAATTGGAACAGACCCACTAGCTCATGATTGTGTTGAAATCATTGAAATAAAGACGAAACCTAGACAAGACTTGACAGACGTTCCATTGTTAGATCCAGACCTGACGTTGTATGTAGACGGATCATGCATGAGAGCAAGTACAGGAGATTTAGTGGCCGCGTATGCAGTCACAACAGACACTGAAGTTATTGAAACAAATTGTATAGATACTTTGTCAGCCCAAGCAGCAGAACTCATTGCTCTAACGCAAGCCTGTATTCAAGCCACAAATAAGAAAGTTAATGTATACACTGACTCACGTTATGCATTCGGAGTTGTACACGACTTCGGCGTGCTGTGGCGAGAGAGAGGTTATTTAACGTCCCATGGTGCCCACATTCAGCACGGACCCCTCATTCATGCTTTGTTAGACGCAATACATCTACCCACTGCTATATCGATTATGAAATGTAAAGCACACACGAAGGTTACTGATACCATTTCTCAAGGCAATGATTTAGCTGACAGAACAGCTAAACAGACTGCTCAGAATCGCACATTAGACATGACAAAGCCAATAGTTCAGACACCAACACAGTGTATGACAATTAAGGATCCCGCACTTGATGTAATTGACATACAGACACATGCCACAGCAGAAGAAATAAAGAAGTGGACTGAACTAGGAGGGATCCAGACAGATCAAGGGTGGATGACAAAGGAGAAATCTGTATGGTTTCTCCCTGATTCCATGGTTCAAGCCATTATAGCTACAGTTCACAGCCCAGCACATTTAGGAGAGAAGGCTATGCTAGACAGCATTCAGCACATTTGGTTCAACAAACATTTACGAGCAGCAGCTAAACAAAAGGTTCGTACCTGTATGATATGTTGTCAGTTTAATCCAGGAAAGAGTGTTCCCGTAGAGCAGGGTGGATTTCAGCCTCCTGACCATCCTTTTGAAGTCCTCCAGATGGATTATATTCAGATGGAACGTTGTCGAGGATTCAAATATGTCCTCGTAGTTGTCTGCGCTCTCTCCCGTTGGACAGAGGCGTATCCCGTATCAGATTACACTGCCCCGACTACTGCCAAGCAGCTAGTTCGAGAATTCTTCCCACGGTACGGTTTACCACGTGTTGTATATTCAGATAACGGTCAGCCTTTCTCATCCGAATTAATGAAACATGTCTCACTCTTGTTGGGATATCAGTGGAAATTCCACTGTGTCCGACACCCCGAGGCAGCAGGTCTCGTAGAAAGACATAACCAGACACTGAAAATCAGACTGTCCAAAATATGTAGAGAGAAAGGTGTCGACTGGATAGTAGCATTACCAGTTGCACTCTTTTATATGAGAATGGTAGCACACTCTAGAACAGGGCTATCCCCGTATGAGGTGATCTTTGGTAGACCACCGAATATGTGGGGGACGCCTATACCACGCAAAATAACTGACATTGACTGTAACATGCTGACAGATTACTTGGCTTCCTTGATGTCTGCACTACAATCTTCTCGTTCACAGGTAGCTGCAGCCTTTCCCGACAACACTGAGGCGAAACCCCATGACATTGTTCCGGGTAATCTTGTCTTTGTGAGAAATTTCGACAGGAAAAGTCAATTGGAGCCCAGGTGGAAAGCACCGAAGTTGGTCCTGTTGACCACAAGAACAGCCGTGAAGATCGAGGGACGTAAAGGGTGGATCCATTCAAGTCACGTCAAAAAATTCCATGGACTACCTTCAGATATAGACACTGTGCCCTGCACTCCCTCACAGACTGATTCAAAACTTCCTTTTGTTGAAAAGAATGACTCTCAGTGCTATAAATTAAAGCTTAGGCCCAAACAGTCGAGCAATTTGATTGTTTAAGTCCTCTCCAAGGTGAAGCGGTTGAATTGTCTCCGACATGTATCCCTTGGACCTGAGTAGAGAAAATACCAGAGAAATGTTGAAACGACAGGCGTATTGTAAATCACTGCGTAGCCACTGTATTGTGACTTTATTAATTTTGTTTTTCTTGAGTTTTTTAATAGTTACTGCAAGTATATTGTTGCATATGTATTATCCTGATTCTAAACGTGTTTTCAATATAACTGATGAACACTCTTTTAGTGACCTACCGCCACATGAGTTGTCCTATAGACTTGCGCTGCGTAATAACACATTCATTAGTATGTTACATCATTCCCATCAGACTAGTAATGCCACCAATTGTTGGGTGTGTGGCCGACTCCCTCCCTATCAGAATAACAAAGGAGTTCTGCCTTTCTTTCCACATCCGTTCACACACAATGGCTCCTGTGGAGCATGGTTTAGTTTATTAAATTCCATAGACCCAGACACAGCAGTTTATCAACAACATTGGATATGGGGAAATCTGAATCTAGTTTTATTCAAAGTCTGTCACCCTAATAAGGAGGGTCACCCCAGTAGAACAGGAACTGATTTAGAAAATGAAGTGTATAAATTAGGTAATTTTACGCCTAATCTTATGATTTTGAATGTTAAATCCGAAGTTGAACTAATTCTGCCCACTATGTCAGTATTTCCAGTTAAGGGTGAATTATGTGTAAGAAAGGTTGGTTCCATACACATGGGCCATAGCCAATGCGTTACTACAATAGAATATAGTGATCAAGGTAAATCTTCATTTAGAGCTTCTCGCCATTCTTACTTTATATGTGGTCAGATGGCATATATGCGTCTGCCTCTAGATTGGGATGGTACCTGTTACATAGCATTCCTTTTGCCACCTGTTTTCCTAGCTCCCCCTGATTATTATCGAAATGTTCATTTAGTACACAATAGAGAGCAAAGAGATCTCCCAGTTGTCGATTATACTGAAACAGCATGGGACAAGTATGTAGATTTCAATAAAGGTATCTTTCCCTATATAGGTACAATATCAAATAGTAAGCTGATACGCAGACTCACCAAGACTCTTGAAGCTGTAGTAAACGAGACTATAGCCGCCCTAGGCAATCTGACAGAGGAACAATCAGTGATGAGAATTGTTGTTCTCCAGAATCGTCTTGTCCTTGACGTCATCCTGGCCGATAGGGGCGGAGCTTGCAGGGTCATCGGATCCAGCTGCTGCATATTCATACCAGAAAATTCGCCATCTGTATATAAAGCTATAACACGCCTTCATAAGATTGTAAGCCAGATACACGAGAATCCAGGCACTTGGACGTGGTCCGGGTGGTTTTGGAGTGTGATATCAGCCTGGGGATGGAGAGTTCTATCCTTCCTAGGTATTGGCCTTCTTATGCTTTTCAGTTGTTGTTTATGCCTACAATGTGGACCAGCGATTTGTGGTCTGTGTGCCACATCGTGTATTCCACATCAAGGTTTTCGTTCAAAATACCGGAAGAAGAAGGAAGAAGAAATGATGCTCCATGAGCAAATCAATGGAATGATGAAGATTGATGTCTCGTGAAGGGCAAGAAGGGGACAAGGAGGGAATGTGGAAATGTGGATTTTCCTGATCAGTTATGTCCCCTATCTTGGACCCCAACGGTTCTATATGCATGTTACAAGTACATGTATGTTCCCTCCAGTTCCAGTTTCTAAGACGCAAACATATGTGTGTCTACCGTCGACATGTTCTCTGTCAGATCCGCCATCAATGGGCTGGATATTCGATTCCTAAGTATGAAAAGCCACCGACTTTATATGGCTAAGTTACTCCATTTTTGATAGTTCAGGCAAGTAGGCCCGATTCTGTCCTCAAAGCCTTTCCCTGCTCTCTGTCTTTGACAGCTTCAGCTTGAGCTCGCATCTGTATCCATGAACTTTGTCCTACTCCCTGTGCAGCTAACGGTGACTGCCTCGGCCAGTTTTCGCCTGTCTGCCAAGAAGTTGTATTTCACCTTCGAATTATCTATTTTACTCTTCAGCCGATGCATTCCTGTCCAGTGATTTAGGTAAACATTTCCTTTAGCTCACAAGCAAAGGACTCAGCCTTTCCGTCCTCCTGCAAGTGATTCATAGCCCTGTTGCCATGGAAAGTTTTCTGCCCCTCGCATCTCATATAGACACTTAGACGCTTGTACACGCACACAGTCAGTATAGAATAGATTCTGTCCGAGAGTTCTTCCTTGTGGATAACATAGTTCTTTAAACATAGGATGTTAGATATGATTTGGGATTAGGTTGACTTGACCCCAGACTTCTCGTCTCCACATGTAGAGCTAAATGTCAAGTCCCCTTCACCCCCTAGTTGCACGTCAATTACACGTCATGCTGCCGCGCGCGCATCTATGCCAAGTATTATCTTATAGATCCACCTATGTCTGATAATTCTAACCAATCATGTTTCTTTTATTCCTTATTACGCCTAGTTTCGATTATGTCACTGTTTTGTCACTTTTCTTATCAAATGTTACGCCTTCTACATTCGTTTCATTGTAATGCACTTATTATAAAAATACATGTCTGTTAATGAATTATTGTACTTCACTTCCTGAACCCTCGTGGTGACGGAACCTGAGGACCGCGACTCGAGTCGGCCATTTTGAATGGAATAAAGCCCATTAGAAAACCTCTTATACCACGGATTCTGCCTCTTGTTATTTTGAGCTATTTACTTTAATTTAAGATTCCGCATGAAATTCAGTCCGGTAATATTTATTTTATTTACCACACTAGCATGACCCCCTACACTACCCAAACATCACTGCACTACCCTAAAACACTTCCCCTTACAATACACAAACACCACTGCACTACCCTAAACCCTAAAACACTACTCCCAGCATGACCCCCTACACTACAAAAACACCACTGCACTGCCCTAAACCCTAAAACACGACCCCAGCACGAACCCCTACACTACCCAAACACCACTGCACTGCACTGCCCTAAACCCAAAAACACTACCCAAGCAAGACCCCCTACACTTTCCAAACACCACTGCAATACCCTAAACCCTAAATCTACCCCCAGCACGACCCCCTACACTACACAAACACCACTGCACTACCCTAAACCCTAAATCTACCCCAGCACGACCCCCTACACTACACAAAAAACACTTCACTTCCCTAAATCCTAAAACACTACCCCCAGCACGACCCCCTACACTACCAAAACACCACTGCACTACCCTAAACCATAAAACACGACCCCCTACACTACACAAACACCACTGCACTACCCTAATCCCTAAATCTACCCCCAGCACAACCCCGTACACTACACAACACCACTTCACTACCCTAAACCCTAAAACATTACTCCTAGCACAACCAGCGTTTAAATCCCTTGTCAATGTTCGTCATAGTGGGCGGGGCAACCGCGTTGCCTTCTGGTTTCAGTAGTTTACATAGCGCTGGGTAAGTTGATTTCAAGTGAAATTCACAGACGTGCTGCTAATAGTTCAAAATAAAACCACAGTGGGCTGAAGAAACGTCTTTTGCTAGAAGGAATGCACCATATAACTTGCATCTTGCACCTCACCGCTCTAAACTGCCGACATCGGTTGGTGCCAGCAGAGACCATGTGAACACGGCGGGGCTCCTTTCGCGGCAGGACTGGCCGCTATGAATCCAATCGCAAAGTTCGTCCACAAGAAAAAGCCCACAGCGGATAGGTAAGTTCTTAGCAATTTATTGATGTAAGCTGCAGCCCCTCTGCCAAAACGAATCTCCTGATAAGCAAGTCTTAAATGCCGACGCGTTTCGTGCGCTGTGCGCACTTCTTCATGGGCAGACTCAGGAAACAACAACGTCTAGTGTCCCCCAGCGCTTAAATCCCTTGTCAATGTTCGTCATAGTGGGCGGGGCAACCGCGTTGCCTTCTGGTTTCAGTAGTTTACATAGCGCTGGGTAAGTTGATTTCAAGTGAAATTAACAGACGTGCTGCTAATAGTTCAAAATAAAACCACAGTGGGCTGAAGAAACGTCTTTTGCTAGAAGGAATGCACCATATAACTTGCATCTTGCACCTCACCGCTCTAAACTGCCAACATCGGTTGGTGCCAGCAGAGACCATGTGAACACGGCGGGGCTCCTTCCGCGGCAGGACTGGCCGCTATGAATCCAATCGCAAAGTTCGTCCACAAGAAAAAGCCCACAGCGGATAGGTAAGTTCTTAGCAATTTATTGATGTAAGCTGCAGCCCCTCTGCCAAAGCGAATCTCCTGATAAGCAAGTCTTGAATGCCGACGCGTTTCGTGCGCTGTGCGCACTTCTTCATGGGCAGACTCAGGAAACAACAATGTCTAGTGTCCCCCAGCGCTTAAATCCCTTGTCAATGTTCGTCATAGTGGGCGGGGCAACCGCGTTGCCTTCTGGTTTCAGTAGTTTACATAGCGCTGGGTAAGTAGATTTCAAGTGAAATTCACAGACGTGCTGCTAATAGTTCAAAATAAAACCACAGTGGGCTGAAGAAACGTCTTTTGCTAGAAGGAATGCACCATATAACTTGCATCTTGCACCTCACCGCTCTAAACTGCCGACATCGGTTGGTGCCATCAGAGACCATGTGAACACGGCGGGGCTCCTTTCGCGGCAGGACTGGCCGCTATGAATCCAATCGCAAAGTTCGTCCACAAGAAAAAGCCCACCGCGGATAGGTAAGTTCTTAGCAATTTATTGATGTAAACTCCAGCCCCTCTGCCAAAACGAATCTCCTGATAAGCAAGTCTTAAATGCCGACGCGTTTCGTGCGCTGTGCGCACTTCTTCATGGGCAGACTCAGGAAACAACAACGTCTAGTGTCCCCCAGCGCTTAAATCCCTTGTCAATGTTCGTCATAGTGGGCGGGGCCACCGCGTTGCCTTCTGGTTTCAGTAGTTTACATAGCGCTGGGTAAGTTGATTTCAAGTGAAATTCACAGACGTGCTGCTAATAGTTCAAAATAAAACCACAGTGGGCGGAAGAAACGTCTTTTGCTAGAAGGAATACGCCATATAACTTGCATCTTGCACCTCACCGCTCTAAACTGCCAACATCGGTTGGTGCCAGCAGAGACCATGTGAATACGGCGGGGCTCCTTTCGCGGCAGGACTGGCCGCTATGAATCCAATCGCAAAGTTCGTCCACAAGAAAGAGCCCACAGCGGATAGGTAAGTTCTTAGCAATTTATTGATGTAAGCTGCAGCCCCTCTGCCAAAACGAATCTCCTGATAAGCAAGTCTTAAATGCCGACACGTTTCGTGCATATATATAGTAGATAGTTATAGTTAGGACCTAGTTTCCATAGGAAAAGCGTTTATAATTATCCCAATAACTTTGGTGCCGGATGATGAATATTCGCGAAATATTGAAAACTTGTGGGGCACTCCGGTCAGCTCCTATCCTGAAAGTTTCGGGGTGATTCGCCAAGCGGGGGTCGAAAAAAAGGGGGGTCCCAAAACGTGTTTTCTCCATGTTAATTAGCATAGGAAACTTTAGACATGGCTACAGCTCGAACTGCTGAATGTAATTACACCAAATTTGGCATAAAGGTAGCCCTTGTTTCAGAATGA
Organism: Triturus cristatus; assembly: GCF_964204655.1. Lineage (NCBI taxonomy): Eukaryota > Metazoa > Chordata > Amphibia > Caudata > Salamandridae > Triturus > Triturus cristatus. The sequence goes on along the minus strand of NC_140592.1, from coordinate 598,107,022 downwards.
GGCCTTTTTTAGGTCTCGCCTACGCAGCGCGCATGCGCTGAATAGGCAAAACACCTTTAGCAATCGCTTCTGCTTTTCAGCCAAAAACGTGCACGCGATCCATTGCCTTCAATGGCAACGCGTGCACGTCTGGCGATTCACTTGTGGGAGCAAGCGGCTGGTGCCATATGTTATCAATTATCGTGGCGCCAGCAGCTCGCTTCCGCAAGTGAATCGCACAGGCCCCCTCCTCTCTCCCCTCCCCCTGCTGCCGCGTGTGCTTGTTTTTCTTGACTAGTCACCCAAGGACATCTCACAAGCTGAGTGCTGCAAAAACCTACATTTTGGTGAGACGCCAAGCAGCCAGTGGCGCTTTATAATCCTCGATCTCTTCGCTTGCAGCCTTGCACCCTTCAGTCTTCGTTTCACAGCCGAGGGCACTCCATGCCACAGAGACCCATTGCTTCCAGCTTTAGCCTCTTAATTAACAAATTGATACATTCCGGGAAATGTAGTCTTGTTTCAAATCATCTGAACTAACGTGTCGGAAAAGAATGTATGTTAAAAAGAAATTAAGGCCTGACAATTAGCTTAAGTAATACTCAACTCGTTGGCTAACCCTAGTCAGAGCTAGGTCTTTCAGTCACTGCCCTTAACTTCTTTACGGGGATACATTATTGTAAACGCCGTCCTCTCACTTCACTCACAGTCTTCGTGCTCTTCGCTCACAGTCCTTGCCTCATCAGTACATCCCATGTTTCCTACATGCATTGACATCACCGCCTTAATTTTCGCTCTTCCATTAATATCGCCTTGCTACTCACAGCCTCGCTCCATTTGCTCACCAATCCAATTTCTAAGCGATTTTGTACTTAGAAGGCTTTAAATAAAAATAAATACCAAGTTATCATGACAGAAATAATACAATAATTATGGTATAGTTATACCTTAAAAAAGTCAATATACAACTAATTACCCACCCAAATGGACATAATATATTTATAATATGGTTTTAAGCCGATTTTATTTGCTCCCCAAGATAATGCTACTCAACTTAACGACTTTGAAAGGTGTAAACCTTGCCGAGGTTTGAAATCCTTCACTTCTCGCTATCAGAGGTTTCTTTGCTAGTGCAAGATCGTTGAGTCACAGCCTTTTTAACCAGTCAAACGGTTCCATTACCTCAATCCGGTACAGCGTATCCACCCACAAAACAAGCATTTGCAATGCAATTGGTCTCGCATTTATGCGACTTTAAGCTATTGACATTCTAAAAATACCAATACCTTTTATTTATGTTTTGGTTTTTAAAACATAAATAAAAGGCATTGTCATTTACAACGCTTATAGCTCAAACTCTCACAAGGGCGACACCTATTGCATTGCAAATGCTTGTTTTAAATTGAGTAAATCCGTTCAGTAGTTCCTGAGAAATTAAAAAAATAGAGGTCCGAAAATCAATTTCCCATAGGAAACTTTAGACACGGTTACAGCTGAAACTGCTGAACGGAATTACACCAAATTTGGCAAAAAGGTAGCCCTTGGTTCAGAGAGGGACCTTTTTTTAAATGGTGTAAATCCTTTCAGTAGTTTTGGAGATATTAAAGGAAAAATGTGGTTATATATCTGGGCGAAACCTAACTACACAAGTACGAGCTTGGCTTTAATTGGCTGGCAACACTTCACTCCAGGAAGTGTTGGCAGCCATCTTGGTGCAATGCTTCTAGGTCTCGCCTAGCGACCCAGCGCATGCGCTGCACAATTGGCGAGATGTATTGTTGTCGATCTACCCAAACACCACTGCACTAACCTAAACCCTAAAACACTACCCCCAGCATGACCCCCTACACTACACAAACACCAATGCACTACCATACACCCTAAAACACTACCCCCAGCATGATCCCTTACACTACCCAAACACCACTGCACTACCCTAAACCCTAAAACACTACTGCCAGTATGACCCCCTACACTACCCAAATACCACTGCACTACCCTAAAACATGACCCCCTAGACTACACAAACACCACTGCACTATCCTAAACCCTAAATCACTACCCCCAGCACGACAAGCTATACTACAAAAAAACACCACTGCACTACCCTAAACCCTAAAACACTACCCCCAGCATGACACCCTACACTACACAAACACCACTGCACTACCCTAAACCCTAAAACACTACACCCAGCACGACCCCCTACACTACGCAAACACCACTGCACTACCCTAAAACACAACCCCTAGCATGACCCCCTACACTACCCAAACATCACTGCACTACCCTAAAACACTTCCCCTTACAATACACAAACACCACTGCACTACCCTAAACCCTAAAACACTACTCCCAGCATGACCCCCTACACTACAAAAACACCACTGCACTGCCCTAAACCCTAAAACACGACCCCAGCACGAACCCCTACACTGCCCAAACACCACTGCACTGCACTGCCCTAAACCCAAAAACACTACCCAAGCAAGACCCCCTACACTTTCCAAACACCACTGCAATACCCTAAACCCTAAATCTACCCCCAGCACGACCCCCTACACCACACAAACACCACTGCACTACCCTAAACCCTAAATCTACCCCAGCACGACCCCCTACACTACACAAAAAACACTTCACTTCCCTAAATCCTAAAACACTACCCCCAGCACGACCCCCTACACTACCAAAACACCACTGCACTACCCTAAACCATAAAACACGACCCCCTACACTACACAAACACCACTGCACTACCCTAATCCCTAAATCTACCCCCAGCACAACCCCGTACACTACACAACACCACTTCACTACCCTAAACCCTAAAACATTACTCCTAGCACAACCAGCGTTTAAATCCCTTGTCAATGTTCGTCATAGTGGGCGGGGCAACCGCGTTGCCTTCTGGTTTCAGTAGTTTACATAGCGCTGGGTAAGTTGATTTCAAGTGAAATTCACAGACGTGCTGCTAATAGTTCAAAATAAAACCACAGTGGGCTGAAGAAACGTCTTTTGCTAGAAGGAATGCACCATATAACTTGCATCTTGCACCTCACCGCTCTAAACTGCCGACATCGGTTGGTGCCAGCAGAGACCATGTGAACACGGCGGGGCTCCTTTCGCGGCAGGACTGGCCGCTATGAATCCAATCGCAAAGTTCGTCCACAAGAAAAAGCCCACAGCGGATAGGTAAGTTCTTAGCAATTTATTGATGTAAACTCCAGCCCCTCTGCCAAAACGAATCTCCTGATAAGCAAGTCTTAAATGCCGACGCGTTTCGTGCGCTGTGCGCACTTCTTCATGGGCAGACTCAGGAAACAACAACGTCTAGTGTCCCCCAGCGCTTAAATCCCTTGTCAATGTTCGTCATAGTGGGCGGGGCCACCGCGTTGCCTTCTGGTTTCAGTAGTTTACATAGCGCTGGGTAAGTTGATTTCAAGTGAAATTCACAGACGTGCTGCTAATAGTTCAAAATAAAACCACAGTGGGCGGAAGAAACGTCTTTTGCTAGAAGGAATACGCCATATAACTTGCATCTTGCACCTCACCGCTCTAAACTGCCGACATCGGTTGGTGCCAGCAGAGACCATGTGAATACGGCGGGGCTCCTTTCGCGGCAGGACTGGCCGCTATGAATCCAATCGCAAAGTTCGTCCACAAGAAAGAGCCCACAGCGGATAGGTAAGTTCTTAGCAATTTATTGATGTAAGCTGCAGCCCCTCTGCCAAAACGAATCTCCTGATAAGCAAGTCTTAAATGCCGACGCGTTTCGTTCATATATATAGTAGATAGTTATAGTTAGGACCTAGTTTCCATGGGAAAAGCGTTTATAATTTTCCCAATAACTTTGGTGCCGGATGATGAATATTCGCGAAATATTCAAAACTTGTGGGGCACTCCGGTCAGCTCCTATCCTGAAAGTTTCGGGGTGATTCGCCAAGCGGGGGTCGGAAAAAAGGAGGGTCCCAAAACGTGTTTTCTACATGTTAATTCCCATAGGAAACTTTAGACATGGCTACAGCTCGAACTGCTGAATGTAATTACACCAAATTTGGCATAAAGGTAGCCCTTGTTTCAGAAAGAGGCCTTTTTTAGGTCTTGCCTACGCAGCGCGCATGCGCTGAATAGGCAAAACACCTTTAGCAATCGCTTCTGCTTTTCAGCCAAAAACGTGCACGCGATCCATTGCCTTCAATGGCAACGCGTGCACGTCTGGCGATTCACTTGTGGGAGCAAGCGGCTGGTGCCATATGTTATCAATTATCGTGGCGCCAGCAGCTCGCTTCTGCAAGTGAATCGCACAGGCCCCCTCCTCTCTCCCCTCCCCCTGCTGCCGCGTGTGCTTGTTTTTCTTGACTAGTCACCCAAGGACATCTCACAAGCTGAGTGCTGCAAAAACCTACATTTTGGTGAGACGCCAAGCAGCCAGTGGCGCTATATAATCCTCGATCTCTTCGCTTGCAGCCTTGCACCCTTCAGTCTTCGTTTCACAGCCGAGGGCACTCCATGCCACAGAGACCCATTGCTTCCAGCTTTAGCCTCTTAATTAACAAATTGATACATTCCGGGAAATGTAGTCTTGTTTCAAATCATCTGAACTAACGTGTCGGAAAAGAATGTATGTTAAAAAGAAATTAAGGCCTGACAATTAGCTTAAGTAATACTCAACTCGTTGGCTAACCCTAGTCAGAGCTAGGTCTTTCAGTCACTGCCCTTAACTTCTTTACGGGGATACATTATTGTAAACGCCGTCCTCTCACTTCACTCACAGTCTTCGTGCTCTTCGCTCACAGTCCTTGCCTCATCAGTACATCCCATGTTTCCTACATGCATTGACATCACCGCCTTAATTTTCGCTCTTCCATTAATATCGCCTTGCTACTCACAGCCTCGCTCCATTTGCTCACCAATCCAATTTCTAAGCGATTTTGTACTTAGAAGGCTTTAAATAAAAATAAATACCAAGTTATCATGACAGAAATAATACAATAATTATGGTATAGTTATACCTTAGAAAAGTCAATATACAACTAATTACCCACCCAAATGGACATAATATATTTATAATATGGTTTTTAGCCGATTTTATTTGCTCCCCAAGATAATGCTACTCAACTTAACGACTTTGAAAGGTGTAAACCTTGCCGAGGTTTGAAATCCTTCACTTCTCGCCTATCAGAGGTTTCTTTGCTAGTGCAAGATCGTTGAGTCACAGCCTTTTGAACCAGTCAAACGGTTCCATTACCTCAATCCGGGACAGCGTATCCACCCACAAAACAAGCATTTGCAATGCAATTGGTCTCGCATTTATGCGACTTTAAGCTATTGACATTCTAAAAATACCAATACCTTTTATTTATGTTTTGGTTTTTAAAACATAAATAAAAGGCATTGTCATTTACAACGCTTATAGCTCAAACTCTCACAAGGGCGACACCTATTGCATTGCAAATGCTTGTTTTAAATTGAGTAAATCCGTTCAGTAGTTCCTGAGAAATTAAAAAAATAGAGGTCCGAAAATCAATTTCCCATAGGAAACTTTATACACGGTTACAGCTGAAACTGCTGAACGGAATTACACCAAATTTGACAAAAAGGTAGCCCTTGGATCAGAGAGGGACCTTTTTTTAAATGGTGTAAATCCTTTCAGTAGTTTTGGAGATATTAAAGGAAAAATGTGGTTATATATATGGGCGAAACCTAACTACACAAGTACGAGCTTGGCTTTAATTGGCTGGCAACACTTCACTCCAGGAAGTGTTGGCAGCCATCTTGGTGCAATGCTTTTAGGTCTCGCCTAGCGACCCAGCGCATGCGCTGCACGATTGGCGAGATGTATTGTTGTCGATCTACCCAAACACCACTGCACTAACCTAAACCCTAAAACACTACCCCCAGCATGACCCCCTACACTACACAAACACCAATGCACTACCATACACCCTAAAACACTACCCCCAGCATGATCCCTTACACTACCCAAACACCACTGCACTACCCTAAACCCTAAAACACTACTGCCAGTATGACCCCCTACACTACCCAAATACCACTGCACTACCCTAAAACATGACCCCCTAGACCACACAAACACCACTGCACTATCCTAAACCCTAAATCACTACCCCCAGCACGACAAGCTATACTACAAAAAAACACCACTGCACTACCCTAAACCCTAAAACACTACCCCCTGCATGACACCCTACACTACACAAACACCACTGCACTACCCTAAACCCTAAAACACTACACCCAGCACGACCCCCTACACTACGCAAACACCACTGCACTACCCTAAAACCCTAAAACACAACCCCTTGCATGACCCCCTACACTACCCAAACATCACTGCACTACCCTAAAACACTTCCCCTTACAATACACAAACACCACTGCACTACCCTAAACCCTAAAACACTACTCCCAGCATGACCCCCTACACTACAAAAACACCACTGCACTGCCCTAAACCCTAAAACACGACCCCAGCACGAACCCCTACACTACCCAAACACCACTGCACTGCACTGCCCTAAACCCAAAAACACTACCCCAGCAAGACCCCCTACACATTCCAAACACCACTGCACTACCCTAAACCCTAAATCTACCCCCAGCACGACCCCCTACACTACACAAACACCACTGCACTACCCTAAACCCTAAATCTACCCCAGCACGACCCCCTACACTACACAAACAACACTTCACTTCCCTAAATCCTAAAACACTACCCCCAGCACGACCCACTACACTACCAAAACACCACTGCACTTCCCTAAACCATAAAACACGACCCCTACACTACACAAACACCACTGCACTACCCTAATCCCTAAATCTACCCCCAGCACAACCCCGTAAACTACACAACACCACTTCACTACCCTAAACCCTAAAACACTACTCCTAGCACAACCCCATACACTACCCAAACGCCAATGCACAACTCTAAAACATGACCCCCTACACTACACAAACACCACTGCACTACCCTAAACCCTAAAACACTACCACCAGCACGACCCCCTACACTACACAAACATCTCTGCACTGCCCTAAAGCACTACTCCCAGCACGACCCCCTATACTACCCAAACACCACTGCACTACCCTAAACCCTAAAACACTTCCACCAGCACGATCCCCCTACACTACCCAAACACCACTGCACTGCCCTAAACCCTAAAACCATACCCCCAGCATGACCCCCTACACTACCCAAACACCACTGCACTATCCTAAACCCTAATCTTCCCCCAGCACGTCCCCCTACACTACACAAACACCACTGCACTACCCTAAACCCTAAAACACTACCCCCAGTCTGACCCCCTACACAACACAAACACCACTGCACTACCCTAAACCCTAAAACACTACACCCAGCGTGACCCCCTACACTACCCAAACACCATTGCACTATCATAAACCCTAAATCTACCCCCAGCATGACCCCCCACACTACCCAAACACCACTGCACTGTCCTAAACCCTAAAACACTACCCTCAGCACGAGCCCCTACACTACACAAACACCACTGCACTACCCTAAACCCTAAAACACTACTCCCAGCATGACCCCCTACACTACACAAGCACAACTGCACTGCCCTAAACCCTAAAACACTACCCCCAGCACGGCCCCCTTCACTACCCAAAAACCACTGCACTGCCCTAAACCCTAAAACACTATACCAGCACAATCCCCCTACACTACCCAAAAACCACTGCACTGCACAGCCCTAAACCCAAAAACACTACCTCCCGCATGACCCCCTACACTTTCCAAACACCACTGCACTACCCTAAACCCACCCCCAGCGCGATCCCCTACACTACACAAACAACACTTCACTTCCCTAAATCCTAAAACACTACCCCCAGCACGACCCCCTACACTACCAAAACACCACTGCACTACCCTAAACCATAAAACACTACCCCTACACTACACAAACACCACTGCACTACCCTAATCCCTAAATCTACTCCCAGCACAACCCCGTACACTACACAACACCACTTCACTACCCTAAACCCTAAAACACTGCTCCTAGCACAACCCCATACACTACCCAAACGCCAATGCACAACTCTAAAACATGACCCCCTACACTACACAAACACCACTGCACTACCCTAAACCCTAAAACACTACCACCAGCACGACCCCCTACACTACACAAACACCTCTGCACTGCCCTAAAACACTACTCCCAGCACGACCCCCTATACTACCCAAACAGCACTGCACTACCCTAAACCCTAAAACCATACCCCCAGCATGACCCCCTACACTACCCAAACACCACTGCACTATCCTAAACCCTAATCTTCCCCCAGCACGTCCCCCTACACTACACAAACACCACTGCACTACCCTAAACCCTAAAACACTACCCCCAGTCTGACCCCCTACACAACACAAACACCACTGCACTACCCTAAACCCTAAAACACTACACCCAGCGTGACCCTCTACACTACCCAAACACCACTGCACTATCTTAAACCCTAAATCTACCCCCAGCATGACCCCCCACACTACCCAAACACCACTGCACTGTCCTAAACCCTAAAACACTACCCTCAGCACGAGCCCCTACACTACACAAACACCACTGCACTACCCTAAACCCTAAAACACTACTCCCAGCATGACCCCCTACACTACACAAGCACAACTGCACTGCCCTAAACCCTAAAACACTACCCCCAGCACGCCCCCCTTCACTACCCAAAAACCACTGCACTGCCTAAACCCTAAAACACTATACCAGCACAATCCCCCTACACTACCCAAACACCACTGCACTGCACAGCCCTAAACCCAAAAACACTACCTCCCGCATGACCTCCTATACTTTCCAAACACCACTATACTACCCTAAACCCACCCCCAGCGCGATCCCCTACACTACACAAACACCACTTCCCTACCCTAAACCCTAAAACACTACCTCCAGCACGACCCCCTACACTACCCAAGCACCACTGCACTACCCTAAACCCTAAAACCCAACCCCCTACACTACACAAACACCACTTCACTACCCTAAACCCTAAATCTACCCCCAGCACGACCCCATACACTACACAAACACCACTTCATTACCCTAAACCCTAAAACACTACCCCCAGCACGACCCCCTACACTACTAAAACAGGACTGCACTACCCTAAACCCTAAAACATGACCCCTTCACTACACAAAGAACACTGCACTACCCTAAGCACTAAAACACTACCCCCAGCACAACCCCCTACACTACCCAAACACCACTGCACTACCCTAAACCCTAAAACACGACCCCCTACACTACACAAACACCACTGCACTACCCTGAACCCTAAAACACTACCCCCAGCATGACTCCCTACACTACACAAACACCACTGCACTGCCCTAAACCCAAAAACACTTCCACCAGCACAATCCCCCTACACTACCCAAACACCACTGCACTATCCTAAACCCTAATCTTCTCCCAGTACAACCCCCTACACTACACAAAGTCCACTGCACTACCCTAAACCCTAAAACACTACCCCAGCACGAACCCCTACACTACACAAACACCGCTGCACTGCCCTAAAACACTACTCCCAGCACGACCCCCTACACTACCCAAACACCACTGCACTGCCCTAAACCCTGAAACACTTCCACTAGCACAATACCCCTACACTACCCAAACACCACTGCACTGCCCTAAACCCTAAAACCATACCCCCAGCATGACCCACTACACTACCCAAACACCACTGCACTATCCTAAACCCTAATATTCCCCCAGCACGTCCCCCTACACTACACATACACCACTGCACTACCCTAAAACTGGGGGTAAAACACTACCCCCAGTTTGACCCCCTACACTACACAAACACCACTGCACTACCCTAAAGCCTAAAACACTACCCCCAGCATGACCCCCTACACCACACAAACACCACTGCACTATCCTAAACCCTACATCTACCCCCAGCATGACCCCCACACTACCCAAACACCACTGCACTGTCCTAAACCCTAAAACACTACCCCAGCACGTGCCCCTACACTACACAAACATCACTGCACTACCCTAAACCCTAAAACACTACTCCCAGCATGACCCCTTACACTACACAAGCACCACTGCACTGCCCTAAACCCTAAAACACTACCCCCAGCACGACCCCCTTCACTACCAAAACACCACTGCACTGCCCTAAACCCTAAAACACTATACCAGCACGATCCCCCTACACTACCCAAACACCACTGCACTGCACAGCCCTAAACCTAAAAACACTGCCCCCCACATGACCCCCTACACTTTCCAAACACCACTGCACTACCCTAAACCCACCCCCAGCACGACCCCCACCACTACACAAACACCACTTCACTACCCTAAACCCTAAAACACTACCCCCAGCACGACCCCCTACACTACCCAAACACCACTGCACTACCCTAAACCCTAAAACACAACCCCCTACACTACACAAACACCACTGCACTACCCTAAACCCTAAATCTACCCCAGCACGACCCCATACACTACACAAACACCCCTTCATTACCCTAAACCCTAAAACACTACCCCCAGCACGGCCCCCTTTACTACCAAAACACCACTGCACTACCCTAAACCCTAAAACATGCCCCATTCACTACACAAACAAAACTGCACTACCCTAAACACTAAAACACTACCCCCAGCACAACCCCTACACTATTCAAATACCACTGCACTACCCTAAAACATGACACCCTACACTACACAAACACCACTGCACTATCCTAAACCCTAAAACACTACCCCTAGCACGACAAGCTACACTACACAAACACCACTGCACTACCCTAAACCCTAAAACACTACCCCCAGCATGACACCCTACACTACACAAACACCACTGCAATACCCTAAACCCTAAAACACTATACCCAGAACGACCCCCTACACTACCCAAACACCACTGCACTACCCTAAACCCTAAAACACAAACCCCAGCATGACCCCCTAAACTACCCAAACATCACTGCACTACCCTAAAACACGACCCCCTACAATACACAAACACCACTGCACTACCCTAAACCCTAAAACACTACTCCCAGCATGACTCTCTACACTACAAAAACACCACTGCACTGCCCTAAACCCTAAAACACTACCCCAGCATGATCCCCCTACACTACCCAAACACCACTGCACTGCACTGCCCTAAACCCAAAAACACTACCCCCAGCACGACCCCCTACACTTTCCAAACACCACTGCATTACCCTAAACCCTAAATCTACCCCCAGCACAACCCCCTACACTACACAAACACCACTGTACTACCCTAAACCCTAAATCTACCCCAGCACGACCCCTACACTACACAAACACCACTTCACTTCCCTAAACCCTAACACACTACCCCCAGCACAACCCCCTACACTACCAAAACACCCCTGCACTACCCTAAACCCTAAAACATGCCTCCTTCACTACACAAACAACACTGCACTACCCTAAACACTAAAACACTACCCCCAGCACAACCCCCTACACTACCCAGACACCACTGCACTACCCTAAACCCTAAAACACGACCCCCTACACTACACAAACACCACTGCACTACCCTAAACCCTAAAACACTACCCACAGCACGACTCCCTACACTACACAAACACCACTGCACTGCCCTAAACCCTAAAACACTTCCACCAGCACGATCCCCTACACTACCCACAAACCACTGCACTATCCTAAACCCTAATCTTCCCCCAGTACGACCCCCTACACTACACAAACACCACTGCATTACCCTAAACCCTAAAACACTACCCCAGCACGTCCCCCTACACTCCACAAACACCACTGCACTACCCTAAACCCTAAAACACTACCCTCAGCGTGACCCCCTAAACTACCCAAACACCACTGCACTACCCTAAAACCTAAAACTCTACCCCCAGTGTGATCCCTACACTACACAAACACCACTGCACTACCCTAAATCTACCCCCAGCACGACCCCATACACTACACAAACACCACTTCATTACCCTAAACCCTAAAACACTGCCCCTAGCATGACCCCCTACACTACCAAAACAGCACTGCACTACCCTAAACCCTAATACATGCCCCCTTCACTACATAAACAACACTGCACTACCCTAAACACTAAAACACTACCCCCAGCACAACCCCCTACACTATCCAAATACCACTGCACTACCCTAAAACATGACACCCTACACTACACAAACACACTGCACTATCCTAAACCCTTAAACACTACCCCAGCACGACAAGCTACACTACACAAACACCACTGCACTACCCTAAACCCTAAACCACTACCCCAGCATGATCCCCCTACACTACCCAAACACCACTGCACTGCACTGCCCTAAACCCAAAAACACTACCCCCAGCACGACCCCCTACACTTTCCAAACAACACTGCATTACCCTAAACCCTAAATCTACCCCCCAGCACAACCCCCTACACTATACAAACAACACTACACTACCCTAAACCCTAAATCTACCCCAGCACGACCTCTACACTACACAAACACCACTTCACTTCCCTAAACCCTAACACACTACCCCCAGCACAACCCCCTACACCACCAAAACACCCCTGCACTACCCTAAAGCCTAAAACATGCCTCCTTCACTACACAAACAACACTGCACTACCCTAAACACTAAAACACTACCCCCAGCACAACCCCCTACACTACCCAAACACCACTGCACTACCCTAAACCCTAAAACACGACCCCCTACACTACACAAACACCACTGCACTACCCTAAACCCTAAAACACTACCCCCAGCACGACTCCCTACACTACATAAACACCACTGCACTGCCCTAAACCCTAAAACACTTCCGCCAGCACGATCCCCCTACACTACCCAAAAACCACTGCACTATCCTAAACCCTAATCTTCCCCCAGTACGACCCCCTACACTACGCAAACACCACTGCACTACCCTAAACCCTAAAACACTACCCCAGCACGTCCCCCTACACTCCACAAACACCACTGCACTACCATAAACACTAAAACACTACCCTCAGCCTGACCCCCTAAACTACCCAAACACCACTGCACTACCCTAAAACCTAAAACTCTACCCCCAGTGTGATCCCTACACTACACAAACACCACTGCACTACCCTAAATCTACCCCCAGCACGACCCCATACACTACACAAACCCCACTTCATTACCCTAAACCCTAAAACACTGCCCCTAGCACGACCCCCTACACTACCAAAACAGCACTGCACTACCCTAAACCCTAAGACATGCCCCCTTCACTACATAAACAAAACTGCACTACCCTAAACACTAAAACACTACCCCCAGCACAACCCCCTACACTATAATACCACTGCACTACCCTAAAACATGACACCCTACACTACACAAACACCACTGCACTATCCTAAACCCTAAAACACTACCCCCAGCACGACAAGCTACACTACACAAACACCACTGCACTACCCTAAACCCTAAACCCTAAAACCCTACCCCCAGCATGACACCCTACACTACACAAACACCACTGCAATACCCTAAACCCTAAAACACTACACCCAGAACGACCCCCTACACTACCCAAACACCACTGCACTACCCTAAACCCTAAAACACAAACCCCAGCATGACCCCCTACACTACCCAAACATCACTGCACTACCCTAAAACACGACCCCCTACAATACACAAACACCACTGCACTACCCTATACCCTAAAACACTACACCCAGAACGACCCCCTACACTACCCCAACACCACTGCACTACCCTAAACACTAAAACACTACTCCCAGCACAACCCCCTACACTATCCAAATACCACTGCACTACCCTAAAACATGACACCCTACACTACACAAACACCACTGCACTATCCTAAACCCTAAAACACTACCCCCAGCATGACACCCTACACTACACAAACACCACTGCACTGCACTGCCCTAAACCCAAAAACACTACCCCCAGCACGACCCCCTACACTTTCCAAACACCACTGCATTACCCTAAACCCTAAATCTACCCCAGCACAACCCCCTACACTACACAAACACCACTGCACTACCCTAAACCCTAAATCTACCCCAGCACGACCCCTACACTACACAAACACCACTTCACCACCCTAAACCCTAACACACTACCCCCAGCACAACCCCCTACACTACCAAAACACCACTGCACTACCCTAAACCCTAAAACATGCCTCCTTCACTACACAAACAACACTGCACTACCCTAAACACTAAAACACTACCCCCAGCACAACCCCCTACACAACCCAAACACCACTGCACTACCCTAAACCCTAAAACACAACCCCCTACACTGCACAAACACCACTGCACTACCCTAAACCCTAAAACACTACCCCAGCACGACTCCCCACACTACACAAACACCACTGCACTGCCCTAAACCCTAAAACACTTCCACCAGCACGATCCCCCTACACTACCCAAAAACCACTGCACTATCCTAAACCCTAATCTTCCCCCAGTACGACCCCCTACACTACACAAACACCACTGCACTACCCTAAACCCTAAAACACTACCCCAGCATGTCCCCCTACACTCCACAAACACCACTGCACTACCCTAAACCCTAAAACATGACCCCCAGCGTGACCCCCTAAACTACCCAAACACCACTGCACTACCCTAAAACCTACACCTCTACCCCCAGTGTGATCCCTACACTACACAAACACCACTGCACTACCCTAAACCCTAAATCTACCCCCAGCACGACCCCATACACTACACAAACACCACTTCATTACCCTAAACCCTAACACACTGCCCCTAGCACGATCCCCTACACTACCAAAGCAGCACTGCACTACCCTAAACCCTAAGACATGCCCCCTTCACTACACAAACAACACTGCACTACCCTAAACACTAAAACACCACCCCCAGCACAACCCCCTACACTATCCAAATACCACTGCACTACCCTAAAACATGACACCCTACACTACACAAAAACCACTGCACTATCCTAAACCCTAAAACACTACCCCCAGCACGACAAGCTACACTACACAAACACCACTGCACTACCCTAAACCCTAAAACACTACCCCCAGCATGACACCCTACACTACACAAACACCACTGCAATACCCTAAACCCTAAAACACTACACCCAGAACGACCCCCTACACTACCCAAACACCACTGCACTACCCTAAACCCTAAAACACAAACCCCAGCATGACCCCCTACACTACCCAAACATCCCTGCACTACCCTAAAACACGACCCCCTACAATACACAAACACCACTGCACCACCCTAAACCCTAAAACACTACACCCAGAACGACCCCCTACACTACCCAAACACCACTGCACTACCCTAAACACTAAAACACTACCCCCAGCACAACCCCCTACACTATCCAAATACCACTGCACTACCCTAAAACATGACACCCTACACTACACAAACACCACTGCACTATCCTAAACCCTAAAACACTACCCCCAGCACGACAAGCTACGCTACACAAACACCACTGCACTACCCTAAACCCTAAAACACTACCCCCAGCATGACACCCTACACTACACAAACACCACTGCACTACCCTAAACCCTGAAACACTACACCCAGAACGACCCCCTACACTACCCAAACACCACTGCACTAACCTAAACTCTAAAACACAAACCCCAGCACAACCCCCTACACTACCCAAACATCACTGCACTACCCTAAAACACGACCCCCTACAATACACAAACACCACTGTCATCAGTGATGTCACTGACCAGGTCATGAATGATGCAATACGTGACATCATCAGCAGTGCATTGCGGGCACGTGAGTTATAGTTAGCAGAACTAACTATAACGGAGGAATTTCTATGGTTTTGTATGAGTGAAATGGGCAGCTAACTATAACACCCCTGAAACCTATGTTTTTTTTTGTGAATTTCTAAGGTTTTTGAAATGCTAATTTCTAACTATAACGTCTCTGAAACCTATGTTTTTTTTCAGTGAAATATATATATATATATATATATTCTCAAAACCTTCCCAGAATTGAAGACGCACATATATATATAATATGTAGATGATTTTCTCCTCCTATAATTCTAATGTAACAGCCCATTCAGGCCATGATTGCAAAATGGCAAGAAGGCAAAGAAGGAGGTACTCAATAGAGGTTATATGTGCGAGAGATATACTCATTTGAATAAGTTTTGTTTGAAAAAAGACATGCTAATCTGATGTGGGCGTGAAAAAAATATCAAGTTTTGAGTTGAAAAAAATATGTACCATCTGTTTTTGATTAATTTTTTTAATTAATTTTGTATTCCACCCATTCGTCTTTCTCCTGTCCCCTGATCATGTACCGTTTTGTGGCCATCATTAATATGAAATGTATGAAATTAAGGTTTGTAAACAATGCTCCAAGATGTCTACCAAATTTGTTTTGTATTAGTAAGACTTAATGTGCTGTCATTTGTTTGTTTTTTTGTATTTTTTTAGAGTGATTCTTTTTTTTATTTTTGTTTTATTAAATACCCAGCACAACATCGATACATACATTTTATACTTCACTCTGTTAAAAAAAAAAGGATATACACGGATTATAAAATGTAAATACAATCAAATATATAACCATAATGTGGCATTCTCCCATTAATTAAGAAGAGATTAGTTAATACCAGATAAAACAGGGTAAAAGACCATATAAAAAAAACAGCACTTAATCCTGCCGGCCCAGTTACAGTAATAGCCTCTTTTTACCTAGGGAGGCTTCCTTCAGGCAGTTCCATATGTGATTTTAGGCAATTAATCCCATTCATAAGCGGGAATCCCTCCAATTCTTGATGGGGGCCCAGATACCCAAACCCAGCTCCCTCATCTTCCTACCCCTCCTAGTATATAAGGAGGATTCTATATTATGAATACCCAGGAGTCTGGCCAGCCACATCTGAAAGGTGGGGGCTACGGTATCCTTCCAGCCTGCAGCTAACAGTATCCGCAGGACTGCCACACATATAAAAACAAAAGCTTCCTCCTCCTTACTAAGGCCCACATTACTATCAACTGCTATTAACATTAGGGTAGGGGATAGGTCGATCCTAACTTCTAGCAGCCCATCCCAGAAAACCGCAATCTCTCCAAGAATTAAGCTTAATTTTTCACACTGATGGAACATGTGTATCAAATTGGCTGGCTCTTCCATACACCTTGGACATTTATCATCCTCCCTCTTCCCCCAATCATACAATGTATCTGGTGTAAAATAAAGCTTGAAGAGGGTTTTGTAATGTTGGGCTCTTAGAATAATAGACCGGAACAATTTCCCTGCCAACTGCAGCGCTTTATACAAATCTACATGTGGATTATTTAATTTCGTCACCCAAGAGGCCTCAAATTTTTCAAGATCATCTTGTATACTCAATAATAAGGAGCTATATATCATTTTAATTTTTGTTCCACCACCTATTAAGTATTCAATCATATTAACTCTACCCCCTGGAGAGATCCGTGGCCTAATACCCGAAAGAGTATTATATATTTGTAAATATTTAAATCCTTGGTTTGCCTGAATACCAACTTTTTGCTGAATGGTGTTGAATCCCACTAATTGATCCCCTTGAAAAATATCACCTATTCTTCTGACTCCTTGATGCTCCCAGAGTCTACCCATCCTATCATAGCTTTGTTGCGGGAATACACTTGATTTCCATAAGGGAGTATACAAGTTTATTCTTGGAACTGCCAACGCTCTTTGTATCACCTCCCAAACCTCCCAGGCACTGTCCATTATCTTATAGCGCATTTTTTATAATACTGCCTATCTGTTTTTCGAAGCAAAAGCCCTATGGCTTCTCTGCCCAGCATCAGCTCATAAATAGTGGGAAGATTGAGGCTACTAGATGACGTCTCCATCAGGCTTCTTGCAGAGTCAAATAATATTGCCATCTGACTTACCAAGCTGGCCCAATGATAAAATCTGACATTCGGAATCGCCATCCCTCCCCTTTCCCGCGGTAAAGACAGATATTTCATGGCTCGTCTGACTTTCCCATACTGCCATATAAAATTCATAAATATTGCCTCTATCGATTTCATTACTACTTCATCGATTAAAAATGGAATAGATCAAAACAAAGACAGTATTTAAGGCAGCATAGTCATTTTTAGTACTTTAGCTCTCCCTATTATTGACAAGTGCAAAGCATCTATTCTTTTTAGGTCCGCTGAAATTGATTTCAACAGCGGATGGAAATTAACCTTTATAATTGTTTCCGTTGCGGAGCTTATTCTGACCCCAAGATAGACTACACTTTCTGTACACCTTGCATCATTCATTATGATATTATTAGTGCTGACTATCTGGGTCTTACTTTCATTCAAAATATACCCAGAACTCCGCCCAAATTCGCCAGCAATCTCCATAATTGCTCTCATAGCCCTGACTGGCTCCGGAGTTATTATGGCCAGGTCATCCGCATAAGCCTAGATAACACACAAAAAGGGAAAAGGGGGTCCAAGGGAACGAGTTTAGAGACCTGCAAGAGGTTTTTACCCCAATAAGTAATCACAAGACACACAAAGTTCCAGCGAGATTGTATCCACAAGAGCATTACATGGTTTGGTCTTTTTCAAACTTTATTTACACGTGTGTAACACTTCCTAGCAGCAGCTTTGTTTTGGTCCTTATGAAAGCCATACATACTCTCGAGATGGTTATTGGCTGAAACATGTCGACCTTTGTCACCAAGCAGTTTTCAATAGTTACTGCTTTGCACTGTTTTTTATTCCTGGCAGGGCTAATGAGCCAATAAAAATCATTTCTTCACTAGCACTAGCCAGTTTTAGATCATACTCACACATCCTTCTATTTTTTTGCGCTGCGCCCTCACATCACACAAGTGCTCGTCTTTGGGATCTGAGTATCCTAATTCTCCATACAAAACATCCCTGAGCTCCCACCTCTCAGTGCGGTGGTTGTAGCCCTCAGTGGGACTAGGTTTTCCCACTGAGAGGAGAAAGCCCAAATGATGAAGCATGTCACCTTCTGGTGAGTGAGGGCATTCATCCTGAAAGGGATTCTTTTCCTTATTAGGGCACTGTCACTCTAGACACAGTTTGATCATAGTATTCTTCTTTCCTAAGCTCATGTTTTAAAGTTGCCCAGACCCGAGAGGTTATTTGTGTGTCTTGTCATCCGCATAAGCCAACAGCTTAGTCTCAAACCCCTTGCTAACTATTGGCTTAATATCGTGGCATCTTAAAATTCTCTCAATCAACGGATCGATATACAGGGCAAAAAGTATTGGTGAGCAGGGACAGCCCTGTCGTGTCCCTCTAGAGATGAATATCCTTTCCGAGCTGTCACCCATTAATTGAATTCTAGCCTTTGGCTCCGAATACATGGCTCTAATAGCCTTCGTTATTTTAAGGCCAAAGTCCCTTTTTTCCAATATCCCCCACAAATACTTCCACTTGACTCGATCAAAGGCTTTTTCCGCGTCGAGAAGGATCATGACCATCCGTCCCCCCGTGGCAGCCTGCGCATCGAAAAGCGTGATGGCCCGCCTAATATGGTCCGTTGTCCCTCGGCCTGGGATAAACCCATGCTGCCCTGGGGAAACCAATCTGCGTATGACCCTCCCCAACCTATTCGCTAAGACCTTTGAATAAACTTTAGTATCTGTGTTGATGAGGGATATTGAACGATAGGATGCTGGGTTCTCTTTAGGTTTCCCTTTTTTGTGAAACACTACAATATTGGTTTCCTTCCAGGATTCTGGAATTTCACCAGTGAACAATATACCATTGAATAGGTCCAACATTATGGGGGCGATCTCTCTCTGAATACATTTATAGACTTCGAACGGGATAATGTCGGGCCCAGCAGCCTTGCCTGATGACATTTCTTACAGTGCTTCAATGACTTCCTCTATTGAGAAATCTTTCTCTAGTTCATCTCTAGCCAGACTATCCAGCTGGGGCCCTGTGCCATCATTTTCCATAGTATCAGCATCCGTTCCAATCTCTTCTTTATATAGTTTTTGATAGAAATCCTTAAAGACCTTAAGTATATCCTCCGGCTCTGTATAGTTCTGATCCTCCTCTCGTATATTTGTTATTACGTTCTTAGTGCTTTCCTGCCTGATCCGGAGTGCTAAAAGTTTACCCGCTTGCTCTCCTGTTTCGCATACCTTCCCCCCCTATGAGACACATACTGGTCTGCAGATTTCTGAGCTATCCATTTATGCAGCTCAGATTTAATGGTCAAAATCTTCTGCTGAATCTCAGAGGCCTCCTTCCCCTGACCAATATCTACTGTATGTTGTTCTTCTGCAGCTGATAACTCGCCCAACAGTCTCTCGTTTTCAACCCGAGCCTCTTTCTTTAACCTAGCAGAGAAACTAATCGTTTCCCCTCTAAGGGATGCTTTGAATGCGTCCCAGACTGAGTTCTGGGATGCACTTTATCAGTTCATATCGAAGTAGTCTTGAGCCCACTTCCTCATACAGTCTACATATTTTAGATTCGCCAATAACATCCTCTCAAAGGTCCATCTTGAATAGCTCTTAATTAGAGCTTCTGTATCAAGCTGTAAAACTAACAGGTTATGGTCCGATATTGCTTTGGGGAGTTTCTCAATCTTAACTTTTTTTATTTCTGTCATGGAAATCAGAAAATAGTCCAGCTTAGTATACTTTTTTGTGGGGGCAGGAAAAATACGTAAACCCCGATTTGTTGATTTCTTTGTTGCCTCAGACATCTACCAGCCCATGCGAGTTGATTAACGAATTCAAAGCTCGATATACCTTCGGTTTATGGCCTGCGTAAGCGTTATTATTAGCAAAGTCAACAGAGATGTTAAGGTCTCCGCACACTATCATAGTTCTCGGCCAATTCGTCAACTCTACTTTGAGTTGAACGAATATCTCAGGATCGTCCTGGTTAGACCCATAGATTGTGCACTGAGTAATTCCTATCCCGAGTTCCACCACAGCCCACCTCCCAAGGGTATCTGTAATTTTACATTTTGCCTCTCCCAGGGCACTCTTTGCCAAAATTGCGACCCCTCTAATAGTAGATGTCTGGGAAGAACAAGCCAGCAAATCAAATCCTCTGATAGTCAATAAATTACTCTTTGCCCACTGTAGGTGGGTCTCTTGTAAACAGACCACATCTATCCGATTTGACCTTACAAATTCACCCAATCGTTGCCTCTTCCTCCAGTCATTTAGACCCCCGATATTCACTGTACAAATCCTAAGCTTCCCCATTTCTTTCTAAGAAAGTGCCGCAACCCTTATCACTCAAACTTTTCAGCTGTTTTGTATTCAAAACCTTGCACCACAATACAGAATAATGCCAGGTATTTATCTTTTTCTTCCCTACCCCGTGAACCCTGCCCACCTTCCCCACCCTCCTCCATTCCCAACCCTACACCGCTCCTTTACCTTCCCTCCTCCCTCCCTTACCTCATGCCCTCCCACCACCCCATTGAAGCGCTCAGACCATGGTCTGTGCATGCGATGTTCGCAACATTAGCGGCCTGGCTAAGCCTTATCCATTATAACTTACATTACCCCACTACTCCTATTAATTCATAGGTCTAGCCCCACTCATTCATAATGGTACCATTCTCCCTGTTCGCCCCATCTTCCCTTACACCATTCATCTCCATCAATGCAAACATTCCTTTTTATTTTTTCCTCTCATCATTTTCTTTTTTTTCCCTCCCCCGCACTTCCGCTGGTCCCCCCTTCTCCCCTGAATTTACTCCAGATTTTGCTTTATTTATCCAGAGCGTCCAAATACTCTCTTGCTTTTATCTCCGAAAAAAATAACGGGTCTGTCCCTCATTGATCACTTTAAGCTGTGCTGGGTTGATCAGGTAGATCTGAATGTTTTTCTCCTGGAAGGGTTTTATAAGCTGCCTTAGCCTCCAACATCTTTCTACTGTAGAGTGGCAGAAGTCCGGCCACACACAGAGCGAGACCCCTCCACTTGTTGTCTTAGCTTCAGGTCTTGCCTTGTCTGAGATTGACTGGCACAGGAGTAAGTTGCCAAAGAACAATAAAATCGCTTGCGGTTTAGTGCCTTTTTTCCTTGCCTGCTCTGTGATTTAAAGGGAGTACGGTGTGCTCTTTGGACCTCTGCTGCCCAATTCCAGTCTGACAGCTCTGGGAATGCGTACTCAAATAGATCAATTACATATGCCCTGGTGTCGGAGCCTTCCAACCCCTCCGGAACCCCCAGCACCCTGAGGTTATTTCTCCTTTGTCTATTCTCAAACTCCTCAAGCTTCCATTGGATATCTTTAATTTGAGAACCTTGAGCCTCCACCTGGGCCGATGCACTTGCCGCCTCCGCTTCTGTAGAGATTATTCTCTCCTCGAGGTTCGTCACCCTCTCCCCTATATTCACACATGCTTTAGAAAGCTTCCTAACGACCCCTTACATTTTTCTCATCGCGGCCTGCGCTTTCCGACTGTCTTGGCGTGTTTCTTCCCTGTGGGAAAGAATAGCCTGATGAATTACCTCTAGTGTAGGGGGAGCCACGCCAGCTTCCGCGGGGGTACTACCAGAGAGCAGCCCGACAGCTGGGTTGCAGATGAATAGTCCCATTTGAAATCCTTTCTCTCACGACCTTGAGTGCCATGTCGAAAATTAGGTCTTTTTGCTGTTATAGGGAGCAGTGGGTCGCTTTCCTCATGATCTGTGTCTAAATTACTAGCCCCCGATGATGTGCTCAAGCCGTCCTCTGACCACTCTGCCCCCTCTGAGACTGAAAAAAAGCAGTCACTAGGCTCCTTATCCAGATCCCCTCTGGTTTTATCCCCTGCTAGCGGATCTGTTACCAAAAGCGCGTTATTCCTGCCAGGCACTGAGGTGAGTGGCTGCACTTCATTTTCACCTCCTTGTTGCATTTCAACATTATCAGAGCCTTTCTTCTTACCTGCTGCCTCCTGCTCCACCATATCCATGCGGGATTCAAGGGGGGTCGGTAGTACACGAATAGCTTCTGTATTTCCACCATAATTCCCATCTTCTATGTCTTCCCACCGCAGCTTCCATGCGGGGGGAGGTAGTCACCTCTTCCCTTTGCCCTCCATTAGATAAATCAACCCCACCAGCACTTGAAGCTGGAGTATCCTGAGGTTCTTCCCAAGTCTCCTCCTGACTCCCCTCCTTGCTCTGTTTCTGCTTGCCCTTCTCACCGCTGACTGCTCCTGCTCCAGCCTGTGTCTCCTTCGGCTGCATCAGAAGCTCAGCCACTGACGGGTCGGCCAGGCGATTATTCGCAGATGCTCCACCTCTTCCCCTCCTTGCTGCTGGCGGGTCAGGTGTTGGAGTCTGCTGCAGGCGTCCCGTTGATTGCTCCAGCGCATTGAGTTCCGCAGGGGTCTCTCCTCGCAGCCTCCGACCTACCGCCGATTTGGAGACAGCGGGGTTTACTGCTATCTTCGGGCCATTTCAACACAGCTTCCCGGCCGTCCTGGCCGTCGATGCTCCAGTGGGTTCAGGTACTTGTCTGCGGCGTGCCTGAGGATCCGTAGTCCAACTTTGATCCAGGCCGCCCAGACTCTATTACAAGGGCGTCGCGATTTCCTCATAGGGGGGGATAATCTCAACGGTTGAGTGGTTCTTTTAAGTTCTTATTTCCTTATGGGGTTCACATATTCAAAACCGCCATGGCTCGCTAGTGCAGCTGCCGGCCTCCTAAGCGGCCGCTATCTTGCTTCAGGTCGTGGTACTGTCATTTGTTTTTATGTGAACAATTGTGTGTCTGACATATTTCTCCATGGTGTTTGAATGCACTGACATTGAAAGTGAATAAAACATTATGTTTGAATTCTATCCGTGAGTGCACTCATTGATCGGCAACGTGGCAGTGGTTGCCGGTGTTAATCATATATGTATATATATACTATACAGTGCTCCTGTTAACACCAGAGCCATGGGGGTGGAGCGTGCAGTCGGGGATCACGCTGGCAGCTAAAATTCCAATCCACAAAAAAATAAACGCTCCACAAGACTTCAACAATCAGTGTAAAAGAGTTTAATCCCCAACCTGTGCAAACAATAGGACACATTTCAGCCGAGAATCGGTCTTAATCACATGACCATAGACATGCACTTAAACAACTTAGGGGCATATGCATCAACATTGGCATTTGCGATTCCTTATTAGCGAAAAATAAGGATTCGCTAATAAGGAATAGCAAAAGGCTATGCATGTAGGAATCGCTATTCAAATAGCGATTCCTTAACTTTCCTTAATTGCTACTAGCAAATTGCGAGTAGCAATTAAGGAATGCCGTCCCAATCATTCCTATGGGCCTCCAGGCCCATAGGAATGAATTGGAGATTGCATGAGCAAATTGCGAGTATCAGTAGGTTCTCGCAAATTGCTCATGCAATTTCAAGGGTGCAAGGGTGTCAAAATGACACCCTATTGCACCCCTGAAATTGATATGTGCACATATGTTGCACACACACATGCTCTAAGGGCATGTGTGTGCGCAACATGAAACTTTGAAAAATGCACAAAAGTGCATTTTTCAAACTTTTAGCAAATTACCATGCAGTTCATCTTCATGGTAATTTGCTCCCCCTATTAGCGAAATCGCTAATTTTTTTAACTTTCATGCATTGCATTTAAGGAATCCCAAATTGAGATTCCTTAAATTAAGGAATCTCAATTTGGGATTCCTTAAATGCTATCGCTATTTAAGGAATCGCTATTTAAGGATTCCTTAAATAGCGATTTTTGCTTTTGGGTTGATGCATTGGGATTGGGTATTTTTGACTCAATACCGGGAGCTATTAGCGAATCGGTATTTTACCGACTGGATTTTGCCTTGATGCATGAGGCTGTTAAAGTATAAAAAATAGAAAAATTAATAGTGCACAAGTGGAAGAAAGAATCGCCATCTTGAACTGTATACAGAATACAATGGCAAATAGTTCAGCATTAGAGAATGATTGGGATTTCAGAGGGTTGAAATTTACTATCCTCAATACAAACAGGGCAACAGTAGGGAAAGTATTAGATTTTGGATGGGTAACATTTACTATTCCCACTCCAAACATCACACCAGTAGGGAAAGAGTTGGATTTTGGAAGTTTAAAGTCACTATTTCCTTCCTCCCCCATTTAATAGCTCCCAAACAATGTGGATTTGTAAAAGGTAGATTAACTTCTGATAATTCACGTCTATTTGTTAATGTTCTTAGTAAAGCTCCTTCTTTATCTTTTCCCCTTGTGGCGATTTCCATTGACGCGACAAGGCCTTTGAAGGGTAGATTGGTCCTTTTTATTTAAATCTCTTCGATGGCATGGTTTTGGTACTAAATTCATCTCCCTTATTTCTCTTCTCTACTCTACCCCTTCTGCTTCTGTCACTGTAAACGGCCAATCCTGACAGTATTTTTCATTTCATCGAGGAGTTAGGCAAGGTTGTCCATTATCCCCTCTTTTGTTTGTTCTTTCACTTCAAATCAATCAATCACGACATTTGTATAGCGCGCTACTCACCCGGAAGGGTCTCAAGGCGCTGGGGCGGAGGGCTACGTTACTGCTCGAACAGCCAGGTCTTGAGCTGCTTCCTGAAGGAGAGATGGTCTTGGGTTAGCCGAAGGTGGATGGGGAGGGAGTTCCAAGTCTTGGCTGCCAGGTAGGAGAAGGATCTTCCTCCGGCGGTGGCTCTGCGGATGCGTGGTACGGTGGCGAGGGCGTGGCTGGTCAATCGTAGCTGGCGGGTGGGCGTGTAGAAGGTCATGCGGTCGTTGAGGTACTTGGGGCCCAGGTCGTGGAGAGCCTTGTGTGCGTGGGTGAGGAGTCTGAACGTGATTCTCTTGCAGACGGGGAGCCAGTGCAGGTCTCTCAGGTGTCCGGTGATGTGGCTTTGTCGGGGGATGTCCAGGATGAGTTGTGCGGAGGCGTTCTAGATGCGTTGGAGTCTTTTTTGAAGTTTGGCTGTGGTTCCGGCGTAGAGGGTGTTCCCGTAGTCCAGTCGGCTGGTGACGAGTGCCTGGGTAACGGTCTTCCTGGTTTCTGTGGGGATCCATCTGAAGATCTTGCGGAGCATGCGCAGGGTGTTGAAGCATGATGAGGAGACAGCGTTGACTTGTCTGGTCATCGAGAGGGAGGAGTCCAGGATGAAGCCCAGGTTGCGCGCATCGTCCGTTGGTTTGAGAGTGGTGCCCAGGGCAGGGGGCCACCAGGAATCGTCCGAGGCGGATGGGGATGATCCCAGGATGAGGACTTCCGTCTTGTCTGAGTTCAGTTTCAGGCGGCTGTTCTTCATCCACTCGGCGACGTCCTTCATCCCTTCGTGTAAGCTGGCTCTGGCGGTGGCGGGGTCGTTGGTGAGGGAGAGGATCAGTTAGGTTTCGTCGGCATAGGAGATGATGTTGAGGTTGTGTTGGCGTGCGATGGCTGCGAGGGGGCTCATGTAGACGTTGAAGAGGGTTGGGCTGAGTGATGATCCTTGTGGTACGCCGCAGATGACTTCGGTGGCCTCGGATCTGAACGGGGGGAGGCGGACTCTCTGGGTTCTTCCGGCGAGGAACGAGATGATCCACTCCAGTGCCTTCTCTTGGAATCCGATGTTGCTGAGGCGCTGCACTAGTGTGTGGTGGCAGACAGTGTCGAACGCAGCAGAGAGGTCCAGGAGGATGAGGGCCGCTGTTTCTCCGTTGTCGATCAGGGATCTGATGTCGTCGGTGGCTGCGATCAGGGCGGTCTCGGTGCTTTGGTTGGCCCGAAACCCGGACTGCGAGGAGTCGAGGGATCCGTTCGTCTCGAGGAAGGCTGCTAGCTGTCTGTTGACGGTCTTCTCGATGACTTTGGCAGGAAAAGGAAGGAGCGAGATGGGACGGTAGTTCTTGAGGTCGGTGGGGTCTGCCTTTGGTCTCTTCAGGAGGGCGCTAAGCTTGGCGTGCTTCCAGCTCTCCGGGAAGGTGGCGGTGTGGAAGGAGGTGTTGATGATGTCCCGGAGATGGGGTGCGATGATGGCGTCGGCCTTGTTGAAGATGTGGTGGGGGCAGGGGTTGGTGGGGGATCCGGAGTGGATGGTGTTCATCGTGTGGGTGGTGTCTTCAGTGCTGATCGGGGTCCGTTTGCCGAGGGTGGTGGTGGCGGGCGTTGGTTCGGTGGTAGGGTGCGTGGTCTGTGCGTCGAAGCTGTTGTGTATGTTGGCGATCTTGCGGTGGAAGAACGAGGCGAGTGAGTTGCAGAGGTCTTGCGAGGGAGTGATGTCATTGTTTCTGGCGCTGGGGTTGAACTCTTTGACGATGCTGAAGAGTTCCTTGCTGTCGTGGGCATTGTTGTCCAGTCGTTCTTTGAGTGCTGTCTTCTTGGTGGCGCGGATCAGCTGATGGTGTTTGCGGGTGGCGTGCTTGAGGGCGGTCCTGTTGTCTGTGGTCTGGTCGAGCCACCAGGCTTTCTCGAGGGTGCGGCAGTTCTTCTTGGAGTCCTTGAGTTCGTTGGTGAACCAGGGGGCTTTCTTGCAGCCGGGTCTGCTGGGAGGGTTCTTTAGTGGTGCGAGGTCATCGGCGCAGGCGGTCAGCCACTTGGTGAGGTTGCTGGCTGCTTCGTTGGGGTCCGTTGTGCTGGTGGGAGGGTTCTGGCTGAGGGAGGCGGTGAGCTGCTCGGCGGTGATCTTGCTCCAGCTCCGGCGAGGTTGCGGGTGGTGGTGGTTCGTGGTTCTTCTGAAGCTGAAGTGGACGCAGCTGTGGTCAGTCCAGTGGAGTCCGGTGGAGTAGCTGAAGGAGATGTGCTTGCTGGATGAGAAGACGGGGTCAAGCGTGTGGCCGGCGTAGTGGGTGGGGGTGTTCACCAGTTGCTTGAGTCCGAGGTTGGCGAGGTTGTCCAGCAGGGTGGTGGTGTTTCTGTCATTGTTGTTCTCCAGGTGGAAGTTGAGGTCCCCTAGGAGGATGTATTCAACGGAGGGAAGGGCGTGCGGGCTGATGAAGTCTGCGATGTCTTCGCTGAATTGTGTGCGTGGTCCCGGGGGTCTGTAGATGAGGGTGCCTCTGAGGGTGGTCTTGGGGTCGGTGTGTATCTGGAAGTGGAGGTGTTCGGCGGCGGTGAAGGTTTCTTCGGAGTTGGTCGAGATGCGGATGGTGTTCTTGTGTATGATGGCGATGCCTCCTCCCGTCTGGTTGACGCGGTCACTCCGGGTGATCTTGTATCCGTCCGGGATGGCTATGGCGATGTCGGGCGCTGAGGAGGCGTTCATCCAGGTTTCAGTGAGGAAGGCGACGTCTGGTGCTGTTGCGTCGAGCAGGTTCCAGAGTTCGACGGCGTGCCTGTGGACGGAGCGGGTGTTGAGCAGGATGCACTTGAGGTGGTTGTTGCTGGTGTCTGGCTTGGCGGGAGCGGTGCAGGTCCGGAGGCAGGTGAATTTGCAGTCTTGGCAGGTGAAGGGTCCGTGGGTGCGTCTCGGGGTGGCTCGGTAGCAGGCGGGGTTCCGGCCGGTGTTGAGTGCGTTGAGGGTGGTGGGGTCGTAAGTCCGTCGTGTTGGCTGGCGTTCTCGGGGGCCAGGGTTCCTGGCGTTGGGCGCAGTCCAGGCGCGGATGGGCGCAGACGGGCTTGCCTTTGGCGCGCCTTCGCCGCGCCTGCGGCGCGTCCGCAGCGCGCCCGCTGCGCGGCCTCCATATAAGTGGGAGTGGGAGGGAGGGGCAGCTGGGAGGCGGGAGCGGGGTGGCGAATGGGGCAGCGGGGGGCGTGGCCGCAGGGTTCAGTGGCGGGAAAGGTGGATGCTCGGGGGGGCGCGGGCTGGAGCGGGGTACAGAACAAAGAGCGGGACAGTGGGGCACAGAGTAGGGCACAACAGAGCGGGGGGAGCAAAATAACGGGGTACAGAAACAAGGCAGGTCACTCGGGCACAGAGTAGGGCACAACAGAGCGGGGGGAGCAAAATAACGGGGTACAGAAACAAAGCAGGTCACTGGGGCACAGAGCAGGGCACAACAGAGCGGGGGAGCAAAATGACAGGGTACAGAAACAAAGCAGGTCACTGGGGCACAGAGCAGGGCACAACAGAGCAGGGGGAGCAAAATAACGGGGTACAGAAACAAAGCAGGTCACTGGGGCACAGAGCAGGGCACAACGAGCGGGGACTCACTTGGCAGCGGCGGCGGCAAGAACAGGCAGCAGCAGGGCACAAGGAGGACCGTGTGGCGGCTGGGGGGGGCGACCTACCTGCAGGCAGGGTGAAAGGTCCCTTGAACCTTTTCTTTCCTGTATCCGTCAAAATTCTTCTATTTTTGGATTCCCATATGGAGATCATCATCTGAAATTGTCTGCATATGCAGATGATAGCTTGCTTTTCATTTCAGATCCAGATTCTTCTATTCCTTCATTACTACAAGAAATTGCTGATTTCTCAGTGGTATCAGGATATAAGATCAATTCTGATAAAACCGAAGTTCTCCAAATTACAAAATGTTGCTTTAAACATCAATTTGATTCTACTGCTTTTCACTGGAACAGTTCTAAAAGTAAATATCTTGTTATTTTGTTTTCTAATTCTATTTCTAACTCGGTTAAATTGAACATGAATATAGCTCTAGATCGTATCTCCAAGCTTTTCTGATCCTGGAATCCCCTCTTTCTCTCCTGGTGGGGTTGTCTCGACTCCATAAAGATGATGATTACTCCTATTTTATTATATTATCTATCAATGATTCCTTTACGTATCCCTGTCACTTTTTTTTTAAATGAATAGACTCTCTCCTTTCCAAATTTCTATGGAGAAACAAAAAATTCTGAATTTCTTTATTTCATCTTAGAAAACCGAGACTTATGGGTGGGGTAAACTTTTCAGACTTCTGACTATATCATAAAGCTTTTAGCATACAGCAAGCATCTCAGTGGCTTCACACGAAATACTCTCCCTTTACTCCTCTATGGGTCATCATTGAACGATGTCTACTTGCTCCTTTCTCAACTAAGGGGCATATTATCAACGGCCAGCGATAATTATCGCTGGCCGTGCTTAGCGATAATTTTGTTATCGCAGGCTATCTCTAGAATTTATCGCCCTGGTAGCGCATTATTAACAACGCGTTTCTCCAGGGCGATAGAAATTCCAGAGGTAGCAAGGTTATCGCCGTTTTGCAGGGAACATCGCTGGTTTTCCAGCGATGTTCCCTGCAAAACGGGGATAACCTTGCTGATATGACCCACAGGGTCGTATCAGCATAATCCACCCCAATGTTAGGGATAGGTAAGTCTGCATTTTAGCAGACGTTAGTCTTTGGAGAAAACAGCGGTTTTCTCCAAAAACTAACATGTGCTAAAATGCTGGGGCAGCCTTGTAAATATCGCGATGTGAACATCAGCGATATTTACAAGGTTGTCCTGCCCAGTGACGCCCACTTTGCATCTCATTAGAGATGCAAAGGGAAGCGTTGGATAAAAGGGTGCTAACTTGCGCTAATGCATGTTAGCACCCTCTTGTTTATAGGGCGATAGTTTTATCTCTGCTTTTTTGGCTTTAAAAGCCACAAAAACGTAGATAAAGCCCTTGTAAATATGCCCCAAAGGAAGTTCTTTCTTTCACTGCCAAAAATGCCCTCACATCCCTCCCATTATTTAAACACACTTGCTCTTTGCTACGACCTCATCTTCAGTCAAAACTTATCACTAGACATACTTTCTTACATTCTCCTTTATTGCATAATAGCCTCATCACTATAAATAATCGGCCACTGTACTGGGCCTCATGGAGCGCTAAAGGAATTTCCTGGGTTACCGATCTATTTGATGGAATTTCTCCTTCTTCTTTTCCTGATTTTCAGGCTACATTTAAATGTCCTCATTCCTTCCTGCATACATTTTCCATAATAATGGAATTACTTCTCAGTATTTTTCACTCCCTTACTTCAGATGAAGATCCCATTACTCAACATTCACTTCTTAAAATATTAGTTTTAATTCCAAAAGCTTCACTAATTTATAAATTCTTCTACACCACAAACCCAGAACGAGACAAAACTAAGCTGGAACTTGCTTGGGAATCAGATTTAGGCTTTGAATTATTAAGGATTATTAAGGAATAGCAAAAGCCTATGCATGTAGGAATCGCTATAAAAATAGCGATTCCTACACATTCCTTAATTGCGACTTGCAACTCGCCTCCAGGCCCATAGGAATGAATTGGAGATTGCATGAGCAAATTGCGAGTACCAGTAGGTTCTCGCAAATTGCTCATGCAATTTCAAGGGTGCAAGGGTGTGAAAATGACATCCTATTGCACCCCTGAAATTGATCTGTGCATATATGTTGCACACACACATGCCCTAAGGGCATGTGTATGCGCAAAATGAAACTTTGAAAAATGCGCAAAAGTGCATTTTTCAAAGTTTTTGCAAATTACCATGAAGTTCAACTTCATGGTAATTTGCTTCCCCTATTAGCGAAATCGTTAATCTTTTTACTTTAATGCATTGCATTTAAGGAATCTCAATTTGGGATTCCTTAAATGCAATCGCAATTTAAGTAATCGCAATTTAGAGATTCCTTAAATTGAGATTTTTGCATTTGGGATGATGCATCCCAAATGCAAATATACCGGTCGCAAAGGGGCAGATTCTAAGAATCTGCCTGTTTGCGACCGGTTTTTCCTTTATTGTCAACGATATTTGTGCATCACAATATCTGTGTATCATGATATTTAAATTCCAATATTTCTGTCTCCTGATATTTTTGACAATATTGTGTCTGAATATTGGGACAAGGGGAATATCCCCTACTATGGGGTGAAAAAAAGAACTCAGGGGCTCTCTTTTATTAATGTACTCTACACATGTCCAATTGAAACATTATTGCTTCAATTTGGGGTCTCCCTAAGGAAGGAGACCTTTCAAACCTAGCCAACAATGTAAATATGTAGGACGTCTCTGGGACAAAAGACAATTGTGGCTACTGAATACTGCAAAGGTCATTGAGGATATCTGAACTTACAGAGAGGAAGGAGACACATTTAGCTACTAATCAGATATTTTCTGGAGAAGCATTGACTATTGATGAAATGTTTCAAATTCACCGCTTGAAACTGAATCAGTCCCATAGATATAATGGCTGTTCAAAAAATGTGTGACTTCTTTCTTCTCTATGTCGAGTCACACTTGAGCAGGGTAGGATAATGATGCTCCTAAACCCGCAATGTTTTCTGCTTGGCGGGCCATTTTCAGTTGTTTTTGGTGGTTGAGGCATGATCTGGATGTTTCAGTAGAGATGCACCTTCTCAAGCTGTGCCATGAAATCCTAGTTCATGGAACAACTCTCTTGCCACGGGCATGAATCTGTTCATTGCTGCGAAATACTCCCCATTTCACATTTTGAAGAAGGGATGAAATGTTTCAGAGCAAACACAAGGAGATGATGGATGGAGTGCTGAAACTTTGTAGATACTCACCCCCAGTCACAGATCTGGTGTGAATTCATCATCGTTCTTTAGCTTACTTCACCACCCCAGTTCATACCCAGCTATATGCAAATCGGTCTTGACCGTGTGCCTCACGGGAACTGTCCAGCCTGAACTGCCAAGCTAGGTCTTCCATTGACCGGAAAAAAGCATCCTGGGACAGGTTTTGGGATAACACCCCTCATCAGCAAGGCTAGCTTGAATCCAGTGGCAAAGTGAGCAAGGGAAATGTTTCAGAACAAGCTTGATGTTAAAACCATTTACAAATGGATATAGTTGCCCTCATAGCATTGCTCCCAGTCTTTTAGGTATTTCTACCTTTTATTTTTTTATTGCCTCAGCAAGCACTCTGCGTTGCTCAAGTAAAATCTAAAAGAAAATTTCAAGTTCTATGTTGCACAGGGGATATTGCCCAATGTCTTTGTCGGTTGAGGGACTACAGGCTAGTGGACAGGGCAGGGCTTCTAGTAATGTGCAGGAGAGACAAACGTAAGGTGCCTTGAGTCTTTGGGAGCAAGGAAGCTCTGAGCAGGGGATGGCGGGCCACTGTCAAGCAGCATCTGTCTATGCATTATCATGAGCAACTCATCAACAACGCTGGAACATTTTCCCACTAGAAAGAAGGGTCACCAAAGCTGTTAATTTTTACATTTTCACTAAGGTCACTGCTACACAAAGTCTTGAGTCCAGTGATTTTGCCATTTCAAAAACCCTACATTTTTGGTATTTCATGGATGGATGGAGGACTGCTTGTGGAGCATTTTTCCAATGCTACTAAGGTAGAGAGACTCCATATCCACCCAGGTTTTTCAGTGGTATGGTCGATAATTTTAACAAGTGTACAACCTGAAGGGAACATGAGTAAACGTGGGGCTGTACTTAATTTAAGACGGTGGTTGCTGGTGGGTGACACCTGCACTCTTTTCTCCCCACAGGCACACTTTTATTTAATCCACAGATACAGTCCCTAAATAATAAGCATAAACCAAGGTGCTGAAGCCTCACAAAGCCTCCCCTGTAACGATCAGCAGTTCAGACAGTTAACATCTGAAAATGAAACCTGTCTGATTAGAGGTATTGGGTAAGTGCTCACCAGCACGCTTGTGACCCGCAGTGGCACCAGTTCGGATCCTGACCGACAGCTTCCTCTGTGGCTAGCTGGTCTGCCTACTACCTGCCACATTTATACGGTAAGCTATAAAAATCTCTGCTATTCCCAATGCTCTGTAATTAATACATGCAACATATGCACATATACTTTACAAACCTAGCATTAAAATATTGCTTGTACGGAACTGCTCTGCTGAAACCTGGATATGCTTAACGTTCCCTCTTTCGTGACATCTCGCAAGGAGAAAACTCTGCAAAGAGGCTGATTTTACTGCACAAGGAATCACCCATGGATAGCGCTCCTCATCGAACATGTGATATTGTTAAATCTGCAACTCCTGAGAAAAAGGTATGTATGTGTACCTGTTGTGTTTTTTTAAAAAAAAGGCTAAATTGGAGCATAGATTTATAGCTTAGATAAAATGCCCCTGGCTTGTGCCATACAAACGAGTACCATCTGCTACTTTCACTGTTAAGTATATTCAGGGCACAAGTTGGGGGTACACGTGGGTACACAGCGTCCACCCACTATTTTCACAGAGTGGATGCCGTCCACCCTGCAAAAAGTGGACCCCAGTGAAATATGCTGAATGTGTCCTGGTGTAATCTTCCAGGCACATTCCGAGCAGCAAATAATAGGTGGTGAGGGCACTTCTGTATTTCAGACTCCAGCTGGGCCCAAAACAAAGGCCAAATTTAAACTATCCTGGCTGAGAGCTATCTGGAGCCTCACACCTAGATGTAAATACAAGGGAGGGAAAACAAAAGCACACAGCTTATCACTTCACATTTACTTACGAGAGGCATGTTTGTTACTTTGTATACTGTATATAGGGGATATGCATGCACTCTAAGAATGTCCCCTGTGTTTGTTTGTCCTAGTATTTGCACAAATAACAATTTACATACTAAGTGCTTTACATCACACATTGTTGCAGGGATTCTGCACAAATACAGAACTATGCGCAGGAAATGGGACCTTGGTGTATAGGGACTGGGTCTTACCACTACCTTAGTACCCACAAACCCAGGACCAACTAGCTGTAGTGTCTCACTTGCTCTCCTATTCACTCCCAGAGAAACAAATGATTAGACACCCTAGAACACAATACTCCCAGTTCTCTCAGGAATCGCAGTAACAATACACACCTTTTCGCTCACTCTCTTGTACTCGACCACAATAAGATCTGACAGAGACACGAAACAGTTTAAAATATTTATTTTAACTAACATGCCCCAACAAGCAGGAAAACACATAATACAAATATAGTCAGCATAGCAGTCAGTCCATAAGTCAAAAAGGGAGATGTCATCCTAAAAAGACAATGGAGAAAGGATTATAGCGCCTAACCTCCCTCCCCTTGCTAAGAAGAAGTATTATTATATAATAGAAGATCTCTGGGCTTTGTCAGCAGACCCCATACCTTAGCCTATAGATGGTAGATCTACATCATGTGCACTCTTCTCCCTGGAAAGGTCCCTCTCCAAGGGTGTGCTACCTAATCGTGCAACCCACTAAAAACCCAAGAATGCTGTCTAAACAACATCTGCATTGATTGGCAAGAAAAAAATAACAAGGGGCATTGTTGTTCGACCTTGCACATAAAGTTCAGTCAAAATCCCAGGAACATGCAGAGAGCGAACATAGCAATGAGTTCTCATGTGAAAGCAGTCTTTGAAAATATCGCAAAAAAATAAAGATGTGTAGTAACGTGTGAAAAGCAGCAGGCAAGCTGCAACGAGCTCATGCTGTTAGTGATCAACGGCAATGTCCCTATGGGCCACGTGACAACATAGTCACATTATACATTGACAGAAAAAAAATATAAATGTGTGAATCAATGTATGGAATGTGTTACATAAGACAGTGAGGGTTACAAGGTGTTGGAGCTGCATGTTCTTCATAGCTCGCAGTGCTAAAATAGAATGTAACAAAAGGATCTGTGTGTGAAAAGCAGTAATTCACTTACCTACATAGAATAAAAATATGTCTTATGCATTTTAGATGATGTACTTTACAGGAGACACATTAACCCTCAATTCTACTTTGATTCAAAACTAGGACTAGGGAAAACACAGATCTCTCCAACAAATGCATTAGCCTAGAAAGTTATCATAATATTATGTTCCCTTTGATTTGCTGAGCACAGAGAGATCTCTGCAGCGGGTGCCTTAAGCCCATC
Source organism: Triturus cristatus (assembly GCF_964204655.1). Taxonomy (NCBI): domain Eukaryota; kingdom Metazoa; phylum Chordata; class Amphibia; order Caudata; family Salamandridae; genus Triturus; species Triturus cristatus. The sequence continues at coordinate 598,071,241 of NC_140592.1, read as the reverse complement.
AGATAACATAAGATATTTTAAAATGCAGACTTTGCAACCACTTAAGCATAATAGATTTACTGCCTCCTTCCTCCTTGTTGCCAATTTCTTTGTGGCAGAGTTAAAAAAGAAAATGACATGTTGAAGCCCACATTTTGCATCAGGGTTGCGTCACCTTTTTGGTACAACCCAACAAAAAATCTCATTTGATAAATCTTGTAATGCACTTATGATAGACCTTTGGAAGGTCTTAGGATCTGATGTCACTTCTGGTGATGCCACTTCCTGTGAGGCTGCCCAATGATGTTGTGCTGTGATGTCACGCACCATGATGTCACTTGCATGCTACCTAATTTGGTTTGTTCTCCCTACTTCATTGTTTCAGACTTGTGCCCTGAGTGTATTATTTTATTTTGGCCTTCCTAGAGCATATTTTTGTCCTTCATGTGTTGTATATTTGTCAAGTGGCTAATTTACGTGGTTGAAGAAATAACCCTTTGCTGGGGCAAAGCAGGGCAGTAGAAAGAAAGCTGAGTGGAGTGGGAGCTAATCAGGGGCGTGGCTTTCAAAGATACCGAAAGTACAGATGCACCGGGACCCAGTTGCCTGAGAGTGTAACTTAACCCTGATTAGTGCTGTATTTCACAGTTTAAACAGTAGCCGGAGGAGGCCAACTTCGTCCTTGCACTAGGACCCATGACCCACTGGGTATGGCCACTGGACCTGATAGTTGTTTTGTGCAAGTGTGCTTGAGAAAATAGGCTAGTGATATGTGGCAGGTACTGCCCCCGAGGTATCAGCAGGAAATGAGTGGGTTTTCTTTCTATTTCCAGACCATTGATCACTTTATAGTGGTGATCATTTTAAAACTGACTATGAACCTTTATCATTTCTAGCTGGGAAACAGCGTTTATAATGTTGTACCATTACAACGTGGTTGTTACAACAAACGCGTTGTTAGTACGCGATGCATTTACATTGCAAGTCATTAGAATGACTTGCACTAGGGGGCGCTGAGGTATTGGAAATAAATTCCAACACCTTCCCTACTGTTGTGCAACCTGGAGTAGGAATAGTAGTTAATACTATTCCTAAGTCCAGCACGGCCCCTAGTGTAAGTCGTTATAATAACTTGCGATGTAAATGCATTGCGTACTAACAACACGGCCGTTGTAACGACCGCTTGTAAAAGCACGTGATGTAATACATTGCGTTGCAATGTACCCTATTCTTTATAGCCAACTTATTCATTTAAGTGAATTTATTTGGGGGACTATGTTTGTATATAACTATATATGCATGTATTTTAAAAGTCTGCACACATGCATATGCATGCCCTTATATTAATGCTTGTGTGTCTGTGTGAAGGTATTCTTTGGCTGTTGCTGAAGTAGAAGTAGTTTCAAGCCCATATGTTCCTGAAATGCTTTTATATCTGGGCATTAGTTTCTTAAAACCTTCTTATCATATCAATACAGTCGATTAAAACATTTTACAAACAAATAGCAGATGGGTTTACTTGGTTAATTAATACTTGTTCTAGGTAATTCAACAGGAAACGTATTATGGTCCAACAATGTCATTTCTAGATTATGGTGACCTCCGACAATGAATTGGCCTTCGGCTTTGTTGTTTATGATTACATCACAGCTTAGGTCTTGTCTATGGTATGTGTATATGTTACAGTCAAAGTGTGAAATCCCGCATTCTATAGAATGCCTAGGTAATGTATAGAATGCCTGAAAATGCCTGAAAATCAAAAGTATGAAATTATTGATATTTTATACATTGCCTAGTCATTGTACACTTTGCCGGATTGTCTGCCGGCAAAGTATATAATATGCCTAATCCCGCCATTTTATTCCCGCCCGGCAATGTGTGAAATCCGGCATTCTATAGAATGGCTAGGTAATGTATAGAATGCCTGAAAATCGAACGTCAAAGTATGAAATGATTGATATTTTATACATTGCCTAGGCATTGTATACTTTGCCGGATTGTCTGCCGGCAAAGTATATAATAGACCTAATCCCAGAGACAGCACAAGTTATCAGCAAGCAAAGGGCAGAGACAGCATAAGTTATCAGCAAGCGAGGGGTAGAGACAGCACAAGTTGCCAGCAAGCGAGGGGCAGAGACAGCACAAGTTGCCAGCAAGCGAGGGGCAGAGACAGCAAAAGTAACCAGGCAAAGAGCAGGTGGCAGCCGTGTGGTGGTGTGGGGAGCGACCTGCCTGCAAGCAGGGCCAGAGGTCGTGTATAGCATCCGGCTGAGGTTCCACAGACGCTCTGCCATCATCCTTTCCCGTGGTTCTTGTATCACCATGTCAGAAGAGAGTGTAGTGCCAAGACAGGAATCACGCCATGCTGACATGCAATGACGGTTCTGCGATTAATTATCTCAAGTAAGAGCCAATGCTGCTAAAATCTGTGTTTTCCTAACCGAAACCAGTTATCAAAAGTTAGTGGACGATGTGAAAAAGGCTAAGATGACCATTAAGAAGGAACCACGGGACTATTGGCTGGTGAAACACTATGACGTAATGATGGTCGAGAATACGACTAAGTTGATCTATCCTGTTAAAGAAGGTACGAGTGCTATTCAGTTTTACGTCGCGGACTCAGAGGTATTTGACGTAGTCCATACGGCCCATTTGGCTATTGGTCATGGAGGACCGGATAGGATGTTGAAAAGACTTTCACCCAAGTATAAGAACATTACCCGTCATGATATTGAGCTGTACATTCACCTTTGTGAGCTTTGCCAGAAGAAGCAAAAAGGTGTTAAAAAAGGTGTTGTGGTCAAGCCAATGGTTTTTTCTGAATTCAACTCCCGTTGTCAGGTCGATCTCATCGATTTTAAGTCCTATCCTGACAGAGAGTACAAGTTTATAATGGTGTACCAAGATCATCTCACTAAGTTTGTAGTTCTCAGGGCTCTGAAATCAAAGAGAGCGGAAGAAGTAGCCTACAAGCTCGTCGACATATTTATGTTGCTTGGTGCTCCAACGATTCTACAGTCCGATAACGGCAGGGAATTTGCAAACAATGTGGTAAGCAGCCTAAAGGAGTATTGGCCCACCTTGAAGATCGTCCATGGTAAGCCGCGCCACTCACAAAGTCAGGGGAGCGTCGAAAGAGCTAATCAGGACATTGAAAATATACTGTGTGCTTGGATGCAAGATGAAAAAACTAGCTGCCGGAGTGAGGGATTGTGGTTCGTCCAATTTATGAAGAACAGAGCTTTTCATTCTGAGAATAAGAGGTCACCATACGAAGCTCTGTTCGGCTGCAAAGCTAGAGTAGGCCTCTCGACGTCGTCCCTGCCTGATGACGTTTTACAAGACGTAGAGACTGAGGAAGAGCTTGAAAAAATAATAGAGAGCGTACAAACAACACAACAGCAGGAAGAAAGACGAGATGAATCAATGCAAGAGGCACAGCTCCCTGCAGAATACATAGCTGAGAATGCAATCCATGATGGAGGAAACCAAAACAGTGATGAAGCCATGGTTATCGAAGAGCCTTCCATTTCCGTGGTTACCGAAAATCCTTCTTCTTCCGCTATCTGTTGCGTCTGCTTAAAAGAAACCAGCGGTGCTCATACATGTCGAAAGTGTGGCTGAAACGTTCATGCCATCTGTGGACATTCTCCTAAAGATGAGGACAGCGACGAAGTAGAACGTTATGGGGTTAGCATTTCGTTTGCTTCAATATTGAGAAAGCTATCCAAAGTAAAATGGAATCGAAATCGAACCTTGAGATTCAGGCCAAAAAAATGAAAAGGGATTCTGACAAAAAAAATCCTCCTGTGCCTTTGGGTGCCACTGTGCGAGTTCCGTTTCCCGACGTCGACAAAGGGCGGGGTGACTCATGCAATCTCTTGGCAGTTGTTATGAATGTGAGGGAAGATGGCTTTTACCGACTTGGAACTGCACAAGGAATCTTGAAGCAACTCTACGCCAGATCACAATTCACCGCATGTCCAAAGAACTTAATGAGAATTGAAGACGTTCCTGACCACGAAATACCTCTCCGATCTGCAGCTACTTCTCAGTCCACAGGAAGCGGCCAAGGATTCGTCAGGTGTATGTGCAAGACGATATGCCAAAATATGAGGTGCCTTTGTGTGAAAAAGAAAATTAAGTGCAATTCAAAATGTCACTCTAGCCTTCCCTGCTGCAACAAGTAGGTCATGCCAGTTCTGCTTTGTGTTGCACCGGTAACAATATTCTGTTCGCATTCTTCTTTAAGTCGTGAAATGTATGTACAAGATCAAAGTGCCAAAATAGAAGGTGTTTTTGTGCTGCAACAAGTAGGTCATGCCAGTTCTGCTTTGTGTTTCACCGGTAACAATATTCTGTTCGCATTCTTCTTTAAGTCGTGAAATGTATGTACAAGATCAAAGTGCCAAAATAGAAGGTGTTTTTGTGCTGCAACAAGTAGGTCATGCCAGTTCTGCTTTGTGTTTTACCGGTAACAATATTCTGTTCGCATTCTTCTTTAAGTCGTGAAATGTATGTACAAGATCAAAGTGCCAAAATATAAGGTGTTTTTGTGTGAAGAATAAAAGTGAGTACAATTTCACGTGTTACTCCGGCCTTTCTTAGTGTACAAGTACTTCAATCTCAGTTCTGCTTTCATTGTTTTCCGGTAAGAATATCCTGTGCTTTATTTCGTAGTTTTGTTCTTTCAGCTTCAAATGTGTATTAATTAATACAGGCTTCTCATCTTGTGCCCTTTTAACACTTTGCGTAAATGGTACTGGTCCTTCTGTATAATGCCTAGGAATCTCATCTTGTGCCCTTTTAACACTTTGCATAAATGGTACTGGTCATTCTGTATAATGCCTAGGAATTGTATAGAATGCCTAGGAAAAGTAAGTAACATTTTCACCAAAAACTTATATTTCCTAGTTTGCCTCTAAACCATCAGGCATTCTATACATTACCTAGGCATTCTATACAATACCGGGATTTCACACTTTGCCGAATGCCTAGGAATCTCATCTTGTGGCCTTTTAACACTTTGCGTAAATGGTACTGGTCATTCTGTATAATGCCTAGGAATTGTATAGAATGCCTAGGAAAAGTATGTAACATTTTCACAAAAAACGTATATTTCATAGTTTGTCGAAAACCATCAGGCATTCTATACATTACCTAGGCATTCTATACAATACCGGGATTTCACACTTTGACTGTAACATATACATATGAATATCTGCATTTGGGTAGACATTTGGGTATCTCTTCTCAACAACATACACTCAGCACGGCAGGTTCAATCAACCAATCAGGAGTTTACAAAGCGCAGCTACTCACCAGTGAGGGACTGGAGGTGGGAGGCAGGAGGCTGGAGGAGGGGCTGCTGATCCGTCTGGGCGTGGAGGTTCAGTCGAAGAACCAGGTCTTGAGATCCTGCCTGAATTGGGTCAGCGACAGGGACTTGCTGAGGTGGAGGGGCATGTTATACACTAATCTGCACAGTCAGTCAACAAGGCACACATATATGTGATAGCTGGGTATCAAGGTGCTTACAAAAAAACACACAATAATAAACAACGCAATTTGGAAATACTTTCTGTGACACCACTTTTGATGTCTTGGGCATGCGCATGCAGGATAGTTGAACCTGTCTACTCTCTGATAAGCTTATAATTGTGTGGTGGCGCTGCTCTATATACCTAATACTGCAGTTGAAAGTGAGTACTCATTTTTATCTCCAATTGGCACCTTCCAAAAGGCCAGGATAAAAAAATTAAGTGAAATGATACTATATATATGTTGCTACATGATCGGGCTTGTGCACTTGAAAATCAGATTTTATAGCTACCTTTCATTTATACAGCTCTCTAGCCAATGCTGACAGAAAACGTGCTGAAAAATTCACTATTTTGGCACCATTTTTCAAAGACTTTCTGTGGAGAATAACCCCCAGTAACCCTTGGGAACGGTAAGTCTTGTCTGGTACCCCACAATTGTATTGGAATCGATCATTTGGGCTCATTCGTAACCTCTGGAATGTTAGTCCATGTATGTGAAAATTGTTCTGTGAAATTCACTAACTAGCATTGTTTTTCAATATTTTATTGGGGTACAAATTCACTTGATTCCACACTTGAAATACATCAGGCTCCTTCACCACTTCTTTTGCATGATTCTTTGATCTGTTTGATGCAGATTTTTATGCCTAACCACTGTCAAAGCTCACCAGCAGTCACTAATTGCAGGCGAGTCTGGAGTTAGTGACAAAGACAGTTGGTGGCAAACATGGGGCAGTTTGTGATGCAAGTGAGGGAGTGGGCCCCACTAGAGGTGATCTGCATTACTGGCGATGCCAGTGGTGAAAGTGGGCAGGGACATTCATTAGAAAAGTTATGGGCACCTGCACTTATATTTTTACAAATTAGGCAGTGAAGGGGCAACCTGTACTACCCTCCGAAAAAAGGGCTTGATTACGAGCCTGGCAGTCCACATACCACCAGACTCGATGAGGTGTGGCGATGGCAGTCTCCCGACCACCCTATCACAATTAGGGCGGTCTTACCACCATTACCCCAACACAGCCGCCAGGGAACCACCGTTCCCTGGTGGTGGTGAGGAGATATAAAGTGGTGAGGTGGTTCCTCCTCCATGAAAACCGTGTTGTAGAGGAAACGGCCATGTGGATGCACACAGTGGGGCACAACATGTGCCCGCCTGTGTGGATGCACACCAGTTCCTGCAAGGCCTGAAATTACCAGTCCATGCCATGCAGGAACTGTTTGGCGTTCTCATTCAGATGCCCATTTTAGAGGCACCACCGTGGGAACACCAAAAAAAGCCTACCAGACAGGAAGAAGCTCCTAATCTGGCGGGCAGCCCGACCACAGCTTTAGCGGTGCGGCAGCAGGAAGGACCCAGCTCCGCACCACCAAATCCGTAATCAGGCCCTAAGTCTTTGCAGACAGCACAGAGAGTGCTGCTTTTTGGTAGTGGTCTAAACACAAGCCACTAATTCAGAAGGTCTTGAAATGTGCATTTAAATAACTTATGGATTGTCAAACAAATTAGTAAAATAGTGATTGACGAGAAATATGGAATCAGCAAAGCTGAAAAGTTAATGAAGCCAAAATAAATAATAGAAAAAATATGGAAATCAAGTGCTGTTTTAAATAAATCAGATTATAAAATTCCATATACAATGTAGGAATTTACAGCAGGATAAATTGAGATGACACATACCTTTGATAGCTTAGGCAAACACGCTTATTTATGTTAGATATCTGAATATGCTGACTAGAACTCGAAAGCTATGCTATCCTGCACATGAGCATGGGCAGCTTAAACTTTCCTGCTTGAAACTAGCAGTCGATTTTATTCTTCGAAGTCAAATTTTCTCCTATGTCTTTGCTTTGCACTTCCCCCATCTCTAAAAATGAATGGTGGAATTATTAGCCCTTATCAAATTCGTGTATGTGTATTTTATATATAATAAAATACCTACGGAAAAGAAACGGGATTAGGTGTAGCTCTTAAGCATTCCAATAGGAGTGCAATGCTACAATCTAAGAAATGAAGTGTATGAAAATAAACACAATGTATCAATGTTCACGAGTAAACATCAAAGTGAGCTGATGTCCTGCAACTGTATTTTTAAATGACTCTTTTCCTGATCCTGAAAAGATTTCCCTTCACTTCGTTTTTTCGTCAGCTGGATTTGGCTCGCCAGTGCAGTCAGCTTTCTGAAGCATCACAAATATAACATAACTGCGTTGAAGGACTGCATTGACCCTCGCCTTCCTCCAGGGTCTGCGCTGTCTGTCCTGTATGTTTCTTTCTGTAGTCTCTCTGGATGATCTATGTCTGTTTACCTATTTATATATGATGATTTAGACGGCGTGGTCTCAAGTAGGAAGCAATAGAACACTGAACGCAGACGGGAGTAAAGTGGAGGAGTAAGGAGAAAAGGAATGAGAGTGAGGATGTATGTTGGACATCGACCAGCTCCGGCGCTCCATCATCCGGAGGCAGGCGCGCAACACCCATTGAACTCAAAGGGCTTCAGCCCCCCCCCCCCCTCCCCCCCTCCCGTCGTGTGTGGCAGCCCGGGATGAGACCGCTTCCCGGGCAGACACAAAGCCGCGCCCGAGCACTTCACAGGTCTTTAAAAAGACCATTTGCATGTTAATGAGGCCTCGCTGTTGTTTCACCCCTTCTAAGAGCCCCTGCAGCTCCATTCTGCCTAGATTCAGCCCCCCCACCCCCGAAATCAGCGCCACTCTGCCTACTGTTTAAAGATTCAGCCCCCCCCCCCGAAATTTTTGCTTAGCCCCCCCCACCCCCCGAAATTTGGCTCTAGTTGCGCCTCTGTCCAGAGGATTACGCATGGATTAGGTTTTGATTTAAAAGCAGTGGTCTGCGGTCCTTATTAAGCAGTAGCAGAGGGTCTGTTAAATGACCATTGCCTGTGATGTCTTTAGTATGGCAATGACACAAAGGGGGAGATTTACGAAAAAGTCACACAGCGCATAGTAGCCTCCCGCGAGGCTGTGCTGCATTGCACGACAGGGAAGGAGCAGGAGAGCGCCATATCTTCAAAGATATGGCTATCTCCTCCCCTTTCCCTTGCGCCGGCGCTGATTACACCTGCCGTGTGCCATGCACACAGCTTAACGCTGCAGCGCTAGGATGTGTGCATGAGTCCAGCATGGGATTTGTACAGGAAGGGTACCCTTCCTGTACAAAATACTATGCTCAACAAAAGGGACAGCTTTTCCCACTTTGTATGCATGCTGCACAGTGCAGCATGCATGCAAAGTCGGAAAAGGAAGGAGAAATGAAAGCATTTCTCCTTCCTTACGCCTAGTTGAAAAGGGCGCAGTTTTCTCACGCTAAACCCAATCTACTGTTTTTAGTAAATTGGGTTTAGTGTGAGAAACCTTGGGGCAATGTGCTGCTTCGCATTACTTTTATGTTATTTCCAGCGCTAAACTGGAAAGTAAATTACAAAGCAATGATTTTGCCTCGTTTTTAGTCACTTTTGTGATGCAAACAAGGCGGAAAGGCTTAGTAAATCTCTCCCAAGTCCGCATTAACGTCTGTGAGGACTCTGAGGAAATTTGGAGCGGAGCCGGGCGCAGTGGCATAGCGGGGTGGCAGTCGTGGGAATCGCCAGCAAACATCCCCGACACCCCCCATTCTCACATGCGGCAGACGTGCGACAAACTCAGAAAAGTGGCTGTGCCTGAACAGAGACAAGTGCTGCTGCTGGGCTGCTCTGGCACATCCAACGTTCCCTTTCTCTTGTCCACTCTGATAGGAACTGCTCCTTTTCCTAAAGAGATTGTGCGAAATGCGGGAATCCTTTCTGATAGCTCCAGATCTTTTGAGGCAGCTGCTTTCTCCTATAATATCACACCAGCAGCTTTCTGCACATTGTGCTTCTGACTTTCGATAGTATCTTGCTATTGAAATCTGTGAAAAACATTCAAATTCTTGCCTCTAATTGGTCAGCCTGAGCCATAGCACAGCAGAAAATAAAAAGGCCTAGTGTAACACGGCAAATCAAATATCATACCCCAGCATATCATTCTGTGCCATAAAATAAAATATGTGAACACACACTATGTACGTGGGTTAAAAGAGAGGAACCATGAAAGCAATACTGTGTTAGGACGAGAACCCTCACTCACCCTAGGGTGACATGCTTCATCATAGGGTCCGCTCCTCACACTGGGGCTGGAAGGTACCCAGTGTGGGCTATGACTCTCCTGCAAGTTGAGGAGCAGGGGTGGCCTACAGCACAATAATAATAATAATAAATTAATTTGTTAAGCGCACAGCTACCCCAAAAGGGGTGTCCCGGCGCTGAAGTGGACAAGGGCAAGTCAAGAAGCTAAGATCTAGACGGAGCTACTAAACAACCAGGTTTTTAAAGACCTACGGAACTCCAAGTCAGACTGTATCAGGCGGAGCTCAAGCGGTAGATTATTCCAATATTGAGTAGCTCCTACCTCAAAGGATTTACCTCCCATTCTAGATTTTACAAACCAAGGGGTGACAAGTAAATGCTTATTATTGGAACGAAGAGATCTGGTTTGATGATAGAGGCGAAGTCTCTTTCTTAAATATAACGGCCCTTTACCTATACTGGCTCGGTAGGCTAGGGTCAAAGCCTTAAATTCAATACGTTTAGCAATAGGTAACCACTGAAGTTGTCGTAAATAGGGGGTAATGTGATGATGTAGAGGAGCCCCGCAAATCAGCCGGGCTGAAGCATTTTTAACTGTCTGCAGTCTACGCATCAAACCCATAGAAAGGCCCAGGTAGATTCCATTGGCATAATCCAAATGAGATGTTATCAATGCATGAACCACTGTTTTACGAGTAGTTGATACATTTTTTAATGATTTCAATTTTGCCAAAACACGCAGCTGCCACCATTTGAACCTGTGTAGACAAGGACATTTGTTTGTCCTATCTCACACCTAGGTTCTTAACTGAGTCCTTAGGAAGGGGAGCGGAGCCCAATTCATCCGGCCACCACAGACTCGAAGGAAGGGGACAGGATTGATTAAAAAAATAAGATCTCAGTCTTGTTAGCATTGAGTTTTAAAAAATTCTGATCCATCCAGCTCGCGATACTTTTCAAACAGTCTTTAAAAGGATCAAAGGTGGCGGTATGAACATCCCTAAAGGTAAACAAAAGCTGGGTATCATCTGCATAGGATATAATTTTGATCCCAGTATTTGCAATCATTTCCGCCAGAGGAGTCAAATGGACATTAAAAAGTAGCGGGCTCAGAGCAGAGCCCTGAGGCACATCCCACTTAAGGGGTTTAATGGGAGAAGTAAAAAGGATGCGTCCGGACTAGTTGTTTACGATCCGATAAAAAAGAAGATATCCGCTTCAACACAACACCCTGAATGCCAATATTTCTGAGCCGATTCAGAAGAATAGGATGAAAGACGGTGTCGAATGCTACAGAGAGATCTAGCAGCACCAACACCGACTTATAGCCTCCATCCACCGCCCAGCATATAGCATCAGCCATTTCAATCAATGCTGTTTCCGTGCAATAGCCTGGGCGGAAGCCCGATTGCGAATCATGAAGGAGACTATTAGTCTCAACATAGCCAGCAAATTATTGGTAGGCCAGTTTCTCCAAGACCTTAACCGGAGCAGGAAGCAACGAGATGGGTCTATAATTGCTGGTAATTTCAGGATCTGCATTCGCTTTTTTTAGAATGGGTAGGAGAAAAGCGTGCTTCCAGACTGCAGGATAAATGCCATATCTGAGTGATGAGTTCCAAATATCATTCAGATATGGATTAAGGAGTTCTGCCAAAGCGCTTTATTGTTTAGCTGGCCAGGGATCATTTGGCGAGCCAGATTTACACTTCTGCAGTTCAAGAAGAGAGGTGTCCATGGAGACCTCGGCAAATCAGATAGGCCAGATAAAGAGGTCGATCTCAAGTCATCATCCCCAAATAGCGGGGGAGTCTCCCGACGCTCTGGAAAGGAGGCATAAATTAAAGCTATTTTTTCCTCAAAGAACCCTGAGAGACTATTACAGAGCTTCTGTGATGGAGGATGAGTAAGGGAAAGAGCAGATGGATCAGTAAAAGATTTCACTATTTAAAATATTTCTCTTGAAGAGTTTTTTGCGCTGTGAATGCGGTTTTGCAAGTAAGTCCCTTTTATGTCCGATAAGAAGTTTACGATACTCTTTGAGTGCTGCCCGATAATCTACTTTGCTAGCCGTGGAATAATTAAGTCTCCAACTGCGCTCAAGGCTCTTACATTCCGATTTCTTAGATCTAAGCTCCTCCGAAAACCAGGGGGCAGAAGGAAAAGATGTATGTGATTTTGTTGCTTTCAAAGGAGCAAGAAAATCAAGCGCATCAACTATCCATTTATTTAAGTTTAAAATGCTATTTTCAAGATCCATAGAAGGGCAGGGCTTCGAATTAATGAAATGTTGGATTAAATGCTCTGGAGATGCTCTTCTCCAGTTTCTGCTATACTCTTTAGGAATCGTAGTGATTCTTCCAATGCCAGTCATCTGAAGTGAAAAAGGGATCAAATAATGATCCGACCAGAGTACCGGCAATGGAGAGTCAACAATAATCCCAGAAAAATTAGAAAAAATGAAATCCAGAATATGGCCAGTCTTATGAGTTGAATGGGCTACATGTTGTAAAAGATAACAACCAGCTAATGTGGAAATAAAATTGGAGCTATGGGGGCAAAGGAGATTATCCACATGTAAATCCATGTACCCAAGCACCATAAAGTTAGAATGACGTATTCTGGCTTGAGAGATGTAGTCAGCTGAGATAGGAATTTGATTGAGACTGGCATTAGGGGGTCTATAAAGCAACAGGCCAGAACAAGATAAGGAAGCTGAAATTTTTATACAGAAAGAGAGGCCTTCAATTGAGTCAAACTGATCAAAATTACAAGCTACCAACTCCCAATCCGATTTGTAAATGATGGCTACTCCCCCACCCAATTTCCCTTTTTGTCTATTAGCGCAAGTTATGCCATAGTTGTCTGGAATGGCTAAAGCCAGCGTAGGATTGGTATCCTCCCGCAGACATCTCTCTGTCAAGAATAGCAGATCCCAATTGTTATCATTTATGGATTGGAAGATATCCAAAGCCCGGCTTTTAGTTTTACAGTCACAGGCAGGGAGAAGAGTCTGAGGGCTCGGGATATTGGTAGCATATGTCAAAAATCCACAATCCGAGCAAGAATTTACCTGCCAAGAATCCTGTAATGTCAGGCAGGACAAATGAGGGCAGGAGGGGGGTCGGTACACCATCAGCTCTAAGCTGCTGTACACATATCTTCGATCGCTGGGTAAATGGGCAGCATTTCTAGCCATGGCCTCCATCCGGCCGCAGACGCTCGCAGATGGGCTTGCCTTAGGCGCTTACGGGCAGCGTGCATTAAGTACGCTGAAGTGCTGAAACACTAGAGCGCCAACTTCCAAAATGGCATCCCCTGCGTCCCTGCAATCGACTATAAAGTCGACTCTACCCCTCGCAATTGGCAGGCAATAACATGAAGGTAAAAAGATTTTTAAAGAGCGTCCTACAACATTAAAATAGGTCTACAATTAACCAATGTGCAAATTAACAAAAGTAGCGGTCGGGAGAGAGCATGTGCAACTGAAAAGTTCTAAAATGCGGGCATGTGGTCCAACAAATGTCACTGTGCAAAAAGGCAAGGATAGCAGCATGAATAAGAGCAAAGCTCAATTAACAAGCCCCCGTCCGCTGCGCGTACGGGCAGCGTGCATTAAGTACGCTGAAGTGCTGAAACACTAGAGCGCCAACTTCCAAAATGGCATCCCCAGCATCCCTGCAATCGACTATAAAGTCGACTCTACCCCTCGCAATTGGCAGACAATAACAAGAAGGTAAAAAGATTTTTAGAGAGCGTCCTACAACATTAAAATATGTCTACAATCAACCAATGTGCAAATTAGCAAAAGTAGCGGTCGGGAGAGTGTATGTGCAACTTAAAAGTTTTAAAATGCGGGTATGTGGTCCAACAAATGTCACTGTGCAAATAGGCAAGGATAGCAGCATGAATAAGAGCAAAGCGCAATTAACAAGCCCCCAGTATAATAAGTACTACTTCCTATGTGGGAAGAGAGGGGCAAAGTGCAAAGAAAAGTGAATAAATCTATCTCCTGGTGGGCAGAAAAGTCTTTATTCTGGTGCCCCCAGTCGACAGGGTAAAAAAGAGAGAAGTGAAATAGGGATATAGTTATTACCCTACTGTATGGTCATAAAATATCACACCAAACTGAAAATCGATTGGTGTAAAATATTGGCTTAAACAGGATCATGACTCTTGCTAGAGAATTGGCTAATGTAGTATGTCCAAGACTTACCATAGCACTTCTTTCCACATCACCTTCCTAATACTGTTCCACTTCATGTGTTTTTATTGATAGAGGCACATACATATCATTGACAAGAATGCATTATTACATAGCATATCATTTTATAGCATTTGGTAAAAATCGGATAATAAATAAATTAATAACCTAGAACATAATGTCCAAAACACTATGATGATTAACCAAAGTGGGGGACAAGAATCTTCATGATACTTCCTATCATACAGCCTTTTAACCTTCCCCCAAATCGAGCCTCTAAATTAACCAACCATTTACCTAGCCACAATACCCCTTCCTCAGGAACCCTGCGCTTCCAAGACTTAAGCAGACCCCTTATCCTCACCACCTAAACCCCTTTTTTCAGTGCCATCCAAAAGAAGTTTTCTTTTTTGTGGAGATCGATTAAAGCAAACCAACACTGCCTAAGATTAAGAGCCCCTTTTCCAACTGCTGTTTGGCAATACAGAGCCATTTTATCACCAATGCCAAAAACCCCAGGTGCTTATATTGCTTATTGTACAACAGAATGCTTAATTCGAGCCAGTGGTTTGTGGTGCTCCGCACCTGCACTTAATTGTCAGCACCAGCACATATGACAGTCTGCCACATGGTGGTACTGTCTCTTTAACTTAGAGAGGAGCACAACGACAGTTGTTTATTAATTCAGTGTACATTAAAAATGACTAGTATCTGTCGCCCAAGCCATTCTTATAGCTTATGTGGACTGGTATACTCTGACTTGTCACACTTTTAGGAGTGAGTTGGTTGATTGTTTTGTTTTGGCAGCGCTGACAGCGGCAATTGGTGTTGGAAGCTGTAACGGTGTCCTGATGAGGGCCCTGGCACTTTTATTTTAACAAATTACACATTAGTACAACATTTGCAAACCCCAGGATTGTAACCTGCCAAGATGGTGCCATCTTCCCTACCTGACTGAACACAAAGTTTCATAAAAACGTCTTCCCAGGAAAACACCAGATTTGACCAGCAAGCGAACCCATGGGCAGTGTCTGCCTTCCCTGACCCATATCATGGACAGACGCCATCCGTCCTGCACCCTACTTCTGTGAGTTGTATAATATCAATGATGGTTTCATTAAAAACTGTATTCTCAAAAGTGCTATGTTTAATACTATGTGGTGCAGTTAATACTCCTTACCATCTCTTTCAAATCAAATTAGTTCTATACATTATCTAAACATCTACATACCAGACCTTGTAACCCACTCACCATATGCTCTAAAAATAATACAAAATGTGCCCTTGTTTTCAAGGCCTGGCAACCCTTCACCCAATTTTAGGAAGTCTCCGTAGGTCCATCTCCCACTCTCTTAGATGAGTCAGAAAGCAGAGACTATGTCGATTGTTTACAAACTCTATCTTCGTAATAATAAATTCTGACTTCAAATCTGTAAACATCATAGGATCCCTTAATGAAAGAATTGTTCGATCTCCTCAAGGAAATACCATGCACCTCCAGCTATAAAAAAGAAATGCTAAATTAAATCTCTGTTCAAAAATGTATTATTTGGCATGAACTATCTAGTAATGTCATTTTGAAATACACATTTTCTAAATGACTTTCTGTTTCTGCGGAGGCCTTGGGAATAACCAAGCCAGGGATTTTAAACTCAGGAGTAAACGTTTGTATTACTGCCTCAATTATAGATTTTTCCTCTTTAATTGCTCTTTCATAAAACTGGGAGAACTTCAGCTCTATTTAAAAATCAACTTTTGTTGTTCATCAATTGTACTTGTGAATTTACCAATAGGCGAACACATCTCTCTTCCTTGCACTAATAATTTGACATATCTGGGAAGTTCTTAGTGTAATTGTGAAACCCAAGACGTCAATCATGTACTGTTTTCTCCTAACCTAGAAGTTAATGTAGCTTTTTAAAATTTCAAAATCGATCTTTACAAGGTAGAAAGGTAATATAATATACCTGTATTGTAGCTCTGATTCAAATTTATCAACTTAAGCCAGTGAATGTATGCTACAGATGGAACAGATTTTTAAAAATCTTTTCTATTGATTTGTGAAGGATCCAAAAATGATTTTAAGCTAACTAATAAATGTGCACCTCTAGCACATCTAGATGAACAAGATTGACACATAACCAGCTAGGATTTGCCTCCAGGGAGGGCGAAGGTACTTCAATCACCCAGGTGCTACTTGCTGTTTTGGGCTGGAACGTAGCAGGGGTGAGTCATGCTTTAAATGATGAGCAAGAGAAGATCATTTTGCATTCCTATGGAGTCATTTGCTTACAAATGACATGGAATGTTTCAGGCGACCTGAGTATGGATGGTTACGCTACTCTTTTCGTGAATGCCGAGCCCTCGCTTCATAGTAGACCACAGGGAGGTCTCGCGACCTTTGTTAAACTGGGTCTAGGATGTGGCATAGAGATTGTTCCTATGGACTCACCTAACATTTTGGTGCCAATTACGATCCGGTAAAAAATGTCCCCGTACGACTCGTATCCGGTCTTTTAACCGTACGAATCGTACAAGTGCCGTACGAACTGGCAATCACGATTCGCATGGTAAAAAGTCCATACGAACCGCATTGGGAATCATTCCCCACACGTCCTCGGGTCGGAAAATGTGTCCGACACGTCCTCGGACGATTTACCTTACAAACGTGAAAAGTCAAGTCCGACCGAGGAATCACGATCCATCCCGTGCGTCCGAGCTTACAACCGTATGGAAAAAACACCGTCCGCACCGAACTCCTATAGCAACCATGGAGACATGTACCCGCATACGCGCCCAACACTCCCCCCAGCCCCCGTACGTCCGACACGTACCCCCCGTGTATGTATACCCCCACCCGTCTAGGTACACCCCAGTACGTTCGAGTCCTACCCCCACCCCTGTACGTGTCGCACCACCGTGTATCCAGTACGTTCCAGTCGTACCCCCACCCCAGTACGTGTCGTACCACCGTCTATGTACACCCCAGTACGTTCGAGTCCTACCCCCACCCCTGTACGTGTCGCACCACCGTGTACCCAGTACGTTCCAGTCGTACCCCCACCCCAGTACGTGTCGTACCACCGTCTATGTACACCCCAGTACGTTCGAGTCCTACCCCCACCCCTGTGCGTGTCGCACCACCGTGTACCCAGTACGTTCCAGTCGTACCCCCACCCCAGTACGTGTCGTACCACCGTCTATGTACACCCCAGTACGTTCCAGTCGTACCCCCACCCCAGTACGTGTCGTACCACCGTCTATGTACACCCCAGTACGTTCGAGTCCTACCCCCACCCCTGTACGTGTCGCACCACCGTGTACCCAGTACGTTACAGTCGTACCCCCACCCCAGTACGTGTCATACCCCCGTGTACCTACACCCCAGTACATACGAGTCCTACCCCCACCCCTGTACGTTCCAGTCGTACCCCCACCCCTGTACGTGTCATACCCCCGTGTACCTACACCCCAGTACGTTCCAGTCGTACCCCCACCCCAGTACGTGTCGTACCACCGTCTATGTACACCCCAGTACGTTCGAGTCCTACCCCCACCCCTGTACGTGTCGCACCACCGTGTACCCAGTACGTTCCAGTCGTACCCCCACCCCAGTACGTGTCGTACCACCGTCTATGTACACCCCAGTATATTCGAGTCCTACCCCCACCCCTGTACGTGTCGCACCACCGTGTACCCAGTACGTTCCAGTCGTACCCCCACCCCTGTACGTGTCATACCCCCGTGTACCTACACCCCAGTACGTTCCAGTCGTACCCCCACCCCAGTACGTGTCGTACCACCGTCTATGTACACCCCAGTACGTTCGAGTCCTACCCCCACCCCTGTACGTGTCGCACCACCGTGTACCCAGTACGTTCCAGTTGTACCCCCACCCCAGTACGTGTCATACCCCCGTGTACCTACACCCCAGTACGTTCCAGTCGTACCCCCACCCCAGTATGTGTCGTACCACCGTCTATGTACACCCCAGTACGTTCCGGTCCTACCCCCAACACAACCTCCTAAGTACGGAGCGCACCCCAGGCCCCAACATCACAACCGCATGTACGAGTCGTACCAACCCACACACAAGGACAGCACCGTACAACCAAATGGCCCATGTACACACCGTACACACGCTCAAAACGCACGTACACAACCAGGACAAAACAAAACAACACAAGAAGACACTATTCGAATGGCACAAAGCCACTAAACATGGCCAACAAACACTACAAATACACCTTCACTGACCTGCAACTGCCAAAGACAAACAGAGGGCCAAAACACCACCACTACTTATAACACACCCACCCAAAATTCAAACACTGCCACACCCACCCATGGACCAATAAAAAGGGCCCACACACACAAACCATGAGCCTTTGCAACAGACTCACTGCTGCCAGACACCACAGAACCATACAACAAGCTACACCACACCTTACACTTGCACACCTTCACACAACCACCCTCACAAACACCCCCTCATCACATTCACACACACACACACACACACAACCATCCACACACCCCCCCAACATCCACACACACCCCCCACCATCCCCACCCACACCCCTCACCATGCCCACTACCAAGAATCCAAAGTTCAGTAACCGAGAGTTGGAGGTCCTTGTTGATCAAATCCTCAGAGTCGAGCCACAGATCTTTGGAACATTGGTCAGAAACACCAGCCTGGCAGCAAAAACAGCCATGTGGCAGACCATCGTCGATGCTGTGAATGCTGTTGCGGACACCAGAAGGACCAGGCAGGAATGCCAGAACAGGTGGTACGATCTGCGGAGGAGGGTCAGAGCCAAGAGGCAGGAGGAACACGACCAGGCCAACGCCACCGGAGGAGGGCCCTCCCGCAGACCCGTACAGTACCACCCCTGGGAGGAGAGGGTGATGGCCATACTGCCGGTGGAGGCAGTCGAAGGATTAGAAGGACTCCGAGACCCGGGTGAGTACACAAACAACGCACCTCACATGGGGGAACGGCATCCACAACCAAAATCACTAACAGGCACGCAACCACCACAAGCCATCGCATTACTCAACCACACTCCATGAGCACGCACATGCCACTGCTGCCACCATGCCCCATGCACCCAGCTGGACAATGTCAAGTCACAGGCCACAGAAGACAACAACACATGACACGGTAACCCGGATGGTGGGAGGCTGGGCCCCAAAAATCACATAGTGCGACTCCGAAGCAGACAACAATGCACTCTGCCCATATGGCCTAGGTCACAGCCAGACAAACAGTGTGTCCCAACACAGGAATGACTTGCCAGCAAGGGCCACTCAAAGATCTGCTAACAGTGTGTGCCCAGGAAGCTGGGCTGAGGTGACAGAGGGTGACACACAGAGGGAGGGAGAGGGGGACAGAGAGGGAGGGAGAGGGGGACAGAGAGGGAGGGAGAGGGGGACAGAGAGGGAGGGAGACACAGGGAGACGGACAGAGGGAGGAGGCTGACACACAGAGGGAGGGAGAGGGTGACAGAGAGGGAGGGAGAGGGGGACAGAGAGGGAGGGAGAGGGGGACAGAGAGGGAGGGAGACACAGGGAGACCAAATCAGCCGTGTGGTGTGTGGGAATGTCTGCTCGTCAGCAGGTAGACTGCGTGCATGTAGCCAAGGGTGGCCCGTGCCAGAACCCCCCCTCTTCTCCATGGCAAAACACAGGGCCATGTCACAACCTGTGCATGAGCACAATGACAGCAACCTGCATCACATAAGTGTGTGGAACAACTCCATGTGCACATGTACAGTGCTACACGGAAGGCGCCAATGCATGGCTCGCAACACCTGCCCACTCCACTGCTGACTGCAGTCACACTTGACGCAGCAAGTAAGACTGTGCCACACATAGTTAAAGGGGCCAAAGTGGTGCCCAAGGGACACACCCATGCACAAGTGCACTGTGAGTGGAATGCAAGACAGATCCTAATTCCAAGAGGAAATGTGCCAACTTTGGAAATGATGAAACATGGATGTTGCATGGACCAAAATTAACATTGTCTCTCTCACACACAGGTCAACGTCGTGGTGCACCCCCCAACACTGGGGGGGAACACTCACAGGACCCGGATCTGCAGGAGCCCGATCCCACCGGCAGCGACCACTCTCACCACTCTGTGGACGACCCCGACCGACCTGGCCCCTCTGGTGTCCAACCGCCTGCAGCACCTGCGTCAGGTACAACTGTGCCAACCACCACCCCCACTCCTGCCACATCCCAGGAGACACCCAGGATCCCTGCCCCAACACCACAATGCAGCCAGGCTGGCCAGGAGGGACACGGTGTCCCGGGCACCCAGGAGGAGGCAGGCGACAACGCCAATGCCACCCCTCAGGGGTCCCGGAGACCCGATGTGCCCACAAGGGCAGGCCAGGCGCAAGTGGGCAGGGGTGGTGGGAGTGGAGGACGGCGGAGGCACGAGCCTGACCAGTTGGCTGGGGATCCGGTATTTTCCCATGTCCGTAACATCCTGGACTCATACCGGCAGGACACCACGGGCATGGCCCAGGTTGTGTCCGTCCTCGAGGGGATCAAGGCCCAGCAGGCCCAGCAACGTGCGGAGCTACATGCCTGTCTACTGGTACACCAACGGAGGATGGAGGACAGACAGGCTGAGCAAGTGACGGCATTCCAGGGGATTCACGCTGCACTCCGTCGGATGGCCGACAACATGGCCGACCCTCCCTGTGCCAGAAGGCGGAGAACATCACCACCCACAGGGAGGGATCAGGAGGAGGAGGAGGAGGAAACATCCGACGGAGCATCCCAGATGTCGTCACGGCCTGCTGCTGAGGTTCCCCGCAGGAGGCCGGGTCGTCCACGGAAAGGACCGTGAGGGTCGGCGCTACATCACCATCTCCCAGGACACCTGGCCTGGCACCTGGCCCACTGGAGCAACAGCATCA
This sequence comes from Triturus cristatus, assembly GCF_964204655.1. Lineage (NCBI taxonomy): Eukaryota > Metazoa > Chordata > Amphibia > Caudata > Salamandridae > Triturus > Triturus cristatus. The sequence continues at coordinate 598,050,450 of NC_140592.1, read as the reverse complement.
CAGCATCAAGAGACATTCTCTGCCACATGGCCCTGCTGGTCACTGGCTGACCAATGTTGACAAAGACTGTGGCATGGACTCTGAGGATATCCAATGGCAAGGACACCAACTCCCCTACTGAACTTTGGATTCCAAATTCCCGGAAATACACTCACTTTGTTGCCCCCCCCCCCAATAATAAATCACACTATGAAGAGTAGATGCCTGCTGGTAGCATTATTACCTAACATGTGTCTTGTAAAGTCAAAACATGCCTGAGTCATCTTTTGTCTTCAACCACCCACACCCTGGGGCCTGAGTCTGGCACAGGACACATGGGTCACAGTGTATTAGGCAAGACAGACATGGAGCACCATACACACCCGTGATGGGCCCAACCAGCTGAAGGGGTTACCGAACAACCGTGCTGACACACACATTGAGTACAGCAACAGTCATGCGCAGAGGTCAGGGATCCAGTCCAGTGTCCTGGGGGGCACCCAGGTCTGTGTAGACAGGTGGCAGAAACATGTCCTGCAAGCTTGAGTCCGGTGGATGCAGAGAATGGGGGCCTGTCCAACGTTGGATGCATGGGGATGGCACATGTCACAATACCCACACAGTCATGGACATCATGCCCAATACACAGTCTCAGCCCACACACACAGCTTGCATCTTGCCACTCGACACATTGACACATAGCCACAATCAGGGAATACCATGCCAGGCAAGCAGGATGCACCGTGGCAACACACCAGCATTGACTGAGAAGAGGCACCTTGGAGGCATAGGGACACCTGTATTCGGGATTGCAGAGGCAACTCGAAGTACACATGAACACATCATGTGGAGTAACATGTGGGTCCAACACTGGCACCCCCCTTCAGCAGCACACATGCGTGTTCGCCATGGAACTGGCACACAAGCGTCGGCTAACAGCTAAATACCCACAGCTGCACACGGAGAGCCTGCCATACACCATAGATCCGTGGATGTCGAAGTCCCACACCATGTCAAGCCAATGCTAACCGAATGTGTCCGAGGGCAGTGTCACACACATTGATGCCATCATCACAATCCCCTATCCCATCACTGATGACTGTCAACCAGGCAGACCATCTATTCCGGTGTACACAGCTGCATGTCGTGTCCCATGGGGATGTGACATGGCTGCAGAGGAACCAAACACCGACAGGGGCAGTGTGCACACATCGTGAACAACTGCCACACCCAATACACCCCAGATGCATCCCTTACCCCATGGAGACTTCCAAACGTGTCCGTGCCTGTAACGCTGAGTCAGCCCACGATGTCATGTCCATGAGGAATAGCAGTGCCACAACAATGCAACCAGCAGACGGCATGCGCAGGTACCTGGGGAAGAGAGACACACAAGAAGTCAGCCACAAAAAGCACAGCCACTTGCATGTGCATGAACTCGACACATGTATGGATGACAACATGCTATGTCACAATTATGACTGGGGAAGTACAACCATCACTGGCACCATCACTCCAGTGACACACCCACACACACCTCTGACTCACGTGCCATACATGCAGGTGGAGACACACATCACAACGCATGCCACACGGGGACCAATGCGTGCACACTCAGACACTGGTACTCACCACTATGCAAAGAAGTCGCGTATGAGCCGAGTCCGGATGTCCTCTTGCGGCTCCACATCCTCCACATCACTAGCCCCATTGCCAAGCCCTTCGTCCTCCACGGGTGGATGGTCCTCGTCATGTTGATTCAGGATGAGTGGCACTGCTCTTTCAACTGCCATGTTGTGCAGCATGCAGCAGACCATGAAGATCTTGCAGACCTTCGCCGGGGCATATGGGAGTGCGCCGCCGGTCTTGTGGAGGCACCTGAATCGGCTCTTCAGCATGCCAAACGTCCTCTCTATCACTCGCCTTGTCCGGCCATGGGCGGTGTTGTAGCGGAGCTGGGCCGGCGTGATGGGGTTGCAGAGAGGTGTGAGCAGCCAAGGCATGTTGGGATAGCCAGCGTCCCCTACATGGAAAGCACATGGTCATCGTTAGAACTGGTGAAGCGGTCGTGCTGGTAGGCTATACTGAATACAGGACAGACAGACTGTACCCACCAACAACACATGCCCGTTCGTTGCGCAGCTGCATCATCATATCAGGCATCCCGCTACGCCTCATGATGTAGGCATCGTGTGCTGATCCTGGAAAACGAGCACAGACATGTGAAATCACCATGTTGGACAGACACACCACAAGGGCATTGATGGAGTGGTAGTGCTTCCGATTGCGGTACGCCACCTCCCATGCGTGTGGTGGTACCAAAGCTACATGTGTCCCATCTATGGACCCAATGACATGGGGCATCCCTCCCAGGGCATAGAATCCACGCTTGACCTCAGTCATCTGTTCAGGGGTTGGGAACTTGATGAAGTCATCCAGGTGAATCAACATGGCCTCTAAGAAATCATGCAGCACACCACTGAACGTGCTCTGGGACATGCCACCAACATGAGCTATGGTATTTTGAAAGGTACCCGTGGCAAGAAAATGTAGGGCAGCCATTACCTTCAGCTGGGGTGTCAGTGCCGTGGGATACCTGTGCTGCGGTTGCAGGTGTGGTGCCAGTCTCGCCGTCAACTCCAGAATCAACGGTTGGGTGAAGCGGTAGAGCCGGATGCTGTCATTCTCCTGCATGGCAGCCAAGTCTGGAATTCTTCGGGCAAGAGGCGGCGCTCTGCAGTAATTTGGAAGTGACAAGGAAGAGTGAGTGCACTACGACAACAACTCATGTGTACTGAGCACATGTTAATCTGTCAATACACACATGCTACATAGGGAGTCAGGTATGTGCTACATGGCCAGGACACGTATGGATGCAAGGTGACACTCCTTCAAAGACCCAGCTACACACGGAGATTGAGAACGTCCCCATGCCACGCCATGGGAATAGCTGTGTCCCAGTGCAAGTGAACAGCCAGACGCAACACAGGAGTGACATACGCCCACACATCAGCAGCAGTAGGATGCCGATTGCAGAGATTGGTAGCGGAACACTGGAGCCACAGGTCACATGACATAACACTAGGCCAGCCCACACACCTTGCCATGAAGGTGCACATGTCATGACTCACCACACATACCTTGTGAGGATGCTGACATGTCCTTGTCACGCTACTCCGTGTCCCATGCATACATGTGCACCTCACATCCGATACCACATGTGGCATGGTGTGCGGAACAGTGTGCAATGACAATCTACACACAGACACATGTTGGTTGCTGCAACGGCTGCAGCTTTTGAGGGTGCTCCAACATCAACCTGATGGGAAGCCCCCACACATACATGACATAGTCACATTGTGCACCGTGGGTAGTGACAAGTCAGGTGTCATAACCCCTGTACCGGGCATCAGGGGACACTTCCGTGTGTTGGTGTCCGTGCCATGCCAGTGACGCTCACCCCAAGTGCTCAGTACGACATGCACACATGTCAAAGGAGTCAAGGGCATGCCTGGCACACATCGCACCATCACACAGTACATCTGTAGACATCTCATCATACATCTGGTGCCTTCTCGACTCAGGAGTAATGTTCCACATCACAGGCCTTTCACACCTGTGCCCCACACATGTAGTGATGCACAGACGATGCCTCGATGTCAATTAATGGACAAGTATGTCCATCCAAGGACAAGTATGTCCGCCCTATCCCTGCCTGTGTGCCGCCTGTCACCACTGTGATGTGTGAATACCGCTGTACTGCTGCAAAGAGGGCCTGTGTACGTTCCCATATCACTATGGGAGTGCTGCCATATCACTATGCGTGTGTACGCTCCCTATCAGTATGGGTGGGCTCGCGTATGCGTACTCGTAGTGATAGGGAGCGTACAGGCGTGTGTACGGCCCGTACCACTACGAGTACGCATACGCGAGGCCACCCATACTGATAGGGAGCGTACAGGCGTGTGTACGGGCCATACCACTACGAGTACGCATACGCAAGGCCACCCATACTGATAGGGAGCGTACAGGCGTGTGTACGGCCCGTACCACTACGAGTACGCATACGCGAGGCCACCCATACTGATAGGGAGCGTACAGGCATGTGTACGCTCCCTATCAGTATGGGTGGGCTCGCGTATGCGTACTCGTAGTGATAGGGAGCGTACAGGCGTGTGTACGGTCCGTACCACTACGAGTACGCATACGCGAGGCCACCCATACTGATAGTGAACGTAGTCACGCGTGTACGGGCCGTTGCAATGCATTTGGGGTGCCCTAGGGCCCCGGAACGCACCGTACCTGTGTGTGGAGCTCAAAATTACAAAGGGGACACATGAGGGACAAGTATTAAGGCCTACATGCATGCTGGTTGTCATGGAGACCAAGTTCAAAATTCGAATTTCTTCTGGAAGGTGAACAGCAGAAGTCAGTTGGAATTAAAATACTTTGTTGCAATGTGTTTGTGGAGCTGACATCATGCAGGAGAATGAAACCGATAGAGTACACACAGACTGCTAGGTTTGAAGGGATTGGTGGAAACATAGGATGCAAATGTGAGTACTCTGTACTCCTGTGCATGAGACAGGGCAGAAAGGCACATATAAGGCAGCCAGGTCCCATGAGGGAGTACTTGCCTGCACATCTTTGAATTCGTCGACCCAGCTGCTGCTACTGATTCCCTGGAACCATGTCAAGGGCTGTGGAGAGGTCACAACCATTCACCCTGGAGGAGAACATGGCATTGCTGGATGTGATCCTCCCACAGTACCCCATGCTGTATGGGCGACCAGGGTATCAGGTGAGTGCATAGGCCACTGGCACAGACTGTCCCTATGTTGTGACTGTGACTTCTGGCATTGTGTCCTGGTGTGACACACATGCCATGTACTGTTGGGGGGGTCCCAGGGGGGGGGATGCCTGATGTATCCCAGCAGTGCCCTGAGACAGGAGGGGTGTGTGCCTATCACTAACAGCAGTGCCCTGAGACAGGAGGGGTGGGTACAGAGTGCTCCCAGCAGTGCCCTGAGACAGGAGGGGTGTGTGCCTATCACTAACAGCAGTGCCCTGAGACAGGAGGGGTGGGTACAGAGTGCTCCCAGCAGTGCCCTGAGACAGGAGGGGTGGGTACAGAGTGCTCCCAGCAGTGCCCTGAGACAGGAGGGGTGGGTGTGATGCACAGTGTGAGCCTTGATCATTGATTGTGACATTGCCATCATTCCACCTGTGTACCCACTATGGCACGTATTGCTTTTTCCCTCACCAGAGGATCATGTCCCTATGACAAAGGTACAATGCGTTGGCTGCATGACATGCCTTGTTGTTACCAGCTAATTTGTTATCAAATGTCTCTCTGTGACATGTGGCTGGTGTATTGATGTGGTGTCACTTGTTCTTCCTCACAGGTAGGCGCCACTGCCAAGGAGCAGATCTGGCTGACCACCGTCAGTGCCGTGAGGGGTGTGGATGGTCGGAGGCGGAGCCTGTCCCAGGTGAGGAAACGCTGGTAGGATATCCGGTGCTGGACGCGGAGGATTGCACGGGTCCTGCTGGGGGACTCACCTGAGAGCCACAAGAACCGCGGCCGCCGCCGTCTGAGCCACCTCCACAGGCGTGTGCTGCCGGTGGTCTTTCCAGACTTGGATAGGCGCTTACAGGCGAAGCAGCAGCCGGAAGGGGGTAGGTACATGTGTGTTTGTTGTGTGTCACCGGCATTTGTAAGGGCACAGTAGCATGAATTCACTGCCAGGGTTTAAAGGTGCTGTGCAGATCCATTTTGCCCCAGTATAGCGCTGCGCCCCTGCCACCCTTCCCCTCCTTGCAATGTGTTCCCTGGTCTGTGTGTAGTCACTCCTTCACAAGGTAATGTAGGCTGGCGCTTTGTCCACGAGAACTATGCCTGTAGCATCATGTGTGGGGGTGGTGTGTAACAGGTTTTGGGACCTTGGCTGTGCCCTGTCAAGTTCACTGCATGTGGGTTCCATGTCAGTTGGCACTGATGCTGACTCCAGACATGGGAGTTGGTCTCTCATGTGTCATGCCTTACAGCGCGCATGTCCTATGTAGTGGCCTGTGACATGATGTGCATGAGTGTGCGATACGCATAGTGCAGGGATGGTGGCGTGTGTTGCAGTCATTACCATTCAGGAGCATGGAGTTGCGTGGCCACTACTGTCCCCTGGGGCACCTTTTCATCGGTGTTGTATGTGTCATCATAAACGTGGACACTCTCAGTGTCTACAGCGTAGGTTGTGCTCTGTGCCATTGTCCCCTGGCACCATGTATATAGACGTGCTATTTTGTACAGGTGTCCACTGTGCAGCCTGACCTGAATGTCCTTCTTCATACTCACAGTTGCTAGTGCCTGTGTGTCTTGTTAAACTCATCTGAGGATGGGCACTGGTACCTCATTATTTGTACAGGCGCACCTTGGCTGTTTGGCGTCCAATCTTGCATTTTGCCTGCCCCTGTGTTTATCACCCAGACTATGAGATGTTGGTGCCACCTGTGTCTCAACTATTTGCCTCGTGTAGGGGGTGGTTGGGGCGGGCAAAGCCTATATGTCAAATCCAGATTTCTACTTGCTGGGTCTGGCCAGTGTGTGATGTTTGTCTGGACACACACGCAAGGTGCAGTGACCGAGTCATGTTGTGCATGTTTTCAGCATTACCTATGCAGCATGTGTCTCAAGTTCATGGATATGGTCCCTGGTCATCGGTATTTTCGCCAACGCTGTGTGGTGCAGATGCAGTGCTGGATTGTCCCCAGGGCCTGGTTGCTATGTCAGACTCCGTTTCCTGTCTTTAGCTATTGTCTCATGCTCTCCATGGTATTTCAGTGGCATGGTGGCTCAACCAACTGTGTGTTTCATGCCCCACATCTGTACCTTGTTTAGTAGATGTTAGGGATCTTCCTTTTCAGGCTATGCAATGTTACCTATGTAGATTGGACTCATGTGACAGATGTGTACAGGTGTCTGATTAATTTCTGTCTCTCCACCCTGCCCACAGCATCGTCGGGGGACACAGAGGGAGACATGGACACAGACCAGGCGGAGGGACCGAGCACCAGTGCCAGCCGTGACATCGGGGCTGGCACATCGAGTGGGACAGAGGCGGAGGATAGTGCGGCCGAGGACCTGTCGACTGGCACATCAGAATACGAAGCTGACAGGTCCGAGGAGGATGTCTCCGAGTGGGCGGAGGCTGCACCAGCAGCTGACAGCGGAACAACACCTCGCACCGCCCCCTCAGTTCCCATCAGCCGCCTCCCACTTGCTCGTGTCCCTTCCCAGCGTGCCCGGTCACCACATGTCTCCTTCATGCCAGGCACCGCACCCCCTGCCCCTGTCTCCACTGCTGCCGCCAATGCTGAGTCTGTGGACATCCAGCGGCAACTGCAGGTTGGTCAGGCTGCGATCCTTAATGTCCTCCATGCCCACGGGCAAACCCTCAACAACATCGAGGCATACTTGGAGGGCATTCATTCATCGCAGGCTGACCAACGCAACTTGCTGAGGTCCATAGACTCCACACTGACTGCAGCAGTGGGTCTCCTGCAGCGCGACCTCCCCCCACCTATCCCTGCCCCATCCACACTTCCCACTCCCATGCCTGTCCCACGTACACCCAGACGTCGGCATGCACCCACATCAACAGACACAGGCACTACACCAGCAGGGAAGGTCCATCGCACTCCTCCTGACACGCACACACAGGGTGAGGTAGGCACACCCACTGGGTCGGGGGGCAAACGTGTGACACGCAGCCATAGTGGGAGTCCGCATTCCACCCAGTCCACTCCCTCCAAATCCCCTCCCCTCAGCTCTCCTGGCCACATCTCCCCCAAGGACTCCTTCATGGCCGCTCTGTCCCTGAGCCCCATAGTGACACCACCCCGCAAGCGGTCAAGGAAGTCCTCGGTCAGGGTGGTTGATTCTCTCCCCCTGTCTACACCCTCCCCCGGTGGCGCTGCGACCCATCCCTCTGACCCCCCCCCTCCTTGGGGCCTGTGGATCCTTCGGGTGCAGGGGAATCCCTGGAGGACCTTGCAAAGGTGTGTAGTGCCATCCTGGCCTCCGCCTTTGGCCCTGCCCCACCCCCTGTGGTGGAGTCCTCCATCCCTGCACCCACAACGCCTCCCCTTTGCCCTGATGTCCCTGCGGTGCCTGTTGCTTCCCCCCCCCCATGATGCCCTCACCCCTGTGGAAGACGATGGCATGTAACTGTGCAGGCAAGGTAGGGGACACGCATCCCACTGTGTCCCCCATCCAGCTGAGACTCATTGACTGCCCTATGGGCTTTGTGAATATTGAACTGCCTGCGATCCACGGACATTGTGCTCATGCTGAATAAAGCTTAATTTTTTTTTCATTATAACACTACTGCTATGCTGGTATTGGTGTTGGTGGGGCTGCTACATGGTTTTGGGTGGTGTTTATGTGTTGGGTGTGTGGGATATGTAGTAGTGTGCTGCTCATTGGGGGGACCCTGGGATCTGTGTGCCATCACAAGGTGTTAGCTAACTTTCTTTGTTCATGTAAGCAGTTACTGCATGGTGCAATTGTCCCAGGGTGTATTCCTTCCTCTGTGTACCCTGATATCTTCCCTGCAGGGTGTTCCCAATGTTTAGCGCAGAGCTGTGTCTACATGAGCTGTGTGTGTGACGGAGCCCTTCTACTTTGGCCATGCATGCAGGGCCATGTCTCCACCTGCAACATTCGTGGCATCCTTGGTGATCACTGTACTTGTGTGTGGAGTCTGTTGACATGAGTTCATGGGGACATGTTCCCTTGTAGGCAGTATGCATGTGGGTACTTCCAGCCTAACACACATGTGTTGCACACCTCCTGTCTCTGGGCACTGCTGGGAGTGATAGGCACCCACCCCTCCTGTCTTTGGGCACTGCTGGGAGGACTCTGCACACACCCCTCCTGCGTCTGGGCACTGCTGGGAGGACTCTGCACACACACCTCCTGTCTCAGGGCACTGCTGGGAGTGATAGGCACACACCCCTTCTGTCTCAGGGCACTGCTGGGAGGACTCCACACCCACCCCTCCTGTCTCAGGGCACTGCTGGGAGGACTCCACACCCACCCCTCCTGTCTCAGGGCACTGCTGGGAGGACTCTGCACACACACCTCCTATTTCTGGATATGTACGCTTGGAACATACACGGTGGGGGTACGCTCCATGCATTCGAGGTGAGGGTACGGGTCGTACTTACACTGTTGGGGTGGGGGTACGCTCCATGCATACGAGGGTGAGGGTACGGGTCGTACTTACACTGTTGGGGTGGGGGTACGCTCCATGCATACGCGGGTGAGGGTATGGGTCGTACTTACACTGTTGGGGTGGGGGTACGCTCCATGCATTCGAGGTGAGGGTATGGGTCGTACTTACACTGTTGGGGTGGGGGTACGGTACGTACATACGCGGTTGGGGTGGGGGTACGCTCCATGCATACGCGGGTGAGGGTACGGGTCGTACTTACACTGTTGGGGTGGGGGTACGCTCCATGCATACGAGGGTGAGGGTACGGGTCGTACTTACACTGTTGGGGTGGGGGTACGGTACGTACATACGCGGTTGGGGTGGGGGTACGCTCCATGCATATGCGGGTGAGGGTACGGGTCGTACTTACACTGTTGGGGTGGGGGTACGCTCCATGCATACGAGGGTGAGGGTACGGGTCGTACTTACACTGTTGGGGTGGGGGTACGCTCCATGCATACGAGGGTGAGGGTACAGGTCGTACTTACACTGTTGGGGTGGGGGTACTGTACGTACATACGCGGTGGGGGTACGCTCCATGAATACGCGGGTGAGGGTACGGGTCGTACTTACACTGTTGGGGTGGGGGTACGCTCCATGCATACGAGGGTGAGGGTACGGGTCGTACTTACACTGTTGGGGTGGGGGTACGCTCCATGCATACGAGGGTGAGGGTACGGGTCGTACTTACACTGTTGGGGTGGGGGTACGGTACGTACATAAAGGGTTGGGGTGGGGGTACGCTCCATGCATACGCGGGTGAGGGTACGGGTCATACTTACACTGTTGGGGTGGGGGTACGCTCCATGCATACGAGGGTGAGGGTACGAGTCGTACTTACACTGGTGGGGTGGGTGTACGTTCCATGCATAGGGGGGGTGGGGGTAGGGTCCGTACATCTCCGTCCCCACGCTATGTGATGCTTGTGCGGGCCGTACCCAGGCCTTTGCCACGTGGGTACGATCCGTCCCGCCATTGTTGGGGTGACGTGGGTGTGGGCGTGGTACGTCTCGTACCCACGCTCTTGAGGCGTGGGTACGGGACGTACCGGTCTGGTTGTGTTGCCGGTTCGCGTGGTGACGGACTTCCGTTGTGGCGGTCGCTGGCTTAGCTGGACACGCCCCCACCCCCTCGTAGTGACCAGGGCATGGGTGTCAGGTATGTCCTGGGCATGTGTGGTGTGTGACTTTGGTGGGGGTTTTGTGGCCTGCCCTGGTCCTGCCACCCCCACACCCCCCCCACTTTCCCCCCTCCCTGAGTTGTTCTGACCTTCTGCGGCGTCTGCGTCGGAACCTGTAGAGGAGGTGGACTGCTATGAGGGCCGGGATGACACGTAGGTTCGGGTCCATGTCTGTCCGTCGCGTACGGGTCCTCCTTGTTTGCGTCGTCCTGTGTGTCCGTCACGTACTGGTCCTCCTTGATCGCGGAGTCCTGTCTGTCCGTCACGTACTGGTGGTCCTTGTTCGCGTCGTCCTGATTTCCCGGCAGTTTTTGGCAGCCGGAAAATATTCACCGTGCGGGATGACGTCGGTGCGAATCGTGATTCCTGGTTCGTGAATGGCAGGCTGCGAGCGTCCCGACGTCAGGTCGGCCCTTTCCCGGATCGCATTGGTAGGTTTATTTTGTTCGGTCGGGCTTTTTTACGAATCGTACGGAAATGGTGTTCCGTGCGAATCGTAATTCCTTGTTTGTAAATTTTGACGACCGGGTACGCGTCGGACGGAGAATTTGCTCCGTCCGACGGTTCGTACCCGGTTTTTACAGGATCGTGATCGGCACCTTTATGTGTGTTGCTAACCTTTCATAACAATAATAAGTTGTTAGTTATTAATGTTTACAACTCTATCTCAGCAAATGACACCATTGCTACTGACTTAAGTAATGTTTTAGAAACGTCTACACTGTTTTTGCTTAAACTATTTCCATTTTAATCTTTGGAGATTTTACCTTGCATCTTTGTTGGTCATTTGGTCCGATGGCGGTGAAGGAAGTTTCTTGTCCTGCTTCTGAACAGCTGCATTTTAGTCACTCCCGGCAGGGTGAGTACATAAATAATGCACATTCTGAATTTAAGCTCATCATTTTGTAATCTAGGGAGGAGTTATTCTCGGACGACCTGGTACCTACCTTCAAAGGCAGAGGCTTTAGTACCATGATTGATTATATTATTGTGTCAGCCTGCCTATTTGGATCCCTTATTGAGGTCAAAACTCTGTAGAGTGCTGGTAGCGATCACAACCCTATTTGTGCTGAGTTCAGCATAGACACATTAGTTGTCAAAAGATCCAACTGCATAAGGAACCACCTATTCCAACCAAACAGAGCCGTAGATAAAGATAAACTAACATAATTCCTGATGAATTCTTACTAAAACTGGTAACACCCTGCCACCCAATTTGGATCTCTGTTAACAGTTAGAGAGATCTGCCCATGACATTCTAGACTCTTTTGACTGTATGGGCATAGAATATCAGTTGACCCTTACGAGGAAGGGTTGAGGGTCCACCACTTTAGGACCTAAGTGGTTTGAAAAGAAGTGCTCTAATTCCCACAAGGCCTTGTTGGCAGCCCTTCATCAGCAGCCAAGGTGTGAAATTGCAGTAAAAGAGTCTAGGCGTGTATATACCCCCGCATGTAGGACAAGCAAAGATGCGCTTAAAAGGGAGGCCTGGGAGGATCTTACTGCTGCATGTTTGCTTAGTGACAGCGCAGCATTCTGGAGGGTGGTGAACCGGCCCTTATTCCATATAGTTACCCAGCCCAAACGAGGTCTCACTATTCCTTCCCAAGCATGGGTACACCATATTGAGTCTATCCACAAAGAGGCAAATGTATCCTCCTCTCCCTCTCATCCTAGGGAGGTAATTCTGTTGTACCGGAAGGAAGTTATAGATGCTGTTCAGGCCTTCTCATCTGGAAAAGCCCCTGGCCTCTGTGCCCCTATTATCACCTAACACCTGAATGCGGTAGCTCGCAGTCATATCCCTCCTCACGGCAACAATTAGTAATTGTCCCGAGATACAAAAAAGAGAATAGAGCTGACCCAGCCTGTCACAGGCCAATTTCATTAATTAATGAGGAAGGTAGAATCATAGGCCATATCCTGCTGAAGCGGGTGTCAGAGTGGGTAGAGGAGCATAATATACTGAAAGACATCCAATATGGATTCAGACTAGGACGGGGAACAATCAAACAAAACCTTAACCTCCATTTATTAACTAGCAAGTACATTGCAGCAAAGAGGGGCTCCATTCATTTGGCCTCCATGGACCTCAGCACGGCCTTTGACTGGGTCAACAGGTCGAAGCTCTGGGCCGTGCTGGAGTCCATGAGGGTAGACATTGCATTATTCACTTTTTTGCACAATTTACACGTGGTCCTTAAGGCCTCTGTAAGATTGGGCCCCACTGGGTAGTGCACTCCACACTTTAATTTAGCCACCGGACTGCACCAGGGGTATATTTTAGCCCTGAGGCTTTTTATTTTATATATTATTAAGCTTGAACCCTTCCTAGTGGAATTCTGCAAGGATGTTACTAAGGTGGATGATAGATATGTACTGGCTTTACTATATACTTACGAACCTGTTCTTAAAGTGTGAACTGCTAATGGCCTACAGTATTCGCTAGACCGGTTCATCTTGTTCAAGGATAGCTCGGGCCTGCGAACCAACTTCTCTAAATCCTACACTATGGTTCTGGGTATAGACAAAAAGAAATCTAAAACCCATAACATTAAAGGTAATCAAATTGACAGGGTCTATAAATTATATTCTCTGGATTTATTACTGAATACCAAATTGAATTGCCAATTCTTGCTCAATGCTCATTCTCAGTCTCCTAATAGAGTAACCCTCAGCATTGTAGAGTGTTCCAGGTTGCTTGGCCGACCCCATATTAGATGAACCATTGGTCTTTATAAAGCAAAATACATTCTGACAGCAATCTTTGGTTGAGAGATCTGGGTATACAAGGATTGTAACCTAATGTAGGTGGTGGAAAATAAATTGCTAATAAAGGTTCTAAGGTTGCCTATAGTGTCCTGATGCATGAGGAATTTGGGGTTGGATATATTTCTTACTATATTCAAGAATTAGAACTTAACAGAAGGATCCTTTGAGATTGCCTTGTAATGGATCATGGGCTTCACATACCTTGGTTAAACTAAGTCAAACACACTTTGAGTAACCTTGACAAGCCTGAGTTATTTGATAAAACAAAATCTATCACCATGACAGATATTACTTGGGTTAAAAAAGCCTTTTTATACAAAGCACAGGAGAAGAGGGTATTAAATGCAATGTCTAAGAAATCCCTTACACATTATGTTATGGTTAAATCTCTGAATCACACTGAACCATATTTGCTGCATGATATGCCAGCTCACTGCAGGTGACTTTTGATTTATTTCCACCTAAACCTGTTTCCTCTGCTACTAGTGGACTGGAACAGTCCTTCCGAGACTCCAGCTTGCGCTTATGACCATGCTGCTATGTTTGATACATTGCACATTGTTTTTATATGTCCTAAATTCTCTAGATTATGTTTTAAGTATATTCACCCTTTATTTTTTGCACAGACTTTTATGCAGGCTAGACCTGCATTATTGTATCTTTAAATATTAGATTCACCAACTGTCAGTTTTTATTTTGCATGTACTTTTATGATTTGTTTTATTCAAATCGAATAAAGATTATTGATTGATTGATTTCTGATTGAATGGTATTAATTGATTTATTTTTATTTCCAAGCCAGTTTAAATAATTAATGTTTATCATACATGCATTTCATAAGCTATCAAGCAAGTTCATCCCTATAGACTCACTATACTTGTAGTTTTTTAGGAGTGGTTTTCAGTATGTCCTTGCAGTTTGTTCTTTATATTATTTTGGAATAGTGGATGCACAACAACTAGCTGTTCATATGCCTCCCATCTCTAGGTAAAATCTTTGACAATTTACCAAATCTGTGACCCTAACTCAACCAAGGGTCATATTAGTTCATCAATTTCCCTGTTGCCCAACTACTAGTCTATTTAGATCAGCACAACCATATAATAACAATAACCAGACTGCCCATCTTGTAACAGCTCCACCTAAGCCCCCGATTGAGAGACTAGCCTGTTTGAACACCTATAGTAGTTTCTGTAACTCTATCAGATGAGTCGTGTACAAAACCTGGCACACCCTAAACACAGGGAAACAGATTATACAACGGTCTCTCTTTGTGTTCAAGTGTAGCCAAAACCTGAGAGACAAGTTGGTACAAACAAGTAATTTTCCTTGTGATTCTTGCAGGGTGTGTGCATATCCTGAATTGACCATGCAGGCTAACATGAGAGCTCAGACAACAAACATATTGCAACAGCAACAAAGTGATTTATCTTATCACCTGCCCTTGTGGTTTGAAGTATGTTGGCATAATGATTCAAAAAATCAAAACACGCATCACAGAGCATCACAGTGCCATAGGATGCAGGAAGATCTTAACTAAACTGACAAACTATTTCATTGTACAGGGCCACATCACCAACGATCTACATTGGACAGTACTAGTCGTCTTACCATTTTTAAATCTTCCTACTAGTTGTTGGAAAGTGGATCCGCTGATGAGTCATTGGTGACCACTTTTTTGGTTTTGTATTCTTCTCCTTATGTTGCACTTTTTGTAAGCAGAAGTGAATTTTCTCAATGTCCTGACGAATGCCCATACACCTCAGCGGACAGTTTTGTTGGCAGAAACATGTTAACCATGAAACAAAAAGGCATACTGCTGTGTCTTTTCACTTTTTAATTCTGACACAGGCAGACAATAATAAAGCTGAACGTCTGCTATGGAGTTAGTTTAAATCACATTGTTCACATCACCTTTTTCAACATTATAGCACTTTGTACACTCTGCTAGCCTCACCACCCTCCTGACTCCATATAGATTATTAACCTACATTAAAATATCCGAAGAGCTCCTACCGATTAGGGAGAGAGTTGTAGCATGCACCTTGATTTGCTGTCACGGTGTGATGAGAATCTCTATGATGTAGCATGCCACCTCTGATGGTTGGGGGATTTCTTCCTATTGAAGTAATACTCCTTCAACCGTCTAGGTTCCTAGCTTGTACTCTGTGATAGACCCAAGTATTAAATTGTGTGAAGTACCTTTCATATATCTCCAATGACAACCAGTGGATACACCCAGAAAGTACCCCTTAGCATAGTACTAGATAATTCTGAACCAGCACGTGTGTGAATGCCATATTGCATTGATTTTGTGGACTTACATCCTCAGAAATTCCATACCACCCCAAGAGATGAATTCTAAAAGCAGCTCAATTAATACATCAGTCTTCCTGTATTAAACCAGCAACCTAACACACAGCAAGTTGAGTAACCCCCTTTAAAGGCTGACCAATGGCCAATCTCTTATTATCCTCAAACTTTGTACACCCAATTTGCAAGGTCTGATTTCTAAAAAGTATTGTAAATCCCCTAATGGAAATCCTCCATATTCTAGATTCATAGCCTGATGCCCTCGTGGCTTCAACAAAGCTTGATTCTTATATTCTGTATGAATCGGTTGGAGGTAGATTGTGTCAGGATTCAGTACATTGACCACGTGTGGCTTCACTGGTTCGCATAATCTGCTCTTTGCTCTTTTTAGCCTGCTATCCAAGTGAAATTTAAGACCATTTTTAGAAGATTACTTAGAGTGTCAGAAAGATCTGTCTTATCTGCTGTACATGCTGCCTAGGTGTTAAATCTGTTGAGACAGCCTGGAAGAAATTATGCCATTGTCTGCATATCGTCTGTCTGCAAAACACTGCAGTAGCTGTTACTATGTTCCCATCTCATCAGAACCAGATGACCATTACTGTTTACGGTGTAGCATAGGTTATGCATTGTATGCTTAAATGCTGCATCTTTACATATCAGGCACATGTGTTTGGTCCTAATTGTTTTAATTTTGTATGTGACTTTTTTCGGTACAGTTCTATGCCATGCATTTGCATGCCAGTAACCTTATTATGACGATTGAAGTTTGTTCATTTAGAATGCTCTTCATATTCCACAAGGGTTATTTTTACAAATATTAGCAGATTGTGCTGCATTGTTCTTGCACAGGCACAGTAAGATGACTACAGTGTGCAACAAGTTAAAAGCGCATCCAGCCTTTAGCTCCTGTCACTTCTTTGTTGAAGTATGTATTCTTTAAAAGACTGTCTGATTCATTTATATTTCCTCCTGTCTGCTTTGTTTGGTCACATACATTCGTGCTGAGTTCTTGTTTGATTTATTCTGAATGGTTGTTGTTGCATCATTTTGAGTACACTCCCTCTTTCTTGTAGTTGCATGTAGTATTTTGGTTTTGCAGCCATTTTATGGATTTCGAGGTTCATTACAGGGGAGTTATTTTCATGTACTATGCTTCATGAAAGTGTATTGATACAGCTGTGGTGGGGTGTTTGACATATATCCTTTCTCACCCTGTTTTCAGTATCAAGGGAATTTCATAGTTATCTCTTGAAAGAGATGCATCCAATTTTCCTGCTGCAAGGGTTTCACCCTATTAGAGCATGCAAGTACGCATTACCCCGTTTTCAGTGAGGATAGAGTACAATTCTATTCTGTTTTTCTCTTCCAGGTTTTGCAGCATTGTTTCTTGCAACAGGTTTGATACAGTAAGGAGATTTAGGTCCAGATTTATGAAAAGATTTGCACCTATACAAAGTGGTGGAAAGCCGCACAAACAGGTACATGCATGAATGTAGGCTTTTGCGATTCCTTAATTACGATCATTAAGGAATCGCAATTAAGGAATTGCAAAAGCCCATGCATGTAAGAATCACTATAAAATTTGCGATTCTGAAATATTCCTTAATTGCAACTCACAAATTTCGGGTCGCAATGAAGGAATGCCTTCCCATTCATTCCCATAGGCCCATAGGAATGAATGGGAGATTGCATGCGCAATTTGCGAGTACCAATAGGTACTCGCAAATTGCGCATGCAATTTCAAGGGTGCAAGGGTGTCAAAAGGACACCCTGTTGCACCCCTGAAATTGATCTGTGCACACATGTTGCGCACACACATGTAACCTACAACTTAAAAAAATGCACTTTAGTGTATTTTTCCAAACTTTTGCAAATTACCATCAAGTACAAATTGATGGTAATTTGCGCCCCCTATTAGCAAAATTGCAATTTGCGATTCCATCATGCATTGCATTTAGCGAATCACAATTTGCAATTCCTTAAATGCAATCACAATTTAAGAAATCTCAATAATTAGCGATTTCTTAAATTGCGAGAGGCTGACAGGTGATGCATTGCAGAAGCCCTTTTTGCAGGCGCAAACGCCCGATTTTGCGAATCGCACCGTTTGCGCTTGCAAAAATGGTTGATGCATGTACCTGATAGTCTTGCATGGGTATTCACAGTGCAAAGGTTATTTAATGCTGGAAATGTGCCCTTTTTTTTAGCGTTCCTTTGCGTCAAATGAATGTTACTGGGGTGTAACTGGGACAGATCAAACCCATGTAGTGCTTGCAGCAAACCCCAATCTACTAACATAGGCAGCAGTAGTTTCTGTAAAAAAAAAATAAGACCTCCTTGAAGCAGGTATTAAAAAGTGGAAATGCCTTCATTTCGCCAAAAACCCGACTAATTGTATGTTAGGTTATAAGGTTTTTATATAGCGCCTATCACCGCTGGTCTCTAAGCGCTCAACAGAAAAACCATAACATACTGTCAACTCGATACCCTCTGCCATCTCCAATTAGGCTGGGAGTATTGCCTTCTGAAATAAGTGCGTCTTGAGTTTTTTCCTGAAGGAAAGTAGCTGTGAATTTTCCTTCAGACTGGCCGGAAGCTCATTCCAGAGTTGTGGAAGAATCACTGAAAGGGCACAGCCTCCTTTAGTTTTTAAATTAAATCTGGGTTGAATCACATTGGAGGCATAGCCAGAGCGTAAAGTTCTGCCGGGAACATACTTCCTCAGGCGCTGCTTAATGTACTCTGGGGCTTTGCCAAAGAGTGCCTTGTGGGCTACACAGAGACATTTGAACTGAACCCTGAACTTCACAGGCAGCCAGTGCAGCTTCCAGAGGAGTGGGGTTGCATGTGAGTTTCTCGGTAGGGAAAAAATCAATCTGGCTGCGTCGTTCTGCACGACCTGCAGCTTCCTTAGCAGCTTCTGTGGCAAGCCGAGATACAAAGCGTTGCCATAATCTAGCCTCGAAATGACAGTCGCTGAAACAATGGTTTGTAAGGTGGAGGCTGAAAGAATAGTGGTCAGCTTGCGTAATTGCCGCATCACGGCCGTGCAGGAGTCCACCACAGCCGAAACTTGAGGGGCCATGGTAAGATCCGCATCAATCTTTAGACCAAGGCTCTTTACCGCGGTACCAGGAATGGGAGTTTTACCTAGTTCTGGGGGCCAATACAGATCACCCCAGGGATTGGCCTGGTTGGTGAGCACCAGTACCTCCGTTTTTTCAGCATTCACCTTCAAGAGGTTGCTGGTCATCCAATTGACCATGAATCTGAGCAAATTCCTCACTGATTCCTGGGCTTCCCTTGTTTCTTTCAGCTGCACCAGCAGCTGAGTATCATCAGCGTAATTGAAGATTTCACAATTTCTACGCGTAAGCTCCTCCATCAGTGGTTGTAAGTAGATGTTAAAAAGTAAGGGGGATAGTGCGGACCCCTGAGGCACACCCCATGTCACGTCCCTAATCCCAGACAGCTGATCCCCCATCTGGACCCTCTAAGTGCGTCCGGACACTTGAGCGCCTGTCCTGTTATCCCCAGCTTAGCGATACGGTCCAGCAGGATGGTATGGCTGACCGTATCAAATGCTGCCGACAGGTCTAGAAGAATCAGAGCGCATGGCTGTTTCTTGTCTGCTCTGACTCTCAGCTCATCGGTGACCGTAGCCATAACCAGTTCTGTACTATGCTGTGGCCGGAAACCAGCATGCCTGGCATGGAGTAGATGGTGTTCTTCCAAATAGCTGGCTAAGGTGTTCAGGACGTGTTTTTCTAAGATCTTGCTCAGGAATGGCAGCTGCGAGAAAGGCCTATAATTTTTCAGTGCCTTAGCATCATCTCCCGCTTTCTTAAGGAGTGGGGAAACTCTGGCTTCCTTCAGCGGAGCTGGAAGGTAGCCCGCTTCTAATGAGGCATTCAGTATGTGCAGCAACTGGGGCTGAATACCTGGCAAGGCCAATTTAAAGATTTTCGGGGGACAGGGATCTGTGCTGGAGCCTGATTTAACATGGCCGACAAGCTCCGCCAGTTGCTTTCCATCAATATATGGGAAGCTATTCAAAGTCCCAGTATGCAGCTGACTGTCTGGGCAGGATGGCAGAGACAATCCAGCTGAAGGCGTGGCAATATCCGTCAGGATATCCTGTACCTTCTGAAGAAAGAAGCCTTGAAAGGTATCACAGTCGGGTTGGTCCACCGCAAGACTTTTGTCGCTTAGCTGCGTGAGTTCCCTTAAAATCACAAAGGTCTCCCTTTGTTTGTTTGTGGCCTCCCTGATTCTGTTCTCATAAAAGGCGGATTTCCTCGCCAGGATATCCATCTTATAACTGGCAAGAAGTGACTTAAAAGTTAATGACTCTGCTGGACAGTAATTGAGTCTCCACCTACGTTCAGCCTTGCGGAGGGCTTGCTTCTTTTTCTTAAGTGAGGCATCAAACCATGGAGCTCCCTTTCCTTTTTTCCAGGTCAGCTCCAGTCACTCGGGAGCGAGCTTATCTAGAGCAGACCGGATCCAGGTCATCAGGGTCATAGTGTACGAGTCCAGGTTCGCCTGCATCGTCTTAGGGGGGGAAGAAGAGAGCAGAGTCGAAATTAAAGAGTCGGCCTCAATCTTCTTCCAGGACCGAACTTTCCTCCGCATTTGTATAGAGGCAGCTGACAAAGGATCTCCCGGAAACCAGCACTTGATCAGAGAATGGTCTGACCAGATGCAAGGGCTAACTTCAAGAATTTCCATAAGGGACAGGGAAGACCAAACGAGGTCAAGAGTGTGGCCCTTCACGTGGAAAGGGCCCATTACAAGTTGTTTTAAGTGAAGAGCAGAGAGATTAGTTTCAAACTCTGTCTCGGTGGGCCCCCTGGGAACCTTATCCCAATGGTAATTGAAATCGCCTGCCACTATAAGGGACTTATATCTAGAGGACAGGTCTGTCAGCAATTCAAAAAAGTATCATTAAATTCAGGTGAGCTCTGAGGTGGGCGATATACTAGCAGCAGCAGAATGCATGAGGATTTAAGTGATATTTTTATCCCTAGTAGTTCTGCAAAAACACAGTTTTCTGCTATGATCTGTGTCACCTTGAGACTCTTTTTAAACAAGACGGTCCCCCCTCCCCCTCTGCTGTCCTTAGGGCAATTATACCACGGTGCATTAAAGTTAGGGGGTAGGGCTGCTAAAATGTCCAGTGTAGATGATGTGCCCAGCCATGTCTCTGAAAGTGCAAGGATGTCTATCTCGCCCTCACCCAGAAGTGCTTGTGCAGAGACCGTGTGTTTAACGTAGCAATTATCAGGCCTTGTGTCCTGGTATGGTTAAGTACGTCCTCTCCCTGTAACAAGGCTTCAGACCGGAGTTTGGCGACGGTTATCTCATCTAACACAGTTTTGCTAGTGCAAAGAGCTCTAAGGGTAGCGGGCGAGTATACCTGTGGTCGGCCAGGGGGGGTGGCCCCTGGGCCCGTCCTGGCCCGGACGGGCACAGACGGGCTTTCCTCTGGCGCTCCTCCGGTGCGACGCTGCATGCGTACGCTGCGCGTGACCATTATGGCCTCTAAATAGCGTGTGGCAAGGAGCGCTCGTTCAGACTAGAGCGCAGCCCCGGAAGCGTCTTGGGAGCGTCTCAGACCCACACCCAAAATGGTGGTCGGGAGTGAGGCAGCGCGATAAACACCCAAATGGTGAGTAGTGCTGAACAAATTTTTATGTGCAAGCACTGCGGGCGTTGGGGGAACAGCAAGGTGTAATTTATACAAATAACAACACAACAGATTCAAAATTTAAAAAGGTAAAAACTCGACAGCAATTGCAGCGGGCGGCAGCGATTTTTAAAACAACAGCGTTAGCGTTAGCGTGGCAGTCAATCTGTTGACCGCACGCCGACCATCTGGTCCCTAAAAATCTGCCCTGCAGTGTACTCCAGTGAGCAGGATGGTTCAGGGTTTGTCTAGGCATAGGAATTAGTGTTGGAAGTGCATGCTTCCAGAACAATTTCTATGCGAGACAGAGCACAAACTCCTCTGCACGTTGATGAAAAGCTGTGCATCACGCAAGGCAGCCTTTATTTGGTGGCAACGCAAGGAATGACAGCAAGCAGCGGGTCAATTTTAATAAATACGTCTCTACACTAGTTTCTTTCTCTAGTGTGCAATGCAACACAGCAACTTTGGTTGCCGATCTGTGTTGTGACAAAATGTAATAAATCTATAATAGTCCTTTGACGGAAGGAGTTGGAAGATAGACTGTTGTTTATATTTTCAAGGATCTTTGGGTTGAAAAATACCTTATTTTCACATTTCAAATATGTGAGCATCGTAAGATGTCCTATTTTTAAATGTTCAGGTTTCAGGATTAAAATATACCCTGTGGAGATGTTCATATCCTTTGTGTTTGTTGAGTCAGGAGAGTATGGTGCCTGATTTGGGGAAGAAACCAATAAACATAGGTGATGTCCTGTGGGTTTTTGACCTTAATATTGTTTAAAAAATATTGTTAGTCTTAAAAATTGTGAGGTCAAAACTATTGTGGGACATAATATTATAGGTAAGAATATAAATATAGCTTTTTTGTTTGTTGACATTACCTACATGTTTAGGGCCTTATTACGAGTACAGGTCCTAAGGACAGCTGTAATCGTGGTGGTGGTCTGACCATCACACGACTGCTGCATCCACCGTGATCCAGGATCCCGTGGCGGTCGTGCAGCCGAAAGCGGCAGGAATATGCTGGCGGAGCCGCAGCGGCACTGCCAAGCATATTCTTAGTTTGCTTTCCAACGCCCATTTCATGGTGGTGAGCCCGCCATAAAAAGGGTGGCAGAGAGGCAACTAAGGGGGTCCTAACAGGGTCCCGGCTACACTTCTGGGCCTGTGGGTGCATGTGGGAATCGCACCACCATACCTGCACGATGTGGCATGCATACCACAACATGCTGGAACGTGCTGCAGGTGATGTTACAGCGGTGGTCTGCTGTTAAGGGTCGCCTATGGGCCTGACACAGTCACCATTGTGAGACCACAGCAGCACCGCCAGCCCTGGATTACACTCATAATCCTGTAGGCAGGCTCATTACGGGCTTGATGGTCCTCCTGCCAGCATAGCCGTGGTGTTGCTGCAGGAACACCGCCAAACTCATAATAAGGCCCATAATATTGTGTAATTTCATTTTGTTGTATAAAATAGAAGATTGTTTTTTTTTAATGTTATACGAGTTTGAGTGCCACAAGTTTCCATTATTTTATGATTCATTATTTACAATTATTTAGTAGAAAAGTTATTAGTAGAGTTTATTATTATTTTTTTCTTTTAGTAATATATTTCAAACAGTCAAAACTGGGTAGGTATAGTTAGGGGCACATTTCCATAGGAAATAGATTTTTTGGTTTGGTAATAATCTCAGCGCCATTTGACAAACCTTCACAAAACTTTAAAAAAAGAAGGCCTCATCCACCTCACTTTTGGGGTGATCACTCAAGTGGGACTCAAGAAAAGTTGCCCCCATGCAATTTTCCACAGGAAAGTTAGAAGCAGCTACAGCCAAAATAGGTGAATGGAGTTACACCATATTTGGCAACAAGCTAGAGCTTGATCTGGAAAGCATGCTTTTTCTGATTTGGCGTAAATCCATTTTTTTTTGGAGGAATTAAGGTTTAGCATTTTTGTATATATCAAGCTAAAAAGGATCTGTGGATCCAACAGGTCTAAAGATACGCTCTGATTGACAGCCACCACATTAACAAAGATGTGGCTGCAGCCATTTTAAAACTCAGGGACTCCACCCCATGTCCTTTAAAAAGAAAAAAAATATATAGGGGCAGGGTAGGGATACCTTCCACCATTAGGTCTGGTAGGGAGTACCATGAAGGGCTCTTAGTGGACATATATTTTCTTAAATGGAGCATTGATTCCATGGTGGATTTGCAGATCCACTGTCAAAATATAAAAATGGGCGGGATTTTTTTTTAAATATAAGCCTTGTGGGGTAGGCCAGGGCTAGGGGGATGTTGGTGCAAGCATTTTATTTAGGGGTTGCAACCCCTTCTCCCAGCCACTTGTAGGCCCCTGTGGCTAATTTCCTTTTTAGGATGAGGTGGGCATGTGCTCCCCTCCCTAAGCCTTAATATGGCCCGGGCACCCAAACACCACTGCCAATTCCTTTTTATATTGAGGAGGGGGCCTGGGGTCCTTCTCCCCAAACTATCTTATGGCCCAATGGACTCCGTACCCCTGTACCTGATAGCATACAATATCCTGTGGACCCCATTTCCCAGGACATTAAAACACAAAGTAAGTTCCTCTGGTGGTACTGGGGCATCCCTGCTATCCCATCCTAGGTGCTCCCGCTGGCAACCAGGGTCGGTTCTGGTTGGCAAACTGGCAGGGGGAGCGGGGTCCTTGGGGCCCCTGCCTTGGCCCCCAACATCAGAAAAAGTTGTGGGTGCTCTGGATGGCCACTGGGGCACCCACGGCAAAAGAAAAATGGGCAGCTTCTGCCAGCATCCAGAATGGATGCTGACTAGGGGCCCGGCAAGTTCCACCGAGGCCTTGGAGCATTTTCTGTGGCCTCAATGTGTGCATAAAATGCAGGTGTCTTGGGTGGGACTGGAACACCCAGAACAAAATAATGAGCAGCAGGAGCTGCTCATTTATTATTTACTGCTCTAGGTAAGGAGTCCCTTATAATGCAGTGCAAGGGTTTTAAATTAAAGTTTTTGATCCTGGTGGTGCCCCTAGAAGGGGCAGGGGCACCACCAAGCAATCTTAAAGTTAATGCAGCACTGATATGACAAGGACCCTTCCTCTGTGGTTTGTAAATGACTATTTGCACTTTTATAGTTTTATCTCAAACCGAATAAAGATCTGAAATCGAAGCGAATCGACTCTCACACATAGTCATTGTGGTTTTAAAAATGTTTTATTTAAAATAATTTGTGACAATAAGTTTTATTAAATACTTCAATGGGTGGGGGGCGCTAGCGAGCCCGGAGCAAGATGGCCGCACTGTAGTGCAGCTCTGCCAGTCGAGATTACTATCCGCCCAATATCCTGCTACATCGGTGCCATCCACGGCTCTACTTCACATATATTGACTCCATGACTATCTAGGCGCATTTTGATACCGATGCCTTGGTGAATATGAGCCTGTAACTGCTAGTTTCACTTCGGCCTGCCCTGACGTAAGATGGCGGCCCGCAGTGAAAATACGCTCTGTGTTCTCCAGTGCACCTGCTGACTGCCTTGCTGCTGTACCTGGATCCTGCGTTGGTGGTCGGAAGCTGCGGGGTGCCGATGCGCTGATGTGTCACTGCTGAGTGGTCAGAGGTCTGGGATCGGCATCTGCGCTCCCCTGCATCACGGAACTCGTCCGCCATTGCAGACGCCGGCGTGAGAAAGTGAGCATCTGCGTTGTGGCCCTTCGCCTGCTGCTGTGGGACTGCAGGGCTCCCGGGTACATGCCTGGGGGAAGCCCTGACATTCACGGTGCCTGTCCACCTGTTTACCGCGATCCAGCTGTGGGACCCTGCCCACCCGGCGAATATCTGTTGCGACGGCCGCTGCGCCTTTAATGATCGGGTCTGCCGCTGGGAGACGGGTGACTGGCCGTGTCATCTAGGCTGTAGCTGGTACATTCCCCTTCGAACATTGTAGGCCCAGTGCATGCTGCCTTGGGTTTTCATATTCACTGGCCTGGCACATGAGGAAACGGGGCTCTGGAGGCACTTTTAGCATTGTGGGCCTTGTGATGATCTATCCTGCATGACACGGAGGAGTTCATGTGATCCTCCCTTTTTACAGTTGCCACTTCACGAAGGGGTTGCTCCGCAAGGCCTGGGGCCTAGCTGCCTTCATTACCACTGTCCCCTATTATAGCGCCTTCACTATAACTCTATTCTTTCCGGCGCTGCATTGTACCTACGCACTAGACACTGCAACACTCTTGCCAATGGACAGGATGAGGTGAGGAGCAAGCGAGCAGCAGCATGTGGGGTTTCTGAGAAGGCTATGCTGCAGGGGGTGCCACTCAGAGGGATGCCACTGTCTCGGTGCAACACTTGTGCATAGCTGGAGAGTCTCCCCACTGTTGAACTGTGACACTTTTAACACTACTGCTGCTTGACTATCCCTGGTGCACTAACAGCTGTAAGGAACTTTGCGCTGCAAGACCCGGCATATCAGAGACCTCGCAACTGGTGGTCTGCACTGGTGTAAGACGCAGCAGGGAAGGTGCACCAAACATCTCCTCATACTCTACCTCTCAGGGTACTCTGGACACTGCTGTGACTGTGGTGCCTTGGCGATCCCCTGGTTTGCTGCCCTTTGCCCCCACGTACGATCTCACTCCTGCTGTGTGTACTCACTCAACCTCACGCCTCAATATGGGAAGAACGGATAAGCAGCAGACTAAACTGCATTTTGAGGCAAAAAAGACCTCCAAGCCTCAAACTCCCAATGCCTCCGACACTGAGCCAGATCTTGAAGCGGGATCGAGCACTAAACTGGAGCGTATGATGATGAATATGCAACAGAGCCTACACACCATCGATGCCAAGATAGATCATCTGAACCTGCGCACAGGCAATATGGCTGCGAAGTTGGAGAAGCATGACACTCGGATCGCAGAGGCAGAGCAGCGCGTCTCTACTACAGAGGATCGAGTGGAGGCGGTCGGCACATCATGCGCTAGTATGGAGAAACTACTGGAGGTAAGAAGGGCCAAGAATGAGGACATCAAAGCACGCTCCCGCAGGAACAGTCTGCGTATAACTGGAACTTCAGGGTCAACCAACATGGGCGTATGGCATCCTATGTCGAGACCCTGCTTACAATGCTACTGGGGGTAGAACACTTCTCAAAAGTGTTCATCGTGGAACGGGCCCATCGGTCGCTGGCTGCCCACCCTGTGCCGGGGGCACCGCCCCGTCCCATAATAGCCAGGCTTCTGAATTATCGGGATCGGGACACTGCGCTTTATCTGGCTAGAGAGAAAGGCACTTTGAACTATCAGGGAATGAGAGTTGAGTTGTTTCCTGATTTCACTGTGGTGGTGCAGCTAGCACGCAGGGAATTTCAATCTGCTAAAAATAAATTGCAATCCCTCCACATCCAGTATGCGATGCTGTACCCAGCTCGGCTGAGGATCCAACACAATGGCAAAGCGCGCATCTTCTTGACACCCAAGGAAGCACTTCAATACATTTGTCGGATTGAACAGAAGGAGGCGGCGCATGAGAGGGGAGCGGACTCGGACTCTGATGGTTGATTACGTTAGACTTGCATTGTCATTTGACCATTAGTGCTGTGTAGCTCACTGTTTGCAGGTATCTCTTGCATGGGTTGTTTCTTTTTTGATCTTAGAAATCTCCACGGAGGGGACGGCTCCTATATCACATTATGCCCTAATGATACATTTCTACATGTTAAGCTATTCATATGGTGACTTTCGGCTGTTTATGACTGTATAGTTGTGGGCTGCCTGTTATGTTGGGAAGGTATACAAGAGTTTCATGGGTCAGAGCCAATTTAATTGTCTTCATACACATGAATGTTCAACCTTTCAGTTTATATCTCGACCCACCATGTTTTGGCGGGGTGCCAAAGGCTACTAGTGCCCCACTGTATGGGAATTCCCCACAGAGTTCTTCCTTACATCAGAGCACCTTCTGGTACCTTTTTGCATTGATTTTTGTTTTCCCAATTTTTATGTTTACTGTGGCAGGAATGCTACTGCCCAGTTGTTTTCTTTTTTCAGGGGGGGGGGGTGTCGCAGCAACTTTCCATTGCTGAAGTGGGTGGGAAGGGATGTTGGGGAGCAATGTTTTCTGGATGTAGCATTGGTCACTTTACACGGGCTGGGCATGGCTTGTACAGCGCTCATATTTTGGCACCAACGCAGTCAATATATCGTTCATATCAGATATGGCTGAACCCAAAGTCTCTACAATCTCGTGGTTGAGCTGGAATGTCAGAGGGCTTAACAATCCCAAGAAGGTTTGGCAGGTACTTTCTTATTTGGATCGTCATCACATCCAGATAGCTCTTCTACAAGAAACTCACCTCACTAAGCGGGCGGTTTCCACAACTGCCGCCAGATGGGCGGGGTGAGGCTGGCTGCGTCATACTCCTCCTATGCACGGGGTGTGATGATTCTTATTAAGAAAGGAATCCCCTTTGTACCGATTCATGTAGAAGAAGATGGAATGGGGCAGATACATCATAGTGCAGGTAACATTATATGGTACACAGATGGTCATAGTAAATGTATATGGACGAACGTTGATGATCCTGCTTTTTATGATGCATTATGGGGTAAGCATTATAATCTACCTCCCTCCACTGTTGTTTGCGGGGTTGATTTTAATGTGGTTGTGGACCCCACCATGGACAGGATGTCTACAGCGGACCCTTCTCCTAAGAGGGCTGCGAGCTCGGTTCATGATGGTATCCTAACCCTGGGGCTTACAGATGTCTGGAGACTGTGTCACCCTGTCTCGAAAGAGGGTACATGTCACTCATAAGCATGCCAAGTATGGTCTCGCATTGACTATTCGCTAGTCACGCAGGATGTAAATACATGGGTAGTGCAGATCAAGCACCTACCTAGGAAACTTTCAGACCACTCAGTATGGCATTACCATCGTATACTCCCTCTCAATTTCAGTGGTGACTGCAGTCATCTTCTCTATTAGACCTGGTGTTTTGTGAGGGGATCCGGGAGGCTATCCTTGACTACTTTTCGCATAATACTGGTTCTGTGCAGACGGTAGGAACACTGTGGGAGGCTTTTAAAGTGACCATTCATGGGGGTTGCACAGGTCTTCAGGCCGGTGTCTTGAAATCACTGCGCGGCGCTATGTCTTCACTTGAACGTGAACTGAGAGACCTTGAACGGAAATATGATGACACGGCTGATCCTGCCACGCTGGCTCTTATTAGAATAAAAATCACAGAATATAATGACGTTGCTGACCAGGAGATACAACATATGTCACAACAGTGCAGGGCGAGGTACTATGGTGAAGGTGGCAGACCACCGTATTACAGAACCCCGAGACAAAGCATACCTCGGTAAAGCAGTCATCGCAGATGATGCAACGCATTATGACACACCCAATATACTTCAAACTTTTGCAAATTATTATGCTGCGATGTATGCTCATCGCCAGTCTGCAGATGAGACTGTATTACAACAATATCTTGATGACATAGCGCTGGTATGGCTGTCAAAGGGACAACAAGAGTTTCTAATGCATCCTCTTACCCTAGACA
The DNA here is from genome assembly GCF_964204655.1 of Triturus cristatus. Classification (NCBI taxonomy): domain Eukaryota; kingdom Metazoa; phylum Chordata; class Amphibia; order Caudata; family Salamandridae; genus Triturus; species Triturus cristatus. The sequence continues at coordinate 598,021,675 of NC_140592.1, read as the reverse complement.
AAATACAGGACGCCATTACTTCACTGCCTAATGGAAAGTCGGCTGGCATCGACGGCTTACCAGCAGAATTTTATAAGGCGTATATAGACATACTTGCCCCCTGTCTTCTTCAGGTATATGAAGAAGCATATGAGAATCAGTGTTTGCCTCCAACTCTGAGAGAGGCCCTCGTGGTCACATTGCTCAAACCTGAAAAGCCCGCAGACAGGTGTGACTCCTATCGACCCCTATCCTTCATAAATACTGATGTAAAGATCTTAGCGAAGGTTCTGGCAACCAGGTTGAAACTACTTCTTCCAGTTATGGTGCTTCCCGATCAATCTGGGTTTGTCCCTACTCGCTCTATGTCCCATAAGCTGCGGACACTCTTTGCGGTTATGCATGTACTGGAGCCCACCCTGCCGGCAGTTGTGGTGCTCCTCGACACCGCAAAGGCCTTTGACTCTATCTCCTGGTCATATATGTTTGCAATTCTGCATCGTATGGGAGGGCCCTTTATTTTTACTAATTCGATAAAATTGCTCTACACGCATCCTACTGCGCGGGTGAGGGTCAATGGTCACATGTCAGAGGTGATTCATATCCAGCGCGTCACACGGCAGAGGTCTCCACTGTCCCCCTTGCTGTTTACACTCCCACTTGAACCGCTAGCCTGTATCCTGCGGCAGCGATATGCTCATGCAGCCTTACGGTTTCTCCAACGCCCCCTGGCAATCTCCATGTATGCAGACGACATGGTGCTGTATGTTCGTGAACCCGCTACGCAACTGGCGCCCCTCATCAGGGAGCATATCCGTTTTGAGTTGTTTTCTGAACTAGGTATAAACTGGTCTAAATCGGTCATCTTGCCGCTTACAGATTGCACGCCGCCAATCGACCTAGACTATCCCTTAGGATGGTGTACTGACACTGTAAAATACTTAGGAATATGGATCTATAGAGATCCTCACGTTGTAATACAATCTATTTATGGCACAGCCATCGCACGCCTTGAAGAGCAAGTGGCCCGCTGGATCAAGTTACCCCTGTCCTTTGCAGATCGCATAGTGTTAGTGAAAATGGTAATTCTTCTGCGTTTTCTGCATTTGTTTTTAAATATTCCTGTCCAGCTGACGCGTCATTTTTTAAATACACTCCTCCCCCACCTAATTATGCTGGCATGGGGGGGTCAGAAACCTCGCCTTCAATGGGAAACGCTTACGCTCCCATATGACCAAGGAGGGTTTACGGCACCCAATTTTCATCTATACTACCTTTGTGCACAGGCCCGTTATGCCTACTATTGGCAGCAGGACTCGGATTACATTCCCCATGTTGCAGTGTAGTCAGGCGCTGTCCACCCCATACCGCTTAAGGCCATGACAGTGAATACACACACAGTCTTTGAGAAAGGGGAATTTGACACTGTTCAAACCACAGCCAATGCCTGGCGGGAACTAGGAAAACGAGCACAGAAACTGCCGCTATATGCATCCAGTATGCTACTATTACACCATACCGACCTCTCGATTATTACTGAGCCCGGTGCATTAACGACCCTTAAAGATATGGATATGACGAAAATGGAGGATGTGTTTCCTGGTGGTCAATTCATCACCTCAGCGTCAGTGGCTGCCGGTAGTAGCATAACTGCCATGCAGCTGTTTATCTATACTAGACTGCGATCTGCAATGCGTGCGCTTTATCCCCAATTTCCTGTGGAACCCCCTTCGCTGGAAGCACGACAGGTTCTGTACACTGCCACATCGCTGACCAAGGTGGTCATGAGATTATACCAGGCTTCGCAGAGGGAGGAGGTTGCACTAGATATCTCTGCACTACACAAATGGAATGCGATCTTACCAAATCCCAGATCAGAAGACGAGTGGTTTAGACGCTGCCGCCTGACGGGGCAGTTGACAGCGAACGGTAACCTGAGATTGGTACACTTTAAATATTTACATCAACTATATTACACACCAGCCAAGCTATATAGATCTGGTCTGCGCGATTTGGACAGCTGTAGGCGCTGTGGGGCGACTATTGCCGATTGTCGTCACTTAGCCTGGGACTGTCGAAAGGTGTATTCATATTGGGGGTCTGTCACACAGATTCTACACTCAATGACAGGGCTGCCCATAACCTGTACCATATTGGGACCAATATACATGATAGTACCCCATTGAAATGCATTGCAGTGAATCGAAGATTTTGAGGGTTACAAAAAGGAGAACTGTAAAGGGTGATAACAGACTTTAGTTGCATTAGAATTCATTTATTGATGGTACCATACTAATTTCAGGAATTGTTGTGTGTTCTAAGATGATTTTACCCTGTGAAAAACCTTCTGCTGGGATATCATGAATCATGTTTGAGAGAAAACTGAAGATAAAATGAGAGCATATTTTCTGTAAATTCATATTATCTTTCTCAGTCATGTGAGAATTAAGTCTCTCATTCTCAGTAAATCATGTACATCCAACAAGGGCAGAGACTGTCAGTTGATTCCTTTGTGTTCTACTGCAGCTTCCCAGCGTGTCCTAAAAAACAACTAGAGCGCTAACAGCCTTACTTATGACAAAAGTATGGCACACCTGAAGCCATCTTGATTGGAATAAACTGGTAACACTTAAAACATTTAATTTAAAAAGGAACAAAATGATGGGGTTCATTTTGTCGTAGAAATTATGGTTAGTGATGTAGAAAGAAAAATTAGGACATGTTTCAAGTGTGATCTCAAATATCTTCCTGTTATATTTTAACAAGAGCAGCCTGTCAGTTGATGCCTTTGTGTTCTACTGCAGCGTCCCAGAGTGTTCTAAAGAACAACTAGAGTGCTAACAGCCTTACTTATGACAAACGTATGGCACACCTGAAGCCATCTTGATTGGAATAAACTGGTAACTCTTAAAACATTTAATTTAAAAAGGAACAAAATGAGGGGGGGGGGTTCAGTTTGTCATAGAAATTATGGTTAGTGCTGTAGAAAGAAAAATTAGTACATGTTGTAAGTGAGATCTCAAATATCTTCCTGTTATATTTCAACTGGAGCAGCCTGTCAGTTGATGCCTTTGTGCTCTACTGCAGCTTCCCAGAGTGTTCTAAAGAACACCTAGAGCACTAACAGCCTTATTTATGACACAATTATTGCACACCTGAAACCATCTTGTTTGGAATAGACTGGTAACACTTAAAACATTTAATTTAAAAAGGAGCAAAATGAGGGGGTTCATTTTTCAATAGAAATTATGATTAGTGCTGTAGAAAGAAAAATTAGGACATGTTTTAAGTGAGATCTCAAATATCTTCCTGTTATATCTCACAGGAGCAGTCTGTCAGTTAATGCCGTTGGGCCCGATTCACAGAACTAACTTAGGACAAAATCCTAAACTTACTACCATTTTGGTATTCACAGAAGGGACTTACTCATTTTGGTATTCACAGAAGGCACTTACTCATTTCGGTATTCACAGAAGTTAGGATTCCTAACTTTAGGACTCCTAAATGCCTTCTGTGAATACCGAAAGTCTTAAAATTAGGATTTTTCTCAGTTTAGCAGTAGTATAGTTAGGACTCCTAACTTTAGGACTCCTAAATGCCCTCTGTGAATACTGAAAGTCTTAAAATTAGGACTTTTCTCAATTTAGTAGTAGTAAAGTTAGGACTCTTAAATTTAGGACTCCTAAATGCCTTCTGTGGATACCGAAAGCCTTAAAATTAGGATTTTTCTCAGTTTAGTAGTAGTATAGTTAGGACTCCTAACTTTAGGACTCCTAAATGCCTTCTGTGAATACCGAAAGTCTTAAAATTAGGATTTTTCTCATGTTAGTAGTAGTAAAGTTAGGACTCCTAACTTTAGGACTCCTAAATGCCTTCTGTGAATACCGAAAGCCTTAAAATTAGGATATTTCTCAGTTTAGCAGTAGTAAAGTTAGGAGTCCTAACTTTAGGACTCCTAAACTGAGAAAAATGCTAATTTTAAGACTTTCGGTATTCACAGAAGGCATTTAGGAGTCCTAAAGTTAGGACTCCTAACTTCTGTGAATACCGAAGTGAGTAAGTGTCTTCTGTGAATACCAAAATGAGTAAGTGCCTTCTGTGAATACGAAAATGGTAGTAAGTTTAGGATTTTGTCTTAAGTTAGTTCTGTGAATCGGGCCCTTTGTGTTCTACTACAGCTACCCAGAATGTTCTAAAGAACAACTAGAGAGCTAACAGTCTTACTTATGACAAAATTATGCCACACCTGAAGCCATCTTGATTGGAAAAGACTGGTAACACCTAAAACATTTAATTTAAAAGGGAACAAAATGAGGGCGTTCATTTTGCCATAGAAATTATGGTTAGTGCTGCAGAATGAAAATTTAAAGCATGTTCTAAGTGAGGTCTCAAATCCTCTTCTATTTCATTAGAAAATTCTGACATGCAGACTGAAACATTTTTTTTTTGTAGCAGAGTTTTATATAGCGCGAACTTGACCCAAATCCAATCAGGTATCAGAGCGCTTTACATAGCACCAGTTACGTTACATGAGGGCACACTTTCATTTTTTTTTGTTAGGTACGGGGAGATTAAGTGATTTCGCAGAATCACAGGAGGTTTAGCAACGTTACAGAGACTCGAACCCAGTTCCCCCAGGTCCGAGGTCGAGCGCCCTAACCATTAGGCCAACTCCTCAAATCACTTTCAATACCAGCAGTAGACTTCTAGTTAACTCCCTGGTGAGCAGTAGCTTTACTAATGAACAACTAGAGTGTTAACATTCTGAATTTATGGCAAATGTGTGACACATCTGAATGCCTTCTTGATGGAATCAAAGTAAAAAACGGAAAGCATTTCCTACAGAGGAGACTGCAGTAAATGAGGAAATTAGGAAACTTCCTAACAAATAAGTCTCCCAAGATGGCCATCAGAGAAAAAAGAGCACAAAAGTAGCACAAATATCACCCAGATGTAGCCCACATATCGCCCAATGACAGAAGTGTACAAAACACTTTTTATTTTTAGTTTTTCTGCAGTTTTATATAGTGCAGACTGGTCAGGTATTGGAGCGTTACATCTTACTTGGACGCCTTATTGCGTATTTTGCACGAAGTGCATGAGATTGATCTTGCCAAACATTGAACTTTACGATTCTGTGAACCTGAAGTTGCTCTGAACCGGGCTTTGTAACACCCGTTTTTACCTACTGGTTTTAATTAATTCTCACTGTATTGTATTAGGAATGAGGATTTACTGTTTTTATTCACACTTTTATGATCTATGTTTCTAAATCAGATCGAATAAAGTTTAATGAATTCTATGGCAGAACAGAGTCGAGGATTATGCATATCTTTCCTCACTTTATTGGCATAGCAGTTCAAAGAATATGTAACACAACAATAATTAAACAAAAGACTACACAACCCATGAACCATTAGGGGGGTAGTCTCCAAAGCAACTATAGTCCAATATTATCACAGTCCATCTTATATAATATCGTGACGTACCTTCCGTTTCCTCTTTCTTCACTGCTCATCAGTTAAGTGCATTCCTTACATTCTTGGCTTAATCTGACATTGTTGCTGGTTGTATAGCGGTTTCTTGTGCACGTTATTAGCATTATTGCCTTGGTATTGTTTCATATTCCCTGCGCAGAAGGCTATGGCCCGAGAGCGTTCTCCCCCTCGCAGTTTCTCCCACTGTGCACTCTGCGTGCGGTGAGATCCTGTCAGGAGCGTCTGGTCCGAGCGAGGCAGCTCCTTCGATCGCTCCCGCTTGTTTTCCGACCAACCCTCGCCTAATTTTCACACCGCTACGCGGTGATTTCCCCACACGGCCACGTTAGCGACCAGCGTGGTGGTAATTAGTATTGCGCCTCAGTCTATTCTTATAACAGCTAAGATTGAAGGTTGCTATCTCTTTCAATCTTATTTGTTTTACATCATAAACATGCTTACATTTAGAACAATCATCAAAGACTTTATTCAATCACCAAGGACCATAAAAGCACACTTACAAGAAGATCATGTTTAAAGCCATCCAATTCTAATCTACAGATACCATACAAATTAAAAATCTCAAAAGTACACATGTTATACTTATGGTTCCACTATAATTCATTCAATATTCAATGGAAGTTGCCAAATTCTTCCCTTTGCGAGTTGCAGGACCACAACACATGTGGTCCTATTCTATGAGAACACAACAGCTACATAAAGTGTCTTCATGCAACAAATACCAAGGATTTGGTTTAACACCATCAAGTAAAACTGAATTTAAAATGAAAAAATATGCAATCACAAAGGCACAATAAGTGTAAATTTTTGTTTAGAATTTATAGCGACACTATCACCAGGAAGTATAGCAGCATATAATACAAAGGACAAACCAAGCCCTCCCATATAGTTATCCTAATAATTGCAGGTCACTGGCACGGATACATTTTGAGCACCTAATCCAAACAGGCATAAGAAATCTAGAAACTGCAAAAATCACCAGCCTTGAGCTATCAGTCCTCAAGATCCTGAGGGCCGCTGTTAGACCTGGCACATTGGCATGGGTCTCCCTTCCATTTTTTTCTGTTGCCTCATGTGTTTTTACTGGTGTTAGATGCTTTGGACACTGTGCCACTGCTATCCAGTGCCACAGTGCAAGTGCTCCCTATTGTAAATTGATGTGCGTATTAGTGATTCCAAGATTGGCTGGTTTGGTTTACCTGTCAGACCCTAGTACAGTGCACCAGGAGCAACCAGGACTGGTAATCCAAATGCTGCTGGCCGGCTGGCAGCACTGGTTGTGCTACCCACAGAAGCAGCCTGTAAAAGAGTGTCTAAGGCTTGCCATTGCAGAGCCTGTGTGCAGTCTGGTAAGGCCATGCTGACTAGGTGAGTGTACCTACTTGCCAGTCCCTAAACCTTCCATTTTCTTCATATCAGACACCCCTATGGTAGGCCCAAGGGCAGGGTGCATTGTAAGTATAAGGTAGGACACGCCCTGGTGTGTGTGGCATGTCCTAATAGTGAATTACAGCCATTTTTGTTTTTCACTATTGCAAGGCTATCTGTTCCCCATTGGCCAGAATGGGCAGTTTGATTATTACATTTTATAATCCTAACTGACTCAGGGAACATGGTTGAAATTCGAATTTAGTATGCCTGAACTCAGAATGATAAAATACATCTTTTAGTGCAGTTGGTTTTAACATTCTGTGTTTGAAAATACCACTTTTAGAAAATAGGTATTTTCTTGTCTGACCATCCAAACCTGCCTCTGCTAGGCTGTGTATTCCTTGTCTGGAGTTTGAGTGACAGGGGGGATTCCAGGAGACAGGGTGAGTCAGCACAGGGATGAATAGAGAGATCTGCATCTAGATGGGTGGGAGAAGTTGCACCTGGGACCTGAATAGGGCTGTGTCTTCCCTCCACAATGCTGGATTCACCTCCTGTGGTGCGTGTGATGTCTCTGCCCTGCACTCTGAAAGGAAAGAAGGAGTCTTTTCAACAAAGTGCTCCAGGACTAACCAGAACTAGTTTGGACTAGGCAAAGGCCTCTCTGCCTTCAGAGAACAAAGAGAAACTGGGTATAAATATTGGGACCCAAACCCAAGAACTTTAGATTACTTTGGGAAACAGGAAGAAACCTTTGCTGAGGAGCGGAACCAGAGAGACTGAGGAGAGACTATCTCTAAGCTTGAGGGATTGGCCTGCAGTGGTTGCCTGACTGCCAAAGAGAGAAGAGAAGGAACTTTGTGTACTTTATTCAACTTGTGAAGGATCTTCAAGGGCTTGAGAAAAGAACTTGTCTCCTGCTGAAGTCTCAGGGACAACAGACTTCACCCACCAGCTCCTCAAGAGTTCTTTGGAAGTGCCTGCTGCTTTGCGAGGCTTTCTGAGGGAGTGCGAGTCGCAAGGAGCTGGAAGCGCGACTCACGAGCAAGAAGCGTGTCACCGAAGTGCCACTGCCGCTTCACAACACGAAGCGCCCCGCATCACCAGAGAAGAGAATCAATGTCGCAACAGACGCCGCAGCATCACCGGGAAGCGTGTTGCAGAAAAATGGTTGAGTCATTGCAGGTCCACCGAAGCGCCTCGCATCGCCAGGGGAGAGGATTGATGTCGCAGCAAACGCCGCCGCATCACTGGGAAGCGTGTCGCAGGTCCTGTCGTGACTCATCGCCGGAGAAGAGGATCGACATCGCATCAGACGCCACCGCTTCTCCGGGTAGTGTGTTGCAGGGCCTGTCGCGGCTCTTCGCCGGAGAAGAGGATCGATGTCAAAGCAGATGCCGCCGCATCACTGGGAAGTGTGTCGCAGGGCCTGTCGCGGCTCGAATAGTGTGGAAACTTCTTGCATCGCCGGAGAAGAAGATCGACGTAGTAGCAGGTGCCGCCGCATCACCGGGAAGCGTGTCGCATCAGGAAGAAAGCACCATCTTTGTTTCTTTGCATAAGATCTTCAATGCATCACTGTCCGTGCAACACTTTCGTTGTCTTGCGTTACGCATTTTAAGGTACATTGAACTCTGAGTGTCACACTTACCATCTTAAGAGAACTGCGCTAATTCTACCATTTTAAGTACAGTATCTTGGATTTTTGTCGTTTGTGGTCTTATGATAAGTCTATTCAAAGAATACTTATTTTTTTATATAAAACTTGTGTGGTGTCCATCTGTAGTGTTGTCACTTGATTACTGTATGTGTTCATAAATGCTTTACACACTGCCTCTGAGATAAGCCTGTCTGCTTGTGCCAAGCTACCAAGGGGGTGAGCAGGGGTTATTTTAGGAGTGTACCCCCTTACCCTGACTAGACGCAAGAGTTCCTATTTGTCAAAGGTACCTACCTCTGCCAACTAGAGACCCCCAAATCTAACATTGGTGGCAGCAGTAGGATTTGGACTAGCATTTGTGACTCATGTACAGTGATTGGTGAACACTACTAGTGAGTGCAGACCAAAACGCGACCACATACTTTTGGTAGATTGTTTTTTCTGGGACTTTCTATTTTTGCAAAGAAATGGCAAGTTTAACCACCATGGAGAAAGCAGCATCCATAGCATCTGTTGATTGTGATTGGGAAGAAGAGACACTAGAAGGCTACACTGTTACCCAGCTCAAGCACTTCTTCGGGAGGTTCAAATTTTCTATGACCGGTATCTCCAGAAAAGAGGAGTTACAAAAGGCGCTTAGGGCCTGGTTTAAAGCAAGGAGCACCCCTGAGCATGTGGAGGGAGCAGATAATGCAGATGAGCAGGTGGCTAAGGTTCCCCGTTTAAAAAAAGCCAGAATGGGTGGCCGTTCATTTGGTGTCTTGGCAGCTAGCCTCTGGAACACACTGCCTGTTAGAATCCGATCTATTTCGGACTTGCTTCCTTTCAGAAAAGCAGTGAAAACATTCTTGTTTCCTTTGGCTTAGTGTTCATGGCTGACACTATACATCGGGTGTTATGTTGCTTGTCCTTTATAGCGCCGGGACGCCGCTTTGCTGTGGCAGCTGTGCGCTTTATAAATATAAAATAACATAACATAACAGTTAGAGGGGCCATTGGGTCCAGGAGGGAGAAGAGCAGTCTCTCCAGCAGGTAGAAGTGTTTCTGCCAGAGGCCTGTCCCCAGAAGAGCTGGCAGACATGAAAGAAAACAGGATGCATGAGATGGAGCTGGCCAAGCTTAAGTTGGGTGGGCAACTGGAGTTAGAAAATAGGAAATAGGCCCTAGAGGAAAAGAGAATGCAGTTGGATCATGAGTAAAGTTTGAAGGAGTTGGAATTGAAAGCCAGGAGCTTAGAGATTGCTCCCTCTGTTGGCAGCACACCGTCTATGCCTGTTGAAGCTAGCGTGTATATTTCCAGGGATGTGGTAAAAGAATTTAAAAAGAATGATGATATTGGGCAGTGGACACGGGAGACGCTCGAGGAGAAAAGAGAGGTTGCAGGTTGTAGACTGCTTACAGTTTGTCGACAAAGAGGACAGAGTAATCCTGGTAGGCTTTTTTTTTTTTTAGGTTGATCTGTATAATTATTCCTACAACATTTCTGAAGCATCCTGAAGCATTTAAGAATCTATAGATAAGTGAGATTTGCCTGTCAAAGGCAAAGTAATTAAGGTTCAGTTTTTTAATTACTGCACTGTCTTTTTTTTTTTTTTTTTTGAGCCTAGATGCATGAATGTCCTAGCGTTATTTTCTTTAGGGCAGCTGGTGCACTCGCGGAGCATCGTCGGGTTCAATGCATTATTAATCCTATCAGAGCCCCTGATACTTCTGGTAGGGTTAGGCTTGGAAATAAGTATTGTTTATTCTCTGAGCCTTATACTGATCTAAAGGGGGTGATAAGACAGAGTTCGGCCCCGTCTTATTTTATTTCGTTGAAAGAGCAGATAACACATGGCACGAAATTAAGATATGTATTTTTCCCCTACCATATGGAGGTAGTTACTCAACAATCTGATCGACAACCTCGTTCCCCTAAAGCCGTAGAGGCGGTCTGGGAGGGACAGCTAAGTGCACAGTTTCCTGATATTCCAGGTTGTTCAAGTCGCACTACTACCTCCAATACATCCATTATCACCACTAATAAAACTACCATAACCTCCCTTGCTTCTTCTCTAAATTCAACTTCTGAGTCGTCTCGGGGGAGGAGGTACAAGCTAAGGTCACATACTTTTTTAGGGGCAGATCTTCTGGCAGCGCAATCTCACCAAATCTCCAAGATCGGCAAAGGTGCAACCAGACAGAATTCTAATCAGAGACAGTTATCTAGTAAGCCGAATAAACTGGTGAAGCCCACTTCAGCAAAGTGTCGTAAGAAAAACAAGAACTCCGTTCCTATAAAGGTTGCACCCTCACTTCGTTCCTACTTTATGGCCAATTCACAGGGCAGTATAGACTCTGTACATCCCGTATAGTCTGAGTCTACAGTCTCTGTGGAGGAAACAAGTGGTGTGGCCCCTCCTATTATACTCTCTAATCGTTTTGCCCCTTTGAGCGCTGTGCCTGTGTCATCGGGGGTGGACAGACAAGATGAGCTTGAAGAGGTGGGCGCTATGCCAGTGGAGGAGGCTGCTCAAGGTGCTGAAACGGTACAGGGGCTGTTAAAACAGCTGACCTTGGAAATTGGTGCACGCTTTTCTACCTCGGAACTGAATCAGAAAAATTACAAGACACCTGCACTAGTCTAGAGGAAACCCTTTTGGCACTCACCAACAGGATGGACGAACTAGAACTAAAAGTAGGGGACTTGAGCACGGAGGTAAAGGACAATGCCCAAGAGGTATCAAGCCTTAAAGCCAAAGAGCGGGAAATGGCACAGAGATTGGAGAGGTTGGAAAATATGTCAAGAAGGAACAACATTCGTATTTAAGATTTAAAGGAAGGGTTGGAAGGAGATAATTTAAAATCCTACATTGTTGACATTCTGACCAAAGCTTTCCCCCAGATTGCTTTGGCTTCGGTTTGGGAATCCGAAATTCAACGGATTCACAGAGATCCCTTTAAGTTAAACCCGGCTCGGAAAAAACCTAGAAAGATCTTGGTTTTCATACAGTCTTATTCTTTAAAGGAGCATTTATTGGGGGCAGCTCTCAAACTTAAATCCATTCAGGTTCAAGATGCGTCCTTTAGAATTTGTTCTGATATTTCCCGGGCTACGGAGGATAGGAGGTAGGAACTGGGAAAGCGTATGGACGCCTTAAGGGATCTAGGAGCACAGGTGCAGTTGCGGTTTCCTGCTTTATTGAAAGTGGTCCTTGCAAATAAAATGCATAATTTCAGGTTCCCGAGGAGGTCGACAGCTTTCTTGCACAGTGTAGCTCTACAGTGTAAGACTCTTGAATCAGCATCTAAGTTTTTTCCTTATTATTATATCTCATTATAAGAAGCTAGACTAAGGGTCTTTGGCTCAAAAGGCAATATTTATTGCCAGTTGGTTGCTGGGAGGGTTCCCGTGGGGGAAGGGGGTTGGGTGGTGGTGGAGCTCAATGGGGGTTTTTCACAGAGTTTGGTGGGGAGCATTGGGGAAAAATAAAAATATATATATATTAAATTCATGTGACATTACAACCTCTAGTAGCAACTGCAGAGAATGGATTATGTGCCATGATGGGGGATAGGTCTGCTCGTAATGGGAATCAGTATCTTGAGTGTCTTAGTTGGAATGTTAATGGTTTGATAGTTAGAAGAAGGCAACGTTTGATTCTTCAGTATTTAAGAAATAGTTCAGCTAAACTGCTCCTGATTCAGGAGACCCATCTTTTGCTCGCAGAATGTAAGGCTCTTTTCGGTAAACAAAAATGGGTGGATAAAATCATTGCTTCAGATCAGCAATGTTGCTCTAAGGGGGTTGCTATAATATTAAAAATGAACTCGGGAGTCGAGTTTATTAAGTCTCAGCTAGATAGTAGAGGACGATGGGTTATTGTCGAAATCAAATTTAAAGGGGTTAAGTACACTTTAGTGAGTTACTATGGGCCTAACGAAGATGATATTTTTCCATGGCATAACCTTTGTTTGGCCCTTGCAGACTTTGATGCTCCTCTGATTCTGGCTAGTGACTTTAATGTGCTTTTAGACAATAACCTTGATAGGTCTTCTCCCCGAACTCATATTGCAGCCCCTCGGGTCAAAGCTCACTTGTTGAATATTTTGACATTTTTTAATTTATGCGATCTGTGGAGGAAAAAACATAGTGATCTTAGAGAGTATTCCTTTTATAGTAAAACAAACTCCCACTATTCCAGGATAGACTATGTATTTATGGATCATGCGGAATCTCATAAGGTGAGCCTAATTAAATATCTGCCCATTCACTTATCGGACCATGGAGTCATGGTTTTTAAGTTAGATTTTCCTCTGGTCATTAAATAGAAGGTTTCTCCTGCTATCTTCTACTCCAGGCCTTTTGAAGTCTGAAACTGACACCTTTTTTTATAACAACTTAGGGTCTGCCCCCCAACATATCGTCTGGGATGCCTTTAAGGCCTGGTTGAGGGGGGATTTTAAAAGGGGCTGTAACTGGGTGGGCTAGGTCAGGGAGGGAAGAATTGGTTAAGCTGGAACAACAGATAGCGGAGGCTGAAACTGATCTGAAAGCAAGACCCTATGACGATCCAGAGAAAGAATATTGGGTAAAGAGAGTGGAGGAGCGGCAGGTAAAATTTTAAACTTAAAACAGAAAAAATCTTTCACCAAAAGTGGGAGATAAGTAAAATGCGCAAGTTTGACCAAGGGGAGAGCTGTGGTAAGCTCCTTTCTATTAAGTCACGGATCGATAGAGCTAGTATGTATATTTGTAATATTAAAGTGGGTACAAAATTTATTGAGGAAAAAGATAAAATAGAACAGGCTTTTACTGGGTTCTTCCAAGATCTTTACCATGGAGCTCTCCAGATGGTAGAAGAGTCTGTTGATAGTTGGCTGGAACAAAAACAGCTCTCGAGATTAACTGAGGCTAGTCAACAATTCCTCTCCTCGGAAATAACAGGTGCTGAGATATTGAAAGTGTTTGAGGTAGCTAAAAAGGGGAAAGCAGCAGGCCCTGATGCGATTCTGATGAAGGTGTATTCCATACTGAAGGATGAAATTATCCCTGTTTGGTTAAGATTGTTTAATGAAATATTAAAGGGTACATCCCCCCTGCCAGATTCATGGTCTGATGCGGTTATTACCCTGATTCTGAAGCCTGGGAAGGACCCCTCTCAGTGTCAATCGTACCATCCAATTTCCATATTAAATGTTGACTATAAGGTTTTTGCAGGCATATTGAACAAACGGCTTTGTAAAATCGCAGCCTAAATAATCCACGAAGATCAAAAGGGTTTCCAAATGTCAGACTTGGTATATACTTTAGTTGGTACAGTGGATTTGGCTTTATCCAGGGGTCTTCCTTTGTCAATCATCACGGTCGATGCGGCTAAAGCCTTCGATCGTGTGAATTGGCACTTTTTAGATAGAACCTTGAAGGTTATGGGTTTTACTCCCGGCTTTAGAAATGTTATTAAAAAAAATTATAGTACTCCTCGGGCCCGGATTTTAGTCAATGGAAATCCTTCTTCTATTGTTAACATAGAACGTGGCACTAGGCAAGGCTGCCCTCTATCCCCCATCCTATTTGACATTTATATAGAGCCTTTGGCTCAAAGCTTAAGATCAAATAATAGAATTGTTCCTTTCGAATTTGGTAGGTATATCAGGAAATTAACCTTATATGCCGATGATCTCGTTGTTTTCTCTTCTAATGTGGACAGTACCCTATATGAACTTATACTTGAAACTCAAAACTTTGGGAAACTATCGGGTTATGAAATGAATAAAGATAAGACTGAGGTTATGGCTTGGAATATTGTTAATCAGGTTCAGCCATCTGCGATAGAACTTAGATACCTCTGAATTACAATAACTCACGATCTCAGAAGAATCCCAAAGGTTAATCTAGACAGAGTTTCTAAGGAAGTTGAGTCTCTTTTAAAAAGATGGCAGAATATTCCTATATCTCACGAAGTATGCTTACCTTTTTAATAATATACCATTAGAATTCCCAAGAGCTGAGATTCTTAAAATTCAGGGCAGGATTTCTTCTTTTATTTGGGCAGGAAAAGGGATTAGGCTGTCCTGGAAAAAACTCAGGCGCAAACTAACACAGGGTGGTATGGGTTTACCAGACTTCCAGCTCTATTGTTGGGCCTATCAGCTGGAAAATGTCAGGATGCTTTTGCACACACCGGATAGTTCATTAATTGGTAATATGCTCAAAGCCATGCTGGTGGGTTCAGAGGAGCATGGTTTTATGTATAAATTTTACAAAAAGGTCCGGCTGAAGATGCTGGGTATGGCGGCCAAGCTTTGGTCGGATTATCGAAACTGAGTGCCTTTTGGACGCCCTAGCTCAGTCCTTGATAGCAGCGGGAGTCCTCCACTGGGGGGACTTGGTTGTGGACAGTAAATGTCATCCTTGGGAGGTCTGGCACCATATTACAAATGGAACTTTGTCTAGATTCAAATACTACCAACCAATTTTGAGAACTACCTCTTGGTGTAGTTCTCAAAATTGGTTGTCTTGTGAGGAAAATTCCATGGAAAGTGACTTGCAAAATCAGAGTCCAAGGAAGAAAGAAGTGGCCTTATGGTACAATTATCTTCTGGCTGCAGTAGAACGAGGGTTGGAAAAGCCTTACCAAGTCTGGGTGAACCACTTGCCAAGCGAGGATTGGAAAGAGTTATGGCCAGTATCTAATGACCTGCTTTATTCCGTGGTTAAAACTGCTGCACTCAGAAGAAATCATTTCTTCACACTCCATAGGATATATTGGACCCCTTTTAAAATGTCCAAATTGAAGGGTGGAGGAGAAGCTAAATGCTGGAGGTGAGGATTCCAGAATGCGGATGATGTCCACATATTTGCGTCTTGCCCTAAGCTATGCGAATTTTGGTCGGATGTGGGTAAGACTATCTCCAGGGTCATGGGTGCGGAGGTAAGCCCAATTCTTATTCTTTTTGGTTCTGTGCCTAAGCCTTGTGGGACTCGAGATTGCCTTGGATCCCAACATAAATTGATATTCTATCTGATTTTGTTGGCCAGGAGAGAGATTTGTTTGTTGTGGGGTCAGGAAACCTCTCCTAGTTGGAATGCTTGGTGGAATTCTGTTAAGTATTACCGAGCTGTAGATCAGAGGGTTAATGTTTTCAGGGCAAGGTCTGACATTGGGTTGTTTTGGAATTGGTTGGATGACCCCTTTTGAGTACTTTCTGGGTCACCTAAGGTCTGTTCCCTGCATAGGAATTTTCCAATGATTAATACCTCTGGGTCAGCTCAAGTTGAGTATAAACTGGTATCCCCTGTTTGGAATACTTCAGCTGAAGACTAAATACCACCAAATTGTCATCTGCGCCAGTGGTGAGATAGGTCGAGAGGCGGCAGTTGCTACGGAGGTCATATGAGGGGGAAAAAAAGTAGGACATGCCCTGGAGTGTGTGGCATGTCCTAATAGTGAATTACAGCCATTTTCATTTTTCACTATTGCAAGGCTACCTGTTCCCCCATTGGCCAGAATGGGCAGTTTGATTATTACATTTTATAATCCTAACTGACTCAGGGAACATGGTAGACATTCGAGTTTAGTATGCCTGAACTCAGAATGATAAAATACATCTTTTAGTGAAGTTGGTTTTAACATTCTGTGTTTGAAAATACCACTTTTAGAAAGTAGGTATTTTCTTGTCTGACCATCCAAACCTGCCTGTGCTAGGCTGTGTATTCCTAGTCTGGAGTTTGAGTGACAGGGGGGATTCCAGGAGACAGGGTGAGTCAGCACAGGGATGAATAGAGAGATCTGCATCTAGATGGGTGGGAGAAGTTGCATCTGGGACCTAAATAGGGCTGTGTCTTCCCTCCACAATGCTTGCTCCACCTCCTGTGGTGCGTCTGATGTCTCTGCCATGCACTCTGAAAGGAAAGGAAGAGTCTTGTCAACAAAGTGCTCCAGGACTGACCAGAACTGGTTTGGACTAGGCAAAGGCCTCTCTGCCTTCAGAGAACAAAGAGAAACTGGGTATAAATATTGGGACCCAAACCCAAGAACTTTAGATCACTTTGGGAAACAGGAAGAAACCTTTGCTGAGGAGCGGAACCAGAGAGACTGAGGAGAGACTATCCCTAAGCTTGAGGGATTGGCCTGCAGTGGTTGCCTGACTGTCACAGAGAGGAGAGAAGGAACTTTGTGTACTTTATTCAACTTGTGAAGGATCTTCAAGGGCTTGAGAAAAGAGCTTGCCTCCTGCTGAAGTCTCAGGGACAACAGACTTCACCCACCAGCTACCCAAGAGTTCTTTGGAAGTGCCTGCTGTTTTACATGAGAGATTAGGGAATTAGAAACTAGAAAGTAATCCAGCCTGACCAATACTTTATGCGGGGCCGAAAAATAGGTGCTACCATCTTTAAGGGGATGCAACTTTATCCATGGATCGGTAAGGGAGTTGTGTAGAACCATATTAGATAGGGCTTTAAATGTCTTCCTCTTTCTCCCTAGATACCGTCCCCCGGGTTCTAAAAAAGAGCTATTTGGAGCGTGGATATTAAAATCCCCACAGCAGCTAGTTGGTTCTGGCCACTGTGCCAGTTCGATGTCCAGAAACTGCCAGACATCAGGATCATCTTCCGTAGAACCATATACTGTGGCTAATGTCATCCGTACCCCTTTGAAGCTCAGCTCTACCATCACCCACCTACCCCATTGGTCCTCTTTTTTCCGATGTACCACCAAGTCCCTTTTCCTTCCTAATATTGCTACGCCCCTTGTTCTAGTCCCTTGTTTACTTGCTGCTAATACTTCATACCCCAGCTGCTAGAATTATTTCAGATCACAGCCCCCTAGTTTTAACATTAAATACTACACAGATAAGTGTTACAAAAACTCAGTCGACCTTTGAGCGTATATTGCTAAGGGATGTTGCTTATCAGAAACGAATGGAATCATGGATAAAGCTCTACTGGGAGATTAACAGAGATACTGCCCCTCCTGGCGTGGTTTGGGATTGCTTTAAGGCTGGGGTCAGAGGAGAAACACTGAGTTATGTGTTGGCTAAACGGAAAAGTGAAAGAAGACACCTGGAGGATATAAGGGTTAGATTACTGGCAGCGGAAGACAATCTTGCTAGAGCTATAATACAGGGGCTTCCACTTGAGACATATCTAGCTAGTATTACTATCCTTAAATGGGATGCCACTGAAGGCATTAGCTCAAAAGCCGCTGAAAAGTACTTAGCGCATAAACAAGACTCATACGAGCTGAGCGAGAGAGTTGGACACATCCTCGCTGTCAGAACTAGACAGCGCATAGCCATGGCCGACATTAAGGAAATCCAAGATAGTCAGGGCAACTTAGTCACTGATCCCGACCTTGTTAGGGAGGAGTTTCGGAAATTTTATGCTAATCTCTACACTGGGGAAGAGGGGAGTACGTCGCTAGAGATGGAAATGGATCGGTATCTTAGGGACATTACAGCTCCCTTCTTGTCATCACAAGACAGAGAGGAGCTCGATGCTCCATTTCATCTAGAGGAATTTAAGGGATCTTTGGGCGGTCTGCCCTCGGGAAAAGCTGCTGGGCCAGACCAAATCCCGGTTGAATTCTATAAACTGTTCCAGGATATTATAGCGGTAGATATGCTTAACGTTATGATCCATACACAGCGGGGGGGGTCACCTCCAGAGTCCTGGGGAATGGCAGATATCATAGTTATTCCTAAAAAAGGTAAACCCCCAATACTCCCAGGATCATATAGGCCCATTACTCTTATGAATTCTGACATAAAAATTTACTCCAAAATGCTGGCGATGAGGCTTGGAGGTAACATAGAGCAGCTAGTAAGTTCCTCGCAGCATGGTTTTATACCAGGTAAGGGAACCTCTCAGCATGTCAGGACGGCCATTACAATGTTTGATGCCGCAGGGTCCCTGGGTGACCCTATCGCAGCCCTGTTTCTAGATGCCGAAAAGGCCTTTGATAGGGTCGCCTGGGGATTTTTGTGGGCAGTTCTGAAATGGTGTGGTATTGGAGATGGCTTTATAACTGCTCTCCAAGCTCTGTACGTAGGTCCAACAGCCAAAATTAGAGTAAACAGGGGCCATTCAGACACAGTGGTAATCTCTAGGGGTACGAGACAGGGATGTCCCTCATCTCCCCTGCTCTTCGCACTATTTCTTGAGCCTTTTTTACGAAGGTTGGAGAGAAATAATAAAATCTCCCCAATGGTCTTAAATGGCCGAGTAATCAAAATCTGGGCATACGCAGATGACGTCGCCATACTCACTTCGAACCCGGATTTAGCTATCGGCGAGGTTGAAAGGGAAGCTGGCATATTTGGGCAATTTTCGGGCTATAGGTTGAACAGGTCTAAGACCCAGATAGTTAAGAATAAACATGTTTTTTGTACTGACACTAGAGTTGCCCTTTCCGCTATCTATCTTGGGATAGTAATAACTCCAAACTTGGATACTCTCGTTGAGTTAAATATAAGCCCTCTGGTTGATAAAGTAAAAATAGACCTAGGGAGAATTAACAATCTACATCTCTCGCTAGTCGGATGCACCAACGTACTTAAAATGAGCATTCTACCAAAGTTTCTCTACCTATTCAGAGCAATTCCGCTAATTTTTTAAACTAAGTGGTTCAATATTTTGGAAAGTATTTTTAATAAATTTATATGGAGCCATGGGAAAACTCGTAGGGCCTATAGATTTATGACTCTACCGAGAGATAGAGGTGGATGGGGAGCCCCAAATTTCAGACTATATTATTTAGCATCTGCTCTTCAATATATGCAGGGGCTAATCGGAGGAGAGGGACATCTTCAGAAAGTTACTTCCTCATCTACAGATATCTATGCAATTTTATTAGGACAAGAGACAGAAAATTGCTTCTTATATTATACTGATCTTGCGCATTTAAGAGGGAAGCAGTTTAGGACTCTTAACGCAGCTATACATGTCTGGAAGGTTTTTCAGAAGCGGATGGGACTTGGCCGATTTAATAGATATGTCAGATTATACAATAATAAGCTGTTTCCCTCGGAAATTTTTTCAGACTCAGTTATGGCCACATGGAATCAAAAAGGAATTGTACAAATTGGGGATCTAAGAGACTCTGAGGGAGTGGTACAGTTTGAAGTTCTTGTAAATAAGTATGACCTGTCTAGAAAAGATTTTTTTAAATACTTACAGGTTAGAAGTTTTCTTGGAGATAAATGTGGTGGTATAGTAGGATATAACCCCAATGACTTCATGGAGATATTAATTAACGGTGGTCTACATACAATCAGGTCAGCGTATGCATTATTAACTAAAACTAAAGTAGATGATCTGGATAAACATAGTCGCAAGTGGGCTGAGAAACTTGGAGGAGAAACGGAGGACTTTCAGGAGTCGCTCGAACTGGGCTGTACCATCCTACGTTCTGCTCCTCTACAATCCCAACATTATAAAACCTTATTCTCGCTATATCATACACCTGCTAGAATCGCCAAATGGGGGGGCAGAGCTGGGATAAACTGCCCTCGCTGCAACGCATCTGAGGCTGATATAATCCATATGTTTGCTACTTGCCCCCAACTACACACCCTTCTTCGGGATATAGAGAATTTCTTGGATAGGGCACTTGGGATACAGATAGCCCTCGCTCCCTGTTGGATTTTGCTTGGAATAGGCCATGATGGAATTAGTAACGAAGTTAAGGAGTTTGTCTTTATGACAATGGCGGTATTCAGATTAATTATAGCTAGGGCCTGGTTAGACAAAACTCCTCCCTTAATGCAAGTATGGCTAGCAAATCTTATTGCGACATTTAATCTGGAAAAACCTATATATGCAAAAAAGGGTGAGCAGGGAAGGCTCTGGGTAAAAGAATTTGGGAACCGCTAGCAAGGTGGAGAGAGGGGATAGGGTAAACTGGTAGTATGTAAACCATCACTCGGTTTTGATTTGGTTAGTTGGATTACATTTTGTTTAAAAGGTAGGAAATGGTTATGTTGTACTATTGTTTATCTGCATATATTATGTATAAAATGTGCACTGTTTATTGAGAAAATATTAAAAAGAATTAAAAAAAAAAAAAAAAAGGAAGTGCCTGCTGTTTTGTGAGGCTTTCGCAAGGAGCTGGAAGCACGACTCACGAGCAAGAAGCGTGTCGCGGAAGTGCCAATGCCGCATCACAAGAAGAATCTTTGAGTCATTGCAGGCTCACCGAAGCGCCTCGCATCGCCTGGGGAGAGGATCGATGTCGCAGCAGATGCCGCCGCATCACTGGGAAGCATGTCGCAGGGCCTGTCGCGGTTCATCACCGGAGAAGAGGATCGACGTTGCATCAGACGCCGCCACATCTCCGGGAAGTGTGTCGCAGGGCCTGTCGCGGCTCGCATCGTGTGGAAACATCTCGCACTGCCGAAAAAGAGGATCGGCGTCGCAGCAGATGCCACCGCATCACTGGGAAGCGTGTCGCATCAGGAAGAAAGCACCTACTTTGCTTCTTTGCACCAGATCTTCAACCCATCACCGTCCGTGCAACACTTTCTTTGTCTTGCGTTACGCATTTTAAGGTACATTGAACTCTGAGTGTCGCACTTACCATCTTAAGAGAACTAAGCTAATTCTACCATTTTAAGTACAGTATTGTGGATTTTTGTCGTTTGTGGTCTTGTGATAAGTCTATATAAAGAATACTTATTTTTTTATATAAAACTTGTGTGGTGTCCATCTGTAGTGTTGTCACTTGATTACTGTATGTGTTCACAAGTACTTTACATACTGCCTCTGACATAAGCCTGCCTGCTTGTGCCAAGCTACCAAGGGGGTGAGCAGGGGTTATTTTAGGAGTGTACCTCCTTACCCTGACTAGACGCAAGGGTCCCTATTTGTCAAAGGTACCTACCTCTGCCAACTAGAGACCCCCAAATCTAACATTGGTGGCAGCGGTGGGATTTGGACTTGCATTTGTGACTCATGTACACTGATTGGTGAACACTACTAGTGAGTGCAGACCAAAACGCGATCACATACTTTTGGTAGATTGTTTTTTATGGGACTTTCTATTTTTGCAAAGAACTGCCAAGTTTAACCACCATGGAGAAAGCAGCATCCATAGCATCTGTTGATTGTGATTGAGAAGAAGAGAAACTAGAAGGCTACACTGTTACCCAACTCAAGCACTTCTGCAGGAGGTTCAAAGTTTCTATGACCGGTATCTCCAGAAAAGAGGAGTTACAAAAGGCGCTTAGGGCCTGGTTTGAAGCAAGGAGCACCCCTGAGCATGTGGAGGGGGCAGATAATGCAATTGAGCAGTTAGAGGGGCCATTGGGTCCAGGAGGGAGAGGAGAAGTCTCCCCAGCAGGTAGCAGTGTTTCTGCCAGAGGCCTGTCCCCAGAAGAGCTGGTGGACAGGAAAGAAAACAGGATGCATGAGATGGAGCTGGCCAAGCTCAAGTTGGGTGGGCAATTGGAGTTAGAAAATAGGAAATTGGCCCTAGAGGAAAAGAGAATGCAGTTAGATCATGAGAAAAGTTCCAGGGAGTTGGAATTGAATCCAGGAGCTTAGAGATTGCTCCCTCTGTTCGCAGCATACCGTCTATGCCTGTTGAAGCTAGAGTGTATATTCCCAAGGATGTAGGAAGAAGTTTACAAGAATGATTATATTGGACAGTGGTTCAAGGCCTATGAGGTAGTCATGTCTTCCCACCGGGTCCCTGAGAAGGATTGGGGAGCGGGGATGTGGGGCAGTTCTTTAGTGAGGGGCGGGACACACTGTTAGACTTGCTTTCTGAAGTCTATAATTCATATCACCACATGAAAGATGCATTAATGTCCAGGTATGGTTGAACTCCAGATTTGTATAGACAGAGGTTCAGAGGTTGCAAGAAGATAGAGAGCAGTACCTGCGTGGAATATATTCACTTTTTCTGCAGAGCGTTGGATGGTTGGGTGAAGGGTAGCAAAGTTGATTATTTTCAGGGGCTCCTTGATTTAATTGCATGGGAGCACTTGTCAAGTAATTGTTTTCCAGAGCTACGCCAGCACCTGATTGATAGCAGGCTGACTAACCCTAGGAAGCTTGCTGAGGAGGCGGACCGCTGGGTAAGCACCAAGGTTCACAAGGGTCACGTGGGAAACTCAGCCAAGAGCGGGCAGGGTCCCCAGCAGAATATTGGGGGAGACAAGCGTAAACAGAGGGAGTTCCAAAGAAGGCCCCAAAGTAGTCCCCAAGGGAACCAAGGGAAAGGTTCCCAGCCTCCCCCCCAGAAACCATCAGGGGCCCGACAGGTCCACCTGTTCAAGGGGGACCCCTGAACAGGTACAAATGTGGGGACCTGGGATCATAAGGCGAATAAGGTGCCGCCACTTTGGAAAGACAGCACCCCCTGGTGCAGCACCCTGGCAGATGGCTAGTTTAGCCCTGGTTGAGGAGATGGGTGACCAAGGTGGGTGGAGTCCCGCAGAGATGTCCCTTGTCTCATTAGGAGACTGTGAGGTGGTCCCCAGGACCCAACTGCTTGACAACACTAAGAAATACAGGCAGTGGGTGACCATCAATGACCATAGAGTGGAAACTCTTAGAGATACAGGGATACAGGAGCCAGTTTGACAGCTGTCAAGTGTCACCTGGTATCTCAAGAGTAGGTTGTCCCCAATGCATTCTATCCAGCTGTTGCCGCTGACAACACAGAGAGCCACTGCCAGGTGGCTCAGGTTCCCTTTGAGCGGGAAGGGGGGGTCTCTGATTCTCTTCAGGTAGCTGTGAGAATCAGATGTCTAACTTTTTCATTCTGTAATTGACATCCCGTGTACGTTATGAAATCAGCGCGCGCACAAGTAAACGAGAGACACTATCCTCTCCAGATGATTTAAACTGCGCATGCACAATTAGTCTAGTGTTGCCGATACTGCGCATGCGCATTCTAACATGTGGGTCGTACACACGATTAATCACGGCACCTGTGTATCGTCAACAACGTAATGAGCAAATCAAAGCGGTTATTTAAGGATTCCCCTCCTTCCTGCCGTCACCTCCCAGACTGCTTGCAGCCTGGTCCGGAGTACCGACGGACAGGTAAGGAGTGGGAAATCCGGGTTGCTGGGGGCTGCTACTAGTAGATCCTGCGTTCTGCATTGTTGGGAAGGGTTATTTCGTCACCAGGCCCCCCCTATGAGATTCACTATAGCGGTTAGCACTGCCTCTCCCTAGGGACCTGACGCCATCAGTTCACACAAAGAGGGTGGCAGTCCTGTAGTTCTATGATGGGAGATAGGCTCCTCTGTTCCTTAATACACTAGGTTGTTTAGTAAGAGCTCTCGCCTATGCTGAATAATATGCAGATTCATAGGCAGAGTAGGTTTGCAAATGGAGCATTCCTTTGGTATACTTGTCACGTCACACATGAGGGTTTTGTTTCTCAGAGTCAGGATTTTAGCAGTTTTAAGGTGTTGAATGTACTGTGGGGATTTCCAAGGGACTAGTATCTATGTGCAACCGGTTCTCTTGTCCTTACATTTCAACAGAGCGGGGCTTCCTTCACTGAGCAGTCAGCCGGGTGAGGTGAGGCTTTCCCCCCACATAAAGCTGGGTGAGTGGAACTTAAAATTTATAAAATTTATAAAAATTTCAATTGGCAGCAATGCTTTGAATTTTGACAACAATGTCAGTGCATAAAGGGCACTGTACGATGGGAGTCATTGATGCTGTGAACATATGTGTGAGAGACCTTTCTTATGGTTTGATTTCTTCTCAATCTCTTTAGGAAAGAAGACTAAGCTCTTGTACCCTGGCAAAAAGATTGTCAGTCGGGTAGGGTGGCTTTTGCCACACTCTATTTTTATAATAGTATTATATTTTGTTTTTTTCACATCACTTCCACTGAATAGATTTTTCCTGCAGTAGCTTTGTTTTCAATTAAATCTAGGTCCTGAAGAAAGCCGGGGGAGTCAACCATTACGGCTGAAACATGTCGACCTCATGAGACCAAGTCAGGAAATAGTCGTCCTTGTTTAAGACTATTTTGGTTTTAGATATGACACCTGGGCAATCTTGAATAAACATATTTTTTGCCCACGTAGTCATTTTTAATGCACTTTTCACGGTAGAGC
The DNA here is from genome assembly GCF_964204655.1 of Triturus cristatus. Taxonomy (NCBI): domain Eukaryota; kingdom Metazoa; phylum Chordata; class Amphibia; order Caudata; family Salamandridae; genus Triturus; species Triturus cristatus. The sequence goes on along the minus strand of NC_140592.1, from coordinate 597,997,099 downwards.
ACTGCACATCTTTTTTGAGTCCTCAAGAGTTGTTATATACACTGAGCCAGGAGACTGTTCTAGCTTGGGACTATTTGGTCGGGCAGCCAAGAGGGCTGGCTGGCTCGCTGCTATGGGCCCAGACCTCGATCCCTTAGAGTCTCAAATGACGAAGCTCCGCCAATAAGGGTGGGCTGATGGACTCTCGATCTCTGGCCTGGTGATATACCAACCATTTGTAGTGACTCTCGCTTTGTTCACGGCATCTAGTGACTTTTCTGTCTGTATGTTTGGACTTAAGACCTTCTGTTAGTTTTTCTGTATTTGCTGGGGATCGAAGGTGTTATGGTCCTTAAAACTTCCCCTTTGGACCCTCATATACATCGTGTGTTTAGCTGTGAGGCCCGCCATGCCTGTTGACAGTTTGTTAGGGAACGATCTGGAGAGCTCAACTTGGGCAAAGGTGGAGTGAAGTGCTTATTTGGAAATGTTGGGTCTGCCTGACTGGGCGTGTGTCACCACACGGTCCATGGCAGCCAGTAGGGGTTCTCAAGAGGACCTGCAGCCTGAGAGGGGGGTCCAGGTGCCTGCCTTGGAGAGAGGAGGCAGGGGCGCGGGAAACTGGCCCCCGAAGTTCCCACGGTCCAGGAGGAAGCAGACCTTGAGGGGGATGCCATGGAGCCTACAGGGGAACAGGTAGCGGAACTGGGGGACCTGCCTGAGCTGACCCATTGGCAGCAAAAAGGAGGACCCTCCAGGGAAGAATTCTGCCAGGAGCAGAAAGAATGCCCTTCTCTCGTGGGTTTGCGGCAGCAGGCTGCAAACCAGGCAGCAGGTGATCAGTCTGGATCACATTGGATCTACTGGGAGAATGGTCTCCTGTATTCTGAGCCTAAGGTTGCTGAGCCTGGGTCAGCCATGTGCTGGTGGTACCCCAGTGCTTCAGAGCCTTCCTACTGGGGCTTGCTCATGATGTGCCACTGGCAGGACATTTGGGACAGGACAAGACCTTTGAGAGGCTTGTCACCCACTTTTATTGGCCCACTCATTGCAGGACATGTCAGACTTGCCAGGCAAGTGGAAAGAGTGCGAGGAAGCAAAAGGCTCCTCTCCAGCCATTCCCTGTGGTCAGCACCCCCTTTGAACGGGTGGGTATTGACATTGTGGGGCTACTGGACCCCAAGACAGCCATGGGCAACAGGTTCATCCTGGTCTTAGTGGACCATGCCAACCGGTACCCGGAAGCGATACCTCTGAGGTCAGTGACGGCCCCCGTGGTGGGATGGGCACTGATGGGAATTTTCTCACGAGTAGGATTCCCTAGAGAGGTGGTGTCTGACCGAGGTACCAACTTCATCTCTAAGTATATAGAGTCCCTGTGGCAGGAGTGTGGGGTAACCTACAAGTTTACCACACCTTACCACCCCCAAGGAAATTGGTTGGTTGAAAGGTTCAACCGAACACTAAAAGGCATGATTATGAGTCTTGAGGAACCTATCAGGCGTAAGTGGGACTTCCTCTTACAATGCCTGCTCTTTGCTTACCGTGAGGTGCCACAGAAAACTCTAGGGTTCAGTCCCTTTGAGCTTCTCTATTGCCACCCCGTGAGAGGACCTCTGAGTCTGGTCAAGGAAGGCTGGGAGCAATCTCTCAGGAAACCTCCCCAGGATGTATATAGCTACATGCTGGCCTTCAGGAACCAGACTAGGCGTTTCAGGCAACTCGCTGAGGCAAATCTGGAAGCCAGCCAGGAGGAGATGAAGCGGTGGTACGACCAGAATGCCACTCTGGTAGAGCTTCAGCCTGGTCAGAAAGTGTGGGTCATGACCCCAGTGGAGCCCTGCGCGCTCCAGGATAAGTGGACCGGAACATTTGAGGTTGTGGAGTGCAAAAGTCCGGTTACCTACTTGGTGGACTTGCGGTCTCCCAGGAACCCCTTGAGGGTCCTGCATGTCAACTGCCTGAAGCCCCACTTGGAGAGGTCCCAAGTGGGCATGCTCTTAGCGACAGATGCTGGAATGGAGGAGGAGACTGAGCCTCTTCCTGACCTCCTGTCGGCGACAGAGCAAGATGGGTCAGTGGATGGTGTCAACCTCTTTTCCACCCTGACCCCTGAGCAACAGAATGACTGCCGCCAGTCGCTGGGACAGTTTTCTGATCTGTTTTCCCTGATTCCCAGTTTCACTGATTGGTGCGTCCATGATGTGGACACTGGGGATAGTACACCTGTGAAGCACAAAACTTACAGGGTGACTGACAGGGTGAGAGCTTGCATCAAGAAGGAGGTCTCCAAGATGCTTGCGTTAGGGGTGATTGAGTCCTCTAACAGTCCTTGGGCCAGACAAGTAGTCTTGGTCCCAAAGGCTGTCGCACCGGGTGCCACACCAGAACTCCGATTCTGTGTGGACTCAATTCAGTCACCAGGACTGACGCGCACCCCATCCCCAGAGCTGATGAGCTCATAGACCGGCTAGGGTCCGCACGGTACCTCAGCACGTTTGACTTAACGTCTGGGCACTGGCAGATTGCCTTGACTGATGGGACAAGAGAGAGGTCAGCATTCTCCACACCAGATGGGCACTACCAGTTCCGGGTGATGCCCTTTGGGATGAAGAATGCCCCTGCCACCTTTCAGAGGTTGGTCAACCAGGTGTTGGCTGCACAGGAAGAGTTCAGTGCCACCTACCTGGATGACATTGCAGTGTTCAGCACCAGTTGGGAAGAACACCTGCGCCACCTCTGGGAAGTGTTGATGGCGCTGCGGAGGGCAGGCCTCACGATCAAGGTGAGTAAATGCCAGATCGGGCAGGGTTCCATGGTGTACTTGGGACACCAGGTTGGGAGCGGCCAGGTGGCGCCCCTACAACCCAAGATTGAATCCATCCTGACTTGGGAACCCCCCAAAACCCAGACGGAGGTCTGAGCCTTTTTAGGACTCACTGGGTATTACAGGAGGTTTGTCAAGGGGTATGGCAGCATTGTTGCACCCTTGACAGCGCTGACTTCCAGGAAGCAGCCCAAGAAAGTGATTTGAACTGACACCTGTCAGAAAGCTTTTGATGCCCTGAAAACTGCTATGTGCACGGCGCCCTTGCTCCTGGCACCCAATTTCTCCATAGAGTTCATAGTACAAACAGATGCTTCGGAGCATGGTGTGGGGGCTGTTTTGGCACAGATGAATGAGGAGGGCCTAGATCAAACTGTAGCCTTCATCAGTAGGAGGTTACTTCCTCAGGAACAGAGGTGGAGTGCTATTGATCGTGAGGCATTTGCTGTGGTCTGGGCACTGAAGAAGCTGAGACCATACCTGTTTGGGACTCACTTCCGGGTTCAGACAACCCACAGGCCCCTCAGATGGTTGATGCAGATGAGGGGTGAGAATCCAAAGCTGTTGAGGTGGTCTATTTCCCTATAGGGGTTGGATTTCACGGTGGAACATCGCCCTGGTACAGAGCACACCAATGCTGATGGTCTGTCCAGATTTTTCCACCTTAGTGATGAGTACTCCCAGGAGGTAGGGTAGTTCTCCCCACATTTCAGCTGGAGGGGACACGTGTCAGACCTGGCACCTTGGTGTGGGTCTCCCTTCCATTATTTGCTGTTGTCTCATGTGTTTTTGCTGGTGTTAGATGCTTTGGGCACTGTGCCACTGCTATCCAGAGCCACAGTGCAAGTGCTCCCTATTGTAAATTGATGTATGGATTAGTGATTCCATGATTGGCTGGTTTGGTTTACCTGTCAGACCCTAGTACAGTGCACCAGGAGTGCCCAGGGCTGTTAACCAAATGCTGCTAGTGGGCTTGCAGCACTGGTTGTGCCACCCACAGAAGCAGCCTGTAAAAGTGTGTCAAAGGCTTGCCGTTGCAGAGCTTGTGTGCAGTCTGGTACTGCCATGCGGACTGGGCAAGTGCACCCACTTGCCAGTCCCTAAACCTTCCCTTTTCTTCATGCTAGACACCCCTATGGTAGGCCCAAGGGCAGGGTGCATTGTAAGTATAAGGTAGGACATGCCCTGGTGTGTGTGGCATGTCCTAATAGTGAATTACAGCCATTTCTCGTTTTTCACTCTTGCAAGAAATTCGAATTTAGTATGCCTGAACTCAGAATGATAAAATACATCTTTTAGTGAAGTTGGTTTTAACATTCTGTGTTTGAAAATACCACTTTTAGAAAGTAGGTAATTTCTTGTGTGACCATCCAAACTTGCCTCTGCTAGGCTGTGTATTCCTTGTCTGGAGTTTGAGTGACAGGGGCTGGGGGATTCCAGGAGACAGGGTGAGTCAGCACAGGGCTGAATAGAGAGATCTGCATCCAGATGGGTGTGAGGAGTTGCACCTGTGCCCTGAATAGGGCTATGCCTTCCCTCCACAATGCTGGCTCCACCTCCTGTGGTGCGCCTGATGTCTCTGCCCTGCACTCTGAAAGGAAAGAAGGAGTCATGTCAACAAAGTGCTCCAGGACTGACCAGAACTAGTTTGGACTCAGCGAATGCCTCTCTGCCTTCAGAGAACAAAGAGAAACTGGGTATAAATATTGGGACCCAAACCCAAGAACTTTAGATCACTTTGGGAAACAGGAAGAAACCTTTGCTGAGGAGCAGAACTAGAGAGACTGAGGAGAGACTATCCCTAAGCTTGAGGGTTTGGCCTGCAGTGGTTGCCTGACTGCCAAAGAGAGGAGAGAAGGAACTTTGTGTACTTTATTCAACTTGTGAAGGATCTCCAAGGGCTTGAGAAAAGAGCTTGCCTCCTGCTGAAGTCTCAGGGACAACAGACTTCACCCACCAGCTCCCCAAGAGTTCTTTGGGCCTGCGGTTTTGTGAGGCTTTCTGAGCGACTGCGTGTCGCAAGGAGCTGGAAGCGCGACTCACGAGCAAGAAGCGTGTCGCTGACCTGGTGCTGCCGCTTCACAATACGAAGCACCTCGCATCGCCGGAGAAGAGGATGGACGTCACAGCAGATGCCACCGCATCACTGGGAAGCGTGTCGCAGAAGAATCACTGAGTCATCACAGGTCCACCGAAGCACCTCGCATCACCAGGGGAGAGGATCGACGTTCGCAGCAGACGCTGCTGCATCACTGGGAAGCGTGTCGCAGGGCCTGTCGCGGCTCATCGCCGGAGAGGAGGGTCGACATCGCAGCAGACCTCGCATCGCCGGAGAAGAGGATCGATGTCACAGCAGATGCCGCCGCATCACCGGGAAGCGGGTCACAGAAGAATCGCTGAGTCATCACAGGTCCACCGAAGCACCTCACATCACCAGGGGAGAGGATCGAAGTTCGCAGCAGACGCCGCTGTATCACTGGGAAGAGTGTCACTGGGCCTGTCGTGGCTTGCATCGTTGTGGAAGCAACTCGCATCGACAGGGGAGAAGATCGACATCGCAGCAGATGCTGCCGCATCACTGGGAAGTGTGTCGCAGGGCCTGTCGCGGCTCGCATCGTGTGGAAACATCTCGCACCGCCGGAGAAGAGGATCGGCGTCGCAGCAGATGCCGCCGCATCACCGGGAAGTGTGTCGCATCAGGAAGAAAGCAACTTCTTTGTTTCTTTGCACCAGATCTTCAACGCATCACCGTCCGTGCAACACTTTCTTTGTCTTGCGTTACGCATTTTAAGGTACATTGAAATCTGAGTATCGCATTTACCATCTTAAGAGAACTATGCTAATTCTACGATTTTAAGTACAGTATTGTGGATTTTTGTCGTTTGTGGTCTTGTGATAAGTCTATATAAAGAATACTTATTTTTGATATAAAACTTGTGTGGTGTCCATCTGTAGTGTTGTCACATGATTACTGTATGTGTTCACAAATGCTTTACACACTGCCTCTGAGATAAGCCTGTCTGCCTGTGCCAAGCTACGAAGGGGGTGAGCAGGGGTTATTTTAGGAGTGTACCCCCTTACCCTGACTAGACGCAAGGGTCCCTATTTGTCAAAGGTACCTACCTCTGCCAACTAGATACCCCCAAATCTAACAGTCGCCATATGCTTTCTGATGCCCAAGGTCCTACACAGGGCCAATAGCATTTTCTCTACTGGTGGTTGTAGGCACGGCAAAAGAACAAGATATGGGGCATCCTCTTTATGATGGACACTTATCACACTCACTTCGTACACCAGCCCACTTTGTGCAGAATTCTTGGGTAGGAAGATCCATAAGGGATGCAATTTCATCAATTTCCTTTTCAAACCCAGGGAGCATATTGAAATAGAAATAGAGGCACTCCCATGTACTGGGACCACGTGATGACCTTTGACTACCATTGTTTTAATTGGCTTTAGGTGTTTTCTTGAATGCACAACATCATGTTTCCTGCTTGTGCCTTTTTCCTTGAAGATTTCTTTTGTGTCTCCTCGTAGTTTTAGAGGGGGAGTGCTTTCACAGAGTAGAACAGCCTTTCCAGGCACAGAACGTGTGGGACGTGCATTTGAAAGCATGATGGAACGAAAGGTGTGGAATGTGCTTCTCAGACTCGGAGTGAAGTGTTACATACAGTGGTGTTAAGATATGCATTATTTTGTGTATTGGGAAGTGAAGTGTGTGATGCTATAGTCAGTGGTGTACAAATGTGCATTGTGTTGTACATTGGGAAGTATTATGAAGTGCTTACTATTGGCTATGACATGCCCTCTTGCCATCTTGAATTCTGATTCTGTCTAGCTTGAGCTTTTTGCACACAAGCAGGCCCCCACATCAATCAAGTTGTTTAGGCTATTCACGTTCAAGGTTGTTTTCTGTACTTTTGGAGACTTTCGTAAGCATCACTGAGATAATGTGTGGGATACGTGCTTGATAAGTTTCAGAGATTGTTGTTGCCAGACAAATGTGTGGAACGTACAGCTCTGTCTCAGAGTCAAAATACTGTGGCCTGGCCAGCTTCTGTCTTGACCCTGACACAGACCAGTACGGTCAGCTCGGTTTGGAAATAGAAAAAAGGGGATGAGGTTTCTAGAAACTTCTCCTCAGATTGAGTAAAAGGTATGAAAGGCGGGAAATCTTGGTGTTCAGATGGGAGCTTGCTGTGGAGCAGACATGTTGCCACAGGGAACTTGTTTTAATGGTCCCGATCGAGGATTCTGCTTGGCTGTCAAGGGCTCTTCCACCCCAGGTGGCAAGAATGCAGAGGGAGAGCAATTGGTGATGTATTTCTTTTGATTATTTGGTTTTGGAATGTGTGAGTATGTCTGTGTGCACATTCTCCAGTGGTTATAATCATCTGATGAATTTAGTGTATACATCTTTCTGATTTCTTTCAGTAGACGTCCAGCATTATGATCTGCTTGTATTTTATTCCATGTATTTGACAGTTGCATCTGCTTACCTATAAGTGTGTTATTATTGCTTGCACACACACACACACACATATATATATATATATGCACTAAAGAAAATTGCAAAGCCCAACTCAATCATACACTGATATTTTAATGTGTGCAAAGGCAGTACATCAGTCCTTACGCATTTCAGCCTTTTAGAATGGCCTTGATCACAAGTGAGGTTAATCAAAATTCAAAAAAGTCACACGTCTTGTATTGCGGTGACCACGTAACACAGTAGTGAATACTACTAAAACCATAATGGACCTGGACTGATGGTTCAAACTGTGGCCAATATAACATCATGTTCAATAATGTTTTAAACCAACAGTTCAAAAAATGGTAATTTGCCAAATACACAAACTGAGATGTATCTCCAAACCCTCTGAAATAGCGCCTTGTATCCCAGTCTGTTTAGCCAAGTGCATTAAATGTTCAGATGGAAAAAACGTCACTCACGATACACAATACGATTGACCTGTATATTGTTTGAATCCTCGAATGTGCTGCCCAGTTTGTATCACTTTAATCACACATGAAGCAAGTGTACCAGAGTTGGCAAAAGGAGACATCACTCCTCCTGTACACCCTTTCACGCAAACAGAGTAAATACCAGGATAATCAGTTTCATAGAACGTAGACGATCGGGACATGATCCCCAATTAAAGTTCAAACAGCTTTTTACAACTGACAGGAGCCCCCATCCCTGCAGGGCAGCTTCGCCGACACAGGCATGGAGTAGCCTGTCATTAAACATACCAAAGAAAAGTGCAAAGCCCAACTCGATGACACACTTATATTTTAACGTGTACAAAGGCAGTACATCAGTCCATACGTGTTTCGGCCATTTACTATAGCTTTGATCACAGGTTAGGTTAATCAAAATTTTTAAAAAGTCACGCCTTATATTGCGGTGACCACGTGACACAGTACTGAATACTACTAAAACCATCAAATGTTGAAGTCTTCCTCCAAATGTTTACAACCTTGACAGAAACCACAGTGATGGCGGTTCCTTCAAATGTTATGAGTTGTCAGTGGGGCCGGTGGACAACTTCAGATTTGGGAGACAAGATGTCTGTTAGGCTGACAATCTAAATCAGGCCCTTAATATTTAGGCACAGCTTTCATATCTAATGGGAATATAGAGAAGCACCACAGACTAAGGGGTCCATTGTGATGGCGGGCGCAGTTTGTCCGCCCGCCACTCTAACGGTACACGGGACCGACCGCCAGAAGTGTGGCGCTCCCGCGACGGCAATTAGGATGCCACCGCCATCGTGGCGCTGGCATCCCGCATATATTCGAATGCTGTGGGCAGTGCCTGCCACCTTGTCCCTGCCAACCCCCCAAGGGCAGTCCCCAACCCCCCACAAAGGGCCCCCGAAGTGAAGACCGCATGCCTTTCCATGGCGGAGTCTCTGCCATGGAAAGACATTGAAAATGCCACATACTAATATGGATGGCGGTGCCTGCAAGGTAACGCCACCATATTATGGGCCTTTTCCGGCAGGTAGGCAATCGGGACGATTGCCTACTGTTGGAAAAGCGGCGGACAGTCTTTCCATCCGCCGCGGTACCCCCGCCATGCTAATGTGGCAGGGGGGTAAAAGGCCATCCGGTGGGGTGTGTGGGTGGGTGGACCGCCACTGCCGGTCGGGCGGTGCTGATCTGCCCGCCATGCTAATGGGCCCCTTACTGTGAGGCACTAGAGGCTCACAGTAATGCACTACAGACTCACACCATAGTCAAAAAGAAGTGGGAATATTTTGTCTGGAATGCCCTATTAAGATAACCAATGTACTCAAGCTCCACCTATGACAGATAACAAGTACGCAGATACTGGGCTGAGTTACACAGTAGTCGTACTCACTCTGCCCGGCCACATGGGCACACACATGTGCACATTTGTTCATGTGTAATCAGCACAGCTACTCATAGTGGACCCTCTTTTAAAAGCTAAGCACTGGCAGTTAACACTCAAAATCTCAGAGTCGTTTTACAGAAGCTTACAGTGCATGACACTTAATTAGCGAGACTTACATCAGAAATCCAAATACCAGGTGGTCCAAGGGCAAAACATTTATGGAGGGGTTTAAGCAGTTCATGACTCACTCTCTAACAGTAATTTTTGTGTCTGGCACCTTCAGGCTCTTGCCAGGATCCCTGAGAGAAAATCCACTGGAAGAGTGTAGATGTGCATGCTTATGGTGATATTTAGACTTTCATGACATTGTAACATTCTGTCTTCTAGCAGTCCTGCTCAGGAAGGCTTGACCTATTCCATCATTCCTGAGTAATTCCTTAGTAGAGGCATCCCTTCAGTTGGGGTAGTATGCAGCTACTTTCCACAGCTTCTCTCTAGTCTTTGCTGTTTTCCAATTTCCGAATAAAGTATGGCAGCACCAATGTGGGGGCATATTATCAAGCATGGCGTTAAAATGATCACCGCTTTAGCGGCAGAAAACTGCCGCTAAAGCGGCGATATTGGGCTTGATAATATGCTGCAGAGAATTCCCATAGAAGCCCATGTTGACACCAGAACATGGGCTTCTATTGGAATTCTCAAGGGCATATTATCAAGCCCGTTATCGCCGCTTTAGCGGCAGTTTTCTGCCGCTAAAGCGGCGATACTTTTAACGCCGTTTCTTGATAATATGCCCCTTGGTCTTTCCACAAGGGTTGTCTAGGCAAGCTTGTTAAGTTTACATTTTAAAATGTCATAATTCTATAGTGCGGCTTACTGTTAATTTATTTAATTTATGACCTTTTATCCTTAATGCTTTATAGTGTATGAGATATTTTAACCCCTTCGGTGCCCGCCCCTTTCCCCGCCCTGTGCCGGCCGTTACATTAGCGGGCGGGGTTTGTGACGAGCTGGACTCGTCATGGGCACAGCGCCACCGCGGCCCATGACGAGTCCAGCTCGTCACGGGCACCGAAGAGGTTAATACTTTTATGTTTCTAATTTTAGCACATATTGTATATTATCCTTATAGGTGCTACCCAATATGTCACATCCTGCACCTTTAATTATTTACACCTACATTTACATTATTTACATGTTAAATTGAATAAAATCTAATGTAAATAATTAAAGGTGCAGGATGTGACATATTGGGTAGCACCTCTGTGATCTAATCAGCTAGCCAGTGATTCTTATTTGTAAATACAATCTTTAACATAAAAGAGGTTAATCGCAGAATTAGTGATCTGTTTTCCGGTTAAGGAAACTACCTAACTTGGTTAATCAAATACATCATATTTTAAGTTTTCTTAAACTTGCACACTTAAAATGCTCTAATCGAACACTCAGAAAAAGTATTTTCTTTACAATTCAGTTCCAGTGAAATTAACTGCTGAGTACCATTTACCACGATTTTACCATTGCCACGTGCTTCATTATGTCAGTTTATTGGAAGTGAATTATATTTGAATGAACGAATGAAACAGCATTTGTAGAATGTACGGCTACTCGGAGGAGTTTCCTGGTACTAAATTGTTTTCTGTGCACCAAGACTGAACGAATTGCTAAAAAGACGTTTTAAATAATTTTCTGAAAATCGAGAGTTCTGAGGTGACCCTAAGTGTCAGTGTTAGTTGATTCCAGGCTATGGCACAAAGATAAGAGAAAGATCTCCACCGATTCTAGCCCTATGGATTTTAGGGATGGTGGCTAGGTTACTCAAGGATGACCGTAATATCCTAGGAAGGGCATAGATAGACTGCCTGCTCCTAAAGACTGCACCATTTCCATACAGAGCTTTATGCACTAGGTAGCGAGTGAAGAGCGTCTAGGTTGGGGTACAGACGAGTTCTCAGGGCGAGATTGAAAATTAGTCTATACGCCCCATTTTGAACCATTTGCAGTCAGCTCCGGAGATACTTCGGCTAGCCTAAGTATAGCACATTTCCATAGTCGAGTCTGGAAGTGATCATGGCTGAACCACTGTTTTACTGGTATTAATTAAAAGGAGAGGTGGACATTTTTCAGGGTACGTAGCAGACCGAAGCAAGTGCCCAACAGAGCCTGAATATTGGGTTTCAATGACAGAGGACTATCAATTTTGATTAGCAATATTTTTTACCCAGCTCTGAAGAGTGGAGGGGGGGGCGGACATCCTGGGGGCACCACAATCTCCAGACTTAAGAAGGTGAGGTGCTAAGGAAGACACTCTCCGATTTGTTAGTGTTACGTTTGAGTTGGTTTATGGCCAGCCAGTTGAACACTTTAAAGAGGCATGTTTTGATGATTTCACCCCCAAATTCAGCCCCTTTATCGCAAGTAAATAGAAGCTCTGTGTCATCGGCATATGATACCACTTTGGTTCCACATGGTTCAGCAAGATCTGTAAGATAAGCGTTGAATAGCTAGGGGCTCACTGTGGAGCCTTGAGCGACATCCACCTTCAGGTTCTGTATAGGGTTTGCGAACAGTGGAGTCCAGACATATTGGCTTCTTTGTCTAGGAAGGAAGTCAGCCACTTTAGGACAGGCCGCTGATTCTGACACTCTGTAGCCTCCCTAGTAATCGATTGTGAGGGATGGTATTGAAAGCTGCCGTAAGATCTAACATAATCAAGGAGGCCTTGCCCCCACCATCCAGCTTATCTTTAATGTAATCCATTTCCGCTAGTAAGGCTGTTTCGGTACTACAGCTTACTTTGAAACCCGATTGATTGGGGTGCAGCAGATTGTTATTTTAAAGGTTCCCTGAGATACATGAATTAACATACTTTTCCAGCACTTAGCACTTTTGAGAAAGCCGGGAGAAGAGAGATGGGTCAGTAATTGGCCAGAACTTTGTTATCGCCCGATGACTTCTTAAGTAGATGTAGCATTTTGGCATGTTCCATATGCAAGGCATCCTTCCAGATGCTAGTGAAGCGTTTAAAACTTTATTGGCCACTGGATTATTGGCCTGGACCACTTTAGCCAAGAGCTGGGCAGGGCAAGGGTCTGCGGGAGGCCCAACTTCAGCTGTTTAGTGACAGATAGTGACTCCTCCATGGACATACAAAGAAAGTAAAGGAGTGAAGGTGCTACTCCATGAGGAGTCCTTGGGGTGGGCGTTGCAGTGACACAATTGACAGCCTTAGACGCGTTCACGAGAGTGGTTTGAATAGTAGTTATTTTGCATGAAAAATCTACACCAGTTGATTAGTCCATTCAGACATTGGTTGTTTAGTTTAGATTTAAAATCTTGGTACGATATTAGATCCAGTGGGTGATATGTTTGTAGACAAAATTTACAGCATAACATAACTACCATTTTAGGCACTATATTCTGGTACCACATTCAATATTAGAGATAATTTTGATTTTTCACACATAGTCGTTTCCTTAGATATACTGTATTTTTCTTAAGTTCTTTCAAATAAATGACAGTTAACATTCAGGGCCTTATTTACAAAGAATTCACGCAGCGAGCTGCAGCAAGCTATTTGGCTCTGCCGCGTTGTGTTACTTCGAAGCAAAGGGATGCATCATATCTACAACAATATGATGGATCCCTTTGTTCTGCCCTGCGCTGGTGCACAATTAGTTGCCATGCGCCGACGCAGCCACCCTTGCACCATGGTGCAAGAGTACCTGCGTCACAGGAATGATTGTACTTGTGCAGGAAGGGACAGCTTCACAATCACAAGAGGGTATTTCTTCTTCCTATGTGTGCTGCAGAATGCATAGAAAGAGGAAAAAAAGAGGAGAAATGTAACAATGTCTCCTCGTTGTGCCTCCCTACGCCTCCCCTGGGAAGGTCTAGCATTCTGATGCATTTCCAGATTTACGATTTCTCATAAATCTGGAAATGCTGCAGAAGTCATGTGTTTTGCGTGGGAACACCCACACCATGCCCCTTTCACGTAAAGTGTTGCGTGTAAAGGGGTCAAATTAACAAGGACATGAAAAGCCATTCAGGTTGACTTTACGTGTCCTTGTAAATATGGAGCAGCAGATTGCACCACCAGTGTGTCACAAAACGTGATGAACCTGCGGTGCAAGGAGCTTTTAAATAAGCCCCATACATTTTTGTATTTAAAGTTTTCAAAAATCTTACTGGCACAATTCCACAATATGAGATTAGCAAAATGTCAACAAAGATAATCAACAAATGTCAGACAATTCCACCAAGACTTCTGTATCATCTGAAGCCATTACTAAAATAAGGGTGTTTAAGACATGTTATTCATATATATTTGATTAATTTCTCGTCTCAATCCCTTTTGTCTTTTCTTTTTCCGAGGAGTAAGGGCCCGATTAAAGGGAAAATCCAAATTTATTTATAGTCAGCGACCAAGCCTCTCACTTTTAGCTGGATCGTCATCTGGACTTTCAAGTCTAGAACCAGTGCAGTTTTTAGGTCTCGCCTGCGAACGCAGCGCGAAGCGCTGCTAGCAAGCGAGATCTATTGTTGCTGACTTGCCTCGGAAGTGGGACAGGAGATGTGCACGCGCAGGCTTTTGGCGGATTTGAGTTGGTGTACGCGCCTACAGCCACGCGGCGTGCACATCTCCTGTCCCCCTTCCCTCGCAAGCCAGCATGCAGTTTCACTTTCGTCAACACGCACGTCCTAGTTGATCTTGTTTTGTTTGTTGCTGCGGTGTAACTTGTTTTAAATTGCAGTGCCTTCAGAAATTTGTAAACTCGCGTGATTGTTGCTTTCACATCCCGCGCTTGCAGCGCTCGTTAATGGTTGATTTACATATGGATTATTTAAAATCGTTTCCACAACTTTGATCTCCTGGGATCGTACCGAAGGCTGGAAACTCGCCAGACGTGCCCGGCACCGGTGCGCATGAGCCGCCCCGCCCCGGCCACTAGGTGAAGCGGTTGCCTCTTGGGTCCGATCAACAGCCATCGCTCGATCTGCACCGAAACAGAAGGAAGCCCCGTGCCCCAGTCTCCGTACTGCAACAATGCGCTTCTCGGCGAGGGACATAGCGCTGCTCCTTGTAGGTAAGTTTTAGGGCACTAAATCTGGATCGTTGATGTACGTGTGTGTGTGCATTTGTGTAAGCGCAGCCCCTGCATGTCAACGATATCGAGACGATAAAATGCAGAGATGGAAACCCTTGACCTGCAAATTAGGAAAGGAGCTCTGCAACTCACCCAAACCACTGTGCCACAATGTGTTTTTCTGTGCATTCTTGAGGCCTTATAGGGGCCACCTAAAGTATTCCGTATCCGGCGTGTGGCTGAGGGCCAGCTTTAGCGTTGTAGGCACCCGATGTGACAGTCATTTTTAGTGCCCCCACACCCAGGATCTCCTGCTCGGATTCTCTCACTACCTCCAGGCAAAAGTGCCCCTCATGTCTACAGTAATAAGTTACTGCTAAACACAGCGCCCCCCCCTTTCCCCACCCAAGGTCAGCGCCCTGTGCGGCCGCACCTGTCGCACTGTCCTAAAGATGGCCCTGTGTGGCTGTGATGAGCTGTATATAATCACATTGCAGCGCTAAGAAATAATGGTAGTGGTGACCCAGAATGTCCTTTAAAATCACATATCGCAGTGCAGTCAGTGCTTCCTCCTTTCAGTGTGTACAACCAAGGGTGTGCACCATGCGTGGACCTGCTTTCGTGTGCGCAGAGATCTCAGGGGCACTATGTCCAGTATCAGTACGTAATATTAATATTGTTATTGGATTTGCCTCCCATTGTTAACACAGGTCCACAAGTACCAGAATGCATGTGTAAAACAACAGTATGAAATGGGCTATTCACGCGTACCATGGAAATAGCAGAAGAATCTTTCATTTTTGTTCAGGGAAGAGAGAGGGATAAAGTTGTATCTCATTACTCATATTCCTGGAAATCCTTTGCGGTTAGAACATTGTGTGCTGCCTTGAATTGTGACTTTGTTTATTTTTGTTTAAATTTCTTTATTGATTTTAAGATAGCCATATCACACATAAAAATGGCATACATTCCATAAACCCTACGTAGGCTACAAGTTCAGTTTTACACATCTCGTTTTTTTTTTTACCGAAACAGTTCATTGTTAAAGGGAGCATGATCACAGTAATCAATATATATGCAGTGTTTCTTTACAGCAAAACGCATATAGCAGTCTTTTGGCCAACATACCTCCAGCAAAGAACTGTGCAGTGTGCACATTAGTGTACAGGCCAGGGCTGTTTCTTATGTATAGTCCTATGCTGTAAAGTGTGCCTGTAAGACACCCACAAGCAGGTGGGTTGGTAACCTGGACAGTATATGTGCGAGTGCACCGTGCAATAAATATCACATTTATTTCGGCAGTGGGGCGTCAGTGAGTCACGCAGCTCCTTCTTTACACCAAGAAGTGAAATGAGTGCAATATCGTGATTCCCGCACGTGCTCATGTTTTTAAATAGATCTACGTCACTGTTCGGTTTGTCTGACCCATGGATATTTGGGGTCCTTGTTGTAGCGCTGCATTCCACAATGAGGTTGCTTCAGAGCGCTGTGGGGTGCATGCTTACAGTGCAGGGTTACAGTCTTACGGCTATTGCCTACAGACGAACCATGAGATAAAACACAGTACAACGGTCTACGCTCAAACGTTCTTTGTATTAACTGTGGTATCGGGTCCCTCAATCAGGGTCATTGTTTTTAAAGTAAATATAACATAAGACGCACATTATTTAATGTTAAGGATCTTCCATTCTTCGTGAAATTCTTTTATTCCATGTCGGTATATTTAATGTGATAGACCTATATATGGATGTGCATGACCTCAAATGCCTTGGAATATGTAATGTTTTGGGGTATATTAAATATGACGTACTTAACAATTACAGTGCCTGACGTCATATACTTTAAAAGATTGTATTTAAGTTGTCCAGCTGCGGAAAAGCAAACATTAATGGTCTGAGTCAAACATTTTATCGTTCCTTTCAGATTTGTTGGAAGTGATGCATCTCCTTGGCCTGACTTCGACTAGGGTCCCTGGCTCTATATGTGCCATTCTGCACTTGTTTTCTCCTGTCCCCTTCGCTGCCCCCGTGATTCTGTGCCTTTTTCTCCTTCTGTCCCCTTCGCTGCCCCCGTGATTCTGTGCCTTTCTCCTTCTGTCCCCTTCGCTGCACCGTGACACAACCGTACACACAAGCACACCCAACCACACAAAAACAAGCACACACACAAGCACAACCCACACAACCACACACACACCCACAACCACACACACACAACCACACACCCACCCACAACCGCACATACACCCACAACCGCACACACACCCACAACCGCACACACACAACTACACCGTCAGTGCACGCTTTCACCAGGCACAGACACCATCAGTCAGTGCACGCTTCCACCAGGCACATTCCACCGAACATCAGTGCACGCTTCCACCAGGCACACACACACCACCGGACGTCCGTGCACGCTTTCACCAGGCACACACACACCACCAGCCGTCAGTGCACGCTTTCACCAGGCACACACACCACCAGCAGTCAGTGCATGCTTTCACCAGGCACACACACCACCAGCCGTCAGTGCACGCTTCCACCAGGCACACACACCACCAGCCGGCAGTGCACACTTCCACCAGACACACACACCACCAGCCATCAGTGCACAATTTCTACAGGCACACACGCCACCAGCCATCAGTGCACACATCAATTGTTAACGCATCCACAATTAACTATTGTAGCAATCGCAATATGGCGCACTTTACTTTTACACATATTCATCTAAAGCGCAGCATGCCACCATTGCTACAAAAATACACATTTTTTTGACCTACAATTTATAGACTTTTGTTGCAATTGGTGTTGCAATATTTTGCAATGCCAATGGCTCAAACTTAATTAATGCGAGACCTATTGCATTGCAAATGCTTGTTAGTTTTGTGGTGATTTTACACATTTTTGCTAGAGCTTAAGACTCCATTTGGTCATAGAATGATAAAGCAAAGCAGGAATCTCAGGTTTTCACAATGGCCTTATTTATGAAACTGTTGCATTGCTGCTTGAAAATAGAGTTGAAACCCTTTTCAGTATGCCCTTCTTGCAACACCATGGATGTGCCATATTTACTGTAGGGTGTTCCAAGGATTTACAGACACGTCAGTATTTCTGATGTATATGTAGGTGCAGTAAAGGCGCATTTCTGGAGTGTGTCACAAAAGTGTCACTGCTCCAGGAATGTGTCATTACACATGGGCAAGTCACATGTTAAAGGTGCCTGTGTCAGTCTTACGCCTGCAGTGGCATCCGAGAAGTGGCATAGTGAAATCTTATAGATTTCACTGCGCCACTTCTACTACCCTTTTTTGTGGGGGAACACCCACCCTGCATACATTATATCTGACGCAGGTATAATGTAGTGCAGTGCTTTACAAAGTAATGCATCAGCTTTGATATATACGAAAACATTGGTTCCTGTGGATAAATAGAACTGATATTTGAAATACTTATGCACAATCGCAATAGAAAAGGACCATCTAATGTCAGAGGGTAAGAAAACTCTCTACACAGTTTGCTCGGTATAGCATATTTTATAAAAAACTAATAATAGGTACACTTCTTTCAATCAAAAGTAGTACTGTGTGTGCATTGTGTCTCCAAGTGAAGAACTGGAACCAATAAGTAAATATACAAAGTGAATTATTATGTACACGGTTTGCATCAGTTGTGAAAAACAACCATTCATATACAGTATTTTTTACAGCTTCAGTACACAATGATACGGGCTGGGTAATGGTCTGTTCTTTTGTACTTGTCGACGGCGTTTCGACCCTTCTATCAATGGGGGTCTCCTCAGGACTATCGATGTAGGGACATCTAGAACAAAATAAGGAAAGCATAAGGCCCATATACCGGCACAAATGCAGGAAAACTAATAAGAAGGCATCTATAGGCAATTACCTGGATGATTATAGTGCAGCCTCTGTGAAAGTGAAGTGTTACAGTGAAAGGTGAAGGTATAAACTCACGTGAGGACCCGGCCGGGTTCTTCAGTGAAGGGACAAGAGAATGAATGTCAGTTACTACTTTATAGCAAGGACATAGAGATAGCTGGTTATGACATATCGTGGTAGAAGAAATGATATTTACTTCAAAGTGAGGTCAGGACGGCACTTCAGGATGTTAAATGGCCGGTAGGCTCTTCTTTGTATTCAGCTATAGCGCTCTATTTGGCAGCGTGGTGCTGATTACAGTGACAGTGCACTGTAGGGTACTGTGGAGTAAGGCATATGGAGAGTTAACCTTTAAGGATAGGTGCGGAAAAGAATTGGTGGGGGCGGGGAGCTGGGATTACTTGGCTGGGGACCTACTTGTTGATCTTGTCTTGATAAATCAATTTCTTAGGCAGCAGCGTGTGTCAGCTGCAGTGAGGCCTCCCAAGTAGGCTCCGGGTGCAATGACACCGAGCGCCTGCGTGATGCTCTGTTTTATCTCAGGTTTCCCGCCTGTCTGATCTGGAAACCGGCAGGCTTCCCAGTGGAATGCCGTGCCACCGATCCATCTGGTGCTCGGTTTCCATTAAGCAACGGAAACAGAAGAGATACTCTCTGGGATGAGGTCTGCTGATAGTTGCTCAAACCCATAATTCGTGCGTGCTGTTCTCATAAAGTTATGTTACTAATTTTACAATTTTTGAAACATCGTGTTAAACATAAATGTGTAAAGAGGGGCCTTGTCTGATATTTGCATCTACAATTATTACATTCAACCAAGTTAAATAAAGCATGTAGTATACATTCTATTAAGGCAGAGTCTGTTATGCATTAAGCTAGTTCTTTAAACATAATTATAATATTACCAAGGCGCGGGCACAATGAACTGTAATTTAATAATAGTGTGTGGCACATTTGCTTAGCAAACGAACGGGGTCTCTGGCTGAAAGTGTACGCTATTGGCAATAATTCATTTTTAGGGTATTTGTCAATGTAGTGTTGTTACATAGCCTCTCCATTCCTCACTAGAGTTAAGGTCTTCTTCTATGGAGTTGGCTCTGTCTATCCAACGGCATTCGATGCATTGGAGTATGTTAGTGATGTCGCCTCCTCTTTCTGGTAGGGTTGCAATGTCAATCACTTGCCACTTGACATCATCTGCCGTGTGGTTTTTCTCATTATAATGTGATACTAAGGGGGTATTGGGTATGGATCTGCAAATGCGTTGCTGGCTGATCCTAGCCTTAACTGGTTGTTGTGTCTGACCAATGTATGGAAGATTGCACGGGCACCAGATACAGTACACTACATTCTGTGTGTTGCAGTTAGAGAAAGTTTCTAGGTTGTGTTTGAGGTTGCCATGGTCGAATGTGGTGGTATTGAATGTGAAATCACATGAGACACAATTGCCACATTTATGATGTCCCTTTATTTTGGGCAGACCCCATGCGTTGATAAGTGTATTGGGTAAGGTCACTTTTATGTCAGTTGCAGATCTCACAAGATGGTCTTTTAAGTTCTTTCCTCTTTTGTATGCAAACAGTGGTGTCTCAAGTGTTTGGTCTATGTTTTGGATTAGGTTCCAAATTTTTGTGATAAGGTTACGAACTTGGTTGGTGTGAGTGCCAAAGGTGGTGATGCAAACTATTTTATCCACACCTCGTTTCTCTTTAGTTTTCAGTAACTCTTCTCTTGGACAATGCCAGGCCCGTTTTAGCGACCCTCTGACTAGTCTGTTAGGGTGCCCTCTTGTGACTAGCTTGGCTTTGAGTATTTCTGCTTCCCTCATATAGTCAGCTTTGTGTGTGCAGTTTCGTCGTATCCTGAGGAACTGCCCTAATGGCAGGCCGTCTCTGAGAGCCCGTGGATGGTGGCTGCGATAGGATAGCAATGTATACCTTTCTGTAATTTTTCTGTGGAGCGAGGTGTAAAGTGCCCCATTTTGATGACTGATATTGAGATCCAAAAATGCTATCTTGGATTCATGTGTAGTGGTTGTAAATGTAAGATGTGTCTGGACAGTATTTAAATGTTTGACAAAGTGGTTAAAGTCTGTGTCAGTGCCTGTCCAAATAACAAAGATGTTGTCAATGTACCGCTTCCAACATTTGATGTTAGGGCGGTACCTGTTAGTGACGTCAAGGACAAACTTGTGCTCGACGTGGTCCATATAGATATTAGCAAAGTTTGGAGCAAAAATTGCTCCCATGCTCCTACCAGAGCACCGTTGGTAATAGTGCCAGCCAGAAATGAAATAGTTCCTTTGCAGGGCAATGCGTAATAGTGTGATGATGAAGTTGGTGGGTACCTGAATGGGTCTTGGTGTTGCCTCAAGAAGGTTTGCTATAACTTCTATGCTGTCAACCTGCGGTATGTTGGTGTAAAGAGAGCTTATATCAAGGGTGGCTAATAGGTCAGTGCCTAGATTGAAGGGCATGCCATCCACCCAATTAATCATAAACATAGTATCTTTCACATATGTGTCTCAGAGGGGGACAAATTCTTTAATGAAATGGTCTATGTATGACCCTATAGGTTCCAGAATGGAGCCACATCCTGACAGTATGGGGCGCCCTGGAGGGTTTGAGGTGCTTTTGTGTATTTTGGGTATGGTGTAAAGTACTGGGGTCCTGGGGTTATCTGCATTAAGGAATTCAAATTCCTTCTTGGTAATATAACCCTCATCTCTAGCTTCCGTGGTGACCTTCAGGATCTGATTTCGAATTGCAGTGAGAGGGTTGGTCCTTAGCTTCTTGTAGTGTTTTTCTTCATTTATCTGCTTGTGTATTTCTGCCTCATAGTTTATTCGATCTTGTACCACAATGCCTCCTCCCTTGTCAGCTGGTTTCAATATTATAGCACAGACTATATCCCAGACCACCAAATGGGATAAACTTACAGAACAAAAACGTAACCGAATTCGTACCATCTTACACGGCACAATACTTACTGAATATTCAAGGAATAACATTGCACCTAGGGGACTTTTAGTAACTAATGCTCCCCGCATTTTTCTAGATGATCCAGTCTTCAGAAAAGAATGGGCCCAGATCACGTGGCACTCTACCCGCGACTGGTTAGTACTGATTATCAAGACAGCCCTTAGACTTTCTGAAGCACTAATGGTGGAGATCCAACTTACTGAGACACATTTCAGAACAACATTGACTGGGTATAAAAAAAGATTAGAAGAACTTAACAAAGAGGTCAATGAATATAAAGATAACCTCACGCAATCCAAAGCCCAGAAATTTCAAAAAGACGTTAAACACTTCGCTTTCACTAACGTATACCCTTATGCTCACCCTGATTATATTCCTCCACTTAAAAATACTGATCTTTTAGAAACATCAGATGAGGATGGGTCCACCACAAGTGGTTCTAGTGGGGAAAGTTTCAGACCTAGACAACGCGGAAGAGGTAGAAATAGATCTTACCATCACCAACAGAATTGGCCATCCTTTCCTGATTCAGGGGGTGGTGGTTTTCATAACCCCTACCAACAACCCCAGTTCCCAATGATGAATTGGAATCCCAATTTCAAGCCTAGGTCCCCATTCCCACAAAATTCTTTCCAACAAAATTCCTTCCGCCCGCCTTTTTTAGACAGAGGACGAAGAGGCCGGGGAAAAAGAAGGGGGCACAACCAGGTCCATTGGGAACAAGAGGAAGCAGTGGGGAACAACACTCACAGCAAAGCAGGACCAAACAATCAGAGAGTTTAATCTTTAATCTCTCTTCTTTAGAGCTGACTGAGACAGAACAGACAGTCCTAGAAAAAGGATTGGGTTTCGTTCCGACTGCGCGTCTAGATCGGTTCCATCTTCATTGTGAACTCACTGAGTTCTTTAGAAAAAGCAAAATTGAAGTCCTTCTTTGAAAAACAGAAGATTGTTGAAACTTCGACTCTTCCTAGCGATACTGGTCTCCGTGTTAAGTCCACATTTACACCTCCCCCTCACATGATTCCACCAGAAATTGTTGCGTTTGAACAGGCAGTCTACAACGATCTTGAATCATTTCAGGAAACTAACGTGTTCAAAAACATGAGTACAGCAGAATTCCAAGCATTACACTCTTTACAGTCAAATTCCTCCATTGTTCTAAAACCAGCAGACAAGGGAGGTGGGATTGTAATTCAGGATGTGACTGATTACGATAAAGAGTGTAGACGTTTATTAAGTGCTCTTGGAAACTACACTCCTTTACTTACTGACCCATCCCCACAATTAAAGACCACCATCATTAGTTTGGTTGACCATGCGGAGTCCTCCGGTTTCATCACCAAACACGAGGCGGATTTTTTGACGACAGGAGCAGGGGTGATCCCCTATTTTTATATTTTACCAAAGATTCATAAGAACAAGACACCTCCACCAGGACGACCGATAGTCTCGGGCATTGGATCACAATTGGAACCCCTGTCTAAATATTGTGATTTTTTTCTCAAACCTTTGGTTCAAAAGACTTCAACATATCTAAAAGACAAGTTTTTTGGCTCGCCTACATGATCTGAGAGTGGATATGGAATCAACTATCCTGGTGTCTCTAGATATCGAAAGTTTGTATACGAGCATCCCCCAGGATGACACAATCAAAGTCCTGGGAGAAGCTCTGGGGTCAGCATCCTGGGATTTTCGAACTCCAAAACAGTTTGTTATTGAATGTGCAACTCTGGCACTGAAGAATTTTTTTTTTTTAATACAAGGGTGCCCTGTATTTACAGTCCACCGGTACATCTATGGGAAGCACCTTTGCTCCTAGTGTGGCAGGACTGTACGTTCATGATTTCGAGTGTAAAAACATTCTGGGACCAGCTAATCCTTTTCTATCCAATATAATTTTTTGGAAAAGATATATAGATGACGTGTTCGTCATCTGGCAGGGCTCTGGACGGGTTCTCCTGGATTTTCTTCAATGGACCAATACCTGCGATCCCAATTTGACTTTCACTCACACCTTTAATAAACATGAAATGATATTTCTTGATGTTGTGATCACTAAGACTGAGGGCTGTTTACTTACGAGAACATATTACAAACCAACAGCCAAGAACAATCTGTTGACCTTCTCAAGTTTTCATCCAAGACCTGTAAGAGAAAATCTCCCTTATGGACAATTTTTGCGGATACGACGCAACTGTAGTAAGGTTGAAGATTTCCATACACAATCTAAAGATCTGACTACTAAATTGCGGAATAGAGGTTATCCGGAGAAATTCCTGAAGAAGAGTTGTAAAAGAGCCAGAAATCAACCTAGAGAGGCTCTACTAGAGGAATCACAGAAATCAATTGGAGATGTTCCTCTGACCTGTGTCACCACGTACAGTACAGCATCCAACACAGTGTCGAATTCGATCAAAAAACACTGGCGTATTCTTACGAGTAACAACTTGAAATGGGAGAAACCCCTTTTCTCTTAAAAAAGAGCAAGAAGCATTAGGGATGCGCTAGTACACACCAGACCAAAGAAGACAAATCCTGTCGAGGACACTTCAGTTTTAACTCCATGGGGTTTGCCCCGTGTGACTGGTCACTTCCTCTGTGGGTCATGTAGTGTTTGCCATCTTAATACAGCTACCAAAACCTTGGCTCTAGAGATTGTCAAGACATGGACTCAGAGATCACACACAAATTGTAACACAACAAATGTTGTTTATTTGATAACATGTCCGTGCGCCCTCAGATATGTGGGTATGACTGCTCGTAAAGTCAAACAACGAATTTGTGAGCACCGTAGTAATGTCCGCTGCAAGAAAACCACAACAAAATTGACAGATCATTTTTTGAAATTCAATCATACACCCAATGATATGCAATGGACAGTTATCGAACAGCTCAATTCAAATAAATCATGTACACACTTATTGTTTGAAAAGGAGCAACGTTGATTTTATCGGTTATCCACTAACATTCATGGTCTTAATGATAATGTCCCGTGGGGTTCGGTAATGAGACGCTAACCCCGCTAAGATCTATTACCCTTTCCACTAGGATTTAGACTAACATTAAGTTCCGACCAATAGGATGTCCTTCTCATGAAGCTTTGGGGCTATGTAATTTAAGATTTCCCTTGTTTTATGTATTTAATTACGACATCTTCAGTATAGTGACACCTACTGACGTTTAGTCTGGTCGCCTTTATTTGAAGGCTGTATTATGTTACTGTGCCTTTTGGACTAAATGTGTCTAATAACTGCATGATTACCATTCTATTAACACTCGTGCCTCTGCTGCTCTCAGTAGTGGTCCAGGTATATTGCAGTTCACTCATTCTGTGCTATCGACGGATCCATGTTGGGTAACCTTCCCATTCTTTTCCCTGCTCCTTCTGAATAAAGTTTGTTGATGACTGAATGCTACCAGATTAGCATTCTAGCCTTTTTTCTAGTGGCTTTCACGTTCCGTGATCCGCGTAAACCCCGGAAGTATCCCTTCGGTTTTTGGCGCCACTTGGAAGTACCAGGAGGGTATTTCTTTTCCAGCTCGGGAGAGTGTCTCATATCCAGGTCTGCTGGGACCTCCTAGGTGGAAAGGCCGGCGGTTGATCCTCTGCTAAGTAAGTTTGCGCAGTTGTGGTAGCATTTTTTGAGCGTCTTCCTTGATACAGACGCTAATTAGATTTCTTTTGCTACCTTCTGCTTTAGATTTTGATGAGGCTCCCGCTACCCGGCAGTAATTAAGGAGCAGAGTCTACCCATTTGTAGTGTAAGTCCTTTTGTTCTCCATTATTATTATATAAACTCCAATCTGCCATCACTTTGAGCTAGCGTATTCCACCGCCGCTTTTTAAATTCAGTTTGGGTCAGAATAACTGCATACTTTACCATTGTAATAACCTTTGGGTTAATATTGCCTTAGTAGCTAACAAACATAATATGTATTCAGTATTATGCCTAACAAATCTAAAGCCAATTTTGATTTGTTTAAAATCTAATTGTCCCATATTAAGTTGGATGTCAGCAAGATGCGTCAGAATTTGGGTTGCTTTACTCTTAATGAGATTGAAATTACAATGTATATATCCTCATTTGTTCTTTTCAGACTTTATGACCTTTCAAGAAATACTTGAAGGTTTCTGCACAAACCGTGAGTTATGGTACACAACAAACGCCACAGGTTAGGATAAGCCTTAGCGTGCTTATACCGCTGTGGTGTTTTTCTTTAGGTCCTGACAAAAGCTTCGCCAAAAAAAACAAATAATAGAAGCTGAAACATGTTGACCACATGCACTTTGTTTTGATGTAACTGGTCAAATTAATTCCAGTTAGGGACATCCATTTTCACCTGTTTTTAAATAGGAGCCTTTAATTCCGCAAATTAAAATTATTGAGTGGATAAAGGCCCCCTCCCTTTTAAATTTCACCAGATTTTTCACTTGACACATTGGATTCACCATACGCTCCGCTATCATTAAAGCGTTGTAGCACACCAGAGATACATTCGGTATCTCTGGTGGGGACCCTATGATGAAGCATGTCACCGACTAGGTCGGTGAGTGAGGGTTCTTTTACTATCCTGTAGTGACTCCTTTTTCTGACATCTTTCTTCTTTGTTTAGGACACACTCTTTTTTTGTTTTGTTTATATTTGACCCAAGGGGAATAAGAGTGGTTCCTTAATTCCTTACCCTTTCGCTTGGCGTTCTGGGTATGTGATGTTGTATGGGATAAAGGATTTTTTGGCTTTCATGTTGTCAATGCCTTGTATGATCAATTTCTCAAAGACCAGCATTTCTGGCGGCATCATAGTGTTTGTGGGATAGAAAGTTGAGGGTGGTCTTAGTCCTGTACAGGAGTCCTGTGTGAGTGGTTCCTTGTCTCTAAAAAATATTTTCAGTCTTATCTTTCGAAAAAATTGAAAAATCTCTGTTTTTAGTGCGAAAAAGTCAGTTCGCTCAGTAATGACGAAGGACAGACCCTTGCTTAGCAGCGAAATGGGTTAAAAATGGGGATAGTGTCTGAATGGTTACTGTTTGTAGTTAATATGGTTGTTGGCCCCATTGGTAGTATTTCCTCCGATTCTGCCTCTCTCCTGGGTGTTGATACCATGTTTTGGCTTTGGCTTTCCCTCCTTTGTCTAAAAAAGGCTGACCTGGGTGATTGTCCAGGCGGCTAGGACCTGCCTGTGTGCCTGAATCGTCGGAGCCCCCAGAGGATTCGGAGAATGTCACCGGTTGATTCCTTCTGAATCGACCCCAGGTGTTTTGTCTATTCTGATTGCCAATGGTTGTGTAATAATCCTCTCTGAGATATGGATACGTATCCATATCTCAGAGAGGATTTGGTTTTGAGAATGGACGTCTGAAATTTTGAGTTGGTGTATCAACGGTTAAATTAGGGTGTGAGAAGATGCAGTAATTTATCACATGGATGACGTCATCAGTGATGTCATCAGTGATGTCATTTGAGATGTCATCAGTGATGTCATCAGTGATGTCACTGACCATGTCATGAGTGATGTAATATGTGACGTCATCAGCAGTGCATTGCGGGGGCGCGAGTTATAGTTAGCTGAACTAACTATAACAGGGGAATTTCTAGGGTTTTGTACGAGGGAAATGTCCAGCTAACTATAACACCCCTGAAACCTATGGTTTTTTCAGTGAATTTCTAAGGTTTTTTAAATGCCAATTCCTAACTATAACGCCCCTGAAACCTTTGGTTTTTTCAGTGAATTTCAAAAGATTTTTAAATGCCAATTCCTAACTATAACGTGCATAAAACCTATGGTTTTTTCAGTGAATTTCAAAGGTTTTTTAAATGCTAATTCCTATCTATAACTTATCTCTGAAGATATCATGTTTAATGATTTTGATTGGATTTCTATATTTTTCAAATTCAGTGTGTCAATTTCATTAATTACGTTTTTTTAAAAATACTTTTTTATCATCATTTTTTAAACTTATTTTTTAAATTAATTCTTTTATAAATTAAAAAATATTATTTGAACTTAATGGGTTTTTCAAACATATTTTGTTAACTATATGTTCAAAACTTTATTTTATATATTGTTTTTCAATGTTTTTGGATCCGCGCACCCTAAGCGCACCGTTCTCGATCCCTACGTGATAGCATCCGCGCATGGTAAGCGTTGGGTACGTGTTTAGTGCACAATCGCAATGCGACTGGTACGCGACTCCCAGCCTATACGTGACACGTTCGATGTACGTAACGCGACACTTACGCGCTTCCGCGATGCGTCTTCTGCGTCTATGACGCGGTAGGTGCGCAGATCCCGCGAAATATTTAACATTTAAAAAAACATATATATGTATTTCATGTGAATATTAATTGAAGACAAACTCTAAACTAGTCTTAAAACTAATATATTTTTACATCTAATCCTATAATTTTTTTTAATTCAATTTCGCGGATGCGCCCTGGGTGCGTGCTGCGTAAGCGCAGGGTGCGCGGATCCCATGTGACCTGCAAAAAAAGGGATTTGATTGGTTCATTACACTTCCTCTTCTAACTATTGAAAGACCCCACCCATTTCAATCATTCTTCTTTGACCTTCTTTAGAGCACCATCTCTTTGGAGAGAAGAAGATTTTTTAGACTAAGTTTACACTTAGCTCTAACTTTTTACAACCAAAAATGGCTTCTAGGCAGCAGGCATCACCTGCATCTCCTCATACTTCTGAGGATGAATTTTTGGAGGAGGCACCACCCAAAGAACATTTTTCTTCAGTGGTGTGGAAATCTTTTACTTTTCCCGAGGGGCAGAATAAGATCAATGCCACCTTGGTCACGTGCAAGATTTGCAAAAGAGTGTTGTCACGAGGGGATCCTAACAAGAAACACTTGTGCGGCACGGCAAGTATGATGAAGCACCTGAGGAACCATCATCCAAACAATCTTGCATGACAAGAGTGCAAACGGATGAGAAACACTCCTGTTCCTGCGACTTCCACCTCATCACAGCCGAGCTCATCAAGAGTGCATCCATCAGCACAAACCTTGGACATCTGTCCTCAATTTAATTTTTTAAAAGTGCTCTGCACTAAGTGCAATAAGACTTTGTGCTATGGTGAGCAGTCGATCGATCTGATCTGCCGCCGGCAAGAAAGTCACATTTGCTAGTTTTTTTTTTTTTTATTGTTCCCTGAAGTTCATTGTTTGGTTTCTCCTGTTTTTTATTTATTTATTTTTTTGTTGCAGAAAATCCCCCAAAAATTAAAAATTGTTCAGAAAACCCAAAAAAAATTACAAAAGAAGAAAGAAGAAAAAAAAAAGTTCTTGTAAGAACTATCTTTCCTGGTTTAAAAAAAGAGCTAAATTTCTTTGTTAGTGTTAGTTTAGATGAATGTATGTGTAGTACGTAATTGACTGAATGAATGCATTAGTAGTGTATGGTGAATGTATAAGTGCAGAACTATGAGGAAGTGCTGCAGCATCACACAGTAACCTCTTTAACTGCAGTGTGCTGTAGTACTTCCGAAGCACAGGGTTGCTGACGTTGGACCCGTGGTAACTGAGATGCCCGCTTCCCGACGCTCTATTCACTAGACTGTCAGTCCCCCGGCGTTACCTTCGCCATTACTTAATTAAGGACGCTCTATTTACTAGACTTTCTGACCCTTGGCGCCGTGTTCGCCATTACTTAAGTAAGGACCCTTAGTTTACTTTCTGCACTCTTCACGCCGGTTCATTCATGACACTGGACTCCTCATGACTACGATACTTTTATTCATTAGACTTGCGCCAACACTGTACTTTGTCCCCCTTCATGATTACGAGTAATCCTCGTTTTCTTCAGCACCGCCTGAATTTTGCAACCCAGTCCTGATGATGATCCCAATTCAACCGGATCGAAACGCCGTCGACACCTCAGCTCAATTGATGGCCTTATGGTTCTCTGAAATGAATATGTAATCAATTTTATTTGTCACAAATCGAACTAGAACCTTTGAATTCATTGTTCAACCTTTCACTTTCACTTCACTTTGCGCCGTCCCTTGCTGTTCGCACCTTGTCACTTGCGTCGCCGTTTTCGTGTCACGTACACTTTAAGCACCAAGTACAAGTTCGGGTTGTCTTTATGTTACATTGAATTTTCGTGCAGTGCTGTTACAACTGTTCCATTATTCTTTTTAACCAAGTTGTTGTATGTCCTTCTGTATTTAATTCATTCAATACAATTTATTTTCTCTACATCTTTCTTATTCAGAGTCTTCCTTATCCTACCTGTAATGTTGTATACATGCTTTTCATTTGTCTACATTGAATGATACCAGTTGAGATTACTTGTTGTTCTTTACATTATTACCCCTGTCTCAACGAGGTTTATGGGTTTATGCTCCTGTTGTTTATATTAAGGTAGTACTTCCGAAGCACAGGGATGCAACATATGTACATAAATATGTTGCAAATCTAGGCTTCTGTCTGCACGGCTGCTTAAACTGCAGCCATGTGGTGACACAGGCACCCTTGCACCATAGTGCAAGGATATCTGTGTCATGTGCTGTTTGTTTTTCTACAGGAAGACACACCTTCCTGCACAAAAAGAATGAGAAAATGCATTTTTCTCCTTCAATGTATGCTGAACATTTCAGCATGCATTGAAGATATAAAAATGGGGAGAAATTAAAACAATTTTCCTTGTTGTGCTTTCCTACACCAATTTTAGAATGGTGCACCATTCACACACATATCGAGATTTATGATTTCTGATAAATCTAGACATGTGTCTTGTTCTATGAGTATTAAGTGCAATCATGCACAACAACACTTATAGAACACCCTTTCAACACAAAGTGGTCTGCACGATGAGGTTGTATTTACATGGAGTATAAAAAGTGCACAGAGTGCCTTTTCCTCTCTTTGTGAATATGAAAGAGTATCTTACACAATAACTATGTTACAAAAAGTGACATATTTCCATTTTTAAAATTCCTTACGAATGATAAAAGGTAAGCACAGAGTTTTGTCTGCAAAGATGTTCAAAGAAGAATGATTGAAATAATTGCGGTCCTTCAATAGCTAAAATAGGAAATATTATGAACCCCTCAAATCTCTTTTTTTGCAGGTCACATGATATCTGATTACGGTCAGATTTCAAAACTACAAAGGTATAAACAGAGTGTTTTTAGAAACATGTTTCAACTTTGCAGCTTCTTGCAGACCTCCTCATTCTGCATATTGAGTAACCCCGGGCGTAGCACTACGCTTCGCCCACGTAGTGTACGTAGCGCTGCCTGCTTCGCACTTTCCGAAGTAGGCGAAGCAGGGCAGCGCTACGCACACGCCGAGGGCGAAGCGTAGCTGCTTGCCACCCGCCACCCACCTCCCGCCCGCCCTTCTTTTAAATAATATGAGCAATGAAAAATAAAGTAAAGTAAGTCGACTTACCCGTAAGCGCGGCGTCTCCGGGGCTCCCTCTTTCTGTTTCTAATTTCTTCTGGCAAATGCGCATGCGCGGACACCCGCGCATGCGCATTTCTCGCGAGAAATGCGCATGCGCGGGCGTCCGCGCATGCGCATTTGCCAGAAGAAATTAGAAACTGAAAGAGGGAGCCCCGGAGACGCCGCGCTTACGGGTAAGTCGACTTACTTTACTTTATTTTTCATTGCTTATATTATTTAAAAGAATGGCGGGTGGGAGGTGGGTGGCACGCAGTGGGGCTACGCGAAGCGCGTAGTGTGCGTAGATTTGGGCACACTACGTGCTGCTTCACGTAGCCCCACTACGCCCACTACGCCCACCCTTAATATTGAGACTTAGTTAAACTTACCTTCACATTAATAGGAATAAAAAAGGGTACACATTTTTTTCACATTTTCATTCCAATCTAAATTCATACAAAATGCTTATTTTAAAATTTGGATATGTGAAAGAAAAGGAAAAAAAAAATTATAACATGTAATAATACATTTTTTACAACACAGCATAATTTCCCCAAATTAATTTTTTTGCCTTTTTTGCTGTTCTCAGAATATATTAAATTTCACTAAAAATAGTGATTTCAATCGTACTCATCACTTAACAGCGGGCAAAAAAAAAACAATCTCAAAGATTGTTAAAAAAAAACACAACATGCTATTCTCAAAAAAAAAACAAGATACAAATCACAGATATATAAAATGCATACAGCTAACAAAATTTTAGACGTTTAACTTACAAAAACTGTAAATGTTGTCGCTTTAAAATATTCACCGAATCTAAGGATGAATTTTTGGAGGATGCACCACGCCCACAACGTTTTCCTTCAGTGGTGTGGAAATTTTCTACTTTTCTCGAGGGGCAAACAAAGACCAATGCCACCTTCGTCACACGCAAGATTTGCAAAAGAGTTCTGTTACGAGGGGATCCTAACAAAAAATACTCGTGCGGCACAGCAAGTATGATGAAACACCGAAGGACCCTTCATCCAAACAATCTTGCACGAGAAGAGTGCAAACAGATGAGAAATACTCCTGTTCTGTATCTGTAAAAAAGAATCACAAATAAATGCATATTAATACCTTTCAAATTTATACAATTCCATTACTGTACAAACACATTTTATATAAAAACTGACTAAGAAACTATAGCCCTGAACGACAAGTGTGACGATGGTTAAAACACAACATGCATAGGGCATACTACTTCGAAGCAGTTCATGCCCTAAAGCCTACCTCACTAAGGGCCTCATGTAGGTAAATAAATTTTACCGGTTCTTAAATACCGAGCCGTACCGAATCGGTAAATTAGAATCGGTAAGTTATATGTAGGTAAAAATTCGGTAACAGTTACCGATTCGGTAACATTCGGTAAATACGAATCGGAATTCACCGATTCGGTAAATACCGAGGTGATAATTACCGATTCGGAAAATACCGAGGTGGTATCTACCGAATCGGAAAATACCGAGGTGGTATCTACCGAATCGGAAAATACCGAATCGGTACGTACGGATTCGGTAAATAACATCACATGACTTGACGAAACAGCTAATCCTGTGCAACGACAGCCCACCCAACCAGGAACTGCCCACACCCAGGCAGGTGTACACAATTAGCCGAAGTGGCCACACCCAGGCAGGTGTACATAATTAGCCGACCCTGGAGAGGCTCGGAGTGCAGAGGAGAGGCAGGGAGCAGTTGCATGTGCGAGCGGGAAACGAACAGCATGTCCAGCCAGAGAACACAGAAAGACGAGGGGAAAGGAGGAGGAAGCTCAAATTCAGCCCCAAGGAACTCCAGGTGCTGGTGGAGGAGGTGGTGAAGCAGCACCAGAAGCTGTTTGGGAGGCAATCCCTGCAAGTGCCTGAGGCCGAAAAGCGCAACATATGGCTGGCCATCCAGGCGCAGGTCAATGCTGTGGGAGTGACCCACAGGGACATTGAGGTCCTCAAAAAGCGCTGGTATGACCTGAGGATTGTGACCAAGAGGAAGATGGGCGACATCCAGAAGGAGGCCAGCCAGACCGGAGGTGGAACCAACAGGGCACCTGCCCTCACCGAACTGGAGGAGCTGGTGGCGGCCACACTCGAGCAAGAGAGCGTCGTGGGTCTTGGGGACGCCGACAGCTCTGCCAGAGCCGCAACACAGCAAGGTAAGACGAAAGCACAGCAATGTAGCCTCCCCTACCCCTATCCCACATCCCCCATTGTGAAACGAGAATCACACTGCAGTCCACACGTGTCAGTGCAGACAGGCAATGCATTCCGGGAGATGTAGTCAGGGCAACACTAACCATGACGTAAATGTCACAGGGCAACAAGGCATGTCACGCACTCGAGGCACAAGGAGACAGAGGACAGATTGGAATGTGAAATGATTTATTGTGACGCTTGCAATGCAGCCCTTCGGGGACACTGAGCCAATGTTGTTTTTCTGTCCACAGATGTGACATCATGCAGTACAGGGCATGCTGCAGGGGAGACGGCACACCGGCCACAAAAATCACCTCTAGCCAGCACGAGTTCAGACCAGGGAGCAGGCCCACTTGCAGCCGCACCACCTACGCAGCCAGCCTCGCCGCACACAGAGCCAGCATCACCTCACCGAGAGCCAGCATCACCACCACCAGAGCCAGCATCGCCACTCATGTTCGATTCACCGGCCACATCTCCGCTTGCAGGTGTGAGAATGAGGAGGCGTCCAGCAGCCAGGCTACGAGCCTTAGACACCTCGTCAGACGACAGCATGGGCCCAGAAGACCGCACCGGGCCCCAGGAAGGGAGCCATCCCACTGTGCCCCACACCTCACAGGCAGCACAGACGGGAGCAAGAGGGCGCCGCAGGTCGCGTGTCCAGAGTCCACCAGCACCCACTGACGGCCATGGTGTCTTCTTGGGGCTCGAGGGCCAAATGTTGAAGCAACAGCGCCTGCAATCAAAGGCAGTCATGTCAGTCCAGAGGCACATGCGGGTGATGAAGACAAGCTTAGTCAACATGGACACAAACATTGGCGGCATGGCTGCGGGCATTCGGGACATGTCCCAGTCAATCCAGCAGTTGTGCAGCAAGTTAGATGCTGACATCGAAGCACGGCGCCGGGAACGCCAGAGAAGGGACACTACCAGCAGGGCACTCAACCGTCTGGCAACTGCGACTTCCCTACTTTGCCGGCGCTCTGTGACGATGCAGGAGGGCCTAACACAGTGCTGCAGCGACCTGTCTCGGGGGATGGTGCAGGTGACAAGTGCACTAGGGGTGCTATTGACTAGTCAGGCGTCGACAACTGCTGCAGGGGATGCTGCGGAGAGCATCGACACCAGCAGCAGCATCACACCCCCCGTCCCCGAAGCACGCAGGAGCAGCAGGCGGCTTGGGGTTGGCTCTAGTGAGGATGCACAGGCCGTGCAATCCACCACTGCAGCGCGTATGCGCAAACATTGATGTGGCCCTGCTTATCCACTTGCCATTGGGTGACGTAACCCTGGACATACTCATTGTATAGATGGCATATTGCCAGATTGGCCTGTTCATGTGTTCATGGCGTGGTGCCACATTAAACTACGTCATGACTTCTCACAACTCGCTGTGTCCCCTCACTTACTCAGAAATAGTTGCATGTGATCTCTGCCCGTCTCTCTCTCCCATCGATTGCAGTTGGCACTCTAGCTGCGCTGCCCTCTGGCTGGCCTGACTCATCCTCGTTGTCCTCAAAATATGTTAGTTCCACATCTGTACCTTTTTTCGTGGCAAGGTTGTGCAGCATTGCACAAGTGGTAATTATCTTGCAGCAGGTGATGGGTTTGTACTGGCGTGCGCCTCCGCTCTTGTGGAGGCAGCGGAACCTGCTCTTCAGTAGTCCAAACGTGCGCTCCACCACATTGCGTGTAGATTTGTGGGCCACGTTGTATCGTCTCTCACTCTGGGTTGCTGGGTGTAGGTAGGGAGTGAGGATGAATGAACGGCATGCATATGCACTGTCGCCTGGATGAGTAAAAGGGAACCATCAGTTACATGCCTCTATACACTCTGATTTGCAGGTTTCAAAGGGCGTCACTGTTACTTACCCAGCAGGTATCCCTCTCCGAATTCTCCGGCTCTCAGTCGTGTGTAGATCCCACTATTCTGGAAGATGTAAGAGTCGTGGGTGCTCCCAGGAAACTTTGCAACAATATCTGTGATGATGTTCCCTGCATCACAGATCACCTGCACATTGATGGAGTGGGTGGACTTCCTGTTCCTGTAGATGTGCTCTGTATCAGCTGGTGGACAGATTGGGATGTGTGTACCATCAATACAGCCGATGACATGGGGGAACTGTGCCATGTGATAAAAGTCTGTTTTTGTTTTCTGCAGTGCAGCCTGTGTGTTTGGGAAGCTTATGTAGTGGTGCATTCTCTGCATCATGGCATCCAGGAACTTCCTGAAGAAACGGGACAGGCAACTCTGGGATACACCACCCACCGCAGCTGTCACCACCTGATAACTGCCGGATGCCAGTAGATGTAGGCTGCAGAGCACCTGCACATGTGGTGGTATGGCGTGCGCCCTTCTTGTTGGCTGGTCCAGGAGTGGGTGCAGGTCCCTTATCAGGTCCATGATGGTTTCGGGGTGTAGCCTGTACCTCTCATGTGTCTCTGCATCAGTCAGCTGGAATAGTGTGATGCGCTGTCTGTAGATTTGTTCCTCCCGTCGCCACACCCTCAGTCCTGCTGCCTGTAGACGTAGGCGCCTTGCAATGACGTACATGGCGGCCATGTTGTCCACGCTGTTGCATTTTGGGATTGCTTATGTGCATTGTTGATGGTTACCACCTGCTTTCCATCCGTGTTAATTACCGACTCTTATTTACCGATTTTCCTGGATTTCTTAATTACCGACTGCTCCTACATGTCATTTTGAATTTTTACCACTTCATATTTACCACTTCATATTTACCGATTCGTTAATAATGTATTCGGTAAATATGAATCGGTATTTTAAAATTCGGTAACTATGAATCGGTATTTACCGCCTCATATTTACCGAAAAGTGGTTTTTGGACTCCTACATCTCACTTGTCTGAATACCGGTCGGTAACGGCATATTTACCGAAAATCGGCCGTTACCGACCGGTATTTCGCTACCTACATGAGGCCCTAAAAGACTACATGCTAACTGACTAAATTATTACAGTACTGTAAGGAGACACACTTGGTGAGTGACAGGGTGTTTGCTAGAAGTGTATGAATACTAACTAGGGAATTGAAGGTGTGAAAGACAACTGTGCAGGTGATTAGAGGACTGCATCCATACTGCATAGGCATTTAAAGCAGTCCATGTGCTAAGGCCTGGCTCACTGCATGACTACTTGGGTACTGACTGAATGATTAGAGTACAGCAAGGAAAGTGCCTAGGTGAATTTATAAGTGGTAGGCTTTTCGCACAGGGAATGGATTAGTACTTGGTACTGAATGGGTCAGTAGAGGATTGCAAAGGGAGTGACAGGATGTTTGCTGGACTGTATGGATACTGACTAGGGAATTGAAAGTGTGAAAGACAAGTGTCTAGGTGGTTAGAAGACTGCATACATAGTGGATAGGGGTTTGAAGCAGTCCATGTGCTAAGGCCTGGCTCAGTGCATGAATACTTAGGCACTGACTGAATGATTAGAGTACTGCAAAGAGAGTGTCTTGGTGAATTTATAAGTGTTTGGGCTTTGGCACAGTGAATGGATTAGTACATGATGCTGAATGGGTCACTAGAGGTCTGCAAAGGGAGTTACAGGGTGTTTCCTGGAAGTATATGGATACTGACTAGCGAATTGAAAATGTGAAAGACAAGTGTATAGTATGTTAGAAGACTGCATGCATACTGCATAGACATTTGAAACAATCTATGTGGTAATGTATGGTTCACAACATGAGTACTTGGAAACTGACTAAATCATCAGACTACTGCTAGGTTAGTGCCTGGGTAAACTTTTAAATTTTCAGTTCTGGCACAGTGAAGAGAATAGTACATGGTACTGCACTTTAGTGTCAAATCCTGACTCATTTTATCAATGCATAAGCACAGAATAGCTTCTAAAGCTACTAAAACTTGACAACATGACCGATTTTAAAACAGTTATCTGTCATCAAATACACTATGTTACCAAATGCTTCTCTCACAATCCTTACCCAAATGTACACAGACTCACAGTGTGATTTTAGGCAAGCAACACTATCCCTAGCAGTTTACCAAAACTCATTCACTAGTCTAGAAGAGGTAATGGTACTGGACACAATCTACATATTTAAGTACAGCACATTAGTGTCAAAGCATGACTCATTTAATCAACGCATAAGCAAAGACTGGCTTCTAATGCTACTAAAACTTGACAACATGACAGGTTTTAAAAGAGTTATCTGCTAAAAAATACACGATGTTACCAAATGCTTCTCTCACAGTGGTTCCCAAATGCTCACAGGCTCACAGTGTGATTCTAGACAACAACCACTATACCTAGGACTTTACCAAAAATCATTCACTACTGTGGAACTGATAAGGGAACTGCACACAATCTACATATTTCAGGACTGCACTTTTCTGTCAAAGCCTGACTCATTTAATAAAAGCATAATCAAAACCTGGCTTCTAATTCTACTAAAACTTGACAACATGACAGGTTTTAAAAAAGTTATCTGTCAGAAAATACACGATGTTACCAAATGCTTCTCTTACAGTGGTTCCCAAATACACACTAACTCACAGTGTGATTCTAGACAAGCACCACTATCCCTAGGAGTTCACCAAAACTCATTCACTACAGTGCAAGTGGTAAGGGAACTGCCCACAATCTACATATTTCAGGACTGCACTTTTGTGTCAAAGCCTGACTCATTTAATCAAAGCATAAGCAAAAACTGCCTTCTAATGCTACTAAAACTTGACAACACGACAGGTTTTAAAACTGTTATCTGTCAGCAAATACACAATATTACCACATACTTCTCTCACAGTGGTTCCCAAATGCACACAGACTCACAGTGTGATTCTGGACAAGCAACACTATCTCTAGCAGCTTGCCAAAACTCATTCACTACTGTGCAAGGGGTAAGGAGACTACACACAATCTACATATTAAAGTACAGCACATTAGTCTCAAAGCATGACTTATTTTATCAATGCATAAGCAAAGACTGGCTTCTAATGCTACTAAAACTTGACAACATGACAGGTTTTAAAACAGTTATCTGTCAACAAATACACAATGTTACCAAATGCTTCTCTCACAGTGGTTCCCAAATGCACACATACTCACTGTGTGATTCTAGACAAACAACACTATCCCTTGCACTATACCAAAACACATTGTTTCATCTAGAAGAAGTACTACATTTTAGTATAGAAACATAACATAACTCATTTCACAAATTCATAAACAATGACTGGTTTCTAATTCTACCAAAATATAAAAACAGCACAGTTATCTGTCTACAAACACATGAAAAACACAAATGATTATCACAGAATGGTTTCTACATGCACACACACTGTCAATAAGATTGTTGAGAAAAAAAGTACTCCCTACACTTTAGCAGGAGAAATACATTAGTCTGATTAAAATCAACATAGTCTACATACATCCCCTCACAATTAAATAACTCACCTTTCAAGTTGTTTTGTAGAATAAGAAGTATATCAGTCACTCACCATATTTTCTTTTACAGAATCTCTGCACTGTGCACCTCTCAGCAAAAACAAAGAATGGAAAAGTTTCCCTTTCATTTTCCACACAATTACATGTAAACATCAAATCACAATCCTTCACACATAAACTAAAAAGCAAACACACATTTCTATTGGTTAAACATGTCAACCCTTTCCAACTGAAATACATTTCAACCCTTCCCCCAATCTGCCTTCTACCTGTTACCATAGAAACAGCTCATGGAACACCGCACTGAGCACACAAGTCACAAGTTCAGCACACAATGTTGCTAAACAAGACAGGAAGCGTGCTTGACTTTCAACATATCAGCTTATCATATATAATGTTCCTTACAATCTGTTTTTGTCAACCAATTAGAATCATACCTTTAAAAAACAGAAATATACACCCTACCTTTCAGTGTAGAAAGAAGTCATACAATCAATGATTTCTTGTCTTTTTTCAAAAAAATATTCCGTGGATCCGCGCACCCAACGCGAGAGAATCCGTGCACCCAACGCGATAGGATGCGCGCACTGTGCGCGCATATCGCCATTTTTTTTTTTAAAAAAGGGGACCCCAGGGGGTCATTCTAGGACCCCCTAAGCACCTCTAGAGGGTCAGAGTATTTCCACTCTGCCCCCTTTATATGTTTTACACACTTATTCCCCTTGCTTCTTCAGCCTCGCTTCTACCGAGGCAGAAAATGGCCGTCAACAATTCCTGGTTTCGAATGTAGACAGACACTCGACAGCCAATTAGCATTCAGCGCGCGATCGGGAGGGTGTGCGCTTGGTTCGGGGAGGGTGCACATACGGTGCAGGTAGGGTCCGCGGATACTCCCTGGCCATAGATAATTATGTACTTTTAACTCTAATTTTCTCAGGAACTACTAAACATATTCACACCATTTATGCAAAAGGCACGAGTCTGAACTGAGGACTACCTCTTTGCCAAATTTGGTGTCATTCCGTTCAGCGGTTCGGGCTGTAGCTGCGACAACAGATCCTATGGGAAATTGCATGGGGAAAACGCGTTTTGGGACCCCCCTTTTTTCTCGGCCCCCGCTTTACAAATCACCACAAAACTTTCAGGGTAGGAGCGGAGCGGAGCTGGCCAAAAGTTTGGATAATATCACGAGGATTCGTCAACCTATAATTATGTCAGGCTTTATAAATAAAACCTAAACTTGTGTTTACCAGAGAAGGAGAGAACTGATAATAAAATTCAAACAAAAATGACATTAACTAATAAATTACAACTATATTCAACCGTAACCAATAAGATCAGACAAACATTTAAACCAACAATATTAAAAGGCACACTCATTTTACCAACTAAATACTTCTATATCGACAGATGCTGCAAGACAAGGAAATTCTGCTTGATTCTTCAACCAGACCCTTAAAGAATACATGAATACATCTTAACCAAGTAAATATATAACTCATTTTAAACAAAAACGTATTCGTAAGTAAGCTTAAAAATAAAAAAATTAACAAATCATTAACAAAACAC
Source organism: Triturus cristatus (assembly GCF_964204655.1). NCBI lineage: Eukaryota > Metazoa > Chordata > Amphibia > Caudata > Salamandridae > Triturus > Triturus cristatus. Next base: position 597,957,332 of record NC_140592.1, on the reverse strand, counting down.
TCTCCAACTTTTATCTTTTACATGTATTCCCTAAAAGAAAGCTCTAGGACTTCAAAAAGTATTACAATGCCAAACAAAAACACCTATCACAAACCAGAAAATAGGTATAATAAGATATGTATAGTAAATTTCTAAAGCATGTTAAACTTACCCCAATAGCATGTAGAAATAAACCTGAAGACTCTAGTCTCTACAAACTAGCAATAAATAAACAGTTAAAATGAAACTGACTTTTTTTCCTTCCGCAGAAAAGAAAGCACCTGCTCCACGTTATAACACTTTAAACGGAAAAGATTCAAAATAGAGTGAAACATCTAAAAGAACATACATGTAAGTATGAAACATTGAAGAGCATCAATCATTTTATATATAATTAACAACTCATATATATTTTTTTAATTTATTTATACTATTCCGTACTTTAGGATACAAATATATAAAGTCCCAGAAATGACTAAGTCACATGGGTTACGCCTACAACCAAGTACATTGACACAAAATGGGAATTTTAAATGTGTGAAATATTATTCAGCACCTCTTTGTGTTGACCTCTGTAAAGATTGAAGACTGTTGCTAATTTGCTTTTAATTGTTGAAACGAGGCTGGGCAAGCAGCTAAAATGTATTTTGCGTGCATTGGAGTTACTGGGACTATTCTTCCTGGTTGGGACATTCTTGAGGCGCCATTTTGGTCCGTGCCCACTCTAGCCTCATTGCATTGAATGAGCCTGTCAGCACCCAGCCCTAATGCCCATTTCTCACCAGAAGGTAGGCCCCCTATTTCCTAGAGAGTTTGTTTGCAAAGTTTAGCCCCTAAAATTCTGGGTTCCCGTCATTGTTCACCCAATATTCTAATGAAAGATTTTGCTTGTGGACACTGTGCATGGTCTCCCAATGAATCAATGAAACCATTTCCCACAGTTTTATTCTATTATTAGCACAGTTCTCTACTGTACTATTGAACATGCATTCTTTAAAAAAACATTAATTGTAGGTTTTCGGCTTTCTAAATGATGGAAAGCCGGACATACTGTTTCTCACCGAAACATGGTTTTTAGAGTAGGCCAATCCAACTTCAGCTCATGCTCTTCCACCTGGCTACAAAATTCTCAGGAAAGATCATGAAATAGTTGGAGGTGGTGAGGTAGCGATAGTCTATAAAAGTGAGTATGAATGTGTAGCACTCCCTCTTGAGGGACTTCTAGAGGGAGAAGCAATAGGCTACTGCCTGACCTTGTCCCCACAACAGTCCATGATGGGTGCTCTTATTTCCACACCTCCTTGTCATGCTGGCCCATTTCTAAAGGAAATCACTAAGAAGCACACTAGCCTCTTGGGCTCTTAGGTATGAACATTTTGTAGTTCTTGGGGATCAAAATGTCCATATGGATAATCCTTCAGACTCAGCAGTCTCCCTACTTTTAGATACTATGGACCTGATTACAATGTCGGAGGCTTTCTACCCGAAATTGTAGGTGTCAGTCTAACTGCCGTATTAGCATTATGGGGGTCAGTGTGAAACCTGCAAGGGGATTCTGATGCAAGGAGCCCATCAGAGTGGTAGAAGCCGCCATAATCCCCTAATGACGGAGGAGCCAGGATCTGCTCTGTGCTCAAGATTATGATGGCACTTTCTAACAGCCATTTCCGACATGGAAAGGCTGTCAAGAAAGTTCCTTTGGGGGCCCTAGCAGGGCCCCTTCCTCCCTGGCCCTCTGCTTTGGGGTGTGGAGGACACCTATGGTGCCCCCAAACATCCCTGCCCCTTGTGGCTGGCACCGTTAGGTGCCAGCCACACAGTGCAGGGATGTTTAAAAACATCCATTTTACAATGGCAGCTTGTGCTGTGGGCCTTTTACATCTGCTGCACAAGCTGCCATTATGAAATGGATGTTTCCAACTGCTGAAAGGGTAGTCGCTTCCTAAATACTGAGGTCGGAACTGCCTACCTAAGGTCGGCTGGTTCCAGACCGCTAAGGTGTCCGACATTATAATGAGCCCCTCATCTCTTGCACTTGAGCAACAGGTATTCGGCTCAACTCACCAAGTTGGTCATACACTAGATCAGGTTTTCTCCAACCTGAGTGTGGACGTTTGAGCCTGCTCCTGTTTTGTGGTCTAGTCACCACTTAATTCAATTGACCAAGAACGTCAAAAGGGCATTCCACCATGGAGAACACCTGTGCTTACTCTCGCGTTTTTCATAACATTCAGCCAGCTGATCTGATTCATGCGCTAGAAGCAAACACACTGGTCCTTTCCGGATCCTTTGAACCAGATGCTGTGTGCTTGGATGATTGGACTGAAAGTACTATTAATGGATTGAAAGTACTATTAATGACCTAGCCCCAATTTTCGCACGTCATTCTCATAGTTTAATGAGGACCTTAAATTAAGTAAAATGCAATGCAAACATATTGAAAGGAAATGGAGGCATAACTACAGCTTAGATGAGAAAATGACCTATAAGATAGCACTAACGAACTATCACACAGAGGTGCATCTAACTGAAAACATTTTCTTTGAGCATAAGATTACCGAAGCTGGTAATAAATCAAAGGAGATTTTTATTCTCTAGAGATTGCCATCCTTCGGCAGAATGGTGTGATGAGCTGGAATTCTTTTTTTTACGATAAAATCTCCACCATTTAGGCAAATCCTCTCACAGATGAGCAATCAGCAAGAATCCACTCTGAGACAAGAAAGGTTTCTGCACCTACCATGGGGACACCAACCCTTGCTTATTTCTGCCCTTTGCCTCCAGAGGATTCCTTGGCTGCTATTAAGAACGTGAAGTCGGGTTCCCCTTCCGACCCATGCTTTCCCGCAATGTTGGCTAATGTAGCCCAGGTTATTAACCTGATTGTAAATTGAGTGTTAAACACCTCTTTACAATCTAGTAAGATGTGGCCCACTGGAAAAGCGCAAAAACCATACCATTACTTAAATGAGCTGAACTGAGTCCTCAATGCTCCGTAAAGGAGCTCTCCTGTGCTTGATGGCGTGGGCCTTGCCTGCTTCTCCTTTGTCCCCCTCCCCCCCCAAAGAGACAATGAAAATAAACACAGTGGCGTTGGGCCTGAGAGTCCAGATTTTACAAGAAGGTATCTTTGGGTCTCATTCCTGGCAACACCTTCTATACTGCGACTTACACGGGTGTAGATATGGGGTCTCCTTGCTTGCTTTCTTCTCCTGGCTGTGGACCTGCACCTGCTGCCCTATTGTGAACTGTAGACCTGGGGTGATGTTATCGTGCTGACCAAACACCAGTACTATACTACAGTTGTACTCTTCCCCCCTCCCTGCCGATGACAACTTGCAAGTCTGTGTCCTGCTGAGTGTGGGCCTGGGTCAGTGTGGCTACAAACTGTGAGAGGGCTGGGGAATCAGGTGTCTGCCTTGTATTCCTCTGTCTCTACACCAGGACTTTCATAACTTCAAATCCCACCTCTTTGGGGAGTGGAAACGCCTACCTCAGGCCAATTGCCACTTTTTTTCTTCCTGCTTCCTGGCCTCAACTGCATTTTGGGGGCTGTTTATCCCAGGCCTGGCTGCTTGTGCTGCCATGTGGCAAGCAGACAAAACCCCTGTCACAACTGCCCCACTCATTGGACACTAAATATGGGGAAAGGCACACCAGTGAAGACCCATCCTTCCCAGCCACACATTGGTCAATACACCACTTCTACTGGAGCTTCAGGGTGAGAGACCTCAGGCAAATCCACCCCTGTGGAGGGGGATATTGGCAAACTTTTACAGGTTATCAATACCTCACGGACAGCAGTTGAAAGGAAAATTGAGGAGGTGCGGGTTGACATGGCACTCCTTTGACAGGATCTCTGCAATGTCACCAGCCAGATCACCGAGACAGAGAGCCATCTCTCCAGAGTAGAAGACAAAGTCGCTGACCTCAAAGACAAGGTTGCTCGCCTCCTCCCTCGTATAAGCAGACTCTATCATCACGCTCAAGATGCGGGGAACAATGCAATATGCAATAATTTGCACTTTGTAGGTTTCTTTGGAGGATGTTGATAGAACTGGGCAGTGAAATTCCTAGAGGACTGACTCAAATCCTTGACATCGGCTGCTAAATTGCCACCCTTGTTTGCTGTGGAGCACGCCCAGAGTACTTGCCCCAAGTCCTTCCACTGGTGCCTCAAACTGGCCTATGATTACATGATTCAATAACTTTAAGGACAGAGAACTAATCCTATGTGAACCTCGTGCACAAACTGACCTCCTCTACAAGAACTGAAAAATCTTGATTTTTTGGGCTTACTCTTGGGAGGTCCAGGCCCACCGCAGGTCTTACAAATCCATCAAACAGAAGCTCTGGGCCCTCCACCTGTCTTATGTGCTCCACTTTCCAGCGCATCTTAAAGTCATTCATGAAGAAAAGAGAAGACCCACTTTTTTGACACACCTGAGTCCACATGGGAATGGCTGATGGAAGAGAGGCAGATTTGTCAGCCGATCTCTTCCCCTCCTGCACTGACTGCTCATAGACCCGGAACTGGTGTGGGTGCACATGGCCACAGGAGACAAGGTCCCACTAGCTTTCGTGTGGGAGACACAGTACACAGACTGTGTCCCTTTCACCATGCTCCCACACTTTGACAACGCCTCTACGGCTGCGGCTGGACGCTTCCTCAGAGGCCCAGGTAGAACAATGCGCTCTGCCCATGATGAGGACTGATTGAACCGTACACCCTCTCCCCTCTAAGTGCATGCTAAGGTGACATCTTGCCTTCCTGGTCAGAGCTGTGTTTGAATGCCTGACAGGTAGGACAACCTATGAGTGGGGAAACTGCTGATTTGCACATTGTTCTTCTATGAATTTTAATTTGCTGATTTGCACATCGTTTTATTAATACTGAATTTTTAGCTGCCATATACTACTTGCCTTTAGTCGTGCCCACATTGCAATAGACAGCTGACCCTGAGCTCCAACCTCGTGACTCGCCTTCGCTCCGCGGTAAAAGCGGAAGTAATACTTGGTCGAGGCAGCGAGGATGGCAGTCTAGTTGTTCAGCACTGTGGCCTATATCTTTTGCGCTGACGCGACCGCGCAGCGCTTGCCTTCCTGGTCAGAGCTGTGTTTGAATGCCTGACAGGTAGGACAACCTACGAGTGGGGAAACTGCTGATTTGCACTTTGTTCTTCTATGAATTTTAATTTGCTGATTTGCACATCGTTTTATTAATACTGAATTTTTAGCTGCCATATACTACTTGTCTTTAGTCGCGCCCACATTGCAATAGACAGCTGACCCTGAGCTGCAACCTCGTGACTCGCCTTCGCTCCGCGGTAAAAGCGGAAGTAATACTTGGTCGAGGCAGCGAGGTTGGCAGTCTAGTTGTTCAGCACTGTGGCCTATATCTTTCGCGCTGACGCGACTGCAAAGCGCTTGCCTTCCTGGTCAGAGCTGTGTTTGAATGCCTGACAGGTAGGACAACCTACAAGTGGGGAAACTGCTGATTTGCACATTGTTCTTCTATGAATTTTAATTTGCTGATTTGCACATCGTTTTATTAATACTGAATTTTTAGCTGCCATATACTACTTGCCTTTAGTCACGCCCACATTGCAATAGACAGCTGACCCTGAACTCCAACCTCGTGACTCGGCTTCGCACCGCGGTAAAATCGGAAGTAATACTTGGTCGAGGCCGCGAGGTTGGCAGTCTAGTTGTTCAGCACTGTGGCCTATATCTTTCGCGCTGACGCGACCGTGCAGCGCTTGCCTTCCTGGTCAGAGCTGTGTTTGAATGCCTGACAGGTAGGACAACCTACGAGTGGGGAAACTGCTGATTTGCACATTGTTCTTCTATGAATTTTAATTTGCTGATTTGCACATCGTTTTATTAATACTGAATTTTTAGCTGCCATATACTACTTGCCTTTAGTCGCGCCCACATTGCAATAGACAGCTGACCCTGAGCTCCAACCTCGTGACTCGCCTTCGCTCCGCGGTAAAAGCGGAAGTAATACTTGGTCGAGGCAGCGAGGTTGGCAGTCTAGTTGTTCAGCACTGTGGCCTATATCTTTCGCGCTGACGCGACCGCGCAGTGGACGCGTGCAGCGGGCGCGCCGCTGGCGCGCCAAAGGCACGCCTAAGGCAAGCCCGTCTGCGCCCGTCCGCGCTCGGTCCGGGCTTAGGGCATGTCCCCCTGGATCTACCACTATAGGTTCAATAAAGTTCTCTAGAGAGGCTCTCCTTCGGTTAAATCCTATGAAAGGCACCATGTGTTGTCCGAGAATACACCCTGAAACACTCTTAAAAGGAGCTCGGGCTCCTTGTGCAAGGTGTGCTGATAATTTCCCTCTTCCTTCTGTTGAAGAAGCGAATAGAAGTAAACCCAGGTTCAGTGGAAAGAAAGTTACGCTACCCATTAAAGCTCTGCTTCTAAATGCCAGGTCACTCATCAAACATAGTGATGAATGTGCATTACTAATCGAGCAGCATGGTATTAAAATGGCCTTTATTACGGAATCTTGGTCAGACGAAGCGTCTGGCCCTGACCTGGTTAAAGCGCTGCCTCCAGGCTACCTATGCTACACACTAGACAGACTGGGCAGGAAGGGGGGAGGATTGGCAATAATCTAACATAATTCCCTAAAACCCTCCTTCTGTCCAATACTAAACATGGCATGTGAAGCATTGGCAGTGGACGTTAATATCTTTCCCCATGATACCTTTCACGCTACTCTTTTATATTGTCCACCCGGTACAAGGGGTGCGTTTTCTAGAGTCAGCGGGACGGTTCCTTGAAGAAGGACTATGTGTAAATTCTTTTACCATTTTAGGAGATTTTAACTTTCACTTGGAGGATGAGCAGGATGCAGATAATATCAAGCTTCAGGAGATTTTTGGTGGGGCGGACCACATTCAATGGTATCTTTTCCAATAATTCTCACATTAAGATCTGCATGGTACTTCCTATCTCTTGGTCGGACCATGCAGCCATACTGTTTGAGATTCCAATTACGGACCCCCTTAAGCCAGCTAGTGCATTTCTACCCAAAGTCAATATCAGGGCTTGGAAAAATATTAACATCGAGAACTTCGAAAACCACTTGGAGTCTACTCTGAATGTCTGGCCTCCCTCCACTGATAAAGCTGCTGTGTTGTATACAAAGTGGCTAGACTCGGCCTGTAATAAGGCGGTCCCTATCAAAGTCAGCACATTTAGGAGATCAACACCTTCTGCTCCTTGGTACAATGAGAGTCTTAAACTCAAAAAAATAGAATGTAAACATCTTGAACGTATGTGGAGAAAAGACTACCTGCCACTCTCTAAAAAAATCTACAGAGACTGCCTTCTCAGCTACAAAAAACTGCTCACGGAAGCTAAAAAACTATTCTATGGGGAACAGATTAATAATGCCAAATCCTCCATAAAAGAATTATTTAGTACAGTTCTAAAACTTACTACCCCAGTTTCGGCCAAATCTAATGGCGACCCGGAATTTTGTGAACTTCTGGCCTCTGCCTTTCAGGATAAAGTGGACTCTATCTTTTCCTCTTTTAGTATCTCACAGGCAGAAGAGTCAATAAAAGATACCGGTGACTTTTCTGCTGGTAAAGAGACACTACCTTTGATGAACAATTTTGAGAATATGAGTGTCGATGACACTATAAAGCACCTGCAGGTAATCAAATCCGGCTCTCCCCTAGACCCCTGTCCTGCACATATAGCCAAACTGGTATCGAACACCATTGGAGCTGCCCTTACCTTACCTCTGTTTTTAATAACATTTTTAGGTGCGCACTGTTCCCTAAAATTTGGAAAAAAGCCTCCATCCTTCCCCTTCTCAAAAAGGCAAACCTGGACCCCAAAGTACCAAATAATTACAGGCCCATCTCTCGACTCCCATTACCAGCTAAGTTAATAGAAAGAGAGATGAACAGCCAGCTGAGTGAGTTCATTAAAAATAATGAACTTCTTGATTCCACTCAGTTTGGTTTCCGCACCGAACACAGTACGGAGCTCGTGCTAATCAAGTCTACGGAAGAAATCAGAGAAACCTTGGACCAAGGTGGTTCGGCTATCTTGATCATGTTGGATCTGTCGGCGGCCTTCGACACGGTACACCATGAGGTGTTGATCGACCGATTAAACAGGAAAGGGGTCACTGGCAAGGCTCTCGCTCTTTTAAAATCCTTTCTTTCTGACAGACATCAAACTGTAGATATTGGTACAGACTGCTCTAAACCTTTTTCCTTGCCCTGTGGGGTTCCCCAGGGCTCGGCGCTTAGACCCACACTTTTTAATGTGTACGTGTCTCCTCTGGCAGCTATCATCCGCTCTTTCGGCTTCCAACCTACCTCTTATGCCGACGACACCCAAATAGTGATGTCCATTCAAAAAGGCAAAGAGGATGAGGCCGGCCGGGATTGTTACAATTGTATGCAATCCATTGCCGGTTGGATGACAGCCAACTGTCTGAAGCTTAATGCTGGAAAAACTGAGGTGGTCATTCTTGGTAAACCCTCAAATCTTTGGTCACCTAGTTGGTGGCCTCAATCCCTAAGTTCACTTCCAATTCCCACGGAAAAGGCAAAAAATCTGGGAGTTGTGATAGACTCCAGACTGTCCTTTGTTGATCAAATAAGCAAGGTGGTCTCATCCTGCTTCTTTATACTCAGGATTATGAGGAAAATCAAACGTTTTCTCCCTGACGACTGCCTCAGAACAGTAGTCACAGCATTGGTTATGTCCCGCCTAGACTATTGCAATGCTCTGTACATAAATATCCATAAAAGGCAGCTTAGTCGATTACAGACAGTTCAAAATGCTGCTGCCAGACTCCTTCTGGGTATCCCTAAGTTTGTATCCATAGGAAAGGGACTCATGGACCTTCATTGGCTGCCCATGCGACAGCGGATTGAATTCAAGGCCCTTTGCATTGTTTTCAAAACCCTGGTGGGATGCGGGCCAGAGTTTAAGAGGAAACATCTACTCTGGTATACCCCTTCCAGGGCACTCCGTTCAATCTCAGCTAGGCAGGTACAAGTTCAACGTGTTAAAACAGCCAGTTGGGGAGGCAGAAGTTTCTTTCATTGTGCCGCTAAACTTTGGAATAATCTCCCCTTGCAGCTGAGAAAGACTCCTGACCTCCTGGAGTTAAGGAGGGGTCTAAAAACCTGGCTTTTCTGCTAACAGCTCCCTTCACTCACCATCTCAACCTCTTAACCAGTAGGCAATGCATTTCAGCGCCAGGACACCTAACGGTAATAGTGCGCTTTACAAGCCTCATTAACATAACATAACATAACATCTTCATTGTTCAGCTGTGAATTCTTTAGAGAGCATTCCCACAGAATGGTTCCCGCCCACTGGTAATGGGAACACCATGTGTGGAACATACCTAGATTTGCAATTTGTTCGCGCTAAAACGTTCCCCACTTCATGAAACATATAGCCATTCACATGATGGCACACAACATGCAGACTTTTTCCACCTTTTGGAGGAGTCCACCACTCTACTCCTGTTTATGAAGAACTGGTGCTAAGTTGAGGTCAATGTTTTGGGGCAAAAGCTGCTTCTTGGGGAAAGAATGGGGTGGGGGAGGTGGGGAATACGGGTTATTTTATCATGATGTTGACACTGTTTAGTTATGTGACATGTTTCTTAATTCCTCCTCCCTTTTCTAGGTTGTCACACAGTCTTAACAAAGTCTGGCTCATAATGGTCAAATTGTGCCCAGACGCGCATGCCATGCAGTCGCACTCAGATTCCTGGTGAACAGCTACAGTGCCCTTAGGCCCTATGCGTATTATATCGCTAAAACATCCATGGCCCTGTCTGTGATTCTGTCAAGGAATGTGAATGGTCTCTTGGACCGGCTTAAGTGCTTAGAGGTTCTGAGGTATGCTCAACGCCTTCTCCCATCTATATCACTGCTGCAAGAGACACAACTTATGGGGATCAACTGCCCATTTTTAGCCTGCAATGGATTTGTTAGAGTCTATCTTGCAGGCTATGGGCGGGCCCCCGCACTGTGGTGGTCCTGCTGCTTTGCACGCTCCTCTTGGTGGTTAACTAGACCTGGGCAGACACTCGTCGTTATATCTCACTCCTGGGAATGCTGGAGGGTTGTCCAATAAATATCCTTTGTCTCTACACTACCCCACATCATTAGATTCCTTCTTGACCACACTTCTTGGTGTCACTGCTCAGCTCCCGTTGGGTTTCATAGTAATAGGGGGACCACGGGGTGGACTCTACTGGGTACTCCTTTGATGTCAGGCATCAGAGAACTGTATCCTTGAATATATGGGTGGCTTCATTGGGCTTGTGTGACATTTGGAGGATTTGGAATCCTAGACAAAGGCAGTACATACACACCCCTCTGCTGCGCAGCACCCTCACACACACACACATTTATATATGATCTTTATGCCAGCCACAGTTGTTCTGTTGGTATCACATTCTCAGATACCCCCACGCTGGATTTCTGATCAAGCCTCAATACTCCTCCGTATTGGTACAACAGACCCCGCCCACTGCCGCTTTTGTCAGCTTCTCGCCTCGCATCTCCAAGACAAGACATATACCCATGACCTGTGACATGAAATTGTAGCTTATTTCACTGATAATGCAGAGACTGTTGAATCAGTGGGTACTCTTTGGGGCATGCAAGGCCACTTTTCAAGGCTATGCAAATAGTCTTGTGAGGGAGAAGGAATGGAGACAACATTCCCATGTTTCACAGCTTGAAGCTGGAGCTCTTCATTTCGAGGGGCAGATCCGTGATGACTCCGAGACCATTGGTAGAGAGCTGACTATCCTTCGAGAATAAATCAGAACTCAGTTGCTCAAGGTAGCGAAGCATATTTGATGTGTCTCTAGTGTCTGTCCTTATGGATCGGGGGACAAAAATAGCAAGCTGTTGCATTGGTTGGCATCTCAACCCCTTGTGGGATGGATTGTCCCTGAGGTGGAGGACAACCGATGACAAATACATGGCCCCTCTCTTGCCATTGCCCAAGTCTTTGCTGACTATTATGCAAATGTTCGTAGGCCCAAAAAAAATGCTCCCCTCATAGATGATATATTCTTGGCAAAAATTTCCATTGTGGAAAGGTGAACAATGGATAAGCCCATCACGCTGGAAGAGATCGGGGAAGATATGTCAGCGTTGGCATGTGGTAAGACTCTTGGCTCAGATGGGTACCCTTCGGAGGCTATATACAGGGTTTTGCAGTTTCAAAAAGGCAGGGAAAGGGGTAAGAACAATATTTGGAGGAATCACTCTGGTCAAGACTGAATTGCTAAAAATTGGAAACCAGAGATATCTTAGAGCTGAACCATGGTTAGGCGTCGATGTTTCGACCCTAACTGCGCATCAATGGTATGTCGCAGCGGGTCTTCACCAGGACAGTAAACAGCCTAGGGTAGATGAGACATGATGTAGGAGGGTGTTTTAAATTGGGCCAACATGGGAGGTGGACTAGTGATGACCATTACTCACCCTGAGTTCAAGAAGGCATCCCGCGCAGTGTGGGGGCAGCCAAATGAATCTAAAAATGTATAAATTGGCGGTTGACTACCATAGTGAGACCTGGTAGTCAACCGACAATTTATAAATGTTTTAGATTCATTTGGCTGCCCCACACTGTTGGCCCACTTCAAAACACCCTGTATATAGCCTCATACCTGTATATATGCACCTTGTCACCAGCCCTGTGCACTTTTTTCACCTTGTTTCACCTTGAAACACGTGTAACTATTTGTATATTGACATTGGCTGACGAAATGTTGAAATATAAAAATGTTTTGCAAGTAAGTGAGTGGCGTTCCCCGACGGAGCAAGTACACAATGTAGATTCTATTCCAGAATGCATCTTCCTTCTTTGGGGGTGGGCCCATGGGCCGGGGACATTAGGCACTTGTCTTGATCTGAAAATAAGACTCCCACAGCCAGTACATGAAGTCAGAAGTTGCAGCCTTCCGTCACTGGGGCTTCACAGCAAAGTGGCTTCCTGAGACACAGAACAGCTGCGACAGCTTCACTTCCTGACTGGTCTCCTCCTTGCATGAAAAGTGAAACTGGCATTGACTGTTGTGCAGAGTCTTGTAACAGAGATGACCCAGCATCTCCTTGGCAACACTGAGGTCCTGACTCAGTGTTGCCAACTCAGCGGTTACCTTCGGTGTGGTGAAGCTGCTGTGCAGGCAAAGAAGGGTGATTGCAACTCACGAGATCCGATCTAGCACCACGCTGAGTTGAAATCTGGTCTCTACTATATGCGCAGTGCTGTCCTTGTGGCCCATACAACTCCTGCTCTACCACACAGGCATGTGGAGAGTGAGGAGCCCGGAAAGTATGTAAACAAACACGAGGCACAGCCGAGTTTGTGGTCATGCAGCGCTCACCACACGCTGATCGTAAAGAAGAAGCAGGGCACTACACATGTGCTGGTTGCTTGTAAAAGGTAAAATCGTGTGCTCAATATGTGCTATGATTATAAGAGTCACTTGTCCTCAAAGGAAGATAGCAGGGCAACAGGCCAGCACATACAATAGGTTATCACAATGGCTATCTCTACTGGCAACACAAATTTCCTCTGACAATGTTGAATTTGGAGAAATAGCATCAGGGAGCAGCGAGCAGCAGGCTAACAAGCAGAAAAGCAATCCATTGAGCACTTTAGGCCACCCAGAAACTAGAAGGTAATAGGGCAACTTCAGAAGAGAAGTCCAGTTGAGTCCTTTTTGCAGCATAGGCAGTCCTTCTGACAGAGGTTCAGCCCCAGTTCCAAAAGTTCTCTAAAGATGTGGAGTCAGAGCCCCTATACCAATACTCAAAATGGCTTTGATGTAGAGGTGACTTCAAAAGAACCCTTAGAAGTGAACAACACCTCCTTTCAACCACTGCCCTAGCTCCAGGCATCAAACAAGCGATTTGTGTGAGGACAGGACAAAGCTTTTACCAATGTAAGTATGCCCCGCCTCTCTCTCTCCCAGCCTAATAAGATCATTTAGTATGCAGATTAATGCAGATGCAACCATGTTACACCCAACCCTTCTTGTGTGATGACTGTCTGAAAAGTATGCACACGCCCAGCTGTCACTCTGCCCTAGATGTGGATTGGAGTCAGGTTGCAAAGCACAAACAGTAATAAGCACAAATAAATGGCCACTTTCTAAAAGTGGCATTTCTAAAATAGTAATGAAAAATCCACCTTCCCCAATAGGCAGGATTTATCACCGCTATTTCAAACATACCAAACATGACAACACTACTCCTTGCAGATCAGAAATTACCACGGAAAAACATATAGGGGCATTCCCAATGCACATCTATGAGAGGAGCACAGCAGTGAGAAATCAAATTAGCTGTTTGTCTCTACCAGGACATGCCACACAATGACGGCACATGTCACACCTTTTAGCTACACAGCACCCTGCCCATAGGGCTACCTAAGGCCTACCTTAGGGGTGATTTATATGTACTTATTGGTAATTAATTTTAAATGGCAAGTCAATGCAGCAGTAAACGGTCTGCAATAGCGGGCCTGAGACAGGTTTGAAAGGCTACTTCTTTGGGTGGCGCAATCAACGCTGCAGACTCACTAGTAGTATTTCATTTACAGGCTCTGACTATATGGGATTGTGGTATGGTAGTATGGTAAGGTTAAAGTGTATGGAATGGGGATGATATATTCACATACAGATTCTAGAATGTAAGCCCCTGCCAAGCAATTGTTATGCTGTGGTGCAGGGAAGCAATTGTAGGTCCATCTGTGGAATAAAGTTCCTGTTTCTACCAGCGTAGATTGTAGTGTTGTGCCCTTACTACGGGGATGCCACTTTAAAAGGGACTTACATGTAAATTAAATATGCCAAGCAGTTGTAAACCAATCATACCATGTTTTGAAGGTCAGAGCACATGCACTTTAGCACTGATTAGCAGTGATAAAGTGCCCAGAGTTCTAAAGCCAGCAAAAAGAGGGTCAGAAAAATAGGAGGAAGCCAAATATAAAATGCTCTCAGTGAACAGGGCAGTTGGTGAAATCAGCCCGGGGACACTGATCAGTTGAGTCTACCATCAACGGTCCCATTTCTTACTTTGATGCCCCAAATCCTTGCAGGAGCGGTCAGTGCAGATAAGAGAGGTGGAGCGGTTGGGGAGGAAGTCGACAGACTACAGCGAAAGAAAAGATGAAAGAAAACCACTTACCATTGTGCTCGCCGTGTCAGTGTTTAAAAAAAAAAAAATGTTCCCTCATCGTCGTCTGTCAGCTCCACCCCACCTTGTCCCACTGCTCTTGTCTGCACGGCCGCTCTGGAATCCTTGCTCCTTTCTTAATTATGAACACAATTTCATCCTCTTTCTCGTTTGCCGAAAAGAATGCAGTAGCGGTTGCATCGGTCCTTGGTGGCAGATCAAATGACAATTTCTGCATTTTTAACAATTGTGTCATGCTGAACACTTTGCCATTGTGGGCAACTCTTAGTGGATTACTAACTATGATTATGAGGTGTTCCAAAGTCCACCCTACAAGTGTCAGAAGATAGTGTGATAAATTGCCATTTTGGGGGCAGGACTACACAACTTAGGGGTATATTCACAATAACGTGTGCTAAACATCCCTAAAAAATGCTAACGCAACTTTAACCCTGTGCTAACGTGGAATTCACAATGCGGTGGTGGCATGCGATAGTCCGCAGAAAGTGTGGCCAACCACCCCGACGGATATAAAAACACAAACCACAACACCATAAAACGTGCAATGAGCCCATTCCCGATGAGGAAAGCAGGGATAAGCACTGTCAGGACCGTGAAACACAAACAGAAAACAGCAGCCAACCACAATGGAGGCAACCCGAGCCAGGAGACAACCTCACCAAACCCATTGGCAACAAAACATTGTACATGGCAGGCCATCTTGGACAAGATGAATGCAGCCTGAGAATGGAGGAGGACAATGGCAGAAAACCAGTACTCCAGCAATGATGCGAAAGGCAAAAACAAGCAGAAACACGCCAACAACAAGAAGGCAGCAATGCACACCGGAGGTGGGAGTCCAGCTCCACACCAGGAGCTGGATGACATGGAGGAAATGGTGTCCACCACATCAGTCTGGAGATGGTGGCAGGATTCGGGGACCGGAAACTGCACCAAACAAAAGACACAACAGCAACAGGGAGAGGAACCAGCAGGGACTGGGGGGCAGGGGGAGATGGGCACAATGGCACACATGCACAACTAAGCACAGCACAACTGCAGACAAACCATGCCCAAGAGTAAAAACACCAACCAGGAGCACAAGTCACACAATCTGGTAATTTTACACCACTGAACAAGCACAGAAGTGAAGACAACACCACCTGAAAGGTAGAAGGGTGAGCCATGTCCACCTCAGGGGAGTCCCTCACCAACACAAGTCAGTGCCAACCCGCATTGGTTGTCCGCGCCTGGAACATGAGTCCTGGCCAATGCAGCCATGTCCACTGTCATCTTGGGACATGTGACCATATCCACAATGTGCAACCATGTGTCAAGACACGTGAAATGGCTCACATCCAGTTGAAGCTGCAGGTACTTTGTCACTCATCCATGAACCCGAGTGCAGCTGCGTAGGCTAACATCTCCAATGAGCAATCGTCATCCACCACATCTGACAGGTCGTCGACGTAATACATCAGCTGACCCAGACAGATGTGCTGACTCCAACCACTGGACCCAATGTGCACCAAACCCCAATCGGGTAGTGGCTCAATGTGCTCACTGCACAAGACGACTCGTGCAATATCCTAGGTCCAATTTCCAGCCTGCATACCAAACATCCATGCACGCCATAAGCGGTCATCCTGATGACACTCCTTGACGTGGGCCAACAGGGGGCGCACACACACATCGTAATCCAGGTCAGCTACCGTTACATTGGAGAGGCAGACATCCATGGACCACTCGAATATGCACGGGCGACAATGCAACACAGGCTGCACGCAGGTGACGTGCACAAGGCAGAAGCTCAGCCTGTAACTGATCTGCAGCACTGCCAATGGCAGTGCCCCCAGTACATACAGCAGACGTGCATGGTACAGCTCCATGTGACTGGAGTCGAGCATGTGTCTGAGATTGTCTGCCATTGCGGCACTGGCTCTGCTTGAAGCGGCACTGGCTTGCCCTGAGACAGTCCTGTGGATGAAATGGCACCGCTCGGTGCAATGAGCAGTGTCTGTGTGCAACGTGTGCAGTGGGAGTATGTGTGAAGGCCATTTCATGCAAGCCAACTACGACCAAGGACTACTGCGTTGGTCTCACGTTAGGCAGTGCGTAGTGTGGGAGTCGCAAGCAAATGCTATTGTATTTGTCAGGGGGTGCTGGGCACATGCAAGTTCCTGCTCGGAGCTGCAGATGTGCTACCACTTCACCAGCTGCACGCATACAGGAAACGTACAGAGGCCGGTTGTGGGTGTGGTGGGACGTCTGCAACCCTGGGAATCATGGATGATATGCCCAGCACGATGCACATGAGCGTACTCACTGTGTGTCACGTTGCCACACAGCAGCTCCTCCCTGCCACGGGCACCCACATTTGTGTGCGCTGCACAGTTGCATCACGTGCACTCCTACGGGACGCCATTCTAATGCCTGTCCGCGCATGTCCAGCGCCATGCCAACAACACCATGATGCTTGGCTTCATAGGTGTGCGCCCAGTTGAGTGTAGGCCAATGGTCCGGACAGGGCGGACACAGGGGTTCTGCCCATGGCTGGCTGGGATCGCGCTGCGAATGAGGCCAGGCAACATACTCATGCATCCACAAGACTGATACACATAACACCTGGCATGCATGAGCCAAGATCCCGAGGATTCTTGCGCTCCTACATGTCCCCGTACCTGCGGGTTCACCCTCCTGGTACATGCCACATTGCAACATTGTGTACTGTGACCCTGTTGGTGACAACACCCCAAAACAAAGACACACTTACCGCACTTCCTGCACCAAGCCAGGTCCGGACCACGCCCTGCCCCCCTTGCCGAACCAGCATATGCAGCCTGTGCATGCAGGGGGGGGTAGGTGCAGGACTACATGTCCAGAGTTACTGCCAGCGCTGAAGTGACATTGCAACGTCCGTAGAAGACAGCACACTATGTTGCAGGGCCCATGCCCATCATGCTGACACAATGAACACACAGACACACTTGCTCAGATGGTGTGAATGGCTATGGGCACGTGCGCACGGCCACATTTATTATCAGGCACATTTACAGAGTGACACCTGTGTTGGATGTGTGTGGGGTGTGTGCACACCAGCCGGCATGGGCTGCCTGGTGCAGTCAGAAATCAACAACAGTGTACATCGTAAAGGACACAACCATTCAACCATAAAGGCCCCATGATTTGTGCTGCACAGAGTTAGTAGCCCCAGAAGCACAGCATCCTGCACGGGCCTGCCGCCACCGGCCGCTGACTTGCGGTGCACTGGGGCAGGGTCACGGGTTCAGAGCAGGTTCACGGGATGACAAGGGGACTAGTTGCGGAGTGTCTCGATTGACAATGGAAGGTGTACCCCCAGGGCAGGATGCAGAGGGCGGACCCACGCTGATACAGTCACTGTGGTGGAGATGAATGGAACAGACACATGTCGGACACCAAGTCCGGTCCAGCCAGAAGAAGATGCAGAAAACCACCAAGCCATAGGCTCTGACGCCACCAAGCTCCAACCAGATGGTGCCCATGACTCATTGTGCACCAGTGCTGTTAGGGGATGCCGCCTGCGATGAGGCATGTCCAATTGTGTCCTGACATCTTAAAAGTAGCGACGAGGGTGGGATGGTGAGAGCCAGGATGCTGTGTAAAAGAAGATGTTAAAGCACTTTGTTTAGAGGACGTAGTGAGAGGGTGATCCTTCGGTTCTTACATTTCGGTCACAGCAATGAGGAAATCAAGAGATTCTGTCCTGCAAGTGTGGCGTACAGGTGTGAAGATATTTGGATAAACAGGAGAGTTTATCCAACAAAGAAAAATTGAGGAATTGGCCTGTGAAGAATGCTGTTTAGTGAGTGCAAGTAACATATACACAAGACTGGGTCTCAGAAGGTATGTACACCATTAACTGCGGTACAAATCCCTATATCTTTGGGTATTTTATACTCCCCTCTTTTCTTAGGTTGGGGTAGTCACCGACAGCCATTCACCCTCCATTTTTAATTTTTAAAAAAACTTAATACAGAGTTGTTACTTATGGCAATCCCCACTAATGATCCTCTCAGTGTAAGAACTCGCACGTCACATACACCAGGTGTTTTTAACAATTCTTTGAAAAAAGCTTTTGAGAAAAATATGAAGGGACAAGATGACACCTCACGTGCGCAACACCAATTGAGCTTGCTGATTGGTACTCACCAGCTCTGCCCACTTTTATCATCATCGGTTGTCATCTTGCCCAAAAAATAATAAATAAAGTGTCCACGCAATTAAACCCAAAATGTGAAGGTAAGTGGTGAAATAATCACATACCAAAGTGCGACTGAAATGTAAGAGTAAAAACATGAACGGGATGCACTTTCAATAGGACCAACTTTATTCCTCCTTATCTGTGCACCCAATTCAAAACTTAAAAAGGTTGCATAATATGCATACCATTGTATTTATGCCAACATGTTTCATCGCCGAATTATTTATAGCGATTTCTTCAGGGCAAATACAGTCGCTTGGCACCAGCCGGGGACACCTCTTTAGACTTTCATTCGGGGACTGCCAAAAGTAAAAACACAATGCACACATAATTCTCACTTAATAACCAATTCCGCGTCAATGAATAACTTTATATCTCGTGCTTAAATTTATTCATTACCCTTATTGAGCCATTGGTCTGCGTACCAGCTCCTTTTTATTTTTATTTTTTCTATTTTTATAGGTCACAGCACGAGCTCCATATGGGAGTCCTCGTAGTGGATCGGCATTCAGCTGTAATACATATCTGGGGATAGGGAGATTTCTCATTAGTCCCTGTAGCTTTCATTCAATTCTCAGTACAACACCCCGAGTTCTACCTAAGTTACATCGGGGCTCGCCACTTCAGCTATGACAAGTGCAGAACTCTCTGCAACTTAGGCGCACGCTTGTTTACGTCCCTTTCTTCTGTACGTGTTAAAAACTTGACATTCTCAATGACCCGGTATATTTCCTTGGAAACGGGCCAAACGGCTCACGCAATCACCCACAAAATTGAATAATGGGGAGTAACTTTTTTTTAGAACTCCATACACAATCCCTGACACTCCCAGACCCCTTACCACCACCCTGCTGGCATCTGTTCTGCCCTCGGTCACACCACAGACCATACTTTTTGGCCCCTAGGCAAATGATTATGCGTACCCATGATCTAAAAGAAGTGCGTGCCTCTGCATGCAAACACCAGCCTCGCTGCATGGAACACAGAACTCACCATCAAGCTGCATCTTTTTGCCTGTGAAAGAGGTGCACACCTAGACCACTGTTGCTGCATATTGATTGCACTTGGAAAGTTATGTCAGACGCACCATGTCTAGCGTGTCAAGAGTGACGTAGGGCATAGTGAGTAATACCGCGGTGTGCTTTTACCACGCAACCTGGGGATACAAGGCCTGTTATATCAAATTGAATTGGGAAGGAATTGCTGCCAGCGAGGGTACGGAGGCAGTATATACGTATTTGTCCAGTCACCCGAGGTTTTGAACTGAGGCATGATTGAGCCTCAAGATTCAAGTAAGAGGAGAGCTGTGCTGCATGTCCAAGTTTTGTGGCAAGAAGCTGCAAGGCAAACTGTGAGTTACAAGCGCGGGCAATATTTCCAATTGGACGAGAGTATAAAAGGTGGTTTGTCTAGCAAAAGTGGGCAGATGACTGTGTCTACTCTCATTGTTATAGTCAGTTGTTTTTCTTGAGCCAGACAACTGTGACAACCTTTTTTATTTTATTTTATTATTTTGGATAAGTTGCTATACAGTTGGGATCTTATTTTTCCTTCTGTAAGGCAATTGATTTCAGCTTAATATATCAGACCTAGCTGCTATACAATTGTGACTTTGTCAGACAATTAATATCTCAAATTAGTCAATGATGCCTCTTCTATTGTAGCTTCTCCAAACTTCTTACAGAATCCAGGTCTTCCAGTCACGATACGGGAAGACTGGTGAGAATAATTCAAAACATATCTTGATGCTATTGGTGGGAAAGCATTTGTAGGCAACCATTAGTATGCATTATTGAAGCATAGTTGAGGCATTGAGGGGAGAGAAGTCTGGATAACATTGCCTAAACCTGCATGTGCTGCATTGGTGAACCATGATGGAAGTGCTGCAGGTATTCTGCTCAGAAACAGAACTATACCTGGGATAACAGGACGTCAGCATGTAGGGATTCAGTCACCCTACCACATCAGTACCAATGGCTCAAAATCTAGACTAACTCATAGTTCTTTACCTGCTCTCCTAACCTTGACAGGTAACTTAGCACCCCAGATCACAACACTCAACTCTCTCAGGAGTCATAGTAATAGCTCATTACCTTTCTTTTCTCACTCACACATGTCCGCAATATAGGGAAAAGGCACGTAAAAAGCTTAAAATATCTATCAAAACTAACGTAGTCTATCATGCAAACATTCTGTTACATTGAGTAGACATATGCAAGTCAACAATGTGTTTAGCACAATTAGAAACCTGTACACAACAAAAAGCCCTGTCATAATGAATGACAAATCAACCTAATCCTACCTTTACTACTTAAATACTTTATCATTATAAAGATCTCTTGTATTAGTGCCGGAGCCCTTACCTAAGAGTCATAATCAGTTGGTTTACATCTCAGGCTCATAGGTCACTTGCCTCTGCAAGCCTTGTTTCACTCTATTTTTGGAACTGCAAGTCTTGGCTTATATGATAAGACTTGCTCTGTTCAAAAAACAGCAGCTGTATTTCTCTATTTTGCCTAGGTGTTAGTGTCTAACTACAGAGAAAAATGGGCAGAATGTTGTTCGGCCTTGCACAATGTACAGACTGAATCCCAGCAGAAGAAAAGAATAATAAAACATGTGCATCTTATTTCGAGACTACCTGCGTAGCTTAAAAAATAAGCGTTTTACTTTGTAACATGTGCAAAGCAAAAGCAGCCTATTATGTGTGTACTTGAACTAACATTAGGAAAAACTGCAGTGGCCACCAAACCATCATGTATTGAAGCAGCACCTTCATGCGCAGCTATCACTAAAGCTAGCCTGCAATCTTGGTTGGGTATCAAATGATCGCCAACCCCTGGAATAGTTACAAAGGGAATATTGTGTTCACTCAAGTGGTAGGAATATTTAGACAGAGAGTCTTTAGGTACAGGTGTGCAGTCTTTCTTTGCATTAATGGCAGCTGTCATCTATTCTTCTTTTAGAACAAGTAACTGCCACAACAGTAGCAATTGCAACTGCAGAATTGGCAGCTTCATTTGCCAGAGAATTCCCTACAACTTGTGCTCCCACACGCTGATGACTCAGAGTATGTATAACATGAGACTGTGGCAACCTGTCTTTGATGTCTGCAACCTTCACTGAAAGCGTTTTATGCTTAATTGTTTTGCCTTTAGAGTCTTTGAATCCATTCTGTTTCCAGTATTGTAACGTATCATTAAAGGATTGTACACAGCAATATGAATCACAACACCAAAAGGTGCGAGAAGTTTGGGATTTTTCTGTTCAAGTGCACGAAGCAAAGCTTTAAGTTCAGTCTACTGTACAGTACGGTTCCCATGAAAAGGTGTGATCTTTTAGTGGTTGGAAGTTTCAGTCCAACATCACTCCAGTAAAAGTTGCAGATGTTTCTGAGTATTCCTGTTTAAGTCCTATAGCAGGTTAGACTGAACCATCAGTAAAAGCAACGCATTTATACTTTTCCAGTGGTAGGATAGAAGTAGGCATGGGATAAACATACTTTTACTGAAGAAATTCTCGGTCTGTAAAGATAGATCAAGGCAAAGTCTACATACACAGCTGTTAAGGATGTTGCCCACTGTATACATGTTGGATGCAGGGATATGGCATTAGGAACGCTAGCTTTCGTGACAGCCTCTAAGGCTGGCACAGGAGTAAAAACAATAATTCCTTGCGCAAGTGGACGTTCTTTAATAATATTTATCAGCAGTCAGTATATTTTTCAGTGGAAGCAAAACACATTTATGCACTAAAATATAAATGTGTAATTTATATGCCATTGGCACTGATTCACCTTCATTAAAAAGGGATATAAGTAATCCAATTGCACCCGGTAGAACCAGGATGACTAGGTTAACAGTATTTACACATGTATGGAAATGGTGTTTGGCAAGTAATTTAGATTGTAATGATCTGTGAGTGTAAGCGTATTCTGATGCAGCACATGCTAGAGCCGTGGGACGGGGCAGGGCAGGGGGGGTAAGTTGAAAGACAACAGGATAGGTCAATTAAAAAAAAAAACAATTACGTTGTGCTCACGGCATCGCCTAGCCGAAAAATCAGGATGGATCAATTCATAAAGCGATTTTATGTGTTGGACATAATCAGGAATGTACATTCTGCCGAAATTAAGAAATCCCAATAAGGATTGCAATTTCTTTAAAGTATTTGGAGGTTGCAATTGTGCACTGTTCTCCAAAACATGATGTGCAAGACTCTTTGCTTCAAATGTAAGTTCATATCCCAGAAAAAGGACACTTAGAAAAGCTATATTAGATTTCTTAAAGTTGATATTTTAGCCAAGTGCAACAAATCCCAATATATGGCAATCTACTCTGGCCAAATATGGGTTTAAATCTTCCTTAGTAAGGTGGATATCATCTACATAGGACAACGCAACTGGGTCAATATCAGGTGGAATTGACACTATGCATGCAGCAAAAAGCCCAGGGCTATTCTTATGGCCCATAGGGAGCCTTCTGTATCTCATTAGAAATCCAAGTGAGGGGTTGAGGAAGCAAGATTGTGGCCGAGTGAGTCGGTCGTAGGTGGTTCCCGAGGGGACTGCATTAATCAATAAAAAATCATGAGATGAAAGGCTAGAATGGTGAGCTCCCAAGTGGAAAGCAGAAGGGCAAGTGGCTGTGTCGAGACTGGTCGAACCTTACCTGGATTGAAGTGCTGGGTCGCGGTGTTGGTGGAGCTCGCAGTGCAGCTGATTGCCGGCTGCAGAGGCTTCAAACAGGAACGGACTCACACCTTGACATGGAACAGGGGGGGACGGATCCTCTAGTGGCTCAAACATTATGGCACCAAAGGCAGGCGCGAAAGGCAGAGGAGCTGCACTCCATGTCGGCCCCCAGGAATCCCCCCACAGAAGCACGGCAGAGTCTGAGGCGGCTCCCACTACGGCACAGGGACACAGACTGAAGACCCGGGTGGAGAATCTCCCTGACGGGAAGAGGAGAGGCGCAGGTGCGCAGCCCCAGCCACTTCGCACCGCCATCACAGTAATCGACATGCTCAGGGGAGCAGGGAGCAGCTCCACTGTACAAGGAGTGGATCATTGGAGTGAGCGGACAGAGAACCAAGATGAAGCAAGTGGTCAGAGCATGATACGGACTGGTAAGCCACCCTTGGGCTAAGGGGAGCTGGGGGGGCCTTTGGAGGATGAGACACTGAACATGCATACAAAAGGGCTAGAAGCCGGGCCCCAGGAGAACCTTACTGAAGAGCAAATCCAGCAAGACCGAGCTCAGGAAATAGGGCTGGCAGTGCCTATTGAAGAGATTCCAGGTAAGCCAGATAGGGTAAGAAAAAGGCAAGACACAGGGAAATCTGGGCACATCAAGACATGTCAGGAGGAAATAAGTCAACCGGCGGACCAACTAAGAAAAGAGAACTTAATTAAGAAGGGGAAGAACTTGGGGGAAAAGGGATCCAATAAGGGCCTGGATGATTTACCAGGGGCAGCTGAGCGGAACCCTCCCATACAAGAGCCTAGGGGAAAGCAGAATGCCGGGGTACTATTATGGATCCATCGAACCCCACATGATCGTAGGGAAAGGGATATTAACTCGGAGGCAAACGATTTCTATTCACTGTCGGATGCCACATGGTCAGAACTGGGGTCAGATACCGGGTCCAACTTAGAATCAAGTGAGGAGGATAGTGTATAATAATAATAATAATAATAATATCTGACATTGGCACTGGTGGCAAGGATACTATCACTACTACACGGAAGACGTACTCCAGAGTGGGCAGAACTGACAAGCAGAGGCCAAGTGATCTGAGGTGGGATTATTCACTCAGAGATCAATTGGTGGGGGACAGCAACAAAAACCCCAGTGAAGAGTCATCTGTAACACCCCCAACATTGGAGTCCATTCTGCAGTGTGTAGTAGCTCACTGGGAAGAAGCTAGCATGGAGAGCAAATGCTCACAGAATGCCGCTCACAAACTTCAAGGGGCGGTAAGGAAAGTTGCAAGAAATTGCAATGCTATCTGAGACCGGATGACGGATTTAGAGTCAAGAACAGCTTTTCTGGAGATGGACATAGCAGACTCAAAGGGGCAAGTAGAAGCCCATGAAGCACAGTTAACGGATATCCAGTGAAAGCTAGAAGAGAGTGAAAATCGCCAGAGAAGAAATATTTTGCGATTCTTGGGCATCCCGGAGGGAAAGGAGGGATCGGATGTACGATTATACATGGTTCCGCTATTGTTAATGTTAATGTTGACTAGACTTATAAAGAGCGCAGCTGCCTCAGCAAAGAGGCGTCCATGGCACTAGAAGCAGAGAGACAAGGAGGCTAAGAAACTTGGCGAAGCAGCAAATAGAGAAGAGAACATAAAAAAGAAGGATTAGGCCGCGGGAAAGAGATACGTCTTGATGGCTTTACGGAAGGCTAGCAAGCTGTCTAGACTACGAATCTGAAGGAACAGGGAGTTCCATAACCTGGCTGTCAAACAGCGAAAGGATCGCCCCCGGCACAGAGACGGTTCACTCGAGGGATCAAAGCCAAGTGTTGCCCTAGAGAGCGCAGCTGGCATCTAGGAACGTAGGGTACCAACAAGTTGGCCAAAATCCCGGGAGACGCAAGCTTCAAAATATTAAAGGACAAAGAGAGAGCCTCAAATTTGATTAGCTTAGCCATGGGCAACCAGTGTAATCACCGGATAGCACCAGCTGTTGAGCATCTGCACGGGAGCCCCAACAGGGCTCTGGCGGCAGCATTTTGGACTTGCTGCAAGCGCAGTACCTCAGCCTGATGCACCCCAATGAGGAGCAAGTTGGCGTAGTCCAGTCTAAAAGTAAAACCACTTGGATGATCAGCTGGCGAGTTGGTGGATCAAAGAACCCCAACAGGGGTCAAAGTATCTGAAGAAGGCCGAAACAAGTACCGGCTACCTTCTTGGTGTGATCCTAGAAGCTGAGGATGGAATCCATCCAAACCCCTAAGTTTTTAACCACTGTTTTGGGGACGGGCGCACTACCAAGAGAGGTAGGCCACCATAGCTCACTCCACAGGCTTCTATCTTTCCTCACCAGTAACACCTTGGTTTCATTGGCGTTAAGCTGGAGGCAGTTGGAGGTCATCCAATCCGCGACTGCCACCAGACCACTTCTAAACTTAGAAGCGTACTGCATAGAGTCGTCAGAGAGGGCCACCACCAGCTGCGTGTCGTCCACATAGGAGACCATAGTAAGGCCTTTGTCCCTGGCCACCGTAGAAAGGGGTTGAACGTATATGTTAAAAAGTACAGGACTCAGAGCAGAGCCCTGAGGCACCGCCTGCCCGATGGACTGGACACGGGAGAGAAACGGGGGCGGTCACTTGGAATGTTCTCCCTGACAGGAAAGATCTAAACCATTCCAAGGCAAAGCCAACAACACCTATGTCCTCCAAACGATGTGAAAGGATCTTGTGGGAGACCGTGTCGAATGCGGCACTGAGATCGAGTAGTATCAGTGCCGCAGTATGCCCTGTATCAAGAATGGTCCGCAGATGCTCGGTCACAGCCAAGAGAGCAGTCTCCGTACTGTGTCCAGGGCGGAAGCCATTCTGGGAGGGATCCAGGGTGCCCTTAATATTCAGGAACCCCGTTAAGATGTTATTCACGTGAGCCTCAGCGATCTTAGCTACCCAAGGTAGAAGGGATATGGGACCAAAATTTTCCAGCTTAGCCGGGTCCAGAGAAGGTTTTTTCAGTAGCGGAATCACCATGGCCTGCTTCCAAAGTTAAGGGACCATGGCAGTAGAAAAAGATGTGTTAGTGACCTGGTACAAAGGTGCCAGGATCACAGATAAGGAGTCCCTGAACTGGGCAGGCTTCAGAGGATCTACAGGAGAGCCAGATTTAATTTTACCACACAGCAGTAAGAACTCTTCCTGTGAGATGAGAGCGATAGCCTCCAGAAAATGAGAGGGAGGAGGTCCGTGAGGAGCAGTAAGAGAGGGTGGTAACGAAGGAAACGACCTATAGATAGTTTCTACTTTATTCACAAAAAAGGTCGCCAGATCTTCGCAATGTTGCTCAGAAATAATCATGGAGGCCGTAGAGTTTTTTCTGACTCTGAGATCCTTAAGTATTTTAAAAATGCACTTAGCAGGATTGCGGCTTAGCTTGATTTCATTGGCAAAATAAGCTGCCCAGACAGAGTGTAAAGTCCTGTGGCAGCTTTTAATTGCGGCCTGATAACTTGCTTTAGCCCCGAGGTCGTAGTCCTTTCTCCAGGTACGCTCCAGCTTTTTGCAAGCTTGACGTATAGCAGCTAGAGAGTCGTTAAACCACGGATTGAAGTCAAAACTGCGGCCCTTAGACTATTTAGCAGGGATGAGAGAGTCAAGAGCTTGAAGAATCCAATTACAGAGTGATCTATATGACAAATCCGGGTCACTATGCAATTGAGTAGGGTGAACAGAAAGAAAAGCATGAAAATCCTCAAGCTTCAATTTGCACCAGGGGCGTTTGAAAGAGGGCGTTTGAGAGGCTCTATACGGAGGCTCGAAGACCGGGAAAGACATCAAAACCAGAAAGTGGTCCGACCAACATACAGGACTAGGTGTCTCAACAGAAGCAAAGGGGATATTGGAAAAGACAGGGTCCAGTAAGTGACCGGCAATATGAGTGGCACCTGAGACCAGTTGCGTTAATTGGCAGGCCGCCAGGTCTGCAAGCATACTGCTGATTTCATTGTCATGATGAAGGTCAAAATGCAAGTTAAGATAACCCAAAATGCTCAAATTAGCTGCGCTCATAGCCAGTGTGTTAGTAACATCAATAAGGGCAGATTTGAATTCCTTAGATGGCCCAGGAGGTCGATAAACTAACAGCCCTGACATAGTGGACTGAGCGCCAAAAGTGATGCTAAAACGGGTGCATTCGCATCCCTCTACACATTCTTTTACAAAAGAACAGGTGTAGCAGGACTTGAAAATAACCGCAATGCCACCCCCTCTGGTCTCCCTATTAAGGGTCAGAATACTATAACCTAGAGGAAGCGCAAGGCCCGGTTCTGAGACCATAACATCGCTGAGCCAGGTCTTAGTAAGAAAAAAGGCATCCGGGGATTCATCCTGAACCAGATCATAAATATCCAAATAATGTTTAGCCAATGAGTGAACATTAAGATGAAGGATTTTCATTGACGGCCTGGACAGAGGGGGAGAGGGTGGAGCGGGTGAGGGTGTGTGAGAGTCAAACCCACAACAGCGACAGCAAAAAGGCCCCTCCATGAGACCTGATGGGGTGAGCCACAAGGGTCTACCAATGCCTTAGCAGCCATCAACTCTGCCCTGGATTAGGTAAATAATCCTGACTAGCCACTGCCAGTGTTTCTGGCGTCTGGCGACGTCCAGGCGCGAACGGGCGCAGACCGGCTTGCTTTTGGCGCGCCTTCGGCTCCCGGGCCATGGCCCGATTAAGTAGAGGCTAAGAGGAGGTGGCCGGGAGACTAGACCGCCTCACCAACAAAATGGCGGCTAGAGAATGGCACAACGGAAGGAGGAAAAGCTCCGGCGTCTGCAGTTCGGTACTCCCTCCACAACAATCAGCCTGCTAATGGCTGCGGTGGACCGGGTAGGCGACATGCCAGAAAAAGCCCTCCAAACCAAAAGTGGGGCAGCACACAGGTAAAAGCTAAAACAAAACAAATGCGATGCTAAAACACAAGCGGTAGCGTTTATAATTAAAAATACAATCACAGTGACGTTAGAAAAGCAGTGCGTGTCATACACCAAGCTTACAGAGCTTCCTGGTGTACTGTCAGGTAATCAATTGCGCTTCCGCGCCATGACCCGATTAAGTAGAGGCTCAGGGGAGGTGGCCGGGAGACTAGACCGCCTCACCAACAAAATGGCGGCTAGAGAATGGCACAACGGAAGTAGGAAAAGTTCTGGGGTCGGCAGTTCGGTACTCCTTCCACAACAATCGGCCTACTAATGGCTGCGGTGGACCGGGTAGGCGAACTGCCAGAAAAAGCCCTCCAAACCAAAAGTGGAGCAGCACACAGATAAAAGCTAAAACAAAACAAATGCGATGCTAAAACACAAGCACTAGTGTTTATAATTAAAGATACAATCACAGTGACATTAGAAAAGCAGTGCGTGTCATACACCAAGCTTACAGAGCTTCCTGGTGTACTGTCAGGTAATCAATTGCGCTTCCGCGCCATGACCCGATTAAGTAGAGGCTCAGGGGAGGTGGCCGGGAGACTAGACCGCCTCACCAACAAAATGGCGGCTAGAGAATGGCACAACGGAAGTAGGAAAAGTTCTGGCGTCGGCAGTTCGGTACTCCTTCCACAACAATCGGCCTACTAATGGCTGCGGTGGACCGGGTAGGCGAACTGCCAGAAAAAGCCCTCCAAACCAAAAGTGGAGCAGCACACAGATAAAAGCTAAAACAAAACAAATGCGATGCTAAAACACAAGCGGTAGTGTTTATAATTAAAAATACAATCACAGTGACGTTAGAAAAGCAGTGCGTGTCATACACCAAGCTTACAGAGCTTCCTGGTGTACTGTCAGGTAATCAATTGCGCTCCCGCGCCATGGCCCGATTAAGTAGAGGCTCAGGGGAGGTGGCCGGGAGACTAGACCGCCTCACCAATAAGTACGTCATGCTTGACTACTTTTATGCTTCCGCTTCTCTTATAGAGGGGGCCAACATCAGGAGACTACCTAAGGTCCTGTCGGATCATAACCCTCTAAAGCTGGAAATTGAGGCTCAGGGTCATGAAAGATCATATACAAAATGGATCTTTAATAGAAAACATTTGGCCACTGAAGGATTTATAGACAGTTCTACGATATGAATAGGTTTAGTACCTCGAGAGAAAATGTTTGGGATGCATTTAAAGCAGGGCTTAGGGGAGAGACATTCAGCTATGTGGGGTTTTATAGGAAGAGACAGAGAGCGAAAATACATCAACTTACGGAGGAGCTGTCTAAATACGAGGAAGAGCAAATGGCTGCTATAGCTCAAAAGCAGGAGCAACAAACTCAGTTAGAATTAAAAGTTATAAGAACTAAGGCTAAAATGAACAGATTTTATAATAAAAAAGTGTTGTAAATGTTCCAAGCCCGTGTTAGGGATAAGTATGACTATGGAGAGATGACAGGGAAACATTTGGCACGCTGTCTAAAACAAAGGGAAGCAGCAAACAATATTTTAAGTCTAATGAGGAAGGATGGTAAAATGGCTACTGAGCCCCAAGATATATAAAAAACATTCTCAGGTTTCTATGAAGATTTGTATAGCCCCAGGGACAGAGTACCAATGACAGTAGGTACGGAAACTGATGTAACGCCCCCGATTATATAGGAACTAGAAGAAGATATCACAATTAATGAGGTTATTGAGGCACTTCAGGCAATGGCCTCGGGTAAGGCGGCCGGCCCTGACGGGATTCTGATGGAGGTCCACAAAGCTTTACAGATAGAGCTAGCCCCCCTTTTATTAGAACTATTGCTGGCTGTACAGCAGAATAGAATTCCACCTCAATCGTGGCAGAAGACTAACATAGTTATTTTCCTGAAGAAGGGAAAGGATGCAGAGGATCCAGCTTCATATAGACCCACTTCTTTGATAAATGCTGATGAGAAATTATATTCAAAGATCACTGTGCTTAGACTAGCAAAAATAATCGCCTTCCAGGTGAGCCCATGGCAACATGGCTTCATTCCTGGTAGAGGGACAACGGATCAGGTCCGACGGGTAATATAATTTTTTGATATAGCGGAAGCTTCAGGAGAGCAGATGTCCCCGATACTTTTGGACGCACAAAAAGCCTTTAACCAGGTTGAGTGGGCATACCTGTGGAATAACTTAAGAACCAATGGTTTTGGCCGACGTATATTAACCGCCCTACGAGCAATGTATGTATAATCTTATGCGAAAATACTGCTGATGGGGAGGGAGTCGGAAAGGGTTAAGATTGCTTGTGGTAGAAGGCAGGGCTGCCCCTGTTCCCATATCCTTTTTGCTCTTTACATAGACCCCTTAATTAGATTAATGTTAAACGATCAGGCAATCAAACTGGTAGTGGTCAAGGGATATAATACCAACGTGTTAGCTTATGCTGATGCTATAGCAGTTGTTACACCTGACCCACTAGGAGCAATAGGAAGGATTGAAGCCTTGGCATTGGAATTCGGTGGGCAGTCGGGCTATGGTTTAAATACTGATAAAATAAAGATTGTCTGTTCAAAAACCACATTATGCCAGGATCCACGGAGGATGGAGGTAGCCACATACTTAGGGATAAACATAGCTGCGGATGTTGGGACTATATGGGATATTAATTCGGCCCCTCTCATAACGAAGATAAATGGGGATTTAAAAAGAATGGATAATCTGCATCTGGCCATCATAGGAAGAGCCAATGTCCTCAAGATGACAATGTTCCCTAATTTTTTTTATCTATTTCGATGTATCCCACTGGAACCATCAAATATATATTTTTTTTAAATAGAGAGGATTTTTTCATAATTTATATGGGGTTATAAAAAGATTAGGAGATCATTGAAATTAAGGAGTTTACCAAAGATTGAGGGGGCCTGGTCGTTCCTAACCTTTTATATTACTATAATTGACCCCAAGATGGCTGCCAAGTGCTAACCCAAGGACAACTACACCAGGGATCTGCTCTAGACCCACGAGAGTCCCCCCAATGTCGGGACCCGGGTCCTAAACTTGATCAGAACGGGATTCGGAAGCTCAACAATGCTAATCCTGAGATAGTGACGAGCCCTGGAATGGAACCTCCAGTGTCTTACCACAAGATGGCTGCCATAGGATTTGAACCCTCAGGATGACCACACAATTTAGGTAAGCCAACACCTTTCCATAAGAGAGGCTAACGTGCCGCTGCTTTTCTCTCATCCCGACCCTCTGACCGCAGCCAGGTGGTGATGTGGGCCCCGACAACATAGGGATTACCCTCCATTCTACTCCACCGGTCATCCAGACCCGCCGCTCACCTATTGGGAATCAACCCCCAGTCCAATAAAATCAATATGCCGTCGGTGACGCCTAACCACCACATCCTGACCACTTCAATCTACCTAAAACCTCACGGCCTGAACTCACACTCGTTCATTTTCCCCCCAACCTCTTACCCAAAGCGCAAAAAAAACTTAAACACAAACTGATTAGGCAGCACCCTGAATCATTATTCGTGGACATATATCACTGCTCCTCCATAGGCCAAATTAAAATGGATTTCATCTTTCAGACTGAAAGACCTGATGAGTGGGCGTCCATCATTAGATCACAACTTCACATTTCCAAAATGACGAATACACCCCTCAGCTGCAATCTAACAATTTCTTTCCCCAATCGCTCGAGACGGAGGGAGAATACTTCTGTGACCATATACCCCAACGGCACAGTCCTAATCCAAGCTAACAATGACAACCTTGAGGCTTTCAATGCACTCTTCCCCTCACTTTGGTCTACCTCCTCTCATGCCCCCCCTGCCCCACCCTACCCACCCCCGCTCCCTGGACAGTCGGTCCCTCCAGCATAGCACCCTAACCTCTCACGCATGCCCCAAGAACAACACTAGTCTCCTGGCATGTGACACCACCCTCTCAGCTGCCACCATGAACACGGCTCCTCTCTCCGAGCGTCTCCTTGACCACCCCCGCCTACTTCCCTCCCCAAGCATCTATGATCAACCGCAACACTCAGTCCAAGACCCCCAGCTACTTCCCTATACCACACTCATAAGAACACGGCAACCACAACACAACCCTCCTCCCACTGCGCCCTCGGCACCCCCAATGATCACACGGACAGCTCACTATCTACCAGACGTCAAGACAGCAGCATCAGGACCCCCCCCTCTAGGGCAGACCCCTTTCAGAACCCCCCTACCCCTCCCTTGAAGAGACGGGCCAACGTCTCACCCCGCTGGAAAACCAGCTAGCTATTGTTATCAAGGGCTTCAACGAAATCCTTACCAACCTCGCCTCGTTCCGTAAACTTCACCCTAATTCTCACTTCACCCCCACTGTCAAAAACCCTACTCTCCATGGGCGCCCCTCGACTCCCCTCCATAGAGAAACCTCAACTCCCCCCCCCCCCCCCCCACAAATCAAAATCGGCACCTAGACCGTTCCAACAGAACTAGATTAGATATGTCCCCGAGAAAAGCGGCAGATCTGGCCGCCTCTTACGACATCCCCTCCACCGCCCCCTCTCTATCTAAAATCCAGGTGATCACTGGATTCTGAAGAGGCCCCTCCCCTCCTAATCACCCTAGACCCCCTGCCGCCCTTACCAACATCCCAAGAGCCCCCTTGAAGAAGAACCCCAATAACGAGGCACCCACTACTAATGCATGCTCATTAACTGCAGATCAGCCACTAAACATGCAACTGAACTAGCTGGATCCATCCTCACCAACGACATAGACATAGCCTTCATCACAGAGACGTGGCTAAACGATTGCTCGACACCCATCTTGGACACTCTCATGCCACCAGGCTTTGTAATCATCAACAAAGATCGAAATGACCAAAAAGGCGGAGATATAGCAATCATCCATAAAATCAATATATCTGTAACTGAAATCGACACCTTTAATTATAACTCCTGTGAATGTCTTTCCGTCAACATCAACACAAGCGACAACAAGGCATTCCAGTACCATCTTCTATACCATCCCCCAGGAAACACCACCACATTCACTGAACATCTGTCCGATATGATTGCTCATTGCTCAATCCGAGACGCCAACAAGCTAATTCTGGGAGACCTGAACCTACACTGGAACGAAAACAACAACACGGTAATCCAGAACCTAAATGAGCTGCTACTCAGCAACAACCTCACCCAACAATGTTCAGAAGCCACCCACTACAAAGGATCGATCCTTGATGCCATCATCTCCCAACGGTACACCATCACAATCGATCAGATCCTACCTGTCGACTGGTCTGACCACCACCTTATCCTATTCCACATCAATCAACCAATCAAACATCAACCCCCCACCCAAGATCCCCCAAAATGGATGAGAAATCTTAGACAGATCTCCATGGACGACTTTGAAAAAAGGGTATGCTCACTCCTGCCTACATCCACGGATGATCTCTCTACAACGGAACTCACCACTCACTATCACTCTACTTTGACTTCCATCCTTGATCAAGTAGCTCCCCTGAAACAAAAAAAAACAAGGAATATTCTGTCCAGATCATGGTTCAACTCTGACATCAACGCGGAAAGAAGACAACTAAGAGCCGCAGAATGACTATAGAGGAAAACAACCCCTCCAAAATCCTCCACGAGCAACTCAAGGAAACCTGAAGGAAATACAAAAAACACATTAACAACGAAAATACCACCTTCTTCTGCACCAACCTGGACACCGCGAAAAATGGACCGAAAGAACTATTCAACATCATCAGAGAACAAGCATCCAAGCCCTCAGCTGCCCCTGGCCAGGCCTCCAAAGACCTATGCGACAACATTGCCAACTTCTTCAAAGACAAAATCTCCAAGATTCAGCTCTCACTTGACATCAACCCTAACCCCTCATGCACTAACCCACCCCCAGAAACTGAAGCCAACACATGCAAACACCCCACGAAATCCTGTAAATCCTTCGACCCCATACCTGAAAATGAGATTCTCAAACTGATCGCCACCTCCAAACCCGCATCTCACGCACTCGACCCTTTAACCACCCAACTGGCTAAAAAATTGCAACTCTCCATAGCTCCATTCTGGTGTAAGATCATAAACAGCTCCTTGAGTTCCGGCGTCATTCCCGACTGCCTCAAAGTCGGCCAAGTCACACCTCTCCTGAAAAAACCCGGCCTTGACACCAACGATTTGAACAACTTCAGACCCGTTTCCAAAAACCCCTCCTTGCTAAAATCCTTGAAAAATGTGTTCTTTCACAACTAACTCAGCATATTGACAACCTCAACCTTCTAGATCCCCACCAATTGGGATTCATAAAAGGCTACAGCACCAAGACCGCGATCCTAAACATCGTGGATGACATGCACAAATCTCTAGATACAGACAAATGCTGCCTACTCATCCTCCTGGACTTATCGGCAGCCTTTGACACGGTGGATCACATTCTACTCATCAAGGCTCTGCAAGACAGAGTAGGTGCTGACGAGGTGGTCCTACAATGGTTCTCCTCCTTCTAACAAAACCGCTCCCCAAAAATAAAACTCAAAACCTTCACATCCGACTCACACCCCGTCAACAGAGGTGTCCCACAAGGATCAGTGCTCTCCCCTCAACTGTTCAACATTTGTATGGAACCCCTCACCTTCATACTTAAAAAAGCCAACATCACCTTCCACCTCTATGCAGACGACACCCAGATCTATCTGGAAAACCTCCTCCTTTAAAGACATAGATATTCAGAGACTAAACAACACTCTCAAAGAAGTCCAACATTGGCTATCCATAAACCACCTCAAACTCAACCATGACAAAACCGAAATACTCCTCATCTCGAACAAAGAAGAAAATCTCCAAACCATGGAATGGATCAAAGCAATTGATGCTCTCAACTGTAATCTTACCCCGGCCAACTCTATAAAATCATTAGGAATCACCCTAGAACCTAACCTGGACATGGACAGACACATCAAGAACTCCGCAAGGAGTGCCTTCCTTAATCTGAAGCTTCTCAACAAAATATAACCCTTCATCCAACCCAAATACCTCAAACAAGCCACCCAATCCCTGGTGATATCCAGACTCGACTATGGAAATGCTATCCTCACTGGTACAGCAAAATCCCACCTAGCCCCCCTCAAACCTACTCTAAACGCAGCAGCCAGAATGGTCACCGGAGTCAGGAAATTTGAGCACATTGGACCTTCACTCAAAAAACTAAAACAGCTCCCAGCTTCAGAATTGCCTGTCTCATGCACAAAGCCCTCCACGCAGGGAAACCGGAATACCTGGCTTCCAAACTCAAAAAGGCCAGCCAGACAAGGAACCTCAGGCGCTCCAACTCCCTACTGCTCATCCCTATGAAAACACGCAAACAGAAAACTGCCACACGATCCTTTGCTGGGAACGCACCCAAAATCTGGAATTCCATCCCAGCACACATTAGGACTATCCCGCCCTTTGTAAAATTTAAAAAACTCCTAAAAGACCTCTTCCTCAACCTTGCCTTCCCGAACTGTTAACCCTCGCTGTAGGGCACATGCCGACTTTCTGCAGCCCCATGCCACTTTGTCACCATCATCTACCTCCTACAAGTGTCCCTACGACCCTCCCTGATACCCCCCTCCCTGTAAATGGTTCCGCTCAAGACAGAGTGCGAGGCTCTCAGGACTGCCTTACCTCATTTGTCGCACCACATGCTGGGACTCTATGAACCAATATGTATGCCTATGCCTTATTTTGGGAATCCTGCATTATAATCTGTTGTAAAGCGCTCCGATACCCTCGGGTCTGGTCAGCGCTATATAAAACTCCTTAAATAAATAAGTACTATTCGGCTATAATGCTGCAGCAAATGACCATATTATTGAAACCTAAAATATGGGCAGAAACATCGTTGGGAGGTCAGGATACGGAAAGTTCCCCTTCCATTTATGAGCTAGCCATAGGTGATGAAGCACCAGGGATAGTACGGAGGCAGTTGGAGGGCAGCTACTATTAAAAAAACCACACTTTAAACCCCTAAGTGCAGTCTGGAACGTTTGGCGTAAGGCCGGTAAGATCTCAAAAATCACAAAGGTTCAGAGATATTTATTATTATGGCGATCATCAATTTTCCCAGCCCCACTCTATGACAAAATAGGAAGAATCTGGGAACAGGCTGGAATTAATATATCTAGGAGATATTATCGATCCGATTGGAGTCATGTAATTTGGAGAACTCCAGGAACAATATGGGGTAAACCCCAGGACATTCTTGAAGTATGTGCAAATCAGGGAGACAATGAAACCGGTTGTATCGCAGTTTACCAGTCTGGCACGAATCCCGTTGTTAGAATGTCTAGTGTACAGGCAGCCCCGTATCAATGATTTATACTTAATGCTGATGAGTGCTAACCCAGATGACATAGCCAGGTCTGAAAGTGTTTGGGCAGACAAGCTGGAGAATCAGGATGTTGATCTGTGTAGATCTTTAAAGTTGTCTAAAATTGTATTTTTATCTGCTAATCTCAAAGCCTAACATTTTAAAACAGTATTTAGACTGTATTTTACGCCAGCAAAATTGTTTGCTTGGGGGAAAAGGGATAACGATAATTGCCCAAGATGTGGACAGGGCCCAGCAGATATGGTCCACATGTTTTCTGATTTGAGTAAATTGAATACATTTAAACAGGGAATTGAAACTTACTTGCATCAAAATACTGGACGGGCGGTCCTTCTAACTTCAACTATGATGTTACTTAGCTGTGATGAGACCTTACAGCTTGAAATGACCCAAGTATTTTTTTGTTTCATGGTAACAGCAATATTTTGTATAATGATTGTTTCAAAATGGAAGGATGTGGACCCTCTGACATATCAGGCTTGGTATGCTAGACTCTTTCATGTGTTCAATTTGGAGGTTGCATTGTATAAATGTAAAGGCCGGAGAGTGAAGAAAAGGAGTCGTCAAGTATGGGGGCCCTTGATGGAGCAATAGGTGAAATAGGAATATCGAACTAATATGGTGACTTCTTTTATGATATTGTTCCTTTATTTTTTTCCTTTCTCT
Source organism: Triturus cristatus (assembly GCF_964204655.1). Lineage (NCBI taxonomy): Eukaryota > Metazoa > Chordata > Amphibia > Caudata > Salamandridae > Triturus > Triturus cristatus. Next base: position 597,920,197 of record NC_140592.1, on the reverse strand, counting down.
AAATATTCTCTTTTTCTTTAAATATTTTCTTTCCTCTTTTTCTCTGTTCCTTCTTATGTCTGTCTCCCCTCCTTGAAGATATAGGTGGGGTAAACATTTTGGGAAGTATTATAGGGTTGGAATAATATATGTACCATGTATAGTTGTAAAAAAATAAATTATATTGTATTTGGACATTATGTATTTTGGTTTCTGGAGTAATGGAAATTACTGCTTTTCTGGACCCCCCCCCAAAAAAAAAAATCCAAGTGCGGAGAAGGCTGTCCAATTTCTGCTTTCAAGCACTAGAATGTTGGAAAAAAGGGAATTTCATTTGAGAGACCAAGGGTTCAATCATTTCCTGGAACTCCAATTGGGAGAGTATATCTCTACCATGTGCTTTAGCATCATATTTAATTAGATATTCTGTGTGCACTTGCAGGCTGAACCTTATTGGAATAACATGATAAGAAGATGACGTGGTTGCAATATAATGCAGAGGATCGAGCGGGAGTCCATTCTGCTGCGTAAGCTTGGTGAACTTGATCAGGACAAGTGCTGAAAAAGCAGGAAGTACACATCCTCACCTTATTGGGATATCTGCACAAACTACGGGGCCAGTCGACCACCGCCAAAAGGATGTCATAGGACAGGGTTACATTTTCCCCGAAAATTGCCTTTATGGTGTGCTGTATGTTACCCTTTTTTTCTGTAAAAGCGCTTTATATTGAGGAGGTCTCTCTTCTTTATCTTCTCGTGAGATGATCGTTGTGTGTCCTTTTTCAGTTGTATGTACTCTTCTTGTCTGCATTCAGATCACTTTTCTCAGTCATACTGCTTGTCAGACAATTCCTGAAAGGAATGAGGAGAATGTGTACCAGGAACCTGATACCTGTCCGGAGTCTTCAGTTTAGAGCGATCACAAAACTCGTAATTCCTCTCAGAGGTCTCCAGGGGTGGAGAATCTCTACAAGTTTTACCTTTCTGCAGCTGTTGTATATCCCAATTTATTTTTAACAAACTCATCGGTCTGCTTGGCTTCCTTGTCTGTACTAAGCTTGCCAAGCGGCGGTTTAGTAGGTCTGGTTCACAAATGATTGCATTCTAAGGATGTATATACATGTGCAATAATTATAGGCAGCTCACGTTTGTGGTCGACAAGCGCAACCGCTCTGAGTCACTGGAGTATAGCCAGAGATGCTGCTTCAACTTTAATGTTAGACAGAATCATTACGGAAACCATGGGAACATTTTCCCGAAATTCCGTAATCTCCAAATCCAGGGCAGCAGATGTAGAGTGTTCATTCTGTATCTGTTTTAAAATATCCGGTAAAACGGACATTGCAGTGACAGATAGTATAGATAGCGGCAAAAGCTGTCCCATAGGTGTTACAGTCTCCAATACTGGAAACCATCCCATTGGGTAAGCACATATTCAAATTTTGTGCTTGTCTTGTGGTCCCAGAGGGGGAAACGTAGCTTCAAGTTGATCTACTTGTTGGGCGATCCAAATGGAATTTCCTCACAATTAGGGAGTCTCTTGCTCATAACTAAATGAACAATTACAGGACTTTTTGTAGGCACTGCAGGCAACTGGGCTAACCCCTATAGGTCAACGCTTACTGGTTGCACCAACAAGTTGCACAAAAGAAATTGAGTTAAATGCCTGTACAAAGTAACTAGGGCATGGTATAAAGCTCATGTTTGAACAAGGTTTTGATTAGCCATATCAGGGTACGGTGTGTATCCAGCTAAAGCTGGCAAAGACACCACATCATTACTAAGGGGACCCATGCGGACAGGTGTACCGTGAATATGTACCAAAACCAAACGTTGCTGGCACCATGTTACAGGGATTCTGCTCAGAAACAGAAATATGCCTGGGATCACAGGACATTAGCATGTAAAGACTCACCATACTATATCGGTACCTATGGCCCCAAATCCAGACTAAATCATAGTGCTTTACCTGCTCTCCTAACCTTCCGGAGAGACAGGTAAATTAGCACCCCGGAACACATCACTCTGAACTCTCTCAAGAGTTGCAGTAACAGGCTATCACTTTTCATTTCTCACTCTCACAAGTCCACAATAAAGGGAAAGAGACATGTAAAAAGCCTGCCATATTTTTTTTAACTAATGTGCTCTATCATGTAAAAACTGCTGCAATTGGGAGACATGCGCAAGTCAATAATGTGATTAAACTGTACTCAATGAAAGGCCCTGCCATTAAGTGAATGACAAATTAGCCTACGCATACCCTTACTGTGTAAATACTATATTACACTACAGATCTCATGGATTAGTGCCAGACCACCATACCTGAGAGTCATAATCAGTTTTTTTTTGTGCAAGTCTTGGTTTATATGATAAGACTTGCTCTATTTGAAAAAACAGCGGGTGGATTTCTCTATTTAGTCTAGGTGTTAGTGTCCGAACACAGAGAAAAACAAGGCAGAATGTTATTTGGCCTTGCATGATATACAGACTGAATTGCAGCAGAAGAACAGAAAAAGAAAACATATGCATCTTATTTCAAGAATAACAGGGTGATACAAAAGAAAGAGTTTTACTGCGTAATGTGTGCAAGGCAAAAGCAACCTATTATGTGTGTACTTGGGCTCACATAAAGAACAACTACAGTGGGCCCTTTAGTGGACTCACAGCAGGAGGCAGTGTCAGAGGAGTTAGTTATTGTTGAGTACGCAGCTGCTATTAAGACATTATAGGACAATTATGGCAAAAAAGTAGGCTTAGTAGTGGAAAGACATAAGTTCTTTTCCAGATCTTAGTTACTAGGGGAAAAAGTAGAACAGGATTTGTCCATATAAAAACCATTAGCTTCGACAAGCAAATTTAGGGATCTACATGAAGAAATCGTAAGGGACCAGTTCATAAATAGGACCAATAATGTCAAGATCCAGGCAAGACTGCTGGAACTGAAGAATCACTCCTTGCAAAAAGTCATAAACATAGCAAGACGTATAGAGAACACTTCTAGATATGTTAGAGAACTTAATGAAGATCAACACAATGAAAAGACGGAGTGCAATAAGGTGAATGTGGTACAAAAGGTAAAGAAAGGTCATGAAGGATTGCGCAACGTATCTGCAACTAGAGTAAAACAAGTGTGTTACAGATGTAGAAGTAGATGCAGATACGTGTCCAGCTACAAAAGCCAAATGTTTTAAGTGCAAGAAACAGTAAATTGCCTTTAAAGATTGTTTATGTGCAGGAAGGGGAACCCTTCCTGCACATAATCAATCACCTCTGCAGCACAGGCACCCTTGCAACATGGCGCAAGGGTACCTATGCTGGCGCTAGGCAGCTTCTTTAGTAAGTGCTAGGGGAAACACAGGGGTGTGATGTAGTTTTGTAAATACTAAAATGCAGAAGCATGGCATTGCCAATTTTGCTGTAACACTGCACTCTGACAATTTATTGTAAATATCCCCTGGGTCTCTTATCCACCCATTCCCACAATCAGGGGCCTTTCTTTAGGCTACTGCTATCCCTGCCGTTTCATAACCTGAGCCTTCTAATAATTGTGCAAGCAGCCCTCTCTTATCTCCGCCTTTCTTTCAACTCTCGCTCCACCTCTGTTCTCAGCAAGTAAAAATACTCAGGGGCATATGATCAAGACAGGCGATAAAATTATCGCCGCTTTAGCGGCAGAAAACTGCCGCTAAAACAGTGATGATGGGCTTGATAATATTCTCTATGGAATTCCAATTGAAGCTCAGGTTAGATGTCCTTCACATCTAACACGGGCTTCAATTGGAATTCCATAGAGCATATTATCAAGCTCATTATCGCCGTTTTAGCTGCCTGTCTTGATAATATGCCCCTCAGTGCTTTATTTATAAAATAATGAGTGCCCAAGGAATAGGGCAGAAGCTCTTGAGCTCCTAGCGCTAGGGAATGTCAGAGTGGTGAATGCCATGGCTGGGTAGCCTGAATTCCACCTCAAACTTTTTAAATCCCCTGCCTGACACGCCCTGTCCATGTATCCCACTCTCTCAGGCATCCTTTTCATCCCTGTTGTCGTTATTTGTCATTGTTTTTCCTGCTTCCTCTGTCTTTTCGGCTTTTGTGTCTTTCTGTCTCTTGTACTGGTAGGATGAGGAAAAATATATGACGGTGCCTAAAAAGGAGTTCTGATGGGTCCCCCTGCAGCCACCATCTCAAAATAAGCGCTGAATATATTCATTGTTGATAAGAAACAGGAGGGCATCCTTGCGTATGCACTTTTGCTGGATAAGCAACTAGAAATACATCAACACTGGCATACAGAATGGACTGTTACCTCTCCAGAGATGGACCTATAGGTTTACAGGCCACTCAGTGACGTGTCACAGATAGCTGCTGCTCACTTTTCACAACCAGTAGAGCTATCTGCACTGACAAAGGCTTAAGAGGAATAGGTCGCTTGTCTCAGACTTCAGAAATTGTGCCAGAAAACAGGCAGCTTTTTTTAATTAACTGTAGTTTTCACTTGGTGTGGCAAGAAGCTTATTTTGTTATTTGCCTTTTAAACTTCTGGTGTGTGCACTGTTGTCTCTCTGTGCTTCAACTGGAGAGTGATGAGGAGACAATGCAAACGCTGCTGCTAATTTATTTTAACTAGTTTGGAGAACATGCAGACTTAATAACAATATCACTTCTAATAGAAGCTTCCCGACCTCATTCACAGCTATTATGGGAAAGGCATTTAATTGCCAAAGTGCTTCCCTAGTGCCCTGTGTCATTATACTACTCCACTCAGTTTTCTCACTTCATTAGGAGCTGCGGCTCGTGCTGAGGTCCCCGGCAGGCTTTGTTATCCCATCAAATCAAATAATTACAATAAAACATTAGATAGCTACTAGAACCCATGCCCCTGGGTCCTTTGTCTTTATATGTTTAAAGAGAAAGATATGTGTTGGACTTGGCCCTTTTTGCAGGGTCATCCCTAAACTTTTTGCCTTCCTCCTGTATTTTTTCTGACCTGTTGTTGGCTGTTTTATGACTCTGGGCACCTTACCACTGCTGACCAGTGCTAAGGTGCATATGCTCTCCCTATGGTAAAATGTATACATTGATTGGTGTCCATGTTTGGCTTATTCGGTTTACTATCAGCCCCTAGTAAAGTGCACCAGGAGTGCCAGGGCTTGTAAATACGAATGCTGCTGGTGGGCTTGCAGCACTGGTTGTGCCACCCACAGAAGCGGCGTGGTAAAATGTGTCTAGGGTCTGCCACTGCAGAACCTGCGTGCAGTCAGGTACTGTCATGCTGGCTGGGCAAGTGCACACACTTGCCAGCCTCCAAACCTTCCCTTTGCCTCATGTTAGTCACCCCTATGGTAGGCCCATGGGCAGGGTGCATTGTACGTGTAAGGTAGGACATGCCCTGATGTGTGTGGCATGTCTTAGTAGTGAATTACAGCCCTTTCCGTTCTTCACTATTGAAGGCTACCTGCTCTCCATAGGCCAGAATGGGCTGCCGGGATCACGCCAACGCTGTGACCCCAGTGGACTCAGAGAGCATGGTAGAGTGTCAAGTTTGGTATGCCTGAACTCAGAATAATAAAATACTTCTTGTAGTCAAGTTTATTTTAGTATCCTGGGTTTGTAAATACTACTTTTAGAAAGTTAGTATTTACTGACCTGACCATCTCAGTCCGCCTCTGCTGTATGTGTGTGTGTTCTGCCCAGCAACAGTAAGGAGCAGGGTTGGGGAATCCCCAGAGACAGGTTGGCTGCCAGGTGGTGGGTAGAGAGATTACACCTGGATGGGTGGGAGGAGTACACCTTGACTCTTGAATAGACCTGTGCTCTGCCACCACAAAGCCGGCGCCGCCCCCTGTGGGGCGGCTGATGTCTCTGCCCTGCTGCTGAAAGGAAAGAGCAGAGTCACCATAACAAAGTGCTCCAGAACTGGACTGAGCCAGGCCTAGGCCCCCTGGCGCTAAAGAACAAAAGAATCATGGTATAAAAGTAGGAGCCTGGCTCCTAAGAAATCAGAATCCTGTTTACCACAAAGAACCTCTGCCCGACTAGAAGGAGAAGAAGACGCCGGAGGAGCTGGCCTGCTGCTTGCCTTGCTGAGAGAGGAGAGGAAGAGACTTACTGAAAAGACTTTGCTACTTTGTGCTTGAACATTCTCCAAGGGCTTGATCTGAGCTTGCCCCCTGAACTGAACCCCAGGACCAGTGGGTTCTCTGTGCTTTTGCTCGTCCTGCAATTCGAGCCGTGTGTGCATCCCGCTGGAAAAGAGACTGCGCCCCTCATCGCCCCTCCTAGGGCCGTGACACCCAGAAGCTTGCCTGCCTCAAACCCGTGAGAGCCCCGCTCCGTCCAGAGCCGCTCTCTGTCCCCGGGCCAGGCCGCCTGCATCCCTGTCACCGCCTGCTACTGGAGCGCGCTGACCGCGCTATCACCCCTCCCGCCGGAAGCCGTCCGACGACTGTGATCTACGCCGGGTCATCCAGCTGCACTGACTGTGCCCTGTGACCCCGCTTCACTATCCCCGGACATCTCAGGCCGCGCCGCCCCCGCTGTGGAGACCCTCCTGCACCGCCGTGCCAAAGGGTCGCTGGCCGCGCCTGCCTACGTGCCCACACCTGCTGATTGAGGACCCAAGAACACTTCCCAAGCTGAGAGTCGCACCGACCGGTGCCGACTCTCCACATCACGAAAGAAGTTCCAGTATCGGGCTCGGGGCCCGCAACGCCTTATTTCCCCGTTCGCAGGAGTCGATCTCTGTGAGTACTGGAACCACGAGTAACAGTTGCAAGAGACTACCAAGTATCCATTTGAAACTACGAACAAAGAACATTTGCCTGCTTTATAACCTGGTGGCATAGCGAAAACGTTATTGGTCTTGTGATAAAGTCTGCGGAGATATATATCCTTATTTTTACATAAAGAATCGTATTTTTATATATATCCAAGTCTGGTGTCCGTTTCTGGGGGGATTAATGTATTTACTGTGTGTATGCTTGTAAGTGCTTAACCAACACCGCCTGAGGAATCGCCTTGGCTGCTCACGCCACGCACCTAGAGGGTGAGCAAGGGTCATTCGCGAGGGGTTATCCTGCGCCCTGACGTGGAGGAGAGGGTTCCTGCTTGACACAAGGGCAACCTTGCGCCAACCAGAGATCCCCGACTCTAACATTGTTGGCAGCGGTGGGGATTTCGGATTTGCACTTGTAATTTGCATACAGTGAATTATTAATCACCAGATAGTGAGAGCAGACCAAATAACGCAGCCACAGGTTTGTAATTGTTTAACTTTGTTGAGACATCTGCCATTACTGCAACCATGCCTGGCTCACACTCCGCTGGGAGAGCACTCTCTGTGATTTCTGGAATCGATGAGGTGGATTGGGAGAGACTGGAGGGCTACACGATGGAGCAATTGAAAGGCTACAGTGTACAATTCAGAGTCCCCCATGCTGGATGCAAGAGGAAGCCCCAGTACACCAAGGCGTTGAGAGCCTGGAAGGAGTCACGAGACCTACGGAATGCGGGGGACATCGTTCCACCCGACAACCTTGGGGAGCCCAGCAGAGTCCTGTCGCCAGAGGAGCTGGCAGACAGGGCAGCAGACAGGGCGCATGCCATGGAGATGGCAAAGTTGGCAAGACAAATGGAAATGGAGAAGCAGAAGTTGGCCTTGGAGGCACAACAACGCCAAATGGATCATGACCTAAAAATGAGGGAGTTGGATCTCAAGATCAAGAGTTTAGACCGCTCTCCTTCTGGTGGCAGCAATATTGAGTTTTACAGTGCTGAGAGAGTAGTACGCACACCCAGAGATGTGGCGCCTGACTTGAAGGAGGGGGTTAACATACACCAGGAGGTTCAAGGGCATGAGGTAGCTCCAGTAATGCGCAGTATCCCTGAAGGGAATAGGGTAACTGGTGCAGGGGTTCATAGTCCTAGTGGAGGGAGGGACACTCTACTGACTTTAGCTGAGAGGTACAGGGAGAGGGGTTCCCCCAAAATTGAAGTCCTGGTGGGTGAATGTGAAGACCGCCCAGAAGAGTGTGGGTTGTGGGACAGAGACAGTCCGATACTGTCTTGCCAGTCTCAGGAGAGTGGTGTGGAGTACGTGTGTGAGGCACTGGATGGTAAGGTGAAGGATAGTTTGGTTAACCCTGCTAGGGGGCTGTGTGATCCAATTGTGGGAGAGCATATTTTAAGTCCCTGTTTTCCAGAGCTATGCCAACACCTGTTGGAGAGTGAGTTCTCTGACCGCAGAGAACTCACATTGGAGGCAGACCTGTTGGTGGATTCCAGAGGGTCTGGAGAGGCATTGGGGAGTGACCCTGTGGGGAGTGGCTCAGGTATCTTCCAACCCAGAGTGGTGGAAGTGGTGCAGAGTAGCCCAGCTAGGTCCCATGGTAGTGGGAGGGGTGTAGGGGCTCACGTCCTGTCTCAGTGGAGAAGGAGTGAGTGTGGGGCTGCGTGCCCCCAGGTGCCCGAAACCCAGTCTCAGAGCCTGGATGGTTCTTTAAGGGAACACCAGGTGGGGAGCCTAGTCTGTCCTGAGGGGCTGCCCGTCGTGCGGGATCCCCTAGTGTCTGGTGAGCTAGGAGTGTCTGTAATCAGACCTCCATCAGTTCTGGTGTCTGGCAGTACCGCTCCAGTTGGGAGGATGCAGAGGTCCAGATTGAGGGGTGAGAGGGGGAAAGAGTCCCCAGTGGAAGAACCAGGGGGTCAGGGGCCAGCCAGAAGGGCTGCGTCCCCCGTGAGTGACCATGGTGACACCACTTCTGTCCTGGGGGATCTTCAGGCACTGTCAGATGGACAGGGGTCGGGAGATCAGCGCCAGGCAGACTGTCACACGACACATGAGTTATGTGTCACCCTCAGGGGGGGCATGCGTGCTCCCCGGGAAGTCCTGGTGCGGCAGGCGAGCGTTCAGCCGCATGGGTTGGTCCCAGGGTTGGGAAGCCAGGTTCAGGTGTTGTCTGACCTAGAGGGTGGGACTACTGTAATCAGTGTCCTGACCCATGTTGCTTCTGGGGGTACCACGCCAGTTGGGAGTGGGCAGTACTCTGGAAGGGGGTGCAGAGGGAGGGAGTCCTCGCCTCTGACCCCGGCTCAACTGAAGGGTTTAGACCCTAGGTTGGAGGGCCAGGTTCAGGGTGTCCCCCCTGACCTGGACGCCCAGTTGCAGGCTAGAACACCTGAACTGGTGGGCAAATTGCGCAGGACACCTGCCCCAGGTGCCCTGGCAATCCTGGAAGGGGGTACCACTCCAGGTGGGAGGGTACAGAGCCCCAAGGAGAAGGACCGGGTGTGGAAAAGGCCACCCCAGTCTTGGGTCCAGCCACCGGGTACAGTCCTGGGGCTGGTGGGTCAGTGCCAGGATGTCATACCTGACCTGACAAGGGGGAGAATGGACAAAGGGTGCCAAGCACCTGGGGCTACTGCCCCCCGCTCCCTGGCGCCACAGAGGATTGAGAGCCCTGAGAGGCATACGGCCTGGGTCTCATCCCTGACTACTGTCAGTGGCCACTGTAGCATTTTGCTGTCTGTCTGTTGGGACACACCTGTGGGCCAGTTAAGGTTAGGTGCTGCACAGGTGGTGTCCACAGGTGAGGAGAAGGGTTCCCCATGGATTGGCTTGGTGGGCCCTGAGAGTATGGACAGAGAGAGTCCAATAGGTTCAGATTGGTGTAGAAAGGGAGTCTGCCCCTGCAGTTGCGGGCCAGGTCCTTGTTCTATCGCCCCAAGCAGGGAAAACCGTCACGGTGGTGATTGGTCTACCCTGCGTTTTGGCTGGAAGGGGGTTGTGTTGGACTTGGCCCTTTTTGCAGGGTCATCCCTAAACTTTTTGCCTTCCTCCTGTATTTTTTCTGACCTGTTGTTGGCTGTTTTATGACTCTGGGCACCTTACCACTGCTGACCAGTGCTAAGGTGCATATGCTCTCCCTATGGTAAAATGTATACATTGATTGGTGTCCATGTTTGGCTTATTCGGTTTACTATCAGCCCCTAGTAAAGTGCACCAGGAGTGCCAGGGCTTGTAAATACGAATGCTGCTGGTGGGCTTGCAGCACTGGTTGTGCCACCCACAGAAGCGGCGTGGTAAAATGTGTCTAGGGTCTGCCACTGCAGAACCTGCGTGCAGTCAGGTACTGTCATGCTGGCTGGGCAAGTGCACACACTTGCCAGCCTCCAAACCTTCCCTTTGCCTCATGTTAGTCACCCCTATGGTAGGCCCATGGGCAGGGTGCATTGTACGTGTAAGGTAGGACATGCCCTGATGTGTGTGGCATGTCTTAGTAGTGAATTACAGCCCTTTCCGTTCTTCACTATTGAAGGCTACCTGCTCTCCATAGGCCAGAATGGGCTGCCGGGATCACGCCAACGCTGTGACCCCAGTGGACTCAGAGAGCATGGTAGAGTGTCAAGTTTGGTATGCCTGAACTCAGAATAATAAAATACTTCTTGTAGTCAAGTTTATTTTAGTATCCTGGGTTTGTAAATACTACTTTTAGAAAGTTAGTATTTACTGACCTGACCATCTCAGTCCGCCTCTGCTGTATGTGTGTGTGTTCTGCCCAGCAACAGTAAGGAGCAGGGTTGGGGAATCCCCAGAGACAGGTTGGCTGCCAGGTGGTGGGTAGAGAGATTACACCTGGATGGGTGGGAGGAGTACACCTTGACTCTTGAATAGACCTGTGCTCTGCCACCACAAAGCCGGCGCCGCCCCCTGTGGGGCGGCTGATGTCTCTGCCCTGCTGCTGAAAGGAAAGAGCAGAGTCACCATAACAAAGTGCTCCAGAACTGGACTGAGCCAGGCCTAGGCCCCCTGGCGCTAAAGAACAAAAGAATCATGGTATAAAAGTAGGAGCCTGGCTCCTAAGAAATCAGAATCCTGTTTACCACAAAGAACCTCTGCCCGACTAGAAGGAGAAGAAGACGCCGGAGGAGCTGGCCTGCTGCTTGCCTTGCTGAGAGAGGAGAGGAAGAGACTTACTGAAAAGACTTTGCTACTTTGTGCTTGAACATTCTCCAAGGGCTTGATCTGAGCTTGCCCCCTGAACTGAACCCCAGGACCAGTGGGTTCTCTGTGCTTTTGCTCGTCCTGCAATTCGAGCCGTGTGTGCATCCCGCTGGAAAAGAGACTGCGCCCCTCATCGCCCCTCCTAGGGCCGTGACACCCAGAAGCTTGCCTGCCTCAAACCCGTGAGAGCCCCGCTCCGTCCAGAGCCGCTCTCTGTCCCCGGGCCAGGCCGCCTGCATCCCTGTCACCGCCTGCTACTGGAGCGCGCTGACCGCGCTATCACCCCTCCCGCCGGAAGCCGTCCGACGACTGTGATCTACGCCGGGTCATCCAGCTGCACTGACTGTGCCCTGTGACCCCGCTTCACTATCCCCGGACATCTCAGGCCGCGCCGCCCCCGCTGTGGAGACCCTCCTGCACCGCCGTGCCAAAGGGTCGCTGGCCGCGCCTGCCTACGTGCCCACACCTGCTGATTGAGGACCCAAGAACACTTCCCAAGCTGAGAGTCGCACCGACCGGTGCCGACTCTCCACATCACGAAAGAAGTTCCAGTATCGGGCTCGGGGCCCGCAACGCCTTATTTCCCCGTTCGCAGGAGTCGATCTCTGTGAGTACTGGAACCACGAGTAACAGTTGCAAGAGACTACCAAGTATCCATTTGAAACTACGAACAAAGAACATTTGCCTGCTTTATAACCTGGTGGCATAGCGAAAACGTTATTGGTCTTGTGATAAAGTCTGCGGAGATATATATCCTTATTTTTACATAAAGAATCGTATTTTTATATATATCCAAGTCTGGTGTCCGTTTCTGGGGGGATTAATGTATTTACTGTGTGTATGCTTGTAAGTGCTTAACCAACACCGCCTGAGGAATCGCCTTGGCTGCTCACGCCACGCACCTAGAGGGTGAGCAAGGGTCATTCGCGAGGGGTTATCCTGCGCCCTGACGTGGAGGAGAGGGTTCCTGCTTGACACAAGGGCAACCTTGCGCCAACCAGAGATCCCCGACTCTAACAATATGTCTGAAAGGGCAAAAAACTCTCTTGTTAGAGAAGTATTTTAGCGTAGAAATGTTAGAAGTAAAAGGCTTAAAGCCAGAACGTGGAAAAGAAACATATGTATCTGTCATTCCAATGTCTTAAATTAGTATTTTGAATTCCTAATTGAATTGGCTGGAAATACATATAGCTTATTTATTGCTTCCAAAGATCATTGACATAGTAGAAAACAAACATTTCATTAAAATCCTGTTAGTGATATTGTATTTGGGAAGCACTGAGCCCTGATTCCTATTCACTGGAACAATAATGTAACACAAGCATTGGCAAAGTCAATCAATAGGTTCCTTTTTAAGGACAAGTGCTAAATTGTTGCCTTTGTCAAAAGTTTGCTTTTAAAAACTTGACCCACATGCCCTCACAGATCACCAAGTAGCACACACATGTACCCTCATGGTGGCCATTTTATTTGCCTATCCCAGATGGCTACAGTTTGTGTACATGTTCATTCAGGGCCTGATTGTGGTCTGCCCTAGTAACACTTTCACCGTTCGTCATCTCCCCAGCTCTTCCTCAACCAAATCACTTAACTGCTGAGGAATAATTAGTAGAGACTGCATGAGAAGTCTGACTAAATACTGTTCAGGTGTGGAAGGTGGCAGTCTTTTGCCATTCAAGTGCTTTTTATAGTCTGCCCTAGCAACTCTAGAACTTTTATTACAGATAAGGGATAAAGTCTGACCCCTGTTCACACAAATGTTTGCACTGTGAACCAAATTACAAGTTGTGTGATAATTATCACACCCTCGCAGTTTCCCCCTGATAAATTCTGGCAGGTCAAACATGCTGAAAGTTATCAGGAGAAAGGCCTGTAAAAAAGGTAAGACATGCAGAATGAGTGTGTTAAAAACACTTCTGCGTGGTATGCCTCATTTTAAAATTGAAAACTCTGAATAGAATATATTTATCACATGTGCTAAACACCTCTGTCAGAACCCCTTTCAAAGGCCCATGAGTCAAGCTAGGGTTACTGGGCCCAACTGTGGGGTTGAGGCCTTTAACTCCTGATGTCCCAGGAACAAACTTACTATGGATTCTGAGAAACTGCGTCAAGTACTCCTTCTGCGCTTGCCTCCCAGGGTTAGCATAGTGCAACCAGTCCAAGGCTCCCTCTTGGGGAGGGCTGGAATCAGGATTGTGAACACAGGTTCACAACTCAAAATGTTTGCAGTAGTAGCAATAAATAACTGTCAAGCCAAAAACTTATTTTTATGAAAAAAAAGACATTAAAAATATTTTATTTTCTACCGCTTACAAGCACAAAGGAAAACTGCAACATTCACAAGCAATCACCCAATTCCCCCTGAGTTTGGGGTTCTCATGTTTCCTTGGCGCATCCCTGTTCCACTCTCTTCTCACGTTAGTGATAGTGTTTATTCTCCATTTACTATTGATAACATCCAAGGTATACCCAAGAAGCAGTCCAAGTCTCGAGTCCACTTTGACTCCGATTTAAGGTCAATAGTGTTCCAGCACTATCGTGCTAACTTAGGAAAAAGTTCTTACGGGGCCGTCAGACCTGAAAGCAGTTTTACCCGCACCAGCAGATGTGAAGTATCTGGAGTTCCTGACTACTTCCCACCGTCATGCAGAGTTTCCCCTGCTTACCCAGCCCGCTGGTGACAATTTCTGAGGTCTCAAACTCCCTTTCTCATAGTCCATTTCCAGATACCAAACGTGATTTAAAGTCTGAGGGTCTTATTTACAATCCCCTTGCACCACAAGTGCGTCACTTTTTTCCCATATTAAAAGTGACGCACCGGAGGCACAAGGGGCTTGTAAATAAGCCCCTGAGTCTTTGAAGTTTTATGTTAGGGATATGTTTCTGCTTCTTTTGAAGTGTCCACTCCTCTGCTCTCTCGTCCTCTTGAAAAGCAGCCTGTCACAGCAGGAGTGTCTCCAAATCTGATAGTCTCACAACACAAGCCATGGGAGTGACTGGAGTTCACACCTGGATGTCAGCCATATACGCAGTCAGTGATATACACAGCAAAAGATTAGCCCAGGGACTCAGCCCTGCTCTTCATGAATATCTTATCAGCCCCATCTCCCTCCTGATATGTACCTAGACCCCTTCATTGTGACCTCTCACTGAATCAAAGGGCACCCTTTGAAGTGTGCTGAGGAATCCTGGCTTACCCTGCTCCACCGTGTGTCCCAACCAGCTTACATGAATGCAGCAATGCACAAATCGCTCATTGGGATTGCTTTACCTCCTCGCCATGTTTCACCTAGAAGTCCTGGGTACCCGAAAATGGAACCCAGGGTACTCCATGTATTGTACCATCCACAGGCATACATATTCCCAGGCATATATCCAGCCACACACACTGCACAGTCCTGTATCCTTCATGTATTGTGCCACTCATAGGCACACCCACACCCAGCACATGCATTTATCCTGTACACAGCATGCATCACTATATCCCTCATGTACTGTATCACTCATAGGCACACATACATTCAGTGCATGCATTCAGCATGTACGCATGGCACAGTACTCTATTCTCCCTGCATTGTACCCCTCCCAGGCACACATACACCCAAGGCAGATACATCACTTCAGTGGTTCATAGCACCTCACAACAAACCGATGTTCCGGGGCCGAGGGTAAGTTTTGCAAACAGTAGCGGAATTCTAGAAATGAGTGAGCCCGTAGGACTTTATCCAGTGACACAGGATAAAAAGCATTTGCAATGCAATAGGTCTCGCATTTACATTATTTTGAGCTATTGACATTGTAAATGACAACGCTTTTTTTTGTTTTTCTTTATTTAAACAAAAATAAAAGGCATTGTCATTTACAATGCCAATATCTTAAACTCTTGTAAATGTCAGACATATTGCATTGAATTTAGACAAGTTTGAGCTATTGGCAATGTAAACGAGAATACCTTTTATTGATATTATTTTTTTTAAACGTAATCTCATGTAAATGCGATACTTATTTCGTTTGCAAGATGTTAAGAGCTATTGTCATTGTAATGACAATGCTTTTAATTTATGCGTTTTGAAAACCTGCAAGGTGTGCATATATATGCATTTTGTAATTATAGTTGTTGCTTTAGAGAAGCAAAGCTGGCAAAGCTGGCAGTGCCTGCCCCTTTTGGAGTGGGAGTCTTTCTTTTCTTTAGCAAGGACTCCAAATAGTAAGTGCGTGGTTATTACATAGCTTGCTGGTTTTTACATATAATGAAAGGCATTGTTATTTTGAATGCCAATAGCTTTAACTCTTGCAAATACCTATTCTGTATGGGAGTGAATCTTGCTTCATGGCGTACTCGCTTTTGGTATCAGGCAGCCCCTCCCACACCGAATCACCATACCCACATCTGGTGATGTAATGTGCTAGAAGAACAAAAGGCAGCCCAGGTCATCCCTGTGCCATAAGGTCGCTATGTAAAAAAAAAAAGAAACCTTTGGGTTTCTGACCTTTATGGTCAGAGAGACTCAGATTACCAGTTAAGCATCCTTTTTCACACACTCACTTTTTTCAGACTCGAGCTAACCAACCAACGTGGGAAAGGATTAGGTACATCTGCTCCAGCCCTCACACGGCAAGGAAGGTTTTCATTGTGCTAAGTTGCTGTGAATTTTCCTTGTGTTATGTAGCTTGTGAAAACAAATTTCGAACCACATTTTCAAAACCAGAAACCAAAATCTTCACATTACAAACACCACCCTACAACTAAGCCTGGGCAAAGCACTATGTTACGGTCACGTAGTTTGCAAAGTTTACGCTACTTCGCACTACACGAATTGCGCGTAGCACAGTGCAAACACGCATTGCGTAGCGTAGTGCAGCGGCCCTTTTTTGCTTGCTCGCGGTCCTCAACGTCAAGTTGGCGACCGCGAGCAAGCAAAATGACATCACGGCGAGACTTTTTCCTCGTTCGCGATCAGCAACATAAACCTCCCAGCGAGCTTCTCAACTCGGGGAGGTCAGGTTTCTCATTGCGATGAGAAACTACCAGTCCGAGTTGAGAAAGCTGCCGCTCGAGTATAAATCTACTCGAGCGGCAGACAACGAGCGCTTGCACTGTGCAAGATGCAGTTTGCACTGATTGCACAGTGTGGACAAGCATCCGGCACTGTGCAATCAGTGCGAACAGCATCTTGCACAGTGCACTATGCAGTTTGTGAAGCTACGCGTAGCTCGCGTAGTGCGAAGTGCACTTCGCGTAGCGCTACTTCGCAAACTACGCCCAGGGTTACTTACAACAAGATGGTAATGGGTGAGTAATTGGGAGAGAAATAGGAGGAACCGGGGCAGGGAAACGGAAGGGAGAGCAGGGAAAATGAGCAGCATCAATGCACAGGATGATGAGTGGAATACAGGGGGTAGCGAATGAAGGAAGGGAAAGAAGAAGGGAAGGGCTCTTCATTCGTACTTGCAGCACAGCAGAGATCTGTGGGACGCATGAAGGCTGCAGCAAGTGGGGAGGACGGATTCCCGCTTCCAGATTGCCTTATCACAGGAGGCATCGGTGGAATACCAATGAGGGCCGGGACTGCGAGCAACCAGCTCAGTTCCCCCGTGTATTAAACTCTCGAGTTCAGTGCACCTTGTGAGTTAAACACGCAGCACCCAGAGCAACCCTTGTGTCAAACACACAGCGCTCAGTGCAAACCAAGGCAGTTACCGGCAACCCCCACTTTTTGTCTGTAGACATGCATTTCTGGGTCCTCAGAAAGGAATGGTAAGTTTGCAGGTAAATTAGTTTGGTAAAAGGCATTTAAACATGAGAAACAAATATGAATGCTACGTCAACACAACAAAGTGGGTGCCCTGACTGAACAAATAACTCCACAGGTACAAACCCTGGCACCACAATTCTTGACATCACTAACGTGTGCAGACATGTACAACAGCATGAACGCAAACACTTCCTCCACTCATACTACTACAAACCATTGTGTTATAGCAATGATTATTTTATGCTCATAGCGCCAAAGCTTGGTGCTCCTGTACTGTTTACTAGGCCACGAATATTCAGTGAAAACCTACTACCATTCACACAAGATCTACGTTGTCGTACGATGACATTCAGCATTCTTAATATTTGTAAGGTCCATTTAATGAGATGGCATCTCACTGCAAGATCCTAACTACCCCTTGTGCTCTGGCTATAGTGAAATAATTCTGTTCACGCGCACTGCACTTGAAAACAGTGTGGCATAAACCATACCTGCAGATCTGCATAAAGTAACATTATGTATCGCGGATTTTGAGGAAGGGGGAAGCATGATACACAGGAGTTTTTGGTCCTCTTCTGAGTCGAGAGCCGTCCCCTTTCGCAACAATACTAACACATACTTACCATATATTATCATGAGGATTTGCCTTTATAGAGCATTATTGACAGACGTAGGGACTTAAATACAACACTTCTATAGATAAGACAAGCCTTGTGTTGTGAATCGAGGGATACCATGGTGAATTTAAATAAGGTGAGACCCCCTTGCTTTCAGCACACACGGTGTTTGGAGACCGGCTCAGGCTGCGAGGTAGAAGGCTGGTGTCTGCTAAGCCGGTGAGCTGGCTCTCTGGCCTCCAGCCTAGCCCGAGGGCAGGGAGCTAAGCAGGGGGTGGGGCTCCCTCTCGCACTCTGTGAGCCCTCTTACTCCCCCCACCACCGGTAGTGCAGAACTGGACGGACAAGTAGAAGCATCTGCCGGTAACGAGTCCCTCCTACCAGCATCCAGGGGTGTTAGTAGAGGTGGAGAAAGGATACACTTTGCTGCCTGTGATACAACCCCACACTTAAACGAATGTATATGCAGAGGGGAGGCCTTCTTGCAAATAAAACGCTGCTTGTGAAACGTGTGTGCAAACGTGTGTGCAGATAGGTGGTAGAATGTGTCCATGCAGCATAGACGTTTCTGTAACATCAGTAAACATAACCATTCCAGTGAGTGAGTGCAGTCTGTCACACAGCATTACTACTTGTGAAACGTTGTCTTAGCTACCATGTGTGCCACCAGAGCCGCATATACAACACAACAGCTGTTCATGCAGCATAATTGTTAAAAAATAATAGCCGTCCTCCCTCAACATCACCACATATACGTACAGCTTTATCATTAAAAGTTCCCAACACTAAATCATCAGCTGTCGGGAGCAGTACTGCGATACCAGTGCCCTCCCTCCTCCAGCTTCCACCAACCACGGCCAGGATCCCTACAAGGATGCTAACAGCAGGGGGAGGGTGACGAGCTGGAGAGATGGGGAGGAGGTGCCCAGGAGACGCCAACGAGGAAGGGGCGTGCATTTTGCATACATGTGAAAATAGAAACGCACAATGGCAGCCCTCCCGAAATACCCAATGGTTCAGCTCCTAGTTGTGCGAGGCGCAGCCATTACACTTCACAGTGAAATCGACACGTCAAACACAAGCGATTTACAGCTGAAGTGCGCAGCGGGTTTTCTTCCCTCTAATTCACACTAAGCCGAAACATGAAATATGTGCCGTGGATACTAACCCGCGAAGCAACGGGTGGACAAAGCATACTCAGAATATTGAGCTATGCATTTCTATTGTGAACAAATGCACAATGAAAAGAACGCCAATTGGTCCTTCAACCGCCGCAAATGAGAACAGCAAAAAAGGCACGCCTTTTTAGCATTTGGAAAATAAGGTTGATCTTTAGTTAAAATATAAGCTGTCGATAGGTAACAGTTGTCGCAGTTGTGCTAATGCTGCTAGCTGACATCTGGATAAACTCTACTTGAGACACCCGGGTAACAAGACTTCAGAAACATGATCCGTCACTACACGCCTCCTTTAGATAAGAAATACCCTCACGACAGTCTTCAATCAAACGATCCAGTCCCAAAAGGAGACAGGGGGGGAACAAAGAAGCATCATTTTCAATCGGAGGCCACCGTTTAGCATAAACGATGACGCCAGCCAATGAAAATGATGGGCAGGGCTTCAAGTCCCCTTCTGGTTCTGAAATCTCATATACAACAATATGTCTCCGCAGCGCATGCGTGCTGCAACGCTAGGTGAGACCTAAAAAGGACCTGGTCACTCCTACTGATGCAGCGGAGCGGTTACCAGCTAGAGATATATACATTTCACATACTCACCTGGGCCCATAAACATTCATAACAAATGCTAGTAATCTCCGCTCGGTTCAATTTAGTGTGATAATACCTGTGAGGTAAATTTACCTTACCAATTCTTACCAACCCTTCGTCCGTATATAATTTCCTCTGATCAATGGATCTAGCTGTTAGCAGTGTAGGTGTAATACCATTCAACTATATACTTTAAATAACCACTGACTCAAAAGAGTTTTAAATGTTTATATAGTAAATTTCATGTGAACCAAAGAATAATACACAGACTAATATTTACCTAGAATGGTGTGGAAACCAACCCTTTGGCTTAGGAGTAGAACTGGGTCCCCTGGGACAGGTCAGGACACCAAAGGATTCATAAAAATAAACTGTACAGGTTTTCTGACCATGTCAGAGCCAGCATTAAAGCTGAGGTTGCTAAGATGCTGGAACTTGGGGTAATTGAACCGTCTGAGAGTCCATGGGCCAGTCCAGTGGTGCTGGTGCCCAAACCTAATCCTCAGGGGGGACCCAAGGAGTTAAGGTTCTGTGTGGAGTACAGAGGATTGATTGCAGTCACAAAGACTGATGCTCACCCTATACCTAGAGCTGAAGAGCTCATTGATAGGTTAGGGGCTGCTAAGTACCCGAGTACTTTTGATTTGACTTCAGGTTACTGACAGATTGCCCTCACTGATGGTGCAAAGGAGAGGTCAGCTTTCTCCACACCAGAGGGACATTATCAGTTCCAGGTAATGCCCTTTGGATTAAAGAATGCACCTGCCACTTTCCAAAGGTTGTGAACAGGGTATTGCTTGGTTGGAACAGTCCAGTGCAGCTTACCTGGATGATATAGCTGTATACATTTCTACCTGGGGGGATCACTTAAGCCACCTAAGGGAAGTGCTTTAGGCCATGCAGCAGGCAGGCCTGGCTATTAAGGCACGCAAGTGCCAAATAGAGCAGAGTTCTGTGGTGTACCTGGGCCACCTGGTAGGTGGGGGCCATGTACAGCCTCTCCAAGCTAAAATTCAAACTATCTTGGATTGGACAGCTCCTGTTACCCAGACTTAGGTCAGGGCATTCCTTCAACTGACAGGGTACTATAGAAGGTCTGTTCAAACGTATGGGTCTGTTGTGGGGCCCCTAACAGAACTCACTTCTAAAAAGAGGCCCAAGAAGGTGATTTGGACCCCAGAGTGTCAGAAGGCTTTTGACGCTCTGAAAGCTGCTATGTGTTCAGCACCAGTGCTACTGGCCCCTGACTACACAAAAGAATGTGTGGTTCAGACAGATGCTTCAGGGCAAGGGATTGGGGTAATGTTGTCACAGCTAAATGAAGGGGGCCTTGATCAGCCAGTTGCCTTTAATAGCAGGAGAATTCTTCCCAGAGAGTAGAGGTGGAGTGCCATTGAGAGAGAGGCTTTTGCTGTGGTGTGGTCCCTGAAAAAGTTGAGACCATTTTGTTTGGGTCTCACTTTCGTGTTCAAACTGACCACAGACCTCTCAGATGGCACATGCAGATGAGAGGGGAGAATCCCAAGCTGTTAAGGTGGTCCATTTCCCTACAGGGAATGGACTTTACAGTGGAACACAGACCTGGGGTTGCCCATGCAAACGCAGATGGACAGGTTTTTCCACTTAGCTGATGAGGACTACCAGGGTGTAGGTTAGTAACCCATCACCATTCATTTGGGGGGGGGGGGGCTATGTTGCAAAGTTATCCTGTGCCCTGGGTACCCCCAAACTTTTTGCCGACTGTTGCTGGTGGTAACTGACTGACTGACTCTGGGCTCTGCATAACCAAGCCCAGGGCCTGTGCTATGCTGAAAGAGACACATTAGAATGCAGTTAAAACACCTACATGCACTAGGGTACACTATGGTGGGGTACCCCTGTGATTGGCATGACCTACCCTATAAGCCACTAGTATAAAATAGGGCAGGGGGTTGAAACTACCTAGAAGTCCCTAGTACCCGGGGGCATGGCAGTTTAAAAGCCATCAGCTCTTTTTGCACTTGCATGTGTGCATTGCTGAAGCCTGAGGTTAGTTTAAAAGCAGCACTGGGTGCCAGGACTGCTTTTAAAAATTAACATGTGCCCAAACTCGACTATGGTGTTGGGGCACTTAAAATAGATAGCCTACAATGTTTTAGCATTTTAGTGACCCCAGGGTCTCCCCTAGTTATCCCAGGGGTGGGGGGTCAGGTATTTATAAGGTACGCCCTTATAAAATGAGTTTTTATATGCCTGGGTAAAGTGAAATTTCACATTTCACTCCCCAAAATTGTGGTACAGTGCTACTCAAAATCGACTTTGATGCTAGGGGCACGGTGGAGGGAGGATCTGCTATATTTCTACAGATTCAGAACCCCTAAAGTCTCCTCTAGTTGCACATGGAGTGGGGTTCCTGTAGATATAAGGCAAGTACTTATAAAATATGTTTTTGAAAGTTCTGGTGCTGGAAAAATGGCCCAAGTAATTTTTCCCATTGCAAATCCCCTGTTACATAGATTAACATGGTAGGTAGTTATTAATTAATAACTATGGATAGGAAAGGGCTAGAAATGACATTCAAAGACTCCCAGAATGGTATTATTAAATCCAACAATATCATATATCATATTGTTGAATTTCTCATAAAGTGTACATACAAGAAGTTATAAGACTTTCTTGTTTGTAAGTCCAAATCCAGCCTTTCAGTGGTCTGCCCTGATTGGTCAGAGTTAAGTGAATTAGCTAGGCTGCCTTGTAGAGGTGATAAAGAGCCCCTGGGGTTGACCAGCTCTGCTGGGAGGGCAGTGTGCTGTTCCATAGAAATGCCAGGCCAGGGGGAGGAGTCATGAACCATGGTCTTCAAAGAGGAGAGCAGAGGCCAGTGTCATTTACAGCTCCGAACTTACCACCGCAGGCAGATGGTAGGATTAAGGAAGGTATGAGCAGATGCAGGGGGGAGAGTCTAAGTAAATTAGCCATCCTAGGGGTGTGTTTAGCCAGCTCTTACCTCCTTGCTGGAATATCAGCCATTATGGATTTGGAAGATTTGATGCACTCTCGGACAAAATAATGCCACACTCTACAGGATGTGGTCATATCTTTGAGGAGTTACCCTGCTCCCATTGGTCAGAAGTGACCTCCTGCATGTCCCAGAGAACTTGGAATAAGTATCTGAGAGGGGCAGGGCCCTCCAGATCTGCTGCTTGAAACTTACTGAAGCAAGAAGTGCCCTGCTGAGAAGTTTTGCTGTGCAAAGATTTCTAAGGCCTGACCTCTGAAAACTGCACCATCTGAAACTACAGCCCTGTGGGTTATTTTGCTGAAAAAGAACTACAGAGTGGACTCCATGAAACCTACAGATTAAACTCAACTGGAACATCACGAACTAAAGCTACACCTTGGAGAACCATCAGTGGATTTGTAAGGGTTTTGTACCAGTGGTTTGGCGGGACTGACATCCTCAACTTTCAAGGACCATCTTGGAGCTTCCAGACCCTTGGAGTAAGTTTGAGACACTTTGGGACCCCTTGAGGAACTTCAGGAAGAAGTTCAAGAAGTTTGGAGCAACTTTGAAAAAAAGCTCTATAGAGGGACCGACTCAACCTGGCCAGCCAGGCAGCCTGCCTTCGACCGCGAGCCGGCCATGCCAACCAGATTCCTCCCGCTAAAAGCTCCATAGCTTCAACTTCCAGAGATTGACCGGGACTAGAAGAAATCTGAAGCCGGCGAACCCTCACCGGATCCGGCTACATGAGGAGCATAGAGAGACCCCGAGAGAAAAAGTTCCAGAAATGTTTCTAAGTTCGCTCATAGAAAAGGTGACTGGGAGCAAAAGCGAGAGCCAAGCCGCCTGACTTCCATAGCGTGTTGGCCTGGATTCCTGGGTTGTCCCACTGAAGCACTCTTGAAATATTTTCTAAGTCCGCTCAAGGGAAGTTGACTGGGACCGCGTCACAAGTCAAGTCAAGTCAAGCCGGCGAACCCTCACCAGATCCGGACTGGCTGGGAGCTTTGAGGACCCTCGGGAAGAAAAGCTCCAGAAAAGTGTGAAGGTACCGGCCTGAAACTTTGACTTTGGTCCGGTCTATCGCGAGCAAGTATCACAATATGGTGCTATAATCTTCTAAGTGCTATATTTTATTAAATCTTTGAAAATTCATATCCCCGTTTCCCCTACATTGGATTTTTGTGGTTTTGGTGTCATTTTAAAGATACAAAATATTTCCTATTTGTATAAAGTGGTGCTGGATTTTTATTATGTGTTGTGTCTTAATTATTTACTGAAATTGTGTTTTTAAATGCTTTACATACCTGTCTTTGAAGTTAAGCCTGTCTGCTCACAGCCACGTTACCAAGGGATGAGCATAGGAATAATTTTCTAAGACCTATGCTGAGTCCTATCATGTGTTAGTGGCCTTATTGCCAGTGGCAGACCTACATTTGCTCCTACCAATAACCCACTTTCCAACACATACTGTCTGTAATTTTTATTAAAACCTACCAGGACTTCTGGAATTGTTTTTGCAGTAAACCAAAAGGAAATGCTGTAAAAGAAATTGTGGAATTGGGGAAAATATAGGTAAGATTGAGAAGACTCAACTTTTTACAGGGTATACCATAAAGAGTAGACAAGATAAATTTAGCATCAATAGTCTCTCAACATTAAGGCCCTGATTATGAGTTTATGCGTTATTAATCAGACCTGATAAATAATGATATCACTGGGTATGTTCTTTATCAGGCACAATAAATAACACCTATTACGATTTGGTGGGGAATAATATGCAGATTTGGGAATTTAATCCACCATAATCAGCATGGTGTGGTATATACCATATGGTTTCCCCCTGTTAAAGTTCGGCAGATTTAACCCACTGACATTTAATGAGGGTTGAGGTACTGAACGCTTCTGATAATTACTGGATGTGTTTAACATCTCATAATTCCCACATGTGCGTAAACAGGGGTTTGTGCACGGGTCAGATTATACTGACCAACTCATAATCAGGGCCTAAGAATGGTTTTGCATAAAGATGACATGGTCACCCTTTTAGAGACAGAAAATCCAAATTTGGGTGCAGCGTTCTAATTTATTCAGCAATTTTCACACTTGTTAGATGGAGAGTTAAATACGGGAAAGCATGAAGAATCCTAATAAAAACCCATTAAACAGAGCTAAGCACAGAAATGCCAGGAATCATGACATCCAGCCTAGTCGGATGTTTAACAGCAAAACACACAAGATGATGGACGGAATGTTGCACATTGGCAAAACTTTCACCCCCAGTCACAGATCTGGGTTTAATCCATCGTTATTTTGCTTACCACGCCACCCCAGTTCAGACATGGCCATATACAAATCAGTCTTGACCCTGTGCCTCATGGGAACAGCCCAGCCTGAACTGCCAAGCCATGTCTTCCCTGGACCGGAATCAAGCATCCTAGGACCGGTTTCGGGGTTTCACCCCTCTTCAGCCAGGATAGCTTGACTCCAGTGGCGTAGTGAGCACCTGACCCACGTCTGGGCATACCCTTCCCACATAGGGCAAACAGCAAAACACACAAGATGGTGAACGGAATGTTGCACATTGGCAAAACATTCACCCCCAGTCACAGATCTGGGTTTAATCCATTGTCAAGCCATGTCTTCCCTGGACCGGAATCAAGCATCCTAGGACCGGTTTTGAGGTTTCACCTCTCTTCAGCCGGATGTTTAGGCAGTAAAGCTATTGGTCAATACACCGATATAAGTAGGCTCAATTACCTGTGACTACTAGAAAAAATATGAAAGGATTCTATGACTTTGGGACATGTATTTTAGTCAATTATGGGTCGCATAAATTTGGGAAAAGCAATAATTCCACCCAAGTGTTTGTTCTTGTTACAATGTTTGGAGTGCAAACTGGAAAGGAAGTTTTCTTGATATGAACATGGGCTTGTACCCACCTTTTTTGGGTGAGCAAATTTTGAACGATCTCGGTGAAATTACCATGTGCACCATTCGATTACGGATGTTGGACTAAGCCTGATGTTAAATTCTATGAGGCAAATTTACAAGCCCCGTACGCCACATTTGCGCCGCCGTTGCGTCAGTTTTGTGACGCAGCGGCGGCGCAAAGCC
Organism: Triturus cristatus; assembly: GCF_964204655.1. Taxonomy (NCBI): domain Eukaryota; kingdom Metazoa; phylum Chordata; class Amphibia; order Caudata; family Salamandridae; genus Triturus; species Triturus cristatus. The sequence continues at coordinate 597,894,971 of NC_140592.1, read as the reverse complement.
AGCACCATGCTGCGGGGAATTCACAACGTGACACATCTAGGGAGATGCGTCCCGTTGTAAAGCCCTGTGCCACAGGTGGGCGTTCCGGCGCGGGGGGGGGGGGCGTTCCGGCGCAGGAACGCCTCCTAAAAGTGGCTGAGTGAAATCTACAAGATTTCACTCAGTCACTTTTACGGCCATGCTGCGTCAAAACCCCGCGCCTGCTTGAAGCAGGCGTAAAGGTTGACGCAGCATGTTAGGCATAGGGGCACCCCGAACCTTGCTGGAGCTGCGTCATGCTTGCGATGCGACTCCAGCAATGCGTCGCCTTTACGGCAGCAGATGCGTCACACATCTGTCTATTCTTGCCCCATGGTGCGCCGCATTGTAAATGCGGCACATCCATGGTGGCGCAAGAGGTGTCTGCCATGACGCAAAATAACTGGCGCATGCCTGCTGATATGCAGGGATGTGCCAGTTATTGTAAATCTTCCCCTATGTTTTGGCAGCCTATCTCCAGAAGCCTTTTCTACCTCATCGAGGAAACCCCTTTTTAAGGTATACTAAATAAAATTATGGTGAAGATGGGCCATGGAAGTCCGCCGTGAAAAATGTTGGGAAGAAATTGGTGAGGAGGTAAAAGGGGAATAGTCACTCCCAATTAAAGCACTTGATTTGTGGTCTCTTTGGTTGCAAGTTCATCACTTACTCAGACTTGGGGAGACTAAGTAGCACCATCGGTGGATAAATGTGAGTGCATATGAATTGGAATAGGAGCTGGAAGTAAATTATTAATAAAGGGTGGGTCACAATTTAGTTTTATAGAATGTGGGGATTATTCACAAAACCGATATTTAACTTAGCGGAAAGCGCTTACCAATGTATGTGGAAGGCAGCCTTATGTAAGAAGAAATATTTGTTTTTTGTATTGGGTGTATATTTTATGATTCCTCCTTTTCCATAAAAATAAAAAAAGAATAATGTCTCAAGGTTCATTGGTTGTTGTTTTTTTAAACTACCTCATAACTTACTAGTGTCAAAAGTGTGTTTTGTGTCACTGAAGAATTCCCAATAACATGTGCACCATGTCTCACCTTACACCCCAAAGCACATGTTCCAGAACTACAAATGCAATATTCAATAATGTGCAATTTATATGTACTGTTGATTTCAATATCACCGAATGTACTGCAAATTATCCCGCATGTGCATATGTTTCAATTATTCTACAGAGCAGTAACACACTGGCTATGAAGACTTTGTTTCACAGATAATTTAAGAATTATCCTGGCTTATTTTAATTTTATGACCCTAGCTTTAAATATTGCGTTTTGTAGGGAACAGTGCATACCCTGGCAGTTGACCCCTTTCCTGAAACCTCTGAGTTCCAAAAACAAACTACAATGCAGTTCTCATCAAACGAGTAACATCAATAAGTGAACTTTCCTTCTGCTGAAGTCAGTTCTCCTGCTTGCTCATGGCTGCTGTGGATTTCCTGGACAGGCCAGAAAAAGTATGCATGCCAAGTTGCGGTCAGTGTTTAATTTGAGCTGGTGTTTACTAATGTCAGCACCGGCACTTAGCTCTGCACACCAGCACGAATGACAGTCCAACAATTGGTAGCATTGTTTCTCTATTTTCAAGTGAGCACATCAAAAGTGTTTCATAATTCAATATGCATTAACAATTAATAGCACCAGCCTTCCAGATCATTTTCTAAGCTTTGGGTGCCCTGGAATAGTGCTATCCCATACAAGAATGATGATTAGGATCTGTGTCAAGACGGCACTGGCAGCATTGTCTGGGGCAATGTTGTGGTGCAAGATGCAGGGGCCAGTCATGACCCTCACATTTTTTTTTTTTTTTTACAGATTAAGCACTGGCTGTGATGCTGTACAACTCTGCTATGAAGCACCCATTTCCATCCCAGACAATCTGGTCATCTATGAATTTCGATAATAGCATAGAAGAAGACAGACAAACCATAAGAAAAGAAGTAGTGATAGAGAAAGGACTAGAAAACGTATTGGCTGATTTATATCTTGGCGGTATGTATACTCCTTCGAACCAGGATTGGAGTATAGGTCAAGATAAAGATCCTTCCGCACGATTTAGATGTAGGTGAACCTTAAGTTTGGCTTTGGCGGTGACTACAGCATCACTGCCATATCCAAACTTCTCCTATCGCTCGTCAGAATATGGCTACATGTCAATCAGGATGGGCATACATATAGCCATTTTTTTAACTGTCCTTCACTGCCAGCCAAACTCTAATGGTGAGGGACAGTAAAAAAAATAGATTTCTGTTTGGTTCAGACGCAGCCATGCATAAAACTGAAAAGCATTGGCAGGAAGCACCGTGATGGCAGTTCCTGCCAGTGCTTTATAAATGACTGCCTGCTTGGTGTTAATTTAGAAATGTGGTGGGCAGTGCCTCCTTCAGGGGGAAGGAGTCAATTACTCCATCCCCCTGGCAGAACAGTTCCTCATGTGTGCATATAGTTATATGTTTGGTTAGAATGTTAACAAGCAATAACAGACCAATCTTTTAACCCTTTCGCTGCGGCGGGAATTCCGCCGCAGCGCTGGGGGGGGGTTTGGGGGCAGCGCGGTGGCGCGGTGCTCATGACGGAACCACTCCGTCATGAGCCGCGGTTGAGCTGTGCTCAGGACGGAGTGGTTCCGTCATGACTCCGCCCACTGCGCTAATCGCCCGCACAGACGGGGAATTAGCGCCGCATGGGCGGGCGGCCGCCAACGGCCGCAGCATGACGGAACCACCCCGTCATGAGCACACGGCGACCGTGGCTCATGACGGAGTGGTTCCGTCATGAGTGGGGAAGGGGTTAAAGAAAACTTGTACCCTTCATTTTCTGTTTATCATATTCTGTGCAGCAAGAGCTATGATTGTTTACTTTAAATAAACAAATTGACAATTATTTTCCATTTACATGAAAGTTCCAAAATACCATGTTAGACTTGACCTTTTTTGCAGGGTCATCCCTAAACCTTATGCCTTCAAACTTCTGCTTTCTGAACCCGTTTTTGTTGGCTTTTAGGACTCTGGGGACTTTACCACTGTTAACCAGTGCTACAGTGCAGGTGCGGTCTCCTTTAAACATGGTAACATTGGCTTACAACCAATTGCCATATTTAATCTACTTCTATGTCTCTAGTATAGTGGTACTACATGTACCCAGGGCCTGTAATGCTATTGGTAGGCCTGCAGCACTTATTGTGCCACCCACTTAAGTAGGTCCTTTAAACATGTCTCAAGCCTGCCATTTCAGCCTGCGTGTGCAGTTTTAACCTGCCATTTTGACTTGGCAAAACTAACCTTCCTTTTTAATACATATGAGTCACCCCTAGGGTAGACCCTGAACAACCCAGAGGGCAGGGTTCAGTGGATTTAAAAGGTTAGATATATACTTATAAGTCTTACATGTTCTGGTAGTGAAGAACTCCCAAATGTGTTACTCACTACTGGAAGGCCTACCTCTCTCTTAGCGGTTTTCAAAGCTGTCTTCCCTACCCCTCTTTTTGTCCTCAACATTACTGGGAGTGTCATACTTTTTTGTGAATGTATAATCCTGCCATCCCTATAGTCATAGTCATCTCTCTTGGGCACTCTGTGTTTCACCACAGCAGTATTGCCATTTACAGGTCGGATTTCGCCTGACATGCATGCCCTAGGTATATCCGCCGCTGATCAAATATCGCTCTCAGCATTCGCCTCCTTCTTGCAATGCTGCCTTACTGCCGGTATACTTTCTTATATGCTCTAGGCATATTCCCCGCTGTGCTCACATCGCTCACAGCATTTGCCTCTTTGTTGCCAGGCTTCTCTATTGCGGGTGTTCCTGCCACACATGCACTCCAACACTTATTTGTTTCACACAGGTTCCTGCACCAGGCCCTTATCAGGGAGGCCGAGACAGGGTGCATCGCCTACTACTTCCATGCTCACCCAAGATTTCATTTAATACGTCCGCATCTGGTGTTGCGCCACTCATTTGAGAAATCTGGTAATTACTGATGTTATTTATTTATTTTTTCATTTTTTTATAGTACTCGATGCTTCCACGGTTGGTCACATGGACATGCAAGGTCCTCATTTTGTCATAAATATCTCCTGGCAAATACTCACTCAGACATCGATAAGAGGCACATCTGCTACTCGTGTTGGCCACACGTACATGGTAGGGACTCATTTGGACCAATACACCTCCTGGTGCATACATACTTAGACATACGGCACCGCAGCCTCTTGCAACGGGCAATTATATGCAGTCTTCTTATATTAGGCCCCGGTCTCCCTATACTGGACACATATTCCACATGGGGTTTTTAGCAGCGCATCACATATTTTTACATTTTTATTTACATCTTTATTTTGTCCCACGCACCAGTGCCCTTGACCTCACCGTTTTTGTCAAGTCGTGTACAGCATACAACATATGGCATGGGAGCCATCTTGGCCCACCTGGCATATATTGTATTTCCAGGTATCCCTTTCAGTGAGGAGTACAATGACATCTGCTTGTCTTTTTTCTTCTGTGTTATTTTTCGTTTACGACTATAGTCAGTCACGTAAAGTTGACTGTATGTTGCGAGCTGTTTAGCAAATGCGTTTATATGTTCTATGTATAAGTGTGATTGTTTACGATTATGTATTGTATCACTTTCCTTTTTGTTGTGTCAAATTCGGTATATTTGTGTACTTATATTGTTTACATTGTAACTTTTCAGCCCTGATGAATTTCAATAGACATTGAACAAAACGCGTTGGCTGAAGTCCCCATTTTTGAAGTCATTGAAATAAAGGAATTCTTCACATAAAGAAATTGGTCAGTCTTCTGTTATCAGGAAAGGCTACCTGGTGGTGTACCGCTCCACGATTATCCCCTACCTCTCTCTTAGGATAACATTTGGTTATAACTTTCAGTTGGAAGCAGACAGACAGATCGAGTTTGGTGTCTAAAGAATTGTAATTAAAAGCCCTCTTTATTTAGAAATGGGGTCCCATTTATTGAATTGGAATGACGCATGGATGATCAGGGAAGGTATATATTGTTGTGAGGGATGCTTGATGGTTTGCCAGTGGTGTTAGGTAGCATTTACGCCCCAAACTTTGATCAGGACAAATTTTTTAACAGACTAAGTACAGTGTTGACTGGATGGGATACATACCTGTGGTTATTGGGAGGAGACTGCAACTCAGTGATGAATATCGCACTGGACAGATCACACCCTCCCCTAAATGAGTCGGGTGCTATAAAGCAGGCTGAGGCCCTATGCAGCTGGACTAATGGATGGGCATTGGGGGATGTCTGGAGAATGCTGAATCGAACAAGCAGGGAATATTCCTATTTCTCACCAGTCCACCAACTCTACACACGGATTGACAGATTCCTCTGTTCCCTTAATATTGCGGCCCAAGTCACCCATTTCACATACCTGTCCAAAACCTTCTCTGACCATAACCCCCTGGAGATCCACCTTACATGGGGAAAAGTACCTACCCCGGTCCCCACATGGAAGCTTTGGCCCCAGTTACTAGACGACGCCTCCTTCCGCCGTACGCTCTCCACAGCTATCACAAATTATTTTCTAGAAAACTGGAACACTGCCTCCTCCAACTTGATTGAATGGGATGCGCTCACGGCAGTGGTGCAAGGAACTGCAATAGGCGCAACTGTGGGGGCCAGACAAGAAATACATAAAAATCTCATTAGAGTAGAAAACTTGAAGACCGAGATGGAGCAGGCGGCAGCAGGGGACCCGACCAAACATAATTAGTTGCGAGAAGCGTGAATACAACATGCCGAGTTGTTAGAAACTCTTCGGGTAATAGACCATGGTACGTACACAAAGCTGAAACACACCGAAGCTGACAAATCTGGGGCACTCCTGGCTAGAATACTGCGAGACGATCCAACACCTTCTGTTATTCATAGCATTAATGTTCCAGGGATGGGCATAGTTAACTCACAGCAAGACATAAATGATGCGTTCTGCAACTATTATAGCACGCTCTACAGCCACACATGTTGATGACTCACTGCTTGACAACTTCCTGGAGGGTCTACCTTATCCACAACTCACTGCAGACACTCAGGAAAAACTCTCGGGATCCATTACAAGAATTGAAATAAAGGAGGGCATTAAAGGACCCCCACTTAACAAAGCACCAGGTCTTGATGGCCTGCCAATAGAATTTTATGACTCTTACTCAGAGGCCTTTATCCCTAGACTAGAGGAATTGTACAATAAAGCGCTGGAATTAGGCCACCTCCCGCACACCACCATGCAGGCACTGGTAATATCGATTCCCAAGCCAGGGCGGGATGACACAGACCTATCAGGCTACCGTCTATTGTCCCTCTTAGCCTCAGAGTATAAGATCCTTTGTAAGATCTTGGCAAGCCAGCTCTTACCCTACTTGCACACGTTGGTACACAGGGACCAATGCGGCTTTCTACCGGCGTGCAGCACGTCATTAAACATCAGACGGCTACACCACATTATGACTACTGCCCCTGCGGAGTATCTCAATGCAGGCTGTATAGCACTGGACCTGCGATAGACCTTTGATAACGTCACGTGGTAATATATTTTCACAGCCCTGAAGAGGTTTGGACTCCCCTGGAATACCTCAGATGGGTTTGATTGCTGTATACAGCCCCTACTGCGAGAGCACGCACTGGCAGCCACATATCACAGGAATACATGGTACATAGAGGCACGAGACAGGGCTGTACCCTTCCCCCCTATTATTTGTACTTGCCTTAGAACCGCTGGCGCTCGCGCTACGGCAGATGGCTGACCACCTGGGGATTACAACAATACAACCCACTTGATCTCAGTCTATGCGGACAACATTATTGTGTATCTATGGGACCTCACAAACCTAATTGAGCCACTCCCCACTATTTTCTCTAAATTTGAAAGTATCGCTGGCCTTGCCTGTAACGAAGGGAAGTTGAACGCCTTCTTCTTACATGAAGGTCCTCACCCAGAGGTAATTAGTTTTGGCAAGTATAATATACCGGTGGCACACAGAACATTCAAATACCTAGGTATTCATATATACAGAGCACATGCGGATCAGGAGCACATGCGGATCAGCTCGAAGGCAATCTGATGAAAGCAATCAGTGCGATACGATCGCGAGTGACATTTTGGACATCACTGCCACTCTCGGTGATGGGGCGAGTAGCTATTTAAAAAAAGGTGGTCCTCCCCCGATAATTATACTATTTTGTAAACCTGCTATTACTAGTCCTACCCTCCACATTTCATGCCCTAGACACGATACTGTTGGATCTGATATGGGGGGCCGGCCGCCGAAGAGTGAGTCTTAAAAAAGAAACTAGATCCGCACAGGGGTGGGCTAGGGGTGTCAGATTTCAGGGCATATTATTATGCCTGTCAGCTGCAATGGCTATCCTACTGGACAGCGGGCAGAAACTTACAAGAAATAGGCTATACATCACTGGATATGGATCGAGGATTGCTCCATACATTGTTGCTGCCAAAAAGCAAACTCCCCCCACTTGCACCACCACTACTTAGGACGGCACTTCAGTGTTGGAAAAAAGCGCTGCTCTACACACCTGGCACCGTTCCCTATGCTGGGAACCTTCCATTACTGGGGATACCAACCCCTGGTGGCAGACTCACAAAAAATAGACTTCTGGCCTGGGCGAAAGTGGGAGTAGATACAGTAGGTGCCTTGTTTCGTAACAACACCCTTCTAGACCATGACAACTTTGTGCAAGCCACTGGGGCATCAGGTCACCTCTACTTAACGCACACCACGGTATTACATTACATTAGAAAGAATTGGGCCCCCCAACGACAAGAGCCTCTGCCACATGAACTAGTTTGTACATTATACTATATGGGAGAGGGGATACATCTCATCAAATGGCTATATATAGGTATTCGCGCCCAGTCTTCAATCTCACTCACCGACTTGCGAACGAAATGGTCTGAAACTATTGATTGCGACATTTCTGATAAAGCTTGGGCAAGTATACTGGAACATCCCAAACGAGTGTCTAGAAATTCAAGATTCAAATTTATACAATGAATGGTCCTCCATAGGTACTATCTAATCCCGCGTCGCCTACACTGAATGTTTCCAGACACCCAACACTGCTACCCCCATTGTAAGACTGAATAGGTTGGTTTCGTACACATGCTGTGGGCTTGTCCCCATCTTGGCGAGTACTGGGAGGGGGAGCGTGGTTCCGTTGGAGAAGTTATGCATTTACCGATTGAAGACAGTATAACTGAATGTCTGCTAGGACTCCGTAAACGCGCAGGTGCCCAGAAAGTCCAGCTTTGCTTCCTAGACCTTGCCTTTATATTAGCTATATGGGCTATAACTATGAGGTGGAAGTCTTCAAGACCCCTGACGCTCTCCTCATGGTATGATGAAGTGGTGCGCTGGAGTGGCGCAGAGAGTGCGGCCATCAGGCGAGAAGAAACCCAGGGGCTGCGCAAACATCCAATTTCTATGGAGTGGGATATTATACTGGAGGATTTAAAAACTCTTGACCTCTTCCAAAACCATGATACACCAACATCACCGTAGCTGACACATTGCATTGTATGGAGCAATGTGACTAAAGGGCGACAAACGGATACAAATGCCCACTCAAGCAAATGTAATGTTAAGCAATACTAGCGCGTGCAATTGCTACAATAGACGAACAGACCGGGCGGGCCAGAATGTGGGTGGTGGAGGGGAGGATCTTAGGTAATTGCTAATAGATATGTTGATAACCTACTCAAATCATTGTAGCTATGTTATACTTACATCATACAAATTGTATTTGGATTAATCATATGGTCCTGATACACCTTTGTGCACGCATCGCAATACCCCTACTAGCATAAGCTGGCTATATAGTGGCTGAAAATACTGAAATGGAATGTTTGTAACTATTGAATAACGCTTTATGGTAATCAATAAAGTTTGTTTTAAAAAAAAAGCCCTCTTTATTGATACTGTTAGATTCTTAACCACAATTCTGACGTTTAGAAAGTTAGCATGTTCTTGTCCTAACCATTTGGTGCCCACTGCTTTAGCTGGTAGTTGGTGTTTGTGTATTGTTCACTGACAGTGAGACAAAGGGAAGATAGGTGTTGGCAGGATGGGCTACTCTGAGTTAATGAGGGGAAGATGTCCCCTACGACGCTTGTACATAACAAAGGTCCTGTCCAAGCATTCTGATGAAGGGGTCTGACACTAGTCTATTGTGACACCAGACAATCAGGGGTCAGGGCAGGGAGGTAGAAAATTGTGAGAACTTTAGGAAAATCAGAGTGACTCCAATGGCTAGTCTCTTGTAACCTGCACCTGGACTCTGCAACTGTGAGGCCTACCCTGCCAAGTGGTGCTACTCCAGTCCTGGACCCTTTGAAGAGTGCCTGAAGGTGCTCTGTGGCCCATCTGTGGACCCAGCAGATTTGGTGCCTCTCCTGAGCATCCCAACCCTGAACAGGACTGATGCATCGCCTCTGCTGTATGGACTTTCCCAATGCCAGGACTTTGCATTGTCCTCACAGCTGCCGACTCATTGGAACCACTGCTTTGCAATGCATCCCTGAAGCAGGCCATTGCATGGCAAGACCCTCATCAATGGCATCATCAATGATGACGCGGGACTCCACATTACAAGCCCTGCATCTCCTTCAGAACCAGGCAATGCATGGCACATGTCCGATGCAAGACTTTGCATAGCAAGTCCCCTCATTGATGGCCGACTTGACGATGATTCAAGAACTCGCATTTCAGTCTCACAACTTCCTAAAAACTGATAATGTACAACAAATCTCAGAACAGGAACTATCATCTACTGCCCTACCTCTCGGAACCAACAGAGACCAGATGTGGAGTGCCGCAGGGATTCGCCCTCAGCTCCACCCTCTTCAACATATACATGGCCTCCCTCAAAACCATCGTCAGGAACCATGGGCTCTACATCTCCTACACCGATGAAACCCAGCTCATCCTCTCCCTCACCAAAAAACCCAACATCACCTGACACAACTTTCAAGAAGGGATGAAAGCTGTCGATACCTGGATGAAGAAGAGCTGCCTGAAACTCAACTCAAAGAAAACAGAAGTCCTCATCCTTGGCTCCACCCTCTCTGCGTGGGATGACACCTGGTGGCCCCCGGCCTCAGAAACCCCCCTACCCCGAAGGACCAGACACAAAACCTCAGCATCATACTTGACTCATCGCTCACGATGAACCACCAGATCAACGTCGTATCCTCGGCCTGCTTCAACACCCTCTGCATACTCCGTAAAACATTGTGAGGGATCCCATCCAAATCCAGAAAAATGGTCATGCACGCCCTCATCAGCAGCAGACTGGACTACGGCAACTCTCTCTATGCCGGAGTCAACAAGAACCTACTCCCTAACTCCAGACAGTCCAGAACGCCGCAGCCAGACTGACCCTAGACATCCCCCGTCACAATCACATCACTGAACACCTCCACGATCTCCACTGGCTGCCCATCGAAAGAAGAATAACTTTCAAGCTCCTCACTCTCGCATACAAGGTTCTCCACAAAATCGGACCAGCGTACATAAACAACCGCCTCTCCTTCCACGCACCCAAGAGACACCTCCGATCAGCTGGCCTCTCCCAAGCCTCCATCCCACGCATCTACAAGACCAGAATGAGAGGAAAATCCTTCTCCTACCTTGCAGCCAAGACCTGGAGCAATCTCCCCCTCCACCTCTGGCAAGTCCCTACACTGCACCAGCTCAGGAAGGACCTCAAGACCTGGCTCTTCGTATGACTCCAGCACTCAACAGAGTCAGCCCCCTCCAGCGCCTTGATGGCCCTCGCGGGTGAGTAGCTGCACTTTACCAACCCCTGATTGATTGACTGATTTCTTCGGCTGCCCAATGCATCCTCAACACTGGACCTCACAACAATCGGCAACCAAGATTTAAGGCACTCTTGTTCAGTGGGCTGAAGTGGGTCTCTGTAACCAGCCTCCATTCCATCGTGGTCAGCCTGAACTTGTGACTTTGTCCCAGATTGGCGCGACCAGATAACCACAGTAGGCGCTTTTTGCTTTTAGGTTCTATATTCACTGAAATCCTTAGAATTGCATATCCACGATTCTACTGATTGGATTTTTGTTATTTAGTACTTGTTTCAATTGTTAAAACTACCTCTATTTTTCATAATTGGTGTGTAATTTTTCTTGTGCTATGTTTTAACTTTATTACTGTTTGAAGTGCTGCATAAATACTTTACAGATTGCCTCTTAGTTAAGCCTCAGTACCTTTTTTCCAAGCTACCAGAGGATTGAGTGCAGGTTAATCTCGGGGTTGCTTGTGACTGCACCCTGACATGGATTGTGGTTGCTGATTGAGTAGGGTTTCACACCCTCTCAACCAGTGACCCAATTTTATGCAATCATGGTTCATGTAACCAGTGATTATGCATTAAGAATAATATTTGTCCAATCATGTTTTTAAATATTTTTACTAAGCATTTAAACTGGCACAATCAATACAATTACACACTGAACGTGGTTGTAAATATAACAACAAACCATCCCTTTCAACATACTTTGTTGTTTGTTTGCACGTTCCATGGCATACTTACAAAGTTGTGCTTAGCAGTATACAACAATCAGAAACTACAGTGTTATATCTCCAATCATTGCATGCCACTATTATTTCCAGTCGCGGTCCATGCAGGTAACAGCGGTGGGGCCGCTTAAGGGGGGATTTCGAGGGACGATACAGAGGGAAAATAAAATAAATAATGAAGTTTCCCTCTGCATCGTCCCTCGAAATACCCCCTTCCCTGGCTCCACCGCTGTTACCTGCCAGGACCGCCGCTGAGTATTTCCTCCTCAAAGGTCCCCCCCTTAATCACTAGCAAGAACCCATACTCTTCCAAATTAGCATATTCAGCAGATATAAAAATAATATATATTAGCATTATTATGCATAATCTCTAACAAGTGTGGGGGCAGGTGGCATCTGGAAAGAAAAGTCTCCTAATTCTTGTTTCTCAGGAGTTGGTCACCGACTCAAGAAAGGTCCCTACTACTTCCATCCACTGGTCCGCTAATAATTGTTTCTGCGTAACTCGGTGTTCCTCACAGAGCTAGGTGGCGCCCTCTGCCTTAGCCCACTTCTCAACCTCCTATCTCCGTCTGCTCTGGAGCGGCCCATCAGAGGAACCCCACTGTATTGCAATGCTTCTATGAAAGAGGACCGGGGCCAGATCTAAAAATGTATTACCAGCTTTCCTCTCCCGTTTTATGACATATAAGCCCAGCAGGTATATATTTCCACCATGGTATATATTTCCACCATAAGCGATGCCCTTCTGACTATGTGTGTTCCATATCGTCTGTAAACTTTTCCCAGAAAGATACCAATACTAGGCAAACCAGACACGTGAATAAAACCCCATCTGAAAGGCTGCATCGGGAAAAAACACAAAGTGACTACATGAATCATTACATTCAATCTGAGGGGAGTGAGGTACATATTATAAAAATAAGTGAATTGTGTGTATTCATAACAGGTATTCTTGTTTAAGAAAATTGTTGTCGGCAAATGATTTCTTAAGCAACTCCTGCTCATTAAACTTGTCTTTTCAAATTACAAATGAGGGGCTACACAATGTTTGAATGAGAAAAATGTACATTATGGTTCGAAAATTAATAGTACAATTGATTGCTAGCTCTAATGTGCTTATGAAGGGCCACCTGGTGCTGCTGATTGAATTTAAGAATGGAAAGAAAACAGACGTCCCTTTGCAATGTGTCTGTACTGGTGATTACTACTTGAGTGGGCTCCTTTACTGTGATCTTTTTTGGCATAGTCAGTTGCTCATCTGTAATTTTTGGTTAATTGGAAGCAGCAATTGCAAGCAGTATAGCGCCACCAAAAACATTGGGACGACACTTTAAAAAGGCAGAAATCTGCCCTTTATTAATGTTCAGTTGAGGAGGAACATTTGGGTTGAAATTTGCTCTACAGTTAAACTTCATGATAGGGCATGATGGGTATTAAGATACCTATTTAAGAATTTGCAGGCATCTCACAGTCCCAAGGGCAGAAATCTGCCCTTTGTTAATGTTCATCTGAGGAGCAAAATTTGGGTTGAAATTTGCTCTACAGTTACATTTCAAGATTGGGCATGGTGGGTATTAAGGTCCCTATTAGGAATTTTCAGGCATCTCACAGTCCCAACAAGAGTTCTTATTTCATGAACCCCACCACCCTGGTAGAGGACTCCCAGTCCCATATAGAGAATCACACCTGCCTGGAGTGAATCTCTCTACCGTGAAGAGCCAAACGCTGAAGTTTGGTTTCTCTGAACATAAAGTAAATGACACCAACTTTCAGGGATTATTTCCAGCATATATGGGCTATTAAAAAAAAAGTTCCTGCTGATTTTTACCTTGTCGTGCACGGCACACACTGTAAGGGAAAATGAGCGATGGTTGTCTCGCCTTCCATATGGTATGAAGAAAGTCACTGTCACACAGTAGTCCTGATGAGAACTCCCGCTGGGACAAAGGTTACTGATGGCTGAGTCGCTGGATTATCCACTAACAGTAACCCAACAGTTTCACTGACCTTAAATAGAGTGGAGTAATCACAGGCAAATAAAGACCACTGGTTACAGTGTTCTTCCCATTCCGCCAAACTATAAATAACAATCTAGTAGTAATAGTAGTAGTAGTAGTAGTAGTAGAAATAATCTGTATTTAAAAAAAAGAAAACCCCATAAGTACATCACATAAATACATTGATCATAACATTCTTAAAATACATAAAATACCTTAAAACATAAATTTTTACTTCTTTTTGTCCCTAAAGTACAGGTGCCCTAATATTTCAAGGGTAGTCCAGATTGTAGACAGCCCACCTGGGACTGCCTATTTCCGTGTGCCTCTAGCTACCCACTATGTGTGACATAACAGGAATACAAACACATCTTTTACGTTTAGATTACATTTACTGATGATGCAAGTTATTTCCAATTAGTACCTCACAGCCACCACAATATGGCAAGAACAGGCAACTATAATTAATCTCTTAGTAATATCCTGTGGGGCCATAAAGTGCGGGTGCATTTGGGTTTAGCAGCAGTCAGAATTTGATGGTAAACCTTTACCATTTTACAAATATATTATGGTTATAAAAATTCCCTTAGAAGAGACCAGGGCAATACACTTTACCAAAGTAGGATGGACCAATGTGTGGCCTAGAAACGTGTCCCCCAAAACTGCATCTCAGCCACTAAGCATAGAGCAGATACCTAGACAAGGCAAACACTAACCAGTTTGTGCTATCACTCTTAAGGATTCTAATAGCATCGTTCAAGTGTCTCATACATAAAATTTGACAGACTGGGATTAGCCATATTTTCCTAACAGCAATGTATTTGGGGTAGAAAAACAAATGATCAAATGTTTCAGGATTAACCAAACATACAGGGCAAATTGGAGAAAAGTTACAATTCACACATCTGCTGCGGAACTCATTTAGCTGTAAAATGCCATATCTAAATTCCAAATACAAGGATTTGGCCTGATAGGGCTCAATGCGGTTTAAAAATCCTCACAAATCATTTCATCCTTAAAATCCCAAAATCTACTAGTTAACTCCCCCGCAGTGATACGGCATAACATTTTTAGTTTATGTGGTCCCAATATCTCTTTTTAATTCAGATTAGAAACTTTTTCTGAATACGCCCAGGTTAGACCACAGTTCAATCATCACTCGGCTAATTAGCCATTTCTTGACATATCTAAGCCATGGCATAATTCCTTTAAAGTCAATCTCTATTATCTAACAGAATGATTGTCACAGCAAGATTGGTGAATCATTATTAGTCCATATTCTAATCCAGAAGGCTAAGGGTTGAAACGCAGCCACATATGCTATATTTATTAAAACCAAGATCCAATCATATAGGAGTTTAGGGCACATTCTGAGGTAGAGCAAGCACAGATCTTATGAAGATGTTGTATGTTCTTTCAATGTCCCCTAAGTTACTCAAACCCCATATTTCAGCGCCATAAAAAGCTGCTCCAATGCCCTGTACCCAATAGATTTTGGTTGCTGATAGAACTGTCCTGGAATTTGATGTTTTCAACTTTTTGGATAAAGCAGAACGTATGTGTTGGAGTGCCAGCTGACTCTTAGCTATTTGCAGGGTCCAGGATAGTATGTTAGAGAACCTGACACCCAAATAGTGAAATTACTTCACTTTCTCTAAATTAGTGTTGCTCAGTTTGACCTTACCTTTAAAGGATCTATGAAGGCTGAAACTCATGAATTTCGTTTTAGCTACATTAACTTGCAACCCAAATTTCTCACAAGAGAGTAAAAACGAATCAAGAAATGGATTTAGAGACTAATAGGGTGTCATCCCGAAATAGCAATGATGAGACCTTCTGTCCTGCAATCACAGGGGAGTTTCCATTACAGTTAAACAAAGATTCTATTAACCCATAAATGTATAGGGTGAACACGGTTGGTCCTAGTCCACAGTATTGTCGCACTCCCCTGTCCACACTAATACGTTCAGTCAGCTCACCTTTCCGGCTCCATCTTACGTGAGCATAATTATTTGTATGGAGCCTTATTATAGTATTCAATAAATTCTGTGAAACCCCCATCTGCTCAAGGACTGACCACAATTTATCTGTGGGGATAAGACCGAAAGCTGCACGCAGATCTATGAATAGTACATATATGTGTTCTCTTTTAATGGCCACCTACTTCCATAAAATTAATAAGAACCTAGATATTAGATTGATGGTACTCATGTTCTTTCAAAATCCAGCTTGTAAGGGTGACATAATCTGTTCCTCATGCATCCAATCTAACAGATGCCTGCACAACAGTTTCAGATAAATATCAATTAAGTTTATGGGCTTATTGTTTGAAGGGTCCCCTTTATCTCCTTTTTTGAATACAGTGACTACCTCTGCTCCCAACCAGGAATCAGGTGCCTATGTCCACTTTAAAATTGCATTAAAACTTTGATTCAGAAGAACGTTCCATACTTCTGGTTCGGATAGGTAGAGGTCACCCGACATGTTGTCAACACCTGGCGCTTTCTCCTTTTTTAGAGTGGCAAGGGCCATTCTAGTGTCATCCAAAGCAAAGGTATTTTGATTGACAACACAGGTATTTCGAAATATCTCAGAACTATCACTAATATTTTCCACCATCTGGGTCACAGATTAAACCGAATAGAGTAAACTAAAGTGAAGTACCCATGATTGTGGTTGAATATGGTGGACTTCTTCAATTATTTGGTTCTTAGCTTCCTTCGCAATTATGTGCTTAAACTGTTTGCTACCCTTAAGATTAACTGCTATCAAAAGATCTCTCCAAGGGCCTCTTCCCATTTCCTGTTAGCTGTGATTTGCACTGCTTTGTAGTTTTTTCTTTTTTTCAGCAACTAAACTACCATGACCATTTTTTAGCAGTCATCAGCTCAGCCCTAGATACCTTGTAGAGTTCATTAAACTATTCAACTTTATCATCATTATTAATCATCCGCCCCAATTTTTTAATTCCTGACATAGGATACTGAATATCTCAATTGTTGTTTGGGCATCTTCCTCACACTTTTTAAAATTGTATAATAATTGCACAACAGAAATGTATATTTGTTCAAAGGTAACTGCATTTTCCTTCATCACAGGCCACTTGAGCCTTTTTCTATTATTACTAAGGATTGTTGGATTAGATGAATTAACCTATGTTTGTATCTGGAGGTGGTTAAAGGAGTAGTTCAATTCTAATTCCAGAATATTATAATCCCTATCTATGCATTCAGTTACTCGCATATCTCGCAGATCAATCAAGTAGTACCAATGGAATGTATCCAACAAAAAAACAATACATTTTTGGTTGCCAATCTGCTACTTTAAGTATGGCTAAGGTCTTTATCTGAGGGACCTTATCCATTACAGGCTCTAAGGCAATATTCTAATGTGACGGATGATATTTGGAATGTCACTTTAGTGTTTCTAGCAAAGGTAGCCTTACTCAATTTAGGAATCCCCTGAACCTCATCTTCTTCCTCATTGAGGTGTGTCGCCATTGCAAGAGGTTCATAGGTAGCATTCATATCCTTGACAGTACCAGGAAGCTATTATACTCATTGCTTTCCAAGAACTCATGAAGAGCTAAAATAGTTGGCGAACCCTGGTTCCGTAAGGGAAATCTGTTATAAACGGCCGATTTGTGCGATTCGCACCGTTTGCGATCGCAAAAAGCTTTGATGCATGTGCCTGTCAGAGCCAATAAATCTTTAGATCTTGTGTCAACGTTTTAATAGAACAGCTCAAGTGTAATTTTTTTCAGATAATAAGCCCCCTACTGCCATACTAGGGATGGTGATGCTTCAATGCTAAAGTTCATGACGCCCACTCCGTGGACCAGATCTGTAGCCCATGTTTCCTGCAGGATACATGTATTGAACTTATCAATAATAATGCCTCACTAAAGTCGCCAGTGTCAAGGGAGATAAATGATAATTAAAGCTCTGTGGAGGGGCAGGAAGTTGAAGAATGTGACATTAAGGGCCAGATTTATGATGATGCCAGGCAATGCAGCACAGCACCTGAAGTTTCTGCGTAATAAGGAGTGAGCAGGAGAGCACAATATCTACATAAAAATGGAACTCTTCTCACCTCTCCCTAGCACCGTGGCACAGTTAGGCAGCAGTGCACCATGCACACACCGTTGCACCTTGGTGAAAGGTTGTTTGCAATAGTCTAACATATGTTTTGTACTGAATATCATGTCTAGAAATGTTTTTAACTTTTCCATCTTTGCTTGTGTGCTGTACAGTGCAGCACAATGCAAAGTCAGAAAAGAAAGGAAAAATAAAAGTATTTCTTATTTTTAAAGTCTGCATTCAAGTGGCATTATTCTTTGGCGTAAAACCATGTCTACTTTTGCTAGTAGATTGGGTTTGGCATGAAAAAACATGGCTGGTTGCACAGGAAGGCAATGTACCACCCAGAGTTGCCTCCTTAATGCAGATTAATGCAAAGTAGCCCTTCATGCTGGTTTTTGCTAACTTTTCTTACAAAATACCAATTTGCTTTGGTTTGCTAATCCTCAAAAATATTTTGTGTTGGGTCTGCGTTATGTGCCCCTGCCGTCCGGAGTTCTGTAGGTTGATTTTCTATAAGGGAGTCTTTCGAGTCACGAGGTGGAGACATTCCTCCTCTCAGTGTTGATGGGCATGGGAAATGACTCCATTGTTAGATTGTTTTTTCTCCGCCATCTGGTTCGGATGTGTGTGCCTCTGCTTTATGTTTCAACTCAGCTTTGGTTTGATTCTGCGGTTCTTTTCTCTGTCTTCGTAATGTACATTAGAGGACAGTTACCACCAGACTCCCTAGTTACCACCACAGCATACTACTGTGCCAACTCTCAGCCCACTGGAGACAATCTGTCTCCTGAAGAAGAAAGTAAAAGGATAGATGTTGCAGGGAAAAGAGTTGAAGCTCAGGCTGACAACCACTGGCATATTGTCAACTCGCAAGTCGCAAGCTCTCCTAGCACGCAATGACCGCGTCCACTCGGACGAAATGGAAGATCAACTTCAATATCTCCTAGACGAACACAAAAAACTTTGTCAGCAGTTAGTATCTGAAGGTAAAATGATCACTTAACACTTCCATACGGTGTGCATTAGAAGCTGTATACACCGCTGCCGGAGGAGTAAATTCTAGTATTTTACTTCAAGGACTCGCTTGGCTTCAAATCTCAGGGTTTAAGCCCAAGGTTCAACAAGCTGTCTTAAACATGCCCTTTGATAAGGAACATCTGTTTGGTCCTTAGGAAGATTCCACATTAAAAAAATGTTAAAAGATACTGATACGGCCAAAGCTATCGGTGCACTTCAAACACCTGCTACCCGTAGGTTTTTCAGTTGATCAGGATACCGTGGAGCCTCAAAATCCACCTCTTCTGAGGCTTCCAACAAAAGCAGCAAGGTCATGGACCATACTCTAAGGACTACAGCTGTGGCTCGTATAGAGAAAACAATACCATAGTTAGAGGTAAGGGTGCTTCCCCCCATGGTGTAACACCCTCTACCAAACAGTGGCTACCCTATCCCCTCCCACCCCATCGCATAGCACTTGTCGGGGGGGAGAATTCACAATCACCTACACACATGGCAATTCATCACATCAGACAAGTGGGTATAAAACATTATCCCACATGGCAATTGTCTGGCGTTCATTACCCTACCACCCAACATTCCACACGTCGTGTTTACAGGATGTCACATGAGCATCAAACATTACTCAAACAGAAATTCAAGCTCTTCTCCTCAAAGGTGCTATATAGCCCGTCCCTCTCCAACACCAGGGTTCAGGGGTATACTCTCTGTACTTCCTAATCACCAAAAAGGATGGGTCTTTAAGGCCAATATTAAATCTCAGGCCCTGAAGCAAATACATCCTATCAGAACACTTCCACATGGTTACCTTACAGGATGTTATTCCACTTCTTCAACAAGGTGGCTTTTTGGCAACACTAGACTACTTCCACATACCGATACACCCTGCTCATTGCAAATATTTAAGATTTGTCATAGCGGGCAACCACTACCAGTTCAAGGTTTTGCTACTCGGGGTGATCAGTGTAACTAGAGTATTCACCAAATGTCTAGCAGTGGTTGCAGCATATCTGAGAAGACAAGCTGTCCACGTATTCCCATACCTGGACAACTGGTTTATCAAAGCAAGCACCCTTCATCAGCGCCATCATGACACTCAGATGGCAATAGATCTTCCCCACAATTTGGGTTTTACTATCAACATCCCCAAATCTCACTTACAACCATTACAGATTCAACCATACTTGGGAGCAACCCTGAACACACAATCAGGATTAGCTTGCCCCAAACATGTAAGAATTCAAAACCTTTCAGACAATACTGCCCCAGATTCAGGCCAACCAACAACTCACAGTGCGGGATGTCATGTGTCTGTTAGGGATGAAAGCTTCTTGCATTGCCATAGTTTCCCACGCAGGATTACATATGCTTCTATTACAAAAATGTCCAGCTCATCAGTGGTCACAGTCACAGGGTCAGTTGACAAATGTAGTGTTGAAAGACTGCCACACTCGCCATTCTATGCAATGGTGGAACACCACCACCCTGTTGTAGGGGAGACCTTTTCTTGACCCTGTGTCCCACCTCACAACAGACGCATCACAAATGGGATGGGGTGCTCACTTCCAACACCTCGCAGTTTATGGCCAATGGAATGTCAGACACCAGTCTCTCCACATCAACTACCTAGAGATTCAATCTGTTCACCTAGCATTGAAAGACTTCCTACCTCATCTGACTAACAAGGTTGACCTTGTCTGGATGGGCAAAATGACAGCAACTTATTATCTTCATAAATGGGAGGGGGCAGTCTACTCAACTCTGACAACTGTTTCAGATCATCTGGAACTGGGCTCTATATCACCACATTCACATGCTGGCGTAATACCTTCTGGTAACAGACAGCAATGTTGCTGACCTGCTCAGCAGGTTGCAGCAACAAGTCCTCGAATGGGAACTCCACCCACAAGTCCTCCTACCCTTCTTACAGAAATGAGGCTTCCCTCAAATGGATCTTTTC
Organism: Triturus cristatus; assembly: GCF_964204655.1. Classification (NCBI taxonomy): domain Eukaryota; kingdom Metazoa; phylum Chordata; class Amphibia; order Caudata; family Salamandridae; genus Triturus; species Triturus cristatus. Next base: position 597,874,298 of record NC_140592.1, on the reverse strand, counting down.
ACCGCAGCAGAAAACAGAAAATCCCAAACTTCACCTTCAGGATCCCACACTCACTATCCATAGGCAATGCACTATGAATAAGTTGGTCAAAAATATTTTCCTACACTTTTCCACCTCTCCCCCTCCTTCCATTTCTGGTTGGGAAGCTCAGGAAGACTTCTCTAATGATGATCCTAGTAGCTACCACTTGTGCTTGTCAGCCTTGTTTCACAACATTACTAGACCTTTTAAGTAGTTCCACACGAGAAACTCCCCAACAGGCCGGACCTTCTCACGTAAAATCACAGACAAATCAGACACCCACATCCCAAAGCTCTCAACCTAGCAATATGGCTCCTAGGGTCATAGAATTTGGTTATCTTATCATACCAGCAGAATGAATGAACATTTTTAAAGAAGCATGAAAACCTACCACTAGGGCCTGCTATGCAGCGAAATGTTATCTGTTATCTACTTCACTTACTAAAAGTGGGGTTAGTATATGCTTCTATATGCTTACACCTCGCTGCCATGGCTGCCTTTCTTCAAAATAGAAAATACTTTTCCCTCTTCAAAATTCCAGTCATAAAAGCCTTCATGGAAGAACTTAAATGCGTTATTCCATGAGGCTTCCTCCTGCAACTTCTTGGGACCTTAATATAGTATTCACAAGACTCGTTGGACCTCCTTTTGAGCCTCTGCCCTCATGCCCTCTTCAATTCTTATCATGGAAGGTGGCTTTTTTAGTCACCATAACATCACCCAAACGTGTTAGTGAGCTCCATCCATTAACCTTAGCAGAACCATTGTTCCAAATACACAAAGACAAGGTAGTTCTTAAAACCATCCCTAAATTCCTACCTAAGGTAGTCTCACAATTTCACATCAATCAATCCATTGAATTGCCAGTTTTCTTCCCTCAACCTTATTCTGTTGCTGAAAGAGCTCTTCATTCATTAGATGTCAAAAGAACACATATGTGCTACATTGATAGAACTAAAACGTTCAGAAAGTCTAAGCAACTTTTTGTTGCCTTTTCACCACCACACAAAGGTCACCCTATATTCAAATCAGGCCTAGCCAGATGGATAGTAAAGGACATTCAGACTTGCTGTGCTAAGGCGAAAATACCTTCACCTGGTCCTCTCAGAGCGCACACTACGCGCAAAAAGGGAGCAACGGTTGCCTTTTTAAGAAATATTCCTATAGCTGATACATGTAAAGCAGCTACTTGGTCCACAACACACACTTTCACCAAACATTATGGTGTGGATGTTTTAGCATGCCAACAAGCCAATGTAGGACACGTAATGCTACGTACTCTTTTTCAAACCACTGGTACACCCACACGTTAGCCACCACTTCTCAAGAGGAACTGTTTACAGTCTATGCAGAGCATGTGTATCTACGGCCACACATGCCATCAAACGGAATATGTTACTTATCCTGTAAGCATCTGTTCATCGGATGTAGTGCTGAAGATCTACATGTGCCCATCCTGCTCCCTGGACACCTGAGGCCATGGTAGTTCCATACATATATTAGTTTTCACTATTTACACATTTAGCTGGTCATTGCATTACTTACCCATACTTTACACTCCTTTCTCACCCACCTGCGTAAAAACAATGTAGCAATGGAGTCAATGCCCATGCGCATTGCCACCGAGTAGGGGAGTCACTCTTTTTCGGAGAGAGACGGCTTGCGCGGCTCCCGACCCAACACTTGATGGCGAAGGTATGCGGAGCATGTGACTACATGCACTACACGTCACAGCCAGATTCCTACAAAATAAATAGTGTATTCCTTACTAGGTTATCTATATGTGGTAATGGCAGGTACAGGGTTATTTCCTGGGGTAGCACAAGATATTTGCCTATCTGTACATGGAAACACTATTTAGCTAGCTTACAGGAAACAGTCTTGTTGGTGGAGATGGTGGGTGTGAGGCAGCCATGTTGCCCCATCTGCTGGCCCTCTCCCCACGGCCAGCTTACTTCAGCTCGGAGAGCAAGGCTGGCCCTTGGTGCGTCGGTGTTGTGACCCCAGCCCATTTGAGGGCTTGCCACAGGACTCAAGTGGGGCTGCCTTTGTTCTGGCCCAGTTGGAGGGACAGATCCTGGGTGTTACCCTAATTGGTGCCTGTCTGCAGGACCTGAATGAATCCATCTACCGTATGCTCAATTCCCTATCCCCCATACCCTTTTTGTTACGTGTATCTATGTTTATAACTGGTAACCACATCATTTCAAAAGTTTTAGATATAATCTATTCACTGGGCAACTGTACGTTGTTGTTTTTTAATTCGCCCCTACCCTATGTATTTGTATCTACACATATGTAACTTGTGCAACAATTACGTTCCCTTTTTATGAAAAGTGCTCTGATACCTCCGGGTCACGTTAGCGCTATATAAAACTCCAGGATGAAAGAAAGAAAGAAAAGTGACACAAACCTGACACAAAATCTTTGCAAACCAGAGCTTAAGTTTCATTAATGATAAGATTGACAATCATCCCTGCACCACCACATCATTTTTATTTTCACAAAAAAAAGAATGGTTGGTTAGTATAACTGCAGGGATGTGTTTTTCTTTACCAAAAATGGACATTCTTACTGCACAAGTGCATAAGCAGAGTTCTGGTTTACCCTCACAAAAGTATCATGAAAATGAGTAGGCAAATGAAGTTTGCATTATAAATGATAAATGCAAAAAGCATGCATGGTAACAATTAATTAGTAGATATTTTTGACAAAGGACCAGAATTTTCATATGATCTTTAACCCCTTCGATGCTGCGCAGATTCCGCCGCTGTGCTGGCGGAATCTTGCGCGGGCGTGGTCATGACGGAATGGTTCCGTCATGAGCACAGCTCAACCGTGGGTCATGACGGAACCATTCCGTCATGAGCACCGAAGGGGTTAAGAAAGCATATGTGTGTGTACACACCTTTAACTTTGTGAACAAAAAAGCTGTAAATCCAACAACATGGAGTCATGACAGAAAGCAAAACAAATGTATGTGAAAAGGTGATTAGTCAATACAAAAAGTAGGAACATGTATGAAGAATATACAACTTGCTAACACTCTTCACAAAACTCAGATCTCTAAGAAAAACTGCCAATTACAAAGGCAGAGGTTATTCTGTGCAAAATCAACTTCTAAAAATATAGTAACAATTTTTTGAAGGTTGGTGATTTGCTTTCTTCAGTTTATTGATCAATTTGTATTTAAATGTGTCTCCAATGTTTTAGCCATTGCAACAGCCCTGCTCATTATGTTTGTTGAAACCAAACGGTCGACATGTGGATAACAATACATTGGAGGTTCCATAGGTTTGTTAAAACAAAGTTAACCAGTGCAATATTTGATACAATTAACCATAGATATCATCTCACTTTACGCCAAAAGGGCTGCAATGACCTGTGCAGGTAAGAGCGGTTAGGCGGGAGGGGGGGGGGGCGGGGTGATTTTGACATACAACAATGAGGGAAAAATAATTATTAATTTACTTTTTCCTCATGGTTGTCTGTTGGATCCCCCCCCCCAACCCGTCCATACCGCCCCACTGCTCTTACCTGCACAGGCTGCTCCTACAAAATGACTTGGAATTCAGGGTTAGTACATGACTGGTTCCCTGTTATTCTTGATAACGGCTATCAGATTATGAAATTTCGCTACAACTCCTCAGATCCAGCTCCAATAACCTGTAGCTATTACAAGAATCCATTTTAGCCTAGCACTCTCCAATTTTGCTTTAAGCTGTTGAGCAACATGTGTTCGAGGATGAGTATCTCACTCACCAATATGCTGTTGATACCCAAACCCAGCTGGAACCCTTCTTAATACATGGTATCCTCATATTGAGATCCATTTCTGAAGGGCTGTAAATTCCTGAAACTCAATACCAAAAAGATTGGATTTGAGCTGCTTACTTTAAGGCTTAAAAGCAGATTTGATCCAGAATAGCTCAAGGAACTGATGAGAGATGGCTTTGCCCCTTATCTATCACTCATTGTAAATTGATTGTGTTCCATACTATACACTTTCCTCTCTATGAGCCTGTACATAATAAAATCACAAAAGTGGTAACATTCATCCTCTTGGTCTAATCATCTAATTACTGTTGCTCACACCCTGATACTGTGTCAAGGACTAGATGCTGAGATGTTCTGTTCAGTTACCTGATTCATTGCCCAAGAAAAGGATGACTTCTTTCAGTTGCTACCGTGTGCCCTGCACAGAACAGTATAGGTGAAATGTGTCTTCTTAAGAGGGTCACACTTCGGTGGTATAACCAACGAAGGGGTAAACTTGTAGGCATATTGGAACAGTTAATTAAAGGTGAATAATGCATTAAAGAATTATACCAATGCACAAAATTCTTCCTCACGGTTTGAAGGAGGAATGAAACAACCAATAAAGACAAGCAAAGAATTCCCAGAAGATTGTCAAAAATCCAGAAGAAAAAGATCTGGAACAAAAACAGAAGGAAAGTGGTGAAGAGACTAACAAACGTAATGAATGCTTTGCAATGCATCCAACACTTGAAAATTACTGCTTATGTATGATACCGAGAGAACTGAATCACAGGATGAACTATGCTAGCATTCCATGACCTAACAACCATCCAGGAATGGTATTTCAAAGATATATTGGGCACTAACCCTGATCAACAATTCCAAATGAGCTTTGGATTTAGCCAAGGTATGGCGATACTAAGATGAATGTGCGTGCCCCCTTCCTATTACAGACAATACTGTAAACAGTAAGTTGGATTGTAGTGCACATTCATTTTCTAGATAAGATAGATTTGGTCATTTAGTCAATAAAAAAATAGTAAAGCAAAATCGGGGTATCACAGAATTTTTTAATTAAACCTTACATTTTTTGATCAGTTATTTGGGTTTTTGGGTTTCTTGTTTTCACTTGAATTCTTGTCTAAGTATACTTGGGATTACAGCCAAGATAAGTTTTGCCCTTTCGCTGCATCTGAAGTCATCCTAAGGTAGTAGGCTGTCCCATTTGCAGTTGTAGAGAGCATGGTCCATGTACAATCGTGCACAGCAGGTTTAGGAGAAAAAGATTGTGACCTTGAATACTTATGCATCGTTGTTGCAGATGCGGGTATAAATGCTGCAAATATTTGTCTATAGCAGTTTTACCAATTTTCTAGACTCTCAAGCAATATTGGATCAGGCACAGTTGGGATTCAGGTTGCAACCCAGTATGTAGTCAGTTGTGGTTGAAGTAGAGAATGAGTGAAGGTGGACTTTAGGTAGATGTGCTGCTCTTATCCTTTCAAGTCTTTCAGTAGCCTTTTGTCTAATCTCCCATGCTACCCTCCTAACTAGATTGTGGGAGACTGGTGTTGAACGCTTGGCTCTTCAATAGGTTGTTTCTTACCTAAGCTGACACCACCAGAAAGTTAAAATAGTTTCTTCACCACCTGAAGAATTTTCTGCAAAATCAGGGATACCACAGGGTTTGCCTCTGAGCCACCACTCTTTAATATTTATGTAACCCCCTTGGGCTAAACTTATAAGAGCTCATGGGTACCATTTAAAAATACCGAGTTGACTGGATGGTCACCAAAATTAGAAATGTATAACATATAAAACTTGCATGCTGCACATAGCCACATGGAGGAGACAGAGGGGACGAAACTGAGGTAATGATCTTTATTTAGATAAGGGAGGCATGGGGGCACTGATCCTTCTGGATCTGTTGGCAGCATTCGACACAGTGGACCATGGCCTCCTACTATGTCGCCTTCAAGAAACAGGCATTGCCGGCACCGCCTTACAACTATTTAACTCCTTCCTTTCAAACCGGGAACAATTTGTGGAGATGGATGGCCTGAGTTCTCAGAGTTTTAATCTTCCTTGTGGGGTTCCACAGGGCTTGTCCCTCAGCCCGACTCTTTTCAATTTGTATGTGGTTCCCCTGGCCAGGCTTAATAAATCCTTCGGATTTGCCATGGTGTCATATGCCGATGACGCTCAGATTATAGTATCCATCTCAGAGGACCATTGCAGCACCATTCACAACTTTCATGCCTGTATGGGACAGGTGAGCAAATGGAGGCCTGAGAACTGCCTTAAATTGAACTCTAATAAAACAGAGGTTCTTCTCTTTGGCAGAGATGTCTCCCATTGGTCCTCAGACTGGTGGCCTAGTGAACTTGGCCCTCTCCCCACGCCAGTCTCCAAGGCTAGGAACCTGGGAGTCATCTTTGACACCACTCTTTCATTCTCCCATCATGAGAATGCAATTACATCAGCCATCTGTTACATCCTAAAAATGCTGAGGAAAATCTTCTGCTCTATACCACCTGACCTACAGAAAACAGTAGTCTGGGCATTAGTGCTGTCAAGGCTAAACTACTACAACGGCCTTTTGATTGATATTAATAAAGCCATTCTCATCAAGATGCAAGTCTTGCAGAATTCAGCGCCCCGCCTGCTATTTAAATTACCTAAATATCATTCCGCAAAGGCGACCCTTAATTCCCTCCACTGGCTCCTGGTGGAAAAGAGGATTAAGTTTAAGTTTAAGGCCCTCTGCATCACCTTTAGGGCCCTGCACAATTTGGGTCCTGCCTATCTGTTGGACCACTTTCTTTGGCATACTCCTCCCAGAATGCTGCGGTCTGCTTCCCATCAGCTGGTGGAAGCACCCAAGGCACGTCTCTCTAACTAGGGTGGAAAAAGCTTTCTATACATTAGCACCAGATTATGGAATCAATTGCCATTCTCATTTAAAAATTCATCAGACCTGATATCCTTCAGGAAGAGTCTGAAGACCCGGCTTTTTCAGGCCTAAAGCTAAGCAGTGATTAGTTCTCTGTCTTCCGATTCCCCATAGCAGGCTGGAGATTGGATGTCAGCGCTTAGAAGCCTCCGGGTATTAGTGTGCTAAATAAATATATAAATAAATAAAATAAATAAATACATTTAGGATAAAGATGCAGTGGCAGTTGGTGACCGGCAAAGATGGTGAGGAAACATAAAAAGAATACAATAAAAATACATACAAATAAAAAACATTTAGAAATTAGAAAAGAAACTCACCTTAGCCTGCAGCACATCTAGTCCCCAGCTCCCACAGGTCCTTATCCAACCCAGACGCTGCTCTCTTTCAACTGGATTAGCTGGAGTAGGCTGCATCAGCACTCTGAAGAGCACTGTAGGCCTCTGCCTGCTCTCCAAACCAGCTGTCTAAGACAGCTGAGTTGGAGAGTTTGAATTTCGAATGTCAGTTTGGCCCTAGCAAGGTAGTCGGCCCAACTGGCATGCGCACTTCAAACGGAAGGGGCCACTCGTTATTGCTGCCAAACAGGAGCAATGACGCACTGGCCCGCCTTGCCCTCTCCATTCTGCAGAAATCTGGACAAATAAAATGGTAATGAAATCCTTATATTACAATTTCATTTTTCCAGCTTTCTGCACAACAGTGTGGAGTGGGGGGGCAGCGCACCTTTGCTCATATGGAGGAGGCTGTATAGACATTTGGTTGGACAGATGGTGGTCCACAGACCTTGCTCCCACCCCAGCTATAGAACATTAGCGAAGGATCTGGTGGTTTACTAGGATGATAAACTTTATTTTCAAATACAGCATGTAATACCTAAATGTGTGTTTTATCTCAGACTGTTGAAAAAAAATCTTCCTTTTCTTCGCTTGGAAGGTCAGAAGCTAGCATTGCAGGCCCTGATTTTACCTAGGCGGGACTTTTTGCAATGGCAACTACCTAGGTATTAATTATTTTGAGATTATGAAGCTTCAAGCTATTCAGAATCAGCCTGAATAACTAATTTTCAGCCCACCTATAGTGACCCATGATTCCTAACATAGAAGGGACCTTATTTTGCTTGCAAGAGAAAAAAATGCTTTGGTCCCAAAACAGAGAGCAGCAATATGGTCCGAGTCATAGCCTACGGTCTACTGATAAGTATAATGTCAAGCATAATGTGAGAAAACCTCGTTTCAGATTGGTTTGCGATGGAGTAAGGTAAATTAGCTTGCTGAGTCTGAAGTGTCAAGCCTCATAATCCGATGAGGATTAAATCATATTTCCCTTTTAAAAAAAGCCCTAAAAACTAAATTATGTGAGTGATTAATACTTAATAAGATATTCAAAATAATCTTTATTCGGATATAAAATATCCATAAAAGCACAAAAAGTCAAAATACCAGCAACAATACAAATTTTTATAAAAGAGAAGCACAATATTAAAACAATGAATGGATAAAAACTTTCAAATTGCACTAGGGGACTTCAATAACATACATATGCTAAAAGGCGTAGTGTGCAAAACAACATTATCGAGAATAGCATTAAAACGTAGAGAGTTTATGGCCATGACAGGCAGCAGCATTGTGTTATTAGGTACAATCAAATGTTCAACGGATAGCAGCATGTTATAATAAAGTGCAATCAGCTGTAAACAATTTTAGCAGCATAATACAAAGTGCAACGGAGTATAAACTCTAAGATGTGATCTGGCATGCGAACAGCCCTTTCGTTCAATGCTCCATACCATGAAAATATTTATAAGTCTTTGCAGCTAACACCATAGTGGGCTCAGTTACACTTAAGTATGTTACAGTTTGCTCATCGACGCACGCAAACAAACTGCCACTCTCAAAAAATAACTTGTGTAGAAGATCAGATCGTCCCTCTCAAGCTTAAGAATTTCCAGGTAAGCTGTTCTATAATCAATGTTAGCAGTTGCCTCAAAATAAGGGATCAGATATTGTTTAGTGCATTTTTGATAAAAGTTGCAGAAAAATCAAATAAAAAGATTACCATCGTTTGGTTGCTACCAGTACCACAAGGGCAAGACATTTGCTCAATATTGATGTTAAAGCCCAAAGGGAAGCAAAGTAAGTATTTTAAGGTGCCGGGCCTTAAGCGAAAGAGCAAACTTCTCTCCCAACGGCCTGTGCTCTTCAAAAGATGCTTGGATGGCATATAGGATCGGGGGCTAATAGCATCCACTAATGACATATACCTAGCAACTGATGATTTTGAAAGCTCTGTAGCATATCTCGCATTATTGTATAATTCATATAGGGCGTCCTGAGGATCTTTTTATTAATTCCTTCTAGGTCAGTTGGATTTAGAAAAATATGTTCTAAATTCACGCTACAGACAGTCTGCTATTATGTCCCTCGTCAAGGCTTTTATGTCCCTGCTGGTTTTGCCAAACTTTTAGCCAAAATATGGCGGTGCGGGACCTGATATAGTCTTATATGTAATACAGATTTAATTCCTTATGACACACTAAGTGTGAGGAGGAAATTGGGGCCCTTAAAAGTTTCTGGCAGAATCTGTTTTCCTCCCCCTGATTCAACTGCAATTGATAAAACCCCAAACTTATGCGCCGTATGTAGCAGTGGGAATTCACTGTATTTTGTACATTTTGGTTATGGATAATACTACCTCAGCTTGTTTGGGTTGCGGGAGGCTCAGGATCGAATTAGTGGCTTTTAAAAATGTACTTCTGCTATAGGCAGCATGGGCTGCCCAAGAGCCATTGTAAGAAAATACTAACCCCAAATATGGGAAAGTGCAAGTGCGTAATAAATGTTCAGGGCCCGAGGTTATCGAGTTAATAAGGTGCTTTTTTGGTCCACAGGTCATTATAAAGGATTTTTTTTAATTGGTACAAAGGTCTAAATCAGCCCTAAAAACTACATACCCCTAACTAAAGTGCGTAGTGCGTTCGGAGTGCGGCCCATTAGGACTGCATCATCCGCATATAGTAGGGCGGGGAGTACATTGCCATTGATTCTCAGGACATCATTAGTGAGTTCTGACAGTACATTATGAAGTTCATTAATATAAATGATAAATAGGAGAGGGGCCAGTACGCACCCCTGCCTGACCCCTCTACCAATTTTGATGTCCCTTGACACCTCCCCGTCGTTGCTGATCCTCACCCGTGCCTTCAAGTCCCTGTGCAAGTATGCTAAAAAGTGAACTAGAGCCTCATCCAGCCCATATTTTTAAAGTACCAACCACAAGCGTGACCTGTTAACAAAGTCGAAGGCTGAGGTAAGGTCCATAAAAGCCAGGTAGTTGGGCGACTTTCGGGCTATCATATATTTGCCAACAATCATATTTAAATTAAGGCACTGGTCCACAGTTCCCACTTTGCTTCTAAAACCTAGCTAACACTTATTTAAAATATGTTCCCTCTCAGCCAAAGACCTTATTTTGTTGAACAGGATCCTCCCGAGAATCTTCAGTGTATTATCAATCAGGGAGATTGGTCTATAGCAGCTAGGGTTAGATTGGTCTCCTTTTTCAAAAATAGGCACAATGATGCTGGTAGACCAAGTGCTCGGAATAAAAGTGCTTGGTAAATTGTTAAAAACTTTAAGTAAAAGAGGCACCCAGAATTCAGATTTGTGCTTAATAAGGTCGATAGAATGCCCATGAGGGCCAGGGGCCTTATTACCTAGGCTTTGGTGAATTGCATCCTCAACTTCTAACATGGATATAGAAATCCGTGAGGCAGCATGGTTGTTTAACAAATCCTCATTCTGGGGTGGGGCTTTGTAAATCATAGAGAAGTGAGCTTCCCAGGCTCAGGGTTAGGCCCATAGACCTCATATCTTTAACAGCTGCCCAAAAAACATTTCCATTATTGAGTGTAGCGGCACAGGCAAGATTGTCCCAGCATTCTTTTAGGATCTCATCTTTTCGTTGCCTGGCCACTTGTTTATAATGGGACCTCAAAGATTTAACAAGAGTTGCGTCCCTTGGTGTTGCAGCGAGTGCTACGTGGAGTTCTCTGCTTGCTAGCGAACAAGTACGGGTAAACCATCTTGGCTTCTGGCTGGTGTCTGAGAATTGTAGGAATTCATACGTCATTATGATTACTAGTTTGAAACATGCAACATAAGAAGTCTGTTTTTAGTGTCGTTTGAATACAATGATTAGCATACATGTGATTACTCACCTGTGGACCATTAGGGAGACGGGATAAAAGCAGCATTAGCCAACAACAATTGAATTTTATTTAACATGAAAGAAAATCGGTGCAGTGACACTATCTCGAGCTGTTTGCAGAATCATGGCTTTTAAACGGGCCTCGGTGACTTCAAATACGTGTTTCTCTATGTGCTACGGTAAGCGCACCATTACGTATAGTTGCGTTAGGGTTTGGTGTATATTCGCCAAACTAGGGGCACAAGTTATATGGGAGATAAGTTAATGATGCATAGTATGTTTAAATTCCAAACTGGTGTTAAAGAGCGTTATGTGTAGCAGACAGATTAGTTTATGTTGTGATAATTATAGACAAAACATTTAGCAAAGGAGACATATTCGACTATGTTGTTAAAAGGCATCATTTAGCAATGACGATGTTAATTGTGAATATATGATTCTTGTATTTTAGATACCCCTGACGAAGGGACTTTGTTCCCGAAATGCATTGGGTTATTCAAATAAAGATGTGGCATGTGGAATCCATAAAGCCTCCTGCGTTTCAGTGACTGGAATGAGTAAAATGAATTGAATGTAAAATTGATAAAAAAGCAATGGAGTAAATATTGGATAAATTGATAACCTGAGCGCAATAAAAATTTTGATTGATTGGATTCATTCCTCACTTTGGCTGTGCATCATGAATTGGCACCGTAAGAGGTGTCACAGTGTTCTGTGGTGTCTGATGCAGGCCTAGAGAACATTTGCTTAATGCTGACACACAGGCAGCTAAAGGCATTAATTGCTTCTGGGTTAGGGTCACTAAGTGACAGGCAAATATCGATGAGCAATGGGTATGCTTTTATTATTTTAGAAAACACATTTTTGTTATCAATACCTTTCCATATCACTCTTAGTTTATCAGTCGAGGCCACCAAATTGCTTGCGCCAGGCTCTTTAGCAAGACTAGGTCTGGGGGCGAATCTAATTGATGTTAATATTGGATTGTGATCGCCCTGCACAGTAAGTAAAACCTCTCTCTTTAATAAAAAGTCTTCTAGTGAAGCAGATCTAAAAACATAATCAATAGTTGAGGCACAACCGCGACCCCTATAAGTGGGTATTACACAATTATCAATTTGGCATACAGCCGCAATTTCCATCACAGTAAGTAAGTTATAATTAGACAAATGGTCTAACAGTTCCACTCCCGTTTTGCATGAGAGCTTGTGAGCCGAAGGTACAGTAGCTATTTCGTTTTCCCTTGGGATCCTGGAATTAAAGTCACCACCAAGACAAATTCCAGCTAAGTTATGGTACGCCTTTTGACTTTGTAAATTGTCAATAAAATGGAACAGGTTGATAAAATTCATGTTGGGTATGTGTACATCAAGGCTTGAAAATGATCATTATTTGTGGCAAGAAACTTGACACTGCCACCTGATAAAATATTTACCCAAACGGAGAGTTCGCCAGATGGACGGCCTGCTTTAGGGGTAGGTGTGATGTTATTAAAACACGCAAAACCTTCTAAGAATAGAACCCTTGTTGCCCAGGTTTCTTAGAACATTAAGATATCATGTTATTGGACTATGTTAACCCAGTCTGTGGAGCTTAACTTGGAAGCTAGGCCTGCAACATTCCAGCTCAGCACCTGCAAATTTGGACCATGTAGATCTGGGGTAGCAATGTCCAAGGAATCAGTAGCAATGTCCAAGGAATCAATAAGATATTGTAACATAGCATAACAACTTTTCAATGGTTCCAAATGGAAAGCATTGCAAGAACACCAACTCTCTTCAACAGTCGTCCCAAGCACTGTCATCCTTTCCCTGAATAGCCTTTCTACTCTCCTCCGTCTCTTCTCTTCCTTCTCCAACCTTCCTGTTTGGTATTGCCATCATTCTATACTATGTGTCATGCACAGAACCACTCTTCAATGCTCTTACATAGGCACAGTGATTGCATGCAGATGGATTATGATGTTATGTTATGTTATGTTATGTTAGGAACATTTGTAGTGCGCACAGCTGCCCCAGCTAAGGGGCGTCCTGGCGCATGACAAGGTAAACATAGCTAACACTGAGCATAGAAACAGTGAAAGAAAAAGGGCGCAGCAAGAAGAGGGGGAAAATTAAAACAGGAAGGTTTTTATGGCTTTATGGAACAAAAGAAGGACACCCCCACACCGCACGGCCACCAGCTGCTGCGTGTGCTCCCGGCCCGCTGCCGCTCTCTGCCTCGCTGAGCCTGCCGCCTCTCCCCCGCCCCCGCAGCCCCAGCGGGATCGCTCTCCCCTCCTGTGGACCGCCACACTAATTTCCTCTGTTGTTTGCTATTGTTGTGACTGCTTCCACTGTTGCCCGTGCTTTCTCCCCCTGTGCCTGCCATCTAATTATTTTTTCTCCCGTGTTTGCCACACTAATTTCCTCTGTTGTTTGCTATTGTTGTGACTGCTTTCCACTGTTGCCCGTGTTTTCTCCACCTGTGCCTGCCATCTAATTATTTTTTCTCCCGTGTTTACTCTGTGACCCCCGCCCCGCTCCCCGCTTCCGGCCGCCGCGCCAGCGGCCACGCCCCTTTTCCTTTGTGTACCCTCACCGCTCCTCGCCTCCCAGCTCCTCCCTCCCTCACACTTCGCCATATATGGCGACCGTGCAGACGCGCAGTGTTGACGCGCAGCGGGCGCGCCGATTGAGCGCCGAAGGTGCGCCAAAGGTAAGCCCGTCTGCGCCCGTCCGCGGCCGGACCGCGCCCAGCGCCAGGACCCCTGGCCCCCGCAGACCCCACCCTACCCGCCGGACGTACAACACCGCCACCCTCAACGCACTCAACGCCGGCCGAAGCCCAGGATGCTATCGAGCCACCCCGGAACGCACCCACGGACCCTTCAGCTGCAACTCCTGCAAGTTCACCTGCATCCGGACCTGCACGACCCCAGCACCAACCAAGACAAAGACGAGCAACAGCAGCAGCCACCTGAAATGCATCCTGCTCAACACCCGCTCCGTCCACAGACACGCCGTCGAGCTATGGAACCTGCTCGACACCACAGCCCCAGACGTCGCATTCCTCACGGAAACCTGGATGAACGCCTCTTCAGCGCCCGACATCGCCATAGCCATCCCAGACGGCTACAAGATCATCCGAAGGGACCGCATCAACCAGACCGGTGGAGGCATCGCCATCATCCACAGGAACACCATCCGCATCACGACCAACACCGACGTCACCATCGCACCCGCCGAGCACCTGCACTTCCAGGTCCACATCAACCCCAAGACCACCCTCAGAGGCACCCTCATCTACAGACCCCCGGGACCACGTACACAATTCAGCAAAGACATCGCCGACTTCATCAGCCCGCACGCCCTCCCCTCCGCTGACTACATCCTCCTCGGGGACCTCAACTTCCACCTGGAGAACAACAACGACCGCAACAGCACCACCCTGCTGGACAACCTCGCCAACCTGGGACTCAAGCAGCTGGTCACCACCCCCACCCACTACGCCGGACACACACTCGACCCCGTCTTCTCATCCAGCAAGGACATCGCCTTCAGCCACGCCACCGGACTCCACTGGACGGACCACAGCTGCGTCCACTTCAGCTTCAGAAGGACCACGGTCCACCACCACCAGCAACAGGTTGCACGCAGAAGCTGGAACAAGATCACAGCCGACCAGCTCGCAACCTCCCTGAGCATGAACCCTCCCACCAGCGCAACGAACCCAAGCCAGGCGGCCATCAACCTCGCGAAGTGGATCAGCAACTGCGCAGACGACCTCGCCCCTCTGAAGACCCCGCCTAGCAGACCCGCTAGCAAGAAAGCCCCATGGTTCACCGACGAACTCAAGAGCTCCAAGAAGAACTGCCGCACCCTCGAGAGAACATGGCGCAGAGACCCGACACCAGACAACATGACCGCCCTCAAGCTCACCACCCGAAAACACCACCAACTCATCTACGCCACCAAGAAAACCGCATTCAAAGAACGACTGGACAACAACGCACACAACAGCAAGGAACTCTTCAACATCGTGAAAGAGCTCTCCAACCCCAACGCCGGAAACAACGACATCACCCCTTCGCAAGACCTCTGCAACTCCCTCGCCTCCTTCTTCCACAACAAGATCGCTGACATACACAACAGCTTCAGCACTCAACCAATGCACGCCACGGCCGAACCACCGCCCCCCACCACCACCCTCCGCGCCTGGACCCCGGTCAGCACCAAAGACACCGTCCGCACGATGAACTCCATCCACTCCGGATCTCCTACCGACCCCTGCCCTCACCACGTCTTCAACAAGGCCAACGCTGTCATCGCACCCCACCTGCGGGACATTATCAACACCTCCTTCGACACCGCTACCTTCTGGAAGCACGCCGAACTCAGCGCTCTACTAAAGAAGCCATCAGCCGACCCCACCGACCTCAAGAACTACCGTCCCATCTCACTGCTCCCGTTCCCTGCAAAAGTCATCGAGAAGACCGTCAACAAACAGCTGGCCGCCTTCCTCGAGACGAACGGCTCCCTCGACCTCTCGCAGTCGGGCTTCCGGGCCAACCACAGCACCGAGACCGCCCTGATCGCAGCCACCGATGACATCCGAACACTGCTTGACAACGGAGAAACAGCAGCCCTCATCCTCCTAGACCTCTCCGCGGCCTTCGACACTGTCTGCCACCGTACACTAGTGCAGCGTCTCAGCAACGTCAGAATCCAGGAAAAGGCATTGGAGTGGATCACCTCCTTCCTCGCAGGAAGGACACAGAGAGTCCGCCTCCCCCCGTTCAGCTCCGAAGCCACCGAAGTCATCTGCGGCGTTCCTCAAGGCTCCTCGCTCAGTCCAACCCTCTTCAACGTCTACATGAGCCCTCTCGCAGACATCGCACGCCAGCACAACCTCAACATCATATCCTACGCCGACGACACCCAGTTGATCCTCTCCCTCACCAACGACCCCACCACCGCCAGAGCCAACCTTCACGCAGGGATGAAAGAGGTAGCCGAATGGATGAAGAACAGCCGCCTGAAATTGAACTCGGACAAGACAGAAGTCCTCATCCTGGGGTCCTCACCCTCCGCCTGGGACGACTCATGGTGGCCCCCCGCCCTAGGCAGCGCACCCAAACCAACAGACCACGCACGCAACCTGGGCTTCATCCTGGACTCCTCCCTCTCCATGACCAGACAAGTCAACGCCGTCTCCTCGTCGTGCTTCAACATCCTGCGCATGCTACGCAAGATCTTCCGGTGGATCCCCACTGAGACCAGGAAGACGGTCACCCAGGCCCTCGTCACCAGCCGTCTGGACTACGGCAACTCCCTCTACGCCGGAACCGCCGCCAAACGCCAGAAGAGACTCCAGCGGATCCAGAACGCCTCAGCACGACTCATCCTGGACATCCCCCGTCGCAGCCACATCTCCGGACACCTGAGAGACCTGCACTGGCTCCCGGTCAACAAGAGAATCACCTTCCGACTCCTCACCCATGCACACAAAGCCCTACACAACCAAGGCCCAGGATACCTCAACAACCGCCTCAACTTCTACGCACCCAAACGCCAGCTTCGATCGACCGGCCACGCCCTTGCCGCCGTCCCCCGCATCCAAAGAGCCACCACAGGGGGACAGTCCTTCTCCTACCTCACCGCCAAAACTTCAGGAAGCAGCTCAAGACCTGGCTGTTCAAGCAGTAGCGGACCTCCCTCCCCCAGCGCCTTGAGACCCTCTGGGTGAGTAGTGCGCTATACAAATGCTTGATTGATTGATTGATCAAGCGAATCTCAATCGGAAGAGAGTTCCAAAGCAGTGCTGCTTTTACCCGGAAGGACCGGCCACCAACTCAGCTGAGCTTAAACCTCGGGACCACAGCGAGCGCTTGGCCCAATGATCTCAAAGAGCGGGTTGGAACATAAGATGACAAGAGATTCGAGAGGATCCGGGGGGCTGATCCCTTCAAGATCTTAAAAGCCAGACATAAAACTTTAAAATGAATTCTTGTTTTAACCGGTAGCCAATGCAAAGATCGAAGGGTACTAGAAACAGAGCAGGACCTGGGCAAGCCAACTATGGCTCTAGCTGTGGCGTTTTGGACACGTTGAAGGCGGATGATTTCTGCCTGGTTTGCCCCTACCAGGAGAGAGCTGGCATAATCCAGACGAGATATTACTGTTGCCTGAACCACCAGCTGCCTGGTAGGGGGGGTCAAAAAACTTCAGGACAGGTCTTAAGCTCCGAAGGACCCCAAAACAGCAGGCCGCGGTTTTCTTAGAGTGCCCCACGAAGCTAAGAGTGGGCTCCAACCACACTCCCAAATTTCTCAACTCTGTTACCGGAATTGGAGACGGCCCAAGCTCCGGAGGCCACCATCTGTCCCCCCAGAGCTCCTTCCCCTTCCCGACAACCATGACCTCAGTCTTCTTAGCGTTGAGCTATAGACAGTTGGCATTCATCCAGCTCGCCACCGCCCTCAGTCCACTCTGGAACCTAGGGGCATCCTGCTCAACATCCCCGCTGATAGTAACCGCTAGCTGAGTGTCGTCAGCATAAGAGACCATAGCCATGCCCCACTGCTTGACGACATCAGCCAGCGGTCTCACGTAAAGGTTGAATAACGTGGGACTCAGCGAGGATCCCTGCGGCACCCCCAGGCCCAGAGGATGGAATTTGGACTGGTACGGTGGTATGGCAACGCAGAAGGAGCGGTCGTCGAGAAAGGAACGGAACCACTGTAGGGCGAGCCCACCAATGCCTATCTCCTCCAGGCGCTGCAGAAGGATGCGGTGTGAAACAGTATCGAAGGCGGCGCTCTGGTCTAATAATACTAGTGCCGCCGTCTGTCCCACATCCAGCACCATACGCAGGTGTTCGGCCATGGCGAGAAGGGCTGTCTCCGTGCTATGCCCAGCACGGAACCCATTCTGGGTAGCATCCAGAATGTTGGCTCGGGTAAGATGGTCAGAAAGAGCCAGGTTAACGTGGGCCTCCACAACTTTTGCCGGCCAAGGGAGCAAGGAAATAGGCCGGTAGCTCTCCGGTTTTAAAGGATCCAATAAGGGTTTCTTCAGGATAGGAGAAACCACTGCCCGCTTCCATTTAGCTGGAACCGTGCCCGTAGCCAGCGAGATGTTAATGAGGGAGCACACCATGGGGCGTCCCACAAAAGACTGGTCCCTGAAGAGGGCAGGTCTTAATGGATCCAAAGGTGATCCAGATGTAATTTTCTGGGTCAACCTATCAAATCCCTCAGGTAGAAGCAGGGGGAAAGAGTCCATAGTGGGGAGGCCCGGGATAATATCCAGGGTCCCCGATGGTGGCCCCGTACAGGGAAAAGCCCGGTAGATGCCCTGCACTTTCTCCAGAAAGAAGGATGCCAAAGCCTCACAGTGAGAGGTAGAAGCCATTGCCGGGGAGGAGATTATTTTTGCCAAAAGATCTTTAAGGGCCTTAAATATAGATTTAGACAGGTTAGTACTGTTGCGGAATTCTACCGAGTAGAACGCTGCGCGAGCTCTACAGATGGCGCGGTGATAAACCTTAACGGAAGCCAGATACAACGCTTTCTTGGCAGTATCGTAAGACCTCCGCCCCTCTCTCTCGGCCCGCCTACAGCTGCCCTTCAAAACACGAAGGGCGCTGTCATACCAGGGGCTCGACTCTCTGGAGGTAAGTTTGCTTGCCATGATGGGAATCAGTGAATCAAGCGCCCTGGTAATCCACTGACAGAACTGGTCATAACCCGTTTCAACGTTGTCCGAGGGTCCCAGCGGATCTACCACCAAGACGTGGTGTAGGTCCTCTAACCTGAGTTTGTTCCAGTGCCTTCTAGGGACTAATCTAGCTGGGGGAATAGAGGGAATCTCAGGCAAAGGGGCCCGGATAGCCACTAAAAAGTGGTCCGTCCACCCTAGGGGTGATATGGAAGAGACTGTGGCTTCCGTAAGATTAGTAAAAAAGGGATCCAGTGTATGCCCTCCTACGTGGGTGGGTTGTGCTACCTTTTGAGACAGTTGAAGGGCCTCGAGATCAGCTAAAATATTGATGACAGCCGGCGCGCTCTGATTGTCAAAATGGAGGTTGAGATCTCCCAGGATAGAAAAATTGGCAAAGCCAATTGCCAGAGAGCTAACGGCGTCAGGGAAAACTTCTCTGAACGCAACGTCACTGCCTGGGGGTCGATATACCACCATCCCCGAGATCGAGAACTGGGGGCTGATCAAGATCTTAAAAGAGGCGCTTTCGCATCCAGCAATATTTAAAGCATTCCAGCTACAGGAGAAGCTAGATTTAACAGCAAGGGCGATACCCCCTCCTCTAGTTGGACGGTTTAGAGTGAAGATGGAATACTCAGGGGAGAAAGCCAAGTTAATAATGGCTGCGTCGTCCTCCTGCAACCAAGTTTTCTGGGGTCTCATCCTGCATGAGGTCCAAGAAGGCTTGATGGTGTTGCACCAAGGACCTGACATTAAGGCTAAGTATTCGAAGTACATGCGCCGAGCCATTGCTTCGAGAGGCTATAGTGGAAGGCCTCTGGCGAATGTGAACGGGAGAGGCAAGTGCCCATCTCTTGCAGGCACACCAATATGAGCCCCTTAGAGGATGGATATGTGCCTGATCACACTTCAGAATAGTCAGTCCAATGGACCGCAGAGTCTCATTGGAATAGGTGATCATCACGACACCAGATAAGAAAAGTGCCAAAGAGAAACCCGCTGCGCCCCGTGCGTCCTAAGCGCGGACGGGCGCAGACGGGCAGGACTCTGGCACGACTCCGGTGAAGCGACGGCGTCCCACTGCGCGACCCCGCTGCGCGGGGGGGGGAGCGACTTTAAATAGGCGTCCCGCGAGGCTGTCCGAGCGCAGGAACGCTCACAATGGCGCCCGCCGGGAGATGCAGTGCCCAACCAAAGATGCCGCCCAACCAGGACTACCCCCGTGACCCGGACCCACCAAAACGGCGGTGTTTTTATAAACAATTAAGTGCGGTAAGAGGGAGGGGAGCACCCAACCTGGTCCCAGTTAATAGCAAGGGCAAGTAAATTAAATGAAACAAAAATACAAAAGCGGGAAATTTTAAAATCACACAGCGTTAGCAGCAGCGCGAGCGCAGCTATGCAGGTACCTTATCCAGGCTACCGGCAAAGTGAAGACCGCCTTAAATAGGCGTCCCGCGAGGCTGTCTGAGCGCAGGAACGCTCACAATGGCGCCCGCCGGGAGATGCAGTGCCCAACCAAAGATGGCGCCCAACCAGGACTACCCCCGTGACCCGGACCCACCAGAGCGGCGGTGTTTTTATAAACAATTAAGTGCGGTAAGAGGGAGGGGAGCTCCCAACCTTGTCCCAGTTAATAGCAAGGACAAGTAAATTAAATGAAACAAAAATACAAAAACGGGAAATTTTAAAATCACACAGCATTAGCAGCAGCGCGAGCGCAGCTATGCAGGTACCTTATCCAGGCTACCGGCGAAGTGAAGACCGCCTTAAAAGGCGTCCCGCGAGGCTTTCCGAGCGCAGGAACGCTCACAATGGCGCCCGCCGGGAGATGCAGTGCCCAACCAAAGATGGCGCCCAACCAGGACTACCCCCGTGACCCGGACCCACCAAAACGGCGGTGTTTTTATAAACAATTAAGTGCGGTAAGAGGGAGGGGAGCACCCAACCTGGTCCCAGTTAATAGCAAGGACAAGTAAATTAAATGAAACAAAAATACAAAAACGGGAAATTTTAAAATCACACAGCGTTAGCAGCAGCGCGAGCGCAGCTATGCAGGTACCTTATCCAGGCTACCGGCAAAGTGAAGACCGCCTTAAATAGGCGTCCCGCGAGGCTGTCTGAGCGCAGGAACGCTCACAATGGCGCCCGCCGGGAGATGCAGTGCCCAACCAAAGATGGCGCCCAACCAGGACTACCCCCGTGACCCGGACCCACCAGAGCGGCGGTGTTTTTATAAACAATTAAGTGCGGTAAGAGGGAGGGGAGCTCCCAACCTTGTCCCAGTTAATAGCAAGGACAAGTAAATTAAATGAAACAAAAATACAAAAACGGGAAATTTTAAAATCACACAGCATTAGCAGCAGCGCGAGCGCAGCTATGCAGGTACCTTATCCAGGCTACCGGCGAAGTGAAGACCGCCTTAAAAGGCGTCCCGCGAGGCTTTCCGAGCGCAGGAACGCTCACAATGGCGCCCGCCGGGAGATGCAGTGCCCAACCAAAGATGGCGCCCAACCAGGACTACCCCCGTGACCCGGACCCACCAAAACGGCGGTGTTTTTATAAACAATTAAGTGCGGTAAGAGGGAGGGGAGCACCCAACCTGGTCCCAGTTAATAGCAAGGACAAGTAAATTAAATGAAACAAAAATACAAAAACGGGAAATTTTAAAATCACACAGCGTTAGCAGCAGCGCGAGCGCAGCTATGCAGGTACCTTATCCAGGCCTTTACAGGCACATGCATCAAAAAGAGAATTTGCGAGTCCTTATTTGCGATTTTTAAGGAATCGCAAATAAAGACTCGCAAAACACGATGCACCAAAAAAAATGCGAGAAAACTGCGATTCGCTAAAAATCGCTAATTAAATTGCGATTTCGGAATTTGCGAACTCGCTATTAGCGATTTCGCAATTAGCGAAATCGCAAATACCGAAGTCGCTTTTTGATGCATCCTGATGACATCACAACCAGGAAGTGAGCAGCACCAGCCTCATTTCCAGTGCACAGTGTCAGGGAGAGGAGGGAGCTGGCTCTGGGAGCAGAACAGGAGTGTGACAGAGACAGAAGAACAACTTTTGCTAACAAATGGAAGCCTCACAAACAGCAGAGGAGAGCCAAACAGGCAGGAAACGCAAAATTAAATTTGCTGAAAAAGAAATTGACACCCTCATTGAGGGAGTAGTCCACAGCCATGATAAGCTGTTTGGAAAGGCATCATTGAAAGTGGCAGAGCAGGAGAAAAGGAAAATCTGGCTCCGGATCCAAAACAGGGTCAATGCCATTGGGGTGACACACCGCACCATTGAAGAACTCAAAAAACGATGGTACGACTTGCGCAGTCGGGCTAAGGTGCGCATAGCTGACCGGCTCAAGGAGGCAAAGAAGACAGGAGGGGGAACGCCAACAGACACTGGGAACACTCCCATGGAGGACTTGGTTGAATCCACCATCCAGCCAGAAGCTGTTGTTGGTGTGACCCAGCTGGACACGTCCGGAGCAGCAAACACATCTGAAGGTAAGATGAATGCATGTTACCTTATTTTTTAAAATGTAAAGGTAGAACATGACCACAGTACAGCCCAAGTGCAGACTCTGAACATCCACTACACAATGTATTCAGTAGGTGAGGGGCATTATGGGAGATGTAGTCAGGACAAGCAGTTACAATGTCAAATCTCAGAGTAACAACCCAAAAAAGCTGAATAGAGTATAAAATCATTTACAAAGGCAAAAATGTATTACTATGAAATTAATATCACAGACAAGAAATAATGCAGTGTTGCACTGTTTCACCTCACAGATGCTCAACGTGTAGAAGATGTGGATAGCGATTCCCCAGACATGCAGGACACCAGTGCAGGTGAACAGATGGACACACCCGTGGGCAAATAAATCCCTCACGTCCAACAAAGTCACGCAGGGCTACTGTTCCATCCCTAGTCACCATGGAGTGTGATGATGAGGCTGATGCAACACCAGGTGGCAGCCATGGCCAGACAACTTCCATCACACAACCACAACCACAGGTCCCCAGAACCAATCACAGAGTCCGGCGTAGGAGAGGAAGAGCACTCAGGACACAGCAGGAGGAGCAACCAAGTGATGTCTGGGGTGGTCTTGAGGGACAGATGCTCCGTATGCAGCACCTGCAGACAAAAAACACACGATTAGTACAATTGCAAATTGGCAAGATGGCTAGCAACATAGCAGTACTGTCAGAAAGTGTGCAGCAACTGAGCAAGGTGATGCATGAAGGAAATGTATCCCAGAAGAGACAGCATCGTCAACTAATGCTGCACCTGAAAATGTTTGCAAAATCAAACAATAGGTTGGCCACGACAACTGCACTGCTGGCACGTAGGTCTGTGACCATGCAAACTGAAATGTGCCATTGGAGCGGGGATGTGGCTAAAGCACTGGACCAGGTCACCAATGCAGTTGATTTGCTTAATGCTTCCACAATTGCGGCCAACAATTCCACGCCCGAAGAGGGTAGTGAGGGTGGCTCAAGCCTAAGTAGTTTGGCAGTTCCAGTCCGCACTGCAGGAAGACGCAACACACGCAGCAGTACCCCCGCCGCTGCCAACATTACGGATGACAATGCTGGGTCTGACAGGCGTCTGGGTGTTCGTGGGAGAAAGCGCTAGACTGGCATGTACAAGTACATTCCACTATGGTGACGTAACCATTTATTTGGATTTGACTTTTCACAGACTGACAAGTGAATTGACATTTGCAAACCACTTCTGTCCATTGCACTGGTCAGATTACAAGTGTGCTTGAACACTCATGGCATTTTTATTTCATTAAAGAATAATTTGATAGCAATATTCAGTTTCTGTGTCATCATTACTCACCTCAGAAATAATTTTGTGTGATGTCAAATCTTCTCCTACGCCCTTCTGCTGCGCCTGCCCCTTGTGCTGCATGGTGGTGTGGCACTTGCTGGTTCCCATCCTCCGATTCGCTGTCAGACACCTCGATGTCCATTCCTCCCCTTGTCGCTATATTGTGCAGCATGGCACATGCTGCTACTATCTTGCAGCATTGTTCAGGGTTGTACTTCAGTGCTCCACCGGTCTTATGTAGACATCGGAATCGGCTCTTCAACAGGCCAAATGTGCGCTCTATGATGTTCCTTGTCGAAATATGTGCTGCATTGTACCTCTGTTGATTGGCAGCTGTGGGATTGAGGTAAGGCGTCATCAGGTAATTACGCAAGGCGTATGCGCTGTCACCTACATGTAATGGAGCAAAGAGTCAGTGGCAGCTTCACATTGACATACGTACAATGACAGTGATAAACTATAACCCATATTTACCAAGCAGATGTCCCTCTCCAAATTCTCCCCTGACAAGACGGGTGTGTATGCCACTTTGCCTGAAGATATAAGAGTCATGTGCACTCCCTGGAAATTGCGCAACAATGTCAGTGATAATGTTTTTGGCATTGCAAACAACCTGAATATTGAGGGAATGGTAACATTTCCTATTTCTATATAAATATTCCTGTGTTGCAGGGGGACATATTGCAACGTGGGTGCAATCAATACAACCCAAAACATGTGGGAAACGAGCTATCTGGTAGAACTCCTGTTTGGTTTTTGCAAGGTCAAGCGCGGTGGTAGGGAACTTGATGTGAGACCCGATCACAGCCATCATGGCATCAAGGAATGCTTTCAATATTCGTGAAAGTGCGCTTTGTGACACACCTCCCGCAACAGCAATGACCCCCTGAAAACTGCCTGACGCCAGGAGGTGTAGGCAACATAGGACCTGCACATGCGTTGGGATGGCATTGGTCCTACGTGTCTGTCGTTGCATTATGGGGTCCAATTCATTGATTAGGTCATGGATCATTGCTGCATTGAGCCTATACTTGTCGTATATCTCATCCTCTTGCTGGCCTAGCAAAGTTATGCGGACTCTGAAGATGCGCTCATTTATTCGCCTCCGTCTCTGTGCGGCAGCCTGCAGCCTCATCCTCCTCGCCATCAGGTAAATCCCTGCCATTGTGAACAGTGCTGGCTCATTCTGGCTGTGTTTAAATGGGTTTCAGTTGGTTTTCACCTGTCTGTGATTTGCACTCATGATTACCACCTGGTTGTGATCCTTCTTATTTAGCGATCGCTAAATTGCGATTTTCATGGGAATCGCTATTTGCGATTTTTCATGCATCCATTTAGCGAATCTTTGTTTGCGATTCCCTAATTGGGAGACGCTAATACCGATTCGCTATTTGATTCGCAGACTGTTTTGCGATTCCTTATATTTGCGAAAAAATGGTTTTTCGCAAATATACACTTGATGCATTTCAACACTGACTTTTGCGATCGCAAACGGCCAATTTTTGCGATTCGCACCGTTTGCGATCGCAAAAAGGTTTGATGCATGTGCCTGATAATGCCTTGCATAAGAGACCGGGCAATATTTATGAAAGGGTTGCAACGCTTTTGCACCACACAATGGGGTGCATAGGCAACACAACTTTTAAATACAGTTTATCAAGCCATGTAAGGTTATCTTGCATGGCCCCGAGTGGCTTGATAAATAAAATGCAGCACAAATCACCACTGGTCTAATTTTTGGTCAATATTAGAGTGACCGAACCTAAAGTTCTGTTATGACAATCGGAGTTACTAAATATTTACCATGGTTAAATATCAGAGTATCTGCACTGTGAGATAGCAGCCTTCCAGTGCCCAGAATCTAGAAATGAAAGAAATTCCAGTCCATTAAAAGCAAAAATTCACAATGACTGGCGGCACGTTTTCTTACACTGGTGATGATTAACACCTGCACGGCGCTGGGGCTAAATGTTCATGATATACTCTTTTTTGACAAATTTAGATTTTTTTCTATTCATATGTCTAAGGGGCTGCAAGAGGTTAGCCACAGTAAATCAGAGAGAGACTCAGGCTTTGTACTATCTAACTTGTGAGTGCACCTTTAGCATGACGTTTGGCTGTTTGGCACGTGTGTCATTTATACATTGTAAAATGGCTTCTTGTTATTAAGCAAAACTGATAAATATGGAGGGTCTTTGGACAAAAAACTACTGTGTAGGCAAAATATTGTATCAAGAATATGGAGGACAAAAATATCGTGAAGGTAAGTTTTACTACATATATTTCCACATATATGTTCCATGAGCATATAAATATCTTCAAGGTATGAATGGAGTTAAGAACAGTAAATCTATGTTTACCTATTTGCACTTACTGTCTCAATATTTTGTTCCTTGATATTTTCGACACGATATTCTGTCCACACAATCTTTTAGCTTCGATATTCTATCAACCTATGAGAGAATAAAGTAAAAATAGAGTGAGATATTTTATAGTGATCAGTGCTGCAAATGCATACAAGGGGTGTGTAAAACAAGCCCCCAGTATATGCAGATACAGGGAGAATTAGTCACTACCCCGGCTAGAAGACAGATCTGTGATACAGGTTTAACAGTCAATATACCAGGCGGGGTGTGGCTGTGCTATCCTGATGGACAGCAACAGCCAGCCATAACATCTACTATTCCGATGAAGGCATAAATAATACAACACCCAAAAATATTACATCATAGTCAATAAATGGAAAATGACTAGGAAAAGAGAAGTCTCCGATAATTGAATGTACAGGACATAGACTCAGACTCCCAATGTAAAGAGCGATACAGGATGTATAAATTAGAGAATGTGTGTGTTAAATTTTTAAAGGATTTTTGTGGACAAGATGTGTCCTCGAAGTAATAAATAAAATAAAAATTGATTATAAAAATGTATTGAGTAGATTACTTTTGTACCTTCTGATATATAGTTCTGCTCCCTTTTTTGCAATTATTCCAGACAAGTTCAATCAGGGCAGATCCTCCGTTAAAGCAGAGGAGCATTGCCCCACTGCTCTCTGAGCAGTGCAAAAACGAAAAATAAAATGATAACTCGGCATGTTGCCCCACTGGCTTCTGAGCACTGCAGAAACAAAAAATAAAAAGATAATAACATAATGTTATTATCATTTTATTTTTCAGTACGCAGCCAGGGCACGTTGGGGCACTGTGATCCTGACGGACAGCAGCAGCTAGCAGGAAGGAGGAGTGGTGGGCACCATGAGTGCACATGACAACTTGGCCGGCCATCTTAGGACGGCCAAACCATCAGGCGCACTTAGCATTTCTCCACTTGGCAATGTTGCACAGCTGGGTGTAGAACAGTCCCAGGCATTGTCTGAGTGGCAAACCAGGCCACACAGACCAATAACGATGCTGCTGTCATGCTGCTAATAGTATTAGCAAGATGACAGCAGAGTCATGATTGGTTTAGGGAGCCTGTGAGCTGCCAGGAGTTAGGAAGAGGCAGCAGCCATACACAGGTAGGTGATCTTTCATTTTTTTTATTACCCCCTGCCCCCGCTGCCCTACCACTTATGGACTCTAGCGGCTGCCACTGAGTTTAATACCATTTTTGTTTATTGTTATGTTTAACAGAGCCTAGCTATGTAACCTGAAGAAGGCCAATCCTGATTTAGAAATTCAATACAGGTGCATCTGAGCAACAAGGCATGCATTATTAATGCAAGAGTGAAAAGGGGAGTGGTTGGAAAACCACTAAAAACATATCAAACCACTTCAAAAATATAAATGAATGGGCTTTGAAATATGTAGGAAAATGTGTTTGCATTACATTTTTGCTAAAAAAACATAGTGCCTTATGCACACATTTCTGTTTATAAGTAGTGTTCACAAATTGCCCACCAACTTTTAGCAAATGGAAATGAATTTTTTGAACTGAGGTATGTACTGATAGGTCGGTTTACAAAATTCCAAATCACAAGAGGTCACAATCCGACCTCCATTATCAATATTTGTATTTATTTATGAGATAGGCCATAGAGTGCGGCTCACTAAGTTTGGATATGATCTTCGGGATGGTCGTCTACTGTGATCGCATTTTAAATAAAATCAACTTCAAAAAATGGTCACAATGTTTCATGATTCTCCAGTCCCAAGCCATAATCAAGGGCAAATTGTGCACCCGCTAAATCGCATACTGACACTAACCCTCATTAGTGGCGTGCAATGTGCGTTTGCAGTTTGTGGGCCTGCTGTAATCAGGGAATAATATAATGGACCATTTCAAAAATATATGTATATATAATACCAATGTAAAAAAATAATCATAACATTTGTGAAGGAAAGAAAGTGGAAATGGAATGTACAACAACAATTTGTCAGTAGAGTTCATTTTCTGATGGTTTTCTAATATGCCTGCACACTGTGGCGAAATGTGTTTTAAAGCAATGAAGAAGAAATGTGACAAAAACACAAAGTGGTTTTGCCATGCATCTTCATTTTCAAGCACAATTCATCTAATATATGCAGAGGGTTTTACAATATTGGCAGTGAAGCAGGTTATCCTCAATCAACTCTCCGGGATGCAGATGTGTTTTCTGTTTATACTTAAACATTCCCCCCTCATTAATTTTGTGTCTTTATGCAGCTATTGCTATTAGTGTACAAGATGCATGTTTCACTTCCTTTGAACTGTCTCAGATCAACATTAGCTGCTGAATGAGAAAATCCATTAAGCTTTCCCTAGAAGTAAATGGGGGAGTTAATTACCGAGCCTGGATCAGAATTAGAAAGCATTGAATAATATTGCAATAGACAGTAGAAAATGGGCACTCCAACTCATTTCCAATCTGATTTAGTCCATGTTTTTTTTAAAGCTGTAGTTAAAGTAAAGCTACGGGTCTTATTTAGATAAAAAGTACTGAAACTAGAATGGTATGTTGTGCAGACCTTACAATCTAAGAATATTTTTCAACCTGTGAGCATTGAGTGCTGGGGTGAAATGGGCGTTGCTGTGTTGAGGGGGTGGGTCCATTGCAAGTGGAGCTTTGAACCCCCTGCTCTGCCTAAACCTACACAGCTACTCTCCTCCACAGCAATAAGGTACTCATATGGTGCAACCTCCCATATCCTGGGGAGGTTTTAGATTGGAGCCCAGTTGAATAGAATGTTCTCACATGCAGTCGCGGCACCTCGTGGGAGTGCTGTGGGGCGTTGGGGGGGGGGGGGGGAGGGGAGGGTGGCGGTGGTAAACTCCGGCATAAGGCCGAAGGAGTTCAGTGAATAAATAAATAAATAAAACAAATTTCATTGCGCGCACTGCAATGCAGCGATGCAATGCAGTGCGCGCAATGAAATGTTATTTATTTATTTATTTATTAACTGAAATCCGTTCGGCCTAATGCCGGAGTTTACTACTCCCCACCCTGCCCCTCCCCCACACTGCCCCACCGCCCTGAAGCACTCCCACGAGGAGCTGTGACTGCTCACCTGAGCTGGAAACCCCTTCTGTGTAAGGCTTACCAGCTCAAGTGTGATTCTGCCTCCTCACCGTTTGGTCATGTGATGAGGCACGAATCAGTGTATCAAGTGGTGTCACTATTTGAGTTGAAAGGCCTGGGTGTGCCTCATCACCTCTTTGTGCGTCATTCTCGTTGCAGTCCTGACAAATTGCTGGAAGGGTTCAGCCTCAAGATCGACACACCCACCACTAACTTCATAAACTCTTGACCAAAAATGTTCAGGCCAAATCACAATATAAAAGTCTGGCACACGGAAAAAAGGGCTTCTACCATTACTTGTAGAAATCCTACCTCGATGATATTTATGAGCAAGGATTCCTTCTGTGAATCTATGTGAATGGCTGCAATATATAGCTGCATTTAAATGCCTTAAAGAGCGCTCAATGCAGCCCCTTGTCCCTCAAATGATGACAAATATTAAAAATGCAATAGGTCTCGCATTTGCTTGATTTCGAGCTTTTGGCATTGAAAATGGCAATGTTTTTTACCCATGTGTTATGGATGTATTAGGTTGTGTGGCGGAATTATGCAGATTGAATTGGAATTGTTAGTTGTGGAGGAGCATGAAGCATAAGGAAGGAGACTGAGTAGGTTAAGAGCAGCAGGAGGCACAAGGAAGGAGAGTAAGAAGAGCAGCATGAGGCACAAGGAAGGAGAGTGAGATCAGCAGCATGAGGCACAAGGAAAGAGAGTGAGGAAGAGCAGAGCAGAGTGAGGCAGAAGGAAGGAGAATGAGAAGAGCAGTGTGAGGCAGAAGGAAGGAGAATGAGAAGAGCAGTGTGAGGCAGAAGGAAGGAGGATGAGAAGAGCAGCATGAGGCGCAAGGAAGGAGAGGGAGGAGGAGAAGAGCAGTGAGAGGCACAAGGAAGGAGAGTGAGGAAGAGAGCAGCATGAGGCACAAGGAAGGAGAGTGATGAGGGGAGCAGTGTGAGGCAGAAGGAAGGAGTGAGGAGAAGAGCAGCATGAGGCACAAGGAAGGAGAGCGAGGAGAAGAGCAGCATGAGGCACAAGGAAGGAGAATTAGAAGAGCAGCGTGAAGCAGAAGGAAGGAGAATGAGAAGAGCAGTGTGAGGCACATGGAAGGAGAATGAGAAGAGCAGTGTGAGGCAGAAGGAAGGTGAGTGATGAGGGTAGCAGTGTGAGGCAGAAGGAAGGAGTGAGGAGAAGAGCAGCATGAGGCACAAGGAAGGAGAGTGAGATCAGCAGCATGAGGCACAAGGAAAGAGAGTGAGGAAGAGCAGAGCAGAGTGAGGCAGAAGGAAGGAGAATGAGAAGAGCAGTGTGAGGCAGAAGGAAGGAGAATGAGAAGAGCAGTGTGAGGCAGAAGGAAGGAGGATGAGAAGAGCAGCATGAGGCGCAAGGAAGGAGAGGGAGGAGGAGAAGAGCAGTGAGAGGCACAAGGAAGGAGAGTGAGGAAGAGAGCAGCATGAGGCACAAGGAAGGAGAGTGATGAGGGGAGCAGTGTGAGGCAGAAGGAAGGAGTGAGGAGAAGAGCAGCATGAGGCACAAGGAAGGAGAGCGAGGAGAAGAGCAGCATGAGGCACAAGGAAGGAGAATTAGAAGAGCAGCGTGAAGCAGAAGGAAGGAGAATGAGAAGAGCAGTGTGAGGCACATGGAAGGAGAATGAGAAGAGCAGTGTGAGGCAGAAGGAAGGAGAGTGATGAGGGGAGCAGTGTGAGGCAGAAGGAAGGAGTGAGGAGAAGAGCAGCATGAGGCACAAGGAAGGAGAGTGAGATCAGCAGCATGAGGCACAAGGAAAGAGAGTGAGGAAGAGCAGAGCAGAGTGAGGCAGAAGGAAGGAGAATGAGAAGAGCAGTGTGAGGCAGAAGGAAGGAGAATGAGAAGAGCAGTGTGAGGCAGAAGGAAGGAGGATGAGAAGAGCAGCATGAGGCGCAAGGAAGGAGAGGGAGGAGGAGAAGAGCAGTGAGAGGCACAAGGAAGGAGAGTGAGGAAGAGAGCAGCATGAGGCACAAGGAAGGAGAGTGATGAGGGGAGCAGTGTGAGGCAGAAGGAAGGAGTGAGGAGAAGAGCAGCATGAGGCACAAGGAAGGAGAGCGAGGAGAAGAGCAGCATGAGGCACAAGGAAGGAGAATTAGAAGAGCAGCGTGAAGCAGAAGGAAGGAGAATGAGAAGAGCAGTGTGAGGCACATGGAAGGAGAATGAGAAGAGCAGCGTGAGGCAGAAGGAAGGAGAATGCGAAGAGCGATGTGTGAGGCACAAGGAAGGAGGATGAGAAGAGCAGCATGAGGCACAAGTAAGGAGAATGAGAAGAGCAGCGTGAGGCACAAGGAAGGAGAATGAGAAGAGCAGCGTGAGGTACAAGGAAGGAGGATGAGAAGAGCAGTGTGAGGCACAAGGAAGGAAAATGAGACGAGCAGCGAAAGGGACAAGGAAGGAGAGGGAGGAGGAGAAGAGCAGAGTGAGACACAAGGAAGGATAGTGCGTAGGAGAGCAATGTGAGGCACAAGGAAAGATTGAGGAGAAGAGCAGCATGAGGCACAGGAAAGGAGAGCGAGGAGAAGAGCAGGGTGAGGCACAATGAAGGAAAATGAGAGGTGCAGCGTGAGGCACAAGGACAGAAAGTGAGAAGAGCAGGGTGAGGCACAATGAAGGAGAATGAGAGGTGCAGCGTGAGGCACAAGGACAGAAAGTGAGAAGAGCAGCGTCAGGCAGAAGGAAGGAGAGTGAGGAGAAGAGAAGCATGAGGCACAAAGAAGGAGTGTAAGGAGGAGAGCAGCGTGAGGCACACAGACGTAGAGTGATGAAAAGAGCAGTGTGGGACACAAGACAAGAGAGTGAGGAAGCGAGCAGCAGCATGAGGCATAAGTAAGGAGAGTTGGGAAAGAGCAGCATGAGGCACAAGGAAGGAGAGTGAGGAGGAGAAGAGCAGCATGAAGCACAAGGACAGAGAGTGAGGAGAAGAGCAGCGTGAGGCACAAGGAAGGAGAGTGAGAAGGAGAAGAGCTGCTTGAGGCACGAGGAAGAAGAGTGAGGAGGGGGGAAGAGCAGTGCGAGGCACTAAGAAGGAGAGTGAGGAGAAGAGCAGCGTGAGGCACAAGCTAGGAGAGAGGAAGAGAAGAGCAGCATGATGCAAAAGGAAGGAGAGTGAGGAGAAGAGCAGCGTGGGACACAAGAAAAGAGAGTGAGGAAGCGAGCAGCAGCATGAGGTATAAGTAAGGAGAGTTGGGAAAGAGCAGCATGAGGCACAAGGAAGGAGAGTGAGGAGAAGAGCAGCGTGAGGCACAAGCTAGGAGTGAGGAAGAGAAGAGCAGCATGATGCACAAGGAAGGAGAGTGAGGAGGAGAAGAGCAGCATGAGGCATGAGGAAGGAGAGTGAGAAGGAGAAGAGCTGCGTGAGGCACGAGGAAGAAGAGTGAGGAGAAGAGCAACGTGAGGCACAAGGAAGGAGAGTGAGGATATGAGCTGCGTGATGGCATAAGGAAGGAGAGCGAGGAGCAGAGGAGCAGCATGAGGTACTAGTAAGGACAGTGAGGAGAAGATCAGCAGGAGGTAGAAGGAAGAAGAGCAATAAGAGAAATGCAGCGTTATACACAAGGAGCAGAGCAGGAAGAGCCCAGTATATGCGCAAGAAAGCACAATAAACAGCCAAAGATGAACAGACCATATACTTGAGGAGGGGATAGAAGAAGTGAACAGTCAATGGAAGGTGTGGGTGGTGGTGGTAATTGTTCCAGATAAGAACGAGAAAGGCTCAATATTATGCAGCAGCACACTGGACCAGTGAGCAGGGGAATAAGGCAATGGAACTCAAGAAAGGAGCTTGTTGGTGCTAAAAATGAGATACTAAGTGTGGGAAGGGATTATCAAAGAGCCAGCAGAAGTTTGGAAAGGAGGAGGAAGCAAGTAAGAAAACCAAAACTGGAGTAGAGCGGTCAGGACAACAGAAAATGAACTGTTTGACTGTGTTCTGCACAAATAAAGAACAGTGAAATGTGCAGACAGAATGACATCCATTTTGAAGGAAACATGGCTCTCAGGCTTAAATTGATGCATAGTAAACAAGTTAGTAAACAATTCTGCATGTCATAGGAAAATTGTTCAAATAAATAATAGCCCATTATCAATGTTTACAGTGTAATCTAGTGTATAACTATATTATGCAATTTGTTCATGATGTCTAAAAACATTAGTGCACAAAGGTCTTCAACAAAAAAGATCATTGATTGAATACGGTCTCGTGCATACGGTAATATTTATAACTCAGTGTTAAGGGTGTAAAGTTTGTGATCTGAAATGCAGCCAACTGGAGTGACAGTTTCCAGTGATCGCGCGGTTGGAAGCCTCTACATCATCAGCATACGAGCATTTTTTTACTTTACTTGTTCACTGTTTTCTTCGAACAGCACATTTAACATGTACTCTGCAGGTTAAAGGTTTCATCCCTGAGACCATATCAATGGTGGGAGCGTGTGGAAAAGCAGCACTGGGTTACTAACACAGCTAAAAATAAATGTCACCTGCAGCTCAAATCTCCAAGAACACGGAAAAAATGCAAATGCTGAGTGGCCTAAAGCTACAGCTGGAACGATTTGAGGCCCCATTTCATTTACAAGTTTCAAACGGACATAGTATGCTAATTCCGGGAGCATGCGGAAAAGGGGCACTGTAGAGGCATTTACAAGCAATCCAACCTCAGGGAGCGCTTTCCTACAGACCCCTTTGTTTGATAAAAGAAGCTGCTTTGGATACATCAGTTTGCTACGCTTCTATGTTTGTAGGCAATACGTCTAATTTATTGACATTTTGCTGCTATTCTTTTCATTTCACAGTTATTTTGCTTTTTTTCCCAGCGTTTCACCAACGTTACTTGTCTGATAATGCCCCAGATGTGGCAATATTTGTGAAAGCTACGGTCCGTAGCCTGAAAGTGCCCACATAGCTCAGTTAGTGGACCCTGCAGTAGAGACCCGTAACAGGAAGGTCAAAGGTGCAAGTAAAGTCATTAGGTCTCGCTGAGCCCAGCATTTTGTATATACGCTTTTTAGGTCTCGGGACCATCCGGTCTGCCGAAGGCAGAACCGGAAGTCCGGAGATTTAATGTTTTGGAGAAGAGGAGCTTGAACCCGCCCCTCTTCTCTCCTCTTCTCCATTGGCTGGCCTCTTGAATGCTGGCCAGCCATTGGAGAAGAGGATCGTCTCTCCGAACAGGCCCCGTCCTTTTCGGATTCGTGGGCGTGTTTTTTGCTACTTTTTCTAATTATCTTCTCCAGCCAATGGCAAGAGGAGAACACGCCCCGAATCCGAAAGCGCCGCTGCCTTTCTCCGAGGCATTTCTGCTTCGCCTCGGAGAAAGGCAGTGGTGTCAGCGAAGTCAGCCTGTGTCCAGCTGTGCTAATATTTGGAATCATTTCAAATTGTTGGGGTTCCAGAACCCCAATTTTATAATACGAAATGGAAAGCGGCAATCAGAGTAAAGCCCTCGCGTTTTATGAGTCTTGGGGTGTCGCGGCGCCCCTGGATCCAGCCTTATGACATTATGTATGCACGCAGGGGACGAAATGTGTCGGGGGCAGCCAGGCACAACACCTCTGATCTCTGAAACATGCAGAGGGCAGCGGGAATGTCTAAACGAAACACAGTCCAAAGTCAATGAAAAGAGCCATTTCCATTTCTGCACACAAAGGCTTTCACAGGGGATGGCCGGGCTGGTAGCCCTCCTGCTCCACACAGGGCGGATTTGTGAGGGATTCAAGTGCACCCTATCGGCTAAATACTCATTTCGCCTGCTTAAGCCCCCGTTGCCCGGACGATGGCTGCTAAGAGAATCCCCTTCTTCCTTTCTTCCTGTTGAGTGTTCTGCCTGACTAAGCAAACTAAATGGGCCTAACTCCCCCGGTGCAGCAAGTGGACTTGACCGGAGCTAAAACCAACAAAGGCAGATTCTGGTGGGAGCTGCCGGAGAGCGGGCACTGAGTCAATAAGTAGAGCTCATTGACATGCAGAGGGCGGCCCGGGACTCCGCCGCACCTCCGGCGGGGCTCGTAACATTTCGACCCCCACCAAGGCGCGGCCAGTCTCCAGCTGAATGAAAGAGCCAGCCTGGCTTCCCCCGCGTATAAGGCCCGTCGCTGTGGGAGCCGCCTTTATCCAATTTGATGATGTCACAGTTTATTGAAAGGGTAGCTCGGTGTGTATAAGCACCTGCTGCTGAGTGCAACCTAGAGGGCAGTAGTTCAGATAGACATCTTCAGCCAGAAGGGAAGAATGTACTTCCTCAGCTTTGTGAACTAAAGCAGGCATTTTGGCGCAGAGGGAAGTGCTGTCTCGCGCTTCGGGGAGAGGATAGTGTACAAGGAAAGGGGTGGTTGCGATACTTTTTTATGTGGTCTCTTAACCTGTTATGTTCCTGTACTTTTCGCACTCCAGTCCGAACCCATTCTGACAGCGACACTACCGTGTGGGGACGGAGTTGGTGATGTTAGGAGCGTCGTCGTAGTTCAGACGACAGTGTACGTGATGGGCAACAGCTTGGATAATAACACACGCAATTAAATCACCCAGAGACAACGCAGTTCGAAATGTCCCTTTCCTTCGCTCTGTAAATTGTCAGTATATTCTTATAGTTCAACGTTATTGTAATCATAGTAGGTGGAAATTAACATCCAGAGGTTCGTAGCCATGGGTGAAAGGCCTTCACGAGCACATGCTTAAAAAAACACAATTACTTTTGCGGTGCTGGGAGGTTTTGTAGCGTAATGGCTGTACAGACAAGTTTCTGTAATCTATACGGCTCTCTACACCAACTGCTCATCTCCTGGCCTGGACACTGCAGAGGAAGTCTGACTTCTGTTCTGTGTCCTGATGAGAAAAACAGGCCAATAAAAGGTTTAAAAATAACCGAGAGCTGTTTCCCTTCTGTCTGGGGCAGAATCTGCTTCATTTTGTCTCCTGGACTATTGGTTCGGTTCCTTCTCCAGCAGGCCCTGGAGTGCCCAGTCCAAGCAGCTGCTTCACTCAGGATGTTTTCAGGTGCGCATGTCTTAGTCTTTCTCTTCTATAATTTGGGTCAACTGGTGGTGGCTGATTTTATGCTGTGAAAATTCTCCCGGAGTTTAGTGTCTTGAAATGTGGAAAAACGAGGGTGGGCAGACACATCGCAAACCCAGATTCTCGGAGCCATTTGTGCTTGTAAGTTGTAAGTTGCTTTCTTACTAGTCCTAATCTAAATTTGTTGGTAACACCTTCAAAATTGGTGGGGTGGAGTGCTTTAAATGGAAAAAGATAAGTCCTGGTACTCCGTATCCAGAGTGCCTGCTTGCTGCTGAAAAGTGCCAACACTCTCCCATTAAATGTATTGCAGCAGCCCTGAGAAGTGTAAGGACGCTTCCTTTCATAGTAACGAAGTGCAGGTGCTGCGTTCCGGACACTAACTGCCCATTAAAAGCATAAGTGGAGTGTACAGGCGAAGGGGCTTCTCCAAAAGAAAAATTGAACTCATATAAAAAAGTAAACTGAGGATGCATTTTTGCATGTGCAATTTTACCCTGCGTACATTTGCACTTTAGGAATACCCTTCAAATAAACACAATGTGGAATTCACTAACGTTTTACGTGAATACTCCTGAAATCTGTTAGTGTCGCAGGCATCCATGCATTATCTTGGAAACCTTTAAGAAATCCCAAAGTTTGGGTATCTGCACACGTGCTGGGCAGCAAACCTGCAGGTTTCATTTTTAGGTCTCGGCTAGCGAAGGCTGCGCTTGCGCAGTCTCGCTCGCGAGATTTAATGACTTGGAGAAGAGGGGCTTGAACCCGCCCCTCTTCTCCCCTCTTCTCCATTGGCTGGCCTCTTGAATGCTGGCCAGCCATTGGAGAAGAGGTTTGTCTCTCCGAACAGGCCCCGTCCTTTTTGGATTCGGGGGCGTGTTTTTTGCTACTTTTCTAATTATCTCCTCCAGCCAATGGCAAGAGGAGAACACGCCCCCGAATCCGAAAGCGCCGCTGCCTTTCTCCAAGGCATTTCTGCTTCGCCTCGGAGAAAGGCAGTGGTGTGCTTGTCCTCTCCCCTTGCTGTCGGCTCCCGTGTTCGCTTTATGAAGACGTGCATCTGTTAAAAGTCTATTGCACCCCCTCCCACTCCCCCTTGATTCTCCCGGCCTCAGGCATGTAAAATCTGCCCGGAGACGATAAGCTTCTCCGTGCTCGAGGATCTGCTTGGTAAAAGCTGCAGTCTCTTGGGCAGAACTAACAAGCTGAATCAGGGAGTGACGAAGGACTTGGTTTAAGACACTTCAACTCTTTAGATTCCGAGCGAAAAGTTCAGAGTGACTTGAAGCCAAAGCTGTGATCACGAAGTGAGATTTGATTTTTGAGCAGCTCTAGTTTCTCTGCTGCCTCAAAGAGCGCGTGTTTTCTCAAACTGCAGCACGCAATGCAACCGGACTGACAAATACCTGCTAATTCCAAACACAACTGGAAAACACATTTGTTAAATGAAAGAAAATGACACACACTGTTAAAAATACATTCCCTGCATAGACTAGAGAGATTACAACTAAATTTGATCCGACACGAATGCAGAACCGAGCTACTCACGCGCAGTAGTTTGATTATGACAAAGATTAGCCATCTGCAATCTGTCTGTTCCATCTAGAAATATTTTGACAAGCTCTGTTCTTTCAGTGGATGAGGTTTCGTTTACTTTTCCTCCCTCTCAAGTCCCAGCGTTGTGGTTTTTAACAAGTTCAAAGATAACAGACTCTTTAAATACATATCTTGCATTCTAGAGCACTAGTAGTTATTTGTTTTTTATTTGATTATGATAACCATTAACCCACTAACCTTCGAACAAAATTTAGCCACTGCTCCTTCTCTCGCCTCCAATGGACCTGCCAGTACTACAGCGAGTAAGCTGAAAGTACAAATAAACGCAGTTGTATATGAAATTCCGTTCCCTCACCAAGAAGATACAGGTTTGCGGGGCAGTGAGGTAGATAGAAACCTCCATACTTGGACCCCCTTCTACTGACTTGCAAGTTGTGTCTGCAGGTCGGATTGCTTCCCTCGCTCCGGTTACCAGCAGGACCCTCCCCGGGGCCGTCTGTCTGCTCACAGGACATGTCTCTGGTCAGCGGAAAGGCTCTGCTTGGCCTCTGCCTCCTCTCCCTGCTCACCACTCTCCCCCCGCCAGGACGAGGGGTGCCGGTGAAAGACCCCGGGTGTAACACCGCCAGGCGGGGGAGCAACCACTTTCCAGAGGTAAGTCAATGATATGTTCCCATTTCCAGACGACGTGCCATGCTAGCATCATCTGTTATAACTATAAAACATTTTCCCCTAACCTGCCGTGTGACCTCAGGCAGGTCGGTTTCACCGCCATTGAATTCCGGCGGGATCGAGAAAGTAAAGCGTGGATGCCTACTTTACAGGGGCGTATCTATCTGCAGCAGGCGCAGTGGCACCTAGGTCTATAGGGCATGCTTAACCTTGATTGTTCTGTTCTATTTTGCTTGCATGTAAAAAAAAAAGACGCGTGCCCCCCTTGCTACGCTCTGCTAATTCGCACATTTTAGACTTAACAGAATGGACATTTTACGCAGTGTAAGTGTGATTTTTGGTTATATCTGTGTGTGTTCATTTTTTTCAATTTACGTGGTATGTATGAGGCTGGCTCCAGATCAGAAAAAAACGTGAGCAATTTGGAGTTGCACTACGAGGCCTTTTAGCACAGTCGGCTAAGTGCAGAAGGCACTATTCTTATTTGGCACAAATAGCGCACTATCGGCCATTTGTGTGGCATCGCAGCGCATTCGAGGGTGACGTTTCAAAGAGTTGAGGTTTCCGTGACACGTGGTGGTTCCTACTGTCATCAGCGCAGTGCTACGCACAGTCGAGTAGTATAAAATGACGCCCCCTGCAGAATGTGACGAGGGGCCACCGAGTCTCCCATAACTGACAGATATTCATTCATCTTGGGCTGAAAGGGGGGCCCCTGGAGGCACCCCACCCTTCCGCCGCTGCAGGGGCTTGTGGTATGCCCCTGGCTGTGCAGTACGTGCCTGTGTGTACGCACTGTCTTGTGATACCCTGTGGCATGGCTTTCCTTTCCAAGCCGCGTGGTGCAGTTCTATGGGTAAATCCAGTAATCAGGGAATATGTACAGTACACAAAGGTATGTAGCGCTGCTCTATTTGAAGTGGTCTGCAGTACTGTGCTGTGGTGTTTTCTTACTACAAGGGAAGTGTAGTGTAATACGGCCGGAGACTGGTGTTCTATTTCGTGAGTGTACCAGTACTGTTTTGTGAGTGTGTGTGTGTTGGGGGGGGGAGGAGGTAGCTAGGGGTCGGGCAGAAGAGTGATGATTGGATAGGTGTACTAGGGTTGCGAGTGCTGTTCGTAAAGTCAAGGGGAAAAAGC
The DNA here is from genome assembly GCF_964204655.1 of Triturus cristatus. Classification (NCBI taxonomy): domain Eukaryota; kingdom Metazoa; phylum Chordata; class Amphibia; order Caudata; family Salamandridae; genus Triturus; species Triturus cristatus. The sequence continues at coordinate 597,834,910 of NC_140592.1, read as the reverse complement.
CATATATATCTAATGTGTCATCGCTGAGCAACGAACGTGTAGGTACACCAAGCCCGAGCTGGTTCGAATTGCAGTAGTGGCGCCTCTGCCTCTCATCCTCCCGGCCATTAGCAGACCTCTGTGGTTCTGTCCAGAAACATCTACCTATGGCGCCTAAGAGTACATTTTCACTGTGTGTTGTTGTATTTCACTAATTGTAACCAGGGTGGTGAAGGGCTACGTCACCTTCACATGACGCGAGAGCTCTGACGTGAAGTACTAACCTGCTTGTGAACTGGGGTGTGGCACGGTGGCGTCAGTTTCTTCTTCCTGCTGTGTGACATCTGGTTTGTGAGTGTTGTCTCCAACAGCCCCCTGTAAGGCGTGCTCCCCTGCTGGTTTATGTTTTTTGGGGGGAGCGGGTGGCGCAGGCCGCGCCTTGTGGCTCAAAGCATGCCGCCGGGGGGCAGTGTGTGGGTTGCTCTATGTGGGTGGCTCTGTAGGTGGCTCTGTGTGTGTGGGTGGCTTTGTGTGTGTGGGTGCAAATGCAATAGGTCTCACATTTGAGAGTGATGAAGCTTTTGACATTGTAAATAACAATGCCGTTTCTTTAAATGTTTTAAAAACAAAAACATAAACAAAAATAATGTCATGAGCAATGCCAATAGCTCTAACTTTAACAATGCCTAGACCGTTGCATTGTAAATGCTTGTTTAAGTGCTGCTTGCTGGCCTAGCGCGTGCGTGCGTGTGAGCGTGCACACGTGCAGCCGCCATGCGCTAGGCCAGCCAGCAGCACTCAGGAGAGCGTCATCGCGATCACTTTCGCTTTCACAGCGATCGTGATCGCGATGAAGTTATAATTACTGCACCCGCGCTTTACTTTTAACATTAAAAGTAAAGTGCGGGTGCGAGCGCTTGTTTTATTTTATTATCACATCGGCTTTTTCGGATTTGTGCTGTATTTCACAGGATAAGTTGCAGTGTCATGCATATGCCCCACGTATATACTTATTGACGCCTGCCGGGTTCTGTATTGTAAATGAAATATACTGTAATGTACAGCAAACTCGAAGGCCAATTTTTCATTCAGGCTTGCATTTCATAGTGAAGTGATGCTACATGTATACCATCAGTGGTGTAAGCTAGTAAATAGTGTTCAGTTTATATGTGGGCACATTTTACGAAAATATGAACTTTTGCATTAAACCTTTTCTTTTGTTTAAAAGCCGTCCTTTTCCTAATGCAATGTAGTAGAGATCACTGCTTATATGGACTCTACCATTTCTCTATTCTTTCCTACATATAGGACTTCATTTTGCCTTAGTCTTAAAGGGACCAGAGACCCTTTTATTATGGCAATAGGAAGCCTGAACTCACACGAACAACCTTATACCCACTTCCTCACTCACTTGTATCCTCCTGAAGGAATAGAGGCCGTTATATTTATTATTTGCAATATCAAGGCACCAGTCCCACCTCACTAAGAAAAGAATGTTTGATGCACAACGTACTTCTTATGTCAAGTGCAGACACAGCTCCCGAGCCTAACCAAAATGCTGCTGTGCTGGAAGAAATTGGTTTCTATTTATAGCCTTTTCAGAAATCTGCAGTTTTAATGTGTGGCTCTTCTAGTTACTTTTAGATAGAAATGTATGAAAGGGGAGGGGGGGGGGGAGTAAGCATTTTGCATACCACACTCTTATTAATGTCAACCATGCAGCTGAGTTTGGAAAAACCGAAAACGCGCCTAGTCTTTTATTGATATTTGAAATCTTTCTTTTATTAGTTAGCCTCTGTTTAGTTTCTAATATTTCTTTACGTTCTATTTTCTGCTGTTCTCTTTGTTTAGTGTGTATATGACTTTTGGGTCTCGTGTGTTTTATGAATGGATTTGAAAAAAAAGCGCTTTACTGTGGTCTCTTTTAGTACCAAGTTTTCAAATCCATCTGTTGCCCTATTCAGTTTCAAGCTCGAATTGGGATTGCAGGTTGCAAAGAAGATGGCCTGAGTCGCTGAATAGCACAGTCATCCTTGAGGCCCATGTGGAAATCTGTTTCCTCGGCTGTTAGACCCCTTGTTGGTCAAGGGCCAAAGGACAGAGGATCCTTCCATGCTTCAATGATCTTAGCACTTCCATAGACCTTGTCACAGAGGTCTTGATTGATATGAATGTAAGTTTTGTAGAAACCTATCAGGTTATTTGATTTTTATTTGTAAGTTCTTTCTGAGATCAAGACTTTTGGTAGGTGATAACTTGCAGGCCCGGACAGTCTGGTCCATGTGGGTTTGCATATCTACAGTCCAACAAACGTTATAGTGTTGACTTTCCATTAGTCTTGTCTAAGACCAGGTTTGTCTGCATCGCAGGGAAAAGAGCATTACCATCCATTTAAAGATCCCATGTCCATAGGCTTTGTACACCAAGCGTTCACTCCATATTTTCAGCACATATTTAATGAGATTCAAGATTTGCCATATGTTTGCATTGACTCCATGAAATGCCATGGTTATAAAATTAATTCTTTAAAAACTGGGTGACGCTTCTCGTGCTGGAGCCTCTCCAGTAGTCATAGACACCCCTCACTTAAGCTCTGGCAGCACATACTAAGGCATCCCCTTTACGTTTACCCCTTTGTATTGCTTGATTTCCGGGTATTATGTCCCCATTCATACACTTCCCTTTCTTGGGAAAGCAGTCCTGATGAATGGATATGGTTGAAGTGAGCAAGGTGAATAATCAGGTTTATATCTCCCCTTGGAAGATGATCCAATTGTCAGACTAGACTTGATGAAATCTGAGCCTTCCCCAGGTTGGTGTTGTTGCTCATGTCTTTTGAGCAGGGAAGTTTGGAGGCTTTCAATGTCTGTCCAAGAGAAGATTTTAGAATTGCAATGCTAATTTTCAGGAACCTTTGGTCTTCCTCAATTCAGCCAAAATCATAGTTGTGAGCCCACTGATAAAAGGTTTTTGTTGTCTTTTTTTAACCCACTCTTCCACCCATTTTTGCATGATAACAATGGAAAGCAGACAAGTATCTTCATATTTTTACCAAGCTCTAAACTGTGTGATTGGCTGATTCTGTCGGGAAGACAGCATATCGAATTTCAGCAGTCTCCAATTGACTAGAAGGACTACATGCCACGATTTTACTGGATTCTCTTACCAGCCATTTGAAAGACATTTCTCCTATACCTAGCAACTCATTAGAAAGGTGTTCTTTAAAACTTCTATGAGGAACTGCAAACCTCATGCAGTCTCGGCACCAAGTCACTTTCAACAATTACAACCACGCCAGTGATAAAATATCTTCCACCCTCAACATAATTTTACCTGATCGACACAGTAGTTCTTTCCAGTTTTTAGGGTGTTGCAAACGGCTTTGCTAGATCGTATGAATAGCCAGCACTAAAAAGAAATAGTACACTCTGATCCTCTTCCTTAGACCATTAAATACACATGCGAAGAGCCTGACACATCTCCAAATAAATGATAGATAATTTGTGTACACAAGGTAGGGGGAAAGATTTTCCCAGAATAATTGGAGGAAGACCATACATGATGTGGCACGGTTTCAGGCTTCATCTTCTCCACTTTCATCAGCTTCCGGTTTCAGCTATCATAAGTCTACCAGCTGGATGCCATACAGCTGATACTGGCTTGGGAACGGAGTCCGTGTTTTACTCCCCTCATTTATTTTGCTATATAAAAGAGGAAGCTGCCTGCGTGCCGTTATGGACCTCCAAACGTTCAGAAGCTTACTTGCTGGAGATGCTGGAAAAAAATGCACTGTGCCTGAAGTCAGAGCCTGTTGACCTCAAGGCATGTCTTGTGAGAATCTCTTAAACTATAAAGAGGGCAGTAAAGTTTGTGTGAAGTCAGTAGGGGAGCATGTGGCAAAATAAAACCAAAAAAAAATGCCACATCATGTATGGTCTTCCTCCAATTATTCTGGGAAAATCTTTCCCCCTACCTTGTGTACACAAATTATCTATCATTTATTTGGAGATGTGTCAGGCTCTTCGCATGTGTATTTAATGGTCTAAGGAAGAGGATCAGAGTGTACTATTTCTTTTTAGTGCTGGCTATTCATACGATCTAGCAAAGCCGTTTGCAACACCCTAAAAACTCGAAAGAACTACTCTGTCGATCAGGTAAAATTATGTTGAGGGTGGAAGATATTTAATCACTGGCGTGGTTGTAATTGTTGAAAGTGACTTGGTGCCGAGACTGCATGAGGTTTGCAGTTCCTCATAGAAGTTTTAAAGAACACCTTTCTAATAAGTTGCTAGGTATAGGAGAAATGTCTTTCAAATAGCTGGTAAGAGAATCCAGTAAAATCGTGGCATGTAGTCCTTCTAGTCAATTGGAGACTGCTGAAATTCGATATGCTGTCTTCCCGACAGAATCAGCCAATCACACAGTTTAGAGCTTGGTAAAAATATGAAGTTATAAATTACATTTGGTGTCCATTGACTCACACATGTCTGAGATAGGGCAGTTCTGGCCTTCATCTTGAGTCCTGTAGCTGATTTGATGGCAACTAAAACGTACGTTTTAAATTAATTAATTTGGTTCTCCACTGATGTCTAGTCAACCACCTCCTGTCATTGACTTTAATAATGCTCTATTTGTTTTGGGTATTGAACATTTTGAGATAGTTAAATTGGTAAATGAAGTTAGCATTATTGGCTCATGTGATCTCAGTCCCTTTCAAACAGTTTCTCAATTTGTATTTATTAGTTAAACGATCTGTATGCCTAGTTTTATATGTACAAGCGTTTGGCCCATTCCAAAAGTTCTACTGGGTTTTCACTCGACATATGTAATTTATGTGATAAACTTTTACCCGCCCATCTTCAGATACTGAGACGTTGTTGTTTAGTGTTGTTGTGTTCTCTTGGATCTGAGGGCACCCAGTCCATCTACTGATCTCTCAGCAATATATCACTTACTGGAGTCGTGCTCCTTGGGGGGAAGAAAGCATCTAAGGTTTCTGTTGAGCACTTTACAATAACTATCATTTGTAGTGGACTATTGCTTTTGGAGGGGGCTTCCTTCTCTTAACGTTTTGCTGCTTGCAGGAAATCAAAGCTATTAATATGACGTACAAAGCTCTCGCACGCTTTTTGCAGACTATGCTTTGTGACAGGGCCGGCTTTAGTGCTGGTGGCGCCCTGTGCGACAATGTTTATTTGCGCCCCCCCAATGACCACCTCCACCATGGATTCTCTCACTAGCACCCTTTAACAGTGACCAAGTCTCCATAATCACAGTCTCTAAGATGCATTGAATTAGTTATATAGCGCCACTCATACCAGTGTAGGGTGTCCGAGCACTTTGCATCACACACACATTACACAGAGACAATCAATCATACTTGTGTAAATCAGTGTATAGGAAATATTACATAAGCCAAAGGACCAAGGGGCATATTATCAAGCCAGGCGATAAAATTATCGCCGCTTTAGCGGCAGAAAACTGCCGCTACAACTGCGATAATTTGCTTGATAATATGCTCTATGGAATTCCAATTGAAGCCCATGTTAGATGTGAAGGACATCTAACATGGGTTTCAATTGGAATTCCATAGAGCATATTATCAAACCCATTATCGACGTTTTAGCGGCAGTTTTCTGCCGCTAAAACGGTGATAATTGTATCGCCTGTCTTGATAATATGCCCCTAAAAGTGTAGGAGTCACATGTCATCCATACTGGTAGGCAGTATAGTTTAAGAGTGCTTGGTGTGGAGAAGCACAAACTCAGAGTCGAAAAAGAAACAGCATAGTTGGGAGTTCTCTTTAATAATAAGAATCGATTTCTAGCCAAATTAATCCTTTTTGCAACATTAATCAATGTTCTTACCATCAGAGAACGCACCCATGCTTTACTACCAGCGAAACTTTTAAAAACGCTCGGACTATCCGAGATAATCTTTTTAAATTACCGCGTTAAATATTTTCTTTGAATTTGTTTTGTTTTCCCTTGTTTTTAGTGCTGCCCGCAGACTCGCACTCACCTCAGCTCACCCGAATTATAAAACTGCTTCACCACCGCGTTTGGCGGGTCCTCTGCCCCGACTCGTGATTGGCGGCTATCTTGGATGAGGGAATCGCGCTCAGTGCTTGTTGTGGGGTTGTAGTGGTACAGGGTCACAAGGACACAAGACCACTATAAAAAGCAGGCAAATAGTGTACTCTGTCTTGCCATCAGAGAAATCACCCATGCTCTACTACCAGCGAAACTTTTAAAAACGCTCGGACTATCCGAGATAATCTTTTTAAATTACCGCGTTAAATATTTTCTTTGAATTTGTTTTGTTTTCCCTTGTTTTTAGTGCTGCCCGCAGACTCGCACTCACCTCAGCTCACCCGCATTATAAAACTGCTTCACCACCGCGTTTGGTGGGTCCTCTGCCCCGACTCGTGATTGGCGGCCATCTTGGATGAGGGAATCGCGCTCAGTGCTTGTTGTGGGGTTGTAGTGGTACAGGGTCACAAGGACACGAGACCATTATAACAAGCAGCCACTCTAACGCGCAGCGGATACGCGCTGCGGGACGCCGGATTTCCGCCGGAGTTTACGCCAGAGTTTAGCCCGTCTGCGCCCGTCCGCGTCAGTACGGGTCCAGGGGCCACTCATTCAACTCCAAATATGACAGTTAGCCATTCATCTGCAGGATTCTGTTCATATACAGGTGAGGCACTAATTAATCTGCGCCCCCCTTCTTATGCTAATTGTATCCCTTACATATTACCGACCCATAATTTTAAATGTTCCGGTTGCAATTTTAATACAGGTAAAATGACTCGTTGCAAAGCGTTGACTCGCACTCGTACCCGTGGAAACCGACGTGCTGCTAAAATTCTACCTGCTTGTCCCCCACTCCAATTTTGGAGTATTCATTGTAGGTCCCTCTCGAAACATAAACACCATATGTATGATTTTATTATGGATGAGAGGCCGGATGCGATATTCTGTACGGAAACATGGCTTCAGGACAGTTCTGGTCCGGATGTTGCCATTGCTGTTCCGAGTAACTATATTATAGTAAGACAAGATCGACTCTCCGGAATGGGAGGAGGTATCGCTATAATTTGTAAATCTCGTTACGTGTGTAAGCTTGAAACCTTTTCCTTACCTGGTTGCGAAGCCGCCCTATTTAAACTGGCAATCAATTCTCAATTTACTTTTTCAGGTCTTTTGGTTTACCGCCCCCCTGGCAACGCGAGTACTTGGACGTCGTCTTTTGCCGAATCCATAGCTCCTTTGCTTCTTAAAGCGGCAAACTTTACTATTTTAGGTGATCTCAACTTACACCTTGAAGATCCTCACTGTACTCTTAGTACACACTTTTTAAATGATCTTGAAGCCCTGAATTTATCACTTCGGAACTCTGGACCCACTCATTCGGCCGGTCACTTGTTGGACCCTATTCTTTCAAATTTACATTTTGATTGTTCTCAGAGTGCTCGTCCGCTAGAGTGGTCTGACCACTTCGCGGTTCATTTTTCCCTGTCTCTTCTCAAGAGTCCAGTCAAGGGTAGCCGTGGTGGGAATGAACTGATTCATCAGTGGGGAAGGCTTGATATTGTAGAGTTCAATCAGTATCTCTCCAATACTTGTCCTGACACGGATGCTTCTGTTTCAGAGCTTAATACGGCAATATCTCACTGGCTCACGAGTGCAATAACTACTCTACTGCCTTTAACACCTAAGCGCACTAGATTACATCATCCTCCTGCACCTTGGTTCTCGGAAGATCTGAAGATCCTAAGAGCCAAGTGCAAGGTGCTTGAAAGGAAATGGAGGCATTTCTATTCTGCCTCTTCTAAGGCGGAATACAAAGAAGCCCTTAAAGGGTACCATTCCCAATGTAAAAAAGCCAGGGCCACGTACACTGCGAGTACAGTGACGCAAGCTCAGAATTGCCCACGTACTCTTTTCTCTGTTGTAAAAAAGCTAACAGGAGCAGACGCTGCCCCGATCCCTCCAGCTTTGGAGGAAGATCAATGTATAGCCATCGCTGAGTTCTTTGTGGCCAAGGTTGAGCGCATACATGACTCTATGAGTTCTCCCTTGACAGTAACGGACTCTCACCTGATACAATCGAACGTGCCTGAATTATCTTCCCCTCTGCTGAAGGTTACTAACTGGCAGCCGTTTGATGATATCTCCTTTCTTACCTGTTTGAACAGCGTTAGATCGGGATCCCCCCGTGACCTGATTCCAGTAAGAGTTCTAAAGTCACTGGATCTTGAACCCCGTCGGGTCCTAATGAGACTTCTTAATGCGTCCCTGTCTGAGTCTTATGTGTTACCAGAATGGAAGCATGCAATGGTTGTTCCCCTCCTAAAGAAGGCCGGTGCGGATACTTTGAACTTGTCCAACTTCAGACCCATATCCTTGTTGCCTTTTCTTTCAAAGGTACTGGAAAGACACATCAATTCTCAGTTAAATCAATTAGTGGAAAGCTCGGAATTTTTACATCCTTCTCAATCCGGCTTTCGAGCACACTATTCTACTGAGACTGCTCTCCTAGGGGTTACGGAGAGGCTGCGGCACGGTATTGATCGAGGGGAAACATCTGCTCTCATCCTATTGGATTTGAGTGCGGCCTTTGATACCGTGTCCCACTCTATTCTCTTAAATTCCCTCCGGTCCCTTGGAGTGGATGGCCCTGCACTCGCCTGGATTGCCTCTTTTTTGAGTGAGCGCACATTTCAGGTCTTCTCGGCGAAAGCCTCCTCAGCTATTTGTTCATCGGCACATGGCGTCCCCCAGGGGTCTATACTTAGTCCTCTACTATTTAACATCTATGTTAGACCCCTGGCTACCATCGCTGAGGACGCTGGGCTGACAATTTTCTCATATGCCGATGACACACAGATTGTCTTCTCTCTTTCCAGCAGTGAAGGCAACCGTGACTCTGTTCTAAAAAATGGACTATCGCGCGTCGCCGAATGGATGCAAATGCATCTCCTCAAGTTGAATGGCGACAAGACGGAGGTCGTTATTTTGGGAAAGAACAAAGAGTTATGGGGCCCTCAGCATTGGCCAAGTAATATGGGACCCCTTCCACAACCGGTCTCTGTAGTCCGCAATCTTGGTTTTCTTATAGATGACAAGTTATCTATGAGACAGCAAGTCACCAAGGTTGCCTCCACTTGCTTTGCCATCTTAAGATGGCTGCAGAAAATTCTGTGGATGCTTCCTCACTCCACTCAGAGAGCTGTCGTACAAGCGTTAGTTATATCTCGCCTTGATTACGGCAATGTTCTCTATCTTGGCGCCGATGTTTCTACCTTAAATAAACTCCAGGTGGTACAAAACTCGGCGGCCGACTCCTATGTAATCTACCACGGAGATCCTCGGAGGCACAGGCCCTCCGTGACCTGCATTGGTTGAGAATCCCTAGTCGCATAAAATTTAAAGCCTTGTGCTATCTTTTCAAGATCAAACATGGCGTGGCCCCTAAATACTTAAAAAGTCTTGTTCAAGCCTACAAACCTACCCGCTTGTTAAGATCTTCGGCAAATGGCGATTTTGTTGTTCCAAGATTTAAACTTGTCAGAATGGGTGGGCGGTCCTTTTCTTATCTAGGACCCAAATTTTGGAACACATTGCCAACTGCCCTTAAGTTGGAAGCCAACTTATTAGATTTCCGAAAAAAATTAAAGACCTTGCTTTTTTAATTGCCTTCTTGTTGTTTTAACTGGTGTTGACATGGTAACTGTGTTCTCTCTTTTCTTCTTTAGTCTATCCCTGGCGCCGGGAAACCCACTGCGGGTAGCTGTTGCGCATTATAAGTTCTATAAATAATAATAATAATAATAATAATGTATACTTTGCAGTGTGTATGCAGTTCTAGGATGAAAGTTACTAGCTCACTATTCTATATTAGGACTTTAAGTTACACATTGCAAGCAACAAAAGAATGTCTCTTTTGAAAGCAGTAACCTGCTGATCTGTTTACATCATGCATAATCTACTTGGTACACATTCTTTGCAGCAGGCATATTAACCCTCTGCACTAACTTCACGTAAGTCAAAACCTCAACTATGCATTATGCTGATCTCTCTCCAGGACGATAATTAATCACAGGAGATATTGTGACATTTATGTGAGGCCTGGTAATTGCCGGGGGAAAGAAACGCTGCAGCAGGTGCTTCAAAAGCATAATAAACTTTTAAGCATGGCGCCCCCAGGAAGCCAGCACCTGGTGCGGTGGCACCGGTCGTACCGCCCTAAAGCCGGCCCTGCTTTGAGAGCAGCTCTTGAGCTAAGGCTCCGCGCTGCCATCCTGTGCTGCTGAACATCTTGGTCTGTACAACTGGTTACTACTATATCATTTTGGTGCATGGAAATCTTGTTGTGTATATGAAAATACAGGAGGGAAGCGTGGCTTAGTATGTAAGATTAGTCACTTTAGCACATACCGTAGTTCATTTGTTCAGTCCCATCTACTTAAAACGCGTTGTGTTTTCCATCTTGGTAGGTAGTGAGTAAAGCAATGGATTAAAAGGCAAGAGTCTGTGGAATGTATTACAGGCCTCTCTTGCTGTCATGCTTTCATGTTTATGCTAGACCGTCTCCGGTCCCTCCTTTTGAGATCGGATGTTCTAGGCATATGAGAACAAGCATTGGCATAGCCAATAGGTCTCGTCTTTGGGACCTTATAAGTATTTAGTTATGCAGCACAATATCCTTGGTGCAACAACATTAACTGTTTCATGGCTAAACACTTATAAGGTCCTAAAGGCGAGACCTATTGGCTGTGCCAATGCTTGTTTTTTAATGCAAAGGATGCGTGAATGTGTGCGTGCATTTCTGTTCTAGACACAATGACTCTGAGCTGGTAATCGTAGGATTTGGCACAACACAATAAATGTAGAATATACATTGCATCATTCCCCTGCTCCTTGGTCTCCTCACCTCGGATCCTTTCTCTCTGCCCTAGAATACTAATAGCCGCTTCTCGTGCACCTGGAGCAGAAGCTCCAGAAGGAAACTGAATGTGTTTTCGGTTTCAGTGCAGGGAGCCTTATTGACTAGGACCGACACTAAAAACCACTTTAGGCAAGGCAATAAAAACATATGCCGACGCTGAGAAGCCATCTGGTAAAGGAGAGTCAATGGAAGTAGTTCCGGGAAACGGTGTCTTCCGGCTATAGCGTTTACAATACATTTCTTTTGCACATACTGATCTAAACCAATTGATTTGCTCTGTAGTTGACCATGCCTGCAAAGCAGAGTGCCGAGGTTGAGCTGTAGGAAGGGGAATCGGAGAGCACAGACCAGCGTTCGGAGGTAGCATAACAGAGGGACGCTGAAGCATCCTCTGATTTCTGGCACATCCCTTAATCTCCCGTGCCTGAAATATTAATGTGTCTCTGTAATGCAATGCGTGCTCATGTAAAATGCTCTCATACCTGCAAGTTGAGTTTGCGCTACATAACACATTTCCAAACAAAGCAGTGTTGCAAGAGGCGTGTCACCCCCAGCACTGCCTAGTGTGGCCTTGACCTTCCAGCAGAAGACACATATTTGCTCTAATTCAGCTGATGCTGACAGTCTGGCTGGGCTGCAACTGATGTGGCTGTCTCTGGTTCTCCGACGACTCGTCTATGTACCATGCCTCCACCATGATTGCAGCTCTGCCGACGCACATAAAAACAAGCCCAATTCCCACAAAAAGAAAGCCCAAACAAAACAAATATCCTACCAAAGGGAGCCCAATTGACGGGGATATGAAAAGTTGAAAAGGCTAAATAAATCCAATAAAAAGAGTGGAAGACACTGCGTGGGAGGCAGCACTACCACAACTGTGGCATTAGAGCAGATGGGAGGGAGGAATGCTACATTTACATATAAGCAGCCATGGTGCCAAAGCTCAACCCAGGCAAACAGTAAAAGACTAGGAAACCAAGAAAAAAAATAGTCCTGAGAAGAACACATGAAGAACCATTGCGTAATGAGACAGAACTTAGTCCATGCTGAGTTGGAAGAACGGAAGGACAAAGAGACAGGACTAGCCACTAGCAAGCAAGGGTTTTAAAAGGACACTGAAACAATCAAATCAAGAGCAGGGGGATGGTTTTAAGCCCACAGGAGAAATTACAATAGGTCTTGAATGCTCAACCTAAAAATGTATCTGGCATAGGGGGACTTGCAGTGGTTCTGGGGCTTCCTTTAATGATAGGAGTTGTACCTCTTGGACAGCTCCAACTCTGAAATGCACACCAACAGTTCTCATAGTCTTAACTTTCAATAGTTTGCAAATACCAGGAGCGGTCAAAAACCATTGATACATTAAAGTAAAGTACCAAGAAAGCAAATACCTGCTTTATCGTCCTCTCTCTCTTTGAACAAATGTGCAAGGGGTGATCAATGTTATCACTATGAAATGCAAAACAATTTACAACTCACAATGACACTTTAGTACAATTCAAATGGAGTTTCTACAATTACAATAAGACCTGACAAGTTTCTTATGTTCAGGATTCGTGATTGCATATGTTTCATACATCTGGCGAAAGCAGCCTTATTTAACAGTCCATTACAATTTGGAAGTCTGCCCCTGGTAAAATATTGTACAACCTCCATGAAAAAACATGGAGGCAAAAAAAAGCTACAGAATCAATTTGTCTTAAATATTTGGGCCTTATTATCAAAAGTTCCCCAGGGATGCAATGGACATGTGTGTCTGCTTTATGCTTCACAGGGCACTTTGTCATTATGGAGGGGTCCACAGATGTTTGAGCAACCCTTCCTTAGTATGGATTGTGCTGTCACTAAGGGGCAGATTTACAAGAGACTGAAACATCTGTAGAGAAGTGTCAGTTTCCCTGTGCTGGCCTGCGATTCCCTTACAATACGGCACACCATGGCGCAAGGATTGACAGCTGAGTCAGAAATTATGATGCATCTATTGCCTTAAAAGTCATGCATTGCTGGAGTCATGTCGCAACCACGACGCAACTCCAGCAATGTATGTGGAGGCCTATACTCATTGTACTGCGACACTCCTTATGCCTGCTTCAAGCAGGCGTAAGGGTTTGACGCAATGGCATATTAGAAGTGGCGCAGTGAAATCTTGTAGATTTCACTGCATCACTTCTACAAGGCTTTCCTGCGTGGGAATGCCCACCCTGCATACATTGTACCTGATACAGGTATAATGTGACGCAGGGCTTTACAACGTGATGCATCTCCCTAGATTCGTTACCTTGTAAATTTGCTGCATTGTGTTTACGCCGCTGTAAAAATCACAAAAGTGATGCCATGGTGCGCAAAAGTGTTGCAAGGGGCTTGTAAATCTGCCCCTAAATGTGTGCCGGCGCAACATCAAGGAGATGTTCCTTCATTTGAGTGGGAAATCTCTTTGAAACTTTGCAGTGTTATATGCATGAGCACAGCAGCAACAAGGTAATCTGGGGCCGTATTACACAAAGTGCCCCTGGGGCTCAAAGGGCCTTTGCGCCCACTTTGCACAACCCCGGGGCACTTTGGTATTACAGAAGGGACCTCAGACACTTGTACTACCCCTTCTATATTACCAATAGCGCTGGCACACATAAAGTGCCAGTGCTATCTTTAAGGGGGCGTTCCCTCATTTGCATGGGGGCATGCTTTGTTTTACCTCTCTGCATTTTTCTGCAGCTTGTATATACCAGGGAACTCGACCGGAAGCTATTGCAGCGCTTCACATAAACACAGAATATATTACACAATATCAGATTCAATTTTTCATGCATGGGGAGATTAAGTGGTTTTCCCAGAATCGCAGTATGTTGAGCCAACGCTGAAACTCCAACCTGGTTACCCAGCTCCAAAGGCGGAAGCTTTGGCCAGTGAGCCACAATCTAGGTAGAGTGAGTGGGGCAGGCAGAAGACCCATTAAAGTTCAGCTCGTCATGGTCTCGAGGTTCCAACATGAGCTCGAGTTGATCCGGAGCCAGGCTTGAACTTTCAGTGGATCGCCCACCTTTAATCTGCCGCATGTGAATAAAGCGCCAGTAATGCAGGCCCACGTAGGTGTGCGAATAACCATCTTAATTCGGTGCACGTTGTGTTCCATACTTTTGCATTGTGCTCAAGATAAACAAAGGAAATTGTCACATTTGCATATGCAGAAAACGCAAACCAAATGCTATTTTAGAAACATGGTAGGAGGTTACATTGATAGATCAATATGGACCAACAGCTCACTGTATGCGGCAACGTCACAGGCTCTGGTCAGTCTGCAGCTCTGTGCTCAAAATTAAACTGCAAAGCCATCTGTAAATGGATTTATCTATCTCATGCCTACACTTCATGTCTGTACTTTTACCAAGTTATATATTCAATTGCGGATGCTGTGTGCATGTGCAGCGCTCACTCTCCCCAGCATATAGGTAATTTTTCGTGGCATTTCTAAAAGCTGGGCAAGTTACAACGCTCTCGAAGCAAAACCCTTTTGCAGAGGTGTTACAAAGCTGCCATGTTTCCCAGTTCCATGAATAACTCGAGAGCCTAGTCTTGGTGTTTCCTTAGCATTCTAGGGATGGGGGTCCTAGTTTTGTCCAAGGTTAAGTGAGACTACAAGGCGCATAATTCTAAGAAAAACGGCACTCTTGCAATATCTTCTGTACTAGAAAGTAGCAGAACCCTCCTAAATGTAAGTTTACAAGATGGTACAATGGTGTTGACCTTTCTTTTACACAGCATTCTATTGAGGTAGTATTTAATTTCAGACGAAATGAATCAGAACTACAATACCCAGAATGCATTGCATTGAGTTGTGAACATCTGTCACCGAAGACCCGTACACAATATTTTACTAATCTTGCTTACATACAGGACATGTGCAGGAGTGATACATGCACAACCGTTCTCACTGCACTACCTCATTAATCAATGCTCGGTGTGCAGTAGCTTTGCTCACCAAGGACGCCACACGCAGCACAGCAGCATATACAGAACTGCATATAGTGCACACTGAAGAGTGCGGCTTTTCTGACACATACACACGGGCCAGAACGTGTGTGCCCAACCTGTGATGCAAGAAACCAATCCTTGCACCACACATGTGGTACACCTTGGCTTTAACAATGCCTGGAAGTTCACAAGTAAACCTATACCATCTACGCCGGAGAGCTCCTGATTGTTTTCTTTGCAATATAAGAGTCCTAGTCATGATCACAACAGGACTGCGAATACCAGAATGCAAAGCAAAAACACAGCGCTGGTAACTTCTCCAACTGAGTACGCTACGGGGGTCTTAGGTACGACGATTTAAAATATAATGGCCTTGCTGACCAACGTTTTTGATAATGCTGCTCTGCCTATAGGAAGGAAGCTGAACTTTAAAGTACAGTGCACTTTCAATGCTTACGTGTTTTGCGAAACCACGTACCTGCCTTCACATTCAAGGCCCCAATAAAAGTCACACTTTAAAACACACAGCTCGGTTCCCTCATCGGGGCCCCCTTCACTCTGCTTAAACCTCAATTAGGCTGTGGAGTCCCTTACTTTAAGAAATGCCGGTGCTTAATTTGGACAGGAACTTGCAGGTGATGGAACCGGCACTGATTTTGGCGTGAGCTTATTTTTCTTCATAATTTGGTGGCAAGCAAAAGAGAAAAAAGGGACTAAAAAAAGATACAGAATTAGAGAGGAACGTGCAAAAGTGAGAAATAGAGAAGATGTAGGGAAGTGGAAACAAGTATCTAATGTAATACAAAGTTCTCGCTGTATTTTGATACATCATAGGGCGATTCTCGTTGATTAATAAATAGGAAAACTGAAGAACAAGTCCGTGCACAAGTGTGCCCCTGGGGGACCCTGAAACAGTTCCACGTTTACAATGTAACAGACAAGCTTAAAACAATGGTATGGAATGTGTCTATTGCTAGTGGCGGACACTGACTCGATCATATCCACCTATCAGTTCCGGCTGTCTATAAGTATATAACTGCATGTGCCAAAAAGGATCCTGATAAAGCCTACCTAGAAAAATATATGTATGAGTGCTCTATGAATTAATAGAGTACTACACTAGAAAAAACACTTATTTTTCTAGAGTCCCCTCACTCACCTAGGGTTGCCCCAGGGTGACATGCTTCATCATAGGGGTCCTCCCAGACATCTACTGTCTGGGGCGTGCTACAACTTAACGAAATACGCAGGAGCACTTTTTATATTTTTTCAACTATGTGTAGTGATGTGTTGTGCAGTGCTGTGTGGAGTGAAAAGTGAAATTAATTCAATAAAAATTACCTGGATAGTGAGCCCTAATTTTATTCTGCTCCTATCCGGTAAATGTACTTAAAAATGGGGCTAGTAATAGAGTACAGTAACGTTATGTGTGCCTGTACCTAATTACTTGGTCGACATGTTTCGTGGTTACCCCAACCACTTCCTCAGGACCATACAAGGACCAGCCTTGCGTGTACCACTCCGTGTTTTTACAGACAAACAACTAATTTGTACTGTTTTTATACCATTGGTTTTTTAAAAATACATACGATTCCCATGTTTATCAGGACTTCTTAGATGTACTGGGTCGTAGTTTCTGTATGAAAATACAATGACATATAAGGATTAGTTACACACCCAAGTCCCTTTCCTTTATTGTGGTTATAACCTGTAGGGGTGCCTAGATAATCTATGATCATGGCTGTCCTGCGTGGTTTTGTCTGGATGTACATCTATGTTTGTGCTGTTCTGCCTTCATGTGTGCTTCTAAGTTATTCCAGAGCCCCCTCCGCCCCTTCTCCTTTTAAAGGTAACCACTTGTACTGGGGTTAAAAGTCAAACGAGTTTAATTGGCCATCGAGCATGCTGGGAAATACTCTCAACCTCGCACGCAAATAAATGAATTAATGCAGATGTCCGCGTGGCCCACATAGTCTCAACAGAGGAGACGGCAGTATTGCGAAATAAACTGGCGGCCAGCCAAGAAAGCCAACCGTGCACACACAGGGTAGCTTCCAGCAGCAGCGTGCGGATTCAAGTGGAGACCTACGACGACTGAGAGGGGGAGGGGCATACATGCCTGCGGGGGTATGGAAGGGGTAATGAGAACTATGGAGAACGGAAAATAATGGGCCACAAACTGGCCATGCACGCCCAGTGAATGCATCTAAGGAGACAAGTGAACCAGTAATCTAAAGGCGTCAGTCCGGTTGGACCAGCTCTGCGGATCCCTGGCAAATCTTTAACAGCCAGAAGCCGTCACGCACAATGTCAACAGGGACTTTCTCTGGTTATTCATTAGCAGGGGGGCGGTGCCAGACACAGCTCGCACCTCGTGCACCGTACTTGCTTCATCCATCAGGCCGCTGGCTCTTTCCTTGCACAAGAGGCTCTGTACAAGGCGGGGGAGGGGGTTTTGGGTCCAAATGGCAGCACAAGTTAAAGCGATCTTGGAAGCATGCTCAACGATGACAGCTGGGAGTCACCGCAGCAAAAGAAACACTCCGAGGTCAGACAACTGCAGGAGCAGCGGAAGACAAGGCAACTGGAGGCTTTGACGTAGGCGAGGGATGTTCGGGTTTTTAGCGGTATGTAGAACTGAGGCAATGCGTGGTGGCCTGAAAAAAGGCAACCCAGGACACAAACTATTGTAACCTACAAATCACGTTGCAGCCCGTCTGAATATTTGTATCAAGCTCTGAAGAACACATTTCTCCCACATGACCAAAGCAGCCCAGAGACCACCAGAAGGTAGCTCATAGGTTTACACCCGAAACCATACGGAGGGTTCTGCAATTACGTATAGACTGATATAGACCAATGTAACCGGTAGACATTAAAGGGACATATAAAGAAGGTAACAATGCTGTGGACTATGAAACAAAACTTAAGATCCGCCCTCACCAATGGTAGCAATTGTATGGACGGGTTTCGAGCAGGAATATATGTGGTCAATGAGAAACAAAACAAGTGCTGCGCGCCTCGCGCAAGTAGAGGGCGGGGGGGAGTGCGGCCGAGAGCAGTCAGCGTTTACCTTGCACGAGCGAGCGCAATAATTGCTAACACATGGCGCCGCTCTCTCCTGCAAGGCAATCCCCAAACGTGCACGCGTTGCAATTCAAAGCAATGCAACGCGTGCTCGTTTTTGCCTGCAAAACCGGATCGATTTTAAAGGGTCTTTTTGCCTATGCAGCACATGCGCGCTGCGTACGCGATACCTAAAAATATGCAATGCGGCCCCTGGAGGGGCTCTCACTGTGTGCTACATAGAGGTGGCATATTGTCAGAGTGTCCTCTAAGAATAACCTTTGGAAGGAGGAAAAGGGGTTCTATGGACCATCCAGACATTGTCCTGCAGGCAGATGCATTCACTAATTTCACCCACCTGCACAGGAATCTCTACATTCTTTCAAATGCAGGGCGAGTTGCATTCTGCACAGTGAAAAGCAGGCCCATAGGTTCAAGCAGCGTGTCCACATTTCACTAATACACTGCCTTCAGAGCAGGCGCAAGTTCAAGGTTGTGCTGGGAACACAGCATTTATTGTGATAGAGTGCCACGGAGGATGGCTGGGTGCAGGGCCAGGCTGTGCTCAGCAGCATTTGGCCACTACTGGTGCGATTCAGCACAGGGTCTGGAAACAGGCCAGTCCCTGCAACCAACCCCCACTGTCTATGACCAAAGTCCATACTCAGTGAGGGTTGGCAAACTTTAGCTGTGGCCAAACTCTGCTGTGTTACTTGGTAAAGTGATTACAAACATGGGGCTCTACTGTCAAAGTAATCAAAGACACTGTTCTCATTATCCAATATGACTTTGCTGCAGTCCAGACAACATATTCCAGTTCTGGCAAAGCACAAACCACACTCCTGCTGTTGGGGTGTGTTGAAAAGTAATCCAGATGAAAGTATTTGTCAAGATGAATTTATTGTCAGCACGGCATGCAATCCCAAGCAGTCAGGATCCAGATGGAAACTGACCACACTAGAACCCCTTGCTCCAAAGGCTCCAAATGGAACCCCAAAGCTCACATGAATATAAATACATGTTGCATGCCTTAACCCTTTCGCTGCAGCGGGAATTCCGCCGCAGCGCTGGGGGGGGTTTGGGGGCAGCGCGGTGGCGTGGTGCTCATGACGGAACCACTCCGTCATGAGCCACGGTTGAGCTGTGCTCATTACGGAGTGGTTCCGTCATGATTCCGCCCACTGCGCTAATCGCCCGCACAGGCGGGGAATTAGCGACGCGTGGGCGGCGCGGCCGCCAATGGCCGCAGCATGACGGAACCACTCCATCTTGAGTACACGGCGACCGTGGCTCATGACGGAGTGGTTCCGTCATGAGTGGGGAAGGGGTTAAAGGGACAATTATCATAGATGTACAAGTTCTTGGGAATGCAACACATTCCCCTTATTAAATAAAACAGATATCAAATATGAAACTACATTAAACATAATCGCTAAGCGATCTGGGTGCAGTTCTAATACGCACATCACTTTTAACTCTTGAAGCAACAGATCCATCCATTTGCGCCCTATGTTGATTGTTGTCATCAGCAACATCATTAGTATACCTATTTACATTCCTGTCATATTGCATCGGACACTTGGCTACCCTCCTGGAGTTCCAAACGCTACCATCTTGGGTGATTACACTGTTCTTAAACACTTTCTTTATTTGTATGGGTCTGCCAAATTTACTAGCACCTGCATTACTCAATGTGGGTCTTAAAATCCTAACCCAATCACCCACCCTCCAATCATGTACTTTTGTTTTCCATGAAATTTCACAGTAACGTGGGTGAATATACTCCGCTCCCGTGCTGAAGATAGGCAGGAGTTATTTCTTAGTCCGCTCGTCACCAAAATGTTGAAAAGTAATCCAGATGAAAGTATTTGTCAAGATGAATTTATTGTCAGCACGGCATACAATCCCAAGCAGTCAGGATCCAGATGGAAACTGACCACACTAGAACCCCTTGCTCCAAAAGCTCCATATGGAACCCCAAAGCTCACATGAATATAAATACATGTCGCACGCCTTAAAGGGACAATTATCATAGATATACAAGTACTTGGGAATGCAACAGGGTGCAAGAATAGTCAGGGGAAGGGTGTCTCCATGAGCCACTACCCGCAGGAAGGAAGTGCCAAAGTAGATACCACCTATATCTCCCGCTTTCTTCTTTTTACAGATATGAACTGCTTGCAATGCCTTGGTTTCAGAATTTTTGCATCCTAGAGGTACTGAAGTAGTGCTTTTTTTTCCTCGTTCTGCCGCTGAAATCCTTGTCACATATTTTACATGTGACTTCGTTGGCAGAGACCTTCTTCACGAGGGATGGAATTTGAGGAACCTTCGATTTGGGAGGGCCTCTGCTTTCCTCCTCCACCTCTTAAAGGTCTTGAGATTCAGGGTGGCCTCCTCCTGAAGCATTCTTCAAAATATTTTTGTATAATCCCAAAAAAAGATTAAAGTCCCAAAAATATAAGGACATATTGCAAAAGGTGTGAACCAAATGATATCCAAATTTCTAATGGAGGAAATGCGGCTGCAACTACTTCAATTTGCTTAAATATAATTACACCAACCAATCAGCTGTAATTTTATTGGGAGTCATTGGTACTACAGTTCCATTTTTTGATACAGTGGCACGCAACATGTAATAATGCAGAAACTTTAATTAAAACTGAAAATCTTAAAACTGGCTTTAAGGATGTATGCTATTCTGCTGATTTCAGAGATGTGTTTAGTGCATTGTAGTGTGTAGCACCATCTCTAAAATTTTTAACTCTGGTCATTAACAGTACACAAGCATGCAGCAGGCAAGGTTTAGAAAGAGGGTAAATGCATTGAAGTCTATCGAGGTGTTCTATTTGTTAAGTGGGTGAATTACCTGTTAAAAAAAGGATGGCATATAACAACGTGGGCGAGTTCACAAACAAGTGTCCTGCATGCTGCAAAGATAATGTCTATTATCAGTTGATTGGTGATAAAAGATGGGACACAGGTGTAGAATGTTGAATTACTTCCAGTTTACAAAGCCCATGGCACACTGTCAATATAATTAGATGGTTTTTATCAGTTATATCATAATTTATGTAATTTGAGATGTCATTTGTGGTGTCATCAATTATGTCATTTAACATGTTGCATGTGTTGTAATATGTGCGGTCATAAACCGTGCATGATGGGGGATGAAATTATTGTAAGTCGATTATTTGTGCTGCTGTATTGCTGTTGCTGCCTGCAAGGGACTTGAGGTACCAGTCTGCACGATGAGGAGATGGAGAGGCTCATGAAGCTTACAGAGCCACGCGCTATTAAATTGCCTACCACCTACCAGGGCACGGTCTGTTATGCTGTTGCTGTTGCTGTCTTTTATGGACTCGAGGTCCCAGCCTGCCACTGGTGAGGGGGAGGAGGGGCTCCTGCAACTTCCACCACCGTGAGCTATTAAAGCACCTACCACCTCCTGCGGCACTGGTCTGTTGTGCCGCGATGTTGCTGTTGCTGCCTGCAAGGGACTCAGGGTCACAGTCTGCCCCTGGTATGGAGAAGGAGGGGCTCTTGCAGCTTCCTACACCACACACTATTAAATTGCCTTCCACCTCCCATAATGTGGCACATGTGCAGGCCATGCCCGGGAACAACTTGGACTAAAGGTGAAAGTGAAGCATAATGACCAACACTTGCCCTATCTGTTCCATCAATGTGGGACATTGTCTTCAGTAGTGAGAGGTATGACCAGATAAGGGCTAAGGCTAAACCTTCAAGCAGTTGAGGTGGCTAGCCCTGCTATGAGAGTGTGTTTGATGGCGTCCTTGGAAATCTGCCTCCTGGGCCTTTATGCAACCTTGGCGCCCTCTCCTTTGCCCAATTGCAGTGGCCCTATTTTACTCACTCGTCTGATCCCTGACAGCCATATGACTTGGTGGGATTTTTGATACTGCAGCACATGTACACTGGGTATGGCTGACGTAGAGTGGACCTCATGTGCTGCTATACTGCCTACCCTGTTACTACCACCGTGAACAGTGTTTAATGTGTGTAACCTCTCTGGCTCTTTTTGTTTTGCATTGTGAATTTGCTCTTCCCTTGTTCTCCCTTGCCACAGCTTCCACTTAAAGGCTGCACCTTAAGCGCTCCTGTTCACGTAATGTTTAGCTTTGACCTACTCGGTGGTGCAGTCAAGGGCAAGCGAAAAGCCATCAACTCCTTACCAGGGAAAAAGAACAAAAGCTCTAAGCTTACTTTAACTGCTACATTGCTAAGGCCCACACCATAACTACACTTGAGGACATAGACACCTTAATAGAGGAGGCTGAGTCACTACGAGGAGGTGATAATGCAAATAGGCGGGGCCAAGGCAAAGCACTCAATAAAGTTGCTCCCATATTCTCTAAGCAAAATAAGTCTAGTCTCCTGCGGTCAGGTACTAAGTAACTTGTTACTTCTAATGATGTCTTGAATCCAGATGCTCCAACTTCACCTATAGTTGCCACTGCCTCACCTAGATATGATATAGAGATACTGGCCCCCATGCTTATGTGCACAAATAGATTCTCGATTCTTGCAGCACTACCTCCAACCACTGGCGAGGAAGGGGGCCCTGACAGGGTGACTTGTGGGTTTAATCCAAGCACTCAACCTCCCATTAGTAAAGAAGCAATATTGAGTGACACCAACATGGACATGGATAGCATTGTCACCTTGGGCAGGAAGTTCCAGGACAAAGTAACGGCCTCATGAACACAACTGAGTTAGGAGAATTTAAATCTCCTGCATGTCTGCCCAGAAATAAACCCCCTACACATGACCGGGCTGCCACCAAGGAGGATGGGGTTATCACAGCCAGTAAATCCAGGGAATGCCTACATGATAAGGGTACCTAAGTTTGCCCAGGGGGTGTAGAAGGAAGAAGAATCCTTGCTTAACAAGTGTATATATTGCATAAGGACAGTGTGTAACTGCCATTCCATCATACAATCAGATATCATGCATGCTAGATGGTTCCACAATCCTACATTCAACTAGAGTCTTTTGATATCATCAAGTCTAACACCCTAATTGATGGGAAAGTGGGCCTGGAACTGCACAAGGAGCCTTCCCCTGGTACCTCTATTTGGTCCAAATTAAACCCACCTCTTGCCTGCACCCAACAACTTTGCTCCAGATCTGCATAATCTGCTCCACCGAAGGACCTGGGCACCTCTATGGTTGATTCACTGGGAAGCACACTTCATCTGGGCAGACCCCACCAAGAAATCGAGACACTGCAAGGGCTTAGTAGCCCAAGGAGGTCGGTTCAAAACAATGCTCTTATGTATCTCATGTCTTCGAATCTCAACCAGGTCAATCACACTGAGAACCCTATTGTAACCAAGTTGCTGTCCTGGAATGTGGCAGGTGCTAGATCAAAGCTTAATGACCCTGCCTGGGGTACATTTATAGACCAATCTGATGTATGCCTTTTCCAGGAAACCGGGAGCAATGATCCTGTCTTTATGTCAATTTTTTAATTCCCGCTTAGCACACCGGGATGGGTCCACCCTCGGGTGTCCTTTTAATCTGGGTTTGTACCTCTCTAAAAGCATTTGACACTGCCTCCTACGATGTTCAAGGTATTATGGCTATTGGCGAGGATTCCCATACCCTCTACACTTATATTGTTTATAATCAAGGGGTTGGGGGGGCGGTTAAACACAGACCATCCAGCACCATGTTGCACACAGGAACATTTTTGCCATACATGATACATTCATCATCACAGGCGATTTGAACACAACATATGAGCCCTTTGAATAGTAGCTCTTACCTCTTTGATGAAGAGGATGAGGTGTGGGGTATTCTGCCTACAAACGCTGCCCCTGTGAAATGCTGGACAGAGGCAGCATACCAGCTACTATCCTTCATGCTATCTTTTGCATTGAGGGCATGTAATAGGTTGCATTCCATCTGACCAAATTTCTGCACACACTTTAAATCGGCCTGGCTTCTCCAGTAGGATAGATTATATATTTATTCCCCTCTCCCAATGGAGTACTGTTGCGGACATAAAGGTGCTAACTAGAATTGACAGTGATCGTAATGCTCTACATTGCACATTTAGCAATATTTTCAAACAGCCAGCGAGTACCCTACTCTACCTTACCACAAATCTATTAACATCTAATAACAGGTAGAGTAGTGGTGCACTCTGACCTCAGGGCTAAAATGAACAGGTCTCTGCCTAATACCATCTCTAAACTAGATAGCTCCATCTCCCTGCAAGATAAGCATTCTGTAACTTCGTTGATACATGAAAACTATTTAACACCCTAGATGAATGCTAAACACGACACCATGCATACAACCGCAAGGACTCTAAACCTGGTCTCACCTGGTTTAAAAAAGACTGTTGTAGGGCAAAATCTGAGTTGCGACTGGCCCTTGACAGAGGTGATGTCACTGACATCAGAGCCAGGAGGAAGTACTATAAATACGTCCGAAAAAAAAGCACACCACGACTGGGACATTTGGCTATGGGAAGACATATATGGAGCTGCAGTTAACAAGGACACTAGGAAATTCTGTCAGCTAGAAGAAAATAATGGGCATCGCCATGAAATCTGTCTTGCGGACTCCATTCACCCAGAGTCCTGGCACAAGGTCTCCCCACAACAAAGAGTGTGGATGCTAAGGCTTCACTAAATTCACCATCACATGCCCCTAACACCATACTAACCATTGATTTAAATAAGTCTGTGAGGGCAATTAAAGGCTATAGTGTTTGGTAAAGCCACTGGGCTGGATGAGATTCCTGGGGACCTCCTCCAAGCAGGCATTGAGAATTGGCCATCTATGTAAATAAGCTAACCAACATTATGTTGGGCAGGGATGGAAATCTTGAGCAGCTGGAAAGCATCTGGATTGTCCCTGTCTATAAGAAGGGCCCAAGTAAATCCCCCCCTGAACTATAGGCCAATTAGTTGTATTGATTTAATCCAGAAGACCTTTTGCAGACAGATATTGTACCAGCTTGACTAATGGATAGTAGAGCATGGATCCCTGTCATATTTGCAGGCAGGGTTTAGGAGCCTGACAAGCACCATTGACCAAGTCTTTAGGTCCATGAATATCTTTCGGAAGACAGTCATCATTGAAAAATCCCCTCTATACTGAGTATTCATGGACCTTAAGTCGGCATTTGACCTGGTCCCTACTGAAAATTATGGGAGGCCCTGAAGGACAGCAAGGTGCCTTCTGGACATCCTCACAAGCCTACACCAAGACATCTATTCACAAGTCTGATGGGGTGCGTTCTTACCCCAGCACTATTCTCCCTCTGTCTAAATGATGTGTTTTCCTATCTGGAGGACTGCGAGAACCACTCCCCAGGGTGGTGGGCAATAAGATCCCTTTACTCCTATTTGCAGACGATACCCTACTCATCTCCAAAACCCCGTCTGGCATTTAAACGCAGGTTGATAGATTTGTGGCATTCTGTGCTGATCAAGGGTTGGTAATTAACCATTAAAAAACACAATTTATGACCATCAACCCCCTTTTAGAAGTTCTATCATGCATGAAGGGCAACACCTGGATAGAATCACTGAGTTTAACTATCCGGGAATCACTTTAACCAAGAACATGACCCGGTTTCCCCAGGTTAAAGCAAGTGCCCTGAAACATATGCATCAGAATGCTGTGATCTTAAGACTCCACAAATGTTCCAAAGCCAGCTGTATATCTCACCAGCCCTAGAGGTGTACAGGGCCTAGGCAGAGGGCAGCACATTCTATGGGGAGGAGATTTGGAGCTCCACAAGCTTGGCTGAGCTGGATGTAGCAGAGAATAATTATCTTAGAGCCCTAGTCAGTCTCCCCAAAAGCACCGCTTTACTACTACTGCGACAGAACATGGGTCTCACACCATTGGCCCACTTGGCCCAGTTAAGGTAACTGTTATATTGGCGTAGATTAAAGTACACCGCCGCCCTTAACAACTATTATCAAGATTTCAGAGTAAAAAGTCGTACTGAACAAATCCCAGAAAATCAAATGGATATGCTATGTAAAATGCAATCTGACTGACCTTAGTGAGTTTTGGCTTTGTAATATTCACCCCCCACAACTAACCAGGGAAGCACTTAAAGAAGTGTTTTGGGGACAGAAGGGGGAACAAGACTCAAGGAACGTGAACCAAGGCTCCCTCTCTATTGCCTTTCTTGATATCAAACCCCATATTCAAATCAAGCCTTTTCTTAGTTACCTGCTCAGACCCGTTGCCAGACAATTGTACCTCAAGTTCTGATATTGCACACTACCCCTTTTACCTTTGTGCTCTAAATGTAAATCTAATGTTGATAAAAATGTCATGTTCCTGGTATGTCGGCAGGCGGAAGAATCCTTTCCACACTTTATTTTTTCTGCCCCTGCTATACCCGGACTAGGAAAACCTGGATCATTCGCTAATCAAAATGGCTG
The DNA here is from genome assembly GCF_964204655.1 of Triturus cristatus. Taxonomy (NCBI): domain Eukaryota; kingdom Metazoa; phylum Chordata; class Amphibia; order Caudata; family Salamandridae; genus Triturus; species Triturus cristatus. Next base: position 597,808,502 of record NC_140592.1, on the reverse strand, counting down.
TGTTTAGGTGTTGTGCGGCACATTTTTTGGCAGTTTTTAGCTCAAAATGTGTTTTGCATCTTTTTTATGCCCAAGATAAAAGATTCGCATGTCTCATAATAACAGAATGTTATGTCATTTTTAGGATTTTTTCATAGTTTCCCATAGGAAGTTTTACGCACATTTTCATGCCTAGTTCTCATACTTGGTACTAGTTAGAATGTTTCTGTCCCTTCCAAGGTATTTCGTCTAAGAATTTAGGGTCAGATGTATGAACACATTTTCCGATAGACACAGAATGGGTAAAACTGTTTGATACATCTGGTCCTTAGAATGAAGTTCTTCAACTCTACTTCTCCCCGTTCAACTCTTGAAGCTTCAGAAAGTGGTAGAGCAGGAGTATTAAGAAAGAATTCAGGTATGCCATTGGTAGAAGAGACCTCAAATACAATAAAACATTTGCCATTTCTATCAGTTCAAGCTTCACTGCAATATTATGCTTGCAGGCAAATTATATGCTTTCAGCCTAACTAAATCCTACTTCAAGTTCAGGAAATATAAGCAGGTGATGGAGGGCTTCTTACTTGCAAGAGAGTTGACTCTCGAAACTACATCCTCACACAAAACAGCGTTATCTTCCACAACTGAAAAGGAAGCATCAGGCCAGTCTTAATTAATGAACTGCCAGGGCCCTTCTCGGAAGGCACTGCAGCCTGCATCACCCATACCCTGCCAGTGCTGCCAATAATAGTACCTAATTTCACAGAACTCAGAAACATTTCGTATTAACACAAATTATTTTTTGTATTAGAATTAATCATTTCAATATATTCAGTACTTTCTTTTAATAAAGCAATGAGTATCGATCTATATATCATGTCATGAACGGCAACCAAAAAACTTCTATATCGAGACATTAGTTTTTTGGTTGCCATTCATGACATGATATATGGATCGATACTCATTGCTTTATTACATGAAAGTACTGAATATATTAAATGATTAATTCTAATACAAAAAATAATTTGTGTTAATACGAAATTTTTCTGAGTTCTGTGAAATTATGTTCACTTTGGTGACTATTTAAATAATGAATATAAGGTGAATGAATCCTCAAGGTTTATCCATGATTTGTTATTGAATATACCAAATTGCTTGGGGAATAGTGGGTTGCCCTATTGTTGTATTGGCCAATAACAGTACCAGCATAACACCTAACAATCACACTCCTACGAGTGTGACAATTCAGACTATTTCAGGCCACACAAAGCTATAATAATGGCATGAGAGGCTGGTATTATTCATTTTCAATGTATATGTACTTAAACACAGTTGTTGCGCTCATTTCAAAATGAAAAAGTGAGTGCCACCATGTGGTGCTTTGTCATTAGAGCCGGTGCTGACAATTAAGTGCCGGTGCTGAGCACCGGAAACCACTGGCACAAATTAAGCACTGCATCAGGCCATTGTGAAATACTTCAGGAGATCCAGAAAAGTTTTGCAGGACTCTAATTATCGTCCAGTGAACAGAATAAGCAGCAATCGGCATTATACACCTGTTCCGCATTGCCTTCTTGTTATTTACCAGCCTGTATGGGTACTTTTTCTTTTAAATGCTGGGTACCAAGAGCCATGTAGGGATGGTAGCATGATAGGATAATCAAGAGGGCAATCAAGAACACTAGAAGAAAGTATTGTCTGTAACACACAGCACCCCTAGCTTTCCTAGACCTATTATGGCAGTGATTCAGGAACTGCTTTCCAGAAATGACTCAACCTATAACGCATTGAAGAGGCCTAAGTAAGCATGAAGCGGTATGGGTTGCATGTGTTCCAATCTGATGGGAACATGGCCTGGCATTTCTGGTTGCACTGCCCTTATATGAGCATGCCTAAGGTTGATTTGCATATGGCTGACCGCTGTCTAGAGTGGCAGGATACTTGAATAACGATAGACTAGAATGCAAGCTGAGTGATCATCATTGACTGAGACTAATTCAATTGTTGCTTTCATCATTTCCTTTCCTTTGGAAAAGGCTCACAGCATACCCAAGGGGCTTCATTCACACACTACTACAATTGAATGATTCCCAGGTGAGAGCCGCATGGCTTAATGCTTATGGTTTAGATAAGGATGCAGAGGGTTTATGTTCCTTAATTTTCTGTGAGATCTCTCCTTCCCATAGGACACAGTTGGTGGTCTATAATGTGGGAACTCCTTCGCTAAAAATGTAACTTTGGTCATTAACAATACACAAGCTTGCAGCAGGAAACAAGAAACCAATAATTGTATTTAATATTGTCTTTATATGTTTGGCATTATATTACCAATGAATGTTTGCACATTCTCTGTGTCCCCTTGACTAAGCAAGCTATATTTAAAGAAACATATTTCAGTTAGCTAGTATAGCATACATTTTTTAAATTAATTCCTTGAAAGAGAGGAGGAACTATTTCAAAATCACTGTCGAAGGATGGGCTCTCTTGTTGCATTAACTAACTCACAGTATTTGGAATTTCAATTACATCTTCTTGGTCTGCTTTTAGCTCTGAGACTAGCACTGCTACCAGTGTTTAGGTCTCGCCTGGCTATCGCATAAGCGATCGCACAGCGAGACTTATGTAGGGGCTTCAGAAAATGCTCCCAAAGGCTTCCCAGGTGGATCGGGTGGCGGTTACGCGCACAACCACGCGCATTCCATTTGCCACCAGCTACTTCCTGCACGTGCGCCGCCTCACGCATTCAGAGAGATTTAGTAAGGGGCACAAGACCTTTTAAGGTGGTTTATGGCCAGTGCATGTGAGGCTTCCAAGCGCGAAGCTGGCATCTGGCATCGGACTTGAAAGCAGCAGACTGCTTTCGCCAGCGTGCGCTCGGCCTCACTTCCTGCATCCCCTCTTACAACAATTAACTTTCGTTATAACTCACACCCCATATGCTCATTCCCTCCCACTCTTCCTTTGATGTCCGCTTTTCTTGTTGTTTACAAACCACACCACACACTGCTGCACGCCACACACTGCTGCACGCCGCACACTGCTGCACGCCGCACACTACCGCACGCCACACACTGCTGTGCACACTGCTGCATTACACACTGCTGCATTACACACTGCTGCATGCCACACACTGCTGCACGCCACACACTGCTGCACGCCTCACACTGCAACATGAAACCCTGCTGCACACCTCACACTGCTGCACGCCTCACACTGCTGCACGCCACACACTGCTGCACGCCACACACTGCTGCACGCCTCACACTGCTGCACGCCTCACACTGCTGCATGTCTCACACTGCTGTACGCCGCACACTGCTACACGCCACACACTGCTGCATGCCAAACACTGCTGCACGCCACACACTGCTGCACGCAGCACACTGCTGCATGCCACACACTTCTGCACGCCGCACACTGCTGCACACTGCTGCACGCCGCACACTGCTGCAAGCCACACACTGCTGCACGCCACACACTGCTGCACGCCACACAATGCTACACGAAACACTGCTGCACGCCACACACTGCTGCACGCAGCACACTGCTGCACGCCGCACACTGCTGCATGCCGCACACTGCTACACGAAACACTGCTGCACGCCACATACTGCTGCACGCCACACACTGCTGCATGGCACACACTGCTGCATGCCACACACTGCTGCATGCTGCACAATACTACCCATCTGATAGATAGCAAAAGGAAAATGCATGGAGAGGTTTTCATTGTTGATTTCAGTAGTTATATATTTGCATTGTGTTTTTGTACTGGTGAGGTAGCTACAAAAGTTATCTCTTTCCACAACTGCATTACCGAACCTTCCTGACACAAATTCTGCCTCCAATGATCCCCTTGAATTTGGCACAAATTGACAGCAGGGACTGAAGCTGTGATCACATCTACCACCAACACAAATACCAAAGTGGCAACCATAGTTGTTACTCCAACAGAGATGACAGTTGCTGCAACAGCAGCAACCACAGCTGTCACTCTAGCTGTTACAATGCTGAGAAAAACAACATTAGCAACAGCAGCTGCCAGGGACAAAATCAGTAAACTATGACTCTATGGTTACCCCAAGGTTTCTGGCATCTCTTGATGTAGTTGGAGGGGCCTCGAGTTCCTTGGGGCATATGGCGGTGGGTTGTGTTTTTTGCCATTGTCCGCAGATCATTATCTGTGTGTTTATGGTGTTGAGCTTTAGATGATTATTCATCACCTATGTGCTTATGGTGCAAAGGCAGTCATCAAGTTTTGGGTTGAAGAGGTCTTTCCAATTCACTATTAGAATGATTTGGGTGTCATCTGCATAGTTGTAACAGGTGAGGTTGAATGAGTTAATCAGGTTTAATACAGGGGTTAGGTAGATGTTTAATAATAGCGAGGATGTGAGGTACCTTGAGGGACACCACAGTGTTGGGTGTGAGGAGCAGATTTGAAGGGTGGAAGTAAACTGCACTTTGTCTGTTTTTGACATATGAAACAATCCATTTTAAAGCATTTTCATGCAATCTAGGATGGTGGAGTCTTTGTGGTAGCATGTGGTGGTATAGTGTCAGATGCAGCTGATAAACCAAGAAGCAATAGGGAAAACACTCCCTTCTTGTCAACTGTGATTTATAGATCATCCCAAATGGATATGATGGTTCAGTCTGTGCCTCTGCCTGGTCTGATATGTGCTGGTCGGACATTCAGTTATTATCTTCCATAATATATGAAAGTTAGGTAAACATTGTTCTTTCAAATATTTGTATGGCCAATTTGATAGAGGCCTGTAGTTTTCTGGGTCAGAAAGGTTGAGGACTTTCTTTTTGACGAGTGGTCTAGCCTAGGAGGTTATCAAGTCAGTTACAAATATAAGTAGTTCAAGTGATTTATTGAGGAATCATCTATATACCTTCCCTGCACAGGTTGTGCAAAGGATAAAGTTACAGATTTTGAAGGGGCCAGGTCTCAGAATGATCCTGACAGTCTACTAGTAAGTTCTCTGTGTTCTGAAGAAGCTGTCCGTCTAGGTTTGGGTGCTTGCAGATTACGGGGTACCCTCCCCTGGTATCTTTACATCCAATAGCATCCCTCTCTGAGTGCTACTGGGAAATCATGACAGCGAAGAAACTATGTTCCAGGAGAATTCTATTTTCTAGACATTGTCTGAACACAAAATCTGATCCATTTAGGAATAGAGCATGTAGGAAGGTAATATCCTTCTAGCATGGTTACCCCACTTTTTGCTGGTGTCAGTATTTTTTTTACTATTCTGACTGGGACCCTGCTAATCAGGACCCCAGTAACTGTGCTTTCTTCCTAAATGGACATGGTAAGTATTAATGTACATCCACAATTGGCAATTGGTGTACCCTTGTAAGTCCCTAGTATACGGTACTAAGGTACCCAGGGCATAGGTACACCAGGGTTCTCCCATGGGCTGCAACATGTATTGTGCCACCTATGAAAGACTACTCAAAATGTGACTACAGGCCTGCCATTGCAGCCTGTGTATGTTGGTGCTAGCACCACTTATGGCATGTATAACTTTCCTTATATCTGAGGTCACTGTACTTAAAAGTTATAAGTCACCCGTATGGCAGGCTCTTCGGTCCTGAGAGCAGGGTGCTTGGTAACAAGTGTGAGGGTGCCCCTGCATGAGCAGGACACTCCTACAAACCCCAGAGTCCATCCTCCAGGCTTTGTAAGAGCAGGCAGCCGTTTTGATACATATAGTGGCGATCAGACATTACGCAATGGCTAACTATGTAGTGACTGTGCCGAACCTCAGCATGTTTGGTATCAAACATGTTGGAATCATATTATTTATTTATTTATTTAAAACATTTATAGAGCGCGCTATCACCATGGCAGGCATCCTGGCGCTGACTGAAACTAATGGGGTAGGGATGAAGATGCCAGAAGCAGCAGGAGACACAAGATTAAAGGACAGAGGTCTTGGGGAAAAGCCAGGTTTTAATTCTTTTCCTAAAAGGAAGAAATTCAGAAATATGTCTAATATCAATAGGGAGCGAGTTCCACAGCTTGGCAGCTGCCACATTGAAGGATCTGCCTCCGGATTTGATTCTTTTAAATTTTGGAACCATAACCAGCTTGGCTTCAGAGGAACGAAGCTGCCTAGCTGGGGTATACCAGACAAATTTAGATTGGAGGGAGGCAGGGCCTACTGCATATAGTGCTCTGAACACTATGCAGAGGGCTTTGAATTGAACCCTCTGCTTAACCGGAAGCCAGTGGAGTTTGCTCAACGAGGAGGCTCCATTAGTTCTTCTAGGAAGCCCCAGAGCCACTTTTGCCGCTGCTGATTGGACTCTTTGGACTATTAATATTCTTTATAATAGTCTTTGGACTATTATATTCCGTCACCAATATCGGTGTTGGAGGTATGATTCCATGCACTGGGGGAGGTATGATTCCATGCACTGGGGGACTCTGTCTGGAAGCCCCCAAGGTCTGCCAGCGAGCTAGTGCTACAGCTGACCCCATACAGGATTCTGCCCTCCTGCTGCTGAGCTTGAACAAGGGAAGGTAGAACAATAGGTTTCCTGTCACAGGGAAGTGTGACCACCTCCGAGACAGGACTTAGTGTATTGGGCTGCGACGGTGACGCTTGTCAGTGCCACCAAACTCCTTTGAAGGGCACATTTGGTGCCCTCCTTGCATACTCCGGTTTGAGCCAGGTCACGGAGCCCTTGGCTCCTGTTCTGGTGTGAAACTGAACAAAGGACATGGGAGTATCCTCCCCTCTGTCCAACCCGTCATCTGGGAGGAACCCCATCGTTGTCCTCACCCTTCTTCCTAGGGTATTTAACGGCTTACCTGTGGGTGGATCCTCAGATTCAACATTGTACAAGACTCAAGCCTGAAACCACATCACTCTTTGACCGTCTGGACACTTGGACTTCACCTGAAACTGAGACTGTATCATGGAATACTACTTCTGCTCTTGGTCTCGCTGTTCTGCAAGTCTTCTTTGTTGTCTGTGTCTGTGCTTCTTCCAGGATCTTCAAAAGACCTGTGGGCATCATGGACACCTGAAGCAATCTCCCTTGGAGTGAAGGAGTCACTCGCCTGCATCTGCAGGCACCGCAACAAAGCTGACAGGTCTGCTACTCCTGATGTTCCACAAACTTCGAAAGGCTCAGCAACACAGGTGGTGGTTCTACAACTCCTTTGAGGCCTGACCAGTCCTCTCTGCAATTTTGGGGCAAGTATCCCTTGTCAGAGCCGCTGAGACCGAACCCCTGTGCACTGCATTGACTTGCCATTGTCAAGTCTTGCTGGCTCTGCACTTCAGAGATCTTCAGGCTACAATAAGCTCCAGCATCTTGTTCTGCCAAGATTAGTGTCCTCACCACATCATCTGCACCGTGGGCCTTCATCTTTGGTGAGCTGCTCAATGTCCTCTTCCGACTCCTGTGCCTTCGGCCTGTGGGTCCTCTTGAGGGTCTTCTCCTGCTCCACTTGGCTACCCTGCTTACAGGGTGCCTGCCCTGACTCTCCTGCTTGTGATGAGTCCCTTGGACCTTGCTGATTCCAACGTTGCTCCTTCTTCGCTTTTCATGCCTGTTGCAGATGCCAAGGCTTGATGGTGTTCCCGCCAGACACCGACCCCTGGTTCTCGACTTCCGATGTGGGACAGCTCGTGCATTACTTCTGGTCCTCCCCAGCATTGCCTGGCCCCTACAGCTGCAGTGAAAAGGGCACTGTCATCTCTCCTGAACCATCTGACATTGGTGGGCATTGCTCTTCCGTGCCTCCTGGTCACCTCCGAGTGGCATAGACTATGTCCCCTCTGCTTGCAGGTTATACACTTCAAGAATCCACCCTTGGATTCCACTGGACTGATGAACAGCCTTCTCCAGCTGCATCTTTCCTAAAGCCCTCCTTTGTGGTCTACAGATGTTTCCAACATGACTTCGCACCTACCCTGGTGTAGCTATCTTGGTTCCTTGAGTTTCCATGGGTGGGGTGACTCTCCAACCTTCTGTCATCCACAGGGTTTCATGAGGGTCCACTGGGAAAGGTCCTTCTTCTCCAAAACTGTAACGCGACTTCCCCTTGGACTTTCATTGGACACGCAGCAGTGTTTTCACTCTGCACACAGCTTTCGGTGGGTTCATTGGTGCTTACCTTGGGTGTTTCCTGGTGTCCCCAGCTCTGCTGAGTCATCTGGTCCAAGTCCCGACTCCGGCCACAGTTCGCATTCCACTTTTTTAGTATATGTTTTGGTCTCCCTCTGGAGACCCTGTATTTTGTACTTACTTATCTGTTTACAATTTAAGTATTATTGATTATTTGTGTTATATCTCCAGGTAGGAGATATACTAATTTGTTAGTGAGTGTTGTGTAAAAAATAGACATATTTTTATATATACACTGTGTGGTTCTTTTTAGTTTAACCTACATTACATGATTAGATATAGTAAAACAAGCTACTTAACACTCCTTCAAGATAAGCCTGAAGGCTGCTCTCCACAGCTACCACTTTGAGAGATTTGAAAAGGTTATCAAAGACGACTAAAATCACAATAGGGTTGCCTGGATTAGTGCAAGGTGCTTCACTTAAATAAGTGAGTACCATATACTAAGCTAGCCTCCTACAGAGCACCTCACTTTGGAATCATCAAAGGGAGTGGGATTATCCCCGCATTCTTCCAAAAAGCTTCTGAAATAATTTCTACTACTTGGTCCGGGATGCAGCTGGGGTTAATCACGAACTCGTTCATGAAGGATGCCTCCCAGTTGGTGCCTTCAGAAGGAAGAGGTGGGTTACATTTTTCTAATCAACAACAACATTCAGTGACACATCTTAATAAAGGACAAACAAGTCCATTGAGCTTCAGCCCATTGATTAGTAATGATTAGGAAGTAAAGCAAGTTTTGCAAGGCTTCCAAATGCCTATCGTGTTAGATTATATGCTATGGATGTATCACCTTTGAAATCCAGTCCCGGGGAAGGAAATAGGAAAATGGAGCACCATCGCTAGTAATGCCTATAACACAGAAAAAGTCAAAGGACTGGTTTTCTAGCACCCCGAGTCAGACAGGTTCTGATGTGTCAAATATTTCAATGACCTGTCATTAAATCGGTCAGTTAGCATCTCAGCAGAGTACATGTATTTCTCAAAATCACTGCAAAGTTTGGAGCGTATTCTGATGTCATGGCTGTACTGGAGATATATACAGACAGTTCTGAACATACTCTAGATAACTTAATGGTGATATTCAAAAGAATTACTGATTAGATCGCTTGGGGTCACGAACCAAATACCTTGAATCTTCCTGCACCCATATTGGGAGAGACTGGTACGCAAGCGGGTCGTTCTTGGGTTTCAGGGAATGGGCAAAATACGTGATTTGTCAAATGACTTAACTCATCTAAAGACCTATTCCAAGAAACATATCAATCTGTCTTAGAGCCTGCAAATAAAAAGGAGGGGTCCCCAAAGCTTCTGAACTAGGGGAAAGCAAGAAAGTGTATATAATCTTCAAAAAACAGCAACAAGAGAAAATGTGGCGATCCTTGTATGAATAACAGGAAAGTTGACCTATCTATCAAAAGGGCAAAGAGTTGTCTTCTATTTTGAAAACTTCATATTGTGCTATTGATAATGATGATTTTGCCCTAAATAGATCCTATTTGCTCTATCTTTTGGCCCAAATAGACCAGTTTAATACAATAAAGAGCAGTGACATCAAATTAGTAGAATTGTTAAAAGGGAGCGGTGAGAAAAAGCCAAGGGTTAACTTTTATTCACCATTATTGTTAATCTAATGAAAAACTGTGAATTTTGTATCTATAAAGGGGTTGATATAGTACCATACTTTCCATGATCTTGCAGCTCTAACGTAAATAACTATAATGATTTGAATAAGGTACCCTCTTAGAGAATGACCTGATCTCGCCTGACAGGCTGGAGTGCACTGCGAGGTTAACTGTAATTTCTTGCAAAGCGGGGAGTAGAAGGGTACTCCTTGCAAAGCAGAAAATAATCTTTCAGTCACTTGATGAAGGTCTGCTGCAGTGACAGTGGTTGGCAGGAGCCTTAAATGATGATAGTGTCCAAGGATGACCTCACGCAGTCAATCTATTTAACAATCAATTTAATATTTTTGCCTTGGAACTTAGCAGGCGGCTCCAAAAGTGTTGAGAAAATTTTGAATCTTGGCCCAATAAACTGAGACATAATATTATATATAATATTTATGCAAGAGGCATGGATAATTGATACATTTGAGGTAAAAGATTACTTTGTTATCTGCGGCCCCACAGAGAAGTGTAGAAAAAAGCTGGATAGTGGTGGCATTGCCACATTATTGAGCATAAAATGCTTGTGGTCACATAAAGTGGTCTATCATCAATTTACTTCCCTGTGATATCTTCTATTTTATTGAAGTAATTGCCGAGAAGGCACAGACAGGTAATACAATTGTGGTTGGTGAACTTAATGCCACTATCTCCAATCATACAATGAGATGTTTTACTGATGATGAAAGAAAGGAAGCTATGAATATTTCAAAGGTGCCCTTCCCATTGGGGTCTAGAGTAAACAAGAGAGGGTCTCTTCTGCTGGAATCATGTAGGGACTTAGATGCTATCATTATGAATGGTAGAAGAGAGACTAATATCCAGTTCGTCTGACCCCTAGAATGTCCAATGGTTCCTCGATAATTGATTACATCTTAAGCTCTTACTCTGCCTTTTCCCTTGTAATGGCTGTTGCAGTAATTGACAATAAGTGGAGTGATCATGGTATACTATATTTCTCCATTAAGGGTAAACTTGAGGCCATTGCTTATTGGAAGATTGGAGAGAAGGAGCAAGTACAGTTAAAGGCTGGTATTGGTAGGGTATAGTGGAATTCAGCAAATAAACTAACGCCAACTAACGATCTAAGAACTGCAAGGTTAGAATTCGGAAGATTCTTTCACACAAGATATGCAAACTTTGAAAGGGCCATTTCAACTCTCTCAGGGAAGGCCTGTATTAAACCCAAGATACAGGAGGAGAGTTTAAATAAGGGTTTTACTCTCAATAGGTTGATAAACAAACTACGAAGACACCTATTTATTTTTTATTTAAAGGAAAGTAATAAAGTCATAAACTGTCTTACAAGGAGGAGAACAAGATGGCTATTGACACAAAAAATGGAAAGATGCTTGTAGGAAATGGGTAGAAATCACAGAAGCTGTTAAGCAAAACAAAATGCAGGTCCTTCTGGAATATTTCTGGGGAATGAATTGGTAGCACATGTATGTTCAAAACTAACAACATTTCTAGTGAGGATAGGGGCAAGTATATGTCCTAATTGTATGCCTGGAATAGAACAGGGGACTCTTTTATGGATCAGAACTTGCTGAACTCCAATCTTAGACATAGGGTGGAAGTGATCCTTCCTTGCTCATCCAAGTCACAAGTAAAGAATATTACTCTGGGTGCAAGGTGCACAGGGGCAGGAGGGCCTGATAAGCTGCCTATCACTGTGATTAAGTTAGAGGCTGATTTATGGGCAACTTACTTGGCTTCTTTGTTTAAATTCTGCTACATGTCTGGGGAAATGCCAAACATGTGGCGAGCAGTGTTATACTCCCATTGCATAACAAAGGCCCTATCAATATACCCAGTAATTAAAGACAAATTACACTTTTAGATGCAACTGGGAAAATCTTTGCAAAGTCTGTATTAATTCTTCTACAGGACTGGGTAAATAAAAAGCAGATGTTGCCCTTTGAACAGACCGGATTTCGATCAAGCTGCTCCACCCTAGATAATATTTCCATGTTACATCCTATTATGGAAAAGTATGTCCAGAAACGGAGTATGACAGTATACTCAGCCTTTATCGATCTGTCTACCGCCTTCTAGTGCATTGATAGGCATACCCTGTGGAAGCAGTTGGACCGTGTGGGAGGTGTTTCCCCAATGGATGAGTCCCACACAATAGGGACTCTCCTATACACAGAGGATATTATGTTTCTCTCAAGACAGCTACCGTTACAGAAAACCAAAGTCTGAGCTGACCAGAGACTGCTGGGTGGAGTACTGACATCAGACTCCAGAGATTCAGCTAAGGTCGGAGGAACGTGCATGTAGCAGCACAGAAAATTCTAAGCACGGCTGAATGAAACTGCGCTAGCCCGTGGCTCATTAACTTTGGCGGGAGAACCATCAGCAGCTGCGGTCTGTGGTTGTGCCGCAGTCTATTTGGTCTGCTTGGACTCAGCAGGGCATGGTGGGAGAGCCCCACAGTGTCCCATCCTCCGGCCTGCCTGCCCTGTCTCTTAACTCTTCTTTTTTTCCTCCAGCAGAGGGAGCAGGACATTGACGGCCAATTACCCCACCTGGTTAGGCAGCGGCAGGAGTTCTGCAGGACTTTAGTGGGACATGGAGACATGGAAGTCCTAGCCGAAATTAGAAAGGGGGCCAAGCGGTAATGGGGTGGTTACAGCAGTCACTTGGAGCCTACCTGCCGCTCTTTGCCTTGTGTTCCCAGCAGTGCCCCAGGTTTACCCCTGGACTGCCTTTCACAGACCTTAGAGGCCATATCAATTCCCCAGCAACTCAAGGACCAGCTGATTGTTGCTCTCGAATGCCACATCAATCCCCCAGAAACCCAAGGACCTGCTGATTGCTGCCCTCGGAGGCCACATTACTCCCCCTAAACCCCAAAGACCTACTGGTTGTTGCTTGCACCAGTTCGAGAGCCTGTTGACATGAGCAAGTGGTGAGTGCTGAGGGTTTTTGCATACAGTTGGTCTTTCCTCAGCTCGCAGCCCACATCACATAGCCCCTAGCTTATAGATCCAGTCTATCCCCCAGGAGGTAGTGGGGGCCAGCAGGAACAAGTAAGGGGCCAAAGAAACTAAGGGAGCATATAGCCGTGCAGACTAAAGCACGATGCAGCTTTAGATGCTGTAGTCAAGGGTAGCGCTGGAATTGTAGAAGAAGTGGTCTAACTAGGGTCATCCTTAACTCAACAAATTAGGGCTGCTGAACTTCAATTAACCAGCCCAACTCACTGCCAAACAGCATGAGATCAGCAAAGGTACTCGGAGTACCTAAGCCCCTGGCCAATAGCAAACATGGGGGCGAGGTGAAGGAGAAGCCAATGCTCAACCCTAATTCACTGGCTCCAGCTACATATCCCATCTTAGAGATGACCTGGGAGGAGGACTGTCCTCCCACATCAACGGCATATTGTTCTAAGCTTCTAGGCCTAAGAAAAGCCAAGATTACAGACTTTTTAACAAACACCTGTAAAGCACTGAACTCTACCACCCAGACAGACTGAGCGATTGGTTGTGACAGCAAATTTCCACTAGCGAAGAAGTCACCACCTACCATAGTCGAGGACAAATAGCAAGCACTGCCAGTGCCAAGCACAACAGGGGATGTAGGAACTTCCTCAAAGGTCTTAGAGATACCTTCTCCATCATATCTCACCACCCCAGCTCATCTCATCGCCCCTATAATGACAGATCAAGACAGTCTGGCTAGGGCTTAGCTTCTGGTGAAGGTCCAAGAACATGAAATAAAGCAGAGGCCCCATAGACCAAGCTCCTTGCCAGACTGTGCAGTACCTCAATACAAATGGGCCCAGGATCTCCAATATGGTAGGGATCTAACCCACACCAGCCCCTGGCACACGGATCGGCCTATACCTGGGATGCCCTGCCCAACTCAGGCTCACAAAAGTTTAAAGAATCCCATACTGGAGGGGGCCACTGAAGACTCCTCACTTTAGCATGAGATGCTCTTAAGCCCCTTTGAACAGTTGCATGTATCACCCACAGTTCAGCTCTGCTTTTCTCCCTCCCTTGCCCCAAAACAGAACTATAACTCTTTGCTCTCCCTGATCAAATTATCATTAAGGGCTGCTACCTCTGTGGAGGACGGCTCACATAGCAGTAGAATTACTGAGGCGCAGACAATAGGACAATCAGATCCTTTGGCATTCCCCTTGGGAGACAAAATGGTCCGAAATTATATAGCTTCCATCTGATCGGGTCAGATGAAATGGTAATCCACCGTCATCACTAACCAGCCCTTGGGCCCATCAATTTGGCCCAGGTATCAAGCACCATGGAGGTGATTTCATCAGCACTAATATATCATGCTGACAAGTTGGATACTCAAGTTGATCTACTCAACACATTTGCTGTGCATGTTCAGGTTATTGGTCTTAAACTGCAGGACTTAAACACCACAACCAGAAAAGTACTGCGTGTAACTCAGCTACCGCTTATCACACTTGTCAGTGCTCCAGCACCATGGAGACTCTTGTCACCATCTCAAGAATGCTTTCAGAATTACTGGAATTAGTGAAGGTGACCCAAACAAGACTCTCTTCCGGCAATCTGTGCATTAACACTGAACAGGGACGACTTGATAGCCCAATACCAATAGGAGCATCGGTACAACTTTCAATGCAGGAGGATCAGAAAAAATATTTACCATTACAAACAGCGGCTCCGCTAATAAATGAATAAGTCATCATACTGTCGACACATCCAGCCATACAAAATGACCTAGTAGAGGCCACTCTGCTTTCAAGTCCACAACCCTCACTTTCAAAAAGGGAACGTAATTGACTGAGAAAATCCAGGGAAAAAAAGGTGAAAAAATTACTAACGCTGCAACTTTCACGCAAAAACAAACATATCGATGCCATCTGGATAGTAGGATAGCCACAACCAAATAAAAATGTAAATTCTATCATCACTTCATACCTTATTTTTCAGTGACTGGAAGCCATGGATGCTGACACTGTTCCTGCATCAAGCAGCTGCGCTGGGCCACTAGCTCTGACAATGCCAGAATTCCTAGAAGACTTGAGCTATGCTACTGCACCAAATGGTTAAACTTGGCCATGAGCCACAAAAATGCCTCAATTACAAATATCCACCTATGTTTTCTCTGTCGACAACATGGGTCTTCCAGTGCCATATTGAGGTCTCAAAGGCGCCCAGAAAAGACCACTCCCAATTACCGACTTACGAAACTGTAATCACGACAGACCAGAATCACAAAATAGGCATCCCTCTGCTGTAGGAGGTAACAATGGGCCAAGATTGGTCACCATAGTGGATTTATACTCAGAAACTTAAAGAGAGCCCCAGCAGCACCCATTTGCACTTCAAGCTTTACAACGTTGGGTGCGTCCATCAGTGGAATCTGAGGCAATCACCACTATTCAGGAATGGTGTTAGGGGTGGCACATTTCGAATCAAGAATGCATGAAGACGGAATTGATCCACCAATATCAAGGGTCTCCATGACATTTTAAATCAGAGCGCAGTGCTAAGGTTGCTCAAAGCAGTATAAGGTCTGCATCACATTAGGTCTATCAACATAGAAGCGGTTGAATGTAGACCTAACCCTGAGCAACCAGGGAATGATATCACCACCATTACCTAGTCAAACTGAACTATTGCATCTCAAGTCTGGCATCTTAGCGAAATATTTGCAGCTTGGGTGTCAACAAGAGGAAACCTGCGACAGCTCGCCTTTGAGCCCCCTGCTCCCACCACTGCCAACAGGCATGCTGAGGGGAGCAATCGGCCCAGAGCACCCCATAGTAATGAGGGATGGTCTACAAATAACAAAGTCAATATGCTAATTTAGAGCATTTCAGCAACAGGTCAATCCTGATGGTCTCCAGCAAGTCATGATTACAAACAGCAGACCTTTCAAAGTCGCATGAGGGTTTACTCAAAGCCTATGCTCCAAGGACCACTCTTGCAGAATCTGCAACTGGAATGTAAACGAACTTGCTGCAAAGGTGTGGGGCGATGATTTTCTATCATTCCTACACAACTATGAGGTCATACTCCTGCAAGAAACCTGGCAGCAGTCGTCAACAACAACCGTGGGATTTGAGGAATATTTTAATGCAGCAACAAAAAAGGCTAAACCGGTAAGGGCCAAAGAGGGCATGGCGATTTACATCTCGACTGACATTGTGTGGGCACATGAGGAAGTGGACATGGGTCTCTAATGAATGTAGTGTGTTAATATGGTGGTGGATCCACATACCATCCTATTCATTGTAAATCTGTACATCCACCCAGCCCGTAAGCACAAGCCTGACAAGATCCAAACCCTAATTGGTCTACTTCAAGCCTTGAATGCCATGTGTCCTCAAGCTTTTATTTTAGTATCAGGCAATTTTAATATGATCTACTGCAAAGCTCAGATGTCAAACCTCCAAATCATTTCTCAGAAATTGTTGGAAATCAAACAAGGGCTCTAGAAGGCACGTCATGCATAACAGCGCCAGAAGCCTTGGGTTTCTATATACTTAATGGAGAAAGTCCATTGGATAATCCAGCAGCCTTCACTAGAGTCACAAACAGATCAGGCTCCATCTTAGACTATATTCTGGCTGCCCCTGCAAGGAGCTTCAAGGGACTAACCAATTTTGCCATAAAAACAAGATCAGATAGCAATACTTTTGCCCAAACTTTTTTTCTGGAGCTCACTCACACCATCACAGGCGTTTCATTTGGAAGGAAAAAAATTAGGTGAATGCTCAAATCTGTCCAACTATAGATTAATTGCCTAAACAGATGTAGACAAAATCTATGCCTCAAATGTTCTCATTGATCTGGAAGACTGAGTCTACAAGTTAAACATAATCCCGAAAACTCAGACTGGCTTCAGGGCAGGAATGAGGACTTTTACAAACTTGTTGGCAGTCACCCTTGTGACTGAACAAGCAACCTCCCAATCCAGCAAGCTGACCTTAAAGCCACCATCGATGAAGTCCAGAGGACCATGCTGTGAAAGAAAATGGCAGGGTAGGGTGTAAGGGGAAACTGCTGGTGGCTATAATCAACTTATACTCCAACACATGGGTTTAAATTAAGATAGGGGGCAGCCGAAGAACCAACCAACAAATCTATTCGAACATGGGTTTAAATCTGGGATGCATACCTGCACCTTAGTTATTTAATATCTTCATGGTCGACCTGGCCAGTCACCTGGCCCTAGTGCCGGGGGATCCACCCAGGTTGGGCACAGCACAAATTAGAAGCCTGCACTATGCTCACAATATCGTCCTCCTGAGCAAAACCTCAATTGGACTGCAGCGCTTGCTAGCTCAATTATTGCAATATACCAACAATCCGCAATCGAGTTTGAACTACAGCAAAATGAAGGTTCGTTGCTTTAGATGTCAAGGTAGTAACAGGCAGTCCAAATTCATCTGGCAGGCTGATGGTGACTTTTTAGAATTGGTCAAGACCTATACGTATTTTGGTGTCCACCTAGACTCCCAATTGACATACAAGCTGCATCTACAATCTAGATGAGCCATCGCTAATAATCTGCCGTTTCCATTTAGAAACCTTGAAGCACAAGGCACAAAACATCTCGACGCATCATCTCCTTAAGGTCGTGGGAGCCCAATTCATGACTTAAACATCCTGTGGCTCGAAATTGCTTAAATGGAAAGATGCTGCAACCTTAAACATCTTGCAACCGAACCCCTTTAAAAAGCTCTTTTTGACTCCACAGTATGTCTCGCAAGCCAAAATCAGACTTGAGTTTGGCCTGTTCCACCAGGGCCCATCCAGCCAGGAAGCCCTGGTAAAATTCTCATAGAGCACGAGAGCAGCTGTAGTAAATTCGCAGGCATACCAGGGCTGGGTGGAAATAGAAAGGCAGGCCCACATAAAGAACTCTGTGTTTCCAGCACTACAGTTCTCAATTGCAGCTCTCCGATTAGGAGATGCCTGGCACACAAGCATGTACTATGCTACTTTTAAATGTATTACAAATAAAGCTGCCAGATTTTCATCATTTGTTATTGATAAGGCTACCATAGCAAGCAAAGGGCATGCATGGCCAGTCATGCCATCATACGCATCTTGGGGATTCCAGGCATATTTATCTGTGCACTTTTTAGAGGCAAAGAAACACAATCTCATGCTTATACATCTGTTCGTGTATTTGTATTTGTAGGGGAATTTATATAGCGCATGTATACCGGCAGGTCATACATTTCGAAAGATCTTATTCCCTCCTGGAAGCAGTACTGGACCACTTCAGAGTGCTGGTTCTGTGGCCAAAACAATTAATTGTTGCTCCATCTTTTTAACAAACATGCAAAGACACTTACTTCCATCTCTAAGAGCTCTGCAAATCAGGTCATGTCGTCCAGCTGCTATCTATAGGGGGAGCTTTAGTGCAACTGGCATGTAAGACAGTGAGATTTTTAGACCTTGCTACTAAGGAGCTGGAAAAAATGTAGCACCTAACTTTTTGGCTTGTGTTCCTAGTCGGACGCAGATCAATGGTTTCCATTGGAAATAGCAGGTACACAGCATTTGTACACTTTGGGACTTGCCAATATTTTACCTTTTTAGTAGAACTTTACCTGCAGGCCTGTGACTGTAGTATCCTATAAACATTAAGCCCAAAAACAGCACTTTACTCAGTCCACCATCCTTATGGCAACATGTTAGCACAGCACGTTTGCACTTTTACTATCACTTGTTGGAGGGCTTTGTAACTTAAAGCCGGGCCTGGTCTATTCTGATTGTACTGGATATTATATTTGAATCATTTGTATTACATTATTATTGTGTGTGCCTCTATGGCTCAAAAGTTAAATTTGATAACATGCACCGTTATGTAGTTTCTCTTACTTGAGATGTTTTAATGGCTACATTGCATTATCATGGAAATATTTTAACCTGTGTTTTTTTATGTACATGTAATTGTTTTAATTAACTAGACATGAAATAAACATACTTATTTATTGGGCTTGAGGACTAAAGGCTTGCAGAAGCATTTTCATTGTCAAGCAGCTTATGCAGATAGACATTACTTGAAAGTTAACGTAAATAAAAGTAAAGTAATGACATTTCATAGGAAGGGAGCCCGCCGTAGGGCGAACTACAGATGGTTCTTGGGTACTGTACTAAAGAAAGAGATAAATCCTATCTGTACCTAGGAAAAATTGTTTCTGATAATTTGAGTGAGAAAGAACATAGTGTCCATCTGACAAATAAGGCTTTATCTCATACAAACGCATTTAAGGCATTTTATGGTGTTACAGGCCGAAGGTACTTTACACACTTGCTGACTGTTTAAAAGATGAAAACTCCCCCTAATCTATTATATGGAGTGGAGTCTATACATACTAAGCACTGGCTCTTTATGCAAAAAGCAGAATGGAAATTATTATGTTCAATTTGCTCTCATGTGCGTCGGATGGCCCCCGGCTGTCCTCGCACATGTCACAAGGAATCTCTCTGGTGCGTGCAGCAGAGGGATTCCCTTTATCCTGCAGTAGCGTTGGGAGCTGGTGGGGAAGAGCTTCCCCAGCTCCCGAGGCTTTCTGCTTTGTTTCCCTGAAATGACGATTTGCGCACACGTCACAGTGAAATCAAAACTGAAATGAACCAAGAGGCTCATCTCAGTTTCACTTTCTACATGTTCATGGGGCTATCTCAGCCCCCTGAGCATGTAAAAAGTTAGGAGAGGTATCGTTGGAAAGGGGAGAATCTCCCTAGTAGATCCCTGCTTGGGAATCGCCCCAGGATGGTGATCCCCAAGCAGGGATTCACCCATTAGGCACCGGGGGGAGTGGCCCCTTGGGCAAGTGCCTTTTGCTCCCCCATATTCATTTTGGCAAATTCAGTCTCTCTGCCCCCCGGGGGACAGATGGGGGCAGTATCCCCCAATCTGCCACCCTGTGGGGAAGATGGCCCACTAGATACCAGGGATTTTTTTTTCAAATGCAAATTAGGGGTGGGGGCTGCCCAATATGGGTATGCCAATGCCCCCCCCACCACAAAAGCAAAGTCTTTCTACTCCCCCCCCCCTGGGAGGCAAATGGGGGTATTAGCCCCCAATCTGTCCCCCAGGTGGGCAGAAAGCCCACTAGACACCAGGGTTTTTTTCCTGATTGAATTTAGGGTTGGGGGTTGCCAAAGATGGGCATGTCAAAGCCCCCACCCCTCCCCCCACAAAATGTCAGCCTTTCTGTGACCCCCCTTGAAAAACCAGATAATTTTTGGATACATGGGGGGATCTGTGTTTTTTGGTCCGGGGGTTGGAAGCCATCTAGGGAAACCTACCAAACCCACACATTTCATATCACTAGAGACCCAGGGGAGTCCAGGGAGATATGGCTTGTGTGGATTCCCCAACATTTCCCTAACCAGAATCCCCTCCAAACCTCAACTTTTGATGAAAAAATCTATTTTTCTCAAATTTCTGTGTGGGAAAGTTGTAGGATCACCGGGCTGACACAAAGTTCCTACCACCCAGCATTTCTCCCAGGTTTCCCCGATAAAAATGGTACCTCACTCTTGTGGGTTGGTCAAGTACCCATGACAGGCAGTGGCCCAAAACGTATTGTGGAGACATCAAAATTACCTATCACAAAATATCTGTTTTTGAAACGGGAGTCACATGTGTTTTTGGTCCCGGGCTTGGCGGCCATCTAGGGAAACCTATCAACCCACAAATTTCTGAAAACTAGAGACCAGGGGGAGTCCAGGGAGGTATGTCTTGCGTTGATCCCCCAACGTTTCCCTACCCAGAATCCCCAGCAAACCTCAAATTTTGATGTAATTTTTATTTACTCAAACTTCTGTTTGGGAAAGTTGTAGGATCACCAGGCTAACACAAATTTCCTACCACCCAGCATTCCCCCAGGTCTCCCGATAAAAATGGTACCTCACTCTTGTGGGGGGCTCAAGTACCCGCAACAGGCTAGGGCCCAAAACGTATTGTGGAGACATCAAAATTACTATCACAAATCGATCTGCTTTTGCAAGGGGGGTCACATGACTTTTTGGTCCCGGGCTTGGTGGCCATCTAGGGAAACCTACCAAACCCATACATTTCTCAAAAATAGAGACCCGGGGGATTTTAGGGAGGTATGGCTTGTGTGGATCTGCCAACATTTCCCTACCTAGAATCCCCTGCAAACCTCACATTTTGATGAAAATATCAAATGTTTCTCAAATTTCTGCGTGGGAAAGATATTCCATATTTTATTAGGTTTACTCTAGTGGCTGGTAACAATTACTGTACACTCATCCCTTCTTTTTCTTTTTTCTTGGTTTTCATGTTTTTACCGCAGTAACCAATTGACCATTCTTCTTCAGAAATAATTATTTCCTACTAGGTTTTTTACTAAATGATGTGTCAAAGTCAGAATGAAGGTACTCGGATAGCCTTATGATGTTCAAAAATATACTTTTTATTAAAGTGTTATTCATTAATTGATTAAAAACAAGAAATTGAGTCCACTGAGCCACAGAAACTAAACTTAAATTGTTAGTTGCTTTCATGGAAGGAATTTTGAAAATGGTGCTATTTCATAAATACTATGTGAGAATAAAGGTCCATTAAATGTGCTAAGTGCCTCAGTTCTTTTCCAAGCAGTAAGTGAAAAGCTGTCAAAGGTTGAACAATAGGCCTGACTTGTCCAAGAAAGTACTATGTTCACATTTTTTTATTGCAAGCTATGCTTGAAAAATAAATTGATACAAAATAAAATTTGCCTATACTTAAGCATGGCTGCCATATGCTTAAAACAAACAAAAACAATTAAACGTGTCAACTGAGGTGGCTGTGTTTTAAAAAAATGAATAAAAACGATCAGTTCTACTATTCATTTTTTATCATTATTATTGTTTGTGTAGGAGACAATAATAAATCACAACCTAACCAAGCACTCACATCTTGGAAGGCTAAAATGTACAATGCCACTTAAACACTCAAAGTAAAAGGATAGGATGAAACTCGATGACCATTTGCCCCTCTAAGTGTGTACATTATGTATGATTTTTCTTTTCTTTTTTAATAATCTTCTGGCGAGACAACTTAACCTGCCTCAACGGTCAGTCTTAAATATGACTTGCATTTCCTCTCACTAAGTCCCAAAAGTGTGAGCTGGAATGTGGAGCAGTTCTGGATGCAAGCCCAATGAAAGAACTATGAGGTTTCTTTGTAGGTATCAATATCTCAATCAAGGGATCCTACCATACATAAAAGATCCTGACCCTACCATGTCCTTTGGCAGTTTGTTATCTCAAAACAGACCTTGCAATATAGCATATGCAAAAGAAACAATTGATAGACAGAATGCTTGACAATGCAAACATTCACCACCAGTCACAGGGATCTGGATTAAATCCATCATTCTTTTGCTCACCACACCACCCCAGTTTGGACCCAGCCATATGCAAATCAGTCTTGAACCTGTTTCTTGTGGGAACAGTCCAGCCCGAACTGCCAAGCCATGTCCTCCCTGGACCCGAAACAAGCATCCTGGGACCGGTTTCAGAGCATCACCCTTCATCAGCCAGGCTAGCTTGAATCCAGTGGTGTAGTGAGCACGGGACCCATGCCAGGGCATACCCTTCCCACTTAGGGCGACATAAGCAAATGAAACAATTTATGGACAGAATGCTGGACACTGCAAACATTCACCCCCAAGCACAGGGATCTGGGTTAAATCCATCATTCTTTAGCTCACCACACCACCCCAGTTTGGACCCAGCCATATGCAAATCAGTCTTGACCCTGTTCCTTGTGGGAGCAGTCCAGCCTGAACTGCCAAGCCAGGTCCTCCCTGGACTGGAAACAAGCATCCAGGGACCGGTTTCAGGGCATCACCCTTCATCAGCTAGGCTAGCTTGAATCCAGTGGTGTAGTGAGCAAGAGACCCACGTCTGGGCATCCCCTACCCCTTAGGGCGACATTTGCAAAAAAAAGGCCAAGATCTCTGTACTGTGGTAAATGTAGGACATTGTTCTGCATTCTGACCATCAATTGCTGTTTTTGCATTTGTCACCCCGAGTGGGACGGGTATGCCCAGACGTGGGTCCCGTGCTCTCTATGCAAATGGAGTCAAGCTTCCCTAGATGATGAGGGGTGAAACTTCGAAACCGGTCCTAGGATGCTTGTTTCCAGTCCAGGGAGGCCTGGCAGTTTGGGCTGGACTATTCCCATTCGGCACAGGGTCAGGACTGGTTTGCACATGGCTGGGTTCAAACTGGAATGGCATGGTGAGCAAAAAAAGATGGATTTAGGCCCAGATCTCTGTACTAGGGCGAATGTATGACATTGTTCTGCATTCTGTTCATCAATTGTTGTTTTTGCATTTGCCACCCCGAGTGGGACGGGTATGTCCAGACGTGGGTCCGATGCTCTCCATGCCACTGGAGTCAAGCTATCCTGGCTGATAAGGGGTAAAACCCCGAAACTGGTCCTAGGATGCTTGTTTCCATTCCAGGGAGGACCTGGCCTGGCAGTTCGGGCTGGACTGTTCCCATTGGGCACAGGGTCAGGAATGATTTGCACATGGCTGGGTTCAAACTGGAATGGCATGGTGAGCAAAAAAACGATGGATTTAGGCCCAGATCTCTGTAGTGGGGCGAATCTATGACATTGTTCTGCATTCTGTCTATCAATTGGTGCTTTTGCATTTGCACTATAGCATGGCGCATACTTTCATGCAGATCACAGTAAGGTCAATCCGATTAAGTTACGTCGCCAACAAATGTAACTCAGAATAAAATGAAATCAGCTCCAGCAGAAATAAATATAGGAAGATATAAGTAAACATATCTTACATTAATTAACTAATGTAAATTCATGTAATTGGGGCTATTCCCAAAGATACATTTACACGTGAAAAAATCTACAAGTGCATATATACTCTTACATTTTGTAGTAAATTAAGTACTTTCGGCTGGTCACCATTTAAAAGTGTAAAGTTACTGCCAAATATAGACCTACAAATCTCCACATCCTGAATTCTGAGGGTTGAGCGTAATTACTATCATAAAATTACCACTAATAGCTGGTGAAGAACTCCGCAGTTTATTAAACTTTGAAAATTTGTACAAATAAATGTATGATAAATATTTATCTCAATAAACTGTACATATTCATTTTAAACATAAAACAAAATAAATGCTGCGGCACTTCTAACTTAATTTTTAAATTAATATCTAATTTATATAATTTATTACATTAATATTATATTTTAAGCTTTTTTTCAAATACCTAATGCAAAATGCTTATATGTTTTTATTATGTTTAATTGTAAGTCCCTGCCTCCATTATTTCCTATGAGACAGTGGTCCAGTACCTGTGAGTGGCCATGTGTAGTGCTGAACTTACTCCAGGACTGAGCTGGAGGACATTTATGACTGTTTTGCTGTTGTAACTTTGGAAGTGCAGTTTGTGATACAGTAATAGGCTTTCTCTTTTGTGAGTTGGTACATGTCCCTCCCTAAACCCCACCCTAGAGTCTCTAAACCCAACCTTACTCCATCCTACTCCCCTCTCATTCAGTTACAAATAGTCCCCATTTCCAGCCTCTCCCCTGTCCCTCCCACATTTACAACTAAAGCGTAGACGGACGTGTGCGTGGATCTCTGCAATTGGATTGCAAATCTCCCCACAGAAAAAGTTAGGAGATACGTGTAGGTTAGTGCACAGAATTTTGTAGTATATGATTAGAACTATTGTAGTAATGCTAAATGCAGTTTGTGACTGGATGCCCATAAATGTACACTTCTTAAAACATCCAAAATACGCATGTAGGTATGCTACAGAAAATAAAATGTTTTTCAAATGTAAGCAGAAAGAATTTACAAAGAAATCTTAAAGTCTCCACAGACAGAAAAAGGAAAACATATGATGGTGTTGTTGATGTTCCCTTGTAGTAAACTTGTTTTTAAACAGATCCAAAGTAATAGAGAGGGAAGTCTATTTTTCTGTCATGTGTGGCCCTCATTATAAGTGTATGCATTTCTTATGCAGTGGATGGATTGGAACTGTTTTCTGACGTGCAAATATGAGGACAGGCATGCAATAAATACCTGAAGTGATAAATCAAATTAGGTGCTTGTAGTGAAGCAACAAGGTGATTTAAAGGGTAATTTGTGGATTTAATCAGGTAGTACATTTCGCCATGAAGGGGCACTGGAGCAACTGACCACAATCAGAACGCAGAGCTCCAGGGATAATGTAAAGTAAATGTCAAAATGGTCATTACAGTATAATAGGACAAAAACCTAAAACAAATCCCTTACAAAACAGATTCAACATTTACAGAACACTCAACCCATACCCCCCCTCAATAATAAGAATAAAAAAAAACAGTATCCAGAAAGTTAACGTAAAACAAAGTCATTCCATTTCTTTGGTCGTATAGGAATGCGAACACTTCTTCTGATATTTTGTGTCAGAAAATTACTCTTTGAATACGTCTTAGTTTTGTTAGGCAAGGAAGAAAAACATTTCTTGGTATCATTAGACATAATATCATGAGGAACTAAAGCCACACGAGAAATGCCCCACCAATTCCCATCAGAAAGTTTCACAGAATTCTTGCCTAGTTTGCAAATCTGAACAGGATCTCTGAATTTGGATTGACCTTTGCTAACAAGTACTGGATTTTTCACACGTACCCAGTCACCAATTTTCAGTCTACACTCTTTCTTTAATCCTGGATTAGCTTTAAGAGTTCTCTTTAAATTGACAAGATTCAAATTAGTCTCAGCTGATTTCCACCAATCATCGACACTCCCAACTTTCTGTGAGATTTTTGTAGTCCAAAAAGGACAAAGTTCTGTGGTAGGTTCCCTGCCCCTCATCAGCTCAAAAGGAGATTTCCCTGTCACTGAATGTGGTGTGGTGCGGTGTGCCCAAACTAAATCTTGAATGGATTTGGCAACACAGACATTGCTTCTAATAGAAGACTGAATACATTCTACAAGTACTTTGTTGAAACGTTCAACTTTCCCGTTACTTTGAGGATGATAAAGAGGTGTCCTCAAATGTTTTATAGCACACCTATTTAAAAAATCTGACATTTCAACTGAAGTAAATTGAACTCCGTTATCAGTGAGAATTTCACCAGGTAGACCTTCCCTTGAAAATACCTTTTGAAAACATTCAATTGCTTTTTTGGTAGTAGGCTCAGAAATTGCTTCAACTTCGACCCATCTAGAAAGGTGATCTACCATGACAATGAAATATTTCATGTGATTAGGAAGAATTTGATAAGGACCTAAAAAATCTACCCCAATCCGCTGCCAAGCTCTCTTGGGACACTGGAGACTCAGTTATCAAAACGTTGTCACTCACTTTGCATTTGACACAGTTGGAGACAAATTCCTCGACCTCAGAATCCATGCGGGGCCACCCAAATTTTTCTCTAAGCTTCCTCTTGGTCAAGGTGGAACCTAAATGACCACAGCGTGCTAAACTGATTAAACGTTCACGAAAACACAAAGGTGCCACTAGTTTGTCTCCACGCACTAAAATGTCACCTTCAAGAGACAGCTCATCTAAAACCTTCCAAAACATCTGAAGTTCATGTTGCAATAGAGTTTCCTTGGGCCAACCTGATTTTACAAAAGTAATGACCTGGCTAAGAATGCAGACTCAATGGCAGAGACCCAGTCTTTCTCACAAAAAGTGGCATCCCCTATATAGGCAATGAAGCACTCCTCAATCTCTGTTTCCCACTCAAGATTCTCAGGGTCATCAATAGGAAGTCTGGATAAACAGTCAGCACGAGAATTTTTCCCACCAGGAATGTACTCGATGGAAAAGGTAAATTCTAAAAGTTTTGTAGCTAATCTTGAGATTCTGGCTGTAGTGTGTTTAATCTTCTTACCAGACAGTATGTTCACCAAGGGACAATGATCAGTTTTGAGTATAAAAGGAGTGCGCCATACATATGCCTTAAATTTTTCTACACTCCAAACACAAGCTAGAAGTTCCTTTTCAATTACTGAATACTTTCGCTCAGTAGGTCTGAGTGTCCTGGATGCAAAGCCTATGGTAAATTCATGCCCATTGTCAACTTGTGTAAGAACAGCTCCAAGCCCATATTCACAGGCATCAACAGTGACAACAGTAGTTCTACCTTCTAAAAAAGGCTGTAAAGCAGGTACATTCACAATTCTTTCTTTGATAATTTTGAAAAATTGATCACAAGAATCTGACCATAGAAATTCTGCATTTTTTTTTAAAAGAGGTCTGAAGCATTCCGTTAAATTGGCAAAGTTCTTTAAAAACTTAGCGTAAAATTCACACATACCTAAAAAGGACAGTAACTGTTCTTTATTTTTAGGTGCAGGTGCATCTATGATACTCTTTACAAGGCAAGGTTTGGGTTTAACTCCCTGAGCAGAAAAAACATGACCTAAATACTCGATCTCCTTGGCCTTGAAAATACACTTGTCTTTCCTCAAAGTAGCGCCTCTGAATTCAAGTATGTTCAAAACTTTAATAATTAAAGCATCATGTTCAGATTCGCTTTTAGTAAAAAGCTGAATATCATCTTGAAAAACAGCCACCTGTGAAATACCAAAAAACATTTCGGACATTAGCCTTTGAAAGACTGCTGCCGCTGAGGCTATACCAAAAGGCATGCGTCAAAACTGAAAGGTGCCATCTGGTGTAACAAATGCAGTGAGGTGGCGAGATACTTTGTCTAATTCCACCTGGTGGTAAGCCGATCTAAGATCTAATTTCGTAAACCAGTTAGACTGACCAATTTTCATAATGAGATCTTCTATCCTGGGTAAAGGAAAATTGTCTACCCAGATGGCCTCATTGACACTTCTCAAGTCCACACACATCCTTAGTTCACCTGTCTTCTTCTTAGCTAAAACTATGGGAGATAGCCATAGAGTGCCCTCTACTTTCTCAATAATGCCTTGCACGCACATATGAGATAACATATCAGATAACTCTTTTCTAACACTAAACGGAATGTTGCGTAGCTTGTGTTTTACAGGTTTTACATCTTGTTTGACTTTCACAGAATAAACAAAACCTGAAATTTTCCCCAAGCCATCTTGAAAAACCTTTGGAAATTCCTTTTCCCAGTCATAATGAACATTAGTTACACATTTAATGTCCTGTTTGTTGTGCACACAAATATCAATACTTGATACATCAGGTGTTTCAATAGTAATGGGATTAATTGAACCAGGTCTAATTGTTAAATTAAATTCAGCTTGATGAATAAGACCTAATACATTAATACCTTTACGTGCTACGTAAACTTTTCCATTAACCCCTTCAGTGCCCATGACGAGCTGGACTCGTCATGGGCTGCGGTGGCGCTGTGCCCATGACGAGTCCAGCTCGTCATGAACTCCGCCCGCTAATGCAAGGCGCGGCACTGGGCGGGGAAAGGGGCGGGCATGCAAGGGGTTAATAGAAGAATGTAATAACTTGATGGAAGACCAAAAATAACCAATAAGATCCACTTTACTGCCTTCAAAAGCCACTGTCATGATATCATGAGGTAGTAAAGAATGTGTATTCCAAGACTGTGTGTACTTAATATGATCAATAATAGTGATACGAGCTCCAGTGTCTACCAGAAGCTTGATAGGAGTACCATTGATCCAAACTTCAATTACCGGGTCAACTACAGATGAAGTTTTATCTTGCTTGACACATCTCACACCTAATGCTAACTCTTTAAGTAAAACATCACTATTGCTGTCATCAGCACCATTATCTTCACTAACTATGCAGCGAACCTGGTTGTTAAACCTACCCCCTCTGCATGCTTTTGAAAAATGTCCCACTTTACCACATTTCTTGCATTGTTGCCCATGTGCAGGACAATATCTGAAATTGGAAACATGGTTGGTTGATCCACACCTAAAACAAATGATTTTATGATTTTGAGAAAACGATTGCGGATAATGTTGATTTTGTGGACTTTGAGTCGTGGATTTTAAGACACTTTTTAACTTTTTGTTCTCAGTTTTATCAGTATTGGAAATAGGTTTGTTGATAACAGCACCAGAAATGGTTGTTTTATTAAGTGATTCTTCTAAAAACTTCACATCTTGACAAGAGCCCTCAATACTTTTAGCTATGTCAATAGCTTTATCTAAAGATGGATTTTTACAAGTGAGGAGACGTTCTTGAATTTTTTTGGAATTACATCTAACTACAAGCTGATCTCTTATTAGTTGTGAAGTAAACTCCTCAAATTCACAAGTCACAGCTAGAACCTTCAAAGCAGTAACATATGAGTCAATACTTTCTGTGGATTTTTGTACTCTCGTAAAGAATTTAAATCTATGAACTACAAGATTTTTAGATTTGGCAAAATATTTGTCAAGTTGAGCAATAGCAAGTTCAAATTCATCAAGATCAGATTCATCTATATCAGGATAATCAGGTAAATGGTCAAAAATGTTTTGCCCTTCAACTCCTAAGTGGTAACACATCAAGCCTTTTTTTCTGTCTGGTTTAAACTTTGTAGCATCAATGGCAATTAAATATGCATTAAAAGAACGAATCCAAAGTTTCCATTCTAGGAGAGGTTTGCCTGGTTCTTGCAAAAAAGGTGCTGGTGGTGAAATACTTTGCATAGACATTGATGAAAAAAAAAATAATAATGAGCTTCTTCAAAGTGTACAAATCGCTGAAGAATTATCACCTGATGGAGTAAATCTTTGCTTTAAAATGTGTAAATTGCTGAAATAATGAGATGTAGTGAAGGAAAACAGTGGCCGAAATATCTTGAAGTTAAACTTGCACAATACCACAGTGCTTCATTTCTTTCATCACAAATGGAAACCTTATACTTTAGTTTCTTAGGCAATGGTGGAAACATCTTCATAAACCCAAAGCAAACAATTTCTACAGTAGTAGTAGTGTTTTAGTGTATTGATGTCACTTTCAGTGTGCACCCAGTAATGGGCCAGATTTAAAATTGCACTGGTTGTAAAAACTGGTCACAATTTGCAACCTGTATTTTTGCCACAGTGTGTAATTTTGCAAACAGACCTATGTATTTGTAGGCAGGTTTGCAAAAATCTGAATTAGACTAAGCTGCAACCTAACCTACCTAATTGCTGTTCATTAGAGAGGTTTCAACTTGTGGCTCAGTCCGGTTGCCCAAAATATTAGGTATGATGGCATACAATGGCCAGCAGACCACCATGTCTGTAATGGATTTTTTTTGTTTTGTTTAATTAAGCTGTCCATTGTCTACTGCCTAACCCCTCCCAGGAATCTTTTTTCAAACTTCCCAAAGGGGAAGTGGCCCAAGATTCCCCAGGGTTCCATCAGTTGGAATGGGTGGATACAATGTCAATGATTGCCGTGATGTGTGCAGGCCTAACAACGGCAATACAAATTAATGCAATATCAATTTATGCCATAACATGTGCCTGCATAACCATGCCAGGACCCATCAATTCAATGTTAATCTGTGTCATAACCTGTTCCCTGACAGCAGCGCCGACACCAGCAATGATGAGATCAATGCATGTCATAATCCATACTCAAATGACAATACTGTTACTAGCAACAACAATGCCATTGTAAGTTATGACAAGCAAACGTAATCTTGTCAATACTAGTAAGAACAATGTCAATGTATGCTATGACAACTGTATGCACAATGCTAAGGAGGTCAACAAAAATGATACCAGTGACTGGCATATTATTTTTAGGAGTGCCAATGAACTTATATCATTAACTGTTGGATTCACCCAAGGTGACCTCCCCATGAACACTGAGTAAGAAATAGGTGGTTAGAAAAGACTTACGACCAACACCCATGCCTATTGCATACCAGATGACATGGTCTCTTTCTTAACTTAAAGAACAAATGCACGCCCAAGGAAAACCCTTATTGATCACACAGATAGATAGTTGCAAAACAAATAGGTTCAAGGAAATTGGCCCCAATAAAACAATTTTGGCCAAGGGCTTGCGTTCACCAAAATACCACAAAGCTAGATACTAAATGTAGATAGAAATACTCAACCAAACAGGACATGACATGCACACCATACATAGTGGTCATGCGCTAATCATGCCGGAATTCTGGAAACTAACACACTGGCCCACACTAGCTTTTCCAAGGGCGAGAGCCATCTGTGTCCTTATCAGATGCATGCATTCATTGATTTATGACTGAGATGCATTTTGGAATGTATAAAATTGCTTTATTGTGCCTCATAAACTGTATAAAACAGCAGCCAAAACTTTATACACCAAGACGCTTTGAGCAGATGCACTCTGTTGAGTGTCTCCCGGTCGCAGCTTTTAATTAAACCAACTTATTCCTGTTTTGCCAAATGCCTCTTGTCTTTTAATTTGTTTAAGGTGGAGAAGTGTGGCTCAATGATTGTGGAGAAGTGTTGCTCAATGATTAGAGCGGCAGACCCTGATGCAGAGGTCTAGCCCGGGACCAGGGTTCAATTCCCCGCCTTGGCGGGTCTTGGGCTCAAAAAAATTCCACGGACCTGATAATTCTTGCCTCTGTGCCATTCCAATCATGGAGTCCCACTCTGCAACTCTGGACAATAGCTTGCTTAATCTCCACAATGGCCCCCACAACGCTAAGGATGCCTGGCCTCCACCTTGGGGGTGTCCAGGAGTGTACGCCTCACAGGGAAAGCCAGGATGGGTTCCACAGCGGTATTCGTACAAGCGCCTTGAGACCCTTGCGGGTGAGTTGTGTGCTATACAAGTATCAATTTACAATATACCAGAGCAACCCCTTTTGGCGAGCCAGCCACAGGAGATTAGTACATCGAGCCCGACTGCTATCGAAGGAAGAACCTGTCCCGAACGGATTCACATCTTCGAAAAAGGATTGGTGAGCAGACACCATCATTGATTAGAAGTTCTGCTGAATCCACTGTGTGGAGGTCAGTCTAGAGACAGCTGTCATACGGTAAGAGACTACATCTGATCCTTAGTCCCAGCATGTGGCGTATGACAAACTAGGGTAAGGGCATAGATCATTATTGTTTTTCCCTTAGTCAGCATGCTCAAAGGCAAAGGTAGCTACCTTACCTTGGACTTGAGCACAAGGTACACCTCGTCCCTGGGTGTTAGTAAGGGATAGCCTGATCTTGGGCATGGAACACTGTTCGTCTCATCCATGGGTGTGAGTAAGGGAACATGTGTACCTCTGGGGGTTGCTTACTAAAAAATAAAGAGGTTACCTGACTGAACTAGATAGGTTTGGAGAAGAGAGCCGGGAAATCACAAGGCAAAAATATACAGAAAGTTCGCCAAAGACAATTTCAAATGATACATTGCAGTATGTCCATGATATACAAACTGTCCTACACCAGACCAGTGGTTTTTAAAGTTTATTTATCTAAAGTACAAAAATATATTCTATTTCTTTTTTAATAACATATATGTATTAATATTCTTTGTACATAAAAACAGAAAAGGAAATACATACATAAAAATATTTCTATATGTTTACCCGAGGAACACCCACAACAATATTATAATTGAATACATACAAAACACATACTTTTTCACAGTGCAAATAACAAAACTAAACGAAAAAATGTTCACAAAAAAAGGTAAACACAATTGTTCATTATATAAGTGCAGTTGAGTTAATCAGTACTATACATAAGTGTTTTCATAAACAGAAATGAGCCACATGTAGAAATATTTTAATGTATGTATTTCCTTTTCTGTTTTTATGTACAAAGAATATTGATACAAATATATATTATTAAAAAAAGGAATCATTGAATATATTTTTGTACTTTAGATAAATAAACTTTAAAGACCACAGGTCTGGTGAAGGACAGTTTGTATACCTCTGGGGTGGATCAGAGGATACGGGTCATCCCTGGGTGACAGTAAGTGATAGCTTGGACCGCTGAGCATGATGACAAGTTGGTACACATATGCTCTGGGAGTGATATAGAGCTAACATATCAAACTTATTTTTTTAGTCACAAATGTTTTCTTAGAGCCATCAATTCCACACTGGTAGCATCTAAAGGAAGTGAGAGGTGTTCTCCTTTTTCTGTCCGCTTGGACATTTGGGAAAATTCAGACCTTAGTGAATCAGGTTCATACCCAATAGTTATCAGGTAATTCCTTTTTCTCCACCTCAATCGTTGCACATTTTTGTCTGCCGAGCCAAGAGTGACAGACTATCAGTCTCACATAGCTCGATTTTCTGCCCAGAGCATCCCCTACAATCTATGGGCTCTAGAAGAGGGCCATTTGGACAAAATAATTATTTTTTCTGTCAACATTTTTAGTCCCCATTACATTTTTTCCATTTTTCTAATGAATTAATGGATGTTTTGGTGCAGGTAAAATTTAGCAAATCGTGTTGCATGTTTAAATGTTATGTCATATTTGTAAGTCTATGCTTTAGGT
This sequence comes from Triturus cristatus, assembly GCF_964204655.1. Taxonomy (NCBI): domain Eukaryota; kingdom Metazoa; phylum Chordata; class Amphibia; order Caudata; family Salamandridae; genus Triturus; species Triturus cristatus. The sequence goes on along the minus strand of NC_140592.1, from coordinate 597,775,326 downwards.
AATCATAACCCCTTTTTTCCAAATCAAAAGTTCAGGATTGCTAGTTTACTGCTACAAACCAACTCATACCACTCTGAACTAACAATTGCCCTTTTGTTATAGGTTGTGATTATTTCATTGCATATTTGTCTCTATTTTATGTTAATCGATCCCTTTGATGCATCAGTATTTTTCAAGCGCATGACAAAGTAGATAGGTTTTCGGTATCACCCCGTCTACACAGATCCCCAAAATAAGAGTAAAATTGTGATTATTCAAAACCTTTGTGAGACAATCATAATTTTGCAAATATCTTAAAACAAACAAACTTGAAGTTGGGAACTAGTTAAAAGCTGCAGCGGTACTGAGATCGGCCGAATGTTGACGCCGACTCAGGTGTACAAAGTGTATTTTTAAATGGCAGCACAATAAAACAAATTTAAACAAAGAAAGACACAAAACTTTCCACTCCGTCATAGAGCCTTCTCTAAACTACATTAAAGCAAGGTTCCCCACCCAGGTGATTAGAGAAACACTGCTGTGAGTGGCACTCCCACCACACTGAGTTACACCAATCCACTGGTTGAGGAGGCCGCTGGACCCGCCCCCCCAGAGCAGCAAGCCACAGTGTTGTGAAGAGGATCCCAGGTTCAACCAGCCCAGCCCCAGTGTTTTATAATATACCCTGTCTCCTGAGCACCAAAAGTAAGAATTATTCAATGTCCAAAACGACCAGCGTAACCAGTAGTTGTTTATGCATTCTGCAACAAGAACAGTTGATAGACAGAATGCTGCACAATGTCAAACATTCACCCCAGTACAGAGATCTGGGCCTAAATCAATATTTTTTTTGCCCCCAATGCCTTTCCAGTTCAGACCTAGCCATATGCAAATCTGTCTTGACCCTGTTCCCAATGGGAACAGTTCAGCCCGAACTACCAGGCTAGGTCCTTCCTGGACTGAAAACAAGCATCCTGGGACCGGTTTCGGGGCATCACCCCTCATCAGCCAGACTAGCTTGACTCCAGTACCATGGAGAGCTCGTACCCACATCAGAGGAAAGGCAACTAAATGGTGGATTATATTTAGTCCCAACCATGTCAGATAAAGCCTATGCTGTGGATTGACAAACCATGTCAAATAGGGTTCAATACCAGAAACATTAAACATTTTCATATAATTAATAATGGAGCAGGAGCCAAGCAATTTTCCAATCCTAGCCCCTTCACGATGTGAGGCGAAATTCTTTTCACCCTTTCCGTGGTCAGAGATCCTGTGCTTTCAGGGGAATTGAAAAGATATCCTTGCTTCAAGCCACCAAAGATCTATTGAGAGAATTAATGTGAAATAAAAACAAAAATATACAGCCTTGCCTCTCTCCTCTAGTCACCTTTATAGGTTTTGTGCATGCCCCTGTATATGTATTACGCACTTCAAGGGATGAATCCCAATGCAATTGCTTAAAAAGATCCAGCAGGCTGGGGTTCACTCTCGCCTAATCCATTAAAACCCATAGTTTTTCTCTATCAACAAAGTCAAAGGCACAGGAGAGGTAAATAAATGCCTTATGGAGGGTGTCACGTGGCCCATTGGGACATTGTTGTTTTTTCACTAACTTTGCATTAGCACGACGCAGCTTTCCTGCTGCTCTGTACACGTTACTACACGTCTTTATTTTCTGCAATAATTTCAATGGCTCCTTTCACATGGGAACCCATCGCTGTGTTTGCTCTCTGCATGTTCCTGCGATTTTGACTGAACAACAATGCCCCTTGTTATTTTGTACTGGCCAGACCTCAGCACTTAGATAAAACATACCGACAAAACACAAGCACAGGTGCACCACACATCAAAATTCAAGAAAAAAGAACAATTATATAGTCCATATCCAATTAAGTCGTTCTCCAATTTCTCTCTTTTGATTCCATTTCACGTGGATTAAAAAATGGGGTCATATTTTATGACTTTTCACACAGTACAGCCGACGCGTTTCGTCCTAGTACAGGACTTCCTCAGGGCTTCAAATTACGTGAGAAGGCCTACAGGTAGAATGAGCAGCTCCACCTGGTTAGAGATGAGCATGAACAATATCAGCTTCCACGATTACCTATAGTCACATCAAAGCGGAGGAGAAACGTCCCAAAGCTAATGTCTTGTAAATTGGTTAAAGTTTTAAATGAACAGGAGACCACCAGCCGAAATGAGGCTGTCGCCGGCAGAATATCGAGGGACGTGGCAGCAACGGATTCCCAATGGAACTAGCATTGTGACAGTGGGTGCGATTCAGTGTGCACACAGACCCCAGTAAACATTGAGGGGCTGATACTGGTGGAGGGATAGCAGGTTAGGTGCTGGCAGCTAGGAGGTTCCACTGTCAGGCTCGCTTGTTCATGCAAAACATACCGATGCAGCTGGTGTTTGGAAAGCGTACTTGGTTTTTTAGTGGGATACACAAATAGCTGACAGACAATTGGAGAGGGTCCTTTCCAGGGAGAAGAGTGAGACAGAACATATGATGTAGACCTACCATCTATAGGCTAAGGTATGGGGTCTGCTGACAAAGGCCAGAGACCTTCTATCATATAATAATACTTCTTATCTAGGGGAGGAGGTTAGGCACTATAGTCCATTCTCCACTGTCTTTCCATAATGCCATCTCCCTTCATGATTTATGGACTAGCTGCTGACTATATTTGTACTAAACATTTCTCTGCTTGTTGTGGCACGTATACTTCATGTTAGGGCACTTTAAACTGTTTTGTGTCTCTGTCAGACCTTATTGTGGACAAGAACAAGAGAGTGGGAAAAAGTGTGTCTTGTTACCGCGATTCCTGAGAGATCTGGGAGTGTTGTGTTCTGGGGTGTCTAATCATTTGTTTCTCTGTGAGTGAGTAGGAGAGCAAGTGAGACACTAGAGCTAGTCAGTCCTGGATTCGTTGGTACTTAGGAGGTAGGAAGAGGCAGTCCCTATACACCAAGGTCCCATATTCCTGCGCATAGGTCTGTATTTGTGCAGAATCCCTGCAACAAGGCCACCTCTCCTGGCCTTGACATATTTGCCCCAATTAGGCGTAAATTGAGGGTCTACTCCACCATCCCCAAATTACGACGAAAACCATATTGAAAGGGTGAGAAAAAGAAAGTAGACTCAGGCCATTCTTCCAGTTTTTCCAGGATGATATGCCCCAAAATGTCGGCAGTAGAATCAATTAAGGAGATTGGCATATAAAAGGAGAGCTTGTTCCTGTCACCCTTTTTAAAAATTGGAATTATGGTAACCTCTCTTCATGACTTAATTAAGTTACCCCTCATACCAGTTGTTGTCTCAAAGACATGTTGGATGCGGACTTCAGCTTTTTGGGATGAACTAAACATGGGTTCACAGTCAGCAGGTTACAAAACCATTGAGTAGACAATGCATGACTTGAGACAGGCATCATTGTTTCCTTTCCTTGTCAGAAGTTCACTTAGTATCGGCCACTCAGGGTAAAGGTACAAAATAGTTTCTGTTTTTCTGCAGGGTGTGTCAAAAGAAGTATACATCAGAAGTGAATGAGTTTTAGCTCCTCTTCGATAGAGGGCCAGCTACTGGGTTTCGGTCGGCTAGTTTCTCTGTCATAAGATTGTCCGCCGACTAAGAAATTAATTTACATTATTCAAAAACGTTGTGCAACTTTGAAATTAGTTTAGATTCATGGCTGTCACTGGACTCTCATGCGAGGTACATTACATTCTCTCATCTACCTGTACCAAGAAATCCTGCCTGATCTGCATCTTCAAAAGACAGTGACACATAATTGATGGATGGAATGCACCCCTCATCAGCCAGGATAGTCTGATTGCAGTGGCACAGTGAGCCCGGGACCCCAGTCTTTGCATACCCAGCGCACTTAGGGTGAGAAAGCAAAGGACACACAATTGATGGGTGGAATGCAGAACAAATCAAAACATTCACCCCCAGTCAAGAGGTCTAGGTTAAATCCATCATTCTTTTGCTCACCATGCCATCCCAGTTTAGACCCTGCCACATGCAAATCAATCTTGACCCTGTGCCTCATGGGATCAGTCCAGCCCGAACTGCCAAGCCAGGTCTTCCCTGGACTGGAAACAAGCATCCTAGGACCGTTTTCGGGGCTTGTTTCCAGTGCAGCCAACCTACACTTTATTTCCTGTCCATTTTTTTATTCCCTTATTATGTCCTTGATATTCTTTCCAATCAATATTGTTGATTCAATATTCAGGGGGCACATCATGTTATAGAGCATGTTCGCATATGTGATGTACTTTATTACATTTTGCAGTCAACTGCTATTCTGGATAGTGATGGTTTAATGAAGTTGTCATCGGGGCGTGGCTTGATGCCCACGAAGTATGGCGGCGCCCGCATAGCAGTCCTCGGCACACCTAGGTGAAGCTGTGTCTGTCTGCAGTCCTCCGCAAAGTTCTTTCAGGAGGAACATGTCGGACGGTATGCGGAGGGTGACGCGAGCTTCATGGCTGCTGTCCGCGCCTTGAATTCTGCTTATTTTCGCATCTGAAGATCTCCCCTATGACATTCCGTTTTGGCAGCCACCATTTTCTTCATCATCTCAACGCGGGAACGGAGCTCTATGGTAATGAGGCAGTATCGCGTATTACCGCTTCCCCTCATTAAAGTCACGATGAAAGGGTAATTCTTCACAACTTTTTGCCTGCTTTTGTGAGAAAATGCCTTTATTTTATTCTGTGGTCTGCAAGGAAAGCGAAGTGCAGACCTTTCCTGTCACAATGTACCTGTGATTTTCCTCAGGATTGCAACGTTCCTCTTCTGAGGTGAGGCTGGAGACAGTTTGTGACTTTGAAACTCACGGTTTCCTGATACCATAACGCATTGGTGGCTCACTTTTACTGATTAATGAGACTCCTTCTGAGTTTTTTTCAGTCAGCCAAATTCTATAACATATTCCTAACGCCATTTGGTTTTTGAGAACGTTCGGATTTATGCTGTTTTACATCAGACATGTTCCTTCATTAGCGGAGAAATCCTTTTGACGGTCTTTTTGAGGATTCCTTTATAGTGCATTAACACTGGCTATACTGACTTTCTTCACTGCTCTGGGCTCACCCTCGTTTTATTGAGTCTTCTGGTAGTCCTTTTCCAAGTAAAAAAAAAAGAGGGGACTCAATTTTACTTACCATTTTAAATATCCTCCTCTTCTCCTACTACCTGCACGTTATATTTTTATCTTCCCTTGATACTATGCTTAATGGGAAGAATTAAGACACGCTCCTCTACGGGTTCAAAAACAAAAAAAGTATAATTTTGTCAAGAACTCAAAATTTTTCACAGAGTTTGCAAAATTTGAGACCTCCTCATCGTCCTTTCCCCACACTTTGGAGGCTACCATGGAGACTTCTTTGACCACTTCTGGAAAGTCTATCACTAAGCGCTTAAAAAAAGGTCCTCCTTCTCCGCCCAAGTCGGCTTCGCCGGTCTCTTTGGAGCTCCTATTAGAAGAAATCAGAGCCCTCAGACCGTTTATGGAAGAGACTAATATCAAGTTGCAAGTCCTTACAGATAATTGGTCTCAACTAGACGCACGGGTCTCGGTTGTTGAACAAAATGTTTCATCATTGAAGGATACATGTGCCAGTGTGTCTCATCTACACTCTCAAATCTCTGTGCTCCAAAGGCAAGTTGAGGACCTTGAAAATCGGAATAGGCGGAACAACCTCAGCATTTACAGCCTGGGGGAAGGACTTGAAGGATCTGATGCCATCGCCTTTTTTAGGTCCTTCCTTCCCAGGTTACTCCATATGCCAGATGGTACTACGCTCAATATTCAGAGAGCACAGAGATTAGGTCGAGCTCCTTCCAACGTTTCATCTTCACAACGACCAAGGGGTGTTATCTTATATTTCCTATAATACACGGATTTGCTAAAAGTTCTGCAAGCGGCCAAATCTGCTCAAAAGATCACATGGTCAGGATCCACTTTATTTTTCGCACAGGATTACGCTAAGGCGACTGCTAACAGCTCAATATGAGATCTGATCTTCGTTCAATGGGATCTAGATATGGACTTTTTCATCCTTGTCTTTTTAAAGTTACGTATAATAACAGGACGACTACATATGAAGACCCGACAAGGCTACAGAGTTTCATAAATTCGTGCATACCAGCCAACATGGACTCTTCGACTTCTTCAGCTTCATTCAATGTTTAATGTTGTATTTTGTTTTACAGGTTTCTCACGGTTGTTTTCCCTTTTGGTGATACTTACTCGTTTCAAGATGTAATTCATTGATTATCGATAAGTTTTTGGCTTCACTTTGTACCTCGCTTATGTTTTAGATGATTGTTATGCTTTACAGTATATCTTGTATATATTGAGTTCTATTCTTTCACCTAATCAACTGTTGCTCTTCGCTTTTACAGATCCTTTGTCTCTTACTGCGTGGCTTTCCTAGGGCCTCCGTGTGGTCTCGCCCGGATGTTCCGTATCTTCATGGGGTTTCACCTCCCCCCAATCCATATTTCCCTTTTGTAGGTATGTTTTTTAAGTTGTTTGTCCTTTGTGTCACAATATTTTTGTTATACATGATTCTTCTGTATCCAAAAACTAACTGCCCATTATGTGTTTTTAATTTCTTCTTTTATCACTCTTTGACCTATCTTCTCTTTTTCTTTTTTATCATAGGTTCACTTCCTATCATCTCTTATCTTTATCCTGTCTTCTATGTTTCATTCATTTTTTACTTTGCTGCTACTTTGTGTCCATTTATTGGCTTCCGAGTTCTTCATTATTTTTTCCTACCTCAGTTTCACATCTTTTATGACTTTGATATTTTCTCACTTATCTCTTCAACTTTGCTCTGTTTCTTCATTTCTTCTTGCTTTTGCACTAAATTGGGCGATTACTACTTTTTTGGGTTCAAACCGTTATTTCTAACTCATGTCATTGAAACTAGTTACTTGGAATGTTAGGGGTTTAAGCTCTCCTATTAAACGACAAACAGTCTTGTCTCATTTAGCTAAGTTAGGTGCATATATTTTTTTTCTGCAAGAAACTCATCTTTCAAATCCTGAATCCTTAAAGCTAAAAAGAGGTTGGGTAGGAGAAATGTTCTCCTCTCCGGGAGATGGTAAGCGTAACGGAGTAATGATACTTTGTCGCAAATCCCTCTCATTCTCTGTTTTATCCCAAGATTCAGATATCTCTGGTAGATGGTTAAATGTTAAACTTTCCCTAAAGGGTGTTCCAGTCTCTCTTTTTAATGTTTATGCTCCCACTTGTGGTGAACCCGCCTTTTGGCCTGCACTCGCCAAGCAAATCACTCATTGTCTGGAAGATAACTTTATTTTAGCTCGTGACTGTAATCAGCCTTTTGATCCATTCGTGGATAGGAACTCTAAAGTCTCCTTTATATCCAATAAACCCCATAAAGCTTTTGTTCATGCTATAACCCAACACAAACTCCTTGATACTTGGTGCTTATGTAATCCGACCACCAGAGAATTCACTTTTTAATCTCCATCACACCATTCCCAATCAAGGATTGATTATATATTTGTATCCCATAATGTTTCGCAGTCTCTTACACATGATGAAATTGGTCCTATTTTACTGTCAGATCATGCCCCTGTTTTAATAGGTCTCAACATTTTACCCAAAAATACAGGTCCTAGACAGTGGCGTTTTAACAATACCCTCCTTTTAGATCCAAATTTCACTGCCTCTTTTATTACCTTTTCTGATGAATTTTTTACGATAAATCAAATTCATTCCCTACCCTTTCCTACCCTGTGGGATGCATTTAAGGCTTCTGCACGAGACTTCATAATTGGCTTTGTTGCGAAAAAACGAAACATTGCTCGTCAATCAACTAAAGCTCTCTTTCAAGAAATTAAGAGACTGGAGCACTCTTATTACACCTCATATTCAACAGATTGCTTAAACGCTCTTATAAATGCCAAACTGCAGTTTAATAAGAACTCCACGGAAGATGCTTCTTTATATTTATTAAAATCTAGTGCCAAATTTTATGGGGGGGAAAAACAAAGCCGTGAAAATTTTGGCCAATTACTTGAAAGTTAGGCAAAATAAGCTGAACATTGATTCTATATACGATGCAAACTTAGATTTAAAGTTTAAGGATGTTGACATTTTAAATGAATTTTCTTGTTTTTATAAATCATTGTATGCTTCTGAAACACAGGCTACCGATCACTCCTTATTGCACTTCTTCTCCACTATTCGAACACCTCAAAACACTCCCCTAGATTTATCTTCACTGGAATTAGATCTAACACAGCAAGAACTCTTTGACGCCCTTCACCTTCTAAAAAAAGATTAAAGCGCCGGGACCTGATGGCTTTACTGTTGAATTCTATTTGCATTTTTCTAAACTTCTACTGCCCAATTTATACTCTTTAATAACTTCATTGGATGTTCTAGGTGGATCTACAGGTTCTTTCTCAGAAGCACACATCTGTCTTATCCCCAAAGACGGTAAAGACCCTTATTATTGCAAGAATTATAGGCCCATATCTTTGGTTAATATTGATTATAAAATCTTTTCTAAAGCATTGGCCATAAGATTAGATCCCTCCTTGCCAGATATTTTGGGGAAAGAACAATCTGGTTTTGTTAAGGGTCGTTTTCATAATGGATAATACGTGACTTCTTTTCAACGTTTTATCTAAATCCTCACATTTTAAGCATTCCCTTGCAGCGACAGCATTAGATGCTGAAAAAGCATTTGGTAGAGTTGAACGGACCTATTTGTTTCATACTCTCAAGTGGTTTGGTTTTGGCCCTAATTTAATTTCTTTAATTTCTCTCCTTTACTCTAATCCCCGTGCGGCTGTTTGTGCTAATGGTTTGATATCCTCATTTTTTGATCTAGGAAGAGGTGTTCATCAAGGCTGTCCTCTCTCTCCTTTTCTTTTTAATTTGACATTGGAACCTTTTCTATCTGAGCTGCGTCAAAATCCAAATTTACACGGTCTTCACACATTTAATTCTCACATCAAATTGGCAGTGTATGCAGACGATGTTCTGTTATTTGTGTCTAAACCAAATGAGTCAATCCCTGCTTTTCTGGCAGAGGTACAAGCTTATTCTAGCATCTCCAGGTATAAACTAAATAATGATAAATGTGAGATTTTACCTTTAACAAAATATACATTCAAATCAGATTTTATTGCTTCTAATTTTACATGGAGTCCTCATCACATGAAATATTTAGGGCTATATGTAACGTCTTCCATTTCGGACACGGTAGCACTATGCATGACTAAATGTATACAAAAAATCTCTGACTTAACCTCTAAATGGCATCCCCTTTATTTGTCATGGTGGGGTCTGTTAGATACTATTAAGATGATGCTATCACCAATAATCATATATACTATTGCCAATATTCTGGTCTCTATCCCCACTAAATTTTCAATTCCACCCTTTCTTCATTTCTTTGGAATAACAAGAAATCCCGCATGTCTTTTGCTAAACTGATTCGTCCTAAATCAGAAGGAGGAGTAAACTTTCCCGACTTTCCAACATACCAAAAAGCATTCCTCTTACGTCAAGCCTCTTTTTGGTTACGAGGTTCCACAGAAAATTGTCCCTTGTGGATAACAGTTGAACGTCTTTTCTTATCTCCCTTCTCATTTGATGAGTACCTATCTTTTTCGCGCAAGCCGCAAGCCCTATCGACTCCTATTATTAAATTAACCTCTAAACTTTTGCTCCCTTTGATTAACTCACCTTCGGCCATAATAGATTCTTTATTAGATTCCACTATTTGGCATAACAAATACTTGCTTATTCGGAACAAACCATTTTATTGGAAGTCATGGCATCAGATGGGATTAATTTGGATTCATCAACTATTTTCACAATCGGATTTTATATCTTTCTCTTCACTCAGTCAATCATTCAATGTACCGGCTTCATTTATTCATAAATACACTTTACTTAGAAAAGCTGTGATGGACACCCATGCTCGATTGCATGCTGCACAGAATATTTCAACCATTTCAGCCCCCCCTTGCGTCTTCACACATTGTTAAGAACCGCACCCAGAGCTTCCACCGTATACAGTTTCTTACATAGTACTGATACTGTCAGGCAGAAATCTAAAACTGAAGAGGCATGGGAACAAGATTTTGCATCTTCTTGGCCAGTGTGTCTATGGGACAAATTATGGTCCAAAATTCGTAAATCATCTAGAGCTGCTAGCATAACACAAACACTGTTTTTTTTTTATAACAGACTTTTGTTTACACCGACTGTTTTAAGTAAACAATTTACGACTGAACCTAATCTCTGTTGGTCATGCTCCTCCCCAAAGGCGGACTTATTCCATATGTTATTTTTGTGTCCTACTGTTCATAATTTTTGGAAGCAAGTCTGGTTCCAAGTCGATTTGATTTTTGGTACTAAGTTTCCTTTCTCCTATACTCATATCTTCTTAGGCAGTCTTTCAAACTGTTGGGTGAATGTTACGTTAAATATCAAAATCATTGATTTGTTATTAGCGGTTGCATTTCAGCAAATTACATGTCGGACGTCTAACATAAACAATTCTCTGTGTTTATTGTGCAAGCCTTCTCTGGCCTGCTGGCCACTAAATGTATTGACCTTAATCATGTCACTGGAAAAGGATTTATGTAGAAGGGACCTGTATGCACATCGAGAGGACAGCAGAGAGAGCCGGTCACAAACATGAAGATGTGATGAAATAATTGGCTATAGAGACTTACTAAGATCCATTACTACAATACACTGAAAACTACAGCTCAATATCAAAGCATGCTTACAATAATGGGAAGCCAAATAACATAACAAAAGGTATGCCAGGTGTTGGGTAGCTTTTCTCTGTATTGTGGTGGACTGTAAACTTTAGGGAGGTCTGCCAATCAAGACGATTGCAAGGTTCAAAGGGTACACAAGCATACAACCTCTCCCACCGACTTAATTGCTGACTTAAGAAACACTGTGAAAACATCAAGCCTGCTATGATGTCTCTTCAACAAACCCATCCCAAACAAAGGTTGTATTCAAAACGTTTTGCTTTGTGCACAAGGGGCTCCATGAACATGCATAGATGATACCCGAACGTCAATGAGAAGACCATGGTCAGCTGTTCAAAACAGAGTGTCCATACACCTAGTGAAACTCAGATTTTTTAGGGGAAAAATGCTATGTGTGAAGTGTTTGTTTCACTAGAACTGTAGCCTGGAGCTTCCATTGTCATTAAACACATTAAAAAGATGGGGCTTTATTGTGTTATATTTAAAAACATACATTTTCTACATAATCATCTATTTACGAAAGAGGACCATCCATCAGCCATCTCCAGGCCAAACAATCTTAACCCCTTCCCCACTCATGACGGAACCACCCCGTCATGAGCCACGGTCGCCGTGTGCTCATGACGGAGTGGTTCCGTCATGCTGCGGCCGCAGGCGGCCGCGCCGCCCACGCGGCGCTAATTCCCCCCCTGTGCGGGCGATTAGCGCAGTGGGCGGAGTCATGACGGAACCATACGTCATGAGCACAGCTCAACCGCGGCTCATGACGGAGTGGTTCCGTCATGAGCGCCGCGCCACCGCGCTGCCCCCAAACCCCCCCCAGCGCTGCGGCGGAATTCCCGCCGCAGCGAAAGGGTTAATACAATGTTCTCATGCTCTACAGGTTATCAGGAATAGGATGCTACATATACCGTTTTCTCGTATTAACAGAGTTACAATTCAAATGAAATACAGTAGATTAACAGAACACTAGCAAAATATTCTGATCTAACATAAATGACAACATAGGCAAATTAAGGGCAATCATGATCTCAACCAAACCTCTGTAGCACTTAAAGCCTCTCCCTTAGATCTCCTCCCACCCCATGCCAGAACAAACCCTATAGAATCACAATTTGTGTTAATTTGCGTCACTGACCTCTTATAGGTCCTGTAAGACAGAACAATGGTTATCTACGTCAAAGGTTGCAGCAGCTGCCACAACATCTGTACCGTCAAGGTCTGGAATATATATATTGATGCCAAAAAGCACTTTGTATGGTGTCCGTCCACCCAGTTATCTTTTAATGAGTTTATTTAATGCTTGTTGAACCCCATATAGATGGTTCAGCCAACCATGCACTTTGCCTAGTCTTAAAGTCATGGTTCATTCACTCCACAACAGAATTACCTTCTGGTATATACAGAGAAAAAAAGGCACTTGCACACCCATGGACTCCATCAAATCATGGTATGCGTCAGAGGCAAAAGCTGTACCTCGGTCTAAGTGGAATGCACAGCAGGTATATGTGTCCTGATAAAGACTTGTAAGTCTTTAATAACAGTTCAAGCGTCAGCTGAGCGCTGTGTCCAAACCTAGAGGAACCAGGAGCAACAGTCTACTGCAACCAAAATAAATTTGAAATTAGAGAACCAAAGTGATCTAATTAAATACACCTAAACGGTTGGTTGGGTATAAATAATTGTGTCTGCAGGGGATGAGATACAGGAGAACATTTAATCTGTTAACATACGTCATAACATAAAACATATTTTCTGGTTTATTGGTATAAGAGGGAGATGGTGGCAGCCACACAGGCATGAGCAGAAGCTATACCTTCATGTGTATTCACAATTAAATCATGTCTGCAGTCCGCTTTGGGAATCACGTGATCTCACAATACCAGGAATAGTTAGAAAAGGAAAATGCTGGTCATTTAAATGCTAGAAATAGTTAGAAAGGAAACCCTTTGGTAAGGGGGTGCCGTTTTTATTAGCAATCACGGCAGCCAAAATATTGTTGTCGACAACAGTCTAATAGTGAGGTACCTCTGCTATTTTAGCTGTGGCAGCTGCAGATTTGGCTGCTTCATCAGCCAAATAATTCTTTACCGCATATGTACCCACACACTGATGCTCAGTGTATATATAACATTAGTGTGTGCCAACCTATCCTTAAGATCTGCCACCTTAACCCAAAGTAGAGTAGAGCTAGATAGTGCTACCTTTAAAATCTCTTAGATCATTTTGTTTCCAAAAATGTAAATCGTCAGTAGAAGATTGTACACAATATTACAAATCAACCACCATGAGTGTGGGGAACTTAGGATCTGCATTTCCAAGTGCAAGAAGCAAAGTCTTTAATTCAGCTAATTGCACATTACAGTTCCCAAGAGACTGAGTGCGAGTAAAATGAGGGTGAAAAATGCCATCAGAGATGGTACCCAGAACAACAGCGCATCCTGCAGAATATTACTGCTTAGAACCTATTGCCTGTTGAGCAGAGCCATCAGTATAGAGCCTATATTCGTCAAGAGGGAGAATAGAAGCAGGTAAAGGATAGACATGTTAGTATTGCACAAAAATTAGAGTTTGCAAAGAAGGGTCAAAGAGGAAGTCTACATAGGAACACTGGCTTTTGTAACAGCCTCTAAGGCTGGCACAGGAGACACAACAATATTGCATTTACCTTGAGCAAATGGGCATTCCTCCAGGATAGCCAGCTGCACAGCAGTGAGAATTTTTTTAGTTGAAGCAAAACAGGTTTCTGCAGGTGAATACAAATGCGATCTATAAGCAATGGGTACAGTTTCGCCATTGTAAAAGGTGACATAAGTGACTCCAATTGCACCCGGTAAAATCCAGATGACTAAATTTGTATTATTGACATATGTGTTAAAGACATGATTCAAGCAAGTATTTGTAGCAATGTAGAGTGTTTCAGTATGTTCTGATGTCCTGTAGGAAGCAGAAAAATGTGGGCGTATTAAGGCATATAGAGGTTTAATACGTTGGGCAAATTTAAATTACCTAGACTTAATTTATGCGGTAAAGTTCAATAAGAATAACTCAGTAAAAATAAGAGGCAGAATCCGTGATATTAGAGTTTTAAAAGGGGATTTATTCCTTACAAAGGAATTGGTTCGAACCAGGCAATCGGATTCCGTCACCACGAAGGTTCGGGAAGGGATTGAGCATATTTTATTGACAGGTTGTCATATATATAGTCAATGCATTACAGTAAAGGCAAATGCAGAAGGCGTAACAGCTGAGAAGAGAGATAAGAATACACATACGTAATGAAAAAAGGCATTACAATAGGCGTGCATAAGGGCGTGTACTAAAAACGTCATTATGAGGATGTCACAGGTGGGTGGATCCATAAGAGAATCCTGCAAGGTCAGCAGAAATACATGGCAAAGATGCGCGTGCAGCGGCATGACGTGTGATTGACGTGTAACTGGAGGGTGAAGGGGACTTGACATTTAGCCCTACATGAGGAGACAGAAGTCTGGGATGTCAGAACAACCTAATCCCAAATCGTATCTAATATCTTGTGTTTAAGGAACTGTATTATCTGGAAGGAAAGGTCTCTCAGGCAGAGGCTATCCTATACTGACTGCTAGTGCGTGTATAAGCGTCTACGTGTCTACATGAGATGCGAGGGGGCATGGGCCTACCATGGTAACAGGAGCTATGAATTACTTGCACGGAGACAGTAAGGCCGGGCCCTTTGCTCTGTAGCTGGAAGGATGTTTACCTAAACTACTAGACAGGAATGTATTTTTCGAGGAGCGGAGCAGATAACTTGAAGGCTAAATACAGTCTTGGCAGGCAACAGGCCGGGCCAGGCACCGTTAGCCGCGCAGGGAGTAAGACAAAGGTCATGGATACAGATGCAGGTCCAGGCTGGAGCATTCAGAGGCAGAAGGCAGGAAAAGGCTCGATGGCAGAATTCAGGGCCTAACTTGCCAGAGCTGAAAAACGTGAAAGGTGCACCATATAAAGACGGTGGCAAGGCATACTTAGGAACGGAATATTCGACCCATTCATGGTGGATCTGAAAGAGGACATTTTAACGTTGGACGCATATGTATTTGCGTCTTCATAGCTGGAAGTGGAGGGAACACACATGTACTTGTAGCACGTACATGGAGCCGTTGGGGTCTAAGATAGGGGACACAATTGATCATAAAAATTCATATTTCCTCATTCCCTCCTTGTCCCCTACGGACCCTTCATGATATATCGATCCTCAGGAATCCATCAATCTGTTCATGTAACATCATTTGCTCTTCTTTCTTCTTACGGGATTTTGAATGAGAACTTGAGTGTGGAATACATGATGTGGCACACAGGCCGCAAATCACTGGCCCACATTGTAGACACAGGCAGCAACTGAATAATATGAGAAGCGCAATACCTAGGAAGGATAGGACTTTCCATCCCCAGGCTGACAACACGCTCCAGAACCAACCGGACCAAGTCCAGGTGCCTGGATTCTGGTGTATCTGACTTGCAATCTTATGAAGACGAGTTATGGCTTTATATACTGATGGCGCGTTTTCTGGAATGAAAACACAGCAACTCGATCCGATGACTCTACAGGCTCCGCCCCTATCGGCCAGGATGACGTCAAGGACAAGACGATTTTGGAGAACAACAATCCGCATCGCAGACTGCTCCTCTGTTAAGTTGCCTAGGGCAGAGGTAGTTTCATTCACTACTGCTTCAAGGGTTCTGGTTAATTTACGTATCAGTTTACTATTAGAGACAACACCTATGTAGGGGAAGAGACCTTTATTGAAGTCTGTGTATTGTTCCCATGCCGTTTCAGTGTAGTCGACAATCGGAAGATCTCTCTGGGGTCTATTGTGTACTAGATGGGTGTTTCTATGATAATCAGGAGGGGCTAGGAAAACAGGTGGCAGAAGGAATGCAATGTAACAGGTACCATCCCAATCTAGAGGTAAACGTATATATGCGGTATGACCACAAATGAAGTAGGAATGACGGGAAGCTCTATATGTAGACTTGCCTTGATCACTGAATTCGATCACAGTAGTACATTTACTATGACCCAGGTGTACTGAACCATTCTTTCTTGCACATAATTCACCTTTGACTGGTAATACTGACATAGCAGGCAAGACTGGTGCGGCTTCGGATTCAACATTCAGAATCATGAGGTTAAGTGTAAAATTACCTAATCCATATACTTCATTTTCTAGATCAGTTCCTGTCCTTTTGGGAAGTCCCTCCTTGTTAGGGTAGCAGGCTTTAAGCAAAACTAAGTTCAGGTTTCCCCATACCCAGTTGTTCTGGTAAACTACGGTTTTTGAATCTAAAGAATTAATCAAACTAAACCATGCACCACAGGAACCATTGTGTGTGAACGGATACGGAAAGAGGGGCAGAACTCCCTTGTATTTCTGGTAGGGAGGGAGTCGGCCACATATCCAACAATTTGTAGCGTTGTTGGCCTGATGGGAGTGATGTAACATACTAATGAATGTGTTGTTGCGCAGCGCAAGTCTGTAGGGCAATTCATGCGGAGGTAATTCGCTAAAAGAGTGTTCGCCAGTAACATTGAAAGCAGAATGTGCACGCTTGAAAATAGGGTAGTATATGTGCAACAGTATACTTGCAACAATAATCAGAAGACTTAGAAAAAACATAATCAATAATGTCACTATACAGTGACTACGAAGTGATTTACAATATGCACGTTTCTTGAGCTGTTTCTGTCTATTTCTCTCTCGATTTCGGTCTAGAGGATACATGTCAGAAACTAATTTAACCGATTCACCTAGGAGAGGACTTAAACAATTAAATTGTCTGACTTGCTGGACCTTAGTTTCAGTTTATATTCCTGGGAAGCAGTTTTCTCGACCAGGGGGAGTTTTGAGTCGGTCTGTGGAGGAGGGCAGGGCTGAGAGTTCAAATCAGAAGGCAGTCCGTGAAATTTCTTGATGTGGCTCGAATGTAGCCAACCCTTGCGACCCTCAATCTTCACTGCTGTCCTCGTGGTCAGAAGTACTAATTTCGGCGTTTGCCAGCGAGGCTCCAGCGGGCTCCTCCTGTCGAAATTTCTTATAAACACAAAATCTCCGGGAACCACTTCATGGGGCTTCACCTCGGTGTTGTCGGGAAAGGCTGCAGCTACCTGTGAACGGCAAGATTGTAGTGCAGACATCAAGGAAGCATGGTAATCTGTCAGCATATTACAATCAACATCAGTGATTTTACGAGGTATAGGCGTCCCCCACATATTTGGTGGCCTACCGAAGACCACCTCATACGGGGATAGCCCTGTTCGAGAATGTGCTATCATTCTCATGTAAAAGAGCGCAACTGGTAAAGCTACTATCCAGTCGACGCCTTTCTCTCTACAGATTTTAGAAAGTCGTATTTTCAGAGTCTGATTATGACGCTCCACGAGACCTGCTGCCTCGGGATGCCGGACACAGTGGAATTTCCATTGATAGCCTAACAGGAGTGAAATGTGTTTCATTAGCTCGGATGAGAACGGTTGGCCATTATCTGAGTACACGATACGGGGCAAACCATACCGTGGGAAGAACTCACGAACCAGCTGCTTGGCAGTGGTCGGAGCAGTGTAATCTGGGACTGGATATGCTTCTGTCCAACGAGAAAGTGCGCATACAACTACGAGGACATATTTGAATCCTCGACAACGTTCCATCTGGATATAATCCATCTGGAGGACTTCAAAAGGGTGATCGGGAGGTTGATAACCACCTTGCTCTACAGGAATGCTTTTACCTTGGTTGAACTGACAACAAATCATGCAAGTACGCACTTTCTGTTTGGCTGCTGCTCGTAAGTGTTTATTGAACCAAATATTTTGAATACTGTCTAACATAGCTTTCTCTCCTAGATGCGCTGGACTATGTATTGTGTTAATGATAACTTGAACCATGGAGTCGGGGAGAAACCATGTAGATTTTCCCTTCGTCATCCATCCCTGATCTGTTTGGATCCCTCCTAGTTCAGTCCATTTCTTGATTTCCTCTGGTGTAGCATGTGTCTGTATGTCAATTACATCAAGGGCGGGATCCCTAACTGTCATGCAGTGTGTCGATGTCGGAACTATTGTCTTTGTCAAGTCAGTTGCATGAGTCCGATTCTGCGCTGTTTGCTTAGCTGTTCGGTCTGCCAGGTCGTTACCCTGGGAAATGATGTCGGTAACTTTAGTATGGGCCTTACACTTCATGACAGATATCGAAGTAGGCAGATGTATTGCATCTAACAGAGCTTGAATGAGGGGACCGTGTTGAATGTTGGCACCGTGAGAAGTTAAATAGCCTCTCTCTCGCCAGAGGACTCCGAAGTCGTGTACAACTCCGAATGCATAACGTGAATCTGTGTATATGTTGACTCTCTTATTTTCGGCTTGAATACAGGCTTGTGTCAGAGCGATGAGCTCTGCTGCTTGAGCTGACAAGGTGTCAATACAATTCGTTTCAATAACTTCGGTATCTGTCGTGACTGCGTAAGCGGCCACTAACTCTCCTGTACTTGTTCTCATGCATGAACCATCCACATAAAGTGTCAGGTCTGGATCTGGTAATGGAATGTCTGTCAAGTCTTGTCTGGGTTTCGTCGTAATAGTAATGACTTCAATACAATCATGTGCCAATGGGTCTGTTCCACTTAATGGCAAAAGTGTAGCAGGATTTAATGTACTACAGCGTCTGATTTCTATGTGTGGCTGAAACAATGTTAATTCATAACCTGTCAGTCGTGCTATAGTCAAGTGCTGGGTCTGTGTTCGGTTTAAAAGAACTTCCACGGAATGTGGAACTTGCACTGTCAATTGATGTCCTAATACTATGGAATCGCTTTGTCTGATAGCTAAAGCTGTCGCTGTGACTGATTTAAGGCACGTAGGCAAAGCCTGGGCTACTGGATCTAATGTGCTAGAAAAGTAAGCACACAGCTTGTGTGAACCTGCTTGTTCCTGAGTGAGTACTGACAAGGCAGTACCTTCGCGTTCTGTAACAAAAAGTGTAAAAGGCTTACTGTAACATGGTGTCGCTAAAACAGGTGCTTGACATAAGGCTTTCTTTAAGTCTTCAAAAGCTTGTGTATGTTCCTGAGTCCAAGGGAGGACAGTCGATGTCGCTGCCTCCTGGGTTGTCAACTGAATGAGTGGCTTTACTAGAAATGCATATTGGGGAATCCATTGTCTACAGTACGAAGTGAGGCCTATGAAGGCCCGCACCTCCTTTTGTGTCTTGGGTGGTGACATGTTTACAATTAACTGGATGCGGTCAGGTGTGAGCTGTCTCCCCCCTTTGGACAGCAAGTGCCCAAGGTACACAACTTGCTGAACACAGAATTGCAGCTTCGAAGGGGACACCTTGTGCCCCTTGTCGGCCAGAAAATGTAAAACCGTCAGTGATGCTTTTTCACATTCGGGCTCGCTTCGGGCGGTGATCAGCAGATCATCGACATACTGAAACAGGGCAGTGTTAACAGGCATGTGGATACTGTCAAGTTGTCTTTTCAGTGCTTGGCTGTAGAGGCTGGGGCTTTCTGTGAATCCTTGAGGTGCGCGTGCAAATTTGAAGCTTCGTCCATTTAAACAGAATCCGAACAAATATTGGCTTTCCGGATCTATTGGGACGCTAAAGAAGGCGTTCTTGAGGTCAATTACAGTAAAGAACGTTGCTTCTGAATCAATAGCTGTCAATAATGAAGAGATATCTGGAACCACGGGATACTGTGGTACAATGCATTTATTCAATTCGCGCAGATCAATAATTAATCGATAAACTGGGGGTGCATTTGGATCAGTTCGTTTAAGAATTGGAATGATAGGAGAATTACATACATTGGAGTCGGTTTCCACAACCACTCCTTGTGCAATGAGCTCGTCAATGATTTGCAGCAAAGCCACTACAGCATCTGGAGGTAACTTGTATTGTCGAATTCGTGGTAATACCACTCCTGCTTTGAGTGTGACTCGATATGGTGTAATGTGCATACAACCTACATCAACGGGGCCTTGTGCCCATAAATGTGCAGGGACATTTTGTAACCGGTGATCCATGTCTCTAAATACGTAGTGACCTTTAAAGTCACGCAAAAATAGTCGTACCCCTTCCGGGGAACAACATATTACAGCTCCTAGAGCTTTCAGTGTCTTTATACCTAACAAGTTTTCTGGGCATGATTTTGTAAGCAATAAATCTGTAGTCCGTGTCAATGGACCAACTGCAAGAGGAAGAGGTTGCGATACTTCATTAACAATAGGCTTTCCTGAAAAACCAAGGGAAACATTCTGTGAGCCTGAGAGGGGTGCCCCTGGAACCTCGTCGTGACTTATAGTTGTTCTGCTTGCCCCTGTATCAATTAAAAACTTTCTGTCTTTCCCTAATACTTGACTATGTACATAAGGACCCTCTTGATCTACGGGGACCTCAATAAGGGGTAAGCCAACTTCCCTCTCTAGGCTGTTTCATGTGTATCGCTGATAATCGGGATAGTCATTTTGTGCATACTGGTACATCTGTTGTGTCGTGTTTTGTGTTGCGGCACTAGGCTGTGGCTGTGGTACTGCTACGGTCTGTTGTGAAGCTGGCATAGGCTGTACATTCTGAGGTACTTGTGGTTGGATCTGATCCTGTCTAGGTGGACGCGGTCTCTCCTTGGTTTTACCCGTAGAGATATTATGTTTCAGAACTGCACAATCGTTTATATAATGACCTGGCTGTTTACAATAGTTGCATGTCCCTTTAACAGGAACCGCTGAATTACTGGACTGTGTCGCACCCTTTTTATGACCATCAGCTGGAACTGACTGGGCGACGAGCATTTTCATTTTCGTGTCTTTCATACGTCTTTGTTTGTGTTCTTGTTCTTCTCTAATTCTATTCTGGTGGTACTGCAACATTTGTAACATTTGTGACGGGGTATTAGCTTGCCAAGAGCTCTCAACTTTCAATACTCTGTTCTTAACCTGGGGCAGGGAATTCTCGACTAATTTTGTTACAAAAATATGTGGATATGAATCGCTACTTGCTTTCAGGCCGCTATTAATACCAAAACATTTTTCAAATCGGGAATAAAAATCACTAGTGTCTTCATCGGGTTTCTGTTTGCAGGCTGAGATTGCACCCCAGTCTTCCTTTTTCGTAGTTAATAAACGTGGCAACACTTGTACTAACAATCCTGGTAATGCTTTAGTTTTGTCCCCAAGCCCTAGGCCTGGAGTTCGGGTATTTTCTTCGTTTTCTAATGCTGTCCAATCAATCTTTTGCTCTCCCACCTCCCATTCTTTTTCTTTGAGTTTCTCGTAAATACCGGCAGGCAATAATACTTTTAATATTTTCATAATGTCAGGATAGGTATAATCACCCATGAGTAACATGTCTTTTATTTCACGGTGGAAACCTGCTGGATCTCTGTCATGGCTGGGCACTAATTTTTTCATTTCCAATAGTTCTATTTTAGTTATAGGCGTGTACACAAACACGCGTCTAAAAGTATTATCATCATTTCTAACTGGGTGCACTTCGCGTAAGGGATTCTGTCTGTCTATGTAATACATTTTTCTTTCCATGGAGGGAGCTGGATCAAGCGGTGGACACAGAAAGGCACTGTATCTGTGCCGATGTTCTAGAATTACTTTAATCAGATCGGTACCTAGACCTCTCCATTTCTTCATGAGTAGTTCTATCAGTATATCAGGTAGGGGACCAGGATCGGAGTGTTGGCCTTTATACAATATAAGGAGGTGTTGTATCATGTACATACCAGCTAAACGCTGTTCGTCTGGTGAAAGATTCAAAAACGTGTGTGCTAGCGCGTCATCACTATATTTATCAGAACTGTCAGCCCATTGTACTGCTGACCTGGCTAATTCTTGTTCATCCATAGAATCGAGTACATGGTACCCCATTCGTTCTTGAAGTATTTTATCAGTAGCCTGAAATAAGTGTTCAGGGGTCTTTGGATTTGACATGGCTGCTTGAAAAATTCTCTTACTTTCTGGACGTATCGGACGCATTGAATTATTAAAAGATCTTCCCTTACCTACATAAGCTATCATTTCTCTAGCTGGTAATTGTAATTGTCCTGTTGTCGTTTCTGGTTGTTCCTCCTCCCCCGGGGATTCAGTCTTATCTGCATCTA
The DNA here is from genome assembly GCF_964204655.1 of Triturus cristatus. Classification (NCBI taxonomy): domain Eukaryota; kingdom Metazoa; phylum Chordata; class Amphibia; order Caudata; family Salamandridae; genus Triturus; species Triturus cristatus. Next base: position 597,753,407 of record NC_140592.1, on the reverse strand, counting down.
TTTCTCTTCCAGGCTGTTCTCTTTCACATATTTGTTCTACTGTTTTTCGGATCCTTCGGTACATATTTTCTATACTATTCTGTTTATCATGTTTTCCGTCTGCTATATTCTGACCCCATTTGTTAAGTGCTTTCATTTCTTCCGGGTCTACACCTGGCCTATCTCTGTTTCTTATCAGGCAGTTTATGAAGAAGCGTAACAGCAGTTTTTGCGTGTCCACTTTCTGGTATGCCATGGCCTCGCCAATACTTTCAGGACCTTGCCCTGTTTGGACAAAGTGATATATTTTGTCTAGATGATCAATCATTCCTGGTAGTATCATTAAATAGTTCGCAACTCGTCGTAGACGTACTGATGATAGCATCATTCTGTCGTCTTTACCGGGTACTGGATCATATCTACAGTCTGTAAGAGGTTCTTTCAGTATGTCGTAATTCGCTGTTTGAGGTGTACGTTGGTGTGCTAAATCCCTATAAGTCAATCGACGCGCTGATGGCGGCGTATGAAAACCTCCTGTCGCACCTCCTGAGGTGCCAGGTCCAAAAGGATTCGTTGGGTGTAAGGTAGGGAGAATAGGTGCAGGAAGGAGTGGAGGAACAGGCGGAAGGTTTTGAACGGAAGGAGGAGTATGTTGCTGCAGAAGTGGGGGCAGATTATCTCGGGGTCGAGCGCCGTTAGCAGGTGGTGTGCGTGGCGGCGGAACATTAACATATTCGGGGGCTGCATCGTCTAAATAGGAAGAAAGGAAAATGTCCTTTGCGGTCTTGTGGTGCAATTTAGTCGGAAGCAATGGAGATGGCAGATCTTTTGGTACTTCCAGGGTGGCCTTAGGTAAACCCTCGGCCAGAAGAGGATACATACCAATCATAAGAGTGTTTTGTTGTCTGTCTATTTGTTCTGCTTTTACTCGGATACCTTCCTCAATTAATACGTTTTCTCGGGCTTTGTCTGAATCCTCCCTACTTTTCTCTTCTTTTCTGAACGCTTTCTCTGTGCGTCTATGCGATTCTTTACGCCATAATTCAATGGCATCTTTCTGTGACTGTCTGGCTTTCTTTTTCCATAATGCTTCTTCTACTCTCATGATGCAATCTGCATCCCATGTCCCAGCAGCGGGCCATCTCTGATTCTCTGCTAAATCCTTGGTGTAGTCCACCCACAAATCGAGATATAATACGGCATCTAGGCCATGTTTATGGTACATAAAGTACCCTGGAGTGTTCCTAGGCGGAATGGGAACGGCTTCCTCGAGTATCCCTTTTCTAGTTTTTATCTGTCTTAATTTTGAGAATAACGGCATCTTAAACCTTGCTACTTGATTCTTACTTGGACTTGAACACACTTAATACAATGAACACAGTAATGAAGATCGAACAATCACTCATACCACGATATTTAAAACATATTAAAACATTTTAAAACGAACAATGATAATTAGAATAAAACTAACTAGCTGCATAATACTAGATGTACTGCTAAACAGTACAGATACACTGCTAAAACAGTGCAGACCGGATCTGTGTACCCAAACCCGTCTTGACCGGCACAAACCAATGCGCACGTCTAGATGCGTCCCCAGCAACGGTAATCACCGGGAAGCACGGAACGGAACAGAAGGCCTCGGAAACTCTGGACTGGACTAGACCAGACTGGACTCGACTCGTGACGTAGGTACTTCGGAACTGAACTTCGGAACCTGGTGGGCCTCTGTATACCTCGGATCTTGCTCTCTCAGCTAGGCTCTGGTCGGGATCCTCCGCACTCCTCACCGCCTCGTCTGGGTGTTGATCGCAGCCTCAGTCACCTCCGTTGGCCTGAGGGAGGTACAGGAAATCCTGCGGGTACGCGTAGTTGTCCGTCCGGCTGTGGCAGGAGACCGGGTCTGCAACGCACCTCCGGCGCGTGGGGTGGGGGAGGAGTCCCTATTCGGGCGCCAATTATGTGGTAAATTTAAATTACCTAGACTTAATTTATGCGGTAAAGTTCAATAAGAATAACTCAGTAAAAATAAGAGGCAGAATCCGTGATATTAGAGTTTTAAAAGGGGATTTATTCCTTACAAAGGAATTGGTTCGAACCAGGCAATCGGATTCCGTCACCACGAAGGTTCGGGAAGGGATTGAGCATATTTTATTGACAGGTTGTCATATATATAGTCAATGCATTACAGTAAAGGCAAATGCAGAAGGCGTAACAGCTGAGAAGAGAGATAAGAATACACATACGTAATGAAAAAAGGCATTACAATAGGCGTGCATAAGGGCGTGTACTAAAAACGTCATTATGAGGATGTCACAGGTGGGTGGATCCATAAGAGAATCCTGCAAGGTCAGCAGAAATACATGGCAAAGATGCGCGTGCAGCGGCATGACGTGTGATTGACGTGTAACTGGAGGGTGAAGGGGACTTGACATTTAGCCCTACATGAGGAGACAGAAGTCTGGGATGTCAGAACAACCTAATCCCAAATCGTATCTAATATCTTGTGTTTAAGGAACTGTATTATCTGGAAGGAAAGGTCTCTCAGGCAGAGGCTATCCTATACTGACTGCTAGTGCGTGTATAAGCGTCTACGTGTCTACATGAGATGCGAGGGGGCATGGGCCTACCATGGTAACAGGAGCTATGAATTACTTGCACGGAGACAGTAAGGCCGGGCCCTTTGCTCTGTAGCTGGAAGGATGTTTACCTAAACTACTAGACAGGAATGTATTTTTCGAGGAGCGGAGCAGATAACTTGAAGGCTAAATACAGTCTTGGCAGGCAACAGGCCGGGCCAGGCACCGTTAGCCGCGCAGGGAGTAAGACAAAGGTCATGGATACAGATGCAGGTCCAGGCTGGAGCATTCAGAGGCAGAAGGCAGGAAAAGGCTCGATGGCAGAATTCAGGGCCTAACTTGCCAGAGCTGAAAAACGTGAAAGGTGCACCATATAAAGACGGTGGCAAGGCATACTTAGGAACGGAATATTCGACCCATTCATGGTGGATCTGAAAGAGGACATTTTAACGTTGGACGCATATGTATTTGCGTCTTCATAGCTGGAAGTGGAGGGAACATACATGTACTTGTAGCACGTACATGGAGCCGTTGGGGTCTAAGATAGGGGACACAATTGATCATAAAAATTCATATTTCCTCAGTCAGTTATATGTGTCCTGCCAAAATGCAAAAATCTTGGTGGTTGTAATAGCACACATATTTCCCAAAAATGAGGGGCAAGACTTTTTCCCTCATTGGTAAGCTCATATCCTAAGAAAAGGAGACTGAGACTTGTAACCGTGATCCGCTAATTCCTGCTAAATGAGAGTTCAATTTGTTGTAAGCAGATATCATTCATGCAGGACAGAGCATCAAGGTTCACTTGATGAGGCATTGACATAATTATTGCTGCAAAGACTCCCGGGCTGTTCTTATAGCCCATGGGAAGTAGAGCGTCGCACCTCTGAAAACCGAGGGTGGTAAACACGGAGCAGTCATAGCTCAGTGGAGCCAAATTGTAACTGAAAAAGCCCTTGGACATATCCAAGGTAGTTTTATATTGCTTACAGGCTACAATGTTAATGACTGCCATACTCTGAGTGTTTTGCACCGCAAAGGTGCGTGTATGACTATTCAAGTGTCTGTAGACAATCCAATAGGAATGGTCTGGTTCCAGAACAGAAAAAAAAGGGTTATCCATTTGAGTTTAATAAATCCCAGGTACTCCAGTTAGGAAATAATTTCATTGACGGGTGCTTTAGCATCACGTTTGATAGGAGACTGAGTTGTACCTGTGGGGTGGACCATATAGGAATCACATGGTAAGCAGAATCCCTATCCCAACCAGTATGGTTATGATAAAGTGCAGGGGCCAATGCAAGGGCTCACTGAGAAGTATAGGCCTATTTGACTTCTTTTGGAGCATGGTGTGGAAAAGACAGGTGAATAACATCCTCACCCTGAGCACATGCAAGAACAAAAGGTGGGGGCCAGTCGACCTCCGCCAAGAGAATATCATAATACGTATTTATATATTCCCAGAGATTGCTTTAATGGTGTGTTTAATATCACCATTTGAATATCTAATAGATATAGGGGCAGATTTACAAAAACTGACGCATCTATGCATATTAGCAGAGATGCGTCAGTTAATTTGCATCACCCAAAAAACCCTTGCGCCATCATGGATGCGTTGCATTTACAATGCGGCGCACCGTGTCACAAGGATTGACAGATGCGTCACGCATCTATTGGCGTAAAGGCAACGCATTGCTGGATTTGTGTCGCAAACACGACGCAACTCCAGCAATGCTTTGGGGATGCCTATTTCTATCATGCTGCGTCACTCCTTATGCCTGCTTCAAGTAGGCGTAAGTTTTTGACGCAGTGGCGTCGTAGAAGTGATGCAGTGAAATCTTGTAGATTTCACTGCATCCCTTTTACGAGGCTTTCCTAAGTCGGAACGCCCACCCTGCATTCATTATACCTGATGCAGGTATAATTCAGCGCAGGGCTTTGCAAAGTAACACATCTCCCTAGATGCTTCACGTTGTAAATGTGTCGCAACGTGGAGCATTGTTTACGACGCCGCTGCATAACAAAAGTGACGCAACGGTGGCGCAAAAGTGTCGCAATGTGTTGTAAATCTGCCCCATAGTCTGTCCGGTGGGGCTACATGGGTGTACGAGGTTTGAACTGTAATAAGTGTATCAGTTGTTTTCGCTACCAGAAATTGGTGGATATTATAGTGACCTCTGCCGCGCTGTTGAGGAGAGTCACCGCCCAACTCCTCTTCAGGAGTAGGGTTCCCAGGGTCTGTGGCATATTTAGCTGTTAAAGCTGCAACTTTCTTTTTCTGAAAAGGGGGTTTGTATGGAGAAGGTCTATCCTCTCTCTTTATCTTCACGTCAGACGAGCATTGTGTCTCCCTTTATGGTTACACGTACTCTCCTTGTCTCTGGTAAGATCAGTTCGCCCTCCTTTGTCGTACTGTTGGTCCGACGATTCCTAAAAGGAACGAGGAGAACATGGATCAGGAATCTGATATCTATCAGGAGTTTTAATTTTTGTGCAATCACGAAAAATGTATCATCCTACAGATGAATCTGGAGGCAGAGAACCTCCGCATTGTCTAGGTTTCTGTTGTTGTTAAGATTTATCCCATGGTCTCTTTGGAAACTCATGAGTTGGCCTGGCATCCTTGTGAGAACAAGGCTTGCCAAGAGGTGGAACTGCAGGTCTGGTTACCAAACTATTGTGTCCTAAAGACGTATACACATCAGCAATGAGAGGCAACCCATGTTCACGGTAGAATACTGCCACCGTAGCAAGTCGTTGCCGTATTACTAAAGATGCTGCTTCACCTTTAACATTAGAAAGAAGCATTTCGGAGGTGACAGGAACATTTCCTACAAGTGTCATCCCCAAATAGAGGGCAGGGCCTGCCCTATGCTCCTTCTGTATCTGTTTGAGGACGTTCGGTAGAACGGCCATCAAGGGAGTGCCATGACAAAGATAGTAAACTATGGCAAAAATGGTCCCCCCGTGTTGCAGTCAGTAATAGTAGGAACCAGACCATTGGGTACGTATATAGTAAAAATCCTGTGTTCAATTCAAAGCACAGCTTTGAGTTGATCTATTTGCTGGGCATTCCAAAAGGGGATTTCGTCACAATTAGTGGGTCTTTTGCCCATAACTGAATTAAAAATGCACAGGAACATTTATGGGTCCTGAAGGCTAGTGTGCCTGCACCTGCAGGCAATCCTGGCCGGACCAGCTAGCAAAGTATTAGAAATGAATTGTGTAAGACATCTATATAGGCTGTCTAGAATATTAAATAAAACATGTGTCTGAACTAACTTGAATGCATTTAAATCAGGATATGTGGTATAGTCCACCAATGTCGGTCATGTGGCCCCATCATTACTTAAGGGGTCCATTTGAACTTTTGTACAGACATGGAGAAGGGTGCAATTAAAACAAGTTTGGTGTTCCCAAACTGTAAGTGGAATTTCTAGAAGCGCATATGAACGATATACAGCAGGTGCCTTAGGCCCTGTATAGTCATGAAAAGCAAGAAAAGTGTTATCATTAGCGTCCATAGCAGGAAAGATGACCCATGAATAAAAAAACATCAAAATGGAAAGCGAGGTCCGCCTCAACTACAAAACTGACAGGATCTCCTGTATTAGGGACACCTTGTCGAAGCAAATGTTGACTGACTGGTAGGCAGCAGATAACAGCAATAGCTACTTGCTGAGCCATAGCTAAACATAATAAGATTCAAAGTGTAGCCAAACAAGGCATAAACCTTTTAATATTCAAGCTTGAAAAACCAACATAACTAGATACTGCCCAGTAACAGTGGAGGAGGAATGTATGATGTTACAACGCATACATTTACAAAGCATGCCTTTACAACGCAGTTTTTACATTGCAACATCCTTTACAACTCATCGATTACATCGCATGCCATTACAACGCATTTTTTAAAACTACATTTACAAAGCATTACATTACACCACATTATACCATTACAGCACATACCATTGCAACGTATACCATTACATTGCATTTAAGGTAAGTGTTGGATAGTGTAGGGGTAAAAATTACTATTCTAACCCCAGTGGGTGCAACAATAGTGTTAGATAGTATAGGGGCAAAAATAACTGTTCTAACTCCAGTGGGTGCAACAGTAGAGTAAGTGTTGGATAATGTAGGGGTACTATCCGTTGTAATGGTATGCGTTGTAATGACATGTGATGTAATGCCTGCGTTGTAGTGACATGCGTTGTAATGACATGCGTTGTAGTGACATCCAATGTAATGGCTGCGTTGTAGTGACATGCATTGTAAAGGATGTTGCGATGTAATGACTGCGTTGTAAATGTAGTGTGATGTAATGACTGCTTGCAAAGGTTGTTTCCCGTGGAGGAGTACTCCGTAACACCACAGACGTCTCCGGAAAAAGGTGCTAGGGTATTGTGGACAAGCACTACTTGGGGCTCCAGTAAGTAAGTACAAGACCAAATGTTGGTGGTGCCATGTTGTAGGGATTCTGCTCTAGAACAGAACCATGTCTGGAACCACAGAACATCAGTATGTAGGGACTGAGTCACCACACCAACTCGGTATCCATGAGTCCGGGTCCTACTGCCTCACTTGCCCTCCTAACCTTAACAGAGAAGAAAGTGAATTGGCATCCCCAGACAGAATACACTAGACCCTCTCAGGGATCGCGGTAACAGGACACACCCTTATGCTCTCTTACTCGTACTTGTCCACAATGAGATAACATGGAGACAAAAACGAAGTTTAGAATATTTATTCAAACTATTGTGCTCTGAAATGCAGAATGTGCCACAATTAGAAAACAAATGCATAATAAAAATACTGTCAGCATGGTTAGTAATCCATATACCATGAAAAGACTAGTCATTTCATACGACAGAGTGCTACTAAATCTAAGTGATTATATGTAAGATCTCTGGGATTACCGTCAGACCCTGTACCTCAGCATACACAGATGGGCGCTCTACATCTCAGCGGACACAGTGCTCTTGTCTCAGAACTCTTGTTCCATGTGTGTGTTTGTGGCTCATGTCCTCATCTACGTGATAAAATATTTATGAGCATAAACAACAGCTGTATTTTGCATTATATATAAGTGCAAGTGCCTGGCCAGAAAGAATAACAAGGGACACTGTTGTTTGATCTTCTTGGTGCTGCTCAGACTAAATCCAAAAAATAGAACAGAACACAAAAACATATGCAGGTTCTGTGTGAAAGTACAATGTGGCACAAAAGCAAGCGTGTATCTAAAGTAACGTGTGCAAAGGAAAACAAGGCCTACGACATGTATAGTTAGGCTAACATAGGGAATACTACAATTGGCCATGCAAGAAACACTTGACAAAATCACCTTCTTCGAACTTTTGATCGCTTATAGGGGCGCTCTCTTGGTGCTACTGTAATGGGCTCTCTTTGGTACTCCTGTACTGTTGCTTCCTTTGCTTTGTAACATCCCATTCTGCTTGACCTCAGAATAGAAGTTCCTTTCTGCATCAATTGGAATGGAGTCCCTGCTTGAGCCGCATTGGGTGCTGTGTCATACACCTATACCAGCTTCCTAAAAGTATCACTTCAGTCTTTTTCCTCACTCAAAGCCAACTGTAGACCATCCATCGATAGTCTGTCCACTAACCTGTTGCTTTTAAAATAAATACTGTCATCTTCACATTACATACTCCTGATTTGTCCAAGACATTTTTGTTTCTTATGACACCAATTAAACACTGTTATCAGTAACCATTTCAGTAATTCATTCTTTCCCTTATCCCCCGACAATTCTTCTAAAAACTCAGCAACACTAATTGTTTCCATGTGCTTAATAAACTTAACCTTGGGCCAACAAGGGAAATAATCCACCACAGCCAGTGCTTCATTTGTACAAGAATGAATGCTGGTGCTCAAACCTCTGCTCAGAAGCCTACAGCCAGTCCAAATCAAGGTTGTCATGCCGAAGACCAAGGCTGGAAGTCTTAAACCCACTTCATGCCCTTTAATTCAGTACTAGACACTCCATGCTACACTCAGGCTCCTGCTTTCTCCTTTTGTGTTGTTTTTTCTGTATTTTTGTTCCTCTGTCTTTCTGCTTTCTGTATTTGGCCACTCTTGTCTCGGCGGACGTCTGAGGCCAAAAATATGTGCTGGTTCTCTGTAATAAGTGCCGTTGCCTTCCACCGGTAACCACAGTCTCAAATTAAGCACTGACCACATCCAATACAAACTTGGAGCCAGAATCGTATCAAGGGCAATTCTCTTGGTCAAACCTCTTGAATTGTCTGTCATTTGTGCTGGGCACTCCACCACTTTCTGTGACTTGTTGTTGCAAGCATTATCTTACCATGTTTCCAGGTCCTTATCCAGTCCTGACAACCAAAAGTCATCCTTCTTTTTTTTTGCATTCATAAACAAGTGTTGGACATAGCCCTTCTTAGGGGATGTCCCTGAAACTTTTTGCTTTTTCTTTTCCTAGTTTTTGCTGATTCTCTTGTTATGGCCTTAGAACTCTGGGCACTTTCCCACTGTAATGCAATATGAAAGTGCATGCGCCCTTCCTAGCCATTGTAGGGAGGGGTGCTTACATGATTGGTTTAGGTGTTGTACCTGTGAGTTCCCTGGAAAAAGGTACACCACACACCCAGGGCACGCACTGCGCTGGCTAATGGTGGGACGCAGCACTTGTTGAGCCACCCACTTTCAACCAGGTATCCAGAGTGCCAATGAAGGCCTATGGGTGAGCAGTTAATCCTATGCTCAGGTTGAAATTTCCAGATAGTCAGCCCAGGCCAGCCTCTATTCAGGAGGCGTGTATGCTCCCTTCCAATTGCAGTAGTCCTCCTTGTGACCTACAGATTCCTCTGACAGTGTGCACCATACAGATCCAGGATCTCCAGCCCCATGTCTCCACAAGTGTATCTATACCCTGCTTAAGTAGTTAAACTGTAGCACTCTTTTGAAGTTGGGGGTGGGTCAGAGGGTTTCCCCTTGAAACACAGCTGTCTCCCCTAAATGTCAGTCCTGTCTGCCAAGGGGCCATGGAATACAGATCTTAATCTTTAGTGGGGCCATGATTTGGCCTCCTAGAAGGCAAGTGTCAAAACCTATCAGTCCAATATATCCAGCCAGGCCTTCAAATGGCAGGGGTCTTTAATGCCAGTTGCATTTTCAATGTTTATAGCTGTTTCTGAGGAATGCACAGATGTGCTCCCCAGCCTTCAGTTTGGACTGGAGTCAAACTAAAAAGCACACAGAGTTTTAGAGCAGAGAAATGCCCACTTTCTAGAAGTGGCATTTCTAAGCTATTAATGACACATCCCTCTTTAACACAGGAGAGGGTTTGTCATTGTTAACCCAAGGATAGGAAACAATATGGGGCTGCTCAACTTAAAGCCACGATTGAAGCTTGAAGTGATTTCAAGCATACCCACATGTTAGCCGATGGGATGAGCAAATCTCATAGGTATTAAAAACACACATGAGTATTCTTCACTACCTGGCCAATGAACACACATGTGTACCTGCCCTGTCTTTCATCTACCACTTGTTTCACCCCTTAATATTTACCCCAGGGATACCCTAGGGATGGAGAAAGGTCCCATCAGGATGGCTCAGTGGTTTAGAAAGGCCAACCTGAGCATAAGTGCAATTACACACACACAGGCCTGCAATGGTAGGCTTGACACATGTTTAAAAACCACATGGGTGCAAGTGCCCACCTATAGGCCTGCAATAACAGGCATGAGACACCTTTAAAAACATCAGGTAAGCACCACTTCTCAACATGTGTAGGGAGGGCATGCACACGTTCACACTGCATTTACAGTGGGAAAGTGTCCAGTGCCCTTAGGCCACTAAAAGGGAATCAGGAAAACCACAGTGTTGTCCCATGAGAAGAGTTGACCTCCTAGGTATGGAAAACCCACATGGGGGACCCTCCCTTCCTGGGCAGTCCCATGTGTAGCTGCCCTGCCCTGGAAGGTCCCCTCAGAGTTGGCTAATGATCTAGAAATGCCAAATATGGCAGCACTACTCCTTTTCAGATCAGGAATTATCACTTAAAGACATGTAAGGTGGTTCCCAATGGTTGCCTATGGAAGGTGCAGGCCTCACAGTAGTGAGAAACAAAGCAGAATGTTTGTCACTACCAGGACAAAGACACATGAGCTTAATGTGGCCAAGACGCCATGCAGAAATGCTAATTCTAGAGGGTGACATATGGAGTTAGTAAAGGAACGCGAAACATCACGCTTTGAACATAACCCGCTGATTTTTCACACCGCGTTTGAAAGGTGACAGCATGCAGATACATTAAGCCTAAATATCTATTTACAACAATATCAACATGTGTTTTGATTGATCTACCTATCAAAGGGTATTTGTTCTTCATGTGAATGTTATGTCCTGAAGACGGTCTTATAGATGCTCTAATAGATGGACAACATAAAAGACTGAAATGTCGATGCATCAACCCATTTTCTGTTCTGTAGAAAGGCAATCTATGTCCTATCTATAGGCTGTTTCCATTAAGGTCATTATTTGAAATTGGTAATAGTACATTGGTGACAAGGACAAACTTTTTTATGTTATTGTGGATTTCTGTCACTTTTGCACATGAGAAACGCTTGTACCCTTAAGTTTGTACACACTGCTTTGTTGAGATTTATTCACTGTTGATTTGATTGAATGTAGTTTAAGATATTTTATTTTAGAATTCAGAAACAACAAAAGAGCAACTGTTTAAACCAAAAAGTTGGGTAGCACAGAGGAAAGACTTATTTCTTTTAAAAGAACCCTCACTCACCAACCTGGTTGGTGACATGCTTCATCATCGGGTTCCCACCAGAGAGGCCGAATGCCTCCCTGGTGTGCTACGACGCCTGATTTACAGCGGAGCAGGTTTTTTTGGGGGAAGGTACAAGGATGTGAGTGTTTGTGAGTGATGTGAAATTTTAAAAGGTAACGGGTTTTTACCAAAAATGAATTTTAATGGTGGAAAAAACGGTGACCGTTAAAAGAAGTGTGACGGATGATGGCTGGCTGGTTAGGTTGACCAGGACCATCCGATTTAGTAAAGTGAGTGAAAACAAATGGTCAACATGTTTCAGTTTATCTGTGCATGTTCGCTAAGCATTCTTCAGGACCGAAAAAAGTTCCATGGCGGTATGCGCTCGCTAAGGCGCACCCTAACCTATGGAACTGTGTGAATGGTAAAACTCACGGTTCTACCTCAGTGGACTTCCTGGGATTTCCTAGGCCACTAGACTCTGTAAAATAAATAAACATGACACACAAAGAAAGATGACACACAAAGAAATTGTACAATACATTCAATGGTCAATTCTTTCAGTGCTATCAAGAAGATATCTGTGCTTAATAGCAAACTCGTGCTGATTACGAGAAGCGTTTATACATTATGACTATTTTGTTCATCTTAATCTCAAGCAATCGCATTCATTAAATGCAGCTACTCCGTAAATAAACGTCATTCCTTTTTAACGGAGGGAGCAAAACTACAGAACGACATCACTGTAGTATGTACAGCCCTCTAAATGAAGACGATTACGTGCATCATTAGCACGTAGAACTAACGTATGCGATGGAAACATTACTCCTGGTGCTCAGTGACTTATACTCCTCAAAAACATATACAAGGGTTAAAGGGACGCTGAAATATTTATATTACAGCGCACAAATATATGTATGCATCCTAAAATGGAAAAAATGGTGGCTTACATAGAAAGGAGGCTTGCTTGGCGTCATGGGTCCGGGAGGGGGGATCGATATGCTGATAGGATCTGGGACGAACAAACAACAGACGCTTTTTTAAAAAGAACAGCGGTGGATTTACCGTCTGTCCACACACCGCATAGGATTAAATGAGAATATCCCCTGGGGTACAGTACTTAAATGCTAACTGCGTAATGCCCCTTTTCCTCTCTGAACAAGTGTTATCTATGCATCCGTTATTTTAATTCTCTTTATGAATAATAATCTTCTGTTAAAGAGCGTTTGGGATTTGAGACACCAACATCCCTAGAATGTATTTAAGCTCTCTCGAGCGATTTGGGCTGACGAGCCTTGGTTCCGCACCTGCGCGCCGGTAGAGGTATTTTACCTTTAATATTTTGGCAGTCTACTTGGCACCCCACATACTTACCTGCTCCCTGCTGACGAGAGGCAATTACCTCAAAACACGTGTCCAGGGATGGCATTACAGTGACATACTCGTGGCATAGGCGTACTCACCGTTGCTACTACATTATCCAGAGTTCTATGGGGCTATTTGCGGGTATGACGAGCAGTGTGCGACCTACTTTGTTAATGTATTTAAGCTCTCTCGAGCGATTTGGGCTGACGAGCCTTGGTTCCGCACCTGCGTGCTGGTAGAGGTATTTTACCTTTAATATTTTGGCAGTCTACTTGGCACGCCACATACCTACCTGCTCCCTGCTGACGAGAGGCAATTACCTCGAAACACGTGTCCAGGGATGGCATTATAGTGACATACTCATGGCATAGGTGTACTCACCGTTGCTACTACATTATCCAGAGTTCTATCGGGCTATTTGCGGGTATGACGAGCAGTGTGCGACCTACTTTGTTAATGTATTTAAGCTCTCTCGAGCGATTTGGGCTGACGAGCCTTGGTTCCGCACCTGCGCGCCGGTAGAGGTATTTTACCTTTAATATTTTGGCAGTCTACTTGGCACCCCACATACCTACCTGCTCCCTGCTGATGAGAGGCAATTACCTCGAAACACGTGCCCAGGGATGGCATTATAGTGACATACTCGTGGCATAGGCGTACTCACCATTGCTACTACATTATCCAGAGTTCTATGGGGCTATTTGCGGGTATGACGAGCAGTGTGCGACCTACTTTGTTAATATCCCTAGAACACGGGTTTCATTGATCCATACTCATTTTGTGATCTTGCCACCTCTCTTTCAAAGTGGCCAGTCCTTTTGTCTAATGCAAAAACAACAATTGATGGACAGAATGCAGAACAATGTCATACATTCACCCCAGTACGGAGATCTGGGCCTAAATCCATCGTTTTTTTGCTCACCATGCCGTTCCAGTTTGAACCCAGCCATAGGCAAATCAGTCTTGACCCTGTGCCTCATGGGAAAAGTCCAGACCGAACTACCAAGCCAGGTCCTCCCTGGACAAGAAACAAGCATCCTAGGACTGGTTTCTGGCATTTCAGCCGTCTTCAGCCAGGCTTGCTTGATTTCCAATGGCATGGAGAGCAAGGGACCCACGTCTGGGCATACCCTTCCCACTCGGGGTGACAAATGCAAAAACAACAATTGATGGACAGAATGCAGAACAATGTCATACATTCACCCCAGTACGGAGATCTGGGCCTAAATCCATCGTTGTTTTGCTCACCATGCCGTTCCAGTTTGAACCCAGCCATATGCAAATCAGTCTTGACCCTGTGCCTTATGGGAACAGTCCAGACCGAACTGCCAAGCCAGGTCCTCCCTGGACTGGAAACAAGCATCCTAGGACCAGTTTCTGGCGTTTCAGCCGTCTTCAGCCAGGCTTGCTTGATTTCCAATGACATGGAGAGCAAGGGACCCACGTCTGGGCATACCCTTCCCACTCGGGGTGACAAATGCAAAAACAACAATTGATGGACAGAATGCAGAACAATGTCATACATTCACCCCAGTACGGAGATCTGGGTCTAAATCCATCGTTTTTTTGCTCACCATGCCGTTCCAGTTTGAACCCAGCCATATGCAAATCAGTCTTGACCCTGTGCCTCATGGAAACAGTCCAGACCGAACTGCCAAGCGAGGTCCTCCCTGGACTGGAAACAAGCATCCTAGGACCGGTTTCTGGCATTTCAGCCGTCTTCAGCCAGGCATGCTTGATTTCCAATGGCATGGAGAGCAAGGGACCCACGTCTGGGCATACCCTTCCCACTCGGGGTGACAAATGCAAAAACAACAATTGATGGACAGAATGCAGAACAATGTCATACATTCACCCCAGTACGGAGATCTGGGCCTAAATCCATCGTTTTTTTGCTCACCATGCCGTTCCAGTTTGAACCCAGCCATATGCAAATCAGTCTTGACCCTGTGCCTCATGGGAACAGTCCAGACCGAACTGCCAAGCCAGGTCCTCCTTGGACCGGAAACAAGCATCCTAGGACCGGTTTCTGGCATTTCAGCCGTCTTCAGCCAGGCTTGCTTGATTTCCAATGGCATGGAGAGCAAGGGACCCACGTCTGGGCATACCCTTCCCACTCGGGGTGACAAATGCAAAAACAACAATTGATGGACAGAATGCAGAACAATGTCATACATTCACCCCAGTACGGAGATCTGGGCCTAAATCCATCGTTTTTTTGCTCACCATGCCGTTCCAGTTTGAACCCAGCCATATGCAAATCAGTCTTGACCCTGTGCCTCATGGGAACAGTCCAGACCGAACTGCCAAGCCAGGTCCTCCCTGGACTGGAAACAAGCATCCTAGGACCGGTTTCTGGCATTTCAGCCGTCTTCAGCCAGGCTTGCTTGATTTCCAATGGCATGGAGAGCAAGGGACCCACGTCTGGGCATACCCTTCCCACTCGGGGTGACAAATGCAAAAACAACAATTGATGGACAGATTGCAGAACAATGTCATACATTCACCCCAGTATGGAGATCTGGGCCTAAATCCATCGTTTTTTTGCTCACCATGCCGTTCCAGTTTGAACCAAGCCATATGCAAATCAGTCTTGACCCTGTGCCTCATGGGAACAGTCCAGACCGAACTGCCAAGCCAGGTCCTCCCTGGACTGGAAACAAGCCTCCTAGGACCGGTTTCTGGCATTTCAGCCGTCTTCAGCCAGGCTTGCTTGATTTCCAATGGCATGGAGAGCAAGGGACCCACGTCTGGGCATACCCTTCCCACTCGGGGTGACAAATGCAAAAACAACAATTGATGGACAGAATGCAGAACAATGTCATACATTCACCCCAGTATGGAGATCTGGGCCTAAATCCATCGTTTTTTTGCTCACCATGCCGTTCCAGTTTGAACCCAGCCATATGCAAATCAGTCTTGACCCTGTGCCTCATGGGAACAGTCCAGACCGAACTGCCAAGCCAGGTCCTCCCTGGACTGGAAACAAGCATCCTAGGACCGGTTTCTGGCATTTCAGCCATCTTCAGCCAGGCTTGCTTGATTTCCAATGGCATGGAGAGCAAGGGACCCACGTCTGGGCATACCCTTCCCACTCGGGGTGACAAATGCAAAAATAACAATTGATGGACAGAATGCAGAACAATGTCATACATTCACCCCAGTACGGAGATCTGGGCCTAAATCCATCGTTGTTTTGCTCACCATGCCGTTCCAGTTTGAACCAAGCCATATGCAAATCAGTCTTGACCCTGTGCCTCATGGGAACAGTGCAGACCGAACTGCCAAGCCAGGTCCTCCCTGGACTGGAAACAAGCATCCTAGGACCGGTTTCTGGCATTTCAGCTGTCTTCAGCCAGGCTTGCTTGATTTCCAATGGCATGGAGAGCAAGGGACCCACGTCTGGGCATACCCTTCCCACTCGGGGTGACAAATGCAAAAACAACAATTGATGGACAGAATGCAGAACAATGTCATACATTCACCCCAGTACGGAGATCTGGGCCTAAATCCATTGTTTTTTTGCTGACCATGCAGTTCCAGTTTGAACCCAGCCATATGCAAATCAGTCTTGACCCTGTGCCTCATGGGAACAGTCCAGACCGAACTGCCAAGCCAGGTCCTCCCTGGACTGGAAACAAGCATCCTAGGACCGGTTTCTGGCATTTCAGCCGTCTTCAGCCAGGCATGCTTGATTTCCAATGGCATGGAGAGCAAGGGACCCACGTCTGGGCATACCCTTCCCACTCGGGGTGACAAATGCAAAAACAACAATTGATGGACAGAATGCAGAACAATGTCATACATTTACCCCAGTACGGAGATCTGGGCCTAAATCCATCGTTTTTTTGCTCACCATGCCGTTCCAATTTGAACCCAGCCATATGCAAATCAGTCTTGACCCTGTGCCTCATGGGAACAGTCCAGACCGAACTGCCAAGCCAGGTCCTCCCTGGACTGGAAACAAGCATCCTAGGACCGGTTTCTGGCATTTCAGCCGTCTTCAGCCAGGCTTGCTTGATTTCCAATGGCATGGAGAGCAAGGGACCCTCGTCTGGGCATACCCTTCCCACTCGGGGTGACAAATGCAAAAACAACAATTGATGGACAGAATGCAGAACAATGTCATACATTCACCCCAGTACGGAGATCTGGGCCTAAATCCATCGTTTTTTTGCTCACCATGCCGTTCCAGTTTGAACCCAGCCGTATGCAAATCAGTCTTGACCCTGTGCCTCATGGGAACAGTCCTCCCTGGACTGGAAACAAGCATCCTAGGACCGGTTTCTGGCATTTCAGCCGTCTTCAGCCAGGCTTGCTTGATTTCCAATGGCATTTGTTTGTTGTAACGCAGTCCTTTTGTCTGTCATCACTGACATTTCATAAATGGCAAAGAGGCAATTAACATCAGTTGTGTCCCCACCTTTAATACGTCTTAGTAACGCTTAGCGCAGTCCCAGATGGTGCTGAACTGTATAAATTACATTGGTACATAGCACACAGAATCACCTGGTAATACACTTTTTAGAGACTGCTAAGCTCTAATACTTTTGTTTTGGTTTCCCACTTTTGACTAATAAAGTTTAGTCTGAACTTTTCTTCTGCGCAGTCTAGTGGTTTCGAGGCTTTCATCCAAAACGTAACGCGTCACACACGCCCCGCCCGGGGTCACGTGATCGCGGAACAAACATTTCTACCCAGGAAAGACACTCCACGGCAATATCCGGGCCGAGGAGGACAGTGTTAGGTGCATTGCGGGAGTATGTGAGCATAGAAGTAAGTGTACTGGGGGTACAAAGGGTTTCATTGTACTTGTGCTTTGTTTCTCGTATTTTTACATTCTGGCTCCTTTCGTCCCAGATCCTATCAGCATACCGATCCCCCCTCCCGGACCCATGACGCCAAGCAAGCCTCCTTTCTATGTAAGCTGCCATTTTTTCCATGCTAGCTGCGTCCGTTTCAGGATGCATACATATATTTGTGCGCTGTAATATACATATTTCAGCGTCCCTTTAACCCTTGTATATGTTTTTGAGGAGTATAAGTCACTGAGCACCAGGAGTAATGATTCCATTACATATGTTAGTTCTACGTGCGAATGATGCACGTAATCGCCTTCATTTAGAGGGCTGTACATACTACAGTGATGTCGTTCTGTAGTTTTGATCCCTCCGTTAAAAAGGAATGATGTTTATTTACGGAGTAGCTGCATTTAATGAATACGATTGCTTGAGATTAAGATTAACAAAATAGTCATAATGTATAAACGCTTCTCGTAATCAGCACGAGTTTGCTATTAAGCCCAGATATCTTCTTGATAGCACTGAAAGAATTGACCATTGAATGTATTGTACAATTTATTTGTGTGTCATCTTTCTTTGTGTGTCATGTTTATTTATTTTACAGAGTCTAGTGGCCTAGGGAATCCCAGGAAGTCCACTGAGGTAGAACCGTGAGTTTTACCATTCACACAGTTCCATAGGTTAGGGTGCGCCTTAGCGAGCGCATACCGCCATGGAACTTTTATCGGTCCTGAAGAATGCTTAGCGAACGTGCACAGATAAGCTGAAACATGTTGACCATTTGATTTCACTCACTTTACCAAATCGGATGGTCCTGGTCAACCTAACCAGCCAGCCAACATCCATCACACTTCTTTTTGTGGTCACTGGTTTTTCCACCATTAAAATTCATTTTTGGTAAAAACCCGTTACCTTTTAAAATTTCACATCACTCACAAACACTCACATCCTTGTACCCTCCCCAAATAAAACCTGCTACGCTGTAAATCAGGCGTCATAGCACACCAGGGAGGCATTCGGCCTCTCTGGTTGGAACCCGATGATGAAGCTTGTCACCAACCAGGTTGGTGAATGAGGGTTCTTTTAAAAGAAATAAGTCTTTCCTCTGTGCTACCCAACTTTTTGGTTTAAACAGTTGCTCTTTTGTTGTTTCTGAATATATAGCCAAGGGGGAATAAGAGTGACTCTCCCTCTCCCTCTCTCTCCTGTTGTTCTCCACATTTTATTTTAGAAGCCACGATTATGGCATTCATCAGTGTTATTGCAATGGAATGAAACTGCCTGTTAAGAAAAATCCCTTGAAGGTCTCTTTACCTGACGACTTCTAGAAAGTGAGCATTTCTCTGTGCCTATAACTTTATGTGCTTTGCAGTCTGACTCTAATCATTGTCTAGGTCAGAGAGACAGTTACACTTTTTGCATACTTTAAAGATAGCCATCACACAAAAGCAGCTGGGTGCATCTACATATTGAATGGTCTTCCTGGGCTGGGAGAAAAGGAGGTGGGGCACAATTACATTTGTATCGGCTGTGTCCTGCCTTCACACAAAAGGCTTGTTTACCCCCTACTGGTGTCTGGAACCAGGGCTGGGGTTGAAAGGGGGTGTTGTTCACTTTTAAAGTTTCTTTGGAAGTCACCTCTACATCAAAGACATTTTGAGTATAAGTACAGGGGCTCTGACCACACATTAGTAGAGCACTTTTGAACCTGAGACGAAACTATGTCATACGGACTGCCAGTGCAGCACAAAGAATTCATCTGGACTACTCTTCTGTTGTTGCCCTGCCACCTACTATTTGTTGGGTGGCCTAAAGGACTCACTGGGTTGCTTTTCTGCATGTTGCCCTGTTGCCAGCTGCTCCCTGACTATGTTCCCCCAGAGAACTGCTGTTTTGTCAGGAGCTTCTGCCTTCCATATGTGCTGACCTGCTGCTTGCTTCCCAGTCTGGGCCCCCCACCTTGCATTCTTCATGTGCTTGACGTCTCACCCCCTTTACACAACAAGGGTCCCCGTGCCAGTGAGGTTCAGAATCTGGCTGAATTAGTCTCTCTCAATATGCAGTGGGTGAGCACTGGCATTTGCCCTCTGTATCACAAGGACCCAGCGCGTGGTGAGCGTATCATGAACATCAACCCAGTCGTGCCCGAGTGCATGCGAAAATATTCTTTGAGCCCAGCGCATGGTGAACGCTTTTGCTAGTGGAGCCGGTGTTTGAGGTGCAGCTCCGCAGTCTAGGGGACCACAACAACTGACCCGAGTGGCACAGGAGAGTCCAGCAGGTTGTCATGGCCTTGCTGCTGCCCCTTGAGGGCCTCCCTCAGTGCGCAACCTTCCCTTTTCAGAAAGCGGAGCCACGCAAAGGAAATCTCCAACGCAGCCCATGAATTAGAATTTTGTGCCCTGCGGCCCCACCCCTCGTGTCAGTGCTGATAACCTGTATGCTGCCTGGGCTCCTCAGCCAATGCCATCGGTCCTACTGGGGTTGACTTTGACCACAGAAGTCTACTGACCCCGGCCAGTACCACATCCTCTTCTGGTTTAAGAGCCCCTGCAGCTCGGGAATATAGCTGGTACTGTGCCCATGGGTGGAGCGCTTGTCGCGGAGCCAACTCTCCCTTTTTCTTTGATGCAGCCCAGTCCCAGGAGACCTCTTGAAGGCTCACTACACCTGCATCTTGGGGCATTTGTTCTTGGAGGGGAGCATTAGTTTGTCGATTCACACTATGGGGTACACCCCCGACAGAGGCACCCGATTTGCCCTAAGGAACTCACCACATTCATGAAACCACCCTTACTACCATATAACTCATAGTGGTCTCCCAGGCATCCCTGAGCCCTGCATTTCATCTAGTAGCTTCTGGTAAGGCTGTATTAAACACACAATACTGATGGTGCTTGGTGGCATATGGTGATGTACGTGTTTCCATCTTTACCAAACTGCTGCATATTCCGACCCTGATGTTATGATGTAGGTTGTTTTAGATTGCCAGGATTAGCATAGTATGCACAACAGTTATGATGTATGTGTTTTTATTTTGTGGTTCATGCCCTGATATTATAATGCATGTCATGTAAGTACTTGTCTTCTAAGGATGATGCATACTGATCCAGGATTTGTATAGGGTGCACACTGTTTATGATTCATGTCCTATTGGTCTATGTTTTATGCACAATATACTATATATGTTTTTATATACCTTGCATGGAGTCTCTTTTGTGACGTATTTATTGTGTTACTGGTGTGAGTGTGTTGCCAAATGCTTAACACATTGTCCCAGGGATAAGCCTGACTGCTCTGGCCATGCTACCAAGGGGGTGAGCAGGGGTGTGTTTCACCCTTGCCCTGACTAGAGTGGTGGGTTCTGCCTCGCTTAGGTGCATACCCTAGCCAACCATTTCTAACAGACAGGTACTACTTCACCAGCTCATATGACATCTTCATTCCCAAACAGCTTCTTTAGGAAATGCATTTGCACATACACACATTTATTCCTCAAAAACTCCATAATTTGCAACATGTCCAGTCAATCATCCAGGCTCAGTCTTTTGCTTCTTGGAAAAGATTCCATCTGTGTGTGGGGGCTCAGGTGAGATCACTATGGTCTTCTGAGGAAACTATATTTATTATTGGCTATCAATTCCTGGCTTATCCTTTCAGATAAGCCAAGTCCCAGAACAGAGCACTAAGAAGTGGGGAATGAGGTTGTCCTTTGTGGGCAGCGTGCATCTTTCCTTCTGCAAATGTGATTCTTTACATTAAAGTAAATGTTTCCTACAGTTATGTGTAACCATAAAAGCGGGTGCATCAGTACTATCTGCACAATGTTTTGTTGAAATTCATTTAAACTAATGTTTGCAAAGGTTAACACTGATGAAGACAGGACATCATATACATGAATATTACATATATCACAACAGGATGAACAAAAGGGATCTTATCCGCCTAAGCGACTGAATGCTAAACTTCACTTTATTTTGGGACACCAGAGCGGATGGGGGGTGTATGCGTGTGTGTGTGTGTCTGTATGTTCTTGTTAATAAACAAGACTCTGTGTTCAAAACAAGCACGATGGGCCCTCAAACATAACTCCATACATTACCCTGGTGCCTGCAAATGAAAGATAGAATAGTCCTGATATGACATTAATTCCCCCTTTGCAATAAATAAATAACTAAATAACTAAATAAAAGATGTTTGTGCCATTATTTTAAAATGAAATAATTTAGGAAGTTTGCAAAACCTATTAACTCGGTTACAGCAGAGCACAAAATGTTTTACAAAAACCTCACTAGTACTCTTTGTAAAGGTTGAAACCCTATAATTACTGCCAGAGGCACTTCGAGTTCCCAATGATAATGAAGACATTACAAGGAGAAATATTCCATTGACATGGCTAAATGTTCTGTTAGTGAAATCCATTTTCCTTTACGCTATATTAAGTGACATTTCACATCATAGAACATTAGATAAGGGTTTTTTTTAGTCACTGATTAATATCTGTTACAAAGATGTGAATAATTTTTCATCTTTATCATTCCATCCTGTTTTAAACATTGTTTGAACTGACCGGTAGGTACTACGGGGCAGATTTACAAGGACTGGCACATCCCCTGCATATTAGCAGGGATGCGCCAGTAAAGATGTGACACGTAGAAATACCCTTGCTTCACCACGGATGCATTGCAATATGTTATGTTATGTTAAGGTATTTGTAGAGCGCATGGCTGCCCCAGCAACGGGGCATCCGAGCGCTGAGATGAACACCGAGTGAAATGACAGAACAGAAGAGAGTTTAGCTTTGGGTGAATAGCCATGTCTTCACCAGCCTTGTGAAGGTAAGGAGGTCGGGGGTGCTGCGGATGTGGATAGGGAGGGAGTTCCAGAGGACGGGAGTCTATAACCTAAAAGAATGGCTGCCAGCTCTGGCCCTTTGTATCCGAGGAACTCTGGCCAGGAGCAGATCTGCAGAGCGCAGGGTATGTGTGGGAGTATAGTAGGAGCATAAATCACTCAGGATTCTGGAGCCGATACCTCCCAGGATTCTGAGGGTGATGCACGTGTTTTGAAGTGCACTCTCTGTTCGAGGGGGAGCCAGTGAAGGCGACAGAGGAGGCTGGGGATATGACAGTGTTTAGGGAGGGCAAAGATTGCACGAGCAGCGGCATTCTGAACACGCTGCAGCCTTTTGACAGTGGATTTCTTGGCTCCCAAGAGAAGCACATTGCAGTAATCTAGTCTGGCAAGAACAGAAGATTGGATGCTCAGTTGACGAGTCTTGGAGTCAAAGAGACCGAGTATAGGTTTGAGGCCCTGCAGCAGACCAAAACATTTCCCTGCCACTGCTTTGGCATGGGGCTCGAAAGTAAGATCACTGTCCATCATTATGCCAAGGTTTTTCACCACCAGTTTGGGTATGGGGGGAACTCCGAGAGCAGGAGGCCACCATTCATTGCCCCAACTATGGTGATCTCTGCCAACCAGAAGGATCTCGGATTTGAACGCATTGAGCAGCAAGTAGTTAGCAGCCATCCACTCCGTGATTAGTGTCAGATCCTGTCTAAATTTCACCATATCCTGGCTGTGGTTGTTAGAGAAGGCAAACACCAGCTGGGTATCATCTGCGTAACACACCAGGGAGATGCCCCAGGTTTTGGCCAGCAGAGCCAGCGGCCTCACATATATATTAAATTAAATTAAGTGAGGCTTAATGCTGAACCCTGGGGCACCCCACAATGCAGTGGATGAGTCCAGGAGTGAAAGGGAGGGGCCGAAACGTGGAAGGTCCAATCCTCAAGGAAAGATGCGAACCATGAGAGGGCCAAGCCCTTGACACCGATCTCCTCCAGCCGTAGTAGCAGGATCTCGTGGGAGACCGTGTCAAAGACTGCACTTAGATCCATCAGGATTAATGCTGTGGTTCTGCCGGCATCCAAGGAAGTCAGTAATTGTTCTGTGACTGCCAGCAAAGCGGACTCAGTGCTATGCTGCGGCCAGAATCCATTATGAGAAGTGTCAAGTATTGAGATGGCTTCTAGATAGGTAGTAAGTAGGGAGTTGACATAAGATAATGAGATTTTGGACAGAAAAGGAAGCAGCGAGATAGGACAAAGTTTTATGGCCGGGAGCTATCTAGTGACTTTTTTTAGTAGGGGAACCACCTTGGCTTGCTTCCAAGGCATAGGGAATACCGCCATGGAAAGAGACAGATTAATTAGCTCCCGGCATTCGGGCAGGAGACATTGCTGATATCTCCGGAAGGCCTCAGGTTTCATTGGATCAGCTGGGGATCCTCATTTCACTTTGATAAAGAGTGCTTCCGTGACTTGATGGGAAACAGGGGGGAGCACTACAAGCGCGTGGGACTCAGGACTCGTCAATGCGTTCTGACCTGTGCACCAAGGGATGTCCCCCAGGTGGAAGCTACTGTAGATGCGTTCTACCTTCTCCAGAAAGAACTTGGCCAGTGCTTCACATTGCAGACTAGAAGATATGGTGCTGTCAGTGGCAGCGGAGGGCTTTACCACGTCCTTCAGAAGAGAGAAAATGGTGTTGGTTGGGTTATTGCTTGAGGTTATCAGGTTAGTATAGTGTGCAGCCCTAGTCTTACGGACCAGTTTATGGTAAGCCTCAATCGCATCTCTGTATTCTGTCTTGGCCAGAGGGTCATAAGATCACCTCCAGACACGCTTTAAGACCTTGCAAATTTTCCTGGCTAAGGTCAAGGATTCATTAAACCAGCCGTTGGCACGTGCTTTTTTTGGGTAAATACATTTAGGCGGGATGTATGTGTCCAAAGCTTGTGTAATCCACCCCTGAAAGTGCGACAGGGCCTCGTCCATATTGGTGGACCTTTCGGGGCGTTGGGTGCTTAAGGCGGCCAGTAAGGCAGCCTGGTCCAGGGGCGCTTGAATGAGGGAATGCGGTGAGGCTGTAATTTAGGGCCTGCTAGCAACAGCCACATCTGGATAAGGAAGTGATCTGTCCAAGGCATAGGGAGGGGTGGCAGCGCCTCCAAGGACTGAAGATTAGATATTGGGTCCAGAAGATGGCCAGCTATGTGTGTGGAGCCTAGGACCAGTTGGACTAGCTGGCATGCTGCCATGTCACCCATGAAGGCACAAATATCCGAAGTCTCCTGCAACTCTAAGTGGAGGTTCAAATCCCCCACGATGTTAAAGTTGGCTGCTCGAAGGGCCAGTGGGGTGATGGTATTAGCAAGGGCTTCTCTAAAAGTAGCCGATGGGCCGGGATGGCAGTAAATCAGAAGCCCCGTGAGTGTAAAATTTGCTGTCAGGGTGATTTTAAAGAGAGCACTTTCGCTGTTGGCGATGTCTATGCGGACCAGGCTGCAGGTATAACCGGCATTATATATATCAGCGATGCCTTCCCCTCAATCTGTGATTCTATTAAGGCAGCTCATTACATACACAGCTGGAAGGGCGAAGGCTGGAATCGCCACTGAGTCATCAGAGAGCCAGGTTTCTGTTAGAAATAAGACCTCAAGGGATTGGTCCTGAAGGAGATGAAACACCTCAGTATGGTGTAGGTAAAGAGCGGCAGTTAAGTCTGAGGATATTGAAGCTCTTGGTGTTAGGGTCGAGGTTTGGCGTGCAAAAGACGTGGGCTAGTCTCAAACGTGCATGGATTGCAATGGGTGGGACAGGCCTCTGCGGGTAGGCTGTGATCCCCACATGCACCCTAATCTTGAAGAGCGACCAAAGCTTCACTAGAGTAGACTAGACAGAGGAGAGGCAGAGTTCCTGGCGGCGTCCTGGGGCGGACGGGCACAGACAGGCTTGCCATTGGCAGCACGTCAGCGCCATGGCCGGCATTAAATGCCTTGGGGGCATAACTGGCTCCTCCTGGACAGAACAGTGATTGGTTGAAAACTGCCCAATCAGCGTGCAATACAGTCTAAAGGAGGAAGTGTACGAGCTCTACGTGCAGGTGCAAGTGCACGTGATCGAAATAAGTGTAATAGTGCAGAAAGCTAAAACAGGTTATTACATATGGCTAAGACAAGTTATCACAGGTTAAAATCACACAGAGCACACCATTTACAATACGACGCACTGTGGCGAAAGGATAGTCAGATGTGTGTCGCATCTTATGTCGTAAGGGCAGCGCATTGCTGGAGTCGTTTCTCAAGTGCGACGCAACTCCAGCAATTCTCAGGGGCGCCCTATACCTAACCTGCTGTGTCACTCCTTATGCCTGCTTCAAGAAGGCATAAGGATTTGACACAGCGGGGACGTAAAAGTGACTCAGTGAAATCTTGTAGATTTCACTTCGTCACTTTTAGGGGGCTTCCTTGCGACGGAACGCCCACCCTGCATAAATTATACCTGACGCAGGTAAAATGTAGCGCAGAGCTTTACAACGTGCCGCATCTCACTAGATGCGTCACGTTGTAAATCTGTTGCATAGTGGTGCATTGCTTACGACGCCGCTGCATCACAGAAGCGACGCAAAGGTGTCATAAAAATGCCGCAAGGGGCTTATAAATCTGCCCCAACGTTTCTATTAGGAAACGTGTGGGTTACTTCTTCTGGTAGGCAAAATGTGCTACTGTTCTAATCATTAAAATTCCTTTCTAGTATAACACCTACTGTACTGTACTGTCGTCAATACTGTGATCACCGTTTCTGAGCGCAGCAAACACAGACTGATTCTTGAATATCTCAACCTATTTTTTTAATTAAATTTCTCTATAAAGCAGTAGTACTTGTATTGAAATGACTGTTGAAGTGACAATGTTGCACAGACTGACTTCCATGGTGATGTCTGTGCTTGAAGCAGTCCAGCGACACAGTGGCAAGTTGACCAGGTACTACTGATGGAGCAACCATTCATATTAGGAGAGGTATGGTAGGAGGGATAAAATAATTTTAAAACGTTTCAGCCCCAGTGCTTAATTTCTGCCGGTGGTTTCCGATGCTCAGCACCGGCACTTAATTGTCAGCACCGGCTCTAGCGACAGAGCACCACAAGGTGTCACTCACTTTTTCATTTTGATATGAGGACAACAACTGTGTTTAAGTCTATATACAATGAAAATAAATAATACCAGCCTCTCATGCCATTATTATAGCTTTGTGTGGCCTGAAATAGTCTGAATTGTCACACTCGTAGGAGTGCGATGGTTACGTGTTATGCTGGTACTGTCATTGGCAGCACTGGCAGGGTATGGGTGGTGCAGGCTGCAGTGCCTTTCGAGAAGGGCCCTGGCCCTTCATTTTTTACGAATTAAAGTCTATTCAGCCCAAACACCCATACCCACAAACGCCTGTACCTCACACGCAAAAGACACCACTGCTGAAAATTCTAGAGCAAATGAGAGGAATTGCACATCACAAACACGAACTTCCGTTTTTTGGCACCAGTTTGTAAGAGATAAAAAATTGTTTGCAATAAAGTGCTTTAAGCCTATATGATTTCCTGAAATATGCTTAAAATCGACCTTTTTCTTCATTTACAGACGTTTGGTTCTTGAAATGATTGGCTAGACGCTTGTAGTGACATAGTATTACAGAATGTCGAAGCATGTTGGCAGGACAGCAGAACTCGGTGCAGCTGCTTTTATCCTGTTTGCTAACTCAAATTTGTATTAATTTAAAGCGCTCTGATATCCGCAAGGATCTTGTTCGCGCGCTATAAAACTCTCAAATAAATAAATAAATATCATCCGTATGTGCCCTGCTGAAAGACCAGCAGTGGAAGATAGCAAGTGCTTACAGCTGCTGCAGATCTAAATTTTGGAACCGGGCAGCAAATCAAATCCAGGCACTATCAAATTTCCACTACCATTGCTAATCTCTCTTTGACCAGCACCATCACCTCAAGTGGCCAGTGTGAGTTTAGCAACAGAATAAACATTACCTCATTAAATTATGTTTTCGGAACCTACACTAAATTCCAACTGTATAGATGTTTTTGGGTGGATGAACCAGACGTTGTCACCTGAACAGTTTAATATCTACATATTTAATGTTTTCTGCAACCATTTGAATGCATATTCTATTAGAGTTTTTAAAGTGTTGAAATGTGTGTAGGTAATGTCCCCATGTGATCGGCCAGATTAGATCGGATTTTTATACCAAGTTCATACACCCGACATAGATTCATGGTGGTCCAGATGGCAGCAGCAGGGTTGGAATTTCCTCCTCTTAACTCTGTAGACCGTCCGAGCTCACCTGAGGAACCCACCATCCACTCCTGCCAACTGCCTGATGCTTGTGAGACAACTGTGGTCCCTGGAAGGTGTATGTGGTGCTGTTGGATACCTGTTGCACCTCCACCTGTTGCATCTCGTAAGACGAAGACATAACTCACATGGGAACACCTCTTCCTCTTTTGTAGCCAGACCCCGCCTTCTCCCAGGCACTCGCAGATGGCTGTATCTGGTTCCCTTGATGGTAACCATAGCTGTGCAGTGATTCTTGTGAAGTTGCATGTCTATATCTCACAGTGTTGTCCTGCTTCATTAGGCTGGGGGAAAGCCATGTTAGGATTGGTTATTTTTAACCTGGGGGCATCCATCTTTCCCTCCGGTAGATACAGAATACTAAAGTGCAGTTCATTATCAGCTCAGCTTTGCATTTTAATGTTTTAATTCCACTAGATAGACTTTTGATTTGACATATATTGTACCCTATTGGCACTTATGTCTAACGGGATGCTCAGAGGTGAGGAGTGCTACTTTAGGGGTGTAATCTTGCATTCACTGTATTATATGCTTTTGAATCCACACATAAGTGACAGAGGGTCAACCAATAGTAATGGGTATTATTTATAACTATTAGTCCACTCAAGAGCAGCAGGAAGCAACCTATAATAGCAAGCATTATATAACTAGGCATAGTATATGCTCTTATGGGTCCATCGTGGAGGCAATGAAGGGGCAGTCATAATAAGATCTGCCATAGGGTACTCATTGAGGACTCCACAGAAGTGTGACAGAGTTCGAACCATCTTAATGGTATATATTAAGTGCTGGACCAGAAGAGGCAGAGGATCACTCTAAAAACTGATCAACATTGCATGCACATGGTCCAGTAGGAGTGGTAGTGCTGTGACCCATCGTAGTCAGACCTCAAGGAAAGATCAGATGCTATGTATACAAGGGTCTGTAGAGCCCCCCCCCCCCAAGTATTATCAGTGATTGTGCAAAATGAAGGCTATTTCCTACCTAGGAATGCTCAGATACCTAATGTAAAGTTCAATGTAGATGGACTATCAGTTAAGGGAAATATCTACAGGTGAGGCGAAGTGGTACAGGTTGATGTAACATGGCCTTCGGGCAATGATGGGGAAAGGAGGAGGAAGATTCTGTGGAACAGACGTCCAGAAGGGAGCTGTAGTTTCAGAGATGCACACTCTTCACACAAACATGGAGAGTTTAAGAATATATTTTGCTGCTTCAAGAGAGCCCTAAACAAGTGTAATAATGCAGTGTAATAAAGTGAATTACTAATTAGGGTGGATGGTAGTCCACCACAAGTGATAAAGTCACTAACCTGTTAGGTCCAGGTAAAGGTTTCAATAATTTAAGCCTGAGCTCAACCCCTGGTAGCTATAGCACAGAGCTGACAGGGTTAGTTTAGAGAAAATGTGCCAAGCATTTAGAAGCACTAAAACATTTAAAAAATAAAAAGCACAACACAATAAAAGCACCACTCAAATTTATAAAAAGGAGAAATATTCAATAACAAAATGACAAAACTCCAATAAGAGCAACCAGAGATATGAATTTTAAAACATTTAAGAGAAAAAGTACAAAGAAAAAGTAAAGCACTAATAGAAATTACTATTAGCATGTGAACAGAAGCTAGTCACACTGAATAAACTTTTTGAGTAACAAAAATGCTCAGAGCGGGACCAACTTAAAACCTTCACCCGCCAAGGTTCCACCTTAGTCGGATTGACTTGGGTGGTCCCAGTGTTTCAGAGATTGTTGAAGAAATCCAGTTGAATACAGTCAAAGGTCCCAAGATCTCAGGGACATCACTTAGAGGTCAGTACTTACTCAAGGCAAGGCACCCAGCAGGGTGCAGCAAAGGTCCTTGTACAACTAGTTAGGCAGATATTTCAGGAAAAAGACCACTTACAGCTTGTTGTGTCCCTGTAGCTGCACAGGAGTGCAGCCAACTGACCATTGTACTACACGTCTTTGTCCTGGGTACAAGTGGGAGAAGGTTCATCCCTTTAGGTCTACTCACAGGTATCAAACAAAAGGAGAAGTCCTTCTTTTTTACCACAGGTCCAGAAAGTGTTCTGAGGGGATGTGGTAAGGTCCATTTTTGTACAGTTTACTCACCAGTTGGTGGGGATGAACCTCGGACCCTTACAAACCAATGAGAAAAAAGCTTCTGGTGGAAAAACTACACATTTCACAGCACATCCTGTTTGCCTTACTGCAAACTACTCTCCAAAGTGCACTATTCTAAGGGAAATCCAAGATGGCATGGGGCTTCTTCCCTGGATGTAGCTTGTGTGCAAGTTGGTGATGTGCTTAGGGAAATGAACAGTGCTCTTCGCCCAAGCTACATCAAATTGGTTCTGGGACTAGCTCCTCCTCCAACTGGGTGGAGACAGGCTCACTACAATGTGTCCTGGGAGCAAAGAGGATATGCCTCCAAGGTCTCTCCTTATACTAAACTATGAATAGGCAGGCCTAATTCCTGACTCTTTGAAATAAATTAAAAACCTGAACCCTACTAACTGCAGTTGCCAGGCTGGTGTCACACACCACACCCTCAACCCATCGTGTCACCAGGCCTAAGTCACAGTCTCTGCTCTGAAATCCGTTTTCATGCCTCATTAAGGCCAAGCACTGGCAGGGGTATCTGCTGGAAGGTTAATGCAAATTAACCTCCAGGGGATTCAGGTAATGAAAAGGTATTTTTTATAAAAGTTACTTTTCCTAAATATTTATTACAAATTTATATTCACCATTGAATTGAATTTTAATAAGTTTTAAATTTGGTGGTTGAACGCTTTCTTGAGCATGTCCCAAACCAGAGAAAACAAAATGAATATATTAATAAGCACTCTACTTTTCCTCATAGGACAACCAGCACCTTCCACACTGAAAATAGCTTATCATTCTAGGGACATTAGAACATTATATGTTTTCACTTTTGAATACCATGTACCCTACCTTGTGGGTTATGACGGCTTCATAGCGGTAACTTAATAATATTTTAAAGAAAAGCTTTTTTTCTGTCAAAAATGTTATTTTGGCAGGCTGGGCTGCAGTTTTAACCCCTTCGCCGCGGCAGGAATTCCGCCGCGGCGCTGGGGGGGGTTTGGGGGCAGCGCGGTGGCGCTGTGCTCATGACGGAACCACTCCGTCACGAGCCACAGTTGAGCTGTGCTCATGACGGAGTGGTTCCGTCACGTCTCCGCCCACTGCGCTAATCGCCCGCACAGGCGGGGAATTAGCGCCGCGTGGGCGGAGCAGCGGCCAACGGCCACAGCATGACGGAACCACTCCGTCATGAGCACAGCGCAACCGTGGCTCATGACGGAGTGGTTCCGTCATGAGCGGGGAAGGGGTTAAACAGCAGTAGTCAGGCTGCAATGGTACTCCTGAAGCCATGTTTTCTTTTGACACACAAGTGAATAAAACAATAAGGTTTGTAGTCCACATGTGATATTTAACTTTCTGTGCCATAGTTGTATTTCTGCATCATATACTATGGTCTTATAGAAAAGTGAAATATGTCAATTAGGAGTTAGATAGTCATATCAGGTTTTAGGGGACAGAGCGCATGCACTGGGCCTGATTGGTCGTATCCCAGTGCACAGAGTGAAAGAACAGCATCATCAGTCCAAAGGACCACACAAAATGTTTAATTACACCAAAATAATTTGTGTAATTTCTGTAATATTGCGTTATGTTTCTTATGCGAATTTTCAAAAATGACACTATTATGCACTTTACGTAATTATGCTTCATGATGCCTCATTCATGCCTTCCTGCTAAAAATTTACTGCCAATGCACTGGAACAACAGCACATGAGTAGCTGTTGTGCACAGTGATATGATTCAATGCATGCTTATGTTTAAAATGAACATGGGACACATTTAACACTAAAATATAACGTGAAATTACAGATTTACATTTTTCATATTTACATGTAAATTTATGTAATTTTGCCTTAATTATCCATAATGAAGTGAGAGCAAATTAAGCAAAGTTTGCACTCCCTCAACAGCAATGGATCAAATTATACTTCACATTGGTAACATTATAAGCCAGCATGGAAACTTCAAGTCTTTTCAACTCAAGGGAGAACATACACATATAAAGATATTCTCAATCGAAATATGCAGAGAGACATTTCAGAGCATAAACATATTTTGTCGGCACAATAGCATGGATGATGTACACAATGGTTCACCATCTGGCAGGAACATTATGTCAGAGGTTGATGCTTCATATGGCACTCTCAAGGAGGTGTGGACCAGCTCAATATCACTGTGGGATGCTGGTAGTCATAGCATATGTCATGCAAAATGCACTTAGAAACTGAACCATTGGTTTCCCGCCAACTCATGTAAGCTGGTCTGATCTAATCACTGCCATGATATTAGAAAGAGCCAGGCCTTTACAAGATTATTCAATTTCAGATGGGTTTTAGTTGTTCTAATCTTTGCCAGAAGAGTGTTCCAGAACTGAGTCACTTGCACAGAGAAGGAAGGCTGCCTGAAGTGTTCCTTCTTGTCAACAGTGATGGCCAACTGCGGTGTCAATCTACAATAATATGTTCTCTTTTGTAAATATCTTTTTAGCTTTACATGAATGAAACCTGGGCTTTTACTGTATATGGCCTAATATGTGAAGCACAGTATCTTGAAAGCTGGACCTGTAGAAATTGGAAGGCAATGAAGTATTTCTAGAGCAGGAGAGAAGTGGTCTTAGAAATGAATGTGCAGCGGTTGTCTTGCTGTGGCATTATTTTCAATTTTTGCAGTACAAAGAGTATTATTCCCTGGTAAAGATTGTTTTCATACTCAAGGTGCGACAAAACAAATTCAGTGGTTGTCTGGAGTTTCTGTTGCAATCCAAGATTAGGGAAGATTAATCACTGATGAAAGAAATGTGAAAATCACTTATCATGGCTTGATTTACTTTGGGAATAGTGATAGGTTTGAATCCATAATCTTTGGTCATTCCCAGGTTTCAATGACATGGGCGGTACTCTAATCTCTGGGGACAAGACCTTCCTGGGATGGTTGTTCTTCCACTCTCTCCACATTAAGATCTCTGTTTTAAAATGAATTAAGTTTAAAATGATTAGGTAGTATCTATTCTTTGACAGCTCATAGACAGAGATCTTATTTTGAGCTCTAAAGACCCCTTAGTTCTTCTGATTTTGAATGACATCAGAGTAATAGGCATAGCACAAATATGTAAGGAGCATGTGCCACTGGGCTGAAGTAGATAATAAATAGGAGCTGAGAAATGATTTATGCTTGAGATGTGTCTTCCTTGATGCTGAAAGAGAGTTGTATGAATGAGGGTATAGAGATGACGTTTGATCTGATGTAGAGGAAGGATGTGACCCAGTCAAGGATGCTTTTCATAGTATCAGGTTCCTTTACGGTCTCTCAGCATCCTCCCATTTGGAAATCAAGTGGTCCTCATGTCTCTCCAGGACAGAGTCTGGTCTGTTGATCTAGGAGCAGAATATTTAAGGAAGTCGCAGATATGAAATTATTCTATTTTTTCATTCGTTTTCCAATTAAACATCTATTGAGATTGTTCTGTTGCTGGCCAAGCCTTGATTGTTCTCTTTGATTGTTGTTCAGATCTGAGTTATCTTAAGTTTAGAGGGGAAGGTACTTAGTTAGTGTTCACAAGAACAATCATTGCTAGTTTGAGACAAATATGGATAGTAGGATGAGAGATACGATGAATTTAATGAAAGAGCCTGAGAAGTGGGAAAACAAACATTTTTTGGGGGGATTATTGTGAAACCGGAATAGTCAGGAATAAGAGTACCTCTGGTGAGAGTAGATTCGAAAATGGGGTAAAAAAACTAGACATACCAGTACCTTGATAAAACATAGCCTCAAATGGGTGAAAAGTTGTGGGATTGGGTAACAGTGACATGGGCTGAGATTTCTGTGTGCCTTCTAGGGGACTAAACATATGGCTTCCGGCATATTTTGGGTGTTCTAAGTAAGCCTGGGCAGTGAACTCCGTTCGCAGAGTTTGCAGAGTTTTTTGCACTCTGAGCTCCGTGGAGCTCATGGAGTTCTAAAATACTCTGCTCTGCGTAGTGGAGGGTTTTCCTTGCTAGACCGCTTCCCTGCAACTGTAGAAACTTTGCTGCCAAACTCACTTTGAGATCACCTGCAGAGAGGAAAGGAGTATATTTGTTGAAAGCTGATATCCAAGGTTCTGATTCACTCTCTGCACCCTCTACTCTTCAACCGTCAAATGGCCCAGATATCAAGATTCAAGGAAGAGAGATAATGCAGATCACTCTATCATCATCTGATAAGCAAAGGATCCATTGCCAATGCACAGTTTCTTCTTTTTTCTTTGGATCAAATTGTAATGTTTTATTTGCTTCATTTATCACTGTCTGACAGTAATTGATTGACTTAAAAGAGCAGCGGACCGTAAAATATAAATAGCACTGCATTGGTTATTGTATTTACGCAAGATGGGAATCAAACAACTTGTATATATACTATCAATTTTACAGTTACCTTCTTGCCTCTTTTCCTCCATCCTGTGTTTACTTGTAGGTACTGCTAATCACAGCAATTTATTTTTAAAACCAGCTTCAATGGAGTAGTGATCATTGGGAGAGGGTTGCCGATGCACTCAGTGTGGCATAATGGTTGGCATCACCTCAGATGCAGGCCAGGCCTCCCAATGCTGTCAGAGTTCAGTACACGATGCCCACTGGGACGGCCCAGTGCAATCAATTCCCACACAAGCAGGTATTTTATCCAATGATCACACTGGATAAAAACTGCTGTCTTTTTTCTCTCTTTTCCCATGACATGGAACTGCAGCTTCAATCAACT
Source organism: Triturus cristatus (assembly GCF_964204655.1). Classification (NCBI taxonomy): domain Eukaryota; kingdom Metazoa; phylum Chordata; class Amphibia; order Caudata; family Salamandridae; genus Triturus; species Triturus cristatus. Next base: position 597,718,859 of record NC_140592.1, on the reverse strand, counting down.
ATCTTCATCAGTGGCAAGTGCGCGCCCCCCAAACCACTGCTTTGTTTTCTGAAGGTGATTCACAGAGTAAACACATGTCAGAACAGCTGCAGACATTTCTTGATCTGCATAATCTAACATCTTCCATTGTTTGTTTAATAATGGCACAGAGCAATGACATTAAACAGTCTTAAAGCATCCCATGTGGGTATGATACCAGAATATCCTTTGATAAAAATATTGTGTCCTATACCTCATTTACAAAAATAGTGGCCTATTGTAGCTAACAATAGGAAATGTACTACACCCAATGGAGAGATGTTTTGGGAAAAAAATATATTTAGGCCACATTATTTAAGTCAGGCAATATTTACCTTTATTTGTATTATGATACGCCACACACAAAGCTTAGTAGAGCACATCTTTATTCTTCAGTGTGTAACCTCAAACTCAACATTCTAAACCTGCATTCAATTCACTATGCTCCAATGCTTATGTCACGGTTCTATGGAGTCCATCAGGAACCAAAAGGCTCTGTCATTACAAACTCACACAGCACTACAAATATGTCAAGAATAGTAGAAACCCTTCGTCAGACTCAGAGTTGAACTGAGCGAATAAAATAAGGACATTGTCACGCCATAAGGAAAGACACAAACAGAGAAGGGGGAAGATTGGTAGGTGGAGGCGTGGGATGTGTGAATATGTTTAGATGTAATCGCATAATAGTACCATTAAGAGTGTTGCAACTTCATAACTATGATAACAAACTATGTCATACGAATGAAACCTGTAATGAAAAAAGGTGTACATTTCTAATTAATAAAAACTGTTTACAAAAAAAAAAAAAAGAATAGTAGAAACTAAGAAGCTCTCACCCCCTCATTTATTTGCCCCAAATTACTATTAATTACTCAAGTTCTGTGTAATTTCACAAGAGTAATGTGTAGTTCCTGAAATTACTCCAATTACTGTGGCGTAATGAAAATTGTACCCAGGCCTAGTTAGTAGTAAAGAGCTTTCTATTTGTGTATAGTTAGCGTACGCAGTCAGTAGGAACCCTCTCTTTGCAAAAGTCTTGGTGGATACAACGGTTTATTTGTGGACATAATGAGTGTTTGACTTTGATATCATTCTTTTGACATATCAGAAACTGTCTTTTATACAGTATTTTTGTGCTGTGGCCACTTGTACTCTACTGTCTTGACTCTTGACAAAGCACACAAAGTATATAAATGGCAGAGGAGTGCACAGCCAATATAGTAGCAATAATAACAACAAAGATAGTTTTTTCGAGATAAGGCCATGAAAGGATGTAAATAAAATATAGTACCACATATTCAACGTAAACTAATATACAGACTAAAAAGGCAGCCTTCAACTCTATAATACTCAGAAATTTGAATTAGTAAATTAAAATAATGGCTTATAAAAAAAGGGAAAAGATAAAAACATTACAATCAGGTCACCCATGCTTTATAATATTTACTCATGATCACTGCTCGTTACTTTCAGAAACTAAATAAGACCTCCGTCGCCAGGCATCATGGAGAAATCGTGTTAACACAGACACCATTGTCTCCAGCTCTGCAGTTCTCCTGTCACGAGTCAGGCACATCTCTAATACAGCATTTTAATTCTGCGCTCACACCTACCTGCTCGCCACTTGTCTGATAGCAGTAGGACCAAGAGCTACTTGCAGCTCTATCAATATTGACACCAGAGCACCGCCACACCATCATCACACTTACGCTCTGCACCATTGGATCCCTGCCGCCAGGCCATTGAATCTGCCATAGAGTGGCAAGACCTCTTACAAGGCCCATAGTGAAGCCAGTTTTTAAGCCTCGGGGGGGGGGGGGGTGCTTGATCTGTCTTTATCTACACGTTGGGAATTAGCAGAACTGTGGTGGCCAGGAGGCAACACGCTCGCCGCCCTCCAGATGGTAGGCACTCTGTACTGGAACAGGGAGCCTAGTATTGCAGCGGGTTGGCGGCTATAATTTCAATCGCCTGAGACTAGTGGCAATGATTTCAATGGCCTTGGCTTAGAGTAGAGGCAGCGCTAGTGATAAGAAAGGATTGTCATCTCTGGATTTGGGGAGGTAAGTGATATGCCTTACCTAATTCTAATGGATTAAATGGACTTTACCTGTATTGCTTTGTAGTAAAGACCTTACCACTTGTTACTCCTGGCTATACCAGCCCTGCATCGATTTGTAAAGGCTGACAGCTATAGCTTGATCCAAGGTGTTGAGACAGCCACATAAGTACTCATTGTCACTGCAAACATCAGACATTTAGATTGGTCTCCATCTCCATTTCTCAGTTCTTTCTCACCATTTCAGGCCTTGGTTGCCTTGTGATTCTGAACCTTCAATTTCAAGGATTGGTTTTAGGCTCTTCTTGCTATTACTGTTGCCGACATGGCACCCATAAGCACCACTCTCTCGCCTCCCCTTGGGGAAAAAAGTGTAGAGAGCATGTGGTAAGATTCCTACTCTGCCTTTATCCTTGATCTTAATTGGATCCAGACTCTCTGGATGTATGGTGAAATGAGAATCTGAAATTGAAGATGCAAAAACCCAGCAGTCCCTCTAGGCTGGTTCTCTTTGGTCTGATCTGATTAACTGCAGAACCAAGTAAAATTAAAATGCATCAAGTGCAACTTCTGTCTTCCTACTATTGGAAAAACTGAAAATCTGAGTAAAGTGTTTGTGGTAACTGTTCCTGGCAGCCTTGATGGCCTTGATTTGCCTACGAAGAAGGAATAATTGAACCTCTGCTGCTCCTTCACACCTCTGCACTCATTTGACATCCTTCTGTGGCTCACAGTATTAAAAAACTTGAACCTGGATGTGATCTGAACCTTCTCTGAAACCGTAGATAGACTCTATTTACCATATCTCCTTTAATCAACTCAAGCATTAAGGTACTACAGCATCATAGTGCACCTGTTCCTGTTCTCTCAATAGGCAACTCCAACCAAATTCATCTAGCTGAAAGCAAGGGAAGCAATCATGCATTGCACAATACCACCAACAATAGGTCCATCATAGTAAGAAAAGCCCTGCGAGCTTAGCCTAGCAGTCAAACCAAAGTCTAAAGCAAGTCGGCTAGTGCAAAAAAGCATCAGTTTCTTCATTACCAAAGGTGCTAAAACTAGTCTGTAATAAGCACAATCCCTGCCATCACCCTAACTTGATGGCAATGTCTCATTACCCTCTACACTACAATCATTCAATCCTCCTGCCGTAAGTCACTGCAATTTCTCTAGCCCACAGTTAGACTGCTAAATAAATTTGATCTATGGCCATGACATTGTATTTCCCCACCAAACCCTAGAGTCTCTGATAGATCAGTTTGTATAGGGTGGAGCATGCAGTTACCCCTTCCAACCCCTGACTTTCCTATCCCTAACAATGTGAGTACTTTATTGGGTGAAGTAGATCCAAAAATCTGAAACATAACACTGCCTGCCTTCACTGTCTTAAGAAGCCTTGAATGCAATAATTAAGATGCCAAATAGCATCTCACAAGTGCTCCTGGTCATAAAAGAGAAGGGATATAAAGCACTTGAAGCACTTAACCTGATCAAACAGCACATTGTGCCAGGTAATTCGACAACTGCACTTGTCTGTAGACAAGCAGGTTTGGTGTCTGAGCCTTTAAAGCATCCCTCTTTCTTTCCCAGTTCAGACAAAATCATTGAGTCAACCAGACTACTGCCCACAAAGCTCATCAACTGCTTCAGCCATTCTATAAATGCAGGCTAACTGATGGGCTGCGGTTGCTTCAACTAGCTGAAGGGACCATTGCTATCTCAAAACTCCTGCTCCCCACATACTCCAAGTTAGTGCCACTCATTTCTGACTCTGGCATGGAGGCACAGAGGGCACCTCATTTGCAACCCCTGAAGCTTGCTGAAGGGTCATTACCGGCAATTGCCATTAGAAATTCTGCCCAACATATTTCACACTCCACAATGTGTTGGTTCGCCCTCATGAATGGTGGCAAGGACTCTGGTGGCACCTCTTGATCCTGGCCTCCTCAGTACCAATGGAACCATGGCTCTTGAACCAATGGACCCAATAGCGTCCTCCTCAAATAGAAAAACATCCCCACCGATCACTCCAAAATCAATTCCTATGATCGTTCTTTAAACAAAATACAAATTAATCCAGTATATCCAATCCTCTTTTAATTATTATAGTATTTCACCAAAGCGTATAGCGTTCAGACATCACACCATTAGAATAGATGTTCAATAGATATCCATATCTATACAGTCCATTAATTCATCCCAATGGTTCATCCTTCAGCATCAGCCCCGAGTGAAACTATGATCCTCAGCCCCATACCAACTGGCCTTAATGGTAAGGGCCTGGATAGTGGTTCGGCATCTTTCTTAGACTTGAAGAAACTTAGAAAACTACACAGACATAAAAAAGGGGAGCAATACAGCTTAAATTTGTCTCTCACCCAAACATGACTATCTCCAAAGAGACTCCAGTGAGTGACTGTTAGAAATGTGGTGTCTAGTTGTCACCCTGTCAAAGTAGGGACCACACTCTTAGCCAGGTTAAGTCACAACACAACGTAAAATATCCAGTGCTCACTCTCTGGTAGGTTGGCACAGAGGAGGCAGGATTAATTTAACAGGCAATGTAAAGTATTTGTGCAAAAACTCATACAGTAACACAGTGCAAACACCACAAAAAGTCTCCAGAAAAATAAAGTATGACTTTATAAATAAAACGAAACCAAAAAGACAAAAGTCTAATGTGTAGAATTTGAGATATTGAATTGGAAACAAATAATTGCTGTAAAGCACTTAGATTCTGATAACCAGGGGTATACCCATCAATTACCCTCCCATTACCTGGGTAAGGAAAACACAATATAAGATAAAGTGGTATGGAGGAAGAAATAGAACAATATTTTTGAGAAAGGACACTTTTAATTATTCTTTCATATGTCTATAAATTCACATCTCATTTTCTTCATTTTTGTTGAGCATATACAAAAGACATAAATTTACAAAACAAAAAACAAACCTCTGTACATTTGACGAAACTACGCTACTGTCCTAAAAACGATTTTCAATTATGGATCCACCTTTCAATAGTGTGGACACCCCAGAGGGAAAATACGTTGCATAAGGAAATCAATATCTCCACATATTCAAAGGCAATGCAAAGTTGTTAAATCCCCACATATTACAATTTTTTAGGGTCCCTCTGTGAAACCAAACTGTCGACGCGGTCGCGTTTCAGCCAATCAATTCCTTTTGGCCTCTTCAGGACAAGAAAGTTCCGACTCTGTATGTCTTGCCAAAAATCCACAAAGATGCCACTAAACCACCAGGGAGGCCGATTATCTCAGCCTGCGGGTCTATCCTAGAACCCTTCGCCAAATATATCGATTGTTTCTTGAAACCGTTCATTCCTGACACGAGAGCTTATGTTCGAGACACCATGGATTTTATCTCTAAGGTTGAGGGTTCGATGTTCGATAGTAACCAAAACTTCTTGGTGACTTTCGCTATCGAAAGCCTTTATACAAACATTCCCCAAGATGAGGCACTTTTGATTATGACGTTGGTACTAAACAGAAGACCTAGACCGCATCAGGTTCCAACCGATTTTTTGATCTACTTGGCCAGAATATGCTTAAAAAATATCTTCTTCAATTTTAAAGATGACCTCTTCCTCCAAGTAAAAGGTGTAGCCATGGGTTGTAGCTTCGCTCCGGAGATAGCCAATTTGGTCATGTACCAATTTGAGACCCTTTTTATCTTCAATGAGACTGGCCCATTCTCCGCACACATTGCGAGATGGGTCAGATTCATTGATGATATTTTTTTGATATGGAATGGCAACAAAGAAGACCTAGAAGCCTTCCATAATTGGCTCAATGCACGTACACAAGACTTGAAATTTACAAAAAATGTAAGTAACATCCAAATCAATTTTCTTGATGTTTGGATCAAAAATAACTAAGGGTTTCTAAAAGTTAGTTTATTCACAAAACCGACTGATAGAAACACACTTTTAGCATACTGTTCAGGGCATCCACGACATCTCAAGGATAATTTGCCATATGGGCAATTCCTGAGAATACGCCGTAACTGTTCGAACAAAAATGACTATTTTGATAACGCAGCTATCTTACGGATAAAACTATGTAACAGAGGGTACCCAAAGAAACTAGTTAGGAATGCCCTTAATGCCCTTAAATTGTGTAAAGCACTTAGAAGCAAGTAGTGCTAAAAAGGTTACTTGAGCTCGCAAAGTCAAAGTTAGGGCCGATCGCGATGGAGCACCTGCCGGCTACATGATTCATGCAGGCCCTGGTGAACAAAGTACATTTCCTGGTTCCAAACTGCGAGATGTGTCGATCTTCTCCATACAGTGAGGTTTATGCGTCAGTTTCCTTAGACAAGTGCTGGAGTCAAGAGGGGTCATTTGATGTGCCAGTTTCTGCCAAGCAGCTGAGGGGATGCGTCGATCTCACAAAGCTGCAGCAGCGGTGATACCTGTCCGATGTGTCAATCTCTGGAGGCAAAAGGGTGGTTCTGAAGCGATGGGCTGATTTTTGTCCCACAACCGGGTCAATGCGCTACTCCTGCATCACACAGGCAGAAGATGCGTCAAAATCTGTGCTGCAGGTATCTGGGTCACTTCCAGTGAACCAAGCAAAGGGATAGGGTTAGTGACTTTGATATCCCTGAGTCTCAAGCAACGGGAGGCAAGCCAACAAACCCTTGGAGATCATTTGGAAGAAGTCACAGTCCAGCTCTCCTTCAGCAGAGTCATAGAGCAGCAAGCAGTAGGTCAACAAACAATACAGATGGCCTTCCTGATCAGCATTCCAGTTGAGTCCTTTGAGCAGCACAGCAGTTCTTCTGACAGGGCTTTAGGTGTAGGTCCAGAAGTGTCTGATTTTCTGGGGTCAGAGAACCAGTACTTATATCCAAATGTGCCTTCAAATTAGGGGAGACTTCAAAGAAATAGCTTTGAAGTGCACCAGTATCCCTTTCAACCCAGTCCTGTCTGCCAGTCTATCTGTTGGTGCAATCAGTCATTTGTGTGGGGTAAGGCCACTGTCCTTTGATATATAAGTGTGAACCCCTTCCTCTCTTCCTGCTCAGGAAGGGCCGTCAGAATCCAGATGTATGTAGATGGGTGCTCAGCCACACATAGCCTTCCTGTGTGTGTTGCCGTATGGGGGGAATGCATAAAGTGTAACTGTCAACTAGCCCAGACGTGTATTGGAAATAGGCCGCAAAGCACGCAGAGCATTACGAGCAGAGAAATGTCCACTTTCTAAAAGTGTAATTTTGAGAAAAATGGTAATGTCAAATACAACTATACCAGTAAAGAGGATTTATCATTACCATTCCAAAGATGTGAAACATGAAGCAGCTACTCCTTTCTGTTAGACCTGGCACCATTGGCGTGGGTCTCCCTTCCATTTTTGCTGTTGTCTCATGTGTTTTTGCTGGTGTTAGATGCTTTGGGCACTGTGCCACTGCTGTCCAGTGCCACAGTGCAAGTGCTCTCTACTGTAAATTAATGTATTGATTAGTGATTTCATGATTGACTGATTTGGTTTACTTGTCAGACCCTTGTATAGTGCACTGAGTGTGCCCCGGGCTTGTAAATCCAAATGCTGCTGGTGGGCTTGCAGCACTGGTTGTGCCACCGACAGAAGCAGCCTTGTAAAATGTGTCTAAGGTCTGCCATTGCAGAGCCTGTGTGCTGTCTGGTACTGTCATGCTGACTGGGCAAGTGCACCCACTTTCCAGTTCCTAAACCTTCCCTTTTCTTCATATCAGACATCCCTATGGTAGGCCCAAGGGCAGGGTGCATTGTAAGTATAAGGTAGGACATGCCCTGATGTCTGTGGCATGTCGTAATAGTGAATTACAGACTTTTTCATTTTTCACTATTGCAAGGCTAACTGTTCTCCATAGGCCAGAATGGGCTGTTAGATTATTACATGTTTATAATCTTCACTGACTCAGAGAACATGGCAGAAATTTGAGTTTAGTATCCCTGAACTCAGAATGATAAAATACATCTTTTAGTGAAGGTGGTTTTAACATTCTGTGTTTGAAAATACCACTTTTAGAAAGTAGGTATTTTCTTGCCTAACCTTTCAAGCCTGCCTCTGCTAGGTTGTGCATTCCTTTGTCTGGTTTCTGTGTGTGACAGGGCTGGGGGATTCCAAGAGACAGGATGAGTCAGCCCAGTGGTGAATAGAGAGATCTGCATCTAGATGGGAGGGAGGGGTTACACCTGAACCTTGAATAGGGCTGTGCCTGCCTTCCACAATGCTGGCTCCACCTCCTGGGAAGCGGCTGATGTCTCTGCCCTGCACAGTGAATGAAGAGAAGGAATCCTGTCAACAAAGTGCTCTAGGGCTGTACTTGCCTTCCACAATGCTGGCTCCACCTCCTGTGGGGCGTCTGATGTTTCTGCCCTACACTGTGCAAGGAAAGGAGAAGTCTGGTAAACAGAGTGCTCAGGAACTGGTTTGGACCAGGCAAAGGCCCCTCTCCCCTCAGAGGACAAAGGATTTGGGGGAATAAGTAGTGGGACCCTGATCCCAAGAAATTAGATCACTTTTGGAACAAGAAGAAACCTTTACTGAGGAGCGGAACCTGAAGAAACTGAGGAGAGACTATCCCTAAGCTGAAGTGCTGCTTAGGTGATTGGCCTGCAGTGGTTTGCCTGACTGCCAAAGGAAGGAGAAGAGACTTTGTGTGCTTATTTCAACTAGTAAGGATCTCCAAGGGCTTGGAACAGAGCTTGCCTCCTGCTGAAGTCTCAGGGACAACAGACTTCAACCCCCAGCTCCCCAGAGTTCTTTGGAAGTGCCTGCTGCTGTTTTGGGCCTTCTTCAAGGAACTGGAAGCGCAACTCAACGAAGCTGAAGCATGTCGCTGTTGCTGCTTCTGAATAAGGGTGTTGCCGCTGGAGTTGTCGCACTGCACCGCATCGAGAGAAGCGTCTCGCAACGAAGAGGAAGCGTGTCGCCGTTGCTGCTGCCTGCCGTCGCACTTATGAACAAGGGTGTCGCCGCTGGAGTTGTCGCACTGCACCGCATCGAGAGAAGGGTCTCGCAATGAGGAAGAAGCGTGTCGCCATCGCTGTTGCTGCCGTCGCACTTCTGAACAAGGGTGTCGCAGCTGGAACTGTCGCATTGCACCGCATCGAGGAAAGCGCCTTGCATCCCAAGAGAAGCGCGCCGCCGTCGGAGCTGCTGCCGTCACATTTCTGAACAAGGATGTCACTGTTGTAGCTGTAGTTGTCGCATTGTGCGGAAGCTTCACGCAAACTGGGAGAAGAGTGTCGCAGCTGAAGCTGTTGCCGTCGCACTTCTGAACAAGGATGTCGCCGCTGCAGTCCGTTGATCGAACCGAGATCTTCTCGCATCCCCGTAGAAGCGTGCCGCATCTGAAATATATATTCACGTCTTTATATCTTTGCCCCAGAACTTTGCCGCATTTCCATCACTGCGACATTGCTTCTCGTGGAAGCGCAACGCATCGTAAGGTACATTGACGCAAAGTGTTGCATCTTGAGAACTGAACTGAACTAAGCTAAAAACTACCATTTTAAAGTAATAGTATTGTGTATTTTTGTCGTTTATGGTCTTGTGGTAAATCTATATAAAGTATACTTATTTTTTATATAAAACCTGTGTGGTGTCCATTTGTGGTGTTGTCACTGGATTACTGTATGTGGTCACAAATCTTTACACACTGCCTCTGAGATAAGCCTGTCTGCTTGTGCCAAGCTACCAAGGGTGTGAGCATGGGCTATTGTAGGAGTGAACCCCCTTACCCTGACTAGAGGCAAGGGTCCCTATTTGTCACAAGTACCTACCTGTGCCAACTAGAGACCCCCAAATCAAATACTTTCTAACCAGAAATTACTGCTTAAATGTATTTTAAGGAAGTCCCAATGCTACCCTATAAGAAGAGTAGGCCTCACATTGGTGAAAAACTAATTTAGCTGTTTGTCACTACCAGGACACTTAAAACATAGACGTACATGTCCTGCGATTTAGTTACACAGCACCTTGCTCTTAGGGCCTCCTAAGGCCTACCTTTGGGATGACTAAGGAACAATAAAAGGGGAGTTTAAGGCTATGCAATGGATTTTATATGCCAAGTCGAAGTGGCAGTTAACTGAGCACACAGGCCCTACAGTGGCAGGCCTGAGATATGCTTAGCGGGTAACTTCAGTGGGTGGCACAAGCACTCCTGCAGGCCCACTATTAGCATTTAATTTACAGGTCTAGGGCCCATGTAGGGCACTTTATTAGGGATGTATAAGTGAATTAAATCCACCAATTGGGTATTATCCTGATAGAGCGTCACGTTATTCTGAAATTTGTAGGGGTGGATCATATTCACTGTTAGTCCGCACCTACATATTAATCGAAGTAGTTTAGGTGTGACACAGAAATTGTATTACTAGAATCGTTTAACATAGGTGTGATTAGAAATGTAACCATGATTTTCATAAAGAATAATGTCGTAGAGCATTGCAAATGTATTTTAGTAAATGCATAATGTTTGATTTAATGTAACGCAACGTGTTAGTTAAACGTGTGCTATGTTGAAGTTGCACGTGCAGTTTGCTTATTCACGTATATAAGAGTAATGAACTAATGCTTAATGTGTGATTTAGTAATGTGTTTAACAGTGTAAAGGCCTGATCGCATATACGTTTAAAGAGAAAGGCCTGTCCATTTCTTATGTTAGCTAACATTGTAGGCCGAAATCGATTTCCCTTGGTAAAGGCTTTGAGTTTCAGGAGAATGGAAAATCTTAGACAAGAATAAAGTTCTTCGTTCCCATGTTTCCGTTGCAGATGCAAGGACATTTAGCTCATTAGAGAGACTAGGTCTTTGTTTTAGGAGTTAGGATGGTGCGAGAAGCCTACAGGGGAGTGCATTGGTATACTTTCAGCGAAGAAGGTGCCTGGGACCCAAGGTCAAGCTAACCGTCATTGGATGGAGTACAAGATTCGCTGTAAAAGTACTGGGAGAAGACCTGGCTGAAGAGGTGTGCCGAAGGGCATGTTCTACGTTTTTGGGAATTTGTATTAGGGACAGCGCCCCGAGGGTTGAGCAGTTGAGGTTTAGATGGGAAGCTAGAAGGAGCATCTTAGAACGAGCTCTGAATAAGTGAATGTACTTCTAAGGAAGTCTTCACTTCTGACACCTTTTTACTCTCTTGCCTGGGAGGGAAATGTTAAGTAGGGATGTCACCTTAGAGATAGAGTAGGGATAGACTAACTGTTTTTTTCTTTTTAGGCTAATGATTCCTAATGTAGATATTGGACTGACCATTGCCTTTCTTATTCTTTTAGAGCTGGTCGTTCTTTTTGTTTTGAGTCGTATGAGACTCTTACGTAGACTTACATTTGTTTTAGTGCCCATTTATCTTCTTCACCTTGTGCTGAGATGTCTGTATGTGCAGTTATTTTTGGTTGTAATAAAATCCTACAAATTTTAGATTCTGAGTCAGTGGTCCTTCTTAAATGAGACTTGATTCTGGTGATTATGTATCGAAAATTGAATTTCCTCCCCTCTACACTATTTTGCAGATAAAAAGATCCTGGCGACCTGAGAGGATTCTTGGAGAGAACCAGGTAGGCAAGAATCCGGTCCTAGCAGTTGGTAGCAGAGTAGGATGGTTATCTCTGATAGTAAGGGGGGATCTAGATCAAGATAAGAAGTTTTAATCACTCTACTACTCTCTACTACTCTCTACTACTCTCTCTCTGCTACTCACTCTCTATTACTCATTCTCTACTACTTACTCTCTACTACTCTCTACTACTCACTCTCTACTACTCACTCTCTACTACTCTCTCTCTACTACTGTCTACTACCCACTCTCTACTACTCTCTCTCTACTACTTTCTACTACTCACTCTACTACTCACTCTCTACTACTCTCTACTACTCTCTCTCTACTACTCTCTACTACTCACTCTACTACTAACTCTCTACTACTCTCTACTACTCTCTGCTACTTACTTTCTACTACTCACTCTCTACTACTTCTTACTACTCACACTCTACTACTCACTCTACTACTCTCTACTACTCACTCTCTGCTACTCTCTCTACTAATCTCTGCTACTCTCTACTACTCTCTACTACTCACTCTCTACCTCTCTCTACCTCTCTCTCTACTACTCTGTACCTCTCTACACCTCTACCTGTCTACACCTCTATTCTCTACCTCTACCTCTCTACCTCTACCTCTCTACCTCTACACCTCTACCTCTCTACCTCTCTCTACCTCTCTCTACACGCACACATATGCACATATATGCATATGCATTTATATACAGGTATGTGTATATATTATCTACTGGCGGTCGCCAGTAGATAGTTATAGTTAGGACCGTGTTTCCATAGGAAATCTCAAAATTCTATTTTGAATAACTTTGGCGCCGGTTGACGAATCCTCGCGAAATTTTCAAAACTAATGGGGTGCTCCGTTCAGCTCCTACCCTGAAAGTCTCGGGGTGATTCGTCAAGTGGGGGCCGAGAAAAAAGGGGGGTCCAAAACACGTTTTCCCAATGCATTTTTCCATAGGACCTTTAGACGCAGCTACAGCCCGAACGGCTGAACAGAATTACTTGAAATTTGGCAGAGAGGTAGCCATAAGGTCCGCAGGTCTGTTGTAAATCTGTTCAGTATTTCCTGAGAAAATAGCATTTAAAAGCATATCAATATCTATACGTGCACAGGGTGCGCGCACTGTGCAAGCCCTGTGCGCGCACCCTGCTGTGCGCGAGCGTAATTCTGATTGGTTGTTAGATGTCAGTAAACATTCGAATCGGTCGAAATCAGGAAGTGTCAGCCGCCATTTTGTCTGTCGCACTGAAAAGGAAAGGTGGAGAACGTGAATAGGGGGCACCCCCAAGCCATTGTCAGGGGGTCACAGTAGGACCACGAATGGCAAAAAAAAAGATTTTAATTTTTTAAAAAACATCGCGAGATGCGCGCACTCTGCGCGCACCCGAAAAAAAAACATTAAAAAAAATAGAAATAAAAATCAAGTTTAAGGGCCTCATGTAGGTAGCGAAATACCGGTCGGTAACGGCCGATTTTCGGTAAATATGCCGTTACCGACCGGTATTCAGACAAGTGAGATGTAGGAGTCCAAAAACCACTTTTCGGTAAATATGAGGCGGTAAATACCGATTCATAGTTACCGAATTCTAAAATACCGATTCATATTTACCGAATACATTATTAACGAATCGGTAAATATGAAGTGGTAAATATGAAGTGGTAAAAATTTAAAATGACATGTAGGAGCAGTCGGTAATTAAGAAATCCAGGAAAATCGGTAAATAAGAGTCGGTAATTAACACGGATGGAAAGCAGGTGGTAACCATCAACAATGCACATAAGAAATCCCAAAATGCAACAGCGTGGACAACATGGCCGCCATGTACGTCATTGCAAGGCGCCTACGTCTACAGGCAGCAGGACTGAGGGTGTGGCGACGGGAGGAACAAATCTACAGACAGCGCATCACACTATTCCAGCTGACTGATGCAGAGATACATGAGAGGTACAGGCTACACCCCGAAACCATCATGGACCTGATAAGGGACCTGCACCCACTCCTGGACCAGCCAACAAGAAGGGCGCACGCCATACCACCACATGTGCAGGTGCTCTGCAGCCTACATCTACTGGCATCCGGCAGTTATCAGGTGGTGACAGCTGCGGTGGGTGGTGTATCCCAGAGTTGCCTGTCCCGTTTCTTCAGGAAGTTCCTGGATGCCATGATGCAGAGAATGCACCACTACATAAGCTTCCCAAACACACAGGCTGCACTGCAGAAAACAAAAACAGACTTTTATCACATGGCACAGTTCCCCCATGTCATCGGCTGTATTGATGGTACACACATCCCAATCTGTCCACCAGCTGATACAGAGCACATCTACAGGAACAGGAAGTCCACCCACTCCATCAATGTGCAGGTGATCTGTGATGCAGGGAACATCATCACAGATATTGTTGCAAAGTTTCCTGGGAGCACCCACGACTCTTACATCTTCCAGAATAGTGGGATCTACACACGACTGAGTGCCGGCGAATTCGGAGAGGGATACCTGCTGGGTAAGTAACAGTGACGCCCCTTGAAACCTGCAAATCAGAGTGTATAGAGGCATGTAACTGATGGTTCCCTTTTACTCATCCAGGCGACAGTGCATATGCATGCCGTTCATTCATCCTCACTCCCTACCTACACCCAGCAACCCAGAGTGAGAGACGATACAACGTGGCCCACAAATCTACACGCAATGTGGTGGAGCGCACGTTTGGACTACTGAAGAGCAGGTTCCGCTGCCTCCACAAGAGCGGAGGCGCACGCCAGTACAAACCCATCACCTGCTGCAAGATAATTGCCACTTGTGCAATGCTGCACAACCTTGCCACGAAAAAAGGTACAGATGTGGAACTAACATATTTTGAGGACAACGAGGATGAGTCAGGCCAGCCAGAGGGCAGCGCAGCTAGAGTGCCAACTGCAATCGATGGGAGAGAGAGACGGGCAGAGATCACATGCAACTATTTCTGAGTAAGTGAGGGGACACAGCGAGTTGTGAGAAGTCATGACGTAGTTTAATGTGGCACCACGCCATGAACACATGAACAGGCCAATCTGGCAATATGCCATCTATACAATGAGTATGTCCAGGGTTACGTCACCCAATGGCAAGTGGATAAGCAGGGCCACATCAATGTTTGCGCATACGCGCTGCAGTGGTGGATTGCACGGCCTGTGCATCCTCACTAGAGCCAACCCCAAGCCGCCTGCTGCTCCTGCGTGCTTCGGGGACGGGGGGTGTGATGCTGCTGCTGGTGTCGATGCTCTCCGCAGCATCCCCTGCAGCAGTTGTCGACGCTTGACTAGTCAATAGCACCCCTAGTGCACTTGTCACCTGCACCATCCCCCGAGACAGGTCGCTGCAGCACTGTGTTAGGCCCTCCTGCATCGTCACAGAGCACCGGCAAAGTAGGGAAGTCGCAGTTGCCAGACGGTTGAGTGCCCTGCTGGTAGTGTCCCTTCTCTGGCGTTCCCGGCGCCGTGCTTCGATGTCAGCATCTAATTTGCTGCACAACTGCTGGATTGACTGGGACATGTCCCGAATGCCCGCAGCCATGCCGCCAATGTTTGTGTCCATGTTGACTAAGCTTGTCTTCATCACCCGCATGTGCCTCTGGACTGACATAACTGCCTTTGATTGCAGGCGCTGTTGCTTCAACATTTGGCCCTCGAGCCCCAAGAAGACACCATGGCCGTCAGTGGGTGCTGGTGGACTCTGGACACGCGACCTGCGGCGCCCTCTTGCTCCCGTCTGTGCTGCCTGTGAGGTGTGGGGCACAGTGGGATGGCTCCCTTCCTGGGGCCCGGTGCGGTCTTCTGGGCCCATGCTGTCGTCTGACGAGGTGTCTAAGGCTCGTAGCCTGGCTGCTGGACGCCTCCTCATTCTCACACCTGCAAGCGGAGATGTGGCCGGTGAATCGAACATGAGTGGCGATGCTGGCTCTGGTGGTGGTGATGCTGGCTCTCGGTGAGGTGATGCTGGCTCTGTGTGCGGCGAGGCTGGCTGCGTAGGTGGTGCGGCTGCAAGTGGGCCTGCTCCCTGGTCTGAACTCGTGCTGGCTAGAGGTGATTTTTGTGGCCGGTGTGCCGTCTCCCCTGCAGCATGCCCTGTACTGCATGATGTCACATCTGTGGACAGAAAAACAACATTGGCTCAGTGTCCCCGAAGGGCTGCATTGCAAGCGTCACAATAAATCATTTCACATTCCAATCTGTCCTCTGTCTCCTTGTGCCTCGAGTGCGTGACATGCCTTGTTGCCCTGTGACATTTACGTCATGGTTAGTGTTGCCCTGACTACATCTCCCGGAATGCATTGCCTGTCTGCACTGACACGTGTGGACTGCAGTGTGATTCTCGTTTCACAATGGGGGATGTGGGATAGGGGTAGGGGAGGCTACATTGCTGTGCTTTCGTCTTACCTTGGTGTGTTGCGGCTCTGGCAGAGCTGTCGGCGTCCCCAAGACCCACGACGCTCTCTTGCTCGAGTGTGGCCGCCACCAGCTCCTCCAGTTCGGTGAGGGCAGGTGCCCTGTTGGTTCCACCTCCGGTCTGGCTGGCCTCCTTCTGGATGTCGCCCATCTTCCTCTTGGTCACAATCCTCAGGTCATACCAGCGCTTTTTGAGGACCTCAATGTCCCTGTGGGTCACTCCCACAGCATTGACCTGCGCCTGGATGGCCAGCCATATGTTGCGCTTTTCGGCCTCAGGCACTTGCAGGGATTGCCTCCCAAACAGCTTCTGGTGCTGCTTCACCACCTCCTCCACCAGCACCTGGAGTTCCTTGGGGCTGAATTTGAGCTTCCTCCTCCTTTCCCCTCCGTCTTTCTGTGTTCTCTGGCTGGACATGCTGTTCGTTTCCCGCTCGCACATGCAACTGCTCCCTGCCTCTCCTCTGCACTCCGAGCCTCTCCAGGGTCGGCTAATTATGTACACCTGCCTGGGTGTGGCCACTTCGGCTAATTGTGTACACCTGCCTGGGTGTGGGCAGTTCCTGGTTGGGTGGGCTGTCGTTGCACAGGATTAGCTGTTTCGTCAAGTCATGTGATGTTATTTACCGAATCCGTACGTACCGATTCGGTATTTTCCGATTCGGTAGATACCACCTCGGTATTTTCCGATTCGGTAGATACCACCTCGGTATTTTTCGAATAGGTAATTATCACCTCGGTATTTACCGAATCGGTGAATTCCGATTCGTATTTACCGAATGTTACCGAATCGGTAACTGTTACTGAATTTTTACCTACATATAACTTACCGATTCTAATTTACCGATTCGGTACGGCTCGGTATTTAAGAACCGGTAAAATTTATTTACCTACATGAGGCCCTAAGTGTTTAGATATTAGGTGGCTCTAAAAAGAGCCCTTGTGTTCATTGTGTGTTTTTCGGTACCTACAAGTAAGTACCGATGCAGAGTCTAAAGTTCAAGAGGAAGACTCTGTTCCCTTCATCATTGAAATGTACACCGTCTCCTCTATAAATGTCTTGCATGTTGTAACGCAAGTTGTTGTGGTATATAGAACCCATACCATAGTCTCTGAGGAAAGCAGAAACAGACTTATTGACGTGCTTTCTTGCTTTGTCAATCTGCGGACAAAATTGGTTGGACCAGTTCCACTTTTGCCTTTGGCATATATTAGAATATACAAAGGCAGTTTGTGGAAAAAGTGACATCAATTGCAGAAAGGTGTCCTTAATAAGCATTTCCAGACCTACCCCAGTTAAAGTGCCTAGGTCATTTCCACCACAGTGCACAATAATAAGGTTAGGCTGTGGGAGATGTAGAAAGGTTTTCACCAAAGGCATTAATTGGTGCCACTTTAATCCTCTCTGACCAATCCATTTAATGTCTACATTTGGCAAAGCAAGGTCTTTTACAATACCTTTTTTTTCTGCAAATTTGTCACTCCAGAAAACATAGCTATGACCTACAATCCACACTGTGAACATCTTTCAAGGAGAACAGGATGCACTCAGGAGGTGTCTTTCAGTAGAATGGCAATATGAAATGAAAGACAGTTGAAAAATGGAGGCATACATACTTTTTTAATAAAAAGAACTCATTGGCTGATTTAAAACCATTTTACAGTTAAAACTAGGCTGTATGTTTACATTTTTAAAAGCATGTTTTGGATTGGTACAGAAAAATGTGTTCCCACTGAACATTACTTTGGATTTGCTGTTAGGTTTGAAAAGTCAAGCAATCTTGCTCTTTGGATTTGAAACATTGTGTGCTGAACTTCTGACCTCTCTGCTCACACCAGTGTTCCATGACCTGTTGCTATGGTAGCAGGCAGAAGTCATGTTGGGGGAAGGGATGATTTGGAAAGGGGTTGAAAGTTGCAACCAATAGAAATGTGTGATTCCATTTGAAAAAATGTGGGAAGGACTGTGATTTTACATTAACATGTATATGTGTGAAAAAAGAGAGGGAAACATTGCCATTTACTAGTTGTGGTGAGAGGAGAAATGTGTACAGCTCTGAGATTCTGGCTCTGATAATCTGCTGTTTGAGTGCCACATTTCTTTCTCAACTAACTAATTTTAAAGGTGAGTTATGAGTTTGAGAGGGGATGTATGTGGTGATTTTTGATATAAATATTAGAATTGTCATTCCTCTTTTAAAGTTGTGTTTTAAATTTTGTGTTTTAGGAGATATTTAACTGTCTTGAACTTGTAAGATATTATGGAGTATGTCTTCACTGTAAGTTAACGTGTACTGGTCTCACTGAGGAATACTGTTTTGTGCCTAGAATCTCATCATGAGTCTGTCTGCACACAGGATTTGTTGTCAGAGATTTAATTTGTGTTGCTCTTGTTCTGTTAGCCTTGCACTCGCAGAAAAGGGGCAGTTTGTTTTCTTAAAGTGTGATGGTTAGCATTCAGCAGAAATTAGTTACTCACAAATGAGAGGCAAATGCAAACACATTTGAAAATAGCATGGTACATTTCCCTACCACTTTAAAAGTTGTGTTTTACATTTTATGTTAAGGAAGATATTTAAGTGCCTTGAGCATGTTAGATATTATGGAGTATGTCTTCACTATAAGTTAAGGTGTACTGGTATCACCCAGGAATACTGTTTTCTGCCTAGAATCACACCATGAGACAGTGTGCACACAGGAATTGTTATCAGAGATTTAATTCATGTTGGTCTTGCTCTATTACTCTTGCACTCGCAGGAAAGGGGCAGCTTGTTTTTTGTAATACATGGTCATGGTGTCAAGGAGCTGTTAGGACATGGACTCTTTTCTGCTTGTCTAAAATATTAGAAATAAGTGTCAGGCTGTCACAGTAATTATCACTTACTCCACCACAATACAAAATGTGCTTTCAAATTGCCAAACAAAATATCGCTTTGTGGTTAGAATCACACCATGAGCCTGTGTGCACACAGGAATTGTTGTCAGGGATTTAATTTGTGTTGCTGTTGTTTTGTAAAAATTGCACTTTTAAGAAAGGGCAGTTTCTTTTCTTCAGCTGTGTTGGTTAGCACTCAGCAGTAATCACTATCTCAAAAATGAGAGGCAAATGCAAACATATTTGAAAATAGCATGGTACATTTTCCTACCAATTTAAAAGTTGTGTTTTACATTTTATGTTAAGGAACGTATTTAAGTGCCTTGAACTTGAAAGATATTATGGAGTATGTCTTCACCATAAGTTAAGGTGTACTGGTATGACCCAGGAATACTGTTTTCTGTCTAGAATCACACCATGAGACAACATGCACACAGGAATTGTTGTCAGAGATTTAATTTGTGAAAATGGAGTAGAAACCTCTTAGCTGGCCTATATACTTTTAGTTTGATCTATTTAGATTCTGCATCCCCAAGTCAGAAATGTCATAAATAAGTTACATTACATTTATATAGAAACCATATAAGACATTTTTCATTTTTAAATAACAAACATTTCTTTAATTTATATCTTTTTTTGTGTGTTTTACAATTTACACATAATTTAGGAGAACGAAAAAAACATTTTTACATTTATGAACTTTGATACAAACACATTGCACATTTAATATAAAAAAAGGAAACATCATCCTAGACATCAGTGATATATACAGTAAACAATAACTTGTCACTCATACTTGCATTCACAAAAGAAGATATACAAGAAAGAGAGAGATAGAACTCTTGGATTGGTCAGAATTCTCAGACAAGCAGAGTAAAAAAGGTTGTCAGTTTTCTCTGTGTCCAAAGTAATGTTGCAGTCGTATGGGAAACAATGTCGCGGTCAACGCGCGTTTCAGTGGAAAGAAACCACCTTCTTCAGGACCAAACTGCTGAGTTATTAGAAAATGAAATGAACGTGGATGATGTCTGGGTGTCTGTGAAATAAGCAGAAAAATGACATTGACAAAGCGGAGGGGGATGTAAATACTTTATGAGGAGATTACTTCCTATTAGTCTATAAGCGTGCTCATCCTGCTTCAAAAAAATGTACAGAAAGTAGCTGAGAAGTGTCATGCACTTAGATAAGGGATACAAGAAATAGTCTTTCTCCTGTAGAACCCATTGATTTTGTGAGAGTGAAATCTAAAAAAGTTTACGTGCATATTAGAAGACTCCGGATATAAAGTGCCCAAAAAGAGCATGCAACCTCGAGAGACAAATCTGTTGATAGCTACCTTATAAGTTATTGGGCCAGACACATGTGACCCGCTTAAAAGAACGTCTATGTTGCGGTGCAAAAAGTATAGAATTTTTCTGTAAAAGAAAAAGTTTTGCTTTATATAACCCACTCAGGAGAAGTAATGCGAATGGCTGAATATGATAACGATGCCATACTACCTCAACGAGTTAAAACAAGGAGATATATTTTCAATCCACGATTAGTGTAATTATCTCCAAGTTGTTGTAAAAACAATTGCGGCAGTCCTGTGAAAACAAGTAGGCTCATTGTCAAACCTAGTCAGATAATTGAATTACAAAGATCATTGAATGCCGGTAAGTTGTATACCTTATGTGTGCAAAGGTTGGTGTTGGCGAATCATGTCAGGCAAATGTCTTGTCACCAAGCCTCTCAATATGTATCTGTGTTAAATACCATTCATCTAAATTGCATCACATCCCGACACATCTCTGTATTGAGAAAGAAAACAGAAGAACATATGTATAACCCCTTAGAAATACGAGGGGGAATAATTCGATGTGTAGCTACCTAGTTTGCATTGATATATTAACTAACAACGCAAAATATTGGTCAGATAGACACGAGCTACCACGGCTCTAGTTATGTCATAATTTACTCATGCGTTATTCACACAAAGCAGAAAATGTGCTAAAGGCCCTTTTAGTGATCCTTAGCACCAATGCTATGGGCATCTCTCTCGTAATGGAGAGATTTAAGATAGTGGGGTGATCTTACTAATTAGAATGTGCGGTAGAAAGCACAACCATGTTTGACCCGTCGTTTCACTTAAAAAATGCGCACACAGTGATAACAGGATCTAAGAAGAGCCGGGGTAATTCTCCAACGGAGCCAGTGGGGAAACATACCTCTGTACGCCGGAGAGCCTCTTTGCCGATCAGTCGAAAGGCGGAAATGAGAAGAGGGCGTGCTTAAACACGTTAGAATGCTCGCGAGATTACGATCTCATAAGCAAAGTTTAAGGTTCCTCTACACTTATTTACTGTGGCGCCATCTTTGAGAGGAGTAATGGTTTAATATGTTAGATGGTATAGACCTTTAACTCTCCAAAACGTGCACGGTATTTCTCAATCTTTCACGTAAAAAAAGAACTGATTACAGTCTGATGGTATTTGGCATAAATTAGCCGTTCGTTCCAATAAGATTGTTATTAATTGATTGTCGTGTATAAACTAAAGTGCTAAATAAGGCATATGAGCATAGATGAATGAAATTGCGGGATGGTATCGCATACTGGAATTAATATAACTGGAGGGGGACAAATGCCATGAATTTAAATACACGTTGTGTTTGGCACAATAGACGCCATATTTGAATGGTGTGAGAGTCATGGTTATTTTCCTATGAGATCAATCACGATCCTATTTTTGAATTTGCAAAAAACCCCTATGATGGTGAGAAAGAATGGTATTCTATATAGCTGTGATGCTATGACCTTCTAGGATGTGGAGGTATTGGACATGTGTGATGCTTATCTATGTTGATATAAAGGTACCAAGACTAGATTGTAACTAAGTCTAAGGGAACATGTTATTATGTTATAATCCAAATTATCTCCTCATTGAGGCCCCTGCGGACTGTGTCACAATGGAAGATCCAGAAAGTCTCCCTATTTTTCCGTAATTTATTGGTGTCTTGGCCTAATCTGGGGCTCACTTTTTCTAGAATCAGCCATTTTAGATCATTTTCTCCATGGTTGTATTGGAGGAAGTGTTTGACCATAGGTGCATGTTCTTTACGGGTTCTAATGGCCGATTTGTGCTCTGAGAGTCTAATGCGGAATTCCCGGCCAGTTTCCCCGATGTAGCCTAGGCCGCAGGGGCAGAGGATGAGATAAATGACATTATTGCTTCTGCAATTTGTGTGGCTTTTGAGCCTACCGCCTCTGTTTCCATATGTCCAAGTCTCTGTTGTAATAGCTGTTGTACATGCATGGCATGACCCACATCTGTGGTTGCCTAGAATTGGGGGCAATCCATCAATGGTTCTTTGTTCAGCTGAGGTGTTGATGTGTCGCATCCTACTGTGGACTAGCTTATCCCTTAAGTTGGCATTTCTTCTAAAAGCCACTATTGGTTTTGCAAGGGGTTTGCCAATCTCATTCGCATTTAGAATTTTCCAGTTTTTATTTAGGATTTGCTGGACTTTGTGATTGTAATTAGAATGATTGACTACACATACTAATCTTTCCATGGGGTTTTTTTCTTTTCCTGAAATGAGACTATCCCGGTTGTAATATTTGGCTCTTTTCATAGATTGTTTTATGAGGCGTTTGGGATAGCCTCTAAGGAGGAGCCTATTCTTTAGATCTTCAGCGTGTGTATTGTAGTCCTTTATGTTGGTACAATTACGTCTGATTCTAAGAAATTCCCCGAAGGGGATAGAATCCTTCTGACAGGAAGGATGGAAGCTAGCATGTTGCAAAATGGTATTCTTTGCTGTGGGCTTCCGATATAGGCTAACTTCAATGTTTCCATTGCCGCTTTTAATCCAGATATCTAGAAATTCCACCTTTTCTGGTGAATAATGAACAGTGAATTTTAAATTATATCCACTGTGGTTTAGCCATTCAATGAATTGATTCAGCTCGTCAACAGTTCCTGTCCAGATAAAAAAGATGTCGTCTATGAATCTATGCCAAGTGTTGATGTTTTCATAGAAGGGGGCCATTTCGTTGTAGATGTGTTTTAACTCAAACTCCCCCATATATATATTGGCTACACTCGGTGCACATGAAGCACCCATGCTAGTACCTTGTATTTGTTTATATAGATTATCTTTAAATTCAAAGTAGTTGTTGTGAAGTACTATATCTAAACATTCCAAGCTAAAAGCATTGGGTCTATCGCCCTGTGTTCTGTTGAGAAGAGCTGCCACTGCCTCTAGGGCACGATCTTGGGGTATATTAGTATATAGAGATTCTATATCTGTCACCAGGAGTTGGCTATCTTTGTTAAAGGGCATGTGTTCCACAGTAGAAATCATATGGCCTGTGTCCTTGATGTATGACCGATATAATTTGGTGAGAGGACAGAGAAATGAGTCTACATATTGTGAAAGCGGTTCCGTGTGCGAGTTGATAGACGAAATGATAGGACGCAGTGGGGGGTCATTAAAGTCTTTATGGGTTTTAGGGACACCATATAGTGTAGACGTGACCGCGTTGTTTTTGTTAAGAAAAGTCAGTTCTTTTTGACAAATATAACCATCATTGAAGGCTTTGGATGTACTGCTTTCTATTCTGGTTTGTAGTTCTTTTAAAACAGATCTGCGGGCTGGTTGGTAATGTTCTGGGATACTAAGCATATTTTCCACTTTCTGTGTATAGGAATCACTATCTAGAATAACAATTCCGCCTGCTTTATCACTAGGTTTGATTATGATGGAATTGTTTTGTCCTAGATCTCTTAAAGCTGCCATTTCTGGCTTCGTTAAGTTCGGGGTTGGTTTGCGAACAAATTTGGTGACTCTTTCTAGTTCTTTAATCACTGTTTTCTCAAATATAGCGACCTCAGGTCCCACCATTTCTAAGGTGGGTGTAAAGCTCGACGGTGGTTTGCATCCTGAGTAATTCTCTTCCTCTTCCATCGGAATTAACTCTGACATGTACTTTTGTAGGCAAATTTTTCTGAAGAAGGAAAAAAGATCTTTATTCAAATTGAAGATATCTGGGTAGGTACTAGGGACAAAGGAGAGGCCTTTACTGAGGAGCGTGCCTTCCGCAGTGGTTAATTGGTGTCTTGAGAGGTTGAAAATAGGTATGCTTTCTCTTTCTGTGGCATTACCTGTTATGACTTCCAATACTGTTGATTTCTCGTTCTCATATACGGTTGCGGATGTACTTGCTCCATCTGGTGATAGTTGTTCCTGCCTCGTCTTTGGAATCTGGCTCGTCCCCTGCCTCTGCCCTGTTCTAAAAAAGAGGGTTGTCCATACTGTTGGTAATTGTGTATGGATCCCCTCCGATTTCTGGGGTTATATTCATACTCGTCATTTAGGAACGGGCTATCACGGTCCGAATCTGAAGAATTGGTATCTGAAAATGTAACTATTTTTTGTCTCTTATCAGAATGCATGTTCGGCTGTCCTGCTTCCCCTTCTTCTTGTTGGAAATAATTGCTCTGCAGGTAAGGATAGATTTTTTCTTGGGAAAACCACCTTATATCTTTTTTTAATTTTTCAGTTTTTTTCTTTAAAAGGTAGTCTTCAAATTCTTGAAGTTCTTGGTTCATGTTTGTAAGCTTGTATTTCCCTTCTTCTACACTGCTGTTAGTTTTCAGTTTCTCTTCTAATTCTGTAATTTCTTGGTTGAGGACTGTAATCATTTCCTTAACTGTTTCAATAATCAGTATCATCCAGTCCCTGGAGCAACGGTTCGCGATGTGCGACCAGCGCTCCAGGAACTGGCGTACTTGCACAAAGAGTGCAGGGATGTTTCTTACTCTAAGTCCTGATGGTATCACCCCTGCTTTAAGATATTCCAACATATAATGCGCATGAGACTCCATTCTCTTAGCTTTTTTCTTTAAGTTAGTGAGTTTGTTCCATTCACTATTGTCTTTGGCAAAATTGCCCGTGTTCTCAGTTGTCCCTGTCAGTTGTCCCACAAGAGCTGCAAAAATCAGCATCTGTGAAGCCGAAAGTTTTAAGGCCTTCCATGTTGTGGAAAAACGTGTGGTTGATATCTAATGATGGAAGATGGCACAGGGTACTGATGACACAAGGTGCTAGTTATTAAAGATAAGAAGGCTAAGGACACTCCAAGAGTGGGAAGTCTAGACGTTGTCAAGGGAGAAGAGAGGAGGAGAGACACATGTAAATAGATGGAACTATCTGTGCCTGTGCAGAGATCTTATGAATTACGACTTCCAAGGAAAGAGTACATATGAGAAGCAAAATAGAATGAGCATGCAAAAAAAACACCTTCGGTAAAGACCGAGAAAACTGGATAAAGCAAAAGGATCTCCCTAATTCAATTGAGGCCCTAGAGGAGGGAGAAGATACAGTGAAAATGGAGTAGAAACCTCTTAGCTGGCCTATATACTTTTAGTTTGATCTATGTAGATTCTGCATCCCCAAGTCAGAAATGTCATAAATAAGTTACATTACATTTATATAGAAACCATATAAGACATTTTTCATTTTTAAATAACAAACATTTCTTTAATTTATATCTTTTTTTGTGTGTTTTACAATGTACACATAATTTAGGAGAACGAAAAAAACATTTTTACATTTATGAACTTTGATACAAACACATTGCACATTTAATATAAAAAAAGAGGAAACATCATCCTAGACATCAGTGATATATACAGTAAACAATAACTTGTCACTCATACTTGCATTCACACAAGGAAAGTAAGTTAAAAAGAAGATATACAAGAAAGAGAGAGATAGAACTCTTGGATTGGTCAGAATTCTCAGACAAGCAGAGTAAAAAAGGTTGTCAGTTTTCTCTGTGTCCAAAGTAATGTTGCAGTCGTATGGGAAACAATGTCGCGGTCAACGCGCGTTTCAGTGGAAAGAAACCACCTTCTTCAGGACCAAACTGCTGAGTTATTAGAAAATGAAATGAACGTGGATGATGTCTGGGTGTCTGTGAAATAAGCAGAAAAATGACATTGACAAAGCGGAGGGGGATGTAAATACTTTATGAGGAGATTACTTCCTATCAGTCTATAAGCGTGCTCATCCTGCTTCAAAAAATGTACAGAAAGTAGCTGAGAAGTGTCATGCACTTAGATAAGGGATACAAGAAATAGTCTTTCTCCTGTAGAACCCATTGATTTTGTGAGAGTGAAATCTAAAAAAGTTTACGTGCATATTAGAAGACTCCGGATATAAAGTGCCCAAAAAGAGCATGCAACCTCGAGAGACAAATCTGTTGATAGCTACCTTATAAGTTATTGGGCCAGACACATGTGACCCGCTTAAAAGAACGTCTATGTTGAGGTGCAAAAAGTATAGAATTTTTCTGTAAAAGAAAAAGTTTTGCTTTATATAACCCACTCAGGAGAAGTAATGCGAATGGCTGAATATGATAACGATGCCATACTACCTCAACGAGTTAAAACAAGGAGATATATTTTCAATCCACGATTAGTGTAATTATCTCCAAGTTGTTGTAAAAACAATTGCGGCAGTCCTGTGAAAACAAGTAGGCTCATTGTCAAACCTAGTCAGATAATTGAATTACAAAGATCATTGAATGCCGGTAAGTTGTATACCTTATGTGTGCAAAGGTTGGTGTTGGCGAATCATGTCAGGCAAATGTCCCTAGTACCTACCCAGATATCTTCAATTTGAATAAAGATCTTTTTTCCTTCTTCAGAAAAATTCGCCTACAAAAGTACATGTCAGAGTTAATTCCGATGGAAGAGGAAGAGAATTACTCAGGATGCAAACCACCGTCGAGCTTTACACCCACCTTAGAAATGGTGGGACCTGAGGTCGCTATATTTGAGAAAACAGTGATTAAAGAACTAGAAAGAGTCACCAAATTTGTTCGCAAACCAACCCCGAACTTAACGAAGCCAGAAATGGCAGCTTTAAGAGATCTAGGACAAAACAATTCCATCATAATCAAACCTAGTGATAAAGCAGGCGGAATTGTTATTCTAGATAGTGATTCCTATACACAGAAAGTGGAAAATATGCTTAGTATCCCAGAACATTACCAACCAGCCCGCAGATCTGTTTTAAAAGAACTACAAACCAGAATAGAAAGCAGTACATCCAAAGCCTTCAATGATGGTTATATTTGTCAAAAAGAACTGACTTTTCTTAACAAAAACAACGCGGTCACGTCTACACTATATGGTGTCCCTAAAACCCATAAAGACATTAATGACCCCCCACTGCGTCCTATCATTTCGTCTATCAACTCGCACACGGAACCGCTTTCACAATATGTAGACTCATTTCTCTGTCCTCTCACCAAATTATATCGGTCATACATCAAGGACACAGGCCATATGATTTCTACTGTGGAACACATGCCCTTTAACAAAGATAGCCAACTCCTGGTGACATTAGATATAGAATCTCTATATACTAATATACCCCAAGATCGTGCCCTAGAGGCAGTGGCAGCTCTTCTCAACAGAACACAGGGCGATAGACCCAATGCTTTTATCTTGGAATGTTTAGATATAGTACTTCACAACAACTACTTTGAATTTAAAGATAATCTATATAAACAAATACAAGGTACTAGCATGGGTGCTTCATGTGCACCGAGTGTAGCCAATATATATATGGGGGAGTTTGAGTTAAAACACATCTACAACGAAATGGCCCCCTTCTATGAAAACATCAACACTTGGCATAGATTCATAGACGACATCTTTTTTATCTGGACAGGAACTGTTGACGAGCTGAATCAATTCATTGAATGGCTAAACCACAGTGGATATAATTTAAAATTCACTGTTCATTATTCACCAGAAAAGGTGGAATTTCTAGATATCTGGATTAAAAGCGGCAATGGAAACATTGAAGTTAGCCTATATCGGAAGCCCACAGAAAAGAACACCATTTTGCAACATGCTAGCTTCCATCCTTCCTGTCAGAAGGATTCTATCCCCTTCGGGGAATTTCTTAGAATCAGACGTAATTGTACCAACATAAAGGACTACAATACACACGCTGAAGATCTAAAGAATAGGCTCCTCCTTAGAGGCTATCCCAAACGCCTCATAAAACAATCTATGAAAAGAGCCAAATATTACAACCGGGATAGTCTCATTTCAGGAAAAGAAAAAAACCCCATGGAAAGATTAGTATGTGTAGTCAATCATTCTAATTACAATCACAAAGTCCAGCAAATCCTAAATAAAAACTGGAAAATTCTAAATGCGAATGAGATTGGCAAACCCCTTGCAAAACCAATAGTGGCTTTTAGAAGAAATGCCAACTTAAGGGATAAGCTAGTCCACAGTAGGATGCGACACATCAACACCTCAGCTGAACAAAGAACCATTGATGGATTGCCCCCAATTCTAGGCAACCACAGATGTGGGTCATGCCATGCATGTACAACAGCTATTACAACAGAGACTTGGACATATGGAAACAGAGGCGGTAGGCTCAAAAGCCACACAAATTGCAGAAGCAATAATGTCATTTATCTCATCCTCTGCCCCTGCGGCCTAGGCTACATCAGGGAAACTGGCCGGGAATTCCGCATTAGACTCTCAGAGCACAAATCGGCCATTAGAACCCGTAAAGAACATGCACCTATGGTCAAACACTTCCTCCAATACAACCATGGAGAAAATGATCTAAAATGGCTGATTCTAGAAAAAGTGAGCCCCAGATTAGGCCAAGACACCAATAAATTACGGAAAAATAGGGAGACTTTCTGGATCTTCCATTGTGACACAGTCCGCAGGGGCCTCAATGAGGAGATAATTTGGATTATAACATAATAACATGTTCCCTTAGACTTAGTTACAATCTAGTCTTGGTACCTTTATATCAACATAGATAAGCATCACACATGTCCAATACCTCCACATCCTAGAAGGTCATAGCATCACAGCTATATAGAATACCATTCTTTCTCACCATCATAGGGTTTTTTTGCAAATTCAAAAATAGGATCGTGATTGATCTCATAGGAAAATAACCATGACTCTCACACCATTCAAATATGGCGTCTATTGTGCCAAACACAACGTGTATTTAAATTCATGGCATTTGTCCCCCTCCAGTTATATTAATTCCAGTATGCGATACCATCCCGCAATTTCATTCATCTATGCTCATATGCCTTATTTAGCACTTTAGTTTATACA